>NC_140582.1:148455500-149705500 GCF_964204655.1 Triturus cristatus | reverse complement strand
TATTCCAAGGCGTTTGACACCAAACACAACATGTTTTGATGCAGCCATCCCAAAGTTAGCATTTACCGCTAGGTTATAATGCACTCAAGAGTATATGGTTTAATCGCATCCACAAAAGGCTACAGAGAATGGACTCTGAGAACTGCAGAAGGGCCCTGCTCAGGCAGAGGCACCCCCTCACATGGAAACCAAGCACCCTGCCCTCAGGATTGATACGGCCTGCCTTAGGGGTGACTGATAGGTTTATATGTGTGTGTAAGGTGAGATATAGGGAATCTATACATACCTCAGTGAGGAGTGCTAACACTACCTCACCCAGGCTGCAGTAGCAGGCCTGTGGTGTCAGATATAGTCTGCTTCCCAGGGGTGGCATAATACATGCTTCAGCCCCTGGTAGGCCTGTGAAGTACCTATGCCCTTGGTACCTAAGGTACCATATACTAGGGGCTCATAAGGTACCACAGTATCCAATCACTAGTGCATCTAATATGCACTCCAAGTTGTTTAGAAAGAACAGAGAGTCTGGGGCCCTGATTAGCAGGGGCCCAGCCAGACTATAGCCAGAAACCAGTGTAAACATCAGAAAAAAAGTGGGGGCAACATAAGTGCAGATCCTACTCTCCTACACTTTCTTACAAAGCTATAATGTGTAACAAAGTCCACACGGTGAACGGTAGATAACAATAAAAACTAGACAAAAATCTCTTGGAAAAAAAATGCCGACAGACTAAACATAGCCGAGCGATAAGCCTACACTATAATGAACAGCTTAGACCCAAGATCCGAAGAAGAGAGATTTAAACATAGAAGCAGTTCTACAGAAAGTGACCACAAATTCCCATTATACTAGCTCTTTAATGGCCTCTAACTGTAGCACGTTGATCAAACAAAGCCATACATTCCACAACCCCTGGTTATCCCACTAATAAGCTGAAGATCTCTGGCATCTACACAGTGTGTAATTACTCCCTCTGAGATCTATTGATTTCACACAGCAAAATCATTGGCTGGCTGTGCTCCCTGAGGCAGGAACTCAACCTGCTCTCTATATCACTGCTTCACATACTGCGCCCTTCAAAAGGCATTTCCATTGCCCATCCTACTGGCATCCTCTGTGGCCAGAGCCTTCCATCGTCAACTTATGAGTATGGTCATTCACATTATGACCAATTTCTAACCACTGATTCTTGCTTCAGTACTACAGGCCTCCCATTATCAATAAACGTTGTCCTCCTTACTGTACTTGCCCTAATTTTCATCTACTTTGTTGTATTCTATCTATTGTATATTTCTATGTCTGCCTTTACCCACTCAATGCCTTTCTAGTGGAATGCTTCAGCACTGTGATGTACTACGGAATGTTGGGTGCTGATTGAAGATAAGCCACAGTTATGATGGGGCTGAGCTGCCTGCTGGCTGCTCCTGGTAGGGCTTATTCCAGGATACTTAACATCTTACAATAAATCCTCTTGAAATACCTCAACCTGTCTGGACTACATTACTACATCTTTTTGGCGACGAGTTGATCTTACCTACGTTGGCAACTAATGGAATTCAAGTTTCAAGACGGCAACTAAAGAAGTCAAGTTTCAAGAAGGCAAGAGATTCAAACCTCATCAAATATCAAGCAAAGACTCTGGCTTCAGAGCCCCACCAGTGACCATCACACCGGTCGCCCCAACCTGCGCATGCCAGATTCTTTTCCAATATTTCATCAACATCTTCAACTTCAAAGAATATTTTCACTTTTTCTACTATCCAACTATTTCAAGAGGGAAGTTAAAGCAGAGATTTATTTCTACAATCTATGTTGTATTTTTCAAACTGCTGTGGATGTGCCAGATCCCACTTCACAAGCTTTGTTCCAGCGCAAAACGAATTATCAAATCATAAATAACTGTCTTTCACCAACTTTAATATCTACCATCCTAGAAATACAGCCGAGCGTTTGCCAAGATATTACAGACTAATGAAAGCTGTCCACAGTAACGTGCTAATTAACTCAAGACAGAAAAACCATTCAATTAATGCTTGTCACGAACGTATGAAACTCCAAGAAATTATTCAAGAAAATCTAAGGGGCACTCTATAATCAAGTATCTCACGGCCCAGCTGATGCCATCCAGTGTTTTCAATTTGCTGCTTTGAAGAAAATCGGAAGCACTCCAGAAACAAGTAACTCACTGCTCAGCTAATGCCATCCAGTGTTGGTGTTACCAAGAATATCGGCAATTAAAGCTTTTGTACTCGAATTTATCTATTAACAGTGAGTCAATTGCTGATCTGCCTCTATCTGTATGTGCGTGGCCTCACTCACCGTTTGTCAGTTGGGCGATCCTTTTGTCAGCTGGGCGATCCTTCTTCGACGCTGTCGTTTTTAGACTGATGACGTCGTCGAATCTCAAAGTGTTCTTCCTACGAGCCTTGTCATCGATCTTCTGTGACGTTTGTTTCTCCTGGGTGCTCTGGATGTTTTGGTGCATGATTGTGCCTCTAGCCACCCGGCGCAACGTGATCGACGTGCCGCCATTTTATGACTGTCGATTGTCAGTACATTTGCTAGTTCTCTATTCCCACCTTGCCAGCCACGTTTTCGTCATTTGAGTTGGTTTAAATAAAGTTAATTCAAGCTTTATTCTGTCAGCAGATCTTTCGTGGGAGCAAAAAATTTACATGCTCTGTCTGTCATTTTGACTGCTCGTGGATGTCCATGAGGATGGAGGTTTGAGCTCAGTCGGGTGACAGTCTATATGTCCTATCAACATTTTACGTAAGTCCAACATGAAGTTATTTCTGTATTCTAATGGGCAAAACATTCTTGGAAAGTTTATCGAAGCACAAGGATTTTTAAATAACAACAGTCACTTGTTTGCATTGGAGGTGGTGTTTTTTTTACTGGAACTATCTTTGAGCACGGAGACCTATCAATTTCTGGATTCAACACGAAAACAGAATCAAGCAGTAACGAGTTCGAGTTAGGTTTTTCAATTATTTCAAGAGTGCCATCTAGTGGTTGTTTTTTGTAATTCTTTTGTAAATAATTTTGCAGTTGTCTGAGACTGTCACAGTTTGATCAGCTTGTGCACAACGAAGATACAAGTCTCTTATTTCGTCAATGTGCTCAAGTTCAACTGCTATATTTATTTTGTTTGCTTCTATTAAGACAGCTCGAGTTCTATGTCAACTAAGTTTCTAAGGAGCGTGTTGATCTGTATCTATGTTTTTTGGGTGCACATTCAAGCTTTCGATCACACGTCTAGTCTAGCATGATTTTGGTGCTTTTGTTTTAAAGTGTCTGCTAGGTGGTATCGATGTATTTCTATTTTTGTTAATGGGGTGTTTATATTTATGACCCTAGTGACATGCTCTCAAGAAATCGATTGTTCAATATTTTTTATTTATCAAAATACTTGCAGGTTCACTGTGATATATTAATGCACTGTTTACATTCCATTTACAGTTTGCATGTTTCCAGGTTTTCAAAAATTCAATTTCTCAATTTTTCTCTAGTTTTCAATTTGTGCATGGAAAGTTTCCTGTACAGAGTTGCATGGTTAACTTTAACATGCGTGCAGCATTCCCTGTAGGAA
This sequence comes from Triturus cristatus, assembly GCF_964204655.1. Lineage (NCBI taxonomy): Eukaryota > Metazoa > Chordata > Amphibia > Caudata > Salamandridae > Triturus > Triturus cristatus. The sequence goes on along the minus strand of NC_140582.1, from coordinate 149,701,910 downwards.
TTGTACATATCAATTTATGTACTCAATTATCAATGCATATGCATGCGTACAGTATTTCTTGGTAAGAAATGTGTATCTCTATCGATTTATCAATTTGCATGTGTTATAGTTGTTTTCAAAAGGTCAATATTTCTATGTTTTTCTATTATCAATGTATATGCATGCGTCCAGTATTGCTTGGTAAGAAATGTGTATCGCTATCGATTTATCAATTTGCATGTGTTATAGTTGTTTTCAAAAGGTCAAGTTTTCAATGTTTTTCAATTTCTGACCTTTTTTGAGGTTGTCAATTTGTGTTGCTTCCTTTCAATTATTCAATGTTTTTCAATGTTTTCAAAGTTTCAATGGAATTTCTTCCGAGCCGCGCTTTTTCAATGTGTAGCCATATTACGAGGTTGTCTCTGTATGGGTTATATCTCTTTCAAATGTTCAATAATATTCAATCTATTTTTTTTAATGCTGTTTCACAGGGCGGTGTGTAGGATCTTTTGTTTGTTCCTCTGCCTCTCTGTTTTATATCTTTCTATTCTCTTTCTCGTTGTTTAATGAAGAAGGGAATAAGAGTACTTATTTGTGTTTGTACCTTTAGGTGGTTTTCTCTAAGTCTTTCTATCTTCCTGTTCCTTTTGTGTTTTCGTTGGAGAAGGGAAGAAGAGTACCTATCCTCCCAGTCTAACTGTTCTTTTTGTTCCTTTTATGTGTTGGTTTGATGTTGGACTAATAGTGCCTACGTTATGTCAACTTAAGGAGCGTGTTTGTATTGTATTGTTTTCTCAGAGAAGGAATGTGTCTGATTTTATTCTATCATTTCTTTTCTGTATTTTATGCATGCTGTGCATTGGCTTCTGTCACATCTGTCTGGCCAGTGGGTGTGATAGAGGTTAATGATTGGTACGCTTTCTTTGACAGGTGTTCCTATACTTCTATGTTTAGTTTTCTGTTGTGGAAGAAAAGGAGGTATGTTGTATTCTATCTATTGTATATTTCTATGTCTGCCTTTACCCACTCAATGCCTTTCTAGTGGAATGCTTCAGCACTGTGATGTACTACGGAATGTTGGGTGCTGATTGAAGATAAGCCACAGTTATGATGGGGCTGAGCTGCCTGCTGGCTGCTCCTGGTGGGGCTTATTCCAGGATACTTAACATCTTACAATAAATCCTCTTGAAATACCTCAACCTGTCTGGACTACATTACTACATACTTGTTACTTATTAATTTCCTCTACTAATCCACCCCTTCTGATATATGGTCCTCTGTTTCTTCTTTTAGTAAACTGCCCCTACTGTGTACATTTTGAGTTGCTCTAATGCTTCCTTGCCTATTTGTATTGTTCATCCGTTTTTTTCATTTAGGTTTTTTATTGTTAAGTGATCGAATGCATTCAAGCTAATTTATTGGTATTGCAAAATTAAAAATGAAGACATAGAGAAATGCAAAATGTAATTTAGTATCCTGAATAATGACATCAAAAGAGGATTTGTTTTTGCTTTTGAAAACGCCCACCACTTTTTCATTGGCTGCTTAGTCTGCCTATAAAAATTCCATGACGTACGTTGGTGGATATTGTACGTGTCCCAACTTGTGGCTGTTTTGTGAAAGCCCTGGCGATTGGCCTTGCTACTCGGAGCCTTTCACTGGTGGACATATGTGTAGTTACAGCGCACTCACTTTTTTATTAACTTAGCCTTTGTTACAACTCTATTAAACTTTCTCTAAACTCGCTGGAGCAGTCTCATTTGAGCAGCTCATCTGAGTCCCGCTTGGTTACAGATAAATAATATTAGGCGAACACACTTGTCTGCACATGCCCCCGCACCCAGCCCCGTTGTTATTTTGCATTGTGGGTTCTCTGTGACCTTCGTGCTCCATGATGCTGTGTTTCCGTGTTGCCATCTGTTGCCCCCCCCCTATGGTTCTCTGTCCCCATCTCACATCTGCTTTCTCTACTCAGGAAGAGAGAAGAAATGCATGTACAAAAATGCGTAGAGTCACACAAGTCCATTCTTAACAAATAGTAGCTTAAAACGGCTGCTTTTCTGCGCAGTCCGAAATAAGAACCACTCAGTGTGGTGTCAAGAAAGGAGGGGCATGGCTATTATCAATGCAAAAAAAAAGTCTCTTACGGGTTTTTTCCTGCAATGGATGGCGACGAGCACTTGCAAATCAGAACCTTAGATTCAATCCTACTTACTCAGGACATTAAACACTTCCTGATAATTCAATAGCCATGATACATATATTTTGTAAACCCACATTCTTATAGATTCGACGAAAAGAAACACCATCATGGAAATTGATATTTCACTCAGAGATGCATGTACTTTTATAGAGCATCACAAACAATAAGAAATGGAACATTCTTTTTTAGCCAATCATCAGCCAAGGAAAATCTCAGTGAGCTATCAGTCAATAAAAAGCTATCAGAGCTAAGTTAGCCAATCCCACAATACACAGCTCTTCTAACCAATCAATCCAAGATCGCAACACTCCTCCAACTAGAGGTAATGGTTAATTTTTTTCGATTGGCTGTGTGCATTCCAGTCTTTGGTTCTTTCTGCTTTATTTAATGGACAAACGCCGTCTGTTAAAATTGCAACAAAGTACAGCGGATATCATCATCATCATCATCATCTTTATTTGGTCATATTAAAAAATAACCATAAAAGCACATATAAACAGATCTATAAAAATATATTATTTCAAAATATTGTCATTTAAAATTTCAAATATTTCTTAGCAATCCTAGACTGAGATGAGAACACATAAAAGATAAAAATAGATAAATCTTTTCATTTCGCAGGTCTGGTTACATTGAGATTGCTAGGCAAACTCAATGGGCTGCATGTCATCCCCTTCCTTTTCCTCATGCAGGCCCATAAGAATGTTGTTACAGAGAAGCAAACCAAAGGTTCGGGCAGTGTTTTTAAAAAGAATAGTGCTACCTGACACTGCTTAAAGCCCATTTTCTTTAAGATTGGTTTCAGATAGACCTTCCTTTCACTCTCGTAGAGCCCGCAGAATAAATCCAAATGCAGTTCAGTTTGAGGTGATACATTATCACACGGGCACATGCTTAGATTGGAGTGATTATACGTTTTTTCAGGATAACCAAGCATTAGAGGAATCAAATTGGTGCGGAATCTTAACAATATGAATCTATGTTGCGCACTGTTTACGTTGACTAGGTAGGAGAAATCTCCCTCCATTAGTGGTGGGTTAAAGTAATAAACCTGTGCTACATGTTTCTGTTTAAAGTATTCCCTACGCTTATATTCAGCCATCAACATAAACATGGCAATAACTTTCTGCTTGGACACCCTCTTACAGACCAGAGGATCTTTAAAACGTTTGTGAAGGCCTATCTCTTTTAAGACTCTTTCCACATAACTTAGCCACTTAGATCTTTTCCATTTATCCATCTCCATGCAGCTGTTGATTATCATTTGGGTCAAAGATAATTTATCTCTCCTCCATATAGAATGCCATAGGAGAAGTGGGGCTAGTTGTATATAATCTGATATGTAAGGGAGGGTCAGTTCTGTATGTAAGATCACATTCGTAAAGGAGAGAGGAAGACCCACTACAGTACAGCGGATATCTGTTTTAGATTATCGTTAAACTCAATTAAAATTGTTTACAGTTGGTCACTGCCCCAACCGAAGCATGGCGTTCCTTAGTTTGTCACGTTATATAAGGGGCAGAGGCCTGGACTGGTACTGGCGAGTGTAGGAAGACCTGAAGCATGCTCGGGTGAGTCAGAAACACATAGAACAGCCCCTTTCTTGACCGGTGATCTCTGGGCAAAGACTGATAAGCTGCATCACCTCCTTTTGAATATATTCTTATGCAATATCAATTCTTAAATTCAGAGGCATCATCTATCCTTTTTACCTTAAGACCTATTAGACCATCCAGCCTAAAGGGAAATCAGATTTGCAAATATAAAGTGATTTAACACATTTCCAAAGTATTTTTGCTTTACTTTTTACACAATGGTGTGCAGACAAAATATCGAGTTGGAAATGTCGAACCACAGAATATCGAGTCCTTAATATCGTCAATGAGAAATATCATGGTTAAGACTATGGTGGTCAAGAATATCGAATTTAAGGTAAGAAATATCGTTTTTAAAACTATAGAAGTCAATAATATTGATTGCAAATATGTAGTTGATTGAAATATCGATTTTTTTATTAGTGTTATGTATTCTAGTATATGTTTTAAATGTATGTGATGTATTTTTTTTGTATAAGTATTGCTTATGTTTTTAATATATGTGTTACATTTTTATTAGGTGTCAATTTTATTTTAATTACATTTTTCATTTTTTAGTTTTGTAGCGGGTTGTGGGTTTATAGGGGAATAGGGTGGGAAGTAACTTAATTATAATATATTAATGATTTTTTTTATTTAATAATATGTATTTAATTGATATTAGTGTTAATTGTGGGAAGTAATTTATTTTTAATTAATTCTTAATATGTTGTTAATTAATTGAAAATTAAATATGAAACTTGTATAATTAATTTTATGTGTGGGCTGTGGGGTCTATAGAGGTAAAGGGTGGGAAGTGATTTATTTTTAATTAATTGATGATTAGTTGTTCATAAATATTAAATTAATTAATTGAAAATTAAGTTTGGAAGTTTTGTAATTAATTTTAGGTGCGATTTGTGGGGTTTATGGGTGTAAAGGGTGTAAAGTAATTTATTTTTAAATAATGAATCATTAGTTGTTAATTATTATGAATTAATTAGTTGAAAATTAAAGATGTAAATTGTTTAATTAATTTTAGGTGCAGGTTGTGGTATTTATAGGGGTAAAGGGTGGGATGTAATTTATTTTTAATTAACAAATAATTAGTTGTTAAATAAATTGATCTGTTTAATTGAAAATAAAATATGGAAATTGTGTAATTATTTTTAGGTGCAGGTTGTGGGGTTTAAGGAGTAAAGAGTGGAATGTAATTTATTTGTATTGTGTTTTAATTTGTTTGCTAATTAATAATGTTTATTTAATTGATAATTAATTATAGTTTTTATGGAAGTACATTTTATTTAAATTTAGATGTGTGTTGTGAATTGTGTGGTGTTATAGGGTAGGATGCAAATAAAAAGAATGTATGTAATAATGTTTTTGTTTATCAATAATTTGTAACTACAAATATTTCTTTGAAAAATATTTTTATATTTTATTTAATATAATATTTGAAGGTAATAGTGATATGTATTTAACATTATAATATGGTTCTTTATTTAATAATATTAAATATATTTGTATTTTAATTTTTAAATATTCATATGGTTTTTGGGTTTTTTAGTTTTTCAAATATTTTTTGTTGTTCATATCTTGTTTGTTTTTAATTTTGAATTGACAATAGTGGGAATAGTAATTTGTATCCCTCTGCAATCCAGCACTTTCCCTAGTGTTACACTCACAGGAGTGGGAATAGTAATTTTTGCCGCTACACTAACCAATACTTTTCCTATTGTTGCACTTTTTGGAGTTGGAATAGTAATTTTTACCCCTCCGCTATCCAACACTTTCCCTACTGTTACACTCACTGGAGTGGAAATAGTAATTTTTACCTCTCCGCTATCCAACACTTTCCCTACTGTTGCACTGACTGGAGTGGGAATCATAATTTTTACCCCTCTGCTATCCAACACTTACTCTACTGTTGCACTGACTGGAGAGGGAATAGTAATTTTAACCCCTCTGCCATCCAACACTTTCCCTACTGTTACACTCACTGGAGTGGAAATAGTAAATTTTACCTCCCGCTATACAACACTTTCCTTACTGTTGCACTGAGTGGAGTGGGAATAGTAATTTTTACCCTTATGTTATCCAACACTTTCCCTACTGGTGCACTGACTGGAGTGAGGATGGTAATTTTTACCCCTTCGCTATCCCTACTGCTGCATTGATTAGAGTGGGAAATGTAACTTTAAATATTTTTTAAATAGTTTAATGTTTCATTTAATAATAGAATGTTTTTTTAACATACATTTTATGTTATTGGTATATCTATATATATATATATATATTTATTTGTTAAATTTTTATATATTTTTGAAATTATATAATACATTTAAATAAATAGTTTATTAATTGTTTTACTGTAAATATATACCAGTAGCGGTCCGTGGAGGGAGTTCCGTGGGGCGGTGAGGCGGGGCGGGGGAGGGGCAAGGTGGGGAAATGTAAACACCAGAATATGGATGAACGGAGGTAAGTACACATTTAAATAAATAAAATGAATTTCGTTGCGTGCGCTGCATCGCATTTTGCGATGCAGCGCGCGCATAGGAATTTGTTTTATTAATTTAAATGTGTACTTACCTCCGTTCATCCATATTCTGGTGTTTACATTTCCCCACCCTGCCCCTCCCCCGCCCCGCCTCACCGCCCCACGGAACTCCCTCCACGGACCGCTACTGATATATATATCTATTATATATGTGTGTTTAACTTTTTTAGGTTAAGTTAATTTGTTATTTTTGTTAAAATGTACATTAACTCTATTATTTAAATTAAGTTTATTATTGAATATATTTAATATTTATTATTTTATTTCATATGTATAAAAAACAATATGTTTTACATCTATATTTATGTCAGCGATATTCTTGTTTTAATATTTTTGTACTTACCTTTATAAATATAGGATGTCGATATTTTTTACATCTATATGTATGACTCGATATTGTGGTATGGGGATGTTTTCGGTGTCAATGTTTTGTCAGTAAACCGTACACAAAAAAGCCTGTTCTGGGGCCTCCAGGTGTAACTGATGTCATCCTATGCCAGTGGCCTTTGTTATTACAGTTCTTGACTGTGATCTGAATACTGCTTTGAAAAGCGCTATTATGTGTAATGGATCTACTATCTGCATCATGATTACTTTTCTTTACCCACTTTTTACTACTGTGTAGAATAATATTGAACGCTATTTAGCCTATGGACAGATACAAACTACAGGCTAAGCGAGATAACTAACAAATATAGTTGCCAAGGGTAGAAGTTTGGCTCCAACATGCTGATTGACTATGAATGATATTCCGGTTAGCTGTTGGCACATGGCTGCTTCCTGATTTGTGTCACTCATTGTAAATCTGGTTAATCAATTTGGATGTGTTTTAAAGAGTGCTAGCATATCATCATCTATGAGTCTGAAGTAAAATGTTCCTTCAACAAGTTTACATTCATTTGCAAATGAAGTGCCATCTTGAGCATTTAATTTACCACTCTCACAGTCTCCGTATTGGGAGTTCCAGCATATTTCATTGAATTCATTTGGTATAATTTCTCTCTTTATTACAGCTGGTAAAGAGGATATGAAACCATGTGAGTTTTTGACCACTACAAAGTTGCATATCACGGTAAAAGCTGCATTTAAACTTCCTGTGCATTACCATGCTGCTTGATAGGCTATGACAATTTACCAGAGAGAAGGTGAACTTAATGTGCCATATACTTAAAGCTAGTAATAAAAATAGGTTGTTTTAGTGCCATGGCGTTGTCAGTAGCGGCTCCTGGAGCATACTGCCAAACGGAGGTAAGTACATAAATAAATAAATAAAACAAATTATATTGCGCTCGCTGCATCCCCATTTGGCATTGCAGCGTGCTCAATGTAATTCATTTTATTTATGTACTTACCTCCGTTCGGCCGTATGCCGGAGTTTACTACCCCCCACCGTGCCCCTCCCCCGCCCCGCCCCAACACCCCGCAGCACTCCCTCCAGGAGCTGCTACTGGGCGTTGTAATTCCTAGTGCTTGTTAAGGGGATCAACAGTATTAGAGTAGAGTTCGCAACTCTAACACTGTACTGTTCACATCTTCGTAGCTGGAGTACATCGGTTTATTTACCTATTTTAACTGTTTTAATTCACACAGTTCAGGAGCATTCAGTTCACGCCTGAAGGCAAAAAGGTTTTATTTGAAAATGTACGTTTTTGGATAAATGTTATAAAAATAAAATGAAACAGGGCCACTTGGCTGCCCAGAAAGCCAAACTTGCTGTGCTATTTGCACTCTCTCAGCCCTTACAGTAAATCTAATGCAGTAACGTGGAAACTTACTTTTTGGACATAATTGTATGGGGAGATTACGAATAGAGCTGCTGAATTTTCAACTGTGAACCCATGTTTAAATCTTGGCAGGAGGCTCCATATTTTGTGCTTTTGGGCAAATTACTTAATCTCCACGTGCCTAAAAATAAATGTTTTTGTGTGTAATGTAACTTGAAAATGTACGTTTTTGGATAAATGTTATAAAAATAAAATGAAACAGGGCCACTTGGCTGCCCAGAAAGCCAAACTTGCTGTGCTATTTGCACTCTCTCAGCCCTTACAGTATAGCTAATGCAGTAACGTGGAAACTTACTTTTTGGACATAATTGTATGGGGAGATTACGGATAGAGCTGCTGAATTTTCAACTGTGAACCCATGTTTAAATCTTGGCAGGAGGCTCCATATTTTGTGCTTTTGGGCAAATTACTTAATCTCCACGTGCCTAAAAATAAAAGTTTTTGTGTGTAATGTAACTTGTGCTCATTTAAAGTGTGCTGATTCAGTTGTCTTCAGTTTGCATTATAAAAAATCTCCCCAAAAAAGCAAATTTCTTTATTTGTCTCTCATTGCAAGACATTGAAAAAAATTCCAGCAACCACACTGCTCTACAACATAGCTTACACATATTGGTTAAGCCAGTTGCTCTGGCTAAACACTTATAAGGTCCCAAAGGCGAGACCTATTGGCTATGCCAATGTTTGTTCAGTACTGAAGTCAACTAGGACCAGATGACACAGCATAAATCTGTCTAATTGTCTTTACTGAGATTAAACTGCATGTTATTGTGCAGCAGAGCACACATTGGAAGACAGGTAAGATACAATGGAAGCGAAGCAGATAGTTAGGCCCTAGAGTCAGGAGGAGAAAATCGGACTATTATGGAGACAGGCTCTTGACATACAATTAAATATCCAAAGAAGGTTGGGGTCAATAGATAAGGGCAGGAGGATGGACTATTAAGCATGGTGAAACTTTTCAGTTTATGTATCTTCTTTACTGTTAGAAATGGGGGTCTCTAGTTGGCAGAGGTAGATACCTTTGTCCAAATAGAGACCCTTGCTTCCAGTCAGGGAAAGGGGGATACACTCCTAAAATAACCTCTGCTTACCCCCTTGGTAGCTTGGCATGAGCAGACTGGTTTATCCAGTGTGTAAAGCATTTATGAACACATACAGTAATACAGTGAAAACACTACAAATGGACACCACACCAGTTTAGAAAATAAGTAATCTTTGTCTAAACCAAAACAAAACCAAACAATACAAATCCACATTACAGTAATAAAAATAGGACTTTCAGATGGTAGAAATAGTTCAGTTCAAGCAAAATTGCAGATGCAACACTTTTCTCACAAAGTAAACAGAAAAGAACAAACGGCAAACCAAGGTCAAGCACTTCCAATCCGTGTAACGTTATATTTTATGAAGTGGTGCAAACTCTTCACACACCCGCCGTCCAGGGAAAGACCAAGGAAAGGAAAGTTGGAAGGTGCACTCAATTCGGAGTCAATTAGGTAAAATAAGTCGCTTATTCTTCATAAAAGTCCTTTTATTCAACAATTCCAATTGTCTATTACGTCCTAGGTCCGCAGTACTGCCGGTTATCACGCCGTTTTGAACTACCAGTTGCTACAGATCCTCTTTCTCACTCAATATAAGTGGGTTATTCTTATTTATTCCGACTACACCTTTCCAGACTGAAAATTTATTGTATTCATTGCGGACCTAGGACGTAATAGACAATTGCCCTCCCACATTATGGTGAATTACTAGGTCAACATATACAACTTGTTTGGGATTTGTCCATTTGGAAACAGCTGGCTTATTATTGCTTCGCAATTGATACCAACTTTGGATTTAAAATCTCCATTGAGCCCTGACGAAGTTCCCACTGGCAGTGTAATGGGAACGAAACGCGTTGGCTGTGTGCCAGTTTTTGAACCGAATTGTTGAATAAAAGGACTTTTATGAAGAAAAAGCGACTTATTTTACCTAATTGACTCCGAATTGAGTGCACCTTCCAACTTTCCTTTCCTTGGTCTTTTCTCACAAAGTACCTGGGGTGTGTCACGTAAACAAACAAAACAGGCCACAGGGAAGGTAATGCTTTGGTTCCTTACACACAGGGAAGGTGATGCGTCAGTTCCTTATTTTGGGGGAGGTGATGCTTTGGTTCCTTACTGCAGTGCAGGGCACGTGATGCTTTGGTTCCTTACCGAAGAGGAGGTGATGCGTCGGTTTCTTACTGCATGGGGAGGTGATGAGTCAGTTTCTTGCTGCGTCCCCCAACGATACAACAGACTTGGCGCCTCAATGCGGTGCAACAATCCGGTAATGAGATGTGAACTCGTGCAGCTGCACAGCAGGTCTTGCGTCGGACTCGGTGCGCTGATATCGGACTTCGGAGATCAGTGCACTGGATGCGGCATGCGGTGATTTCTCATGCCGTGGCGGGCACTGCAACAAATTCTTTGGCGATGCGTCGGAAACAGGTGCGAATGTGTCCCGCTTCTTCAAAGATGCAGCGATTTTCCAGCTCCCAGCAGAAAACAGTCTCTAGAGGTCCAGAACAGCAGCAACCACCTCTTTACAGGTTAGAATTCCCAGCAAGGAAATTCAGGGGAGCTGGTGGTGAAGTCTTTGTGTTCCTGAGACTTCAGAACAGGAGGCAAGCTCAGTTTCAAGCGTTTGGAGATCTCCTTTCAAGGCGGTGAATATTAATCAACACAGTCTTCCTGTGAGAGTAGAAAAGATCTGCGGTCCTCTTTTCCCGAGGACCGCAGAGACGTCTTTTCTACTCTCACAGGAAGACTGTGTTGATTAATATTCACCGCCTTGAAAAAGCCCACGGCCAATGGGCCACTGGGGCGAAACACGTGTCGGCTTTTGTTTTTCTCTTCACAATTTGAAATTTTTGCGCTCCTTTGATAAAAAGATAAATAAAAACAACACAAATGATCTTCATTCGAGCAATGTCTCTGATATTGATTATCCACTGACGTGGACCAATTAAGAAGGCACTACCCTCCATCGTTTTCTTAACCTAAACTTTTCAATGGCTCTTGGGTGTAGCCATTTACAAGGACTGTGCCACATATAAAATTGGGCCCTAACAACTGCAGCGTTGCAAGTCCAGAACTTTCCACCCATACAGCAACCTATACCCTGAAGGCAGAGAGTGTCTGTACCCAGCCAAAATGAGTTCTGTTCTCACTGGTGCAGCTTACTGGCAGGAGGTAGAGACAGAATTGTTGAAGGCAGACCAGGCCCATTCAGGTGAAAGGAAGTCTCCTCCCCCTACTCTAAATGCAGCCCAGGTCCATTCAGCCCAGCCCTGACTCATCAGACTTCTAGAGCCGCTGGCCCTCTCCAGCCCCTGTCATCCAAAAGCCAAACATGCAATACGCAAACCTAGCAGAGGCACACTGGATGGTTAAGCAAGAAAATACCTACTTTCTAAAAGTAGTATTTTCAATAACAGAATGTAAAAATCCCCCTCACTGAAAGATGCACTTCATCATTCTCAGTTCAGGCATACTAAACTTTATTTTTCCACCTTGTTCTCATGGCCAGTTATGTTTATAAGATGTTAAGAACAAACTCCCCATTTTCTCCTTTGGGAACAGGCAGCCTTGCAGTAGTGAAAAACTAAATTGGCAGTTTCACTTTCAGGGCATGTCACACACATCAGGGCATGTCCTACCTTTCACATACAATGCACCCTGCCCACAGGGGTACCTTGGGCCTACCTTAGGGGTGACTAATATGTAGAAAAGGGAAGGTTTAGGGACTGGCAAGTGAGTGCACTTGCCAAGTCGATATTGCAGTACCAGACTGCACACATGCTCCGCAATGGCAAGCCAGAGTTACATTTTACAGGCTGCCTCTGTGGGTGGCACTATTAGTGCTGCAGCCCACTTGCAGCATTGCACTATATTAGGGTCTGACAAGTATATCAAATCTGCCAATCATTGAATCACTAATCCATAGCAACAATTTACAAAGTGTCCACTTGCAGTTTGACGCCGAACTGCTGTGGCAGAGTGCCCAAAGCATCTAGACCAGCAATACGGAGTCCAACATACAGCAAAAACACAGGAGGCCAAAGCAAAAGATGCAGGGGACACCCACGCCAATGGTGCCATGTCTAACATTTACTGATCTGTTCCATGGTGGCGATCGGCATCAACTAGATTACACAAATGTAGTCATTTAACCTGTGGTTAAGAGTAGCGCAGTAATGGCAAGGTGATATCTCGATACCCATAATTACTGGTGCCCAGCCGTAACATCTCAACTGTACTACGTATTTATAATTGAAATGCACAGAATGGGGAATTACAGTGTGAACTTGGCTGTACTGAGCGGAATCTGCATAGAATTCCCAATTGCATGGGGTTTAACACTGTAAGAATGTGATACATTGGAGTGGGGGGTGCTGTGTGGCAGTGGTAATAAGGTGGGCAAGTTATCCCGAAGCAGTGGGATGGGATGTCATGGGGAAGCAATCCCTGCTTCCTCATGCCATAGAAGGGGATCTGTCATAGGCAGAGCAAGGAATGCTCAGTACTTGCTCCGGTAACCCCTGCCAGATCCTCCAGCAATCTTTCTGGACAGATTTCCCAGCCAGTAAATTTGAGTCAGGTGTCCCTACATCTGGTAAATCTGGGTGAGGGAACACTGAGTCAGACATGATCAGGCGGAGCAGTATCATGCAAAGGTGTACTACTTTGGTCAACACGTTATTGGGATTTTTGGGTTTAAAGAGTATTTCCATCCAAGACAATTTTTGGGAGGATTTGGTTTGCCTTAGATTTCTCTAAACACACAGAATACATTGTTGAAATTCTTGGAGAGTCTATTTCTTTGATTTCACATTGCATAATTTGGGCAATTCTTATCGTCAGAGGCGGCTCCTCCATTGGGGCGGAGGGGTGTCGCACCACTGCTTCCTTGCAGTGTGAGACGCAGAAACATAAAATGGTAAAACTATCATTTTATGGTTCTGCTCCTCACACTGTGAGAAAGCAGACATGCCTTGTGTGGGGTGAGCGGGTGGGCGGCCCTACTTGAGGGCAGGGGGGAGTGGCTTGCCCACTTTTGTAGGCTCTGACTATTTAGTCGGCCCCCTGGGGCAGACCAAATTAGCCATGCGCACTCTCCCTATGCAGCCTACATAGAGAAAATGGCCTTCCGGTAGGCGCCCGGCTGGGCGCCGTCCGCACAAATCCCAATGCTGCCATTGCAGCGTTGTGATTGGCTTAGGTGAGGGAGGCTGCCTGTGGAAAACGCAGACCTGGCCAGGAGCAGAAGAAGCTTAGGCGGCAACGCATGACCCGGGGGAAGGTATGTTTTAAAAATTCTTACCGACCCGCTTCAAATGTCCTCCACCCCGTGACCCCAAACAACTCCCCCCCCACCCACCATGCCGGCTGTGACTGATCACGTGGCTCCCTCATTAAAGACGTTCATTTCTCATGGACCTCAGTCCATGGAAGACGCGTCTGTTTCCATTGATAAAGTTGTCTTTGATTCACATCTCATACAAGGAACTGTGTGGTTTTGTAGAACAGTCATCTCTAACCGTTGACAGATCGTTTTTTTGAATGAGCTTCGTGTGCACTGAATTCTTGCAAAAGCGCTTTTTTTAAAGCCTCAAGCAGATTTTTTCTGCAAAGACGTCGGGCGATGTGGTCTATCGAAAGCGGAAAGTTGCTGGACAAGTAACCGAAAAAAAGCAGAACCGACTTTCAGCCCCATGACATTAAAAAAAATGCCTTGGGTTAATTGTAGCATGCTTCTGCTTCTGCTCTTTGAAACCCAAGGGTTCATTTTCTTTCAGATGCTGCAGATTCTTTACATAATGACGCTCTGAGTGGGGTAAGCAAACGTGATGACAAGCTGCCATTTCAATGACATGGCCGCATCATATGATTTAAGGCGAGGAAGAGAATGTCAAGTGAAGTTCACATCAAGTATGCATGCGCCTGCACTGTCAGTGGCATCTTTGCAGTGCTCTCATTTCTCACATGTTTGCATCCGCAGTCCTTCTTCCCTTTCAAGTCGCTCACCCTCATCTATATTCCCACTGCGGAGCCACTTTTTTTCTTTCTTTGAAAGGATTAACTTTATTCACGGTGCCCTTTGCCTTCCAAATGATAGTCAGTGCTTGTAGTTAACCTATGTGAGATGAGTCAGCTTGTTTGTCGGGCCGCTAATGGCTGTTTCCAGTCCCCTCTTTCCTCCTGCCCGGTGCCTGCAGTGCAGCAACCCCACAGAGAAATATTGGCACTCTCTGAGTTAAGGTATATCAGCCCTGGTGACAAGAGTTGGTACTGTCTGCTTAAATGTATAGCTGCCCTGGTGAGAACTGTTGGTAGTCTCTAATTGAAAGTATAGCTTTCCTGGTGAGATGTGTTGGTACTCTCTGATTTAAAATATAGCAGCCCTGGTGAGAACGTTTGGTACAGTCTTATTTAAGGTAGAGCCGCCCTGGTGAGAAGTGTTGGTACTCTGATTTAAAGTATGAAAATGAACCATTTGTCCACTCTTTTGTCAGTATGTTCTCGTGGGAGAACCCCCCCCACCCCCCGAGCCCCCGTAGGTTGTTCAGGCTCGCTCGCCGCAGTGTAGTACGACAGTAATCTTACTCCTGCCACTTTCAAATGTCACCAGCCGCCACTGCTTATCGTGCAGATAGTTATTTTATGACCGGGAGTCTCTCCCATCAGACAGATTTACATTCTTACAGAAGTTTAACAGTCTTTGTTCAGAAAGGTGGAACCGTAAACATTGGTTACACCACTTCTTTTCAGTGTGGGTTGCTGGTAGTCCTGTTTTCCATCTATAAAATGAGACCAAGTATTTTAATGAGCAGGAAGACAAATTTCGTCCTACTGTGGAAGTTAAAGTGTGCTTCATTGTCGGGATGATTCAGATTACATACTTTCGGTGCCACCAATTTGATTGGATGCTTCATTTTTGCCCAAATAGGTATTAAGAGGACACTCAGTACAAGGCAGTAGCCAAAAAAATAAAATACCCCCACTTTGATCCTTACTTAGAATGCCATCAGGTGATTGAAGCAAGTAAGCTGGGCCTCTCTAGATGAGCTCCCTCAATCTCACCTTCCTTCCATCCATCTATCTCTCCATCCTTTAAGACTTTCATCCCTCCATCTATCCATCCATCCATTGTTTCATGTTTACATCCAACCATCCTTTCACCATTCCATTCTTCCCTTACAGTTCTGTTAATCCATCCTTTCATCATTTCACTCTTCCATCAATCATTCTGTCCTTCCACTCCTACTTCGTCATTCATCCATCCTCCCATTGATTCATCCAATCTTTTACATCCATCCATCATTTCACTGTCCTTTTATCAAGTCACCCATTCATCCAGACCTCCATTTGTCCATCCACTCATTAATCCGGCCTTTCATAATTTCAGCCATTCTTACACCCACCCATGCAAATATTGTTTTTTACTTCCAACCATTTGTCCTTTTGCCCTTCTTTGCATCTTTTCATGCATATTGGTCTTCGTTCTTTTCAGTTTCTTTCTTCTTTTTACATGCTATTCATTTCACTCTTGCTTTCAGCCCTCTCTCTCTCTCACAGTCTCAGTAGCAAAGTCAGCGTATTGTGGGCCTTAGTGCACAGAAAAAATGGGTCCCAACTGGCATTTAAATGATCAAATACAGCAAAAATCAGAGTTCAGAGGGCCCCTTAGGCCTTTGGGCATTAGAGCATTGCACCAACTACACCTATAGAAGCTACTCCTCATCAAACTCTTCTCCTCTCTTGGGATCTAAAAGTACCAGAGACAACTTTTTTTTAGATAAGATGATGCAAGAAATTGGTTCACAAACTCAAGTGTTTTTAAAAACTTCCAAACTTCCTAAAAAGACACGATACAAGACTTTAACAGATCACTTTTTTAGACTCCAGTCCTTTTTTAAAAAGACAGGCTCTTCGGGCCTCCAATATCTAAAACTGAGAGAATGTCTCAGTCTCCAGCTGAAATTAAGGCATATTAACATCTGGGAAGGCTGTGGATTGTCCGAGCTAAGATATTTTATAATTCAAAATAGGTTGATGTCTTGGCAAGAAGTAGTGGAAAGGGTGGAGGGCCACCAGAAACCGGCTTTCTTTGAATATTTACGAATTGTTCACTTGTTAAAGAATATCAGTGGTATATTGGATGCCCCTAATCAATTGGTGTTGGCTCTTTATGGGGCCAATATTAATGGTGTAGGAAAGTGGCATAGGCTGCTACAACTACAGGGCCAAGCTCCCGTGATAGAGAACCATGTGGGTAAAATAGCTCGGGAGACAGGATGCAGGTTGGCTTTGAAGGAGTGGGAGGTCATCTGTTATCTAGGAAGTAAATCATTGCGTGCCGCGAATTTTAAAAGGATGGCTTTCTTATCACGATGGCTTTCTTATTTAACTCCGGCCGCCTTAAAAAAAAGATTTCCGGGAGTTGAGAACAAGTGTTTTCGTTGCCAGATGGATGGGGAAGGTGAATGGCACCGTACTTTTTATGCATGTCCACACCTCAGGCCTTTTTGGGAGGCAGTTTTTTCTAATATCGAGCAAGCAATCGGGAAGAGGGTTTTGTTTGAGGCCGAAGCTGCTTTGCTTGGACTTTGCAGAGATGGAACAATGTTATCCGAGGCCGAAAAAGCCTTTGTATTTATTTCCTGTACGGTAGCTCGTTCTCTAATTCTGCAGAATTTGAAATCTATTGAAGCTCCCTCTCATTTGAAATGGTTCAATAAAATGAAAAGGACTCGAAAATTCGAAGAAGCCTATGCTAGACGGGTGGGGGCCAGTAGGAAATTCGAAAAAAATTGGAAGTTTTTTAAGGATTTAGAAAAGTCCAAAGAGGGATCTCAACACCCTCATTATAAGGCACTAGCACATTTCTGTTTGCTATGTGGCACTTTAGAAGCACTAGCACTTTTCTAGTTGTCGCACTTTAAAGAATGTTGTATTCTGTATTATTGGTCAAGGATGTTATTATCTGCTACATCCATAATCTTTTTTATGATGTTGTAGTTATGATGGTTTTAGGTGATAATAAGGCACTAGCACTTTATTGGTATTGCACTTTAGATGCACTAGTAACTTTTTTTCAGTGCTGTTTTTCTAAAAAAAAAAAAAAAATATTAAATGTATACATTGTTGACCGGTGAATGAGTATATGACTAGCTGCTACAGCCATAGCTTTTTTCATCATGTATTAAGAAGCTGTCTTTTGGGGTTTTTGTACAAACTGGTTTTAATAATGATTTTAAGTATACTATGTATTTCATGTACCTAATGCTCTGCTCAATAAAAAAAAAAAAAAAAAAAACCCTCTTCTCCTCTCTTTCGCTCATCATTTCACCTTTTGGGCCTCTTTTTTTTCTTTTTCTATGGTTGTCTTTGCATCGCAGACCTTTGTTACAGTTTCCCTTACATTGTTTTTATAGATGACCTGTCTCTCAGAGCTGCAGACAGACAAGGCTTGTAAATAATTATGTCAACATAACACCCCATCCCTCACCCCTGCTGAAGCTGTGAAATGTGGGATTTACTATTCCACTGACTCAATATGACAGCCTGTTTCTAGTAAAGATGAATGAATAGTTTGTTTCTTCCTATGGACCTGATTACAAGTATAGATGCGATTTAGCACATCTGATGAATAACGATACCACGGGGTATGTTATTTTATCAGGTGCAATAAATAGTGCCTATAACAAGCTTGTGAGGAATAAAATGCGTATTTTGGTGCTTAACGCACCAAAATTCCCATGGTACGGTAAATACATACACATTTCCCCTGGTAAATATCAGCAGGTTTGACCTGACGAAATTTAACGAAGCTTGAGGCTTTAAACGCATCCCATAATTATCAGGTAATTAAACACCTTTTACCTCGTAATCACCAACCGTGCCTAAACATGGGTTTAACACGGGTCGGAATTAACCGACTACGGGGCATATCAGCAAGGGCCGGCGATAATTATCGTTAAGCGCACTTAGCGCGAGGATAATTATCGCCGGCCAACTCTGAATTTTATCGTGGAGATAGCGTGGTATCAGCAGCGCTTATCTCCAAAGCGATAAAATTCAGAGAGCAAGCTGCCAACTCTGCGATTATCGCTGGAAATCCAGCAATAATCGCACAACTTTTGGCGAAAGCTTGCTGATAGGGCTACACATACTTAGCCATGATATCCACCTTCCATAAGATATCAAGCCTAAGTCAGTTTCAAAGCAGGTGTAAGGAAAGTAGCGATAACAGAGGTTATCGCAACTTTTCTTGTGGCTATGCTTCTTTGCGTGAGGCTTGATAAAAGGAGAAATGTCGCTTAGTGACATTTCTCCCGTTATTCTGGGGAGGAAGGCCCACTTTGCATCTCGTTAGAGATGCAAAGCTGGGCGTTAAGGGAAAGGGCAAAGAAGCATGGATTCATGCGTTAGCGTGTCCTTGCTAATAGGGCGTTAAAATTATCGCCGCTTTTCGTCCGAAAACGGACGCTAAAGCGGCGATATTTTAACTCCGGCCCTTGCTGATATGCCCCTAAGCTATTTGCCCAGAGCAAGGAAAATAATGATGCCAGCTTGCCTGCCTATCTCTCTCGTTTGTAGGCCTGGTGGGGAACTTCTGTCTCCTGTTTTGATTCATTGGAACAGTCCGTCATTCTTCTCCCACTCTCAACACTATCACAGTTCTCTCCTTGTGATTCTTGTTATTCTCTACAGTTGTACTTTTACAAAAAAAAATATTTTTGTCAGTAATAAGCACCTGAACAATAAACTACACAATCCTCACGATTTTAACTGTGTATTCGATTGCATCGACATGCAGTGCGGTTTGTATAGGCACGATCGCCATTCTGCTCTCCTTTCTAACCATGAATCTTTGTGATCCGCCATGCTTTTTAAGGAAATGCTGACTGGCCTTCGTTCTTACATGCAGGTATCAATTCCCGCAGTCATTAAAAAGTAACAGACACTGCAATAATAAACAGTGCAGGGAAAATATGCTATGAGACCAAATGCACGGATAGATTCTGCAGAGACCAAAGCACACAGAGAAGGAATTCCCTGCAGATCACTAGGGCCGATGATAACTTTATTTATCTTGCTTTGCACATCTGACAGCTTGAATCCACAGGAGCGGCTCCCTTTGTTCCTAGAGTCTAGTACATTTTTCACATCACCTCTTCACGGCCACATCAAGTTACTTATGAATAAAATAAGAGTGTTGGATATTAATATTTGAACACTACATCAGGAGGGCGCATTCGCTGCCATGCAATTGATAAGGGAATCAAAGACTGGGAAAGCTCATGATCAAACCATTCATCGGTCGTTTCTTGTCATTTATGCCAACCTTTTCGGGCATGCTGAACATTCTGTTTAATGATGTGCAGATTCCTTTTCCACATTCTCTGCGTCTGAAATGTTCCTGTAAAAAAAACAGCCATGGTTCTCGCTAATCCTTTGATATGTGATAAGGATGTAAAAGATGTTAGTCGGTTTTCTTAAAAGTATACACTGCTTTTTTCATCCTGTGATGAAAGGTGAGAATTTTTCTATGCTTAGTGAAGGAAAGCCTAAATTTATGGAAGACACGATGGTAAGTATTATGTGTCACTGTTAGTTGAATTTAATATCAAACTTCTAATAGAACAAATGTAAAGAAACGTAGAAATGTAAGCAACCCCTGTGCTAATAAACCATCACTACATTAACAATTAAGCCCATACATCAGACCAGTGGAATTATGCGGCAGGGAAGCCTCAATTTGTATGGCAGGGGAGAATAGTTGAATAAATTATGCTGCAAGAAAAGGCAAATTATCTTGCATAACGCTGCACATATTTTCGATAGTGTTGCTTCATTACTTTGTAGTTTTTTTCAAATGGTACTAGTGTCTGGTCAAAGATTTCATCAGATTACTACCAGTTTAACACACAAATACGGAAATAAGCCACTAAAACATAACCAGTTAACCTTTGTGAAGGGCTGTCAACTGTGCGTGAACACATTGTCACGTTTTTAGTAACTTTTGACCCTTGTGAGCTTGAAAAAAGCATTTTTTTGTTAAAATCAGCAGTTTATGCATCGGATTTTGAATTATCTGGCAAATCAATAATTATGCGGGAAAAAAGCCTCCGTCATTGAAATCCATTACTGTTCTCAAAGGTGGTCTTCAAATAGATCAAGACAAGGAAAACCTTATTGCTGACAGGAAGATGAAATTATGAACATTTTGACACAATATTATGGAATTAGAAAAAAACTTGGGAGGTATATATTTTATTGCTAAACATCTAATGAATAATAAAGAGAAGGATTTGGGTTAATACTCTCCACCGCCATGTCCTTAATAAAATTTGGACTTTCCTACACTTAACCTTGGAAAACCCACATTTTATGGCAAGATCACACGCTCTGTTACACTTGCTCCAAAAAAATTGACAAATGTCAATGAACCATGTAGATCCTGCTTGCAATAAAAAGTGTGGAAAGTCCATTCTCTAGACCGGTGCTTCCCAAACGTTTTAGAACCACAACCTAATTTTAGAACAGCAAACGTTTGCAAACCACCTACCTTTACTGACAATGAGGCTAGGCGATTTTTGAATGTATCTATAGCATTGCTTGGTAGCGCATCGTCATTCACAGACAGAACATTTTCCTTTGAGATGACCTCTAAATATGCACAGATATACACCTTTACTGCTAAAACTATACAGCACAAAAAATGAAAATGTGTAGATATCGGGTTTCAATGAATATTAATCATTTGTGCATCACCAAGTCAAGTGCCTTCATTTGTTTTGATGCTATTAAAATATCTGCTTCCAGCATACTGCAGAATTACAACAAAAGTGTTTTTTTTTTATTTCCTAACTGCTGAATGCATACCGTTCAATTACAGGTATTTAAATTTTTTAACGTGCTGCAAAAAAACGGCATCCTAAAGCCTTTCAATTCGCACTCCTTGTACTCCAGCAAGATTGTCACTTCTCTCAATTTGCAGTCAGAGAAGAAAAGTATACGTCAATCCTCATGTTAAACGAATAAGCAGCAATTTGTCAGTAGACATAGACTGACATGTGACTCCTATCTTTTAACACCAGCAAATGTCACAAGATTAACACAGAATTTAAACGCATGTCTATTGCTCGGACTTTCCCGACTCACCATGAATCAACTCACGACCCACAGTTTGGAAAAAACTGCTCAAGACTAATCTGCAGCTTTTAGACTGGCCTTTAAAACAGGTCTTGCCCAAAAGGCATTTAGAGACCATAGCACTTCTGGTTCAATGAGTTTCAACATTAGTTGTATTAACCCAAAGCCAATTGCCCCATCCATTTGACCCAAGCCAAAGAGGAAGAAGTTACTGTCCCTAAAGGTTTCCAAAAATCAATAATTGAGGATGGGATATTTCAAGAGAGCTATTCAAGTTTCATATTCTGGAAGATGATAAACAATACATAGGTCCTTATCATGAGTACGGTGGTCCTGGGATTGCCGTACTCATGGTGGTGGCCCACCCATCACCAAGGCGGGTCCGCCCAGCATATTACGATTTTGGTGGTGGCGGTGGGATCATCACAAAACCGCTGCCTCCACCGGGATCCAGGATCCCGCAGTGGGGACGGTATGGAAAAGGTCAGTAAATGCTGGCAGTGCAATGCCAGCACCACCGAGCATATTAAGACCTGGTTTTCCACTTCCCATTTCATGGCGGAGGGTGGCATAAATGCAGGTAAGGGGGCACTAACTGGACATTTGGCCATGGGAGTACGTGCAGGGAGCCCATGTTGTGCCCCCCTTGTAATTGCACCTTTGTTCCTGCACAGTGTGGCAAGCATGAAATGGTGCATGTCACACTGTGCATGTACATACAGAAGGTGCTGTCATGGTGACGGTCTGCTTGTTAGGCTCGCCTATGAACCTAACAGGCCGCCGCCAAGACACTGCCGCCGCACCACCCTCCTGCCCTGCATTCAACTCGGAATCCATTGGACGGGTACACCACAGGCATTGCACTCTCCCCTGGTACCGCTGCAGTGGTGGTCCTAAATGAAGGCAGCCAAACTCCTAAAAAGGCCCATAGTATTGTGTGTTCAGGGAAATATTGATACTAAACAAGTGAGTTTTGGGTTTTTACAAAATTGTTAGAAAATCCTGAAGTATAGTTGGAACCTAATTCCAAAACTGCCATACTCTGTTTTGATGGGGACTGCAAGCCCCAGAGAGCAATTCAGCAGTAGGAGTGGGCATAGTAGGTGGGACCCTCCCATCTGTTTAGACCTCATGCCATAAAGTGCTTCACGAACTCCTGCAGTGCAGGATGCCAGACTAAGTGGTTGTGGTGGAGACTGCTAGTGCCAGAAACCAATTTAGCATCATGGTGGGGCAGACGAGGTGGGACCCTCATATCTGTTTGAACCACAGGCTAGCAAAAACCTCATGGGATCCTGCAGTGTGAAATACCAGATGCTGTGGTGGTGGTGGTGGGGACCGCAAGCCCCCAAGCACAATTTGAAAGCAGGAGGTGGAAGAGGAGGTGGGTTCGTCTCTAAGCAATAAAGTGGTTCACAGACTCCTGTAGCAGGTCTTTTGCACCCATTAGAGGCTGACAGAGGCTGTGCTTGGATACCTCTTGTTAATCTTCCATCACCCTAGTTCTTATCTTTTTGTAACAAGGTGAAGCAAGGTGAAGCAGAAGGCAGAAGAGACATTCCCTGTTCATTTCCTAAGGCACCACCATTGACAGTTTGCTGGAACATGCAGTTGGAGTAATAACCAAGGAACCTGCACTAACCGCGAAGTGACTGTCAGTTGACGTTCCTAGCACCGGTAGCACCATGAAAATTCTGGTGTCACAGCTTCCTGCATCTGCTCAGCCACCACAGATGTTTGTCTCAGTCCTACACAGTCTCAAACTTCCTCAGTATTTTACCCTCAGAAGAAACCGTGATTAAATGTAAAAAAAGGAGTACATGCAGCAGAGAAGTCTGACAAATGCATTAATACCTTCAGAGATTTGAGCCGCCCTTATTATTGCTGTACCTGCCGCTTTGGGCCAACTTTGCCTTTGGTTCAATATGTTAAGGTAAGCACATCTGAAGCCTCTTTATGATTGTCTAAAGATCATTGCGTCAAAGTTGTCAACTGCACCTTCTCCTAATGCTCATCCTTTCGATCCATGTTGTGCTCCCTCTCATGTTTCTCCCTACACTCAGATTATGGCATTACGTCATCCAGTGTTAAACACAACATCAAACACTAATGTGTTGCCAAAGCAATCTCTACTTACAAACACCCCCTGGCCACCCACTGATTCTACTAATTGTGCTTATTGTACCAAATGTAATTCTCTTAAGTCACAAGTAGGATGCTAGAGCTAGGAATAGGATTGCCAGGAAAATGAGCAACAGGATGGCCAGGCACCGTAGGAACAGTTAAAGGAGGACCACAGTGAGTTTGCGTAGCAGCACATGGATAAGCAGAAGGAAGATCAGGTCCAAGAGGATCAGGACCCGATCCAGGAAGGCAAGTTCCAGGCTAGACCAGGGGCTAGGATAAGCAAGGAAGAAGAGGGGGTCAATAACAAGAATGCCAGGAGGACTAGAGCCAGGAGGACTAGGATCAGAGCATGGAGGATTAGATGTATCAGCACCAATAAGACCAGGAACGGACCAAGGAGTGCTAGGGGGCAATGACCATTGGATCAGGGCCCAGAGTACCAAGTGAAATAAAAAGACAAGGACCTGGAGGCAGCTGGAAAAGGGTGAGGAAGATCAGGAGGACCAGAACAGCCAAAGCCAGGAAGACTAAGGGCCTGGATGTCCAGAAGGACCAGGAACACACTGGTGAGGCTCAGAAGGCCAAACAAAGTGAATCAGGGCCAAGAGGGCCCAGACCATTAAGTCCAGTGTTGGAAAGACCACAAGGACAGGGCACAAGACCAGGAGGACAAGGATGATTGAAATAGGAAAAACAAGAGCTAAGAGGGCAAGGTCTAAGAGTGCCATGGCACAAGAGGCCAGGTAGACAGAGGGGACCACCAGTACCAGGAATTGCGGCACTGGAAATCATATTAGCAGCGTGAGAAGGATCAGAAGGGCCAGATTAAATTGACCGGGGTCAAGAGGATAAGGGAAGAAAAGATTAAACTAGGAAAAGACAGCCTAAAATTACCAGAATGGCCAGAAGGATAATGAGGACCAGAAACAAAAGGAACAAGTCTAGTGGGCGCAAAACCAGGAAGAGAACATGGACTGTAAGGACCAGGAATAGGAAGACCATTGATAGGCAAAACAGACTGAGAGTGATAAAGACTAGAGGAACAGGACCTGAAGAATAAAGAGGAGATTTCCAGGTAACCAGAGCCAACAGGAGAAGAGCTAAGAGGAAGGGGCAATAAGGACCATTGGGACCACAACCAAGGGGGAAGGGAAGCTCAATTCATGGTGGCACAGAGTATCAAGATCTGGCATGCCAGGACAAGCAGGACAAGAATGAGGAGGAAAAGGAGGACCAGGACAAGGAAAGTCAGGATAGGAGCCTTGATGACAAATCTGGGTGACTTAAAACAGCTAAGTACAGGATGACCTGAAAATTGAGGATTAGGATAAAGTAGACAAGTTAGTTAAAGATGACAACGAGGAGGAGGCGGATCATGGCCACGATTATCATGACATGCTGGAGGAGGACCCAGAAAACTAGGCAGGTCAGGAGTAGGTGGACTAGGGAAATTAAGATCAGGGACCAGATGGGGTGAATTAGGTGGCTTGAAGGATCAGAATAAGTAGGACGAAGAACAGAGCTAAGAGGAACAGAGACGTCAGAACCAAGAGGACCAGGACCTGAAGTTCAAAGTGGAGCAGGAGGGCTAGGAACTGGGATATTAGGACAAGGCTGGTGAGGGTCAGAGGAACCAGGACAACCAGAGCGATGAGGACCAATGGGCCCAGACCAGGACCAAAATGACTAGGCCCAGCCCAAGAGGCCCTAGTAAGCAGGGTCAGGACCAGTGGAGGCAGTACCAAGTGGACCACAAGGCCAATGGCCAGGGCAAGGAGAATCAAGATGACCCAAACCAATAAGAGTAGGAGTGCAAGCTCTAGGAGAACTGGAATAACATGGATATGTGGACAAGGACCCAGCTGACCAGCAGGATCAGGATGAGGATCAATAGTACCATCATCCTGAGGCCCAGGGAGGGCTAATGCAAGGATGAGCCAGGAGCAGGGCCAGGAAGACCAGGGTCAGGAAGGACTACCGCCAAGATTCAGGAAACCTCAGTGACCAGAACTAGTTAGACTAGGGCCAGGATGAGGATCAGGAGAACCAAAACAACCCAGAAAAGGAGGATTCAGAACAGGACTAGAAGGACGACCAATGCCTAAAGGCACAGAAGGAATGAGAAGTGAAGGAAAATGACAAAAAGCAGGAGCACACTTATGTGAGTCTAGGCCACATGAATTAGGATATCCCTTTTGTTATATTTGAGGTTATCTAGTTGGCAGAGGTAGGTACCTTTGACCAAATAGGGACCTTTGCGTCTAGTCAGGGTAAGGGGGTACACTCCCAAAATAACCCCTGCTCAGCCCCTTGGTAGCTTGGCACGAGCAGGCAGGTTTATCTCAGAGGCAATGTGTAAAGCATTTGTGAGCACATACAGTAATCCAGTGACAACACTACAGATGGACGCCACACAGGTTTTATATAAAAAATAAGTATTCTTTATATAGACTTATCACAAGACCACAAACGACTAAAATCCACAACACTGTCCTTTAAAAATGGTAGAAATAGCTTAGTTTCCTTTAGATGGGAAATACAACACTTTAAGTTCAATGTACCTTTGGATGGTTGATGCTATACAGCGAAAGTGTTGCAGGGAAGGTGATGCATTGATCCTTACACGCAAGAACGGTGATGCGTCGGTTCCCTACTGCTGCGTAGGGAAAGATGATGCGTCGGTTCTTCTTGGCGTAGGGAGGTGATGCCTCGGTTTCTAACTGCGCTTCCTTAGTGATGCAACCAGCAGCGCTGTGATGCGATGAAGATCCGGTGCAATGAAACAAAATGGCATCTTCTTCTTGATGCGACAACGATGCGCGCACGTCCGACGGCCATGCAGCGACTCAACGAATCGTCTGAGCCATGACAGTCCCTGCGACATGCTTCTCTGGTGATGCGACGGCGTCTGCTGCGAAGGCAACACTCTTCTCCGGTGATGCAAGGCGCTTCGGTGATGCGATGCGACAGCGGCGACACCCTTCTTCAGTGATGCGACGACAGCGGCTGCAGCGGTGTGAGCAACGACAGCGGCTGCAGCGGTGACATGCTTCTCTGCTAATGCGACGGAGTCTGCTGTGACGGCGACACTCTTCTTCGGCGATGTGAAGCGCTTCGGCGATGAGATGCGACAGCGGCAGCGGCGACACCCTTCTTCAGTGATGCGATGACAGCAGCTGCTGTGGTGACACGCTTCTTCATCTTGAGTCGGGCTCTCAGCGACACACAGTCTCTCAGAAGGCCCAGCACAACAGCAGGCACTTCAAATTCCCAGCAAGTGAATTCAGGAGAGCTGGTTGGTGAAGTCTGTTGTTCCTGAGACTTCAGCAGGAGGTAAGCTCTATCTTTAAGCCCTTGAAGATCCTTTACAAGTTGATGAAAGTAGCACAAAGTTCCTTTCTCCTTTTTTTGGCAGTCAGGGAACCACTGCAGGCCAATCCCCCAAACAGCACTCAGTTTAGGGATAGTCACCTCCTCAGTTTCTCTCTGGTTCCTCTCCTCGGCAAAGGTTCTTCTTGTTTCCCAAAAGTGATCTAAAGTTCTGGGGTCTGGGTCCCCCCCTTTTATACTCATATTCTCTTTGTTCTCTGAAGGCAGAGATGCCTTTACCTAGTCAAAACCAGTTCTGGTTAGTCCTGGAGTACTTTGTTTACATGACTCCTTCTTTCATTTGACAGTGTGGCCCAGGGACATCATGTAGAAGAAAACAATGGTTCGGGATGGCCTAAGAAGGTCCAGGACAAAGAGAAACCCTTAAGAGGGTGGATGATTTTGTATAGGTTCAAAGACTCATACGGGAGAATGATACTTAATATAGAGAAACAGGGGACAGGAAAGGTCAATATATGACACTTATTTATTGTACATAGGATGAATTCAAGTGCTCACATATTTAGTGACAACAAGCGTGACGTGCAGGTGAGAGTGGACTTTTTTAAAAAAAGAACATCGCATTGGCAACAATAGAGAACCATTTTTTCTTGGTTAAATCAGTACAAAAAGGTTCAAGTTGCGTAAGGTCGACGACGTTTCGAACTCAATTATTTGAGTTCATCTTCAGGACAAATGTGAGCATATGAACTCTAAATGTGGGAAATGCAAAAATAAGTATAATTAACTCATAAATAAGTCCCTGAACTGTAATTAGCATCACAATCAATTAAATGTAAGGTACATAGTGTTCTCCAAATAGTGATGCAATTAGAAAGATCCATTTAGGTGAAAATTGAGAAACTGGAAAAATAATCATGAAGACGAAAAATGAACTGTCTACTGCCCAAACAAATGGAAGCATTTAGCATTTACAGGGTTATTTTCAAGAGACCCGAAGGGTCACAAGGACGAATAAGCTATTAAAATTGCTAGCAAGGTAAGGAGGTGGCGTGAGGCCGCGCGAAGAAAATGGACCACTTACTTAGCATATGGGAAGGTAAGTAATGGGGTTGTCGACAATTAAGGAAGTTGCAACGGAGGGCTCGCCAGAGCAGTGAATGCCTCGATAGAAACCAATGGCCTGGGGAAACTGAGTGATTTTGTGGTTAGGCAGACGTAGTACGGTGTGGTTATGCGAGAATACGGGGTTGTGCCAGAATAGGAGGGAAAACCTTTACGTGTTTGGCGCAGATACATAGATGACGTATTCATGATTTGGTCTGGCACTGAAACCGAACTCCAACTATTCAGCGCTTGGCTCAATAACATAAAGCCAGATCTAAAATTCACCTACAATTTTGACAACAACAAAATTGATTACCTAGACGTCACGGTCAAGAACTCCGATGGCGAACTCTACACTACCCTATTTAGAAAACCTACAGAGCGTAACACCCTCTTGCAATACGATAGCTGTCATCCTAGGGCACTGAGAGATGGCCTACCCTATGGACAATTTCTCAGAATTCGTAGAAATTGCAGGTTCAAAGAGGATTTCTTCCAGGAGGCTGAAATCCTGTGCAAGATACTCACTAACCGGGGCTACCCTAGACGTTTAGTAAAGCGCTCAATGAAACGAGCATGGTATTCACACCGTGAATTCTTGCTGCAACTCAAAGAAAAAGCATCCCTCAACAAGATCACATGCGTAACTACCTTCTGCCCAGTCAGCAACAAACTTACCAAAATGATTAAAAAGCATTGGTCAGTACTAGGCCCCTTGGAACTTAACACAGGCACCCCACTCTTTGCTTTCAAAAGAGGACGTAATATTAAGGACCACCTAGTTAGAGCCCAAAAACCTACACACAAGGACAATACTCTACATTCTTTCCTTGGCCTCCCTCCTCTACAAGGCCACTATAAGTGTAACAATTGTATGTCATGTGATTCTACTTGTAACACCCAGTTTTTTTTAATATAATGGCACTAAACACACTTTACAATTTTTCTCTAACTGCAATTCACAAAATGTGGTTTACTGTATTAAATGTCCCTGCCAATTGCTTTATATCGGACAAACCACGCAAAAAATCAAGACCAGGATCTCTCAACATAGGAGTAGGATCCGCTGCAAAATACAAACGGCACCACTGGTGGAACATTTTTTGGCCAAAGGACACTCTGAAACTGATTTCACATGGCAAGTGATTGACAGTCTACACCACAACCACAGAGGAGGAAATCAACAACAAATCCTTAACCGCATGGAATGCAAATGGATCTTCAAATGCCGCTCTATCGAACATGGGCTTAACACTCTGGACGAATACAGAACCATTCTGTAACCAGATACCGTGGCCCCATGTGCCACTAACTTTTGAAAACTCCAGTCTATTTTCTTGCCCACCCTACGGCCACATGTATGCATTCCTGTCCATTTTTCAGCCATGTCATCGTTTATGTACTGCATTTCAATTGTACTATATTTACACACTTGATTGAAGACTGATCCCGCAACTACTAGAACTCCTCCGTTCTAGCAACGCTGATTGCTTATATGTTTTTGCAATTTATTTTTTATTTGATTCCATCTAGACTTAGCAAGTCCTCATACTGGCTTGTCCAGCTTTCTGGAAACATGCACTGTTACCGCACTTAACAATCGAGCACCTACTCGCATGCCTCCTTTCCCACTCGCTACCGCTTTAGAACAGGCACCTCCTGAGCCTACTCTCGACGCTGGGCCCTCACGCGCTCCAATGCACGCAGCTGCATTTGCTTTACGTAACCAATAGCAACGCGTTTCCTCAAATACCCTCCACTTCCCACCACATTACCAGTCGCTGCGCGTACCTGCATGCGTCCAGGACCCGCTCCACCCCCCGCGAGAACCCCATTGATTGAACCGTGTGCCGTCTGTAATGAGTAAGTAATTCTGCAATTACCTTCTTCGCCCTCCCCTTTCTCGCGGCCTTAATATCCGCCTGACGGTAATCACTTACTCCCCCTCCATTGCAGATTAATTTCCCGGCACCGGAACCCCGCCTCCATACGTTGAGCAGGTTGGACTGAGTTTTACACTCGAGTAAGTGTTTCCCTCCTATTCTGGCACAACCCCGTATTCTCGCATAACCACACCGTACTACGTCTTGCTAACCACAAAATCACTCCGTTTCCCCAGGCCATTGTTTTCTATCGAGGCATTCACTGCTCTGGCGAGCCCTCCGTTGCAA
Organism: Triturus cristatus; assembly: GCF_964204655.1. Classification (NCBI taxonomy): domain Eukaryota; kingdom Metazoa; phylum Chordata; class Amphibia; order Caudata; family Salamandridae; genus Triturus; species Triturus cristatus. The sequence continues at coordinate 149,671,888 of NC_140582.1, read as the reverse complement.
CTTCCTTAACTGTCGACAACCCCATTACTTACCTTCCCATATACTAAGTAAGTGGTCCATTTTCTTCGCGCGGCCTCACGCCACCTCCTTACCTTGCTAGCAATTTTAATAGCTTATTCGTCCTTGTGACCCTTCGGGTCTCTTGAAAATAACCCTGTAAATGCTAAATGCTTCCATTTGTTTGGGCAGTAGACAGTTCATTTTTCGTCTTCATGATTATTTTTCCAGTTTCTCAATTTTCACCTAAATGGATCTTTCTAATTGCATCACTATTTGGAGAACACTATGTACCTTACATTTAATTGATTGTGATGCTTATTACAGTTCAGGGACTTATTTATGAGTTAATTATACTTATTTTTGCATTTCCCACATTTATTGTTCATATGCTCACATTTGTCCTGAAGATGAACTCAAATAATTGAGTTCGAAACGTCGTCGACCTTACGCAACTTGAACCTTTTTGTACTGATTTAACCAAGAAAAAATGGTTCTCTATTGTTGCCAATGCGATGTTCTTTTTAAAAAAAAGTCCACTCTCACCTGCACGTCACGCTTGTTGTCACTAAATATGTGAGCACTTGAATTCATTCTATGTACAATAAATAAGTGTCATATATTGACCTTTCCTGTCCCCTGTTTCTCTATATTACCTATCATTCTCCCGTATGAGTCTTTGAACCTATACAAAATCATCCACCCTCTTAAGGGTTTCTCTTTGTCCTGGACCTTCTTAGGCCATCCCGAACCATTGTTTTCTTCTACATTGTATCATCCCAGGTTCGCATAAGGGGTACCCTTGTCCTTCATAAACACCAGGGACATCAGACGCACCACAGGAGGTGGAGCCAGCATTGTGGAGGGAAGGCACATCCCTATTCAGACCCAGGTGCAACTCCTCCCACCACTCTCCATGTAAATCTCTCTATTCAGCCTTGTGCAGACTCACCCTGTCTCCTGGAATACCCCAGCCCCTGTCACTCAAAATCCAGACATGGAATACACAACCTAGCAGAGGCAGGCTTGGATAGTTAGGCAAGAAAATACCTACTTTCTAAAAGTGGTATTTTCAAACACAGAATGTTAAAACCAACTTCCCTAAAAGATGTATTCTATCATTCTGAGTTCAGGCATACTAAACTCGAATTTCTACCTAGTTCCCTGAGTCAGTTAGGATTATAAGATGTTATAATCAAACTGCCCGTTCTGGCCTATGGGGAACAGGTATCCTTGCAATAGTGACAAAAGAAAATGGTTGTAATTCACTATCAGGACATGCCACACACACCAGGGCATGTTATACCTTATACTTACAATGCACTCTGCCCTTGGGCCTACCATAGGGGTGTCTGATATGAAGAAAAGGGAAGGTTTAGGGACTGGCAAGTGGGTGCACTTGGCCAGTCAACATGGCAGTACCAGACTGCACACAGGCCCTGCAATGGCAGGCCTGAGACACACTTTACAGGCTGCTTCTGTGGGTGGCACAACCAGTGCTGCAAGCCCACCAGCAGCATTTGATTTACAAGCCCTGGGCACCCATGGTGCACTGTACTAGGGTCTGACCAGTAAATCAAATAAGCCAATCATGGAGTCACTAATCCATACATCAATTTACAATAGGGAGAGCATATGTACTTTAGCACTGATCAGCAGTGGTAAAGTGCCCAGAGTCATAAAACCAACAAAAACGGATCAGAAAAAACACAGGAGAAAGGCAAAAAGTTCACAGATGACCCTGCAAAAAGGGCCAAGTCCAACACCATTTGTAAATGGTTATTATTCATGCCTATACTGCCAACCCCTAGAAACACCCCCTTTCAGCCCACTTGAAGAACTGGTAAGTATTAGCAGAAAAATCTGAGCATGCAAAGTAAATGAAAAGCCGGGATTGGTACACTATGGTGTTTGAATGTAGAAGACTTGGTCTAATGCTGGCACAGTGCACAGTAGTCTGAGGGTGGATTAGACGGCATAGGGACAGAAGCTTGGCAGAGCAGGTTAAAGGTGGATGGAAATGAGTGTGGTCCATGAAGGATGGCAGAAAGGGTTTGAGTATCTCAGATGGCTGAAGTGAGGAAAAATGTTAATGCTAATAAAGGGGTCAAAGGTATATGGTAATCAGCAAAGGGAAACTGATGAACAGAAGAGGGGGTGACAGAGGCTCTTGATGTATTGTCCCTAAACCCCTGAACTTTAGATCATTCCTGGGATTCAAGAGGAACCTTTGCCAAGGAGAAGAGCTGGAGAGACTGAGGAGAAGCACTGGCCTTGCTGTGTGTCTGGGGTTGGCCTGCAATTGCAGTTTCTGCCAGGGAAAGGAGAAGGACTTTACTGTGTGCTATGTCCCCTGCTTGAAGGAGATCTCCAAGGGCCTGAAGTGAGCTGGCCTCCTGTTCAGAAGTCTCAGGGACACCAAGACTTCACCCCCATCTCCCCTGCACTCTGCTGTTGTTAGTTCTGACCTGTCCTGAAGTGCCTGTACCAATTTGGGGCCTCTGGAGGTTGTTGCTGCTGCTTGGGAGCTGGAAAAGATAAGAAACTCAAAGAACTACAGATATCGACGCATCGCTCTTCTTGCGGCTGTTTTTCTGACACATTTTCACAGCGCGAGAAGAATTTCCATGCATTGCCGTGTCGCTACAAAAGCCGTCGCAGCGCCTGTTGTCGTGGCAAGAATCGGCGCATCGAGGGATCGCAGCTCAAGAGGAACGACGCTGTGCAACACCACTGCATCGATTGCCGACGCATCCCAAAGATCCACGCTTCGTACCTGTGTGCCACGCTTCCCCGACTCATCACCTGTCGACCGGAATCGGCACGAAGAATCGACGCATCACTTCCCCTACAGACCAGAATCGATGCAACCCTTCCTCTGCATGCAGCGGGACTGTCGCATAGCCTCCTCAGGGTCTCAGGAGTGACACATCGCTGTTTTTTCCAACGCTTTCTTTCTCTGCAGCTGTTCGCCTTGTGAATTTTGACGCATCTTCAGGTACTTTGTGTAAAGTCACACATCCATAGTTTTCTATGGTACAAGTTCTTGAAACCTTTTGAAAGTCATATTTTTAACTGTGTAATTTGGATTTTTATAGTTTTGGTCTTGTTAAATTTAGATAAAGATATTTTACTTTTCTAAACTGGTCTGGTGTCCATTTGTGGTGTTTTCACTGTGCTACTGTGAGTGCTGGTACACATACTTTACACATTGCCGTTGGGATTAGCCTGTCTGCTCGTGCCAAGCTACCAAGGGGGTGAGCAGGGGTTATCTAAAGTGTGTATCACCCTTACCATGACTAGAAGCAAGGGTCCCTATTTGGACAAAAGTGCCTACCACTGTCAACGAGACACCCCCATTTCTCACATACTCATAATGCAGGTACCCTTGAACCATGGTTCAAGGGTGCCTGCATTATGAGTAATAATATTTTTGGGCAGGAAGGGGCACGTTCCTGCAATAAACTGTCCAGTTGACTAGTACCACCTGGACTTGCTTGAACTTTGAATGCAGTGAATGCAGTTCCTTCCAATGTAAGAGATGTCTGATGGGCTGGTGAACATTTCTAAATTCGGAGTGCAGTTATTCTATCAGGGTGACAGGGTCTGGACAAAAAACCTTACTCCGAAGTCTAACTCAGCCCAATAGTGTTTAAGGGAGGGCATGAGGGATGGAGTGATGGAGCACATTATGAAGTAACGAAAATGAAGATATGGAGTAGAGAATGAGCCAGGTGGCAAGGAGAGGAGGTAAAGTACAGAAAGATGAAGTATACCAGAGATATGTACCATAGTAAATAATGCATCTCTGCTCACTCCCTGTCAGGCAATGCAGTGCAGGAAGTTTTCTTGCTGTCTTCCGTTGTGTGACTTCCTAGTATATCTGCCCTTTGCTACATACCCATTTCACATACACACGCATGGGATGTCAGAGCAAAGATCTGGGGGTTACACATAATTATTATGAAGCTATTACAAATTAAATGTAATATGGTATCCTAATGGTAGTCTATGGGAAAGCTAGACTTGCTACAGTGAGAAACATCTTTGGGAGTTTTTAACTGACAGGTTGATCAATAAACTACGAGGCATATCAACAAGGGCTTTATCTCTGCTTTTTTGGCTTTAAAAGCCAAAAAAGCAGAGATAAAACTAGCGCCCTATCAACAACAGGGTGCTAACACGCAAATTTGCATGTTAGCACCCTTTTACTCTACGCTTCCCCTTGCATCTCTAATGAGATGCAAAGGGGGCGTTCCAGAGTAAAATAATAGGAGAAATGTCGCTAAGCGACATTTCTCCTATTATCAAGAATGTCGCTAACCCCGTTAGAGACAAAAAAAGCAGCGCTAACCGCGGTTAACGCTGCTTTTTTACGTCTGCTAATTTTCAGACTTAGCCATGATATCCTATGGAAGGAGGATATCATGGCTAAGTTTGCCTGTCCCTATCAACAAGGTAACGTGTGATTATCGCTGGGTTTCCAGCGATAATCTCACGTTAGCCTGTTAGCGTGTAGATTTTTATCGCTATTAAGATAAGCGTTGCTAATAGCACGCTATCTCAGCGATAAAAATTCACGCTAGCCGGCGATAATTATCCTCACGCTAAGAGCGCTGAGCGATAATTATCGCCGGTTGTTGTTGATATGCCCCTTGATTTCTCTACAGCCTGGCAAGCTAATTATCGCAGGATGCAATTGTATGGCAAATGGTTGATCTACCGAAATGGTTGATCTATCGAACTGCTGTGGGTCAGTGTAAGATACATAATGGTGTTAATTCAAGTTTAGCATTTACAGGGTTATTTTCAAGAGACCCGAAGGGTCACAAGGACGAATAAGCTATTAAAATTGCTAGCAAGGTAAGGAGGTGGCGTGAGGCCGCGCGAAGAAAATGGACCACTTACTTAGCATATGGGAAGGTAAGTAATGGGGTTGTCGACAATTAAGGAAGTTGCAACGGAGGGCTCGCCAGAGCAGTGAATGCCTCGATAGAAAACAATGGCCTGGGGAAACTGAGTGATTTTGTGGTTAGCAAGACGTAGTACGGTGTGGTTATGCGAGAATACGGGGTTGTGCCAGAATAGGAGGGAAAACCTTTACGTGTTTGGCGCAGATACATAGATGACGTATTCATGATTTGGTCTGGCACTGAAACCGAACTCCAACTATTCAGCGCTTGGCTCAATAACATACAGCCGGATCTAAAATTCACCTACAATTTTGACAACAACAAAATTGATTACCTAGACGTCACGGTCAAGAACTCCGATGGCGAACTCTACACTACCCTATTTAGAAAACCTACAGAGCGTAACACCCTCTTGCAATACGATAGCTGTCATCCTAGGGCACTGAGAGATGGCCTACCCTATGGACAATTTCTCAGAATTCGTAGAAATTGCAGGTTCAAAGAGGATTTCTTCCAGGAGGCTGAAATCCTGTGCAAGATACTCACTAACCGGGGCTACCCTAGACGTTTAGTAAAGCGCTCAATGAAACGAGCATGGTATTCACACCGTGAATTCTTGCTGCAACCCAAAGAAAAAGCATCCCTCAACAAGATCACATGCGTAACTACCTTCTGCCCAGTCAGCAACAAACTTACCAAAATGATTAAAAAGCATTGGTCAGTACTAGGCCCCTTGGAACTTAACACAGGTACCCCACTCTTTGCTTTCAAAAGAGGACGTAATATTAAGGACCACCTAGTTAGAGCCCAAAAACCTACACACAAGGACAATACTCTACATTCTTTCCTTGGCCTCCCTCCTCTACAAGGCCACTATAAGTGTAACAATTGTATGTCATGTGATTCTACTTGTAACACCCAGTTTTTTTAATATAATGGCACTAAACACACTTTACAATTTTTCTCTAACTGCAATTCACAAAATGTGGTTTACTGTATTAAATGTCCCTGCCAATTGCTTTATATCGGACAAACAACGCAAAAAATCAAGACCAGGATCTCTCAACATAGGAGTAGGATCCGCTGCAAAATACAAACGGCACCACTGGTGGAACATTTTTTGGCCAAAGGACACTCTGAAACTGATTTCACATGGCAAGTGATTGACAGTCTACACCACAACCACAGAGGAGGAAATCAACAACAAATCCTTAACCGCATGGAATGCAAATGGATCTTCAAATGCCGCTCTATCGAACATGGGCTTAACACTCTGGACGAATACAGAACCATTCTGTAACCAGATACCGTGGGCCCATGTGCCACTAACTTTTGAAAACTCCAGTCTATTTTCTTGCCCACCCTACGGCCACATGTATGCATTCCTGTCCATTTTTCAGCCATGTCATCGTTTATGTACTGCATTTCAATTGTACTATATTTACACACTTGATTGAAGACTGATCCCGCAACTACTAGAACTCCTCCGTTCTAGCAACGCTGATTGCTTATATGTTTTTGCAATTTATTTTTTATTTGATTCCATCTAAACTTAGCAAGTCCTCATACTGGCTTGTCCAGCTTTCTGGAAACATGCACTGTTACCGCACTTAACAATCGAGCACCTACTCGCATGCCTCCTTTCCCACTCGCTACCGCTTTAGAACAGGCACCTCCTGAGCCTACTCTCGACGCTGGGCCCTCACGCGCTCCAATGCACGCAGCTGCATTCGCTTTACGTAACCAATAGCAACGCGTTTCCTCAAATACCCTCCACTTCCCACCACATTACCAGTCGCTGCGCGTACCTGCATGCGTCCAGGACCCGCTCCACCCCCCGCGAGACCCCCATTGATTGAACCGTGTGCCGCCTGTAATGAGTAAGTAATTCTGCAATTACCTTCTTCGCCCTCCCCTTTCTCGCGGCCTTAATATCCGCCTGACGGTAATCACTTACTCCCCCTCCATTGCAGATTAATTTCCCGGCACCGGAACCCCGCCTCCATACGTTGAGCAGGTTGGACTGAGTTTTACACTCGAGTAAGTGTTTCCCTCCTATTCTGGCACAACCCCGTATTCTCGCATAACCACACCGTACTACGTCTTGCTAACCACAAAATCACTCCGTTTCCCCAGGCCATTGTTTTCTATCGAGGCATTCACTGCTCTGGCGAGCCCTCCGTTGCAACTTCCTTAACTGTCGACAACCCCATTACTTACCTTCCCATATACTAAGTAAGTGGTCCATTTTCTTCGCGCGGCCTCACGCCACCTCCTTACCTTGCTAGCAATTTTAATAGCTTATTCGTCCTTGTGACCCTTCGGGTCTCTTGAAAATAACCCTGTAAATGCTAAATGCTTCCATTTGTTTGGGCAGTAGACAGTTCATTTTTCGTCTTCATGATTATTTTTCCAGTTTCTCAATTTTCACCTAAATGGATCTTTCTAATTGCATCACTATTTGGAGAACACTATGTACCTTACATTTAATTGATTGTGATGCTAATTACAGTTCAGGGACTTATTTATGAGTTAATTATACTTATTTTTGCATTTCCCACATTTATTGTTCATATGCTCACATTTGTCCTGAAGATGAACTCAAATAATTGAGTTCGAAACGTCGTCGACCTTACGCAACTTGAACCTTTTTGTACTGATTTAACCAAGAAAAAATGGTTCTCTATTGTTGCCAATGCGATGTTCTTTTTAAAAAAAAGTCCACTCTCACCTGCACGTCACGCTTGTTGTCACTAAATATGTGAGCACTTGAATTCATTCTATGTACAATAAATAAGTGTCATACATTGACCTTTCCTGTCCCCTGTTTCTCTATATTAACTATCATTCTCCCGTATGAGTCTTTGAACCTATACAAAATCATCCACCCTCTTAAGGGTTTCTCTTTGTCCTGGACCTTCTTAGGCCATCCCGAACCATTGTTTTCTTCTACATTGTATCATCCCAGGTTCGCATAAGGGGTACCCTTGTCCTTCATAAACACCAGGGACATCAGACGCACCACAGGAGGTGGAGCCAGCATTGTGGAGGGAAGGCACATCCCTATTCAGACCCAGGTGCAACTCCTCCCACCACTCTCCATGTAAATCTCTCTATTCAGCCTTGTGCAGACTCACCCTGTCTCCTGGAATACCCCAGCCCCTGTCACTCAAAATCCAGACATGGAATACACAACCTAGCAGAGGCAGGCTTGGATAGTTAGGCAAGAAAATACCTACTTTCTAAAAGTGGTATTTTCAAACACAGAATGTTAAAACCAACTTCCCTAAAAGATGTATTCTATCATTCTGAGTTCAGGCATACTAAACTCGAATTTCTACCTAGTTCCCTGAGTCAGTTAGGATTATAAGATGTTATAATCAAACTGCCCGTTCTGGCCTATGGGGAACAGGTATCCTTGCAATAGTGACAAAAGAAAATGGTTGTAATTCACTATCAGGACATGCCACACACACCAGGGCATGTTATACCTTATACTTACAATGCACTCTGCCCTTGGGCCTACCATAGGGGTGTCTGATATGAAGAAAAGGGAAGGTTTAGGGACTGGCAAGTGGGTGCACTTGGCCAGTCAACATGGCAGTACCAGACTGCACACAGGCCCTGCAATGGCAGGCCTGAGACACACTTTACAGGCTGCTTCTGTGGGTGGCACAACCAGTGCTGCAAGCCCACCAGCAGCATTTGATTTACAAGCCCTGGGCACCCATGGTGCACTGTACTAGGGTCTGACCAGTAAATCAAATAAGCCAATCATGGAGTCACTAATCCATACATCAATTTACAATAGGGAGAGCATATGTACTTTAGCACTGATCAGCAGTGGTAAAGTGCCCAGAGTCATAAAACCAACAAAAACGGATCAGAAAAAACACAGGAGAAAGGCAAAAAGTTCACAGATGACCCTGCAAAAAGGGCCAAGTCCAACACCATTTGTAAATGGTTATTATTCATGCCTATACTGCCAACCCCTAGAAACACCCCCTTTCAGCCCACTTGAAGAACTGGTAAGTATTAGCAGAAAAATCTGAGCATGCAAAGTAAATGAAAAGCCGGGATTGGTACACTATGGTGTTTGAATGTAGAAGACTTGGTCTAATGCTGGCACAGTGCACAGTAGTCTGAGGGTGGATTAGACGGCATAGGGACAGAAGCTTGGCAGAGCAGGTTAAAGGTGGATGGAAATGAGTGTGGTCCATGAAGGATGGCAGAAAGGGTTTGAGTATCTCAGATGGCTGAAGTGAGGAAAAATGTTAATGCTAATAAAGGGGTCAAAGGTATATGGTAATCAGCAAAGGGAAACTGATGAACAGAAGAGGGGGTGACAGAGGCTCTTGATGTATTGTCCCTAAACCCCTGAACTTTAGATCATTCCTGGGATTCAAGAGGAACCTTTGCCAAGGAGAAGAGCTGGAGAGACTGAGGAGAAGCACTGGCCTTGCTGTGTGTCTGGGGTTGGCCTGCAATTGCAGTTTCTGCCAGGGAAAGGAGAAGGACTTTACTGTGTGCTATGTCCCCTGCTTGAAGGAGATCTCCAAGGGCCTGAAGTGAGCTGGCCTCCTGTTCAGAAGTCTCAGGGACACCAAGACTTCACCCCCATCTCCCCTGCACTCTGCTGTTGTTAGTTCTGACCTGTCCTGAAGTGCCTGTACCAATTTGGGGCCTCTGGAGGTTGTTGCTGCTGCTTGGGAGCTGGAAAAGATAAGAAACTCAAAGAACTACAGATATCGACGCATCGCTCTTCTTGCGGCTGTTTTTCTGACACATTTTCACAGCGCGAGAAGAATTTCCATGCATTGCCGTGTCGCTACAAAAGCCGTCGCAGCGCCTGTTGTCGTGGCAAGAATCGGCGCATCGAGGGATCGCAGCTCAAGAGGAACGACGCTGTGCAACACCACTGCATCGATTGCCGACGCATCCCAAAGATCCACGCTTCGTACCTGTGTGCCACGCTTCCCCGACTCATCACCTGTCGACCGGAATCGGCACGAAGAATCGACGCATCACTTCCCCTACAGACCAGAATCGATGCAACCCTTCCTCTGCATGCAGCGGGACTGTCGCATAGCCTCCTCAGGGTCTCAGGAGTGACACATCGCTGTTTTTTCCAACGCTTTCTTTCTCTGCAGCTGTTCGCCTTGTGAATTTTGACGCATCTTCAGGTACTTTGTGTAAAGTCACACATCCATAGTTTTCTATGGTACAAGTTCTTGAAACCTTTTGAAAGTCATATTTTTAACTGTGTAATTTGGATTTTTATAGTTTTGGTCTTGTTAAATTTAGATAAAGATATTTTACTTTTCTAAACTGGTCTGGTGTCCATTTGTGGTGTTTTCACTGTGCTACTGTGAGTGCTGGTACACATACTTTACACATTGCCGTTGGGATTAGCCTGTCGGCTCGTGCCAAGCTACCAAGGGGGTGAGCAGGGGTTATCTAAAGTGTGTATCACCCTTACCATGACTAGAAGCAAGGGTCCCTATTTGGACAAAAGTGCCTACCACTGTCAACGAGACACCCCCATTTCTCACATACTCATAATGCAGGTACCCTTGAACCATGGTTCAAGGGTGCCTGCATTATGAGTAATAATATTTTTGGGCAGGAAGGGGCACGTTCCTGCAATAAACTGTCCAGTTGACTAGTACCACCTGGACTTGCTTGAACTTTGAATGCAGTGAATGCAGTTCCTTCCAATGTAAGAGATGTCTGATGGGCTGGTGAACATTTCTAAATTCGGAGTGCAGTTATTCTATCAGGGTGACAGGGTCTGGACAAAAAACCTTACTCCGAAGTCTAACTCAGCCCAATAGTGTTTAAGGGAGGGCATGAGGGATGGAGTGATGGAGCACATTATGAAGTAACGAAAATGAAGATATGGAGTAGAGAATGAGCCAGGTGGCAAGGAGAGGAGGTAAAGTACAGAAAGATGAAGTATACCAGAGATATGTACCATAGTAAATAATGCATCTCTGCTCACTCCCTGTCAGGCAATGCAGTGCAGGAAGTTTTCTTGCTGTCTTCCGTTGTGTGACTTCCTAGTATATCTGCCCTTTGCTACATACCCATTTCACATACACACGCATGGGATGTCAGAGCAAAGATCTGGGGGTTACACATAATTATTATGAAGCTATTACAAATTAAATGTAATATGGTATCCTAATGGTAGTCTATGGGAAAGCTAGACTTGCTACAGTGAGAAACATCTTTGGGAGTTTTTAACTGACAGGTTGATCAATAAACTACGAGGCATATCAACAAGGGCTTTATCTCTGCTTTTTTGGCTTTAAAAGCCAAAAAAGCAGAGATAAAACTAGCGCCCTATCAACAACAGGGTGCTAACACGCAAATTTGCATGTTAGCACCCTTTTACTCTACGCTTCCCCTTGCATCTCTAATGAGATGCAAAGGGGGCGTTCCAGAGTAAAATAATAGGAGAAATGTCGCTAAGCGACATTTCTCCTATTATCAAGAATGTCGCTAACCCCGTTAGAGACAAAAAAAGCAGCGCTAACCGCGGTTAACGCTGCTTTTTTACGTCTGCTAATTTTCAGACTTAGCCATGATATCCTATGGAAGGAGGATATCATGGCTAAGTTTGCCTGTCCCTATCAACAAGGTAACGTGTGATTATCGCTGGGTTTCCAGCGATAATCTCACGTTAGCCTGTTAGCGTGTAGATTTTTATCGCTATTGAGATAAGCGTTGCTAATAGCACGCTATCTCAGCGATAAAAATTCACGCTAGCCGGCGATAATTATCCTCACGCTAAGAGCGCTGAGCGATAATTATCGCCGGTTGTTGTTGATATGCCCCTTGATTTCTCTACAGCCTGGCAAGCTAATTATCGCAGGATGCAATTGTATGGCAAATGGTTGATCTACCGAAATGGTTGATCTATCGAACTGCTGTGGGTCAGTGTAAGATACATAATGGTGTTAATCCTAAGTGCTTTTGATGCAGCACTGGGGAGATAAGGGATTGGCTCCATAGGGTAAATTAGCTAGTCTACATCCGTTTGGAACAATTTGTGAGAAGATCGGCCATTGACATGGATCTGTGTTCGAAGAACTGCAAACGAACACCCATACATACTACTGCTGAACTTTATTTGGTAACAGTTTACAAAGAAGACTCCCCACGCACAGACATTTTCATGTCCTCTAAAGTTCATCAATTGCCTTTCATATGCAATTGTATACCCAATAGCACATGGAGGTAAATTTCTGTTCTTGTAAATAAAAAAAAAAATTAAGAGCAATTGTGTAGCTCAAATTTGTGTCTTTTGATTTAGCCCCTTACTGTGGGAGTATAGATGTTTTCAAGTATACCCAGATTTACAGTGAAATGCCAGGCCTTTAGTTTTTCTTTCCTTATCCTTTTGCTAGTTTACATAATCTTGAACTCCCTTTCCTAAAAGAAAAAGAAATGTTTAAAAAAGAATTAAAGTGTGTCATACCTTTTTCTCTGTAGAGGTTCATTTCGGTATACCTAGATTTAGAGCGTGCCAGCCTTTGACCACACACACCTAGGGGATATTTAGTCTTTCAGCAAACTTCGCCAAATGTTGAAGGACTGGAGTTATAAAAGTAAACCATGGCCTCTTTGAATATTGGGGGCATTTCTGTGCAACTCCACTGACTTGTGGGAGAAGCATCTTACAGGCGCAACCGGATCGCATGCAGAGATTAGAACTGGTTGCCCATGATCCGTATTCTGCATCTCTCAGTGAGTACTGACACTGGCGGTACTTCCAAGACAGCTTCAAAAGCGGCTGCTTATCACACATGAAGTTAGCCCCTTGGGTAGCGCCTTCTGCATTTTGCAGTGAGATAGCCATTTTCCACAATTCACTTTTCTTCAAATGAACTACACAATTGGCTAAGAGCCAATTCACTTATCCGAAGGTGCGTCCATCAGGCACATGTATACGAACATCTTTGCTGTGGCTGTAACCCCTTGACTTGCTTTTGTATATATAATACACATTAACTGATTAACATGGGCTACGTGGAAGATTGTTTTTACTCATTAAGGTAATACCAAGACATAAAAGAGGTAGCTCAAAATCGTTGTGCATTGTTGTATATGTATGAGACAGCTTAATATTTAGCGTGTTTTCGTTGCAGATCTGAAATAGAATGTAGTGAATGGTGTATTTCCCAATAGATTTTCATCGTCTCCTGCTGAAAATGCTGTCATGTGGCTTTGCTCCAGCTTTGTCACTTAACTGAAGTGATGTCACATGGGAACACTGACAGTACTGCTCAGTGGGGAACCCGAAAAGGCAAGCCAAGTCCATGGGGGCATACCATAACCTTTTATACAAACTACAAGTCGAGAGAAACAAATATTTCTAGAAATTGAACGAAGCTATTATAAGTTGTCATATTATAAAACAAAATGCAACGTTTGGCTTAGACGTCTTTAAAGACAATGCAGCTAGAAATAATGAATATTTGAGTTTTTCTAATAAAAATCACTAGATAACCTTTCTCTCATGGTCCTTTCGCTTGCAGTCGAATCCCCTGGATAATTGTTGCTGTTCTTCCATTTTGTGTTGTTTTCTCAAAAACAGTACAGATGTTGGCAACTTGAGAATCATTCTGCCATGCATTAAGTGTGTGTGCAAATGTTAAGTCCCCAATCAGCATCTCGTTAATATCAATCAGTCAAGCAGCGTTTACTTCAGCCATATGGCATCAATGAAACATATGTAATAACACAGCAAATAAAATGCAGCGTCCTTATTAATTGTAAATCAACGGAACCTGGTACGAAATTATACACCCGAAAGTCATTGGATATAATACAGTTGATTTTAGTCAGAGACGCGCCATTAAACGCAGCCCATGGTAGCATCCCAGACCTTTAGAGTGACACTCCGTGCTTCTGTACAGCCAAGCGTGTCATTTGTCCTGACTTTATATCAACTCCTTTGCATGAAAGAGCACATCTGAATCATAGGGCGCATGATTCCTGTGTGCAGATGTTGAAACAATTCTTCAATGGGGCTGTTCCACGCAGTTCAGGATTAACAGATAGGTAAAGTAGGCACCAGCCTTTGGGCCACATTTCTTATAGGGTTATTGATTTAATCTTGAAACAAAATTACAATCAAACTTTCTTAAATATTTTAAAAATAGATAGAAAAACATAAATCAGCTTAAAGAAACGAAAACTTTACATTGAAGACTCTATGAATGGTTGGTAAATGAAAAACGCATTGGGAGATAATTTGCTGGGGGGGGAGGGGGCGACATTTTGACTTCCTAATGGCCTCCACAGGGTTTAATCAAGCTCTGGTTCCACTGTATGGAAACCCTTTTTCTTGAAATTTGCTGTAGTACGCCGTCCTTAACAGCAGGAAAATGTAAAAAAAACTTTTTTTTCTGCTTGTTTCTGAACTAAGGCCCCTATTTATAATTGATGTGCACAATTTTGTCATGCCAAGAAGAGGTCAACATTCAACTATTGTGTTATCTTATCTGGCTAAAGATGCTCCTCACTATGGTTTATTATAGTGTAAAAGTTAGTTACTGCTATAGTGTCCTACTACCGTATGGTTCAGGTGTTCTATGGAAGGCTGTTAAATAAACAAATATTGGCGGAAGATGCTGTTATGAGAACCAGAAAGTATATGCCGTGCTCCAATACTGACAACTGCACCGGAAAGTGTTTTGGAGATTTACAGTGTAATCTAGAATGCTAGATTTGGTGTTTCAAACATTATTTCCAATGTCGCTTATTATATATATATATATGGACTTAACACAGGGGAGGACATGCATAACTTCTTATGATCAGAGCATATGAGTGGATTGCTGTTATCACTAGCCATTCAAGTTTCCTTGTACCATTTTAGACCATGCATTTGTATCTTGATTTTATTTACCATTTTCCCTGTAGCTGTATTTCCTGTTTCCTCTATCTCCCTTATTCTACGCTGCTAATGGGTTGCTATTTTGCAATTTTTTTTGGCCTTATCAGCACTGTTGCACTAGCACTTTACAATACATGAGCATTTTTGTACTGTATTAAGCATTAGCACTTTTTAAACACTAGATTTTATAAATACGCTGTAGGTTTTAATATTTATATTTGGAATCTCATCCAGTTTATAAATATCCCCCATCCTTGACAGAATCCCAATATTTATTGCACTTGCACTTTTATTGGAGAGCTATACATTGCTCAGATTCGTATATGCACTATATCGATAGTTCATTTAGTTGGGGATTTACCTACTACCTAAGTGCATGTAACATCGGTGTATTATACACATTGCAAACTAAGCTGATTTCTATCCTGCTATCTGCAGTAATAATAATTTCCTGTATTTAGTAGGCCATATTACATTTGCAGCCAATGACTCATGCAGTAGAGCATATAGATGTATATGATATGGGTTTTACGCTTTATTATTTTCAGGGTTCTCTAAGCTATGACTTCGAAAATGATTTCTGTTTTATTTAATTGATTTTATGGGCTTCCTCCCTCTGTATTTTTTACTCATGTAATTGGGGCCAATTGTAGATCGAATATCAATGATCCCCCTTTTAATCTTGTATGGAATCATATGCAGTGTACTCCACAGGGTTCTCACGAAATCTTTTGCATATTATGAAACTATCAGTTTTAAAGTTGCATGGTGAAATTAGTCTATTCGAACAAAAGTATTTCTTTCATGTTTACCTTGTGGATACTGTTAGTTTGCTGATTTGTCTGCGATCATTCCATTGGTCGTATAAGGAGGAAGTCTAACACATTACAGTATATAGTATGTGATAGGTTCATTGGTGGTCATGTGATCAAGGCCGTGGCAACGCGGCCGAAACGCGTCATGCCATCTGATATGGAATAAACTAATTTGCACTTTATACTTACGGCGTGCTGTGGTCTGTACCCGTTTCCAATACCTGTTGGACTGTTGGGGAACCTGTTCTCTCTCTATATATATATATATTCACTGAAAAAACCATAGGTTTCACACACGTTATAGTTAGGAATTAGCATTTAAAAAACCTTGCAAATTCAATGAAAAAACCATAGGTTTCACACATGTTCTAGTTAGCTGGACATTTTACTCATAAAAAACCAATGAAATTCCCCCGTTATAGTTAGTGCAGGCAACTATAACTCACGCGACCGCAATCCTCTGCTGATGCTAATACTGTATTTAGACACTTATTTGCCCATGTCTTCTTCCATAAAATTTTAGCTATACATATATTACAAATATTTTTTTTTCATAAAGACACATATGTCATCAGCAGAGGATTGCGGTCGCGTGAGTTATAGTTGCCTGCACTAACTATAACGGGGGAATTTCATTGGTTTTTTATGAGTAAAATGTCCAGCTAACTAGAACATGTGTGGAACCTATAGTTTTTTCATTGAATTTGGAAGGTTTTTTAAATGCTAATTCCTAACTATAACGTGTGTGAAACCTATGGTTTTTTCAGTGAATTTGTACGGTTTTTTAAATGCTAAGTTACTTTACGCCGTTCGTGGCGTGCGCGCCCACTTAACGCAGTTCGTTCCGTGCGCGCACGGTGCGCTTTGCGCACCGTGCGCGCACAGTGAGCACGCGGTGCGCTTCGCGCAACGCGCGCTTACTTTACGCAGTTAGTGCCGTGCACGCGGTGCGCTACGCGCACCGCGTGCCCACGTTACGCTGGATGGGCCATGTACGCACGATGCGCTTCGCGCACCGTCCGCACACGGAGGACATATTATGCGCTTCGTTGTGAAATGTTAAATATTAAATGTTCATTTTGTCTATTATGCTATGCACAAATGGTGCCCTTCAGGCACCATTTGCACACAAGGTGGGGGAAAATGTGGGTATTTTATTTTTAATAATTGTTTTTTACCGTACGCGTACGGTAAGCGTAATCGCCGTTTTTTCAAAAAAAATTAAAATTGAATTTTTTACCTTGGGGGTTCCTTTGGGACACCTTAATCAAGGCTAGGTGGTTAGGAGCTGTCTAACCAGCCCCTTTAAATATTTTCCACCTTTGATTTTCCTCCCCCCTCAGAGTGCGAGAGAGAAAATGGCGGCCGCCGCTTCCTGGATTCGACCGATTCGAATGTTTACTAAGATCTAACGGCCAATCAGAATCGCGCTCGGCAACGGCACCGTACGCGTATGGTAAGCTTACCGTAAGCGCACGGTAAGCGCACCGTAAGCTGCCACAGATATATATATTGATTTAAATGCTATTTTCTCAGGAACTACTGAACAGATTTACACCAGACCTACAAAAGGCACTTCCTTGACCTGTAGACTACCTCTCTGCCAAATTTCAAGTAACTCTGTTCAGCCGTTCGGGCTGTAGCTGTGTCTAAAGGTCCTATGGAAAAATGCATGGGAAAAACGTGTTTTGGGACCCCCCTTTTTCTCAGCCCCCGCTTGACGAATCCCCCCGAGACTTTCAGGGTAGGAGCGGAGCGTAGCGCCCCATTAGTTTTGAAAATTTCGCGAGGATTCGTCGACCGGCGCCAAAGTTATTCCAAATAGAATGTTGCGGTTTTCCTATGGAAACAGGGTCCTAACTATAACTACCTACTGGCGACCGCCAGTAGGTAATATATATATATATATATATATATATATATATATATATGCACTGCTCCTGCTTGTTCCAGTAAGTGAGAGTCACTCGAACACACACCCCAGGCTTCAAGCATAAGCCTTTAATTAATAGGTACGGGAATGTTTAGCTGCTGCCAAACCTTTCACAGTCAGATTCCAACTGCCTGACGCGTTTCAAATAACTTCTTCTTCAGAGGCTTGTGTGGAAAGTGAGAAAGCACCGGCTATTTCCAATCACTCCCTTTTCTGCATTAATGTCACGCCCCCTGATGGGCTGCTCTGAATGAGTGCTGCGCTGTGCATTTAGGGAAATGAAGTACCATCCTTATCTCAACTCGGTGCAGAATGTTCTGTTGGTTAATGAAGACCCGCAGATGGGTCTCGGCAGCAAGCGCTCCCTAAATCCATGATGAGTGCCCCACATGAGGGAACCGGCAAATGTCGACTCCCGTGGCCCCCAGGTTCTTGGGGTGGTGCGCTCTCGACGGCACGGCAGCCGTCTTAATATGCACTGCTCCTGCTTGTTCCGGTAAGTGAGAGTCACTCGAACACACACCCCAGGCTTCAAGCATAAGCCTTTAATTAATAGGTACGGGAACGTTTAGCTGCCAAACCTTTCACAGTCAGATTCCAACTGCCTGACGCGTTTCAAATAACTTCTTCTTCAGAAGCTTGTGTGGAAAGTGAGAAAGCACCGGCTGGTTCCAATCACTCCCTTTTCTGCATTAATGTCACGCCCCCTGATGGGCTGCTCTGAATGAGTGCTGCGCTGTGCATTTAGGGAAATGAAGTACCATCCTAATCTCAACTCGGTGCAGAATGTTCTGTTGGTTAATGAAGACCCGCAGATGGGTCTCGGCAGCAAGCGCTTCCTAAATCCATGATGTGTGCCCCACATGAGGGAACCGGCAAATGTCGACTCCCATGGCCCCCAGGTTCTTGGGGTGGTGCGCTCTCGACGGCACGGCAGCCGTCTTAATATGCACTGCTCCTGCTTGTTCCGGTAAGTGAGAGTCACTCGAACACACACCCCAGGCTTCAAGCATAAGCCTTTAATTAATAGGTACGGGAACGTTTAGCTGCCAAACCTTTCACAGTCAGATTCCAACTGCCTGATGCGTTTCAAATAACTTCTTCTTCAGAGGCTTGTGTGGAAAGTGAGAAAGCACTGGCTGGTTCCAATCACTCCCTTTTCTGCATTATTGTCACGCCCCCTGATGGGCTGCTCTGAATGAGTGCTGCGCTGTGCATTTAGGGAAATGAAGTACCATCCTTATCTCAACTCGGTGCAGAATGTTTTGTTGGTTAATGAAGACCCGCAGATGGGTCTCGGCAGCAAGCGCTTCCTAAATCCATGATGTGTGCCCCACATGAGGGAACCGGCAAATGTCGACTCCCGTGGCCCCCAGGTTCTTGGGGTGGTGCACTCTCGACGGCACAGCAGCCGTCTTAATATGCACTGCTCCTGCTTGTTCCGGTAAGTGAGAGTCACTCGAACACACACCCCAGGCTTCAAGCATAAGCCTTTAATTAATAGGTACGGGAACGTTTAG
Source organism: Triturus cristatus (assembly GCF_964204655.1). Lineage (NCBI taxonomy): Eukaryota > Metazoa > Chordata > Amphibia > Caudata > Salamandridae > Triturus > Triturus cristatus. The sequence continues at coordinate 149,652,803 of NC_140582.1, read as the reverse complement.
CTGCCAAACCTTTCACAGTCAGATGCCAACTGCCTGACGCGTTTCAAATAACTTCTTCTTCAGAGGCTTGTGTGGAAAGTGAGAAAGCACCGGCTGGTTCCAATCACTCCCTTTTCTGCATTAATGTCACGCCCCCTGATGGGCTGCTCTGAATGAGTGCTGCGCTGTGCATTTAGGGAAATGAAGTACCATCCTTATCTCAACTCGGTGCAGAATGTTCTGTTGGTTAATGAAGACCCGCAGATGGGTCTCGGCAGCAAGCGCTTCCTAAATCCATGATGTGTGCCCCACATGAGGGAACCGGCAAATGTCGACTCCTGTGGCCCCCAGGTTCTTGGGGTGGTGCGCTCTCGACGGCACGGCAGCCGTCTTAATATGCACTGCTCCTGCTTGTTCCGGTAAGTGAGAGTCACTCGAACACACACCCCAGGCTTCAAGCATAAGCCTTTAATTTATAGGTACGGGAACGTTTAGCTGCCAAACCTTTCACAGTCAGATTCCAACTGCCTGGCGCGTTTCAAATAACTTCTTCTTCAGAGGCTTGTGTGGAAAGTGAGAAAGCACCGGCTGGTTCCAATCACTCCCTTTTCTGCATTAATGTCACGCCCCCTGATGGGCTGCTCTGAATGAGTACAGCGCTGTGCATTTAGGGAAATGAAGTACCATCCTTATCTCAACTCGGTGCAGAATGTTCTGTTGGTTAATGAAGACCCGCATATGGGTCTCGGCAGCAAGCGCTTCCTAAATCCATGATGTGTGCCCCACATGAGGGAACCGGCAAATGTCAACTCCTGTGGCCCCCAGGCTTCAAGCATAAGCCTTTAATTAATAGGTACGGGAACGTTTAGCTGCCACATTTGCCGGTTTCTCACTTTCCACACAAGCTTCTGACGAAGAAGTTATTTCAAATGCGTCAGGCAGTTGGAATCTGACTGTGAAAGGTTTGGCAGCTAAACGTTCCCGTACCTATTAATTAAAGGCTTATGCTTGAAGCCTGGGGTGTGTGTTCGAGTGACTCTCACTTACCGGAACAAGCAGGAGCAGTGCATATTAAGACGGCTGCCGTGCTGTCGAGAGCGCACCACCCCAAGAACCTGGGGGCCACGGGAGTCGACATTTGCTGGTTCCCTCATGTGGGGCACACATCATGGATTTAGGAAGCGCTTGCTGCCGAGACCCATCTGCGGGTCTTCATTAACCAACAGAACATTCTGCACCGAGTTGAGATAAGGATGGTACTTCATTTCCCTAAATGCACAGCGCAGCACTCATTCAGAGCAGCCCATCAGGGGGCGTGACATTAATGCAGAAAAGGGAGTGATTGGAACCAGCCGGTGCTTTCTCACTTTCCACACAAGCCTCTGAAGAAGAAGTTATTTGAAACGCGTCAGGCAGTTGGAATCTGACTGTGAAAGGTTTGGCAGCTAAACGTTCCCGTACCTATTAGCTAAACGCTTATGCTTGAAGCCTGGGGTGTGTGTTCGAGTGACTCTCACTTACCGGAACAAGCAAGAGCAGTGCATATTAAGAAGGCTGCCGTGCTGTCGAGAGCGCACCACCCCAAGAACCTGGGGGCCACGGGAGTCGACATGTGCTGGTTCCCTCATGTGGGGCACACATCATGGATTTAGGAAGCGCTTGCTGCCGAGACCCATCTGCGGGTCTTCATTAACCAACAGAACATTCTGCACCGAGTTGAGATAAGGATGGTACTTCATTTCCCTAAATGCACAGCGCAGCACTCATTCAGAGCAGCCCATCAGGGGGCGTGACATTAATGCAGAAAAGGGAGTGATTGGAACCAGCCAGTGCTTTCTCACTTTCCACACAAGCCTCTGAAGAAGAAGTTATTTGAAACGCTTCAGGCAGTTGGAATCTGACTGTGAAAGGTTTGGCAGCTAAACGTTCCCGTACCTATTAGCTAAAGGCTTATGCTTGAAGCCTGGGGTGTGTGTTCGAGTGACTCTCACTTACCGGAACAAGCAAGAGCAGTGCATATTAAGAAGGCTGCCGTGCTGTCGAGAGCGCACCACCCCAAGATCCTGGGGGCCACGGGAGTCGACATTTGCCGGTGCCCTCATGTGGGGCACACATCATGGATTTAGGAAGCGCTTGCTGCCGAGACCCATCTGCGGGTCTTCATTAACCAACAGAACATTCTGCACCGAGTTGAGATAAGGATGGTACTTCATTTCCCTAAATGCACAGCGCAGCACTCATTCAGAGCAGCCCATCAGGGGGGCGTGACATTAATGCAGAAAAGGGAGTGATTGGAACCAGCCGGTGCTTTCTCACTTTCCACACAAGCCTCTGAAGAAGAAGTTATTTAAAACGCGACAGGCAGTTGGAATCTGACTGTGAAAGGTTTGGCAGCTAAACGTTCCCGTACCTATTAATTAAAGGCTTATGCTTGAAGCCTGGGGTGTGTGTTCGAGTGACTCTCACTTACCGGAACAAGCAGGAGCAGTGCATATTAAGACGGCTGCCGTGCTGTCGAGAGCGCACCACCCCAAGAACCTGGGGGCCACGGGAGTCGACATTTGCCGGTTCCCTCATGTGGGGCACACATCATGGATTTAGGAAGCGCTTGCTGCCTAGACCCATTTGCGGGTCTTCATTAACCAACAGAACATTCTGCACCGAGTTGAGATAAGGATGGTACTTCATTTCCCTAAATGCACAGCGCAGCACTCATTCAGAGCAGCCCATCAGGGGGCGTGACATTAATGCAGAAAAGGGAGTGATTGGAACCAGCCGGTGCTTTCTCACTTTCCACACAAGCCTCTGAAGAAGAAGTTATTTGAAACGCGTCAGGCAGTTGGAATCTGACTGTGAAAGGTTTGGCAGATAAACGTTCCCGTACCTATTAATTAAAGGCTTATGCTTGAAGCCTGGGGTGTGTGTTCGAGTGACTCTCACTTACCGGAACAAGCAGGAGCAGTGCATATATATATATATATATATATATCAATTCCGCTTTTCCCTAGTGCATCATCGCACCGAAGATAGGAACACGAACACTTTGCTCTGCTGTTGCCAGGATTTTCTTTATTTCATGTATACAAAAAGGTGCTGCCTCAGACGCGTTTCGGACACTGGGCTGTGTCCTTGTTCACTTAAAAAACGGGGAGGCTTAAACTAAATTTAAAGGCACAGTGTGGGCACAAATGCGTGACGTGCATCGTCACAGTCACAAACATAGAAACAGTACTGACAAAGCATTATATTCTTTCTACATTTTCTACATTTCTTCGTCAGAAACGCGGAGGTGCAGTTATCCATCACGATTATGTATCATTAAACTGTATCAATTCATATTATTAAAAGTGCCGATACACGCTCGTTTCACAGTGTTTCTCAGCCAAAGAGCACAAATACTAATGCGTCCAAATTTTTTGTTTTTTACAATGCATCAATGTTGTGCAGGGCATGAAGCTTTACAAATGTGATGTAATAACAATTCCTACTATTTGTGCAAAGAAGCGCATATGTGCAAACTGGCAAATGAAGTGCAAAAAACAGCATAGGATGAAGTAAAAACCGGTTCAAATACCAGCTAGTATACATAAGGTAACAAAATGCATTGATAAAATACCGTCATATTCTAGTGCAATTGGTGACTTTCAGGTACAAATACCCCTTCATTTCTGAAGTTAAAAACCTTCTGAGTACGAATATATTCAACTTACTATGTAAATAATCTAAATCGGGTATTTCAAATAATAACAACCTGTACCTATGTACTTATATTATGATATAATGGGGGAAAAATGTACCTCGATAAAAGCAAAACAGTACTGTTCAAAGTGCAAAATGTGCCTACAATTACAACAGTGCCAAAAAGTGCTTTCGTGCTGTAGCATAATAACTTATGCTAGCCTTAAGTTAACTAATTGGGAGATTAGCAGCCATAATCATGCATTATATACCTTAATAGTATCTCCATATAGCCTAAAGTTGAAAAAGGGGATAGAAAAAAAGAACCATCTTGTTCACTCGACGTGTAATAAAAGCTACAATCTATATTTAATATGAAGGCTTAAACCTAAACCTGTTTATATATGAGAATGAAGCATAGATAATTAATCCAAATATTAACCTAGTCGAATAGAATATACAAAAGAAGAAGAAAAAGGAGAAAGTAAAAACACATAGTTGCAATGAAAATGAGAAGAATGCACAAAAGGGGGAGAAAAGAAGAAACACATAAATAAGAGGACAAAGAGATCTAGTCATCTAAGAACCATCAGGACATTACAAACAATGGACAGCAAACCCATTCCTTTGAGAAATACCCCCTACCGGGTAGATATTTCCCGGGAACAATATACTCCGAGTCATTCAATTAAATAATATCTAAAATGCAATACTTGTATATTTAAACAGAGTAAAAAGATTAATTCTCCGGGACTCAATGTCTGATAAGATGTGTTCAGTGTCTGTGACATTGGATCATAGGAAATTATAAAGGTCTTCACCTATGTTCAAACCGGCAGGGGATTTGCTATCAAGATTTACTATGTAGCGTGACTCTAACTGACGTAGTGTTTTTTCTCTGTTACCTCCCTTTTTATTTGGTGCCACGGCATCGATTACAAAATACTGCAAACAACTAAGATTGTTATTATGTACAGTTTTAAAGTGTCGGGCCACTGGATAGGATTGGTCAGAGTTCACTATAGCCCTGAGATGTTGCAGAATTCGCACATACACCTGAAGTTTGGTACTGCCCACATAACGGAGATTGCAACTACATTTAAGTATGTAGATAGCAAATTCCGTTCTACATGTGTAGTGGGCCTTCAGAGCTATAGGAGTGTCAGAAAAAGGTGTTACATAGGAGGTGGTATTAATGCCGAACTTACATGCTCGACATGAGCTACATCTAAAAAAACCCTTTCGGGGAGATAACCAACTGGTGGTGATGTCGGTTTCAGGGCTATTTTTCACTAATTCATTGCGCATAGAGTATGCACGCCTGAAAGTTATAGTCGGTGTGCTGGGGACAACCTCTTTCAAGACAGGATCAGTGAGGATGATCGGCCATTCTTTTTTTATGATGTTTTTAATGCTTTTGGCCTGTCTACTGTATCCTGTAATTAGTCTGATTTCTGAAAGCTCATTGTCCCTTTGATCGATAGCCTGCACACCCTTTTGTTGGAGATTCCTGTTGGGGTCTAACAGGGCTGCACGGTTGAGGGCATTTGCTTTCCTCATGGCCGTATCTAGTCTGTTAGGGGAATAGCCTCTAGCTTCCAACCTTTTCTTGGCTTCCAACTGATGATGTTCTCTAATTTCAGGAGTGCTGCATGCTCTATGAATGCGAATGAACTCACCGTATGGGATGCTGTCTATGGTATGGGATGGATGGAAACTCCCTGCATGTAAAACCATGTTACCTGATGTAGGCTTTCTGTATAGGCATGTTTCTATCTTACCCTCTGATATTTGCACTTGAATGTCTAGAAAATTGGTGGCAGTACAATCAATATTGGCTGTGAAATGTAGATTCAATTCGTTTACATTGATGGTTTCTACAAAATGTTCGGCTTGATCTTTAGTGCCGTGCCATATAATAAACACATCATCGATGTAACGCCAATATTTGACGATATGTTTAGACCACATAGTGGCGTGTTGTGCCTTGATATATATATTCACTGGAAAATCCATAGGTTTCAGGCACGTTATAGTTAGGAATTAGCATTTAAAAAACCTTAAAAATTCACTCAAAAAACCGTAGGTTTCAGGGGCGTTATGGTTAGCTGGACTTTTCACTCGTACAAAACCATTGAAATTGCCCCGTTATAGTTAGTTCAGCTAACTATAACTCGCGCGCCCACAATGCACTGCTGATGATGACACATATTACATCACTCATGACATGGTCAGTGACATTACTAATGACATCACTGATGACATCTCAAATGTCATCACTGATGAAATCACTGAAGACATCATCCAGTGAATGTGTGTTTTTCTGAAAATTAAATATGTTTTATATATGTATATCTCAAGGTCGATGGAAAAATAAATGGGTATATAAGTGTCTAAATGGATGATTTGTTTTTGAAAAATTGATTGTATAACTGCCTGATTAAGTGTATCTTAGTGAATACATGGCTTAGTGAGTAGTGTTTAAATATGTAAATATCTGTATAAGTCTCTCACTTTGTGTATAAGTGGCTCCATGGGTTGGTGAGTAACTACATGAGTGTCTATATAGGTTATTAGTTGCTGTTTTGAGTATCAGCATGAGTGTCTGAGTGTCTGCATGGTTCGGTGGGGGGTATTACGTAGTGCATAGGTGCATGAATGAGTGACTCACTGTTTGTATGTGTTGAAGACAGCATGTGTGCAGGACTGTATGGGTGGATGAGTGTGGGTATGGTTGTGTTAGTTGGTGAATGACTGTCTCAATAGTGTCTTTATGAGTAACTACATATGTTTTAAACTAGTATATGTGACTATTGGTGTATATAAGTGAGTATATGTGAGAGTGAGAGATTGGAAGAATTCCTGTATGAAGAAGTATGTGTTTCTATAAGTGATTGTTTAAAAGACTAAGTATGTGTAAGTTTCTGTAGAAGTAAGTGTGGTGGTGTGTGTATAACTGTATATGCAAGTAAATGGATGTTAGATTCTTTATTAGCATGAGTAACTATGTGTGTGAGTAACTCTATGGATGAGTGGCGTTGTGTAACAGGATGTATAAGTGTATGATTACATATGATGAGTGAGTACATGTATGAGTGACTGTATAAGACTGTTGGTGAATGAGTGGATGTGTATGTGGATCTTAGAATTACTGAATAGGTTGTTGTAACTGATATTGGTATGTCCATTGTTTTGAAAATTTTAGTTTCTATTTTTGAATGTGTGCATCAAAGGTTAAATTAGGGGGAGAGGAGGTCTGCCACTCGATCACAAGGATGATGTCATCAGTGATGTCATTTGAGATGTCATCAGTGATGTCATGAGTGATGTCACTGACCATGTCATGAGTGATGTAATATGTGATGTCATCAGCAGTGCATTGCGGGCGCGCGAGTTATAGTTAGCTGAACTAACTATAACGGGGGAATTTCAATGGTTTTGTACGAGTGAAAAGTCCAGCTAACTATAAAGCCCCTGAAACCTATGTTTTTTCAGTGAATTTCTAAGGTTTTTTAAATGCTAATTCCTAACTATAACGTGCCTGAAACCTATGGTATTTTCAGTGAATTTCAAAGTTTTTTAAATGCTAATTTCTAACTATGCCTACAGAGATAGGATATGTGAAGAAAGAATAAAAAATGCACAGAAAGAAAAAAAAGAAATGCAGAAAGAAGCAACAGAAGTCCTCAAAGACAAAGAAAAGTGCAGGAAGAAGAATAACGTGCAGAAAGAACAAACAGGAGAGCAGAAAGAAGCCTTGTTGCAAAATCATCCTGTACCCTCAACTTTTTCAGACGGATACTGGTGGTAACTGAGTCTGTCTAACCAGTCCTACAGCCAGTGCTATGTTAAAAGACACTTAGAATACAGTGAAAACACCTACATACACTAGGGAACACAATGCATTGGGGTCCCACTGTGATTAGCATGACCTCCTCTGTAAGCCCCTAGTATATAATACGGCAGGGGGATTTAAACTACCTCTTAAAACGTGCCACAGGGCGTGTTTGAACACGTCACCTCAGGCCCCGTCCCCTCCCTTCCCCACTGTGTAAACACGCCCTGGGCTGTTTTAAGTTGGGAGATTAAGTCCCCTTGAATCCTGAGGGTCCCTATAGTCCAACTAGACCACTAGGTACCTCCAGTAAGCACCACAGAGCTGAGTTGCAGAGAGATGTAAAAAGAGGAACGGCCTAGACCACCTCTCTGCAACGCAGTGGAGTGGCACTTACTGGAAGCACCTGGTGGGCTAGTTGGCCCCCAGGCTCCCTCAGGATTGAAGGTGAATTATTTCCCCAACTTAAAACGTGCCACAGGGCATGTTTGCACACGTTAACTCAGGCCCAGTCCCCTCCCTTCACCACAGTATAAACACGCCCTGTGGTCGTTTTTAGTTGGGAGATTAAGTTCATTTGAATCCTGAGGGTCCCTAGGGTCCAACTAGCCCAGTAGGTACCTCCAGTAAGCGCCACAGAGCTGAGTTGCAGAGAGGTGTAAAAAGTGGCACAGCCTGGACCACCTCTCTGCAATGCAGCTCAGTGGCGCTTACTGGAAGCACCTGGTGAGCTAGTTAGTCCCCAGGGGCCCTCAGTATTGAAGGGGAATTATATCCCCAACTTAAAACATGCCATAGGGCGTGTTTGCACACGCCACCTCAGGCTCCGTCTCCTCCCTTCCCCACTGTGTAAACACGCCCTGTGGCCGTTTTAAGTTGGGAGATTAAGTCCCCTTGAATCCTGAGGGTCTCTAGGGGCAAAATAGCCCACTAGGTACTTCCAGTAAGCGCCATTGCAGAGAGGTGTAAAAAGGGGCACGGCCTGCACCACCTCTCTGCAACGCAGCGCAGTGGTGCTTACTGGAAGCACCTGGTGGGCTAGTTGGCCCCCAGGGTCCCTCAGGATTGAAAGGGAATTATTTCCCCAACTTAAAACGTGCCACAGGGCGTGTTTGCACATGTCACCTCGGTCCCCGTCCCCTCAATCACCACTGTGTAAACGTGCCCTGTGGCCATTCTAAGTTGAGAGATTAAGTCCCCTTGAATCCTAAGGGTCCCTAGGGTCAAACTAGCCCACTAGGTACCTCCAGTAAGCGCCACAGAGCTGCATTGCAGAGAGGTGTAAAAAGGGTTGTGGCCTCAGAACACCTGTCTGCAACGCAGCTCCCTGGCGCATACTGGAGATACCTGTTGGGCTAGTTGGCCCTCAGGGACCCTCAGTATTGAAGGGGAATTAATTCCACAATTTACAACTCGCCAGGGGGCACGTTTGCAGAGTGCTGCAAGGAGGGGGCGTGGCCTCCGGCGCGATGCCGGTCTTTCATTTTTTTATGAAGGGGGGCTGTGTGGCTCCACTTCTTTTTCTAATTTATTGGCTCTTGGGACCCCATCCCCCAGGGCCTGCCTACTAATTTTTTATTTTTTATTTTCTTAATTTGGAAGGGGGCCGTGTGGCCCCCCTCCCAAGGCCTTAATCGGTCCCAGGGACTCCAACCCCTGGGGCATGGCCTTTTTTAAAAAAAAGTTCTTTAGGAGGGGGCTGCGTTGCCCCCCTCCTCAGGCCCCTTATGGCCCCGGGGACCCCATCCCCCGGGGCCGGCCATTGTTTTTTATTAATATTTTTTTTAATATATTTATAGAAACACCTAGGACATGCTGGACAAACCATACGCACCTATCACCATGACGATTTGCGTGATATTCATTAAAAGGCGACTATGCATACAATGAATCCATGTGGAATGTATTTACACCGCTAGTGAAGCTCTGACGTGTCTGTCGCCCTACCGTGCCTAATCCCGGCGCCCCACCAGTGGGTACTCTCCAAGTAGACACCCTTGTCGTTTATTTATACAAACATGGGTAGCTATTGACGGGCACATTTAATACACATGCACACCAGGCCATTCAAAGGGGATTCGACAAAAATTCGACCAACACTATACAAGAAACCCCCCTCACGGTTAATATAACACACATCCACCGCCGGATGTGTAATACTTTTTATTTTACTCTCTGTAAAGGAAATGTACCTCACTTGAGAGTCACAGCGTGCTTCTGGCTGAGCCGAATGCTGTGTTACACCCACCAGTGCCCGCCGAGTGCCACACACCTCTGTGTTGTATTCCACCAGGTAGTGCATATGCTATGACACTCTCTAGCCCATGTGCACTGTAACACCACCCCGTGAATATGTCATGCCACACTTGCCTTCGCACGGGTTATATTGCCCCATCTAACGTGCCTTCCTCGATGCCTATGTTATAACGCACTGCGCTATGCCATACATATTACAAACCATAAAAACCATTACACATCCAGCGGTGGATTTGTGTTTTATTAACCGTGAGGGGGGTTTCTTGCATAGTTTTGGTCTAATTTTTGTCAAATCCCCTTTGAATGGCTTGGTGTGCATGTGTATTAAATGTGCCAGTCAATAGCTACCCATGTTTGTATAAATAAACGACAAGGGTGTCTACTTGGAGAGTTCCCACCGGCGGGGGCGCCGGGATTAGGCACGGTAGGGCGTCAGACACGTCAGAGCTTCACTAGCGGCGTAAATACATTCCATGTGGATTCATTGTATGCATAGTCACCTTTTAATGAATATCACGCAAATCGTCATGATGATAGGTACGTACGGTTTGTCCAGCATGTCCTAGGTGTTTCTATAAATATATTTTTAAAAAACAACAACAAAAAACAAAGGCCGGCCCCGGGGAATGGGGTCCCCGGGGCCATAAGTGGCCTGAGGAGGGGTGCAACGCAGCCCCCCTCCTAAATAATAAAAAAAAAAAAGGCCGTGCCCCGGAGGTTGGGGTCCCCGGGGCCGATTAAGGCCTCGGGGGGGGCCACGCGGCCCCCTTCCAAAAAATGTTTTTCTAAAAAAAAAATTAGCGGCCAGACCTTGGGGGATGGGGTCCCCAGGGCCAATAAATTAGAAAAAGAAGGGGGGCCACACATCTCTCCTTCTTAAAATAAATAAATAATTAAAAGACCGGCATCGCGCCTGAGGCCACGCCCCCTCCTTGCAGCACTCTGCAAATGTATATATATATATATATATATACGGCATGGATGGCACTGTGCTAATCAAATGCTTAAAGACTTTGATAGAAAAAGAGACATTTGAAGTGAGCAAACTTTGAGTTTCTCTGGTCTTGAGGGTGCTCCATACTGGAGCTGCTTTTCACTGCTCCTTCGTATACACAGACTGCCACTCACAGGAGAGGATAAGCTTTTTATTTAGGGCTCTTGGGCACACAGATGCGTTTCAGCAATGCGCCTTTATCAATGTCGGCGACCACCATATTTTTCCATATTTATGTCAATCATACATTCATTGACAGTGGCAACAGACTTCATCATTACTTGTTCGAGTTTGCCTTGGGAACCATCTTTAAATACATAAGAGCAGACAGAAATTCACAAAATCCATGTTCTAATCATTTTAAATATAGAAACAATTAATAGAATTCATCATTCTTACAATCGAATTACCCTTGGACGCCGTCTTTACACATATCATCACAGATGGAATTTCTCAGTATTCTTTATCAAATAATTCAAAATAGAAGTACAATTAGTAGAGTTCATCATTATTTCGATATCCATTATGCATCTCTATTCATATTCACTGTGGCTATCAGATTATCTCGCCCTGTATGGGCTTGTCATTTCATGCTTCGTTCCCTTTTGGCTCTCATATGCATTTGCTAAGTTATCTGTATGAGGGCTTGGGCCATCGGGTCTGCATGTGCAATATCAGCTAGCCTGCTGGGTACCAGTTGCACTGCATTACGGTGCTGTGTGAATGTGTGTGCAACTACGCGCCATGCGGACGTGCTTGATATCCATGGCACTGCGTATTGGTGCTGAGTGAGTGTGGAAGTGACTGCATATGATTGTTTACACCGCACAGCGGTGTTGCTTTACATGTTTATTCCTTGCCCCAAAAAAATTGCATTTGAAATTGGTTTTACCCATTTGGCCTTGGCCCACATAGCTAGTTAAAAGTGTTGTAATTATCTGTGTGTACGTTTTTCTGATGTCATTGTGATTTGGGGTGGACCCTATAACTGTGTGGATTGAATTATAATAATTGCCAGGGTGGGCCTTGCTTTGGCAATGTTTCACTCCGCATAAGGGTACTGGGAGGGTAAAACAGTATCTTTCCCAAGTGTGCATTAATATAGTTGGGCCAAGTACTCCTAGTGATATTTCCGAATGTGATGTATGCCCACAAATACTTGATGTTCATGTTGTAGTTACTGTGTGTGCTGAATACAAACCTTATTTACATACACCACATGTGAAGTTTCATTTGTGATGCTCAGTGTATTTTTGAGATTTTCCAGCCATTGGCATCGGCCAAACCTACCAGTACCATAGCGCAGGAGAATACCCAGTAGCTAGTGGTACCTTTATGGGTTCCTACCAGGAAGTGTAGTGAGAGTCCCTGAGGAGATAGAGGATGGGCAGTGAGTGCCCTAGTTTTCCCAAGTGGGCCAGTGACTAAGAGTGGGTCATGGACTTTAAAGATTCGCAGGATGGGTTAGTGGGGACCCCTGATGTCAGGGTAGGTAGGTGACTGCCCAAGTAAAAAGAAGGATGTTATCCTAGCATGTGTATGTCCAGATCCTGAAGGTGTAGCTGTGGCAATGCCCAGTTCATTAGGGTAGGTCATTTTGGATCAGATCCTTGGGACCAAGGGTGGCGGCCCATGCGGATGTCGATGTGTAGGAGGTGGGTGTGTCTCAACCAAGTTGCCAAGTCATACCTGCTCCAGATGGAAGGTACCTCGAGCATCAGTCTGGAGGGAGGAAAACATTTTTGCTAGGGATTGTTGCTCTGAGCTATCAAAAGGACAAGCTCCAGTGGACTCTACCCAGAGTGAGACATGACCTACATAGTGTCCATTTGCCTTTCTAGTTCATTCGGTGGGGCTTGAGAGTCCAAGGGTGAAGTGCCCCTGAAATTGTGGAGGATGGGTGGGCCAGGGCTCCTGGGGTGGATCCTGTGGATGTAGATGAAGAAACAGGACCCTCTGTCAGGGTGTAGTCTGTTTTGAGTGGGCTGTTCTGCCTTTAGGAAAGTCAGTGATCCTGCACGTGTGGTGGCAGCTATAGATCCCAACCTAAGTTCTTGAATAAGGGTACCGGGGTTGTATTTTCTCCAGAAGGAAAACCACCAGATGGCCGAGGAACAGGGTTGACACCTGTAATGCTTGGCAGCATCTGTGCTGAGGTACTGACCCTTGCCAGGAAGATTGTGGTATGTACAAAGTCATATGAAACAGGGCAGAGGTGGGCCTACACCTCCTCAAGCTAAGTGGGCTCTTAGTGACCTGGATGCATAGAACGAGAAGGATTCTTATTGCAGTCTAGGTTCCCTGTGGGGAGAGTGTCCGAATGAGCGCGATATGTGGGTGGTCTCTGGTGTTCGAAGGCCAGCTTAGGATATCAATGGTGACAGACAACTGCTGAATGGTATGTCTGTTCAGAACCCAGTGAGACTTATTTCTGCTGACTACAAAAGAGTAACCATGAGTAATGGCTAGCTTCTTCTCCTAGTTATAGCTGACATGCGCATGAAATTGGTTCCAGGCATTTAGTCTGCCTGGATTTTTCACTTTTTCCCTACCTGGCTTATGGATTTTAACTGTGACTGAGCCTCACTGCCTGTCTCACTCATAGTAAATTAATGGTAAATGGACTGAGAGTGCAGTCTGTTGGAGCCTGCTTTTTAAGATAAAGCTGTTGCTGCACAGCTAGGGTAAGAGGCTCTGGGCTGGTTGCAGTTAAAGATCTGAGCACAGCACAAGCATGTGCACATGTGTGCAGGTTGAGCATGTGAGACTACCATCTTGCCCAGCCCGGTATCCCCACACACGTACCCTGTTGTAGAAGGGACTCTTCAAGGATTGGTGCTGACCTGGTGTGTCCCCTAAACTGTGAATGGGCTTTTATAGTGTAGCTTTGTAGTGGTTACTGAGCGTCTGTGGTGCTTAACTGAATTATACATCATAGGTGAAATCTCGACTAGTGTATAGGTTCACCCTACAATCTGAGGGTATACATGCATCCCAAGGGTAGATCTACTGTCCCTTTCATCATATCTTCACTCCTTAGGGCAGTTTAGGGATGTTCATATTTTCCTGGCTCAGCTCTTAATCAGAATCCAGGACTTTGTCCCTTCCATGCTATGCCGAGTGAATTACTCTTCTAGTTAACAGGAAGATCAAACAATAGAGCCATGACTATGCTTGAGCAAGTTCCTGGGATAGAAAGGGATGGTAAGGAAATCTACATCTGCTAATTAACTGCTCACACTGCACCTAGACAGTTAAAGCCCCAGCTCATAGAAACAAAGAAGGAAGGCCAAACCTCTAAAGCAAAACCAAGGATGGGCTCTCCTCTGAAGGTTTGCTGGGAAGTGATCAGGCAGCTGTGTCAGTTGGGGATGGAGAGTAGTCTCTCAGGAATGCCTTTCTACAGACCACTTGAAATTGTCATCCTAAAGTGTCCCAGAATGCTGTGCAGGAGTGGAGCGATGATGTAGCACACTAAGGGGTATATTCACAAGAACGTGTGATAACTACTGCAAGAGTAGCTTAACGCAACTCTCAATATCGCAGCCCATCGCGGGAAAATTATGCCGTGCCAACCAAGTATTCACAACGCAGCGGTAGCATGTGATAGTCACCAGATAACGCATCAAATGGGCGTGTAAAAATCAACGCCACGCCGCAAAAATGCGAAACACGAACACCAAAAATCATGCGATTAGGCCAATCGCGGTACAAAAAGTAGCGAAAACCAGCCACAGGCCTGCAAATCCCACGCGTCTGGCGTGAAAATGCACCATTAAAACCACAGAAACAACACATCAGAAACAAGCCAAAGCATGTAGCAACATGGATGCACCCTGACCCAGTGCAGAGGCCAACGCGAACCCCACAACCCCCACAGACCACCAGCAAGGAACAACGGGGTCAGGCAAGGCCAAGGAGAAGAGGGAGAGGAAGACGAGGTGCAACCCTCAGGAAAACAAGACCAGCATCATGGAGGTGACAAAACACTACCAGCAACTGAAACACAAGCAGACCACCTGGAATTTAGCCGGAGTGCCGAGGAGGCCAAGAGGAACCGGCATGATGTGACAACCTAAACCAGGCACAAACCCGCTGCCAACAGGAAGGCATAAACAGTGACAGGAGGTGGCAGTCCTCAGCCACATGAGATGCTGGAGGAAACCGAGGCCACAGTCATCAGTGAGGAGATGGTGTAAGGAGTATGGAGTACAGACACAGCTCGAGAGGACCTGACACAACATCTACAGGGAGAGTAACAAACAGGGACTGGGGGGGGGGAGATGGGTCCAATGGCACACATGCACAACGAGGTGTAGCACACTGCACACCCACAATTACCCAGGATCATGTCCCTGATCCCCTTGGGACACTGCAGCACACACACATAGCAAGAACAGCACACCCACATTGACGACAACGTGGTACAATGCGCATAGCGAACCCTGCAGAACAGAGGACATAAGTGGCTCTGCACAGGCACAGACACATACCTACTACATCTGACAGAGCTGAAAAATGTGAAATGGAAATGTACGCGTACGACCTCACATCCGTCATGTAGTCCAAATGTACATTGTCCCGCAAAAGAATCCAGCACCTCCCAAACAGTCACAATGTACATTGTCATACAGTCTGCATATAAACCAGTACAATGCGCCAACATACATGTCAACACAATGTCAACATGCATCTCCCCTTCACATTGCAGAGGGGCACACACCAGCTCCAGCAGAGCACAGAAGAGAGGACCACCACACCTTCGACACCGATGCCATACAACAGCCCATGGATATCCCACGCAACCCACCACCAGGACCCAGGCAGCCAAGCTACTTAGAGGAGAACACAGAGCCTGCAACAGAGCACACAGCAGGAAGCAACCTCAAGCACAGCTGGCTCACGAGTCACGACACTTCACCCACCCACACATGGCACCCCAATGCCCAGGTGTCAGCACGCCAAAAGAAGGTGGCCCAACAGGTGTGGGTGAGGTCCGAACCCATGGAAGGTGAACCAGAGCACATACGTTGGTGTCTATTACCCTTCAGGGACCACCAACACCCCACAAAGGAGACCCACACTGCCATAGAGACACATGCAGTTGCAGATTCACAGTACAGAACCATAACCAGGGGCACGCAAATAGCAGTCACACACCCATGTTGGCTCTGCGTACAACGGCCCAGGCCACTCCCCTTACGGATTGACTGGGTGACGACAAAGCTACATGTCCAAGCTCCTGCGGTGACATGTCTGCATCCACTGTACACAGCACAATGTAATGTCATAGGGCCCAGGGCCCTCATGCATACAACAAGACCACAAGGACACACGCAGATATTATGTTGTACTGGCTACGGGCACGTGCGCCCGGCCCCTTTATTGGCAGGGCCACATGTACAGTGACGCCTGTGCTGGATGTGTGGGGGGTGAGTGTAAGCCAGCCCACACGGAGTGCTTGGTGCTGGCAACCATTTGAACAGTGGACACCAGTGCAACGTAAACTGAAAACACCTGCATAACAGAGTCAACTGCTGAGCAACATGGAGGGAGCCAGAGAAAGTCCAGAGGACACACAACATGCAAACAGAAGTGTCCGTGAGTTGCAGTGCACTGAGTTAGGGGCACTACAGCTGAGCGCGCCCATGTAAAGAAAAGTCTCAGATTGTGTCCCTTCAAGACATTCCTGATGCAGAAGATGCAGTGGGGTGTATTAGACCTGCATCATCTTCCTCATCAACGTCCCAGGTCTCCCACACTGCTTAAGGTGACATTGCTGCGCAACCTCTCAACAACACAAAACTCAATCAGTAACGGGTGATGGCTTGCGGTGCACTGAGTCAGTGCACCTGGAGTGCCGAGCAGGGTATCAGTCTGATGATGACATCCACGACAGGTGTGAGCAACTCCGTAAGTCTGTCAAGACCACCGTTTCGACTCTGGCAGATGGCGGTTGGAGGTGGTCCTGATGGTGGTGGCATGTACCTCCTGTGGTGATGTGACATCCGGACCGGTCAGGACTCGATTTGATGTGTGAGCCCTGGTGGACCACAGTTGAGGCCGGAGGCAGTGGACAGCACAGGGCCACAGACACATGGCATTGATGACCCTAAGGCCATTGCCTCAGAGGCCATCCAATATCTCAGAAGAAGGGGTCCCGGACATGACCAGCACAGAGTTAGTGGCCCCGGATACTCTGCGGCTGGCAGAGGCACCCAGCCACGGGACAGTGACTTGCGGTGCAGTCAGATGGACCATGCGACCCGAGCGTGTCGTCATCAATGTCCTAGGTGTATGTTGCGGAGGGTTGCGGGGCACAGTGGAAGGTGTCCTCCAGGGCATGATGCAGAAGGTCTGGTGTTATCCGGAAGAAGCAAATGGTGGAGTGGAAAGTGACAGCCTGGTTTTCACCACCAATTCGGTATCAGCTACATGAGGATGAAAACTAGCCCCTAGTCCATGGACTCAGACGCCACCAATGTACTACCAGAGAGTGCCCATGAATGAGAGGGGATGCAGTCTGCGATGAGTCCGGTACACTGATATGACCTCCACTATCGCTAAATCAAGACTCTGTGACCTACTGGACCGCAGTGTAGGCCGGAGGCAGCGGTCAGCAGGCCGGGGTACGGCAGACGCACAGGATTGCAGGCAACTCCACTTAGGAGGACAGTGTTGGCCTCGTGGCATGGTGAGAGGTGCTGCCCTGGCAGAGACGTTGGGCTTTCCGGAAGAGGAACACACCCAGGGCTGCGTGCTTTTTATTCACACTCCTACGCTGGCCTGGCGTACGACGGGCCATCCCACTCCGCTCACACTTACGGGGGGGACGTAACAGGCAACATTTCCGCAAACTCCCCACTGGCTGGGGTGACATGGTTGCACCCGCTGTCCACTACACTCCATACACCAGAGGTGATGCCTGTCCAGCACATCTCCGCCAATCTTGGCATTGTGTACTTTCCCAATCATGGTTCTCCTGCATCCTTCACAAATGCCTGGTTGCCACCTCTCCCCACATTCGGCTAGTGTGTGGCTGAGGTGCCATGCCGTTGATGGCTCATGTTCAAGGCTTGCCCAGGTTACCATTGTGAGTTGTTCTGTTGATTCTGGTGGGTGTGCATGTTGTTTTGCATATTGGTTGTGATTTTGTGATGTGTGCATTGCCAGAGTTGTGAGTTGCATGGTTGTGGAGTTGAGGTGAGTGGGGTGTTCATTTGGAACTTGCCAAGGGGCTGTGCATTTCCGTTGGTGCCATCCTGGGTATGATCGTTGCTGATGGACTGTCGGAGGTTGAAGGAATCATGCACACTGGCTGGGTATTTGGAGGTGACATTAGTGGAGGTTCCACTGTTCGGATGTTGCCTGCACATTGATGTGAAACGTGTGCTTTCTGTTGCAGTGATTGTGTGCTGTGTCACCAGGGGGCACAGGTAGGACATGTGTGTTGTGGATTGCCCCCAACACGTGCGTGCATACAGCTATGGAGTATGGTCCTTGCTTGGTCTCCAGCAGATCCTGCGCATTGTGTTGGACATATAGGGGCTGGGGTACCAGGCTGATGTTGATATCCAGGACAGGTGTGAGGGACTTGGATGTGGCTGGCTGTAAGACTCCTCTGACTCTGGCGGGTGTTGGTTGGGGGATACCAGGGGCCAACAGGAGCAGCACAGCCAGCAGCTTTGTGTGGGGTGGGATGTTGGTTGTCTGCTGTTTTGGTGCCGTCGGCCTGTTGAGCGATTTTGGTCAGGATGCGTACAATGGTTGTCCTTTTGAGCTCGTAGTGTGCAATGACATTGTCAGGTGTTGGGTCTGTGAGACTGGTGCGTTTCCTGGGGGTCTGCTGTCTTTGTCAGCGCTGCCTCTGTGGTGGTCCGGGGGTTCCGGGTGGGTGTTGGGGTCCTGGGGTGGTGGGTGTTGTGGCCCTCTTGGGTGTCCGGGCCGCATGACCAGTGGCTTTATGGCATCTGTTGCCCTTCCGATGTGGCTATGGGCTGTACTCCCTTTTGTGGTGCAGGCTATTGTCCGCCTTTGCACCAGGTCTGAGCAGGTGTTCTTTTCCTGCTGCTAACGAGCATTATCGCCTCTTTTGTGTGCTTATCACTGTTCTAGCTGTTCGTTGTGAATGTTGTGGAGTGGTGTTGTCGCGGCTTTTGGCACGGGAACGCCTACTCTGCATCTCATTAGAGATAGTTGCGGAGATCATCTGTGGCGATGTTTTTTGCGGTTGATATCGCGTGAATACTGGTGCTGTGGGCTGTTAACACCAGATTGTGATTAAGACGATATGTTTATCGCAACTTTGGCTGCAAGAAAAAGCTATTAACTTGGCGATAGATCCTTGTGAAGATCCCCCTAAGATTGGTGCTACATCATCATTGGTGAATGCCCTTGCAAGGATAGACTTTGACACTTTGACTTCACCTAGCTTGCACAACTCAGATGGGTCTCTCCAGGGCCAATGGCACTGCGCCCTTATGCCCCCTGAAGAACAGTTGGAGGAATGGACCTACTGAGGGACCTTGAATAGGTCCCTTCTGACACACAGGTTCCCTTCAAGAAGCTAGGAGCTGAGGGATCTGGAGAGTGTGGCAGGGAGGGTGTTCTCTTTGGTAGCTGTGGAGAGGCTTTGGAGAATGCCTTCCAAGCAGTAGATAGCACTAGGAGCCCAGGTCTGTGTGCAGGGAGACAGAAAATTAAGTTCCTTTCCACAAGCCCTGAAGAAAATGCTCCTGGGTGTCTTGAGTTGGAAATCAGGCAACAAATCTGCAAAATTAGCCCCAAGGGGTCTGAGAAATGAGCCTTTAAAACTTGGTCACCCAAAGAGACAGGGTAGAGAATCGTCCGCAGGATGGTTTAATGACAACTCTTGGTCCTTACAAAGAAATGCAAGAGGCTCAAACACCTCTGGCACAGAGCCTATGACCCAGGCTGTAGAAATGACTACAAGATGGCTCTAAAAGCATATCACCTGCTCATCAACCAGTCCCACCTAGATTATTACTCTAAGAGAATTCTAGCCACTAATACCTCCTCTCGGGAAATCTTCTAGATGGTTAAATCTCCCACCTCGGTATCCTCAGGCTTACGCTCATCTCTTCGTTCTGAAGAGAGATGTAATGCTCTGGCCTCCTTTTTCTCTGAAAAAGTGGAAAACATCTAGGTCTCCTTCCCCGTGGCAGCGAGAAAAACCCGCAGCTAGAGATAATTTCTACCCCTCAGTCGATGTGTCATGCTTCGGCATTTCAGCCCTATCCAACTTGAGGAACTTAGCGGCATAATATCAAGGACGGCGTTAAAAATTATCGCCGGTTTAGCGGCAGAAAACTGCCGCTAAAGCGGCAATAATGGGCTTGATAATATGCCCTTGAGAATTCCAATAGAAGTTCATGTTCTGGTGTGAACATGGGCTTCTATTGGAATTCTTCAGGGCATATTTTCAAGCCTATTATCGCCACTTTAGCGGCAGTTTTCTGCTGCTAAACGGGCGATAATTTTAACACATCCATGATAATATGCCCCTTACTTCCTTATTCTCTGCCACTAAATCTGGCTCTACAGTAGATCTAATTTCTCCCTCCATCTTGGAGTAATTTTGTTAAACTATTTAACCTGTCCTATGGAACTTATCAATCTCTCTCTGTCCTTCAGATGTGTCCCTCAGCAGTGGAAAAAAGCCATGGTGGTATTTCTACTAAAAAACGCTCTCAATCCCTCGAAACCTGAAAAATATCACTGTTGCCTGTATTCTCCAAGACTGCAGAGAAACATGTGAATAAATAGCTCTCCAGCTCTCTGGATGCCAAAAATATCCTGAACAGCCCTCAAT
Organism: Triturus cristatus; assembly: GCF_964204655.1. Taxonomy (NCBI): domain Eukaryota; kingdom Metazoa; phylum Chordata; class Amphibia; order Caudata; family Salamandridae; genus Triturus; species Triturus cristatus. The sequence continues at coordinate 149,632,229 of NC_140582.1, read as the reverse complement.
AGTTTTTTTGTTTTTTTTCGTACTTTTACATAGCGCAAACTTAACCCGAAGGTATCAGAGGGCTTTACATGAGCACCAGCTGCGTTACACAATGACACATTCATTTTTTTGTAGGCACAGGGAGATTAAGTGATTTGCCCAAAATTACAGGATGTTGAGCTTTATTGCAGAGACTCGAACCCGGTTCCCCATATTAGAGATTTACTGCCCTAACCATTAGGCTACATCCTCTCCCCAGTTTGGTTTCTGTTCCTTTTACAGCACTGTATCTACTTTGTTGCTAGCCTTCGAGTCAGCCTGTTGGATCATGGATGAGGGTAGCACAGTGGTTATCCTTAAGCTTGATCTCAGTGCTGCCTTCTACACTGTATCATATAACATCCTGTTCAAGAGGCTCAGGAACCGTGGCATTGGTGGCAATGCACTGCTCTGGCTGACCTAATTCCTGCAGGGCACATCTTTCAAGTCGCTCAAAAACCAATCCAGTCGACTGTACATTCCCTGCAGCAAAGAGTACCGCAGGGCTCTTCACTAAGCCCAACTCTTTTCAATGTATATGTCTGAGCTTTGACGGAGGTCATTGAGCTCTTTGGTTTTACCATTATTTCATACACTAATGACACACAAATTACCATCCCTTTATTGCAGAACAGCTAATCTGTGGCCTCTTCCCTCTGCTTGTGCTTATCAGAGGTAGCAGCATGAATGGACTTAAACTGCTTTAAACTGAATGCTGGTAAGATGGAGGTATTAGTTCTGGGCAAAAACCTCAACATCTGGTCCAGTAGTTGGTGGCCTGATAGCCTCAGTCCTCTACTCCCTTGCAAGTCCCAGGTAAAAAATCTGGGCTTCTGGTTCGATGAGAATCTCTCCTTCAATACCCAGATTAATACCCTCGCAGGTAAATGTTTTGGGATGTGGAGATCCTTGAAGAAAATGCCCCATCTCCGACCTGAATCCACCCAAAATATGGTAGTCCAGGACCTGGTGATATCGAGCCTGGACTATTGTAATGTCCTCTGTTTGGGTGTATTCCAGTCCTGTCTGAACAGGCTACAGTGGGTCCAGAATGCTGCCGCTCGTGCCTTGCTCAAGCTACCCAAGCAGGCCTCCATCAGTCCTACACTAACAAAGCTGCACTGGCTACCTGCAAGGTAAAGAATCAGCATTAAAGCGCTTTTTGTCTGCTAAACGGCTCTTTCTTCTCAAGGCCCTCACTATCTTCAGTCGATGGTGAAACCTTAAGTACCGTCTAGGAACCTAAGATTGGCTGATGCAAAATGGGCCATTATTACAATATTCAAAAGAGCCAGAATAGGAGATTTCTCAGTAGGCCTTCTTGCACCCAAAATCTGGAACTCTTTTCCTGTAGCAATCCAGCAAGCCCCATCTGAAACCCTTTCCAGGAAAAAACTAAAAATCTGGCTTTTTGGTTCTGGTTAGATATATCCTTGGGATGGGCAACATTTCTCAGGAGTCAGTATCCTAGTGCTGGGACATTTTGTAAGAAGTAGCTTTGCACTCTATGAATCACATTATTATTATCATTATCAGAGAAGAAACACATAGCACTCTGCCATGAAATTCTAGTATTTTCCCGAGGAGGGCCCGGCGCAACTTCTTTTAATTTAATTATCATGGAGAGAGTGCAAATGGGTCCCACTCCCCATGAAGATTTACACCTCTGGTGACTCCATCCCTTGGTGTTATGGCAAAAAGCGGAATGTGTTAGTAGACCGTATACTCCTAGTACATAACCAATGTAGGGTACATAGCCTGGCTCCCATGCTCATGTCTGGGGCCGTGGGGTCCAATGGCACACTGTCTTCTGTCCTGGTCAGCACAAGCCAGAGCCAAGAGAAGGCACAATGAGTCTGCAGTGGCTGTGGGGGCCCCACGAACAACAAACTGCCTGCAGCTGGCTTGGGTGGGACAAGGTCACTTGGAACCTAAAGAAATGTGGCACATGGCTGCTGTTTAAAATAAAAATGCATAGAAAAAGAGTTGAGAAATTCCCATGGCAAAGCCATTAATATAATATTCAAGTTTCACCAGAACAGTTGAACAGGCTCGACCCACAAGATCACCTGGTGTGTCTAAAAATTTACATAACTTCCTTCATGGTGCCCCAGAGAGGACAGGGGCACCAGCACTGTTGTGTTCAGAGAGGGAACAGCCACAGCCCCAGGAAAGTTGCCCATGTCACCCCAAAATTCCCACTTCATAGGATACATGACCTTGGGAGGCTTTGTTTAGTTTTCCATGCTCCAACTGAGCCCCTACTTTTGCCCATGTCTTGGAATGGTGGGGATTCCTGACAGATGGTTATACAGCATTAGTAGCAGCAGCATAATTAACGTAGAAATAAGACTCTTGGTCACATGTTATTCAATTAAATGTCTTACTGACAACCTTGATGGTTGACAATGCAAAGGTTGACATAATGAACAGTACGCTACTAGATTTTACTAGCAAACTAATGGTATTCATTTCCCCACATGTCATTTCCACCCGTAACTTCCTACTTCTGGGGGATTTTAACATCCATAGTGAGAATGCCCTCAACCTTTATGCCACAGCTTGACTAAAAGACCTGGCTACAATCGACCTCCGGAAGATCAACAACGTCCCTACCCTTCAAGCAGGACACACTCTAGATCTCATATTAACTAACTCTACTAATATCGTCTGCGGGGAAACGCACCCTCTGACTTGGTCAGACCACTCTCTGGTGAATTTCCAGCTTGTGAGTCCTAAAAATTCCTCCACATCACAAGCCACATGCTGGTACAGACCCTGGCATAAACTGAAGCCCAACCAATTCCTGACCCCTTTTGGCTCCTGGAACACCAAAACTAACACTTACAGTGTAGAGGAACAGCTAGTTCATTTTAATTCCATTGTTCTTACCACCTTAGACAACACAGCCCCTATAAAGCTTCAGACCGACCCACCAAAACACACTCCCACTAGCTGGTACTCCACGGTCCTACGTACTGAAAAGAGCCAATGTAAAAAATTGGAACGGAAATGGCGACACTCTCACAGTGCACAGGACAAAGAGAAATTTAAAGCTGCATAAGCCACCTATCATAAAAATATTGAAACCTCCCTTACCAGATCCTGAAGTCTTACACCAATACCAGGGCATGCAAAACTGTGGAAACTTCCTCTCAGTCAGTCGCTGCGACAATATAACTTCCTTTCTTACCCAGAAAATCAAAGCCATCTACCAGAAAATCACCTCATCCAAGGAAATCTTATTGCACCCTACTACAGCATTTTCTACCTCACTTGACAACGCCTCGCAGCTCCTCTGCTTTCCTTCACTCACTCCAACAGAAGTTGAATCCCTTCTCTCCAAAATTAAATCTGGATCCCCTTCTGATATTATTCCTGAAAAAATCTCTTCCAGACTATCTGCAAAGCTAGCCACACCCATCTGCACCATTCTAAATAGCTCCTTGAGGGTGGGCAGACTCCCCGCAGAATGGAAAGCAGCTCAAGTTGTACCCATCCGTAAAAATCTTAAGATCCCTGCCACGAAGTTGTCCAATTACCGCCCTATTTCTCTGCTCCCCCTTCAAAGCAAACTTATTGAAAAAAACATAAACAGATATTTGTCAGATTTTATTGAAACCTCCCATTGCCTTGATGTCTCCCAGTTAGGCTTCCGGGTCAAACACAACACTGAGTCAGCCTTAATTAAGGTTACGGACAATATCAGAATGGCCCTGGATAATGGTCAGGCATCACTGCTGGTGCTGCTTGACCTATCGGTGGCATTTAACATCATCTCACACCATATCCTACTGGAGAGACTTCAGGGCATTGGAGTACAGGGGGTTGCACTAAAATGGTTGACTGACTTCCTTACCGACAGAACTCAGACAGTAAGACTGGGAACCTTCAGATCTAACACCATCAAAGTTACCAAGGGGTTACGGCAGGGCTCATGCTTGAGCCCCACTCTCTTTAACATTTATGTGACCCCCTTGGTGAAACTTATGAGGAACTTAGGGTTTTGCCCCATCTCCTACGAGGACGACACCCAACTCCTCCTCACCTTTGACAAATCTAACCCCGATATACAAATCACCTTTTCTGAGGGTATGAAGACCATTGCGGCCTGGATGAGGACCAATTTCCTTCAACTGAATGCCGATAAATCAGAGATCATGCTGTTTGGAGGAGCAGCCATAAGCTGGACTCCCAGGTGATGGCCGGAGGAGTTGGGCGCAGCTCCCTTTCCCAAAGAAGTTGCCAAGAATCTAGGATTCCGAATCGACCACAATCTTACATTCGATGCCCACGCCACAACCATTGCTGGCACATGCTACCATACACTCAGCCTACTCAGAAGAGTTTTCCGTCTACTTCGTTCCTCGACTAAAAACCTTTGATGCAAGCCCTGGTTTTAAGCCCCGCAAACCCTTAGATCAGGGTCCAAGCTACTTCTATGCACTCCCAGAATTAAAAAGGTTTGCAAGGGTGGCAAAGCTTTTTCTCATCTTGCCCCTACTTTCTGGATCGAACTGCCCCTCCAGCTTCAAGGTTGTCAGAGCCTCCCTCTGTTCAGGAAGCTTCTAAAAACCTTTCTCTTCTGATTCCCCGGGTCTGGCTAAGCGCAGAGATAACCCTGGGGGTGATTCAGCGCTATAGAAACAAATAAATAAATAAATACCATAATAAATAAATACCATAATATTCCACATTACCCAAGAGTTATTATTTTAGTATCCCCACCAGATTCACTAATACAGGGATACCTAGGAGAAGGTGAGGGATTTTAATCTCCAGTTAAGCCAACTGGTCACCGATCTATTAAGTGCTCCCTGAAATACGGTTGAGCCCACCCTGACCTCTAGGAGTCAGGGTGAACCTGATGATGAAGCATGACACCACTAGGGTGTGTGAGGGTTATATATAAAAAGTATTATTCCTTCCCCGAACAAGTCATGCGGAGCTAGCATACCCACGAGGGGTGACCAACCACCCCCTTTCACAGAGTCCAGTGCATTATAGGCAATAACCCCCTTGAACTCCGGTGGGATACTCTTTTGTTATATTTATTTCAAATTGGGAGGACATATCCCCCCACTCTCTTCATAGCCAAAGGACCCTCTCGACCCTCCAGATCCAGCAGGCTCCCCTTGTTTGGATCCTTTTTGTTTATAACAAGATAGTTTTTTATACTGCAAGTGCCTCAGAGCCATATTGAACAATCCAGAAGTAGATCTTCACAATGCAGAGAATATTGGTGAACTTCTCAATAGAATGTACTATTGTCCATCAATCTTCTAAATGCCCTCAGAATAAACCTCCCTTCTTAAGGGCATGTTGAGGCTCGTGTGAGGCATTATGTGAGGTAACCAAGTATGTGCAATTTTCATTCCAGGAGCTCTGACACAAGTCCTCACTCCCTTTTCCAACTCTGAAGTAATCTAAGACTCCAAAATGTAGCATCTAAGACTCCAGCAATACATGAACGCATAACATCAGCCCTCAAATTGCTTCACTTGCTACCCATGGACCAGTGCACTTCTTTTAAAAGTCGGCATTGCCATCAAAGCCATCCAAGGCAATGGATAAGCATTCATTCAAAAGAAGCAGTAAAGATAGTAACAGAATTTAACTCTTGCTTTCACTGTGGAAAATCAGCTCTGCTCACTGTAGTGTCATGTAAATAAAGAATGACTGACCTCTTTTGGTTCCAAATGGACTTCGTAGACCTGTGACTTAGGTGTTGGAGGGTAATGACAAGAATGCAGGTTTATTTTTATTTTTAAAAAATATTTTTATTTTCATTTTGTGTCAACCAAAAAACAAAAAGAAGTGTGTCACATTTGGTTTCATTCACGCAGAGATGTACATATATAATCCACATCACATAGATTCCCGCCTCCTCCCCTTTGCGGGCTGTATGAATCTGTAAGTCCCACTCAATCATTGATCCATGCAGCGGAATCCCCCATGTTGTCCTTTTCCAAAGTGTCAGAATACAGGCCAGCCGGCCACCTTGACAAGAGTGCATTACGGCTGCCACCATTGGCCAACTAATCATCTCCCAGTCCTCTATCCAGCCCATAGTATTTCCTCCATTTACCCCATACCCTACGGAATTTTAACGGGAAACCCCTTGCTTTGTATGTGACCCTCTCCACCGCCATGTACATATCCAACCCCGTCCTCCATTCTCGAAGCTTGGGAGGTAAGTCCACCCCCCATGTTCGAGCTACATTCCTCTTCGCTACTACTAAAGCTAACATGGCAAAGATAAGTTGCAGATGGCCCAGATCTACATCCCCGGGTATTCCCAGCAGTATGAATTTTGGGGTCTAGGGGTTATTGTCTCTTCTAGTACCCTGCTCAGTTCTCCCAGCACCATTTCCCAATATGACTGTATGACGGGGCAGTCCCAAATGGTGTGGTAGAAGTCCCCCTGTGCATGGCCGCATCTCAAACAATACTGGTCACTGGCTCGGCCCATACGATGGAGTTGGGCCCTGTCATAATATAGTCTGTGTAGTATCTGTTGAATAAGACAGAGGCGGGATTTAATGACCACCTCTCGGTGATGCATCAGGGCCGCCTCCCAGTCAACGTTTTCTAGAGTACCTAAGTTCAGTTCCCACGATTCCCTCAATTTCCCCAGTCTGTCCGGTGTATTATTATTCAGGGTCCGGTATGTTATTGATACTGCCTTGGTGAGTACGTGTTCTTGCAGTAGGCGTCCCTCCAGTGGTGCATATTCTGGCAGTGAGGAGGATAACAATCTTTCCACTAGCCAGGCATGTCGCAGCTACGCATACTTAAAAAACTGAGTGGTGTGCAGCCCAAAATCTGTCTGCAGCGCTCAAAATCTTTTGAGTTTCCCCTTGGCCACGATATCCCCTATGGTGGAAATGCCTATGGTGTCCCACCCCTCAAAGCCCTTAAGTTTGTGGAGTTCCTTTATCCAGGAACAGTGCCAAAGGGGTGTCTGTTTTGTCGGTTTGTGTGCCCAGCCCAGTGCCTTCGACGCTCTGTCCCATACCTCTAGTGTGACCTGTGTGGCCGGGAGTAGGCATCCCCTGCCCCGCCCTCCATAGAGAAAATACATACACGTGCGAGTCGTCATAGTATCTCTTTCTAACCTATAGGTGGGGCGGTCTGCCGTGGCATGTATCCATTCATTCACCGGAGTCAGATGCTTCGCCCAGTAGTAGGCCTCAATATCCGGTAGGGAGATCTCCCCATTATATTGGTTACGACATAATGTGGTCAGTGCAATCCTCAGCTGTTTCCCGAGCCATAAGAGGGAACGTAATTCCGCATCCATTGTCCGAAAGGTCTGCCTGGAGAGGGGGAAATACTCATTCTAGAGGGCACAAAGGATATGGGGTAAAGTGATCATTTTAAACATAGCCGCCCGGTCAAGGATCGTGAGGGGGAGAGCTTTCCACCTCAATGCGTCGGCAGCGAAGTTAGTGATGACTTGTATATTTCTCTGGTACAAGAGCCTCCTATCTGTGGTGAAATAAATCCCCAAGTACATGAACCCAGTCTGTGCTATCTGTAGGGCCCTGGGAAGAGTGGGCCAGGCCTCTAAGGCTCGTGGAATGTATATGACCGATTTATACCAGTTTATGGCATATCCTGAGAATGTCCCATACCGTCCCATAAGATCAAACAAGGCGGGGATCGTGTCGGCCTGGTGATTAACATACAACAAGATGTCATCCGCATAGAGCGAGATCTTTTCTTCCCTTGCACCTGTTGGCGTTATTCGGAACTCTTGAATCTCCGCCCATTGCCGAATCTCACAAGCCACCATCTCTATAGTGAGGGCAAAGAGTAGCAGAGACAACGGACAGCCTTGACGGGTCCCCCTTCTAATAGGGAAATCTCCGGATAGCTGGCCATTAACCTTAACTCTTGCACGAGGGTCCATGTATAAGAGGCTCATCCAGTGCCTAAACTTGGGGCCAACACCAAACTTAACCAAGGTGGCCTCTAGAAAGGGCCAATGCACTGGGTCAAAGGCTTTTTCTGCATCTAAGGACAAGAGCAAATGTGGCTCTTCTCGTTCCTGTACCTCCATGAGCCAATTGTGGCACCTACAAAAATTCAGTCTGGTCGCCCGGTCAGGTAGGAATACCATTTGGTCCTGGTGCACCAGGGTAGTGATGACTTGGCGAAGGCATAGAGCCAGAATCGTCGCCAAAATTGTAACCTCTATATTAAGGAGGTAGATTGGGCGATAAGAAGCACAGTCATCTGAGGGTTTCCCTGGTTTGTGAATGGGGATAATCGTGACCATTCTGATATCCAAGGGCAGAATTCCCTCCTGAGATGTATCCCAAAACTGCGCCAGGCTGCTACAAAATCTGCGCATTTCTTATAGAATTCTGCAGGGAGGCCGTTTGGGCCCGGGGTCTTCCCAGGACACAATCGGGTTATGGATTCCTTGATTTTGTCTACCGTCATATCCGATTCTAGTCCTTCCCTCTCATCGTCATCTAAGGATGGGGTCTGAATGGACTGCAGATAGGCTAGTATATGCGAGGGGACTCCCAGAACTCGGGCTTCATAGAAATTCTGATAGTAGGATGAGAACGTCTGAACTATCTGTGCATCCCTTGTCTGTGTCATTCCATGGAGATCTACTACGCTCGCTAACCAGCGGGATTCAATTTCTTTACAGCTAAGCCATGCCAATAGTTTTCCCGATTTGTCCCCCACATCATACAGCCTCTGTAGGGTCACCTGCGCCTGCACCTTGGCCTCCTCTTTTGCTATGGCCCTGTAATGAAGCTGCACATCTGTCAACTGCCTTAGGACCTGTGGGTCTCTGCACGTAAGGTACCGCTTTTCCAAGGCAAGGATTTGGGCCTCCAATGTGGCCAGTTCTTCCTGTGCCTTCCTCTTCTCCCAGGCTATCCAGTTCTGGGCCCTGTCCCGAAGGAACCATTTTATATGCTACCCACATGATGACATCCAAAAGTACCGATCCCTGATTTTCTGCGAAGTAAACTTTGGTATCAGCCCGGAGACCCTGGAGCACCTCTTTATTCTGCAGGTCCCATACCGATAGTCACCAACTCCTGTGTCTGGTGCAGGACCTCTCCCCCACTTTAACAAACAAAGGTGTATGGTCAGACAGACCCCGGGCCATATATTCCACCTCATAAATGTTCTCGATGACACCTCAAGGGAGCAACACATAGTCCAATCGCGAGTGGACCCTGTGAGCCCCAGAATAATATGAATATTGTCGTTCTCCTGGGTGCAGGTGCCTCCACACATCCACCAAGCCCAGGGTGCCTGTCAATCGAGCTAATTGTGTAGTCAAAGGGGGGTGAACATAAACCTCCGAGTGGTCCATGGGGACAGACATTACATCATTAAAGTCACCCCCGCTAATGTGTTTTGTGCCTGCTGTCCCCAGCGGAATATCGGTCACCCCGTGTAGGGTCTTAGTCCGTAGTTTCGATGGGGCATAAACTGACAAAATGGTAACATTCCTTCTACCCCATGCTCCTGTCACTCCCACATATGTTCCCTGGGGATCTAGCCATGTGCGTTTCACCTTGTAAGGTGGGGATTTTTTCATCAGGATGGCTACCCCCCTAGATCCAGAGGTGTATCCCGCATGTGCCAGGACCGTATGCTCCCCTCGGAAGGAACCCGCATTTCGTGCTTTTAAGATGGGTCTCCTGCAGCAGCACCACATCCAGGCAGGCACGCTTTATGAATGATGATACCAATCCTCTTTTTATCTTATCTCCCAGCCCATTAACGTTCCAAGTGAGCACTGTAAAGGGGCTAGCCTCCGGATCCATCACGACCGGCTGGAGTGCAGTGGCTGGACACATATGTATGGACAATTATGCAATGCCCTATTTTGGGAACGTGGGTGATTGCGCGCGTTCTCCTGAATAGGTGGCAGCACCTCAACAAAAACATAATGAACCAAAACAAACAACAATAATGGAACTGTTTGTAACCCCTCACTCCCATCCCCCCACCCCACCGCCCTCCTCCCGGTTGTTGCACCCTCTGCCAGACGCTTGAGGATGTGCATTAGGGTGGCAGACGTCTGTCGCACACTCCAATCCCAACTTGCGCTACAAGTTCAAACTCCTGCAGCGACCCCAATAGTTCTTGGAAGTAAATTCCCCCACAGACAGAGGAAGCCCAAATAAAGGAGAAAAGACCAATGTGTTAGAAAAGAGAAGGAAAGAATGAACGAAGAGAGAGAAAGCTGGAGAGACAGAAGAGGAGAAAAGGGGGCTGCCTGGAGCCCAAGTCAGTGGCTACTCTGAACCTCTCACCTGCAGTGTAATGGGGGTCTTCGGCTGCTCTGCAGGTCCAGTAGGTTGAGTAGCAAGGGGGGGTGTCCGGTCAGCATACTCCGGTATCACAGTCTAGTTCCAAGGTCGATCTCACAAGCCCATGTTCACGAGTGCGAGTCAGGTGATTCCCCCTGCGAAACCAAGGTGTCTGTTGCTGCGTCCTGTTCCATTGCCACTATTTCAGCCACCAAGGGGTGGAGAGAGGGTCCGTCCTCGCCCTCCTCGCCGAATGTACTTTCTCTAGTCTCAGTCTCTGTACCTGGATCAGGGTGGTCAGGGAGACGGAGGGTGTGTGAGCCTGCCGAGAGGCGAGAGTCCAGCGAGTGACCGCTGCGCCGTCGGGTTCTTCCAGTACCCTGAGATGCATAATGGGTTGCCTCATGGAGTCAATCTTTGCGGGAACCCTGGGTCTCAGCGATCTTTGAGGGCCAGAGGTTTGTGGGGTGTTCCCAGTTGATGTGTGGTTACGGCGCAGTGGAATTTCTGGTCGCTCGAGCGCGGGCCTCTCCTCAAGCCAATGCCACGCTTCCTCCGGTGTCTGAAAGAAGTGAGTCTTCCCCAGGAATATCACTTTCAGTTTTGAGGGGAATGGGAGCATGTATTGAATTTTATGTTCCCGCAGTTTTGCGATCATCGAGTCAAAAGTACGCCTCTGCTTCTGTACCTCTCTGCTGTAAGAAGATCAATATACGTGCATTTTCATGCTGGATATCTCCGATTTTCCTGGCCTCTCATAGGATCATGTCTCTGTCAAGAAAGTTTAAAAAGTGGGCTATAATGGGACGCGGTTGCGCCCCTGGAGGTGGCCGGGCCATCAGCTCCCTGTGCGCTCTTTCTATGATGAAGCAGGCAGAGAATTTATCCTTCTTGAATATGCGCAGGAGCCAAGAGTGGAGAAAGTCCGACATATTTGTCCCTTCAAATCCATTCCTAAAAGCCACAAATCGCAGGTTATTGCTTCTTGCCCTGTTTTCCGCATCATCGACGTGCCACTGAAGGTCTTTATTCGAGGACTGTAGGTCTGTCATCCCTTTACGGAGCTATTGCAGGGTATCCTCAGCTTCCCCCCGTCTAAACTCCGATTCCGTGACCCAGGCCGCCAGGTTCCGCAAGTCTCGTCTCAGGAGCGTCACCTCTGTGCCCACCGCAGCTATCTTCCCCTCGAGCGCCGTCCTGGAGGATTGGATTGCCTGAAGGAGAGTATCCGTGTCAGTGCGGGCGGCCGGTCGTTCCGCCGGAGGGGGGGGGAGATTACCTTGGTGTAGCGGTCTATTTTCCCTTGGCATGGTGGTTACGGGTTTCTGTCTTTGCCCATGGTCGAAGTTATTAGGAAGGAGTGCTTAGGGGAACCACGCAGTACCGGGGGAATGCACCGCAACAGCAGAGGGGAGGGGGAACTGGACCACACCTCTCTGTCTCAATTGACCCCTCAGCGCTATTTCAGTTGTCTAGGTGCTATGGCTAGATTCTTAGGCACAGATAGGTCCCTAAAAAGTACTTCTGAGGCCCTCTTTGAGCCCGGTGGAGACCCGATTCAGCAGCCGATGAGGCAAATCAGGGTCAGTCCTGAGCAGATTCCTCCAGGTCAAGACCGGCTTAGGGTAACAGGGTGCCACTGGAGCCTCAACTTGCAGGCTTAGCACGGTCCCCATACCAGGTACCGGCCCCTCGACGGTCTCTCAAGGTACACCTCCAGCACGGTAGGGCGGAAGTCAACAGGGACGGCCCTCCACCTACCCATGCAGGCCCGGGGTCTCCGCCAGTCCACTCAGCACAGCAGACACTCTTCACTCAGGCACGGGGGGCCAGTGCCACCATCAGATCAGGGCCGGCATCAGGTCTGAGGGCAGAGGCACCTCCACAGAACACCGAAGTTCTCACTCCCACCGCAGGTCAGCGCGCAAGGCGGGCTGGAGCTTCGACCCTCCGCTTGCACAGAAAGCAACCCCCAGGCCTCGCCACCGGGTGGGACAGCACCTCCCAACCACCTGGCTCACCTGGGGTCGTTGCACCGGTCGCCGCTCTGCAATGCCCTCCACCGCTCACAAACGCTCCGTGTGCCTGGCAGTCTCTTCCGGTCGCCCCCGGTGTGCTTAGGCTCCGCGTCGGCTGTAGTGACGCAGGTCGGGAGGGCCGCAATGATTCCAGGTAGGAGTTCCCCCGCAGCACACCCTCATCAGAATCTGGAGGGGACGGAGTCCGATAGTCCTCCCGAACTGTACCCCTGGGTGTCCGCAGTGCCGCAGCTCTGTGCCTGATCTGGGAGCTCGCCGGGCCGCCTCAGCTCCGCGTCGGCGCAATTTTGAGCATGCGGGTGCAGTCGCAGCTCATGTCCCTAGACAGCCGCAGCGGAAGTCACAGGGCTCCCGAAGTCCCTCGTGGACGTCGCTGGGGTACTAATTAATGCATGGAAGGAAAATGCAGGTGTTCTCCAGGCCTAGGGATCGTCGGATTCCGTGTCGGATGGTGCTTTCTGCCGGAGCTCGGCGAATGCCCGTCTCACTCGGCCATGCTGTTGGCCATACCCCACAAGAATGCAGGTTTAGAACGTTGAGTTTTTGCTTACACGCAGAAGAATAAAGTTGTGTATAACTACTCTCCATGTGTGCCGTAGTCATTGGCGAAGCTACAACGGGTGACCAGTAGGGTATAAGTAACCAGTACTCCAACAGTGCTCTACCCAAGAGTTTGCTGTGATCCAGTTAACTCCCCATGTGTGCCAAGTGTGTCGCAGTTGCAGATTCGACACTGGCACCTGTGGAGTCTCAGCACAACACCAGCCTGTGCAAATCTTTCAACGATAAAGTAAGCATCATTGAAAATCTGCACATGGGTAGTGGAGCATCAAATGAAAAAGCGGTGACAGAGGTACTGCACTACTACACAAATTATTGATATATGTCATACAGAGTGATAGCTCTAAAGGCAGATGCAATCAGGGTTTGAAAGACAGCGTATGGTGACAATCCATTACGAGTTGAGCTGCAATCTGATGTACTCTGAAGCAGATATTGACCAGGTCTTTATAATGAGACATTTAAGCGCCAAATCAATTGACTATCATAACAGAATCTGCTTATCAAGCTATTCGACTGCAAAAATATTTGTCTACTTACCCAAACAACGCAGAGAGTCACCATACCACAGCCTGCTGTAAAATGACCCCAGAGACCAGACCGAGGTTGTGTCTGCAGAGCTATCCATAGAAGAAGCTGCCCACCATCAAAGTTGCTATGTGGGGGCTCAGAACAACTCCACAGATTTCCATCAAAATAAAAAGCCCTAATGGAGAGCAAGCGCGAGTTCAAAGTTCTTACAACTTTCAAGGTTGACCTTGAAGCCAGCACATCACAAAGCTGAGGTGGTTTGCATGAGCCAGATTCCCAAGAAGTATTAGAGAGATCACTTCTGTATAAATCCGCCATCAAAATATGATACAGCCAAAAAACACAATATTTGCAATAGGTGAACTGCCTGGAGAGAGAATTTTGAGGATTTCATAGATGCAAAGATGACACAGATGACAAAAAGATTATCAAGTATCTGAAGAACATAGCTGGTGATGGTGTAAAAGAAGCCATGAAAAAGATACCATATAATGACAAAGTGACACCCAATCAAATCAAAGCAGCCTTGAATGTCAAGTTCAATCCAATGCCAAATGTAGATTGCAAAGGATACATCTTCAGTCAAGAACTTCAGAGAGTAGGTGAAACCATCAATGAATTTGTTAAGAGACTGGATCACCTCATAAAGCAATGTAAGTTCTATTAATGTAATGATGAGGTAGCTGTCCACTTCACAGTTATACATTGATATCTGTCAGATTCCTTTCAATGAAGAATGCTGATGGTCCTCACGGCTGCACTAGCTGAAGAGCATGCTAGTCGACAAGAGGCTCACATGGCGGCCAGAAGTGCCCAGAGTGCGTCAGTCATGAATGTGAAAAGTAGGCTGAAGCCTAAAGCTGAGGGATGCAAATCGATTTCTCCACAGAAAAAGAAATGTTTCAGATGTGGATTGTCATTGCCACATGATGGTAGATGTCCTGCCATAGGACAGACTTGCAACAGCTGTGGCAAAATGCACAATTTTGTGACGGAGCACAAGGCAAAAGGAAAAGTGGGTGAGTCACCGAGTGAATACAAAATGGCTAACCAAGCGCTGCATCAATGACTTTTGATACTATCCCACAAGGGCAAGCGGTCACAATAACTGAGGCAAATTGACACCAAACAAAGTTGATTGTCATCTAAATCATCGTCAAAGTGTTCCTCAGTTTCAGTTTCCTGTAAAAGTGACAATGATAATTACGCAATGTCGATATTTACTATAGTGAGGCATGCGAATATGGGACTAGATGAATCTGAGAAAGTGAAGAAAAATGTACATGAAACAGCACTAAAAACATTGCGGGAAGATAACCCTGAAGATAAATTGGTGTTCAATACCCTTTATTACTGATAGCGGTGCGTCGATAAACATCATGCCTTAGGAGAAATATTGTGGATTTTATCCATTACCACAACTTATTTGGTAAAAAACTAAGGTAAATACATGGGCTGTGTCAACACCTTTGAAAAGTCAAGGTTCTTTTCTAGCCATGATGAAACACAAGAAAACTGTGTTACGAGCACCTATTCATGTACTTCCCGGGACTGCTTCAAGTGCCTGTTTGCTCAATTTTAACACTGCTGCTAAAATGGGAATGATTGATCTTGATGAATCTGATTAGGGAAATTCCAGTGGAGAACGGCTTGCATCAGGGGTGCATTTTAGCTACACACAGTTTCTCACCAAAGGTTGGAGGTAGGCAAATTAGTTGCCTCATGTATGCAGGTGATCTGGTGGTGGATCTTGCATCTATTGGGCTGCAACGGAAACTAAATACCCTAAATGCTTACTGCCTTGAAAATAAGCTAACAATAAATGTTGATATGACAAAAACAATGCTTTTTCATTGGAGGAAAAGGACATTTGCATGGTCCCTTGGTGATGTAAGATTAGAACAGGTTAGAGAGTATAAATATCTAGGTCTATCTATTTCAGATCATTTGAGGTGGAATAAACAAATGGATATTTGGAGGTTTGTCCTGTCAGTAGTAGTTAATGGGGTTAAAAGGTTGGACTGTAAATTTGGCAGTCACTCCTTGGAGCCGCTAAACAACGTTAATCAGACTAAGCAAATTTCACAGGCCTTATATGGAGCAGAGGCGTTGGCTTTGGACAGGCTAGTCACACTAGAAGAGCTAGAAGGTATTTCCTGAAAATTACTTCTTGATCTCCCTAAAAATGCTATGATCCAAGCTGTGAGGAGGGAGTTGAGAACTGTAGCTTAGAGGGTGCTAGCTGATGCCAGAGCCTTGCACTTTTATGTGTCTCTTAAAGATGGCCCCTCATGGGGCAAATTGTCAGAGCAAATGTTTCCAGAGACGATGACAACTTTCTCTGGGAAAAAGAATCCGGTGACAATAATGCAAAAATGTTTGAATGTTCCAGAGAGGTATATAGAAGGATGGGAAGCGATTTTGATTAACAAGATAAAGAGCTCACTCAGAAAAAGTGCCATAGACACTAGTTGGATAGAAGATCTCTATTATCTTAAGTTAGTTTCAGAATTTATTTATTTTATTTTTTTGAAAGGTTTTACATAGCGCTGGCTAGACCCGGGAGTATCAGAGCGCTTTACATGTGCAAAGACAGGATTACAGAAGTTGTTCAAGGGCACAGTATAACAGTGGTAAAAAACAACACTCATAATTGAATGTGCAAAGACAAGAATTACAGAAAAAGTTCTAGGGTACAATATAACGATACGTAAATACAAACACTCCAATTAAAGACTAATAAATAGATATACAGCTAAAGCAGATAAATGTATATATATAGTGGCTGCGGTGGGAACAGGAATCTGGGCAGAGCTGTAGGTGAGGAGGGAAGGATATGCGGGGGAAAACAGGATTGGGGAGAGGGGGGTTGGTCAGCTGGGTGGGGTGTTGAGAGGAAGGAGGAAAGGGGAAAAAGAGTAGGAGGTTGGAGGGAAGGGGGTGGGGGTACAAGGAGAGAGAGAGAGGGGGAGAAGTGATAGGGGAGAGAGAAGGGGAAGTGGGTAGGGACAGAGAAGGTACGTAGTCCGAATTAGGGGTCCCAGTAATTGCAGAGGAGGTGCAGTTTAAAGTCTTTTGTTAAGGCAAGGTCGGAGGGGTTGCAACGCATTTCCTTCAGGAGGGCATTCCAGGCGATCAATGCGTTTTCAGAGAAGGCACGAGATTGAGTGGTTTTCTTTTTGAATAAGGGGGGACGAGGAGGAAAGTGTTAGTGCTCCTCATCGTTCTGGATTCATCCGCTTTTTTTAGTTTATTTGTGAGGTACAGCTAGGCATTCTGGTATAGGGCTTTATGTGTGATGCATGCTGTCTTGTAGGAGGATCTACCTTCACGGGAAGCCAGTTCAGAGCCTTCAAGGGTGGGGAGATGTGGTCAAAGCATTCATAGTCCGTGATGAGCCTGGCTGCAAGGTAGAGCACAGATCTGAGAGTGGCTAGGTGGACTGTGGGGATTCCTGTGAGGATGACGTTACCATAGTCGATTTGAGAGAGTACCAGTGATTGGACGGCCCATTTGAAGTCTTCGGGTGGGATGAAGGGTTTGATTTTCTTCAGGTGACGGAGAGTGAAGAGTGCTCCTTTAGCCGATTTTCTTTATGTGGTCATTAAGGGTTAGTTTTTGTCAATGGTAATACCGAGTGATTTCGCTGAATTGGACAAAGAGAGCGAGCAGTTGAGTGCATTATGGTCAGAGATCCAGGCTTGAATGGGGAGTCGGTTGTTTTTAGGGGAGAAGAGGATGATTTCAGTTTTCTTAGGATTAAGTTTGAGAGGGTTGGAGTAGAACCAGTTTTGGAATTGGTTTAAGGTATGGTTAAGATGAACCACATCAGAGTGTGACCTAATCTTATAGTAAAGTTGGGTGTCATCAGCATAGAGGTGGTAGTTGATTCCAGCTTTTTTCCCGGGCTTTGGAGAGGAGTGGCAGGTTAGAGATAGGGCGGAGGCTGTTCAGGTCACTCCGGTTGGATTTTTAGTGATAGGCGTGATTTGACTGAGTTGAAGTGAGTCCGGGATGCAGCCTGTGGAGAAGGATGTGTTGATGATATTGGACCAGTACGGGGCAATAATGTGGTTGAGATTCTAGATAAGGCTAGAAGGGATAGGGTCTTTGGTGTGTGAGGACGGCTTAAGTTTGACGATGACGTTAAATACTTTGAGCTCAGTCACGGGGTGGAAGCTAGTCCAAGATGCATTGTTTTTCAGTTGCAGATGGGAAAGGCTAAATTCAGTAGGGGGAGTGGCGAGAGCGAGAGTGGAGGGGTACAGAGTCAGAGTCGGGACGGGAGGATCATTCAGTGTGGGGTCAGTGACAGAAGAGGAACTGGGTGGGATCTCAGTTAGATGGAACGAGAGATCGATTTTAGCGATTTTATCAGTGAAGAAGTTGGCAATTTCCTCACATTTATTATTTGAGACAGGAAGTTTAAGGGGGGCTATGGATATTTGGTTGCGAACAATGGTAAATAGTTCTCTGGGTCTGATTTTGACGCGATCGAGTTGTGTTTGGAAAAAGGAGACCTTTTCCTTGAAGATGTGTTTATTATAGGATGATCTGGCGGTCTGGAGGCGGGCAAGGTAGTCGGGGGAGGGGTGTTGTCTCCAAGATCTTTCAGACAGTCTCAGTGATCACCTTTCGTCGTTGAGGTCAGAGTTAAACCAAGTTTTGGATGGAATGTTTCTTTGCTTTTTTAGTTTGGGAGGGGCTAGGAGGTCCAGGACCTCACTGGCTGTCTTGTTGAAAAGTTTGGTGAACTCATTTGCGTCATGGGAGAGAGGGGTGAGGTGAAGTTGGGTTTGTAGCTTAGACTCAAGTTCGCCAGGAGGAATTTGATTGAGGTTTCTGGTCCATTTCATGGGTATGTGAATTTTAATAGGGGGGAGGAGAGGAGCGGATTCGATCTTGAACATGATGAGGTGATGGTCGGACCAGTGAATGGGAATGATGTTGGAGACGGAATCCAGGTCATTATTGGATATGATGGCATCGAGAGTGGCACCTTTGGTGTTAGTGGGCGAGTGACAAAGTTGAACAAGGCCATTGATCTCAAGGAGATTGATGAGATGGGTGACTGTGGGGTCAACAACATTGTTCCAGGGGATGTTAAAGTCTCCTACGAAGAGGTTTTTCGAGTTAGAGAGAGAGGATTGAGAAAGAATGTCGGATAGTTCCTCAGCTAAGGGAAGGGGGTCACCCGCAGGGTAATAGATGTTATGTAGGCGAATTGGGGGAGAACCCTGTACAGTGACTTCAGCACCAAGATATTCAAAGGTTAGGTGGTTGGAGTTTTTGACACAGGAGAGTTGCAGTTCACTTTTGTAAATAATAGCTAGGCTGCCTCCGATTCTGTCTGGTCTGTCCTTCTTAATGATAGAATAGTCAGGAGGGGTGAGTAGGTCAAGGATGGCCGTTGAGTGGTCATTAAGCCAGGGTACTGTCAGGAAGGCGATGTCGATGGATTCACTGAGGAGTGTTTTGGATATTTCAGTTGCGTGTTTGATGGCTGAGTGGCAGTTAACGAGCATGCAGGAGAAGAATTTAGGGTTGACTTTGGTGGGAGGGCGCACATGTTTGGTGGTGAGTTGGGCTGGTGATCAGGGCGAGGAGGGAGAGGAGGGTGTTCTGCTAGTTCCCAAAATCACTGGGAGGCTGGAATAAGGGAGGGAATGATCGGGGATCGGGGGTTTGGGGAGGTAAGAGTTGCATAAGTCAGTGATGACAGAGGATGAAAGGCCGTTCCTAGTGCGAAGCGGCCTAAGAGATCTGTTGTGGAGGGGAATAGTTTTCCAGAAATTGGGTCAGGAGGGATGAGTGGGGCAAGGGTAGGTGGACCCATTATGATAGAGGAGGGTCTTGTTGTTAAGGGCGTGGAAATCTTCTCGGAGTCTCATAAGTTCTGTCTGAACAGTAGAGAGATTAAGTTCAATGTTGGAAAGAGTCAGGGCATTCAGGTTGAGTGTTAGCTCGGGCGGCGAGGAGGTGGCGGAGCATGGTGGTTCAATGTTGGCTGGAGACCAGAGCCTGGTGGGTGGAGAGGAGGAGATGCAGCACGGAGGAGTCAGAGGGGAGCTAGGGAGTTTGGACGTGGAGGTGGTGAGGTCACTCCTGCAGGAAGGTCGTGAGGCCGATGGAGGGGATATGCTGGCGAGAGGGGAGGGGGGTGAGGTAAGATCATTATGAAGAGGAGTGGAATTCAGTGGTGGAGATATAAGTGTAGTGGGGGAAGCGGTCAGGGGCAGTGGGTGGCGGGCCGGAAAATAAATACCTCTGTGTGTGTGGGAAGACTGAAGTTAGTGGAGGGTGTTGTAGGCACCGGGGGAGGGAGGGTAGACGCTCAGGGTGGAGGACTCTGGGAGATGTGGAGAGATAGTCAGCAGTGGGGAGGGTTTGGGGATGTCGGTCATTAGATGAGGTGTGGGTTACGGTGGCGGAATGCACATTAAGGGTGTCTTGGGGGTGTGGGCTACAGGTTGGGGGGTGGGGATGCCATGGAGGTGTCAGATTTTGAGAGGGATTGGGTGGGGGTTTGGATAGAAGGTCTATAAGGGAGCTGTAATGGTGGTAAAAGGTGTTGAGGTGGTGTTCAGAAGAGAGCACTGACTTGTTCCCAAACCTATATAACATTCCAGATAAGCACTTGTGGAATAAAGTCATGCACTTGAGGGTGGGAATTGCCCATGGTGGGTCATTAAAGGATTAAACACCGAGGTTAAGAACAAAAGCCAGTGCCCCTGTAAGAGAGGGAGGAAATATTCAGTGAGCTATTTATTGTTGGATTGTGTATTCTTCATTGAGGCAAGGAAAAAGATCCTATGGCCCGTGCTTAAAAAATATGGGATTCAAACGTAGGAATGCGGGGTTAGAGCTGATTTATAGACTTAGATTCCGAGATGTAGCTATCGACATTGGTCAATATTTGCGTCAAATCATAAAATATCAACTGACATTATCTTCCCCATAGAGTTTAAGATCTAGGTTTGTATGGCCGTAATTACACTCAGTAAGGTGATGTTAAGTAAATTAATCGATCCCCAAATAAGAAGGTCGTGAAAAGCTAATATGCATATTGCACTTTAGAATCCTGATTAGGGTAAACGTACGGCTTGATATTGGTTAAACGCACATTGAATGGAATGGAATGGAATGGAAAAACATTTATAGAGTGCATGGCTACCCGGAAGCATCCCAGCGCTGAAAGCCGACACAGGAGATCAGAAGGGCAAAGGAAAGAGCAAAGTCTTTATTTGCTTCCGGAAAGCCATGTGGTCAGGGATTAAGCATAGGTGAGGAGGCAAAGCATTCCAGAGCTTGGAGGCGTTGTAAGAGAAAAGTCTGCCACCGCTTCTGGACCTCTTGATCCTGGGAATCTCAGCCAGATGCAGATCATCTGGTCTAAGTTTACGGTTGGCTTTATATGGACGAATCAAGGTGGAAATCAACGGTGGACCGAGTCCCTGCCTTGCTTTATGTACTAGGCACAAGGCCTTGAACTTAATTTGTTCCTGAACCGGAAGCCAGTGGAGGGAACGGAGAGCCAGTTCAGCTGACAACCTATTAGAGATTCCTGTTAGTAGTCTCACTGCACTGTTTTGTACAGATTGTAGTTTCCTGACTGCTGAAATGGGGGCGCCCAGGTACAGGGCGTCCCCATAATCCAATCTAGAGAGTATCAATGAATGGACTAATACTTTCTTTGCCGTAGGGGGAAGAAGGGGCAGGACCTTTCGGGCCATTCTAAGTAGGCCGTAACAGAGAGCTGCTGTTTTCCTGGCTTGCATCCTGAGGCTGAGGTCCTGGTCCAGCCATACCCCAAGACTCTTAATTTCTGATTTCGGGGTTGGGGCTGGGCCCATACACGAGGGCCACATCAGGCTGGGGTTGAAACTGAGAGAATTACCCAGGATCATGATCTCTGTTTTACCTCCATTAAGCCTGAGCTGAGAGTCATCCATCCAGCTTGAGATGTCATTTAAACAAGAATGGAGGATATGGATTTCCTGTTCAGCTAGGGTGAGCCCGACCACCAGCTGGGTGTCATCAGCGTAGGTGACTATTCGGATTCTGTAAGGCTCTATTCTGGCTGCTAGAGGGGACATATATACATTGAATAGTGTCGGGCTGAGCGAGGAGCCCTCTGGCACTCTGCTCAGCAGGTGAATGGGTTTAGAAACAGTGCTTTCATTAAAAACCTGGAAGGTTCTTCCTTCCAGGAAAGAGGATAGCCACTGGAGTGCCATGCCATCCACTCCTATATTCCTGAGACGCCGGATCAGAATCGAGTGATTCACCGTATCAAAAGCGGCGCTCAGGTCAAGGAGTATAATGGCCGCCGAGCCTCCAGAGTCTAGAATCTTTCTGCTTTCTTCCACCACTGCCAGCAAAGCGGTTTCAGTGCTTTGGTGTGGTCGGGCGCCGGTTTGGGAGGGATGAAGCAGGCTATGACTCTCAAAAAACCCTGAGAGAGTTAAATTTACGTGTTTCTCTGTTACCTTACTAATGGCTGGGAGAAGGGATATAGGGCGGTAGTTGCCCAGATCGGCCGGGTCCAGATTAGGCTTTTTTAGTAGAGCTCCAACCCTCGCCTCTTTCCACCTAACGGCAACTATTCCCGTGGTAAGCTAGGCGTTGATCAGGTTTATCATGTTAGGGGCTATGTTAGAAGTAACCTGTTTCAAGATGTTCAGTGGCGCTGGGTCAGTAGGGGAGCCGCTCTTTACCGTGGCCAAAAGGGAGCTAAAAGTTTCCTGGGTCACGAGTGGGAAATCCTTTAAGGTGAATTCTGTTTGGAAATCCGTCTGAAGGTGAGGAGGAGGATCCTCCTCGATCTTAGTTGGAAGGGATTCAAGGATAAGCTGAACTTTGTTATTAAAGTATTCGGCAAGTTTGTTGCACTGTTCGCCTGAGATATCAGGGACTGCTCTGGGAGGGGAGCTTTGAGAAGATTTTTAATAATATTAAAAGTTTATTTGTTGGATGCTGCTAAAATTCTATTTTCGTAATAAGAGGCTTGAGCTTTCCTTAATTCTGCTTTATAAGCAAGAATGGCTAACCTGTAGTCCTGTTTTTTTGCCGGTAGAAAATCTTTCCTCCAGTGTCTTTCCTTCACTTTACACTGTTGCTTTAAGGTCCATAATTCTGATGTAAACCATGGGGTATCTTGGGGCCCTGCCGACTTCTTTATCCTGATCTTTGGAAGGACCGTCTTGAGTGATTCCTCAATCCAGCAGAGGAAATCCTCATTAGCTTGTCCTGGACATTGGGTTAAGCTAGGTTTCATCTTTTCCAGCTCCTGAGACCATTTCTCCAAGGGGAGCTTATTCCAAGGGCGACCAAATGTCCAGGATGGTTGCGTCTTGGGCCTAGTTGTCTGAGGAGACCAAAGAAGATTTATCAGAAAATTATCCGTTCAAGGTAATGGAGTAGGGTCAGTTCCCTTAAGATCAGCTAAGCTCGAAATCTCTTGGTCAATAAGGTGACCTCTTGCGTGCGTGGTCTTATTAATTTTTTGGGAGAGTTTCAAGGATAGGAGATCTTTTGTCAGCTCGCAAGCATTAGAAGCTTGTGGCTCATCAAAATTGAGGTTGAAATCTCCCAGAATCGTAAAGTTGCCCGAGGCGCTGGCCAACTTGATTGTGGCCTCGAGCAGTGAGTTATTAAATGACCCTATTGGTCCCGGGGGACGATAAATCAGGATGCCTGTGAAGGCGAGGAGTGGGGAGAATTCTATAGAAAAGTGAACATTCTCACAATCTTTAAGCGGGTTGCCCAGGAGGCGGCAGTTAAGCTGTTCCTTATGGGTGAAGGCTATTCCACCACCTCGAGCCGTCGGTCGGTCAGCTCTTTGCAGCGCATAGCCCAAGGGAAGAGCTTGCGCGATATCAGGCTCTGAGCTAGAGGTGAGCCATGTTTCAGTAAGGAAAAGGACATCGGGTCTTAGTCTCTGAGGAGCATCCCTATCTCTGACGTATGTTTAGGCAGGGATCTGCAATTGAGAAGGAGGATCTTAAATTTGATCTTATCATGGGAGTGGTCTGGCCTGTGTGATGTAAGGTTACATGTAGGGCATTTATTTGGAATCTTCTCAGGGGAGAAGACCTGCCCACAGTTGGTTGCAAAAGGGTTATTTAATTTCCTACGGTCAGCGCTGTTGTAAATAAGGTAGGCTGGGATGGATGATACAGGGGTTTTGGCCCCTGGTCCCAGCCAGGCGCGGACGGGCGCAGACGGGCTTGCCTTTTAACTGTTTGGCACTGCCCGGCTTCAGCCACTGAACCGCTGACCCAACGCTGGCAAAACGGAAGTGAGTAACGAGCCCCGAGCCCCTAGAGTTACTGTTCTAGAGACACATGCAAGACTTTGCCATGGTCAGTGCACCAGTACAAGAGCTGCTAAAAAAGAACGTAGTGTTTCACTGGTAACCTTAGTGCGAGGAGCTCAAGTTCAAGAGTATTAAGCAAGCCATTGAGTATGCCACTGAAATGACCAACTTTGATCCCTAGCTTCATCCCAAGGTTGTAGGTGATGACAGCCCTATTGGGCTAGGTGCAATCCTTGCACAGCACAATGGACAGCCCCAGTTATCTTGAAATCTGACAATGGTCCACCCTTCAATAGTCGAGATTTGAGAGACTTTCTCAGCCATCTCAATGTATCACATCAGAAAAGTACTTCTCTTTGGCCTCAGGCCAATCGCCTGGTAGAACGATTCCTGAGTTTTCTAAAGAAAGCTGTTCAGTGTGCTGCATTAGAGAAGCTCAAACTCAAGGTTGCTTTGAATGCCACTCTTTGAGATTAGCGATCTAACACTCATTCGACTGCTGGTGAAAACCTGTAACTTTACTGTTTGGGAGAGCCATAATGAGCAACTCAACCCAATGAACTAAATTCAGATAGAAGCCTGAGAAAGACATTTACACAGAAGATTATGGTCGCAAACAAAAAAGTTATATCTATGCTGACAAGCGATGTCATGTGAAAAATATCACTTGCAAGAGAGGAGAATAAGTACTATTTCAACAATCCAGAAAGCAAAAATCTGATGCCTCTTTCGAGGTTGAGCCCATTACTGTCACAACTACCAAAGGACACATGGTTTCAGCCCAAAATCCTGGGAAGTCCATTACAAGAGATTCTTTTCACTTCAGACATGTGGCTCATCACTCATCAAACATCGATGTTACTGTAGAGACTGAGTCTGGACAGACAGTGGATGATCTTGTGACTGCTGTTGTCTCCACCTAACCTATGCAGATCACTGACACTTCGACTGCCTGCTTCTGGTTTACGATGACCCGATCAGGCCGTGTGATCCAAGCTGTACGAAGGCTTGTTGAAGAGTTATAAGTGTATATGTATTTAATAAGGTGTGCATTTATAGATCTATTTATTTATTAAAAAAAGGTGTAACTATTTATCAAATCGATATAGTGTCATGGAAATTTAGAATAATGGAATTATTTTGGTATGTGATGTAGGCGTTGGAGGGTAATGAAGGGAATGCAGGTTTAGAACATTGAGGTCTTGCATACACACTGAAGAATAATGACGTGTTAACTACTGTGTGGCGTAGTCATTGGCAAGTACCCGGCTGGGTAGGATGATACAATCACCATACAAAAAGGTGCTCATCGGTGGACCTCTGTCTCCGTACAAGCAGAAAAATAATGCAACTCAATACAGGCAAGGAAAGAATCACAACAAGATCTCTTGGCAATAAAGAAGATGGTGTAGGCTTGCTTCTCCCCCATTAGATGATGAAAAACAGTACCATAGAAATGAAGGTATGGATGGCACAGGATTCAAGATCATATTCACTCAAGAAACAGAACAACTCTTCCCACAAGGATGGTAAGCATGATCATGTGGGCAAGTATCACTCTCTTTCACTTCAATCCTAACCATAGGTACACGATTACAGCAACACAATAAGAACAACTTCTTCCCATCACCCCAACACTGAAACACTTCCCACATAGCCACATTTGCAATATACACCCTTTCAACCAGGAACAACAATGTTCTGTAAACATAAGGATTATCTCTCTGGGTCCTCTTCACTTTAGACAGAGGAGAGCACATTTGACATGATAAGACCACAATGCTGGTCATCACACACAACACCAACATATTCCTAATAGGCAGTATTGCAATCCCACACCCTTCAAACCAACATAACCTACAGGGTAACGTAGCCTGTCAACGGCCCATCAAAGCACTTCAGCGCCTTTTCAGGGGTGTAGAGCCCTATATAAATGCAAATACAATAGAAAACAAAGCAATACTAATTTTCCTTTGATTTTTCTCACAAAATTATGGGTAATAATACTAGTGAGAAAAATAGTTCAGTTTACTCATAAATTCATAAGTATATGTGAGCTCTGATGAACACTCAAGATTTCTGATATAAAATTCAGCAGACAAGCCTTAGCCTTTCTAAGATTAGTTCCCGTGTTTATTTCAGTATAAAGCATGAACTATTCCTACCTCATTAGGTTTTATAAAATGGCATGCAAGCAAACGTATAGATGTATTTACAATTTTAGCCTGAAAAATATTTTAGCCGATAAGCATTTTTCCTCCTTTGCGCTACTTCCCATTGATTTTTACTACCTTCTATATTGTAAAACAAAAAAGCACACCTTGAAAATCATGCGAATTAAATCAAAATACTAAAGGATGTCACTTTTTATTAGCTTGGGGGAAAAGAAAAGCATTTTCTATCGGACTTTCGAGGTCCATTGGGAAATTTCTAGAAATAAAAGAATGATTGAATTATTTCAACTGGAAATGTATAAATCGAAACCTTGGCATAATGTAATAAACACTGCTACAGTGTGCACACTCGCCCTTGTACAACTAGGCTGATGAAAGGTCCTTTTTCTAGTAATTTCTCTCAGCAAAAAACAGAAGTGCACTTACTCAGGGGCATATTTACAAGGGCTTTATCTCTGCTTTTTTGGCTTAAAAAGCCAAAAGAGTGGAGATAAAAATATCGCCCTATTTACAAGAGGGTGGTAACATGCATAATCGCATGTTAGCACCCTTTTTCCCAACGCCTCCCTTTGCATCTCTAATGAGATGCAAAGTGGGTGTCACTGGGCGTTCCCCGGATGGACTACCTTGCAAATATCGCTGATGTTCACATCGTGATATTTACAAGGCAGCCCACAGGATTTTAGCAAACGTTAGATTTTGGCGAAAACGGCAGTTTTCGCCAAAAACTAACGTCTGCTAATATCCAGACTTACCTATGCTTTACATAGGGGTGGATTATGCTGATACGACCACAGGGTCGTATCAGTAAGGTTATCGCCGCTTTGCAGGGAACATCGCTGGAAAACCAGCGATGTTCCCTGCAAAACGGAGATAACCTCGCTATCTCTGGAATTTTTATCGCCCTGGAGAAACGCGTTGTTAATAATGCGCTACCAAGACGATACATTCCAGAGATAGCCTGCGATAAAAAAGTTATCGCCAAGCACGGCCAGCGATAATTATCGCTGGCCGTTGCTAATATGCCCCTCAGTGTTTGTATAGGTAATACCTGCATAGATATGCTAAAGGGGTACACAGGTAAGTGCACACTTTCATGTATAACTTTCAGTCAATGGACTGTTTGTGTGTTGTATACACATTCCCATTCTAGTCAATGTACTTTACGCGTTTTGTGTTTTATGGACTGGCATCAGTGATGAATCTTGAAATGTTTCTTATTAAATATTCAGTTGAGAAAAAGTCTCCCTTAATTAATGAGCAAACCAATTGCACAATTAACAAACTACCTCTGTTCACACAAAGTAAGCTGGCGCTGTACTTTAGCCCGAATCTGTTAAAATATGAATGCACTGTTTGAGCGCCTGTCTAGAAACGACACGAAGCCCTGGTTGACTACTAAAATATGCAGATATTAAAGGCAGGTGCACTAAGCGTTTGTGAATGTATCTCTTTCACTATTTTGCACTTTCACAAAAGACCTGAGCAGAATACTAAGCTACAGCATTTGTTAATAGTGAAGATTAACACTTCGTACTGCACTGTGCAGTCAAATGAGTTTTGCTGTGCAAAATGTTAGTACAATATCAGGTATTATAAAGCAAATTGTCATTATTATTTTGCCCATATTCCATGGAAGTTCATTTTGAATATTTGATTAAACTTATTTCACTCTCCAATATTTGTAAATTTTGAACCATCTATTAGCAAGCGAAAGATCTAAAAATGACAAAAAGTATCAATAAATTTGCTAGCACTATTTAGACCTATGAGCAATTAAGTCCAGATAAAGTGGTTGTTTCGAGCATGTTAGATGCATGAGACATATTTGCGACTAGCTCGGACCTAAGAAGTGGCCCCATGTAAAGTTTTTAGGCTAACACCTGCGGCCACAAATGATTTTTCAGGTAACTACATTTAACATTTTTTGTCATCAAGTTTGACTTCTGCCATCATTAAACGTAGGTGCATATTATCAAGCCCGGCGTTGAAATTATCGCTGCTTTAGCGGCAGAAAACTGCCGCTAAAGCGGCGATAATGGGCTTGATAATATGCCGCAGAGAATTCTAATAGAAGCTAATGTTGACACCAGAACATGGGCTTCTATGGGAATTCTCAATGGCATATTATCAAGCCCATTATCGCCGCTTTAGCGGCAGTTTCTGCCGCTAAAGCGGCGATAATTTTAATGCCGTTTCTTGATAATATGCCCCTAAGATTTGTGATTCAGAGCTTACCATCAATAAACTGATTGCTAACATGTCAGTCAATCGTGGTATTGTTACATATAACATGGGACCACTTGGAAGCCACGTACTTTTCAGATATAACCATATTTTAACGTGGCAGATTGTATTTTATATGTCACATTCTTAGCCTCTTATTTAGAAGATTGTGAAGTAATATCACAGCTTATTACTAATGTTACCTCAATAGGAAATCAATGCATTGTCTTGGAGCTTTAACATGGGAAAGTACACTGAAAGTGTGCTCCTGCATGTGTTTTCTTTAGAGTTAAGGCTGCAAAATTAGCATTAATATTTTTCTGTTTTCACCAGGTATGGCTTTCCTAGACTATAACACGTGTTGTCACTATTTTTAATACAAATAAATAAATCTATCTCATTTGTGCTTTATTCCCTCCATTATTTCCACTCTGCACATTTGCTGTTATAGTGGCTTCAGCCTGTTGAAGGGGCTCACCCAATTGTGTCGTTTTCAAACGACCTATATCCTTAAATTCCAACATCCGTCAATCACGGGAAGAAGGAGAACACGAATATATTTCCCCAACTATTTGTAAAATACATTATGTGCTTCTAGGTTGAATTTTTTTCCTGCAACCTCTGCTACAGAACATTCGTTAGGATAAATGAGATATAATGCTATATTTAATTTGCATTTTGTGATTTGAAAAAGCCCTCAAAACTAAATTGGCAGCATAAGAAAGGACTAGTGATTAAGTTAGATAGTAATCATCACTTAGGCTTAAAGTAGGTATAAAGTATAAAACATATCATTCCTCAGCTCAGCTGCAGCACTTTTTAATTGCCTGCACATTTCTGTTTGAATTCATAGTAACTTCTTGTGATGATGTTGCTTCACAGCTGCCATGTCAAAGGACCGAAAGACAATGGCCAGTTTGGCGGACTAGAGTTCCCTGTGACCTGCCAAGTGAGACACTGGTGACTGATTCTAATGTGTAGAACATTTGCCTCTTGAAATCGCGGGTGGGGAGTAAGGGTGGATCAGCAGGAGGCCTGGGCCACGTCTTGGATGAATGGAGATTTCTAATAAGATCATGTGGCTGGATTAGAGGATTGTGGTGGAGGGAGAGGCAGGAGAGAGCTCTGCACAGATTGTGATTATCACTTTGAAAATTTGATCCCACAAATCATGTTCCCATGACATTTGAGGTACCTCAGTTTGGGACAAACATGCATTGGTAAGCTGGGAATTCTCGTTGGATTGACCATATCTCGGAACCAATAGCTTCCTTGTTTACCTTTTGAGAACATTATTTAATCCATCCCAAAGAGAGAATCTGTTATGAATTTCAGAAAGTAGTCGACTTGCCTGTGTGCTTCACTTTCCGATGGGGCACACTAGAACTAAGTTATGGGGACCGGCTCTTATTTTTCCTCATCAGATATTGACCGGGAGCAAGAGAGAAAGGAGCACACAAAAGGGTAAGAAGGAGGAAAAGAAAAATGGAAAACTGGCACAAAGGGAAAAAGCAGGGACCGGCCAGCGTTAGATAAAGGAGCAGGCAGTATTTGGTGATGGATTAAAGAGACCTGTTATGAATTTAAGACACTGAAGCCGTTATATTCAGCATGCTGACATTGAATATCAGCGTCCGCGGGCTTCTCAGCAGGGCTTTGGTCACCAGCACTCATTCTTTTCCAAATTAAGCACTGCTTAATTATAACTGTCAGCCTCCAAAGACCACTTCCTTTCTTAAAATCTGCCTCTTGTGTTTTGCTCCATGGAAGGTGGCACCAGTTTTGCAGTACCTACATTTCAGTTAGTGAAGCCTAGTTGCCTTTTTCAACTTCCCTCACAAAGCTTTGAAGTCCAAAATGTCCTGAGACAGAGGAAGTTGGTACCTGTTTAGTTGAATTCCAGGTAAGACGTTGGTACTGGGTGTTGCCTATAGTCAGATAAACACATCTGAGGCCACCCCTTGAATTGAAAGAAGTGGGTTGGAATCTGAGAAGCTTGTCCTATAAGCATGAGGATGTTTTGTAAGATGTCACTACTATAAAAACAATCATATCCATGGTTGTGGACTCCTGGTGGGGCTGAATATTCAGGACAGCCCAGCTTCATATATTGTTCTATGTCTCAAGTGTGAAACTTTCAGCAGAAACATCATCTGTACATTCAAATCACATAATTACTTTCAATGGCATTCTATTATTTGAGCATGGAAACCACTTATTCCTCAGCAGGAACCAATCTCAACATTATTCTTACTGATTTCGTTTGTAATCCTGCGTCCAACATCTTATAACATACTAGAATATTTGTATATATTGAAGTCCTTATCCAGGCGATGTGTAAAGTGCAGTGTACAGAATATTTCTCTTTTGGGACAGCATGCCATTCTAAGGGCTAGTGTTTGAAACAGGGTTTCCAAGTGTGATTTGTAGCGTCTTGCTAGTCCGGATACTCACCAGTAACCAAGCCACACACAGAGAGTAGTGGTACATCTTTATTCTTCTGCATGCAAGTAAGAATTCAGCATTCTAAGTCTGTCTTCAATTCTTCCCTCCAGCACTTACATCACAGGCCTATGGTGTACAGTTGGAAGCTAAATATTTCTAGCTTTTCTTTATTTACAAGACACTACATATCCTGCTTTGTTAATTAAAAAGTTATAACTTTTCAAAATAGATAAATATTCAAATAGATATATATGAGCTCACAATCCTGACTTCAAGACGTACGTCTCCAGCAAAAGCGCAGGATCGGACCACCACGCAGTAGAAAGTTTATAAAGTGCTTCTTTTATTCCACGAACAGCAACATGACGGGTATATATATATATACATATAAGTTATTATAATTCTTTAATTGATCTCGTGGTGCCTGAATCACACGTCCTGATTGGGTCACTGGCAACGGGGAACTGGCGGTCAAAGTGACAGTGATCTGCACAAGTGAGGCTGAATTATCAGCAGACACAGAGTCATCAACAATCTGTCTGGACCCAGTCTCTATATTGACATCGATGTTTGGGGAGTGACGGGCCACATGTCAAAAGTGAGAGGAGTTTCTTGTAAGGGACTTCCCAGGACGCTGGGCAGTCACCATGAGTTCTTTGGTATTAGTGATGATAAATGGTGCAGCCTCAAAAGGATCATCAGATTTTCTATTTCTGTATTGTTTGACAAGCACACAATCTCCTCTTGTAAAGATGATAACTCTTACAAGACATTGTCTGTCAGCATCTATTTTTTTATTTTGTTTGCAACTTAAGTCCATAGTGTGAATGTCTACTTCATTCCTGGTTCTGAGGTTGTTCCATTGGGGCAGCTTGCTTGGCATGGCTCTTCCAAACATTACAGTTGCAGGGCTTTCCCCTGTTGTTGAGTGACGGTCCAAAAGCTTGAAGAGTCATGTTTGAGGTAGAGCTTCTCCAATTCAGCAAGCTGAATAGCTTTCTTTCCAGTACTCATGAACCGTTCTACCAGACCATTAGCCTGGGGCCAAAGAGGAGAGTGCTTTTTTGATGCTTTACATTGAGGTTACTTAGAAATTGTTTGAATTCTCAACTATTACAATGTGGGCCATAGTCAGACTTCACAATTGCAGGTACAACCCATGTCCAAAAGATGGCATCTAACTTTTGAATAACCTTTCTATGCGTAGTGAATGAAAGGTCTTCTATCAATGGAGTATTCATCAACGATGACTATAAGATGATGTCCATTCTCAAGAGGACCAAAGAAATCACTAGCAATTCTCTGTCATGAATGATGTGGCAATTGTGACATATCCAAAGGGTGCCAAATGACTTGAGGCTGTATGATAAGTTGAATGACGTCTTTGAAAACTTTCTGCAGGAGAGAATACACCAAAACTCAATCGCTTGTAGCGAAAGAGACCAATATGAGCAGAAAAGTTTGTACTGTACCTGGATTTAATTTGAAGCACAAATTGGTGATATCCTTTATTTAAGTTGAATTGAGGGAATAACTTTGCACCATTCAGTTGAGGTATCATATCAGCAATGTGCACACCTGGATTCTCTCGCTCAGTTGCTTTGCTGGCCTGACGCATGTCAACACATGTGTATACAGCTCCTTCACTGTCTCTTTTAGGTACTGCTACAATGGGAGAAATCCATGGCATTGGACCGGTGGCGCAGTGAATGATGTCATGTTTAAGCAATTAATTAAGTTCCTTTTCAACAGCCTCTTGCAAGTAAAATGCAATTCGCCTGTGTCTTTGTTCAACAGGACAAACATCTTCATTTGTATGTAACTTTACTTTCATTGTTTTGAGTCTTCCTAGCCCATGAAGTAATAAAGGAAATTGACAATGTTTGAATGTTTGTGGCACCTTTTTTATCGATTTTTCTTTACTTTGGATTTCTACTCACATCTGACTAGTCCCACATGTGCATGCCTTCCTGAAGTAAACATTGACAATGCATAATTGCCATTGTCACTTTCACAAGAAGCTGATACTGAGGAAATCTTTGTTGATGATTTAAATGATAATCAACTCTATTTGGTTTTGATTTGCCTCTGTTGGTGTAACCACTTGGGCTTGTGGGAGTGCGTTGAACATTGCGGGGTAGCGGTCGGTCGGCCATTTTGTCTTCAGGCTGTGACACATTTACTTTTCTCTTTGCCTTGCAAGTCATCACAAAATGGTGTACTCTACCACAGCTGATGCATGCATGTCCAATTGCAAGACTTTTTTATTCATGTGAAAATGACAGTCCACCTCTGTTACACGTTTTCTTCTTTTGTGGAGACATCACCTTGTGTCCCTCAGCCTTATACTTTGGCTTACTCTTCATACTTATGACTGATATACTTTGGGCGGCTCCGCCCTCAATATTAGTCACTTGATGATCAGCATGTTCTTCAACACAAGCAGCCTTAAAGACTTGTTCTAAGCTCGGAGTTTCCTTCAGCATTTGTCGTTGAAAGGAATCTGACAGACAGCCATTGATTACTCTGTGGCAGGTAGGTTCCTCATCGTTAAATTTAGTGAATCTACAGTACTTCACCAGAACATCAAGTCTCTCAATAAACTCCTTGATGGTTTCAGCTGGATTAAATTTGGCATTTAAGGCTGTTTTAATTTGATCATACGCTACTTCACCTTCTTGTGGTATCTTTTTCATGTTTTCTTTCACTTTATGATCTTTTTGAAATTGTTATGATCTTTTTCATCATTTGCATCTCTGAAAGCTTCAAAAGTCTCTATCCATGAAGTGGATCTATTGCCAATTTTGTGTTTCTTGGCAGTATCAAATGCAGATGGCGGTTTTAAGAATGCAGCAGCAGTATACATGTTGGTGGACAGTAGCGGTCTCTTATGCACTTCATGTGGAACTAGATCAAGCAGAGCTTCTCTAGCACCTTGTGACAAGCTCGCTTCGGGGTCAGCTTTAATGACTTTTGGAGCTTGGATCTCACCCTGACTCTCCATTGGAGCTCCTTGCTTGAGGGCTGTATAGGAAGTTATTGTGGGCCCCTGTATAGCAGCTTTTGTGGTGGACCACTATGGGGACTACTCCACTAGCACACCCCAACCGTCTTTCTGGGACCACTCTGCAGCAATTATGTAATGATGATTCCTTAACGGTTTGGGTAAGTAGATAAACCTTGTATACTACTTGTCCATGAAAGTGGATAACATTATGATACTTGGTCGGCTTTGTGCAGAAATGTTTCTTCACAAACACTTGGTTAATCTCTCTTTTGTAGCACAATCATTTCAGTTTGATCAGTACTGATCTTTTGTTGTGCACTGCTTTCGAAACCTGGTTGCATCCTCCTTCAACGTTCCTACTCCGATTAGTGTATGGCATTAATTTGTGTAATAGTGCAGTACTTTTTATTTGTGGCCATTTCATTCAGTTCCTGGCCACTGACATGAAGACTTTCAATGTCGCTTCCTTTATCTTCAAGTGTTTACACAGGCTGGAATTGCACTAAGACTCCATCAGTGCAAGCGTTTCTGCACTTCAACTGCGGCACACGTGGCACACACAAGCAGTTTGCTGGACCATGGCAAACTCTCTGAAAGATTTCTTTCAATGTACCGGCTTCGAATCCCCTATCTGTTTGCCAGTTGCAGCATCCTACCAGCCAAGGCACTCGCCAGTAACCAAGCTGCACACGGAGAATAGTTGTACACCTTTTTATTCTTCTGCATGCAAGTCAACATTCTAAGCCTGTCTTCAACTCATCTCTCCAACGCTTACATCACAGGCCTATGGTGTACAGTGGGAACCAAAAGAGTTTGAGCGTTTCTTTAATTACAAGACTACATGATTTAAGACCACAACTTACCTGTAGTTCTGTCATTCAGCTTTTTGCTTAAATTGTACATTAGGCATAGCTTTTCTATCTTTTCAGTAAGATTAATATGTCACTTAAGTGTCCAAATGCTAACTTCCATCTCTCAGAAGAAATGGAGGGTCAGCCTAGGATGTTTAGTTTAATAAACATTATCATAAAATAACCTCTGCTTAAATATAACAGGACTCGAGAACCAGTTTATCCCTCAGCAATTGAACAACAGCACTCAAACGCCCGCTTTTAATATCTACTGTAAGCCACTAAAATTAATTTGAGCGTCAACACAGTAGAACTCCCAAAAATGCAGGACAAGAGGAAGCACCTTCTAGCCTTAGCCTGTGTAATAGGGTTCAAGCAAAATGAACAGTATTGAGTTTTGAACATCATTGATACCAACATTGCACCTAACCCGTGGGACAACTAGAGGAGTAACTTAGTCAGTAAGAAAGGGGGAGGGATGAAATTCAAATATCCTAGCTAAATGAGGAGTGGGATCCAGGGTGGAGGGGTGAGATGACCAAGGTTCATGATGGACTGTTTCTATGAGGAACAGGGTCACTACTGATTTGCATTAGTAGGGCCTCTGTTTGCAATGGCACAGTGGGCAAAAAACAATGATTGAAATGCTACCCCGAGCGATTGCTACTGGGTAGATATTTTGCAAGCATTCATCCCATCAACTTTTGGGTGTTTGATTTCCAGTAGTATGCCTGGGAATTTGAGACTGGTGCAGCTTTCTAAACCTACTACTGCCAGTGTTTGTGAATTCCAAAAAGTAGTACATTTGCATCTATATAACGCTACTGAATGTAGACACCTACAATATCTAGATAGATTATTGAGGACAGAATATTGAGGGACAAAATATTGAGAGGTAAGTTGCTGTTTTTTCAATTTACTTTTAATTTATTTGTAAATGCTCGCGAACTAGCACTCATGCCTTGAACAAGAATATTTCCTGATAGGATGCCAGTGAAGAGCACGCAGATGAGGGGACACACACACCCTAAATGGCAGATTTAGAAGAAAACAAGCTGCTTTATTTTGGACCACCTGTAGCCTATCTAACAGGTGTTCCAGCAGATCAAAATAGAGGGTATTCCCATAGTCCAGGGTCAAGGTTATAAGGGCCTGGATAACCATTTTTTTGCAGTGAAGGACAGGTACTGTAGAAACTTTTCTAGGGAGTGCAGAATGCCAAAACAGGTGCATACCACTGCCTTTATTTGTGGCTTAAAGGACAGACTATCATTGAATTTGACCCCTAAGTGCTTAACTATGACTCCTTGAGGGCCTGGAGGGGACATCTTAGGGCCAGAAAGTCTTCCAAGTTTCTGGAGAAGTATTGAAAAATAAAATAATTTCTGTTTTGTTAGCATTGCACTTGAGCAGGTGTATGACCATCCAATGGAAGACTGTGCCTGTCAGGCAGTCTAGATAAGCTATCTTCATGTAGCTGTCATATGAAGTTGTTATCTCATCAGTCATGGATGTGACAAATAAGTTCATGTTTAAACGGCCTGTGATCAGTAGATAGGTGTCCAAGAATTCCACCGTGGTCACTTTGTAAATTGCAAACTAGGTCGCTTTTTTGTTTTCTCTGTGAATTTATGTTATGTAAACATTCATTATTAGCAACTTGAAGGCTGACCTTTGGAGAAAATTTTCAACCAACACCCGTTGCAGCCAATATTCTGCTGGTTCTAGTGTGATGATTTTTAGGGCTACTTGGACCAGACATAAGTAGAGATTCCTCCCTCTTATCTGCCTTTGATTTTCCTATTTTTCGCTGGTTTGAATAACTCAATACATCCAATTAATGGCGTTGCCTCAAGTGCCCATGTCTCCTGAAGGGTAAAAATGTTGTACTTTTGCAAGTAATGAATGATGTCACTTTCGTTTAGCATAGATTTCGAGGCGCTTATATTCCAAGTGCTGTGAGCTTTAATTTTCCCTGGCTGATGACAGAATCAATGGCAATCAGGAAAGGGCGGAAGAGTCAAAGTTTGGTTGATCTGTATCAAGTATCACAGATGTGTTCCCTCTTGCGTAGGGAGCCCTATTGTCATTTGTCGACCCAGCTTTGACCCCTTAATATGCAATACTGGAATGTTTGTAAGGTTCACCTCTCTACGAATGGTGCTTTTCAGGGGGAATGTAGTCTTACTTGTGGTTAGTTTAGGGTTTGCACCTCTTGTGCCCTTCAAAATGGAATAAAGACGTATTTTATCTTGAAGCCA
The DNA here is from genome assembly GCF_964204655.1 of Triturus cristatus. Taxonomy (NCBI): domain Eukaryota; kingdom Metazoa; phylum Chordata; class Amphibia; order Caudata; family Salamandridae; genus Triturus; species Triturus cristatus. The sequence goes on along the minus strand of NC_140582.1, from coordinate 149,595,503 downwards.
AGAGGAAGGGCAGTCTTGGAAGTGACCTTGTTTTGCAACAGGACTCCATACAGGGAGGAAGGGTATGTGTTCTGGAATTTCATTACCTTAATTCCCAAATCTCTGTACTGTCCCTAAAATGAGCTGGGTGGTTGTTGGTAAAACCAATGTTATCAGGTAGGTGCTTTATCCTGCTTGCCTCATTTCGGTAAAAAGTTTACGGACACTATTTTGTTGGATCTGATGTGTTCTAGATCGGGGATAGCATGGAGCAGTGTAAGGATATTTCTTCATTTTAGGGGGTCTTGAGGATTTATTGTTGCATATTCATGCTAAAAACAGGAGTTGTGTACTTGAGCTCGTGGGCCTTAGAGATGATGGGTGGTTGAGTGTGGTTGTTTCTTCAACTTTACCATTGTTTATTTTTATCCCAGTGGGCCTGCAGATTTTGGGTGGCTGTAGTGGTGGGCTGGGTGGGGCATCTTGCTGGGTGCAGACAAGCGAATCTACAGAGCTGGATGCTTCTCTTCCCCTACACCTCCTGCAGTAGGAAAGGACCCCAAACATACTAAGGAGTCTCTTTGTACTGCCTCATGGTGCTCAGCGAGGTGTGGGACTGGCGGGTGAAAGGTAAGTGAATTTAGGAAAGTATGCATGAACTACTCCTAACTCCACATCTACATACCTTGAAGAAATAAGTATCATATAGGCACATATACGTGGAGTTAGGTAGAGAAAATATAGACTTATTTACCTGTTGATATAAATTTTTTCGATATTTTGTCTTTTATATGCTGATACTGTGGGTTTGATCTTCAGGGCACACACTTTTAAGGCGTACTTCTATGGTTTCAGATGTACTACTTTTTTGGTAAACCAGTTACTATATTTAAGATCCTGATCCACACAATGAGCAAGGTAAACCCTCTTACTAAAATGAGAATGATGAGAAAAGAAACTAACATACAGAATGACGCAAGGCTCCCAGACTCAAATACCAAACTGTTGGACTTGGCCCTTTTTGCAGGGTTATCCCCAAACCTTTTGCTTCTTCCTCCTATTTTTCCTGACCTGTTGGTGTTGGCTTTAGGACTCTGGGCACTTTACCATTGCTAATCTGTGCTAAAGTGCATATGCTCTCTGTGTAAATTGTGTTTATGGATTGGTGTTTCCATGATTGGCTATTTGATTTACTGATCCCCAGTACAGTGCACTATGTGTGCCCAGGGCCTAGAAATCAAATGCTACTAGTGGGCCTGCAGCACTGATTGTGCTACGCATCTGAGTAGCCCTGAAATGGTATCACAGACCTGTCATGCAGTGTCTGTGTGTGGTTTTAAACTGCCATGTTGACCTCACAAGTGCACACACTTGCCATGCCCTAACCATCACTTTTCTTATATGTAAGACACCCCTATGGTAGGCCCAAGGTACACCCATGGGCAGGGTGCAATGTATGTGAAAGTAGGGCGTGTAATGGTGTATGTGACATGTCCTGATAGTGATATACTGAAACATTTATTTTTTACTATTGAAAGGATATCTGTCCCGTAGGATAGAATGGGAAATACTTTGTAACATCTTACAAGTATAACTTCCCATTGGGACAAGATGGAGAAATAAAGTTTAGGTTCTCTGAACTCAGAGTCTAATAACACATCTTTTAATAAAGATGTTTTTTAAATTGTGTGTTTGAAAAAGACACTTTTAGAAAGTATGCATGTTCTTGTTTAACCTTTCAGTGTGCCTCTGTCTGTTTGTGGATTGACTGTCTGGTTTTGGAGTGACAGGGGCTGGGGATGTGAATTCACTGTAGACAGCATATGGGGGTATTGAGGTGTGCCTGTCCCTCCCTGGATGTCTCAGAGCTGACCTGAATGGGGCGTGGCTGCATTTAGAGTAGTAGATTTCCTTGCACCTGAATAGAGCCTGTCTCCTTGTACACTGCTGTCTCCAGTCTCCACCCCCTGTGGTCATACTGCACCAGTGAGGACAGAACTAGTTTGGACTGGGCCCAGAGACCCTTGCACAAAGAAAACAAAGCCAAAATGGGATATATGTAGTTGACCTTAAACCCCAAAAGTTTAGATTACTTATGGACTCAAGAAGAGTCTTTGCCAAGGAGAAGAGCTGAAGAGCTGTGAGGAAGAATACTGCCCCTTTGCTGTGTACTGTGTACTGTGTGAAGTGACCTGCTGTTGCTGTTTCTGCCAAGGAGACAACAAAGACTGGAACTTTGCTTTGAACCTGCTTGAAGAAGATCTCCAAGGGCCTGTGTGTGCTAGCCTCTCAGGGACAAAAATACTTCACCCCCAGCTCCCCTGAGCTCTGCTTCTGAGAGTTCGGACCTACCAGGAGGTGCCTGTTCCAGACTGGGCCTCTGGAGGTTGTTCCTGCTGTTGGGAGCTGGAAGAAAACTAAAGAACTGAAGAAATTGATGCATTGTGCTTGCAGCTGTTTTTCCGACGCAGCACTGCTGTGCGAGAAGAATCTCCACGCATCGCCATGCCGCTTCTGTACTGACGCAGTGCCTGTTGCCGCTGGAAGAACTGACACATTGAGGGATCTCGGCTGACAACAGCGCCGCATCGATCGCCGACACATCTCAGATTTCCACGTATCATACCTGTGCAGCAAGTTTTCATAACACATCACCCGCTGATCAGAACCGTCTTGGAGTCAACGCATCACTTCCCCCTACAGACTTGATTCGACGCATCACTTCTTCTGCGTGCAGCAGAACTGTTGTATCACCTCCTCATGGTCTCAGGAACCGATACATCTCTTTGTTTCTCAACTGTTCCCATCTCTGCGGCTGTTTGGCCTTGTGAATTTCGACGCATCTACAGGTACTTTGTAGAAATCATGCATCCATAGTTTTCTATGGACCTAGTTGCTTGAAACCTTTAAAAGTAATATTCTTATTATGTGTATGATGTATTTTTTTGTTGTTTTGGACTTGTTGAGTTTAGATACAGATATTTTATTTTTCCGAAACTGGTGTGGTGTCCATTTGTGGTGTTCACACTGTATTGCTGTGTGTTTAAGTACAAATACTTTACACATTGTATTTGGGAAAAGTCTGTCTGCTCGTACCAAGCTACCCAGGGGGTGAGCAGGGGTTATCTAAAGTGTGTACTCCCCTTACCCTGACTAGAAACAAGGGTCCTTATTTGGACAAAGATACCTACCTCTACCAACCTGACTCAGGACCCCTGACTCAAATACCAAACCAAGAATGCCTTTGAGCAATGCCACACCCCAAACATCCCAGCTAAAGCTACTCCCCCGCCCTGCCAACCTCAGCGTGCTAGCTCTCACTGGGAACTCATGACTATGGGCACTTACAACACAATGGCCTGGAGTCCCTGCCCTGGGGCCTTTTATTTTAAATTTCTTTTCACTCCATGAACTCTTCTTCGTCTCTGGTGCAAGAAATCTTGTTGGTTGAGTTGTTGAAACAATGCATGTATGCAGGGCTCCACATTTCTAGCTCTCATCTTCTACAAATAGTTTTATCAAGTGACTGACAGCCCCAAATACCAGGCCCGGGTTGCAAATAGAGGAGGGCACACAGCAAAAGTTAATAGGGAAAGCCAAGCCAGAGGTGAGCCATGGGTCTGGCTTAGCGCTAAGAATCCATGCATGAACCAAGCCATGAAAACGCTAGGCATGCATATCATGCAACAAACATAATGTTAAAATATGATATCATTTGTCCAAAAGTCTAAAAAGTGTATTCTTTTTAACACGTAGAAGCATTTCACCTTAGTTCATCAGATTACATCACTGCATAGACATTTGTTAATTAGAAACAGCAGTCTTTAGAAACATTCATGGCTCGGCCCCAGTGACACTAAAAGCCAAGTCAATAGCCATGTAAAGCTTCAACGTGACCTAGATTCTTATTGAAAGTGAAGCAACATTATAGTCTACTAAACCGAACATAAAATGTGCTTGTACAGCATGCACCCTGAACTCAGGTATTTAAAAGTGTGCTCATATGTGATAGGAAAGAAAAAAGAGGTCATGTGGAATAAAAAATTTGCCTAGGATTACACAATTTTCAAAAGCTGGAAAGCCAATTGTGACTCCAGGTTAAATAGTTTCACATTTAGAAATGTAGCCACCAGATGGGTATCTCAGTCTCTCTCACTCTCCTGTTTACATCAAAGGTCACTGTTTTGTCTTTCATTCTTGGCTCACCATGAGAAAAAATGATACAGAGATAGCAGGCCAGACTCAGGGGCCCCAGGCCAAACTACTAAGCAAATAATTCATTTATTTGAGAGGGTGTAAAACTCCAAACTTCTCCCCTTAAGCTAGGCCCTAGGGGACAATGCAATCCAAATCCAGAAGTAGCCTAAACTGTAAATGAAAGTAAGCTAAAGTAAAGCTGCAGTTTAGCACATCTGATTTTATGGTCCCCACACACCATTATCTCTTTATTTTTTTACTTCTAGATACAAGTACATTGGACTTATGAGCGGTGAAATACATATGGTTTTTGCTTCAGTATCGATACAAATGTCAAGTTTGTGCTAAAGCTTATGAGATATATCAAGCTTAAAAAAATACATGCCATAATATATTGGAAGAAAACACTCAAATATATCAAGGCGTCATCCCAGAAAAGAAGCTAGATTGTCATGTACAGATCTCAGGAATGTAGGGATTGTTAAAAGGGGAAGATGTTGATAGCGGAAGAACATAAAAAGGTGTGGTGGTACTGGTACAATGGACATGGGAAAAGAGTAGTGGACAAGTTGCATAGAAGGAGTGCTGTGAGTCAGTGGGCAGAGAGAAAGCTGGATGACGGTGTGCAAAGGCAATCATCGAAATCAGAAAAATAGAAAGAATTTAAAGTTAATATGGAATTCTATATTTATTGTCTGAGGTAACATACCATTTCTTGGTATTTTCCTTTACCCTATTTTATCTCCTCTCTAATTTATGAAGATTTTAAATTAGCAAAGTTGGCTAACTGTCTAGTTGGTCACCACAATCAGGGATATTTTGCCCTGGACCACGTACAGTACAATGTGGGCAATCTCAGACTTTGGAGGAAATGAAACTGGTACATAAATATGTGTATTTATGTGCCAAGAAGCCACCTTATATTTCCCTTTTGCCTTCAAAACACCATCACTTAATACCATAAGGTTTCTTACACTTAAAAGCAATCTTTTTTCAACAAGAAAGTGTGCTTCAAGCTGAGTTACCCATTTGTTGCAATGCAGGGCCATGTAATTGCAGTTAATCAAGGCAGTCTGTTTTTTAAACCCTCCACAAGTCAAAGTTGTACAATTATAAAACCACATATAAAGTTAAACTTGAGGGGCAAGATTGAGATGTATTACTACAGATGTTCTCATTCAAGTACTCGTACACATACTTGGGAATAGCCCAGAAACCTCCAACTCCCTACTAGGTAAAACGTTAACATGGCACACTGTTTTGAATTTGTTCTAATTTCCTATGACTGTTAATTGAATATTAATATTTTATTCCCATTTCCGAATTTGTGCACCCAATTCACTCAGGCATATAAAAGCGAACTACAGGAATACTAATTTACGTACTCCAAATTTCCTGATTGTGTAGTTCCAACAATTAAATTTCTGTTTGGTTAATCACTTTCTGCGAAAGGGTTCCCTGATTGAATATCTATGACAAAACCATCAATGTTAAAAATATCGAAAATAAATCTAGAACACAAAAATATCGACTCCCATACCTACACAGGTAAGTACAAAAATATTGACTCAAATATATCGATGTAAAAAATATAGATAAAATATATATATATATATATATATATATATATATATATATATATATATATATATTCACTGAAAAAACCATAGGTTTCACACATGTTACAGTTAGCGGAAATTTTACTGATAAAAAATGAAATTGCCCCGTTATAGTTAGTGCTGGCAACTATAACTCACGCGACCGCAATCCTCTGCTGATGCTAATACTGTATTTAGACACTTATTTGCCCATGTCTTCTTCCATACATTTTTAGCTATACATATATTACAAATATTTTTTTTTATAAAGACACATATGTCATCAGCAGAAGATTGCGGTCGCGTGAGTTATAGTTGCCAGCACTAACTATAACGGGGCAATTTCATTGGTTTTTTATCAGTAAAATTTCCGCTAACTATAACATGTGTGAAACCTATGGTTTTTTCAGTGAATTTGCAAGGTTTTTTAAATGCTAATTCCTAACTATAACGTGTGTGAAACCTATGGTTTTTTCAGTGAATTTGTACGGTTTTTTAAATGCTAAGTTACTTTACGCCATTCGAGGCGTGCGCGCCCACTTAACGCAGTGCGTTCCGTGCACGGTTTTTATCAACTTTAATAAGCCCTGTACATTTGGTGGCCTTCGGCCACCAAAAGCACAGGGGGTGGGGTCAATGTGGATAGTGTTTTTTTTATTTCGATTTTATAATTTCATGTTGCCAAAATATAGTTTTTTTACTGATGTAATAAGCCCTGTACATTTGGTGGCCAGCGGCCACCAAAAGCACAGGGGGTGGGGTAAGTGTGGATAGTGTTTTTTTTATTTCTATTTTTTACCGTACGCTTACGGTAAGCGTACTCGGCGAAATTGCCGAAAAAAAAATAAAACCGTTTTTGCTCTTGGGGGATGTTTGGGGACTCCCTCAACATGACTATGTGGGAGGGAGTTGTCAAAACAGCCCTGTAACATGTTTTTGGGCATCATGTTTGATAAATAACACTCAGTGCGAGAGACAAAATGGCGGACGCCGCTTCCTGGTTTCGGCCGATTCGAATGTTTACTAAGATCTAAGAGCCAATCAGAATCGCGCTCGCGCACGCCACCGTACGCGTACGGTAAGCGTACGGTAAGCGTACCGTAAGCGGGCTCAGATATATATATTGATTTAAAGGCTATTTTCTCAGAATCTACTGAACAGATTTACACCAAACCTACAAAAGGCACTTCCTTGACATAGGGACTACCTCTCTGCCAAATTTCTAGTAATTCTGTTCAGCCGTTCGGGCTGTAGCTCTGTCTAAAGGTCCTATGGAAAAATGCATGGGAAAAACGCGTTTTGGGACCCCCCTTTTATCTCAGCCCCCGCTTGACGAATCCCCCCGAGACTTTCAGGGTAGGAGCGGAGCGTAGCGCCCCACCTATTTTGAGAAATTCGCGAGGATTCATCGACCGGCGCCAAAGTTATTCAAAATAGAATGTTGCGGATTTCCTATGGAAAAGGGGTCCTAACTATAACTACCTACTGGCGACCGCCAGTAGGTAATATATATATATATATATATATATATATATATATAAAATAAAATAATATATATTAAATATATTAAATATTAATATACATTACATTTAATATTCATTTTTACAAAATATTACAAATTAACTTCATAAAAAAATTAACTCACAAATATAATAATGTATCCATATTTATATATTAACTTTAAAATAATTATGAAACTGTTATCTTTAATGTATTTTAAAATGTTAAAATTAAATACAAATAAAATATATACATATAAATGTTTTAAAATATAAAAAATTTGTAGAATGAATTAAAATATTAAACTATGAAAAAATACTTAAACTTAAATTGTCCAAAACAAGTGCAACAGTAGGGAAAGTGCTGGATAGCAAAGGAGTAAAAATTACTATTCCATCTCCTGGGAGTGCAACATAGAGAAAGTGTTGGATAGCAGAGGGGCAAAATTTACTATTCAAAGTCCAAAGAGTGCAACAGTAGGGGAAATATTGGATAGCAGTGGGGTAACAATTAGTATTCCCGCTCAACTGAATACAACAGTAGGATAAGTGTTGGATAGTGGAGGGGTAAAAAATGTATTCCCACTCCAATGAGTGCAACAGTAGGGAAAGTGTTGGATAGTGGAGGGGTAAAAATTACTATTCCCACTGGAGAGAGTGCAACAGTAGGGAAAGTGTTGCATAGAGGAGAGGTAAAATTACTATTCCAACTCTAGTGAGTGCAACAGTAGGGAAAGTGCAGGATGGCGGAGAGGTAAAAATTACTATTCCAACTCCAGTGATTGCAACATTAGGGAAAGTGCAGGATAGCAGAGAGATACAAATTACTATTCTCACTGCAGAGAGTGCAACAGTTGGGAAAGTGCTGGATAGCGTTGGGGTAAAAATTACTATTCCAACTCCAGAGAGTGCAACAGTAGAGAAAATGTTGGCTAGCGGAGAGACAGAAATAACTATTCACACTCAAACACTTACAAAACAATATACATGATTAAAAATATTCATAATTTATAAACAATCTTTTAAAAAATATTAATAATGTTAAACATATAAAAAGAACACAAATTATAATATTATTTACATATTAAAAAAACTACAAATAATATATAAAATGAAATGATAAATACATTTACAATAAAATAATTATTTTAAACTAGAAAACATTTACAAACAAAAAAATTAATTAAAATATAAATGTATTTCTTTTTTTCCGACCCTATAACAGCAGACCAATAACAAAACACTTCAACATTTTTCATTACATTTATGTACATAATTAACATAATTAATAATCATTTAAAAATAATATTTATAAAATACCTAATAAACCTTATTTGACTACACACAATTTAGCACTATAATATCCAAAATACACACATATTATTAAACTATAAAATATTAAAACACAATTAAAACTTATTTTAAGATTAAAAACTATTACTATTAAGAACTAATAATTAAATAATTAAAATGTATTTAATACCCACCCTTTACCCCTTTAGAAGTAAAAACAACACACACAAAAATAAGCAATTACCGAAAATAAATATAAAATAATTAACATTAACAACTATATATTAATTAATTAAACACAAATTGGCTCCCACCCTTTACCCCTATAAACACCTCAACACAGACCTAATATTAATTACACAATTACCATAGTTAATTACCAATTAATATCTATTCAATTAAAAATATATTACTTGTCACCCTTCCCACCCTTTACACCAATAAAAACCACAACACACACCTAAAATGAATTACACAATTACCAAAATAATTTAAAAAAAAATAATGTAATTTAATTAACAACCAATTATTAATTAATTAATTAAAAAGGACTTTACACACTTAACACTATAACATCTCATTAAACAAAAATTAACACAAAAACGTCATCAATACATTTATTAGAATTAAATTACTTCCCACCCTATTCTCGTATAAACCAAAAAACACGAAATTCAGATCATTTTTTTAAATAACTACCTAAAATGTAACACATATAATACAAACAATTCTTATACAAACAAGCCTACATTACATATATATTAAATATATACTAAAATACATAACAATAATAAAAAACTATATTTTTAACAACTATATTTTTGCAAACGATATTAAACACTTCAGTATTTTTAAAATCGTAATTACTTACCTTAAGTCGATATTCTTGACCACGATATTCTTGCTGTCGATATTTCTGGCCCACGATATTAATGACTCCATATTTGTGCAACTCGATATTTTGTACTCAATATTCTGTCTCTGCACCATTATGCCTCACCTCAGGAGGAGTATGAATTTGGCACTTCCCCAGGTTTACATGTTTTTGTAAATCTGGGGCAATGTGAGAAAACCCACTGCAACGCTTCCTGGCACAGAGTAAGGCGACGCAGTGATTTGCACTGCGTTGCCTTACTCATGATTTATGAGACCACACAAATCCACATAGGGTGGCTTTGCGTTGCTTCATAAATCTTTACGAGAGCCCCATGTCATGCATGTACCATTTTTCATGGTGCAAAAGGGATGCATGGCTCTCATAAATAAGCCTCTTAATGTGTAACGCTAATTTGCACTGGCTTCGTCTCACTTCAGAGCTGTTTTAAAGAATGGGCAAAGTGGGCAATTGCCTATGGCCGCCACTTTCCCAGGGCCTCTTCTAAAGTAATTGGAGCAGTAAAACGTTTCCCTCTTCTCTAGCTCAATTTCTTTCCCTCTCTCTAACTACTACTAACTGACTCTACCTATTCATGCCAAACCGTTCTAGTTGGTTGTGAGTTTTTTTTTAATGATTATGATTAACTGGCAGAGCTAAAATTTCAAGTGATGTATACATGTCTTATTTTAATATTATGAACTAGTCAACTAAAAATCCATTAAATCATTGTTTTCCAAAAATAAGAGCAATAGTATAGTCAATCCAAGTAAAATGTAGCAAAAAAAGAATCTAGATACATTTGCAGAAAGAAAAAAACCTGGCCAAAGTTTGGTCCAGTCCTCTCTTGGTATTCTTTGGCTGGTAGAGGCCAGGCAGTTCTTGCTTTCGACTTGTTTTGTGTGCCCCTTTTTTGAAAAGTTAATTTACAATTCAGTATTGTTTGTCATCATGTGGGTTTGAAATGGCTGAACAATGGTAATAAATTTAAAACGTGTCCAATCAGGGGGCTCCAAAATATATCTTGCCCAGGGCAACAAAAATCCTTAAGATGTCCCTGTGTCACTTTTGTGATACAAACCCAGTGCAAAGCATTAGTACATTTCCCCCTATGCCACTTTGAGGCAGGCATAACAGTGGAGCAAGTTTTAAAGTCTCCACACTTTTGCGTCTTAGCATGTGTGTGGCACAAGGTTGAACAAAGCTATTGCTAGCTGCATCCCATTTGGTCTAGGTGCTCTGCTTGGTTTCTGAACCTTCATTCTTTTTATATTCCAAGTTGTGACTAATGGAGTCAGATGTGTCTAATGGGAATCCAAATGTTTTGACTGTCTCTTCCTTGACACTGTCTAATGCTGACAGTTGAACAATCCAGGGCACTTTCAGGCTTGCACATCAGGCAAATTCTGCATCACCAGGCTGCCAGTCTTTAAAAGTTGAAAACACCACTTATAAAATCCATAATCTAAGTTAGGTAAAGCTTGCCTGAAGGACCAAAACCTCACTGGAGCAGTTGATGGAGTAATAGCAAAATGCCTATATGTATCAAAAGAAAGCCCATTCCACCACTTCCCGTCAGGAGTCAAATTTAAATTGTCAATGTAAATACACCTGTCTATTTTACCACTTTGATTTATCAAACAAACACACACACAAGTAAATTGTTTTTTGGTAACTGTCACCATTCCAAGCATGAGAGTAGAAAATATGTACTAAAGAAAGATCTCTTTTTGCCAAAATGTAAATCTTATTTTCCGTGTTGCGCATTGAGAAAAAAAAAGTTATCAATTTGCCTCTTTTTTTAAATTTTTTTTTTTGTCCTCATATATGCCGCCAATCTATACTCTAGATGGAAACCCCATATGCCTTTCACATTGTCTGTTGGAACCGCCCTGGACTCAATGTGTGGCATTAAAGGTCGCCCAGAGGTAGGCTGTTTCCTTGTCCCACTCCCCTGTCCTACGATAGAATATCTCAGGCTGGGGAGGACCGGATCATAACAAACCTCTGGCGTAATCATCGGACCGTTATGTCGACAACCAGGCCACCAATGCCGACCACACGTTATCTGAATTCTCGTTATGGCACGCCATATCCATCTTGCTAACTTCTATAATAGTTCGTAAGCAGTCAGTAAACCTGGGAGGGACAGTTGACTTCCATTCTTTGCAAATCTCTCTCCTGGCTATAACCATCACATAGAATATAAATTGTGTGGAATAATTGTTCACGTTATAACCAGGAGGTAAGCCAAAAAAGACTACCCTTGGAGAACATATAATGGTAGTTGTTAAAACCTTCTGCAGGAAGTCAAAAATCTCTTGCCAATATTCGAGAATCTTTGGACATTCTAAAAATATATGTATGTCATCGGCTAACAAGAGTTTGCAGCGCGGGCAGCAATAACTCACACGTGTGACCCTGGACAATCTAGCGGGGGTCCAATACACCCGAGAGACCGTGAACAAATGATTTCTCCTTAGACTAGCTGGTTTTATTAAACTCTGAGACAGAGAAAAAGAGTCCATCCAGATCTTACTTATCACTTCAGGACTATCTGATATCGGATTACCCCAGAGACTAGCCAACTCACTGTTTAACATTTCAGTTGCCCCCAGTAAAGCCTTATACCAAAATGAAACCTCACGTTTCCACCCTCCTACCCTGGAGACAGATTCAAGTATCTCGAGGTCACTCGGTCGCTGTACCGTCTGTCTTGACCACCATGCGGAGAGTTGGTAAAACTTAAATCTTGTCAGAGATCCATTTGTGAGTGAAGCTAAGAAATCCCAGTCCAAAAGGCCCAAGTTGCCCCAAAGATCTCCCCATCTCCTCACTCCGGCTGTTTTTAAAGGTTGGGACAACTGGTCCTGAAGGCACTCCGGGGTGCCCGGGGAGTCCCAGACTGGAGCATTAGCATGGTAATATGGGATTCCCAGAGCCCTCCGGACAAATACCCAGTTCCTAAGGGCAGCCTGCAGGATCTTCAAACGGACTTTCTTGGAAAATTTCTGGTCACCAAATTTAAACAAAAAAAACTCCTGTCCCTGTGGTAGATCATGAAGCAAAGCCTGGAATAGGCGGCCCTGTGAGGTTGAATCCAATTTGTTGGTCAGTAGTCTAAAATTTTTAAAGTGAAAGGCATGACAATATGTGAATAAGTCAGGTAAACATAAGCCCCCGATCCTTAACCCTCTTCTTAGCTTTTTCCAGGCTATCCTGGGAGATTTACAAGCCCAGATAAAGGAACCGATCTTACCTTGAAGGTACTTAATCTCTTTTTGTGGAAATGATAAGGGGATGGAATTGTACAAAAAAGTTAATTTGGGAAGAATGGACATTTTAATAAGGTTAACACGTCCGTAAATGTTAAGTGGCAGATTACCCCATCGTGTTAATGTTTTTGTTATTTCTTTTACTACAGTCTGCCAGCTCACTTTCGAAATATTTTTCAATTCTTGGGTTAAATTAATTCCCAAATATCTCATTCTATGTTTTACATTTTGTATAGGTGTAATATTATTCCATCCCATTATTTCGGTCTTTTCTCTATTTATTTGGTATCCCGAGAGCCTTCCAAATTCTTCCGCTAAATAAAACAACCTGGGTATAGCTTCCTCATGATTAGAGGTATATAAAAGAAGGTCGTCCGCATAAAGAGCAACCTTTAGCTCTAAATCTGCTATCTTAAAAGGTTGAATTACATTATCAGCCCTTATACCACAAACAAAAGGCTCAAAATAAATGTCAAACAAAAGAGGGGACAGGGGGCAACCCTGTCTCGTACCACGGGATATCTGAAACCAATCAGACAAGCCGTTGTTGACCAATACTTTTGCTCTGGGACCCTGATAAAGTGATTTAATTCCCTCTATAAAAATTGAAGGGAACCCAAACCCAGCCATGGTGGCCCACAGATAATTCCAGTTTACTTGGTCAAAGGCCTTGGCTGCGTCTATTGCAATTAGGGATAATGGAAGCCCTCTGTCTTCTGCATAATCGATGGCACTGATCGCCTGGAAGGTTAACTCATTCAGCTGCCTCCTTAGGATGAACCCTCTTTGATCCTGACGTATTATAGATTTTATAATTTTGGCAAGCCTAGTTGCTAAGATCCCCGAATAAAGTTTCAAATCACAACGTGGGAGGCGGGGCCAGCGTCGAGGAACATGGCGGCAGGCTGAGCGCCGGTCGCAGCGGCTCCGGGGGACTATCGAGGTCGGAAAAATACCGATTATGACGCGGGACGTTAGACGGCTCTAGAAGACACTCCAATGCGGTAAGAAGTGGATGGAGTTGGTACGCTGACGAAGAGGGTTCTATCTTTCAAATTTCGTCCTTATTTCCCTGTTTTTGAGGTACGGCAGACGGCGCTAGGACCCGCTCGGGCTCCCATGTGTGGGAAGGGAGTGCTGCAAGCAGGAAACTCGGCCACATACCTGAGGAGCTGGTGGTTCCGATCTCGTTTGGCCCTCGTTTTATTCCAGCTCCGTGGCCCAGTGTGCGAGAGAGTTCCCAGTCTCCTATGGGGTAATGTGGCGCAGGCACAGGTACAGGTGGTAAGCTGGTGTGACGAGGGGAAAGTGTGCGATTTTATGGAAAAGGGCAGAAGTGTTTCTACCCCTCCTAACCCCACGGATGGTTATTATCACGAGCTAAACCAGGAAGGTGTTATGAGGCAGAGGCTAGACGCGGGGGTAACAGAGAAACCTCCTCCATCAGGCAAATCCCGTTCTATTTCGCTTTCTACACAAGCTATAGCACCGGCAGTAAAAGTGCCAAGCCGGAAACTAGGGCAGCAATTTGTTACATCGTCCTTTCCTCCTGGGAGACAAAGGAACAGATATCAACTCCGCTCACAGGAGCTGAACGAGGGTGGTGAGCTGGATCCTGTTGAAAGAGATCGGCCCACGCCATTGACCCCTTGCAAGGGGGGTAAAAAAGTAGGAAATATCAAAAAAGCAAAAGTGCCTAAACCTGCGCAATTACCTTTCAAGAAAAATTCACCCTCACTTAAAACCTACTTTAGAATAATGGAGCAGGCTGTTGGTCATGATAAACAGGCAGAGTGTGATCTTACTCCACATGGAAGACAGAGTGCGGAGATTTCCGCAATCCCCCTTGAAAATCAATTTGCTCCTTTGGCAGAACTGTCCGACACAGGGAGTGAGATACTACCGGTACAGTCTGAGGAGACGGTGGGGCCTGTTAAAGGTCCAAGCCCACAGGCTGCTCCTACAACGGTCATGCCGCAGGAAAATCAAAGCAAGGACCCGGGCCTGGGCCTGGGCCCAACTCGCAAACAGGGTCAGAGCCAGGGGAGCTTAAGGGAACCAGAGAGCTTAGAGATAGACAGATTGGGTTCCCTTTTTCAGTCTTTAAGGGGGGACCTGATGACTAAATTTGAGATCTCGGAGGGCAATCAAAAGGCGATCCACGATAGGTTCGATCTATTGGAATCTAAACTAGATGATGTTATTGCCCGGACTAGTAAATTGGAACTGGAAGTGGAAGCCGTAACCAAATCTGTCCAGGGAAACTCTAATGACTTAGAAACTCTGAAACTACAGAATAAATCCCTGGCTTCAGACTTGGAGAGGCTAGAAACCCAAGCCCGAAGAAACAACTTGAGAATTTTAAAAATTCCCGAGGGAGCGGAGCTGGAGGACATCAAGGGTTTTGTTTGTAACCTGTTAAGAGATGGGGTTTTAAAAGACCGTCCTGACATTGACTTGGAGGCTGCAATCCAACGAGTACATAGAGACCCCTTTAAGTTACACGCAGATAGAAAAGCACCCAGAAAAATTTTGGTAAACTTTCAGTCTTTCAATATCAAAGAACTAATCTTGGGGAGAAGTCTCTCTAAAGCAGACCTTCACTATCGGGCAACCCCATATCTTATTAGATCGGATATAGGAGGAAGAACAGCTCAGAGGCAGTGGGAGTTGGGCACCAGAATGCCAGAATTAAGATCGTTTGGAGCCCAAGTGCAAATGAAATTCCCAGCTCTTTTAAAGATTATGTGGAACAATAAAATGTATAACTGTACTCAGGTTTCAGAAGTAGAAGATCTCCTAACTCTAATGAGACAGAAGTGATGTGGATTAAAGAAGGTGTAAAATATCTGCGGTAACATAGGTCACTCTGGACATATAGGGGGAAAGAAGGGAATAGCAAAGGACAAAAAAAAAAAAAAAAAAAAAAGACTTATTTTCTTAACCTACTTTGTCACGTAGCACCCTTGCACTTACGCACTTACGCACTTATTCTTTCACTATATATACATATACATATACATATATGTATAGATATATTTACTTTATTTCTTTGTAGCAATTGGAGTAATGATAAAATTCCCGTGTCACATGCAGACCCAAAGGTAGTTCCCCCAGAGCGCTACAGACGGTTTTTCACCGTTGGGGGGGTTCCTCAGGGGGGGGATGAGGGTGGGTTGTCGGGTGGTGGGTGAAAAAGCAAAAAAAAATAGTCTTCATATATGGGTACCACATGCTTAGGATGAGAGTAAACGTGAAGTATAGTCATGGGGTGTCATGGGTAGATCTATAAGTATTAAAACCCTCTCATGGAATTTGAACGGAATCGGCGACAAGAGGAAACAGACTAGGGTCTGTGATTTTTTAAGAAACTGTGGCGCCGACCTTATGTTTATACAAGAAACACACCTTGAGTTGAATGTTTGTAAGCTAGTTTTTGAAAAATTGGGGTGGGTGCAGGGGATAGTGTGCTCCAGACAGAAGGGGGTGACCAGGGGGGTTGCGATTATTGTTAGGGTAAATAGGGGGATAAGACTGATAAAGTTTGAGTCTGACCAGACCGGTAGATGGATCGTGGCAGCCCTCACTATTCACGGCATCCAGTACACATGTGCAGTATATTACGGCCCAAACGATGATGACCCCGGTCCTCTATTGAAACTGGCAGCAAGTCTATTAGCACCCCCGGGTCCTGTGATTTTAGGGGGGGATTTTAATCTTATTTTTGATTCTACTCTGGATAGGACTTCAAAGGTTAAATATCATGCCCCTTCCAAATCACTTTCTGCCCTGAGAGCTATGATGAAAGACTTTAATTTACTGGATGTTTGGAGAGCCAAGTTCGGCTCTACCAGGGGGTTTACATTTTACAGCAAAAAATATAAAAATTCTTCGAGAATCGATTACTTCCTGGTAGATCAACATTTGCTAGCAGACATAATCTCCCTTTCCCATATCCCAGTAGGGATATCCGACCATGCGGTAGTTGAAATGGTCTTTTCACTAAGTTCTAGACCCCCTGTCATTAGGTGGACACTGGAGAGGACGCTACTTTTAGAGGATAAAGTGAAGGTAGAAATGAGGAAATTAACAACTGAATTTCTAAATATTAACATTGGCTCCTCTACCATTCAGATGGTGTGGGAATCTTATAAGGCTTTTTTACGTGGCATGTTGAGTTCCCTGATGACCCACAATAGAAAGATTCTTAAAAATAAAAAACAGGATGAGTTGAAAGCGATTACTGAAAAGGATTTGGAACTACAAATAGCCACTGTTTCAGATAGAGAGAAGATTCCAAAATTAGAAAAGGAGCTTTTAGATCTACAACTATCTCTTAAGGCTAGCGAAGAAAAGATCACTCGGAAAAAATGGGAAACTAGTAAGCTAAAGAATTTTGAATATGGGGAGAAATGTGGGGCCCTTCTTGCCTGGAAATCCAGAGAGGAAAGATCCAGGAACAATATTAAAGTTTTAACTCAGAGAGAGACAGGTATATCAATTTTGGAGGATGGGGATATCAGGGAGGAAGCGAGAGGATTCATGCAAGGCCTATATAAGGAAGATACGAGTGTCGAGCTAGAGAATGTCCAATCCTGGTTAAGCCAGAAAAATTTACCCCAAATCTCAGAAATTGATAAGAACTATCTAGAGAGTGAGATTAGGGAAGGGGAAGTAATAGCTCAACTCAAGAGAACAAAGAGGGGGAAAGCGGCGGGCCCAGACGGGTTACCAAGTGAAGTATATATAGACTGTTCAGAGCAATTGGTACCTGTCCTTACCTTACTTTTTAACCACTTATTGATTTCTGGCCAGAGCATCCCCCCCACTTGGGCGGAAGCGACGATCACCCTGATTATAAAACCTAATAAGGATCCGAAAAAAATTGAGTCCTACAGGCCCATCAATTTGCCTCTTAGCAAATATAATGTTAGAAGATTTCTTAAAAATTCACTAATTCCTGATTCAGAGACCTGTTCTATTTTTGCACAGTAAATTGGTTTGCAAATTTACAGTGGTGTATTTTCCTCTTAAGTACCTGATTTGATGAGCATCTATTGTTCTGAAACAACAGGGCTGGCAAGTGAGCCTTGGCCCACTACATTTGAAGGGTAACCAGGTATGTTGAAAACCAACACTACAAAAAGTCATAATTGTTAGACCTGACAGCCTTAAGGTAGTGTTTCACCTATATTTTTGCCTACTCCCCTCCTGCTTTTGAAATTTGTTTTTGTTGTCTACAGAACTCTGTACACGTTACCACTGCTGTCCAGTGCTAATGTGCTGGTGCGCACTCATTTAAACATGGTAAAATTGTCTCATACCAAATTGGTACACTTAATTTACTTATAAGTCCTTGGTAAACTAGTACTACTAGTACCAAGGGCCTGGAAATTAAATGCTATTAGTGGGCCTGCAGCACTTGTTATCCCACCCATTTAAATAACCCTTTTAAAACATATCACAGGCGTGCCATGGCAGTCTGTGTGCAGTTTCAACTGCCATTTCAAACTGGCAAAATAAACCTAGTATGAATCAAAGGGGAGTGGGTAATAGTACTCAACACACAAAAACTACTACAAAGAATCTAAGATAAGTGGGTTGACTCAAAGAAACCTAATCCAACTTGGAATTCCTTACAGTTTTATAAGAGTCCCTCCCTCACCGTGGTACTTCAGTGACATGCGTCATCATTGAATCAGCACTCAGGCACCTAATGTGGCTGGGTGGGCTCAACCTCCTCACTTTGGGAGCACTTCTGAACTGGATTACTAGCTGGATGTGTAAATTGTGTATTACAACTACCTCCAATGTCCCTAACCTGATATTAGTGGGGTAAGGTTAAAAAAGAAAGAGGTGTACTTGAGGGTCACAATGATCCCTGACTTCAACTGTGAAAGTGTTGTCTACATGTTTCAGCTACCTGGGCCCACACCTGGTCTTGCCACTTTCCTCAGGACCTAACTGTGACAGATCCCTGTCTGACACTATCCTGTGTTATCTGATCTAAATGTAAGTGTAAGTGTGCATAGTGAACCTCATAATTCATGTAAATCACTGACTTACACCATTCCTGAGATGCATTTATAGCAGCATCAATCACAGCAGTTCAGAGCTGAAGTGGCAGGTCTATAATCATGCTTTTAAAGTATATTATGTGGGTTGTTTAAATATACCCTTTAGCACAGACATCAAATTTAACTTTAATGCCAGACTAGTACTATTCCCACACAATTGTAAGGTGGCTTATCCTAAAAATCAGGCAAGCCTGTTAGGGTTTGTCAAACATGCACCATGTTTAATGGTCAGACTACATACTCTTGGAGGACGGTTTGCACTCTACAAATGCCCAGAGACAAAACAGGCAGCAGAACTTGGTAAAAAAAACTGGGGGTATAACTCAATAGGCATTTATTGTTTTTTAGAAATACGTAAGCACCATTATTTCTGCTACCTTCCTTGAGTTCAAAAATAATTTTCCGTTAGGCAGTTCTGTTGCATTAAAGCTCTCTTTTTCATATACAATTTGCTGTATGGCAAAGTATGAAATTTACTGTGCCAACTGCTCCAGAGGAGTGCGTAAAAAAAGCGATCAGTATCACGGATAAGTTATAGAGGTTTTTGCACAATCCATGATTCTTTAATATGCCTATTAAATGTAGTACTTATGGCATAAACTTTCCTGTTACACAAAGTCGTTACATTCACTAACTCAAAAACAATTTTCTGTTTAGTGTTGGTTCACATCCAATCATCTTGATGAAATCCCACAAATGTCTCCAATACCAAGGCAAAACAAAGATTAAAATGTATTCCATAACATCTGCTTCCTCTGGGGGCGGAGATAGAGGAACTTATATGCGCTCTGACAGATGTGTGAGTTTCAAAAGAATGGTTGGTTCAAATGTGTGATTTAATAGCACTGGCATGGAAAATGCTGCCTATCGAAGCTTATGGAAATGAGCCCTGAACTGAGACGGAAACAACATGCATCTGTTCCTTTAGGCAGCTAACACGGGAACAAACTATGAGGCGCTCGAAAATTGTCAGCACACATCCATTCCCAATGCTTCTTGCAGATAAATAAAGGATAGCCAACAATTACAAAAATACTCAATCATATTCCTTGAAATTGCTGCAGAGTTTGGCAGTGGGGAAATATGAAATATGAAAAGCGCGAGCTTGACAGCTGGAGATGGTGTAGACTGGCAGAAGGAACTGTCTTTAAATATAGTGAATTAAGTCACTGTCCGTCAATATGCCATTCTCTGATCATCATTGCGTATTTTTTTCCTGAAAGTAGACTGTCTACACCGCAGCCATGTTTCTTTCTTGTTTCAAGCACGAAGTGATGAAGCACACACCACTTCTGCTACATTTTTTCATAGTAAACAAGGAATCGAAATTTCATTGAATGGCACAATGGTAAATCTTTCAGACATGCTTCAATCCAAAAACAAGACCATTTCAGTCAAAAATATTTTATGAACAGGACACGTTACTGACGTGATGGTGAAACATTGTGTGCTCAAAAATAACTTTGATGTGATTTTCTTGACAAGGAAGACAAGTGCATACAAGTGAATTCATTCATTGTTTATCATCAGATGCTTCAAAATACTTCAGGTTTACTGTTCACCAAACGAGAATTAAGAAGATAAGATATATTCACAAATACCAGAGTCCATGCAACTAGCTGAATTGCACAATTGAATACCATAATTAAAGGTACTAAACTACATTTTTCCAGTACTGCTAAAAGAAGTCATTCAATAAAAGCTTCTAAGCAGATTCATGGCCGGTAACGAAGCTAAGGAAAATCGTCTAAACAAAAGGTAAAACAGACGGAAAAACAATTATCCAATCAGGAATGCATACATCACATTTTAATAACAAAATTTACAGAACCATCCCTCATAATGTTTTAACCAACAGCTGGAAAAACACATATAAAAATCAGACCTGCCAGCTCACACACGGTAGTACCATGTGTCACACAACATTGAATCCCTTCACGCTGTGCCCTGGAAAGGAGTTGATATCAGGAAACATCGTTTCGGACGAAGTCGGAATCATGCTGTGCCAACACAGCCCCGGCCATAGAACGACCGCGCTTTAGCATGCATGTGTTCAGCACTCAAGTGGTAACAATACTTGCATTTAGTTAGGCGCATTGGTGGAAGGCTGTTGAATTTAAAGTCCAAACCCTACCCTACCCTACTGTTGCACAGACTGTAGTTGGAATGCACCGCATTTTGTGATGCAGGGCGCCCTGCGAAATTCCTTTTATTTATTTAATTGTTTACTTACCTCCAATTATCCATGTTCCGGTGTTTAGTACCCCCTAACCCTGCCTTCCCCCACCCCGCCTTTCCGCCCCACGGAACTCCCTCCACGGACCGCTGCTGCTCCTGGATGACAATGTACTCACAGCACATCTTCTTAGTATTTGTGGTTCTGTGCTTGTGCGTTTGTGTGTGGAGATAGGGTAAGGATAGGCCCCTTTCTCCCTTTTCTTTTCCCAGCTGCCTTTCTTTCACGGGTGAGTTTAAGTCAACATTTTGAGAGGAGTTTATTTTCAGAGTTTGTTTTGAAACCTGACCTACTTCTGTCACTTGTCATAGTAGAAAGGATGATATATTCTCCGAAATAAAGGAAAAGAGAAATGTCACATTTTGTGCGTTTAAAAGTTTAAGGAAGGCAGAAGTTCAAAAATCCAATTTACATTAAAAAATACTCTGTATCTGGGAGGTATTACGAAGACTGCTGGTGTTTTAGTCTGAACACTCTTATTTTCAGAGAAAGTAAAATGATCATCCAAGATCTACAGGGGACTTGATGTATGTCTGTGAGAGCAGTGCAGTAAGGCACTGATGGTGTTTGTAGTGTCGTGCATTGTGCAAAAATCTATGACCTATCCTGAGAGAAATCAGCAGGGTAGTATAAAAACATTCTTACTGAAACGCATGCAAATACACACACATTTCCTGCTTGTGAGATTAGCAACCCTTTATTTTGTCCCATATGTATATGTGCAGTGTCTGTAGTGTATGCAAGTGTGTGTGTGAGAAAGACAGTGAGGGAAAGTGAATGAAATGAAGAGAGAGAGAGGAGATCTATCAGCCAGGCTTCGGTAATAAATAGCAAATCCGGGTTTGTGGCCCTAATTGAATCCCAAATCTCCTTACAAGTTTTGGTACTGATCACATTTTCACATACACACAGTGGAGAGCACATTCTCCATCCATTTTAGAACTGCCTACAGGCAGCTCTATTAGAGAACTGCCATTCAATTTACATTTCGAGCAGGACATATGTAGTTTATTAAGCTTCAAGTGTGGATCTTGGGAATAACCGATTACCTGCTTGGGTAGTCACACACCACCTGGGTTCCTGGCCCCTGGTCCCTTTCGGGGGCGGACGGGCACAGATGGGCTTGCCTTTGGCATATCGGTGGCGATACCGCGCCACACCCTTTTCTTTATAGGCCCTTCTCATAGGAGCTGGGCCGCTAACCTCTCAAGATGGAGGTCGGCTGAAAATCATTTGTGTCCGGAGTGGTTTAAAATGACCAACTACTATTCTGAACAACAGCTCACTATATATGATATTCCTTGACCATACACATGACTATTAAAATGTTTCTTAAAAATCGGATTAGCAGCAATAGCTCAGTGCAAACGCACAATTTAATGCTAACTCGCAATTTAAAGTGCCTTCCTGTTCTGTGGTTACACACAGTTTAGAAACAAGTAGCAGCAATACTAAGCCGCCGTGCCGGGACCTCTTCTTTATAGACCCTTCTCATAGGAGCTGGACTGCTAACCTCTCAAGATGGTGGTCAGCTGAAAATCCTGAGTGTTCGGAGCGGTTTAAAATGACCAACGACTATCCTGAACAACAGTCCACAATAAAATATTGAAACAATTATTCCTTCAGTGTTTCCACAGTTTGTTATGCAGGTTACTCTTTACTCAACCAAACACACAACAATTAAAATGCTTCTTAAAAATGAGATTAGCAGCAATAGCTCATTGCAAACGTGCAATTTTGCTCAAACAAGCAATTTAAAGTACCTTCCTGTAATGTTAATACCAGTGTTTCTCTGTAACTGTGAACAAAGTAACAGATTAGAGATCTTGGTTATATTAGTGAAATTGATCATGAATTGCTCCATTGAATATATAAAGCAATAATATTTTTCTGATCTTGGAAGATTCTTGCAGGAGTCAAACCCACAATCCCCTGAATGGACTCTGAGTGGGATGTACTTCCTGGTTGCCTCTCACAATCTACCTGTGAGATTCTGCATTTGGAGTTATGTTAATAACAGTGTTTTATTGTAATTATGAACAAGTAAAGATATTAGAGATGTTGATTAGCTTGGAAAAATTGATTATGAATTGTTCCATGAATTAAATAAAGGAATATTATTTTTTGCGATCTCTTGAGATGCCCGCTGGAGGTACGGAAGAGCAACTACACCCTAAGGAAGGGTTGTGATTAGCTCATATGTATGTCTTTATTTTATTTTAAAAAAAGAAGATCCTATGCTTTCCGTGTTATTTCCCTATTATATTTTGTTGAGGATTTTGGATTCTGGCTTGCTCTCCTTTCCTGTTTCTCTACCAACACAAATATGTTACAAAGATTCTGATGAGCAGCCAGGGGCAGCTGTACCTGCTCAGCTACCCCAGCCTCCCAAGGAATCCTTGGTGTGGCAGTTCTTTGAAATGCAGCCAAGTGACAATAAAGTTTCTGCAAAGTATGTAATCTGTAAACTTTACAAGGAGTTCAGCCAGGGGAGCCAAAATAAACAGTATAATATGAGTACCAAAATCATGTGGAGGCACCTCAGATATGTGCATCCTCAAAGGCTGCTCGGGAAGAGTTGGCTCGTGCTGCAGAGCTAGTCAACTCTTCAGGGGCTTCGACTTTATTTACTTCAGGAGAAACTGTTTCTTCGCAGGTTATAAGTGCAAAAGCAGACATTAACCTGAATAAAACACTGGTTTGCTGCTTGTGTAAGCAGATCGTTTTTTCATCAGAGACAAGCAGGTCTGCCCAAGAAAAACTTCTCAATGATCACAAAAGGTATTTTATGAACAGTTTTTCCGAATTTGTCTCTTTTTTGTTTTTAAGGGCATATTGTTGGTATTTGTTTCATACTTCAAATTGTAAGTTTTGTCCTACCCTTTAAACAAGTTGTGAAATTCAAAAACATATAAAAAATGTGAAAAACCCCCAAACTTTTGTATAGTTATTGAAAACTGTTAACAAAAAGGCTCTTTTCAGAGCTGCTTGATAGTTTTATGATCTATGTTGTTTATACTGTTTCCCATTTCTTCCTTTCTGAAAATCTCTTCAGGGACTATTAAGAGAGCAAGAAAAGCCCACCATAATCGGCAGCAGTCCAGAGCCTGCCGAAGCTTGTTATTAACTCTCACGAGACTCTTGCGGGATTGTAGCACACTTTGAAAATCATCAATCGAAAACCTCCTCCTGTTTAACAAGGTACTGTGTACCATACCAAAGGCAGTTGGTCACAATCTAGCCTACTTATCTAACTGTCAAAAATCTACCAATTACATTTATATTTTTGCCTCTGTCCCTTTTGTTTTCTCTCCTCTTGTAAGCCCATATTCCTTCTGAAACGTACTAATTTTGCTGAGCACTACTCTTGTGACTGACATCTCCATAAAGTACCATTGTTCGCCTCTGGATTTTGGAACACAGCTTTATCGACTGGGCTATAGAATCTACCATTAATTGTGGTATTGACAAGAATTTTGGATTTCCAAACGTGGACATCACTTTGATGGCCATAGAGATATGAAGTGGTATCAATCTTTACCAATGGTTGAGAGCATTTTGGATTGTGATCATCCAGACCAGATGATAGTGAACTGTTGTTGAAATTACCTAGGTACAATCACAGGGGTTGCGCTTGAAATCCAAATGAGGGAGGTCTTTTCACAATGAATGTCTCTCTTTTCTCACACTGCCTTTGTATATTTAATATATGTCAGAAAAAAAATGGCAGTCATCCAAAGACTTTTCTCCTAAGATTAACAAGTCCTGGAAGCATGTTAATAAAACAATTTCTGCATTAATTTGAGACCATACCATAGGCTCTATAAATCATAACAGCATTCAGTTTGATATGCCAGGTGTCTCTAGGTGAGATGGAGTGCACCTCACTGCAGAAAGGAACAGGATCTTCCTTAATCACATCAAGGAATGCGTCCAGTTCTATGTGTAATTGAACTTTCCACACTAGATACACAGAGAGTCTTTTCAGAGCTATCCTATTGCAACATTATGTGATTCTTTCATGAAATAACGCCCCCTTTTTATTGTATACTGACTCACACAAGAGTCTCACAAGAGCAGGAGCACCCAAACATCTGCCTCCACACCTGTATTTGTCTGACTCTCAAGAGAAACTTGCGAGCTCAACTATTTAGCCTACATTGCATGAATAATAGCTTTGTATCATAGGGTGTGTGTATTGGAGTATACAAACACACAAGCCTCTGTGCTGTACCTCTTTCTTGAGAAAGATTTTTGCTAACTCTCCAATTGTTTTCTTATTTACAATCCCACAAGAGTCTGTTGAGTTTGTAAAATATTTTGAGTGTGCATTTTCCACTTTCCTTCTTTACAGTACATACACCTTATAGTCCCCACTAGCAGAGTGGGAAAAGATAGCCTCTCTATGGACACCTTTTCTCTTTATGACAGGAGTGCATAGCAGGGAGTGAGGAGAGACTGATCTGTTCACTGACACCGATCACAGAGCAACAACTGTGTATAGTACGGTGTGGAGTGACTGGCTTCTCCATTGAGACCTCTCTCCAGGGTGACTAATGTGCAGTGTAGATGGTAAGGAAAGACTGTTCTCTCTGCTGACACCTCTTCTCAGGGTGACCGGTGTGCATATTAGGGTGTGGGAGGACTGCCCTCTGTTTTGAGACTTCTCTCTAAGATGATCAGTGACCATAGTAGGGTGAGTGAATGGACTGTCTTCTCCACTGAGGCCCTTCCCTTGGATGACAGGTCTGTATAGTAGCATGTGGGGAGGGACTGACCTCTCCTTGGAGACCTCTCTGTTGCATGACAAATGTGCATATTAGGGTGTGTGAAAGGACTGGTTCCCTGTTAAGACCTGTCTCTGTAATGGTGGGTGTGCATAATTGGGTGAGGAGACTACCCTCTCTGCTGAGACCTCTCTCTGGGCTGACAGGGCTGCATAGAAGGGTGGGAGGAAGGACTAGCTCAGCGAGACCGTACTTTGGGATAAAGGGTGTTGGCAGTAGAGTGCATGGAGAGACTGGTCTCACCCCTGAGATCTCGGATGAAGGGTGAGCATCATTCCCTTTTGGGGGGACATGCCTCTCTGCTGAGACTCCACTCTTGAATGACTGATGTTTATATTAGAGGGAGGAGAGTGCCAGGCCTATACACTGCGGTACAAAAGGGGGTGGTGATGGACGGAGCATCAGAACCAATCCAACACTCACACCCAGTCAACAGATCTGGGTTTGATCCATCACCGTTTTTTAGCCCACTCTGCCACCCCAGTTCAGACATGGCCATATGCAAATCAGTCTGACCCTGTGCCTCATGGAAACAGTCCAGCCCGAACTGCCAAGCCATGCCTTCCCTGGACCGGAAACAAGCTTCCTAGGACCGGTTTCTGGCATTTCAGCCGTCTTCAGCCAGGCTTGCTTGAATCCAGTGGCAAAGTGAGCAAGGGACTCACGTCTGAGCATACCCTGCCAACTTATGGCGAGCAAAGCGGTACAAAAGGGGGTGGTGATGGACTGGAAAGGCATGGTGAGCAAAAAAAAGATGGATTTAGGCCCAGATCTCTGTACTGGGGTGAATGTATGACATTGTTCTGCATTCTGTCCATCAATTGTTGTTTTTGCATTTGTCACCCCGAGTGGGAAGGGTATGCCCAGACGTGGGTCCCGTGCTCTCCATGCCACTGGAATCAAGCTATCCTGGCTGAAGAGGGGTGAAACCCCGAAACCGGTCCTAGGATGCTTGTTTGCAGTCCAGGGAGGACCTGGCTTGGCAGTTCGGGCTGGACTGTTCCCATGAGGCACAGGGTCAAGACTGATTTGCACATGGCTGGGTTCAAACTGGAAAGGCATGGTGAGCAAAAAAACGATGGATTTAGGCCCAGATCTCTGTACTGGGGTGAATGTATGACATTGTTCTGCATTCTGTCCATCAATTGTTGTTTTTGCATTTGTCACCCCGAGTGGGAAGGGTATGCCCAGACGTGGATCCCGTGCTCTCCATGCCACTGGAATCAAGCTATCCTGGCTTAAGAGGGGTGAAACCTCGAAACCGGTCCTAGGATGCTTGTTTCCAGTCTAGGGAGGAGGTGGCTTGGCAGTTCGGGCTGGACTGTTCCCATGAGGCACAGGGTCAAGACTGATTTGCATATGGCTGGGTTCAAACTGGAAAGGCATGGTGAGCAAAAAAACGATGGATTTAGGCCCAGATCTCTGTACTGGGGTGAATGTATGACATTGTTCTGCATTCTGTCCATAAATTGTTGTTTTTGCATTTGTCACCCCAGGTGGGAAGGGTATGCCCAGACGTGGGTCCCGTGCTCTCCATGCCACTGGAATCAAGCTATCCTGGCTGAAGAGGGGTGAAACCCCGAAACCGGTCCTAGGATGCTTGTTTCCAGTCCAGGGAGGACCTGGCTTGGCAGTTCGGGCTGGACTGTTCCCATGAGGCACAGTGTCAAGACTGATTTGCATATGGCTGGGTTCAAACTGAAAAGGCATGGGGAGCAAAAAAACGATGGATTTAGGCCCAGATCTCTGTACTGGGGTGAATGTATGACATTGTTCTGCATTCTGTCCATCAATTGTTGTTTTTGCATTTGTCACCCCGAGTGGGAAGGGTATGCCCAGACGTGGGTCCCGTGCTCTCCATGCCACTGGAATCAAGCTATCCTGGCTGAAGAGGGGTGAAACCTCGAAACTGGTCCTAGGATGCTTGTTTCCAGTCCAGGGAGGACCTGGCTTGGCAGTTCGGGCTGAACTGTTCCCATGAGGCACAGGGTCAAGACTGATTTGCATATGGCTGGGTTCAAACTGAAAAGGCATGGTGAGCAAAAAAACGATGGATTTAGGCCCAGATCTCAGTACTGGGGTGAATGTATGACATTGTTCTGCATTCTGTCCATCAATTGTTGTTTTTGCATTTGTCACCCCGAGTGGGAAGGGTATGCCCAGACGTGGGTCCCGTGCTCTCCATGCCACTGGAATCAAGCTATCCTGGCTGAAGAGGGGTGAAACCCCGAAACCGGTCCTAGGATGCTTGTTTCCAGTCCATGGAAGACCTGGCTTGGCAGTTCGGGCTGGACTGTTCCCATGAGGCACAGGGTCAAGACTGATTTGCATATGGCTGGGTTCAAACTGGAAAGGCATGGTGAGCAAAAAAACGATGGATTTAGGCCCAGATCTCTGTACTGGGGTGAATGTATGACATTGTTCTGCATTCTGTCCATCAATTGTTGTTTTTGCATTTGTCACCCCGAGTGGGAAGGGTATGCCCAGACGTGGGTCCCGTGCTCTCCATGCCACTGGAATCAAGCTATCCTGGCTGAAGAGGGGTGAAACCCCGAAACCGGTCCTAGGATGCTTGTTTCCAGTCCAGGGAGGACCTGGCTTGGCAGTTCGGGCTGGACTGTTCCCATGAGGCACAGGGTCAAGACTGATTTGCATATGGCTGGGTTCAAACTGGAAAGGCATGGTGAGCAAAAAAACGATGGATTTAGGCCCAGATCTCTGTACTGGGGTGAATGTATGACATTGTTCTGCATTCTGTCAATCAATTGTTGTTTTTGCATTTGTCACCCCGAGTGGGAAGGGTGTGCCCAGACGTGGATCCCGTGCTCTCCATGCCACTGGAATCAAGCTATCCTGGCTGAAGAGGGGTGAAACCCCGAAACCGGTCCTAGGATGCTTGTTTCCAGTCCAGGGAGGACCTGGCTTGGCAGTTCGGGCTGGACTGTTCCCATGAGGCACAGGGTCAAGACTGATTTGCATATGGCTGGGTTCAAACTGGAAAGGCATGGTGAGCAAAAAAACGATGGATTTAGGCCCAGATCTCTGTACTGGGGTGAATGTATGACATTGTTCTGCATTCTGTCCATCAATTGTTGTTTTTGCATAGGCCTATACACTGACATCTGTGCTCATAACTTTTCCCTCAGTAACACGTATGCATAGTAGGGTGAGGGTATGAACTGGCCTCTCTGCTGACACCCCTGTCTTGAAAGATGGGTATGCATAATAGGGTGTGTGGAGAAACTAAACCCTATGCTGAGACCTCTCTCTTGGATGATGGATGTGCATAGTATGTTGTGAGGAGGGGCTTGCCTGTTTGCTTTGGCCTTTCCCCAAGGTGACAGATGTACAACTATGGTGTGGGGAGGAAATGACCGCTATACTGAGAAGTCTGCCTTGGATGACAAGCAGAGACTAGGGTATGGAGAAAGACTACTGTGTCAGCTCAGAACTCTTCCCAGAGTAATACATGTGTGTAGTAGACTGTGGATAAAGACTGCTCTCTCCTCCTAACTCTCTTTTTGGTGATGAATATTCATAGTAGGGTATACAAATGGAGCATCCTCTCTGCTGAGAACTATGTCTTGCTTGGTGTGGATCATTGAATTTGGGGACACACTCACCTCTGCCTCAGATCTTTTCCCATGGAGACAGGCTTGCATACTAGGGTGTGCACAGGAACAGAGCTCTCTGTTGAAACTTCTCTCCAGAGTAACAAGCATATGTAGTAACATGTGCAAAATAATTGCCCTCTTCACTGTCACATCTCCGTTAGTTGATAGCAGTGCATAGTAGAGTATGATGATGCACTGGCCTATGTGCCATAACCTCTCTCTTGTATGAGAGGTCTGTTTACTACAGTGTAGACAGTGACTTATCTCTCTACTGAGACCTCACTGTTGCATGACACGTCACCATAGTTGGGTATTCAAATACTTGGCTTCTCTTTTAACAAGTCTCTGTAGCATAAAAGATGTGAAAAGTACCTACAGATATATATAGACATGCAGGAGCACTTCTGTATTTCCTGAAAATATATACCAACTATCAAGCAAACAAATCAGAAGTAACTTTAAACGTTTTTATTGCACAAAAATCAACTTGACAACATTACAAAACTACAACAACTACTACATTAACAAACTATATCAACATCTATAAAACAAACTAGACAACAAACTTTACTAACATTTAATGTCTTCATCACATTATGGCGAGCAGCCTAGTATAGTTGCAGCACCTCTGCCTCCTCAGCCTAGCAAAGAGTCTTTGTTATGGCAGTTTTTTCTTTTGAGGCCAGCTAGCAAAACAGTCTCAGCAAAAAGAGTTCCCAAAGGCAAACTCGGGCACAGTTAGTTTGTGCCGCTGAACTGGATACACTGTGCCTGTCTTAAAAAGGCTCTTTTTAGCTGCTTATGTAAGCAGATGAATATTTCCTCATAGACAAGTAAACATGCACAGCACAAGCTTGTGCAAGATCAAAAATGTCCCCCTATGCAACACAAAATGTATCACTTCTCTAATTAATTGTTTTTGTCTCACTTTCCACGGTTATTTCCTTTTTTTTCAGAAGTGAACAAGACATATTTTTCTCCTCCATCTATTTTCTCACATAGTAGTTTTCTTGTTCACAACTTTTGTTTTCCATTTTCCTACTACAAAAAGAGAAAATAACCAAAAAATGTAAAAGTTATATAGTATAACTTTTCTACATCTTTAACCCACAATCACATATTTATATCTAGTATACCACTAACGTATTATTCCTTCCACCTGAAAAATCCCACCCCCTTGCCAAGTAGTCTTCCCCTCTCAATGCGATCCATTCCCATTTACTCCCATTTTCGTAAAGCTTTGAAAACTTTTCTGTTCTCTCAGGCGTACTCCTGCTAATCCCTTCGGGTTGTCCCTGTGACTGTTGTTCTTGCTACCAGCGCCAGGAAGCCGCTTGGCCGCAGTGCGCTTAATCAAATACTTTTTTCATTTCATTTCATTTCATTTCATTTCATTTCAAGTGCATGTTTTTTTCACAAATAAATTAGAACATGCCCTCAAACCTGATTTCATGAAAGTTTAAAAAGTAACACATTCCTCTTGAGACACCATTGCTAACACTGACCATGATGTTTCACTCTAGAAATAGCAATATCACCACTCAAACAGTTCATAGGGCTACAGTATATGTCCTGGGAGGTTCATAAAAAACACTAGGGCTTGTATTAACACATTCCACATCCTTTGATTCATAGTTTGAGAAACGCTTCTCCCTTTACTTATAACTCAATACAGTTTGAACACTGCATTTTTTAACACAAAGTGCAATACTTGCTGATATTTCTCTACATTACAATGTCTACCTCTCAAAAATTATACTGAGAAATATTCACCTCTACATCAGCTTTTCACTTAGTGAACCTTGTGTAGAATAAGTTTACCAAGATTAGCGCACTTACTGCACTTCTCAACAAACTTCATGAGTATACTACGAAATAGCTGAACTTATAGCTCATTCTTCAAAGCAGCTGAAGACACCAGTCTCTTTCAGTTCCAAATTAAGTCACATCTTCTAAGGATTACTCAAAAATACTTCCTTCTCCTCCAAAGCACCAAGGACAATCTAATCTATCTCTTGCTCTGCAGCCAATCACATAACAGCATTTCTTCAACCATGTAATAATTTGTTCTACTTCTATGATCTTGTGAGACTCTTGCAGGATCATAAAACACCTCATGGCAAGCCAAGTAATTTTCCATGCTGGTTTCATGAGATACTTGAGGGATCGAAAGAGCCTCTTGCAGCAAGCGTCTCTCCCTGAATCTTGCACTCTACTCTCATGAGACTCTGATTGGATAGCAACACAATTCTAGGGGAAAAGTAGTATGTGAAAGGGACTAGTCTCTCTTCTGAAAACCTTTTCTTCAATAAAGGGTATCCACACTGAGGTATAGGAAGGGTATATGGGAGCAACTGCTCTCTCCTTTCAGACATCTCTCAAATGATGGATGTGCATAATAGGATGTGAGGTCCAGTCCTGTCTTTTAGATGACAGATGTGTGTAGTAGTGAGTAGGGAAGAACTGCCGGCTTCTATCAGAGTTCTCTCTCAGATGACGGGTGTACGTAATAGTGTGTGGGGACTAACAGGCCTCTCCTTTCAGACCTCTCGCTCAGACGATGCATGAGCATAGTAGGGTGTGTGGATGGATTGGCCTCTCCTTTCAGACCTCTCTCTAAGATGACAGGTGTGCCTAGTAGGGTGTGTGGATGGACTGGCCTCCACTTTCAGATCTCTCTCTCAGATGATTGCTGTGAGTAGTAGGGTGTAGAAGAGCACCAGACCTCTCCTGTCAGACCTCTCTTCGAGATTACAGGTATGCATAGTAGAATATGTGAGGAAAGAGCCTTAACTCTATTCACAACTCTTTCCAAACCGGCTTAAATAGTAGACTCTGATAAACACAATCTCCAGTAAGACTCCTCACTACAGTGTGAAAACCAGAGTGAATTCAGAGATCACCTATTCCTTCCTACTTTTCACAAGTCATGAGTCTAGTGACAACACAACATAAAAAAAAGAATGAACCTTCTACTCATCATAGTACTTATGTCTTACACACTTCAGGGCGTTTTTATGAAATTAGTGATACAGGGTAGAGCAGCAAATCACCTTGCTTCTCTTGGAAAGAGTAGGAGTGCTCATATTATCCAATACAGTGCATTCGTGTAATCTCCACTTGCCCTGGTACCATTTTGGCAGTCTTCTGCCAATACACGCACTCTTGCACCATCGTGCAAGAGTGCCTCCATTGCATGCAGGATTGTATTTGTGCAGGAAGGAACCCCTTCCTGCACAAAAACAATCCATAGAAGCAGAATACAGCACAATGCAGCACACATAGAAAGAGGAAAAAAACAAGGAGAAATAAGGATATTTCTCCTTGTTATGCCTCACCTGGGAGGCATACGTTTTTGGAGCATTGGAGGTTCTTGTGTTTCTGGGAAAGCAGAAAAACCCATGGGAGTTGTTTTACACCAGATTTTTTAAGCCATTCAAAGCCCTGCAAAATGCTTTGCGTGGGTTCATAAATCTGACTGAGAGGCTAGCGTCATGCATTTACCACTTTGTGTCGCAAAGATGTGATGCAAGCCTCTCATAGATATGCCCCTTTCTCTCAATAACAAGGGCCCCAATATTTATTTTACTATTAGAATGCATTAAGAACTGACCTACTACTTTTAACTATTCACACTTTCATGAGAGCCCCACGAGATCGCAAAAATTAGTTAAAAATGTAGACATTTATTTTCTTCACAGTAGTTATCCCTTAGACACCTCCTCTATATATCTAAGAGGACAGCATACCATTCTTCTGCCCCCTTATATCGTTTTTTACTTCATTTCCACAACACCTCAAATTTTACAAAGTAAGCAATAATGGCAGCCATTTCATTTCTAAAATTCCAACAGCCACCCAATCAAAGTGCTTGTTCTCATGGGACTTACAGGAGCCTCTCAATCCCACAAGAGCAGAAGGTTCAGAGGAAAACAGGCCTCTCGACCATCCACATGGCACCATTTTTGATTTTGTGCTCTTGTGTGGGACTCACCAAAATATACAATTAGTTTTGACCCTTAATTTCTCAAAATCTACTGAATGGATTTACACCAAATCACAGAAAGCACTATATGTGGACCAAGATCTAGCTTCTTGCTGAATTTGATGTAATTCCCTTCTGTACTTTTTGCTATAAACTGTCTTAAAGAAGTATATGGAAAATGCATAGAGATGTTATGTTTTGGGACCCCCTTTAGTCTCTGCCCCAATTTGACGGATCACTCCACTTTTCTAGGAAGGACAAACTTAGACAAATTTATTAGCAAAGCAAAAAACGCTGATGGAAAACCAGACCTAACTTTAAATACCTAGTAGCAACCGCCACTAGGTAACATATACTTATGTATGGACTTTCAAACCGCCCTCTTCATCTACTAGTCTACTGTTGTGCTATTATCATTTTAATGTCATCTATTAATGCATACAACAGTGGGACAGTGAGTCTGCCATATCAACCACTGGCTAACTTCACAGTGAAAGACAGCTTTCTGCTCTTTCACAAGCAGCACATCTCGCACAAAGAAGTTCTGTTTAGAACTAGGTATTTCTATAGCAATGTGTTCTTATTGATTGACAAAACAATAAAGTTTTACAAAACCCATAAATAAAAATTGTAACAAAGTGAAAAGACTGTCAGCCATCGCAAAACCTATTGGCTTTGCAATTCCTTGTGTTTTCATTGTGATTAATCAACGTTGGTAACGCACCATATGGCACAAAAACTTCACTCCTAGCGTACCTTTCAGATAGACGAAAGTCTGCAGCTGTAGTAGAAGTTAAAATCTACACCTCGCCTATGCGTGCATGAACTTGCTTTTCCTACTTTGTGACTAAAGAAAATGGCAGTATAACTTTTAGGCTTTTGTGAATGAGGCTCTGTTGGGTGTCTAAACACCTGCAATCAATATGCTCAAATCAAATGAAAGATAACTTGAAAAGAACATAGGCTGCAGAATATCGTCAAAAAGGTGACTTTTAGATTAATGTTATGCTTTTTCGCATCAGACGACACCATAGTATATTGTCGGCACACGGTAATTTAAAACGGTATAGATATAGAAGACAAAAGTTTCTAAAAATATTCAAAACGGTTGGAATTTAAGTCATTTAGTCCATGTATGGGAACAAAGAAAAATCTTAGTAAGCTCAAAACATACTTACACGTCATCAACGTAGCAGGGATAGGGCATTTGTTGTATGAATACTCCCAGAAGATCAGACTTGTTTGAATGTAATCGAATGATGCCATGGTCTACCATGTCTTGGATGTAGGCAAAACCACCCCACACATACCGCAAGTCTTTGTTAGCATCAGCTGCAGCACCAGGAGCCCATAATCTTAAGTGAAGAAACACAATATTCGTAAAGGATGGAATTAGACGTTTTGGCAATTTAAATTTAATGTTTACACATAAAACAGCGTTCTTTTTAAGTGAAAATCCCTACAGTTTTATTTAGCGGGAATGATTCACTTTAGTCTGCATATTAGTTTCTCTTAAAAATTGTTAATTAAAAAAAATATATATACATATGAAAAATGTACATGGATATAATTTACTACATGGTTAAACAATTTGCTTGTTTAAATTTACGCTAGGTGCCGATTTACCTTAAAATATCACTAACAGTAATTCTCCCATTCTGTATTTTTTTTTACACCTGTCTTAATTTCTCAACACGTTCCCACCCGCTATTAGAAACAAAAGTGGCTAAACTAAGCTCAGTAGTCCAGAGACTTCAAGGTTGTGGCATTGACAATAGAGACAGATGCTCGCCTCTGGACTTGTGAATTATATAAAATATCATCATGCAGCACACCATAACAAGGTAGGGTTGTCTAAGAGGTATGTATGTTTAAACATGTTTAGTTGATTGATCCTCCCACAATAAAACATTTCTGATGTCCTAACTAAGGGCCCGATTAAGATGGCAGGCGTACTTTCGTCCGACAGCCACCCTGTCGCAGATGGGACCACCCGACAGGATGTCGGCGGTCCCGCAGTAGGCATTAGGATGCAACTGCCACAACGGTGGTCACAATACCTATGTTTTGCATTGCCGTGGGTGCTGCTGGCTGCAGCACCCGCCGCAATGTAAAAAAGGGACATCGTACATATCCCTGCACTACATGGCAGGCATCGTGCGGTACCTAGCACATGGTGCAGGTATCTGTAGGGGAGCTCACTGTCATCGTAATCAGCCCCTAAATCAAACAATGTTTTTTATTTGAAGTCCTGCATTTATATCTAGTTAAGGTTTCGATTATACAAATTATTTTGAGGACTTTCATTTAAAATCAAGGCTCAGTGAAGAGAAGTCCTAAATGTAAACATGTGAGTTTACACTCAAATTCTGAATACATTAATGGGTTATATAGAATTTATAAAGAATTTCAGAACTACTTCTAATACAGTAACTTTTTTTCATGACTACTCCAAATGCATAACCACTCAGACATACAAAAATGTAAACAAGTATATTTCCAGATGGGGAATTCTACAGCACATTTCTAGTTTCTATTTTTTTTTAGAACCTTGGAGAAACCCCTTCCCCCCTACAATGTTTTGTGAGGATCCTCAGGGTACTGTTAAAGGATTTTCTCCTGTGGTTGCCAAAAGTAGCAGGCTGATGTCTGAAAATATTTTGAGTTCACATTCTCAAAATCACATGATCTGTGACAGTAAAACAGTGTGTTGAATGGATGAAATAGCTATTGTGGAATGGAATACATTTTCCAGCTCGCAAAGTGTCTTTTGCAACATATACAAACTTGAAAAGGGAATCAGATATGTAATGGCAGTCCCTCCCTCTCCCGTATGTGAGTAGGTTGCACTTCATCAATGCTTTGCACCTTCTATTGAAGGGTAACAAACCATTGATGAGTTACTGTGAGGAAGTGGATCATTAGTTGAGGTGGTTGGTAATCCACCACAAGTAATAATGTCATTATTCTTGTTATATCCAGTAAGGGTTCAATAATGTAAACAAGAGCTCAACCACTGGTAGCTGTGGCACAGAACAGACAGGTTTAACTTAAGGAAATGTGTAAAACAGTAAAAAAGTCAAAAACACAATACTGCAACACTGTATAAATCACACGCAAATTTATAAAATACAGAATAATTGAATTAACAAAATGGCACAAACACAACAAAAATCTAGTAAGGGGAATAAGTGATCTAAATGTTTAAAGTTTTAAATAAATATAGTGCCAAAAAGCCTTAAACACCAATTGGTTATCTGATTGCACTCGTTGGTACCTAGGAGCGATTTAAGGCTGACCGCAATGAGTTGTGGGTCAGATACTGAAACCAGACTCATCCCTGTCTCAAATTTTACTTTTGAACTCACTCTCTGAAATAGAAGTCAAAAATATTCAGTGGAGCAAGGCAGCAGTCTGTGTCTTAGAAGGGCTCCATGAGGCAAGGTAGCTTTTGGTTGTAATCCTAATGAAGCCATTAACCTTTGGTGAGAAACCTCAGAGTGAGAGAAAATCTAAATTAGCACCGAAGGAAGGTCCTTCACCATCCTGATACTTCTGGAGCCTTCAAGAGTTGAAGTTTCTACGTTCAGACTTGCTTACTTTTTTGGAACTTGGATTATTCTAGTGGGGCAAGCTGCAAGCTGTAGTCAAACAGGGCTCCCAAAGACAGGTACCCTCTCCACAGCATCATATTGAGACAGTTGTGCTGCTGTGGAAATGGCCAGAGCAGGAGCAACCTGAACCTTTGGCCTACCGATAAAGCATCCTCATCAGATTGACTGGGCAGGTTTGTCCCGGTCCTGCAGAGGTCTTTGCAGCAAAAAAGGTTTTAAGTCCCTGGAGTTTCAGGATGGTTGGAGGAGTTCTCTTTTACACAGAAAAGGGTCCCATGACCTCAGGAATAGCACTTAGTGGTTAAGAATCACTCAAGCAAAAGCCACCTGCAGGTTAATTTGCAGATCCGATTGGAACTGGTCAGCTGGCCTCTTCAAGATAAAGGTTTTCTAGCAGCTTTCTGTGTCTCTTTAGCTTAACAGGTGGTCAGGCAACTGACCCTTAGAATTCACCTCTTTGTCCTGTGCGCAAGTGGGAGCAGTTCAGACCTGTCACGTCTCCTCAAAAGTCTTAACAGTAGATGCAATCCTTCTTCTTTCTTTCAAATGTCCAGTTGTGTCCTGTAGAGGATGCCCAGGGGTACAACATTTATGTCTGGCATTATTCTGTGGTTGTGGGTGACTCCTGTCTCCTTCCTAACCAATAGGAAAATGTTCCCAGGGGTAACCCTGCCAACTTTTATACCACCTCCTGTGCATCCTATTGCAAACAATCCCACAGTGCCTCTCTCCTAAAACTAAGATGTCAGACACTTTCTTCTGCTATGCAGAGCGCCTGTGTCCACCAAAACTCCAGCACCCGTCACCTAATGGTGCCTCTGTAAACAGATTTAAAAAAAATTATACAAATGGAGGTGCAGTAAACGTGAGACACAAAAGTCCAAAGTGTTTCTTTTCTTGACTTTTATTTCATAGTTGACAAAGTAGGTTGAATTTGTTGTTTTAAAACAGCACTGACTGGCTTCAGTGATAGGCTTGCAGTCACGTTGGCGCTGTCACTGTGGTGGGTAGCACAATGGATGCTGCAGTCCGCTACTGATATTTAGCTTAGAGGCCTTGGATACAATGTGTACCGTGTACTAGGAACTTATAGGTAAGTTAATTATGCCGCTTATGAGTATAGCCAATTTTGACATGTTTAGGGATCTGAGCAAGTGCACTAGCCTGGTTTGAAGAGTCCCAGTGCACTGAGTCAAAACCCAGCAGCATCAGTCCAAACAAATGGGGGTGATCATGCAAAAATAGGGATTTTTCCACAGTTACTGTGACCTGAAAGGATGTATACACAGATTTGCAAAATGGACGAGGGACAACTATCTTGCGGTTGCGATCCCCAGCATCGGTGACACCATAATTTGCATGTTCCCCTCAATAACATTACCCAAACACCAACTTTTATTTTTGAAAACAGCCCCTGATCTTTCAAGGGACAAGGAATTTGTTAAAAACATGTTTAAAACAAAATGTCGGCATTCACAGAATGTAAATGCAAGGCTTGTGTTCTGCAGGCTCTTTCAAGCATCTATCCCTGCATTTTTAGCTGTTTGAACGGTAATGCAAAAATATGTCTTAATGAGCCAGGATTTCTTTCAACCCTCTTTAAATGACCAATTTGTGCTCCAATTGGTGTCCAAAGAACACCAACAGGACTGAGACCTGACCTTAATACGTATGGCCCTGAATTTGTATCCATATTCAGGGTGGTACCTTTCTTGCAAATCTTTGAGGAATATGGGCAAAACAACAAGATTTTGGGGTGCTCAGCATTATTTTCAAGTAGACCTGCACTGAAACTCCCTACAAACTTGGTGTTAGACCTGACATCCTTAGAAATGTTTTATCTGCTGGCCTCCAATTTTGCTGATCTCTTTTTGGTTGGTCTTAGGACTATGTGCACTTTACCCCAGCTGACGAGTGCTAAAGTGCTTATGCTTTCTCTCCTAAACATGGTTTGATTGGATTATCTACAATTGGTATATTTAATGTACCTATAAGTTACTAGTAAAGTGCATTGCATGTGCCCAGGGCCTGTAAATTAAATGCTACTTGTGGGCCTCCAGAACTGCTTGTGCCACCCACTTAAGTAGCCCTTTAAACATGTCTCAGGCCTGCCACTGCAGAGCCTGTGTGCAGTTTACACTGCCATGTCGACTTGGCATTAAAACCCCTTGCCAAGCCATAAACTTCCCTTTTATTACATATACGTCACCCCTAAAGTAGGCCCAAGGTAGCCAATAGGACAGAGTGCTGTGTAATTAAATGGCACGAGATGTTCCTTTAAGCTTTACATGTCCTGGTAGTGAAGCACTCCCAAATTTGTTTTTCACTATTCACATAGGTTAATACTGGGGATTCATTTTTACATCTATGTCATTTTTAATACCTATGGAATTGTAATGATAAATCCTCTTAAATGGTAAAGTCGAATGTATCATTACAATTTTAAAAATTGCACTTTTAGAAAGATGGCATTTTTCAGTTCTTAGCCCTATGTGCCTGCAGCCTGTCTCCAATACATGTCTTTTGTGGGTGAAAGCTGGATTTTGTCCATTTCCTCTAGACAGCCACAATGGGAGCCTAGGTGTGACTTGATGGGCCATCCGCATTCTGATGGGTCATCCTGGCAAGGATGGGAGGGTGGAGCTGGGCACAGCCCCAACACTG
Organism: Triturus cristatus; assembly: GCF_964204655.1. NCBI lineage: Eukaryota > Metazoa > Chordata > Amphibia > Caudata > Salamandridae > Triturus > Triturus cristatus. The sequence continues at coordinate 149,555,811 of NC_140582.1, read as the reverse complement.
CATACACAGTGTCCTGTCCCTACACAAAGGACTGTTCAACCCTCTTTAGTGAGTCTGGTACCAGGGAAGGAAGAGAGAACCTTTGTACACTTCAAAGGCACCACTGGGTATAAGGATTGGACTTCTGACCCTACCGCTTTAGTACACTTGTGGACCTGTGGATACTCTGCCAGGAAGAAGAACTGCTGTGCTGCAGAAGGACTGCCACTCTGCTGGACTATTGTTCTGGAAGAACTGCATTCTTGCGGTGCTGACCTGCTGCCCTCCTTGCCTGGGTGAGAAGGACTGGAACACATAACTTGAGCCCAGAACTGGAGTGACTCCAGGGGCCTGCTGGCTTGCTGGCATGCTTCCGATCTGAAGTTGGGGACATCAGAGACTTCCAACTCACTTGCCTCAGCACTGAAACTCAGCCATCTGTGATATTGGCCTGCCAAGTAGTGCCAATCCAGTCCTGGGCCATTGGAAAGTAGGTTAAAATGTTGCTCCAGCAGAATCCACACATCACCATTGAGGCTGCAGCTCAGAACTGGCGCATTACTACAACTGAGGACACATCACTGCAGTTGCGAGGTTTGGCTTCAACGCATCAACGACTGTGCAGCGCAGCAACACCATTCCCAACGCATCTTCGACTTCGCACAGCTCCGAACCAACACATTGCCTTCACTCTACGGATCGTCGATGATATATCACCTGCTCTGCACTTCACATCTCATCTTTTACGACGACACAGCACCACCTCTGCACATCATCTTGTCTTTGATGACAACACAACCCAGGTTCCTTTTACTGGGCCAAGGCTCATGCCTGTATCTGACCGGTGCTCCATTGCGGTTGGCTGGATCTTTTGGATTTGACCCAGTCTAGTGCGACAAGATAGCCCCAGTTAGCGCTTTATGCTTCCAAGCACTACATTTCGGTTTATTCTTCAAAAATTCATAACTTCAGTTCTACTTTTTGGATTTTTGTCATTTTGGGCTTGTTTAGTTCACTAAGCTAAGCTCTATTGTTCTACCCAGGTGTCGTATCTTTTTAGGTGGCGTTTTCACTGATTTACAGTTTGAAATGTTGCTCAAATACTTAACACATTGCCTCTTAAGTTAAGCCTGACTGCACTGTGCCAAGCTACCAGGTGGTGAGCACAGGTTAATTTAGGGTGTTTGTGACTTACCCTGACTAGGATTGTGGTTCCTGCTTGGACAGGGTGCATATCTCAGACAACCAGAAACGCAATTTCTAACACTTGGCCATGAGCACATTTGCTCACACAACAATTTCTCCAGATTGGAAAGGGTTTCTGTGTGGTAATTTCCATTTATGAGTGTAATTTTATTCATGACCCTGGAAAGAACTACACTAGTGTAAGAACCATAGTACTTTGTATGGTTTAGTAAGTATTAGCCACCCTGGACTGTAACCTTTTTCTGGATACTCTTTGTTTTCCCCCCCGTAAATCTGACAATTAGGTGAGCTCAATGGAGGCTTTTAATTAACTCAGACATGTGCTCTGATGTCGGTTTCACAACCAATTCTACTCCCTTTCTGAATGAGGGTAGATTTTGTCTGCACAATCTAGGATGTGAGGTGACTAGTAGGAATTGAAGCATGACTATAGTTCAAGAGAACAGTGCTTTTTACCGATACCTGTTTGGGGAGACTGACTGCTTGATCTCCACCTTTAAAGGTCTACCCACTCTGATTAAATGAGACTCCCTACATTTGTCATATCTTGGAAACTTATATGAGTTTATATATGTAGAAACTGCTGTTCACTCTTGGACTGGGAAAGATGAGTTCCATTTGAACCCTTTGTGCGTATTAAACACAATGTTGGCCTCTTTCATGTAGAATGGCTATGTCCATTTCAGAAATACCATCCTACACATCTGCATGTCCTGTCTCCATCCAAGACACCTATTCTACCTAGTGCATAGAAATGTTTGTCAGTCCATTCCCTCTGTGCAAAGTAAGTTTCCATGCCCTGGCTGAAACATACCTTTACAGAATTTTCTGTCTGGTCAGCATCTCACTTGCTACAGGTAACAAATGCAGGACTGTGCCCGTACACATACAATCTAGAACCACTCAAAAGTAATATTAGTGGTGAACGTGGGCCCAGACACCCAAGAAATATGGGTAACAGTAAAGGCATGAGAATTTGAAAGTTGCTGGCCCTCTGGTTGTCTCTGACACTCCACCATGGCCAGCGGAATGATACAAGTATTGGCTGCCTCCACCCGTACCGGTTTTGTTCTTTATTGTTGACTGGACTCCAAAGAAGCCTAATCTCTGATTTAGCAACAGAAGACACTGCACCATTAATGAGGCCTTTACATGGCTGCCAATCTCCATCCACACTGGGGCTAATCCTGAAAACTGTCTGCTAAAGGAGCTGTATTGCACCTGTCAGGAAGAGCAAAGCTGATCCGTAGGAAGGTCTGAAAAAGGCCCAGCTAACTAAACAGCCTGGATGGAGGTGTCTTCATAGAAAAATATCAAGAAGGAGGTAGGCCGGAGGATCCAAGATGGACTAAGAGAACCTTTTGGTCATGGATCATCACCATCACCTGGGTAAAGAGTAGTGAACCTTCACCTTCCCTGATCCCCCGCATTCCTTAATGGTGCTTGTATATACTCTTCCTCAGCACCAGAAGGAACAGGTGGCAGTTGGCTTCATGCAGATGGTCTAGGGAACAGTTCTTATGGCTCCAGAAAGCCTCTTGATTCTGGGAGGATTGGAACTTTCTTCCTAACTACTATATTTCCAGAGAGATCAACAGTTATAGTCATTGCTGGGTCCTAGCCCTATGAGACCTGGTTCCAGTTGGTCCTAATTTGATTAATGATTTCAGTGGTGCCTCTAGTCCCTTGAATATCTCTGCCACTAGAAAATTATATGTTTAATTGTGAATTTGAAGCTACAGGCTCCTAAAAAGGTTTTCTACCACCCTTTTAGTGAGTACTGACTCACCAGTCCATTTAGTACTTGAAAAATAAGGGCAGCAAGTTAAAACCCTAAACTGGTTCCGTATCGTTGGGTACTGTGTTGGAAGTCGTGTCCAGATTCCACCTATCTACAACCCTTGCACCCTTTCTAGACCTTTGTGCGACAGACAGGTTTTTGGAAAATGCTGATGACCCAAGCACTCCTGATGATCCACAAGTCAACCAAAACCAAGTTCAATAGGATAACAGTGTCCATATAGCCAAAGTTAAAGGAATTCAATCTACTACTGCTAAGACAATATAGCACAATGTTGTATTTCTTTTTCTATCTTAGATATGCTACTCGTTTACAAAACTGTCAAATAATTATTTTCTATTTTAATGATAAAGCACCAACTTGTTCATGACATAATGAAATGCTACAAACTGTGTCATATTACATATACGTTGCTTACCCCTAAACATCCTGGAATCAGCCATGGCTGCTCACCTTTGCAACCTTGAAAAAGTGAAGTGTCCAATAGGAGCAACTTGCTTAACCAATCAGAATGCATTAGTATGATGGAGTTGAGACTCCAGTGACGAACTATAGTATTTGTAAAGAATACTGCCCTGTCATCAACCACAGTATCAATACCACTAGAAATGTTTTCAAAGCAATTCAAAAATCAATTATTACTTCTCCTTTCAAAAAGCTATATATTTGAGGCATTCATACATTTCAATAAAAAGGCACTTAGGGGAGCTACGTGATGATTGTGAATGAAAAACGGGACTCCAATACTGTGACCTTTGGATCCATAACCATTTTTCTTCTCCAACATCAGGGGCATATTTATTATGTTTTTGTGTTGTCCTTGCACCACGCAAAGGGGCACAAGGGTCAACAAAATCTAGAATTATATTTACCAAGTCACGCAAGGTCACTTTGCATGGGCCTGGGTGGCTTGGTAAATGTGGAGTAGTGCAAGGCAGCGGAAGTCGCTGTCTTGCGTTACTATGCCCCAGGGAGGCTCTCCATGGGTGGAGCATGGGTGTTCTGACACATCCACCAATGGATTTTGACACATTCCCAGATTTACCATTAGTGTTAAACCTAGAAATGCGTCACAATGCTTCACTTTCCCTGGGGATGCATAACAAGGAGAAATATGCTTATTTCTGCTGTGTTTTCCTCTTTCTACATGTACTGTATTCTGCAGGACATGTAGAAAGGGGAAAAAGTCTTAGAGATTTTTTTCTGTGCAGGAAGATGCCCCTTACTGCACAAAAAAAATCTTGCCTATAATACAAACATGCTTGCAACATGGTTCAAGAGTTTCTGCATCAACACAAGGTAGCAGTTTGTGTGCCAGCACACGCAGAGAGCATGAATGCATTGTATAATGTTAAATATGGCACATTTCTGCCCCCCCTTTCATTTAGCACAGCAAAGTGGCTTGCTGAGTTGCGTGAAAATTCTGTAAATATGACCCACATTATTTCTAATTATTTACTTTTACTGAGATCATTACTCTGTGCTGACATATCCCTGTTTCTTCCATATGTGTGTCTGTGTATCTTTGCCTGTTCCACCTACCTTGCTGACTATGAAAGTCTGCCCCACTTCTTTAAAGTCAATTAACTTGTCAACACTCTGAATTACAAAAAACGGCAATTTAAGGACAAGCTCGAGAGTAATCAGAAACAACAGAGGTCAATTTGTGTGAGGTTTTTGCGACCAGGCTGTCGAATGTGCTTTACTGTGTTTATGAATAACAATCAACACTTTCTGTAACATCAATGGAGAAATGTTACAATGTTTTTCTGCATTGTCTGTAATAAGGCAACCGAGACTGAGTTAGTATTATGCTTACACATATTGTCCACCAGGAAATTAGAGGGCATAGACTTGGGAAAACTAGTTCATTGAATGTCATAATTACTGAGAAAGTGAACCCCCAATTAAAATGAATACCCTAACCTGCAGAACTACAGTATAGTCTCTCCAGGGATTTAAACAGCTATCTGAATTCGCAAAATTGATGTCCCCAAAGTGCTACTTATTTCCATTTTATGAAGTGTAATTATTAGTTTGTTTTGTGTTTTAATGCTTCAAAATATTCAGGCTGTCTTTTTCCAAGAGTACAATGCTAGTCTCAGCTTGATTTTTTTTCTCTTATCTAAATTGTAATCAGTAGCAAGAGAAATATGGCCAACTCTTCAACTATTTAACATTTCTAGTTACATTCTTTCTTCTATTGCACTTGCATGTTTTATATGTGAAGCTAATAATTTGAGTCCAAATATTTTCGCTATCCTCTATTATTACACATGATGAGCATTGATTAACACCTCTATATTAGGAACTGTTAATTCAACACAATAAAGGCAGCTATTGGGCTAATACTGTTACCAAAACATTTTACTTCCGAGCCCATTGAAATTAAAACATTTAAGCCAAACAAATTGCTGATCTGAAGTCTTGACTTGATTTGATTCAATGTAAATCCTTTGTTGTCAGCTTACCTGTCTTTTATTTTCTGGGTCTGTTGAACCTCATCAATGTCCATGCGCACCTTATATTTGATATGAGCAGGGATTTCATTTGTTGTGTTCTCCATATTCTGAAACACAATAGCAGCCCAGAACTTCTTTTTTTCAATCAATTGCAATGATCTGTTCACCAGGTCCCATTCCGAAGCGGCTGGTTCAAATTTGTCCAGAGTGAGGCACTTTAATGGAAGAATAGGGTAGGAAAAGGAAAATGTAATTGTTGAAATTAAAATAGCATATACTTCAGCGGACAGTGTGCCTACTGTGTGCAAGGTTTATTACTTCTTCAAGTTTCAAAAGTGTTTAACAACAATAACAATGTGAAATGTTCACCACCGAGAGCTGGAAATATTGATGGCAAAAGATTAATGATTTTTAATTTGCTAAAATAGCTTAACAATGACTATGAATTTAGAATAATTCAATGCTGCTAAGGAAGGATTATTTCTTTCATTAGCAAAGTCTCGTTCAGGGCAGCAGAGAAAGCCAAACAATATCAAAAGTGATTTTGGAGCTTTTCCCGACTAACCAGGACACTGATTTTTTGGTCTAATATGTAGAACCAGCTTGTTAAGTCTCCATGACACTACTGGCGGGGGCAGCTCCTCCGCTATGGCAGAGGAGCGTCGCCCCACTGCTTTTAAGCAGTGCACTGCAAAGTAAAGGAAACATAAAATGATAATAACTTTGAGATGTTCTCATTTTATGTTTCCTGCTGCTTTGCAGGGGTTGAGTGGAGCTGCTTTTTTCTCGGAGCAGGGCAGGGGAGGAGTGGTTTGCCCACTCCTAAGTGCACAATGATTGTTTGGTCAGCCCTCTCGGGCTGCCCAAACCAGTCATGCACACTTTCCCTGTTCTCCATGCAGGATGCATTACAGCCTGCGTTGAGAACAAGCCCAGGCCCCCATTTCCTGGTTGAGCATCGAACCAGGCCTCTCAAAACCAATGACAACGCTGCACTGCAGCAGTTTGATTGGTCAGGGGAGCCTGGGTGCTTACCAATCACAACGCTGCATTGCAGCATTGGGATAGGGCAGGGGAGCCTTTTCTGTGCTTCCTGTGCCTCGGTCTGATGAGGGGAGCAGGAGCAGAGATGCGGGACCGGCACGGCAAGGTAAGTTGCTTTTTTATTTTACTGTTTTCGCCAAACACCCTCACGCCCCTGCGCGCCTGTGCCCACCCCGCCACCCATGAAAAATGCCACTGCCACTGACTACTGAGAGGCTTTGTTGAGTAGCAAAGACCTGGCCTAAAGGTTGTGCCGCTAATCCTAAGAATAAATACATGCAAGATACACTGTACAAAATAAACATCATACCAGTACCATCACTATAAGTATATATATATATATTCACTGAAAAAACCATAGGTTTCAGGCACGTTATAGTTAGGAATTAGCATTTAAAAAACCTGAGAAATTCACTGAAAAAAACATAGGTTTCAGGGGCGTTATAGTTAGCTGGACTTTTCACTCGTACAAAACCATTGAAATTCCCCCGTTATAGTTAGTTCAGCTAACTATAACTCGCGCGCCCACAATGCACTGATGATGACGTCACATATTACATGAAAAGTCCAGCTAACTATAACGCCCCTGAAACCTATGGTTTTTTCAGTAAATTTCTAAGGTTTTTTAAATGCTAATTCCTAACTATAACGTGCCTGAAACCTATGTTTTTTTTCAGTGAATTTCAAAGGTTATTTAAATGCTAATTTCTAACTATGCCTACAGAGATAGGACATGTGACGAAAGAAGAAAAAACGCACAGAAAGAAAAAAAAGAAATGCAGAAAGAAGCAACAGAAGTCCTCAAAGACGAAGAAAAGTGCAGGAAGAAGGATAACGTGCAGAAAGAACAAACAGAAGAGCAGAAAGAAACCTTGTTGCAAAATTATCCTGTACCCTCAACTGTTTCAGACAGATACTGGTGGTAACTGAGTCTGACTAACCAGTCCTAGAGCCAGTGCTATGTTAAAAGACACTCAGAATACAGTGAAAACACCTACATACACTAGGGAACACTATGCGTTGGGGTCCCCCTGTGATCAGCATGACCTCCTCTGTAAGCCCCTAGTATATAATAGGGCAGGGGATTAAAACTACCTCTTAAAACGTGCCACAGGGCGTGTTTGCACACGTCACCTCAGGCCCCATCCCCTCACTTCCCCACTGTGTAAACATGCCCTGTGGCCGTTTTAAGTTGGGAGATTAAGTCCCCTTGAATCCTGAGGGTCCCTAGGGTCCAACTAGACCACTAGGTACCTCCAATAACCACCACAGAGCTGCGTTGCAGAGAGATGTAAAAAGGGGCATGGCCTAGACCACCTCTCTGCAACGCAGCGCAGTGGCGCTTACTGGAAGCACCTGGTGGGCTAGTTGGCCCCCAAGGTCCCTCAGGATTGAAGGGGAATTATTTCCCCAACTTAAAACGCACCACAGGGCTTGTTTGCACACGTTAACTCAGGCCCCGTCCCCTCCCTTCACCACTGTGTAAACACGCCCTGTGGCCGTTTTTTGTTGGGAGATTAAGTTCATTTGAATCTTGAGGGTCCCTAGGGTCCAACTAGACCACTAGGTACCTCCAGTAAGCGCCACAGAGCTGCGTTGCAGAGAGGTGTAAAAAGTGGCATGGCCTGGACCACCTCTCTGCAACGCAGCTCAGTGGCGCTTACTGGAAGCACCTGGTGGGCTAGTTAGCCCCCAGAGGCCCTCAGGATTGAAGGGGAATTATTTCCCCACCTTAAAACGCGCCATAGGGCGTGTTTGCACACGTCACCTCAGGCTCCGTCCCCTCCCTTCCCCACTGTGTAAACACGCCCTGTGGCCGTTTTTTAAGTTGGGAGATTAAGTCCCCTTGAATCCTGAGGATCCCTAGGGTCAAACTAGCCCACTAGATACCTCCAGTAAGCGCCACAGAGCTGCGTTGCATAGAGGTGAAAAAAGGGGCGTGGCCTCAGAACACCTGTCTGCAACGCAGCTCCCTGGCGCATAATGGAGATACCTGTTGGGCTAGTTGGCCCTCAGGGATCCTCAGTATTGAAGGGGAATTAATTCCCCAACTTACAACTGGCCAGGGGGCGCGTTTGCAGAGTACTGCAAGGAGGGGGCGTGGCCTCCGGCGCGATGCCGGGCTTTTATTTATTTTATTTTTTGAAGAAGGAGGGCTGTGAGGCCCCCCTTCTTTTTCTAATTTACTAGCCCTGGAGACCCCATCCCCCAGGGCCTGCACCCTAACTTTTTTTGTTGAAAAAAATAAATTTGGCCCTCCCAAGGCCTTAATCGGCCCCGGGGACCCCAACCCCCGGGTCATGGCCTTTTTAAAAAAAAAATATATATATTTATATAAACACCTAGGACATGCTGGCCAAACCGTATGTACCTATTACCATGACGATTTGCGTGATATTCTTTAAAAGGCGACTATGCATAGAATGAATCAACATGGAATGTATTTACACCGCTACTGACGTGTCTGACGCCCTACCGTGCCTAATCCCGGTGCCCCCGCCGGTGGGTACTCTCCAAGTAGACACCCTTGGCATTTATTTATACAGACATGGGTAGCTATTGACGGGCACATTTAATATACACGCACACCAAGCCATTCAAAGGGGATTCGACAAAAATTCGACCAAACTATGCAAGAAACCCCCCTCACGGTTAATAAAACACACATCCACCGCCGGATGTCTAATACTTTTTATTTTACTCTCTGGAAAGGAGACGAACCTCACTTGAGAGTCACAGCATGCTCCTGGCTGAGCCCAATGCTGTGTTACACCCACCAGTGCCCGCCGAGTGCCTCACACCTCTGTGTTGTATTCCACCAGCTAGTGCGTATGCTATGACACTCTCTAGCCCATTTGCACTGTAGCACCACCCCGTGAATATGTCATGCCACACTTGCCTTCACACGGGTTATATTGCCCCATCTAACGTGCCTTCCTCGATGCCTATGTTATAACGCACAGTGCTATGCCATACATATTACAATCTGGGATCCATATCTTTGTCACAGTGCATATGCAACGTTACACTCCCCAGCACATATTTTATATTACAACTTTAGAGACTAGTTAGGTTACACAAGACTGCCCTGTGCATATTACACTCCAAGGCGCATATCGCATAGCACACGCTAGTGCCTGTGCTATCTCGCGCTCTCCAATGAATCTGTCATTGCGCACAATGTATTGCATATTATATTTCATACCCCGGTTCATCTTATATCACACTTTTTGGTGCATAGTTTATACCATCTACTATATCTAGTTTTCATTTTCAATCGTGCTCCAAGGACTATGTTCTATATAACACTGCATCCACCTACCCTCTTCACGGGCATTACATTTTGCGATGGGGATGGAGGGTCAGGGGGTGTTTCTGCCAAGTGAGCCCGGAGTCACAGTCACAAACGTCCTCTTCTTCCTGAATAAAAGTGAGATTATGCTGCATACTTGTTCATATTTTAAGTAGTTCGCACAGACACACATTTTAAAAACAATAAAGTTCCTAATACCCACCTTCTCTGAACAGTTAGCTTGCTGTCCCATCCACCTCCTCCCTATCCTCTGTTGTCTGAATCCACGGACTAGCCTCCTCCCTCCTGCCATGCATGGTCTGATGTGCTGCCACTGCCCTCAATTCAGCATGATGTACCAGTCCACTCCTCCTGCCCTCCATTGCCCAATTCTATGGCCCATCATTGACCTCCTGCTTAGCCTCTGTGCTTAGCTTGCTGCCCCTATTCTCCTTCCCCCTGCCCTCTTTGTGCATGCCCCTGCTCCATCCTTTTTGCCCACCATGTTCCATGGACCTGCCACTCCTATCTACTCTGAGTGTTCTGTTGAGCTGCACTCCCCTCCCACCTGCCTAGCATTGTCAGATGACTGTAACCTGTCCCTGCCACCTCCACCCTGCCTGTCCACATGCCATGCCCCTATCCTCTTCCTCCTGTCCTCCATGGTTCATTTTACTGCCACACCCTTCTGCCCTCCCTGGTCTGTTGTGCTGCAACCGCTCCTCCTGCCTGCCCTGTGCGGTCTGTTGTGAGGCCCCTTCCCCTGAATTCTCTTGTCTGTGCCCAGGTCCTGACCCTCCCTTCTATCCTCCATGGTCCTTTATGCATGTCCCTGCACCCTCCTTCTTGCCCATCATAGCCATTGTGCTGCCACTAACCCTCCCGCTTGCCATGCATGGTCTTCTGTGCTGCCATGGCCCCTCCCACCTTCCCTGTGTGGTCATCTAGCTGCCCCTGACCCCCTCCCACTTTCCCTCCATGGTCTGTGTGTATGCCATCATAGTCTCATTGTTGCTCTCCATGGTGTGTCTTGTTTCTAGTGCCCAACCTGCCTGACTTCCATGGTCATCTTGCTGCTCCTGCCCTGCCCCCTTGCCCCCAGCCCTCTGTTTCCATGTGCAGACCCCTATTCCCTCCCTCCTGGCTTGTCTGTTCCATTGTAATGCCCCTGATCCGTCCCTCCTGCCCTTTATGGTCTGTTATGCTGCAGCTTTCTCTCCTGTCTGTCCATTATGGTCAGCTAGCTACCATTGCCTCTGTTCTCTGTTGTCCATGTGCATGGTCCTGTCCCCTCCCTATTGCTTTCTATGGATTGTTGTGCTGTACTCCCGTCCCGCATGCGCTGTGTGGTGTATTGTGCTGCTGCAAACCCTGATGCCTGCCCTGTAGGGTCAGTTTGGTGCACCTCTCCATGTCCCTCCTGTCCTCTGTTATCCGAGTCCATTTCCCTATCCCAATTCCTCCTGCCTACCATGATCCAATGTACCATACTTGCGAACATTTGGAACTTGGTAAGAGGGAGATTTTGAGAAAAAAAACTGGGGTATTGATTTTCCCCTTTGAAAGAGGAGATCGTAGGCAGGAGACAGATCAAATAAAGACCATTTGAGCTTAAAACATTGGACGTTTCCTGGCTGAAACAGGTCTGTTGGCATGTATGGTTGTTCTACCACTGCCTCTTCCTTCTGCCCTTAATGGTCTATTATATTGCCACAGCCTCTCTTGCCAGTCCTGTATTGTTGGTTTGTTGCCCCTGCCCCCCTTTCCACTGCCCTCCATAGTCTGTTGTGCTGCCACTGCCCTTCCTGCCTGCCCAGTGTGGTCAAATTGTTGCATCTGCATTCTCCTACCTGCCTTCAATTTTCAGAGTCTGTGCCCCTGGTCTCTGCCTCTCAACAGTATCCCAATGAACAACTAGATTGCTAACATTCTATATTTATTACAAAAGTGTGGAACGCCTGAGGTCATCTTGATGTAATCAAAACTGTAATACCTAGAGTATTTCCTTTAGAAATTACATATATGAGAGGGTCTTATTTGCATCAAAATTATGGTTAGTGCTCCAAAAAACTAAAATGAGGACATATTTTCTGAGTTTTCAAATAGCGACAAAGAACTTTTAAATTATTTGTAATCTTTATGTTTTTTTATCCAGTTGACCACTTGATTAACCCTTTCTCTGCGGCGGGAATTCTGCCGCAGCGCTGGGGGGTGCGGGGGGGCAGCGCGGTGGCGCTGTGCTCATGACGGAGCCACTCCGTCATGAGCCACGGTTGAGCTGTACTCATGACGGAGCGGTTCCGTCATGACTCCGCCCAGTTGCGTTGTCCCCCCGCACAGGCGGGGAAACAGCGCCGCGTGGGCGGAGCGGCCGCCAACGGTCGTGGCATGACGGAACCGCTCCGTCATGAGCACACGGCAACCGTGGCTCATGACGGAGCGGTTCCGTCATGAGCGGGGAAGGGGTTAAATGTTCCACCTAGGGGAGGGATGTGGTGTTACTTCCAGAGCTGCAGACTTTGCAACTGGGGAACCAGGTTGGAGTTTCTACTTCAGCTCAACATTCTGTGATTCTGGTCAAATCATTTAATCTCCCCATGTCTACAATCAAAATGAATTTGATCTTGTGTGATGTAACCAATGCTCATGTAAAGCACTCCAATACCTGACAAGTCTGCACTATATAAAACTGAAAATACACAAAAAATAAGTGTTTTGCACACATCTGTCATTGGGCTACATGTGGGCTACATCTGGGTGATATTTGTGCTGTATTTGGGCTCTTTTGTCTCTGGTGGCCATCTTGGGAGATTTATTTGTTATGAAGTTTCCTAATTTCCTCATTTACTGCAGTCTCCTCAGTAGGAAATGCTTTCAGTTTTTTACTTTGATTCCATTAAGAAGGTATTCAGATATGTCACACATTTGCCATAAATTCTGAATGTTAGCACTCTAGTTGCTCATTAGATCACTGTAGTAAAGCAACTGCTCACCACGGAAGTCTGCTGCTGGTGTTAAAAGTGCATGTTTCAGTCTGCATATCAGAATATTTTTAATGAAATAGAAGAGGATTTGAGAAGTCACTCAAAATGTGCCCTAATTTTTCTTTCTGCAGCACTAATCATACTTTGTATGGCAAAATGAACCCCCTCATTTTGTTCCTTTCTAAATTAAATGTTTTAAGAGTTACCACTTTATTCCAACCAAGATGGCTTTAGGTGTGCCATACGTTTGTCATAAGTAGGACTGTTAGCGCTCTAGTTGTTCTTTAGAACACTCTGGAAAGCTGCAGTAGAACACAAATGAATCAACTCACAGTCTCTGCCCTTGTTGGATATACATGTTTTACTGAGAATGTCAGACTTAATTCTCACATGACTGAGAAAGATAATGTGAATTTACAGAAAATATGCTCTCAGTTTAGCTTATAGATCACCTTCCAAACCACTGTGGGAAAAGCATGAGAAAATAGTTTTCTCTCAAACATGATATCATAGCAGAAGGCTTTTTCACATGGTAAAATCACCATAGAACACACCACAATTCATAAAATGAGTATGGTACCATCAGAGCAAGAGTAATAGAGAGCAGTAGAGTAGTAGAGAGTGAGTAGTAGAGAGTAGTGGAGTAGTAGAGAGTGAGTAGTAGAGAGTGAGTAGTAGAGAGTGAGTAGTAGAGAGAGAGTAGTAGAGAGTGAGTAGTAGAGAGTAGTAGAGTGAGTAGTAGAGAGTGAGTAGTAGAGTAGTAGAGAGTGAGTGGTAGAGAGTAGTATAGAATAGTAGAGTTAGTGGTAGAGAGTAGTCGAGAGTGAGTAGTAGAGAGTGAATTGTAGAGAGTAGTAGAGAGAGAGTAGTAGAGAGTGAGTAGCAGAGAGTGAGTGGTAGAGAGTAGTAGCGAGTGAGTAGTAGAGAGTGAGTAGTAGAGAGTAGTAGAGAGTAGAGAGTGAGTAGTAGAGAGAGAGTAGTAGAGACTGAGTAGTAGAGTAGTAGAGAGTGAGTGGTAGAGAGTAGGCGAGAGTAGTAGAGTGAGTAGTAGAGAGTGAATAGTAGAGAGTGAATAGTAGAGACTATTAGAGAGTGAGTAGTAGAGAGTAGTAGAGTGTGAGTAGTAGAGAGTGAGTAGTAGAGAGTGAGTAGTAGAGTGAGAAGTAGAATGAGTAGTGGAGAGTAGTAGAGAGTGAGTAGTAGAGAGTAGTAGAGAGTGAATAGCAGAGAGAGAGAATTAGAGAGTAGTAGAGAGTGAGTAGTAGAGTGAGTAGTAGAGAGTAGTAGAGAGAGAGTAGTAGAGAGTGAGTAGTAGAGAGTAGTAGAGAGTGAGTAGTAGAGAGTGAGTAGTAGAGTGAGTAGTAGAGTGAGTAGTAGAGAGTGTGTAGTAGAGAGTAGTAGAGAGAGAGTAGTAGAGAGTGAGTAGTATAGAGTTGTAAAGAGAGAGTAGTAGTGAGTGACTAGTAGAGAGTCATAGAAGGTGAGTAGTAGTGAGTGAGTAGTAGAGCATAAGTAATAGAGAGCAGTAGAGTAGTAGAGAGTGAGTAGTAGAGAGTAGTGGAGTAGTAGAGAGTGAGTAGTAGAGTGAGTAGTAGAGAGAATTAGAGAGCGAGTAGTAGAGTGAGTACTAGAGAGTAGTAGAGAGCGAGTAGTAGAGAGCAAGTAGTAGAGAGTGTGTAGTAGAGAGTGAGTAGTAGACAGTAGTAGAGAGTGAGTAGTAGAGAGAGTAGTAGAGAGTGAGAGTAAGAGAGAGTAAGAGAGAGTAGTAGAGTAGTATAGAGTGAGTAGTAGAGTGAGTAGTAGAGAGTAGTTGAGAGCGAGTAGTAGAGAGTGAGTAGTGGAGAGTGAGCAGTAGAGAGTAGTAGGGAGTGAGTAGTAGAGAGTGAGTAGTAGAGAGTAGTAGAGAGTGAGCACAAGAGCGAGGGTAGTAGAGAGAGAGTAGTAGAGAGTGAGTAGTACAGAGTAGTAGATTGCGTAGTAGAGAGTGAGTAGTAGAGAGAGAGTAGAGAGTGAGTAGTAGAGTAGAAGAGAGTGAGTGGTAGAGAGTAGTAGAGAGTAGTAGAGTGAGTAGTAGAGAATAGTAGAGCGTGAGTAGTAGAGAGAGTAGTAGAGAGTAGTAGAGTAGTAGAGAGTGAGTAGTAGAGACTGAGTAGTAGAGAGAGTAGTAGAGAGTAGTAGAGTAGTAGAGAGTAAGTAGTAGAGAGTGAGTAGTAGAGAGTACTAGAGAGCGAGTAGTAGAGAGTGAGTAGTGGAGAGTGAGTAGTAGAGAGTAGTAGAGAGCGTGTAGTAGAGAGTGAGTAGTAGAGATTGAGTAGTAGAGTGAATAGTAGAGAGTGAGCAGTAGAGAGAGAGTAGTAGAGAGTGAGTAGTAGAGTGAGTAGTAGAGAGTGAGTAGTAGAGTAGTAGAGAGTGAGTGGTAGAGAATAGTACAGAGTAGTAGAGTTAGAAGTAGAGAGTAGTAGAGAGTGAGTAGTAGAGAGTGAATAGTAGAGAGAAGTAGAGAGAGAGTAGTAGAGAGTGAGTAGTAGAGAGTGAGTAGTAGAGAGTGAGTAGTAGAGAGTAGTAGTGAGTGAGTAGTAGAGAGTGAGTAGTAGAGAGTAGTAGAGAGTAGAGAGTGAGTAGTTGAGAGAGACTAGTAGAGAGTATTAGAGATTGAGTAGTAGAGTAGTAGAGAGTGAGTGGTAGATAGTAGTAGATAGTAGTAGAGTGAGTAGTAGAGAGTGAATAGTAGAGAGTGAATAGTAGAGAGTATTAGGGAGTGAGAAATAGAGAGAGAGTAGTAGAGAGTGAGTAGTAGAGAGTAGTAGAGTGTGAGTAGTAGAGAGTGAGTAGTAGAAAGTAGTAGAGAGTGAGTAGTGGAGAGTAGTAGAGAGTGAGTAGTAACGAGTAGTAGAGAGTGAGTAGTAGAGAGGGAGTAGTAGAGAGAGTAGTAGAAAGTAGTAGAGAATGAGTAGTAGAGAAGTAGAGAGTAGTCAGTCAGTGTCAGTCAGTCAGTGTCAGTCAGTAAGTGTCAGTGTCAGTCAGTCAGTGTCAGTCAGTTAGTCAGTGTCAGTCAGTATCAGTCAGTGTCAGTCAATCAGTGTCCGTCAGTCAGTCATTGTCAGTCAATCAGCGTCAGTCAGTGTCAGTCAGTGTCAGTCAGTCAGTGTCAGTCAATCAGTGTCAGTCAGTGTCAGTCAGTCAGTGTCAGTCCGTCAGTGTCAGTCAGTCAGTGTCAGTCATTGTCAGTCAGTCAGTTTCAGTCAATCAGTGTCAGTGTCAGTCAGTGTCAGTGTCAGTCAGTGTCAGTGTCAGTCAATCAGTGTCAGTCAGTGTCAATCAGTCAGTGTCAGTCAGTCAGTGTCACTCAGTCAGTGTCAGCTAGAGCAGCTCTGCTGATCTGGTTCTCTGGCTCTAAAGCAGCTCTGCTGACCTAGTTCTCTCCCTCTAAAGCAACTCTCCTGACCGGTTTCCCTGGCTCTACAGCAGCTCTGCTGACCTGGTTCTCTGGCTCTAGAGCAGCTCTGCTGACCTGGTTCTTAGGCTACAGAGCAGCACTGCTGACCTGGTTCTCTCCCTCTAGAGCAGCTCTGCTGACCTGGTTCTCTCCCTCGAAAGCAGCTCTACTGACCTGGTTTCTCTGGCTCTACAGCAGCTCTGGTGACCTGGTTCTATGGCTCTAAAGCAGCTCTGCTGACCCGGTTCTATGTCTCTAAAGCAGTTCTGCTGACATTGTTCTCTGGCTCTAGAGCAGCTCTGCTGACCTGGTTCTCTCCCTCTAGAGCAGCTCTGCTGACCTGGTTCTCTCCCTCGAAAGCAGCTCTACTGACCTGGTTTCTCTGGCTCTACAGCAGCTCTGGTGACCTGGTTCTATGGCTCTAAAGCAGTTCTGCTGACTTGGTTCTCTGGCTCTAGAGCAGCTCTGCTGACCTGATTCTCTGGCTCTAAAGCAGCTCTGCTGGCCTGGTTCTCTGGCTCTAAAGCAGCTCTGATGACCTGGTTCTCTCCCTCTAAAGCAGCTCTGCTGACCTGTTTCTCTGGCTCTACAGCAGCTCTGCTGACCTAGTTCTTAGGCTCTAGAGCAGCTCTGCTGACCTGGTTCTCTGGCTCTACAACAGCTCTGCTTACCTGGTTTTCTGGCTCTAAAGCAGCTCTGCTGACCCAGTTCTATGGCTCTAAAGCAGCTTTGCTGACCTGGTTCTCTGGCTCTAAAGCAGCTCTGCTGACCTGGTTCTATGACTCTAAAGCAGCTCTGCTGACCTGGTTCTCTGGCTCTAAAGCAGCTCTGCTGACCTGGTTCTCGCTCTCTAAAGAGCTCTGCTGTTACCTGATTCTCTGGCTCTAAAGCAGTTCTGCTGACCTGGTTCTCTGCCTCTAGAGCAGCTCTGCTGACCTGGTTCTATGGTTCTAAAGCCGCTCTGCTGACCTGGTTCTCTGGCTCTAGAGCAGCTCTGCTGACCTGGTTTCTCTGGCTCTACAGCAGCTCTGCTGACCTGGTTCTCGGCCTCTAGAGCAGCTCTGCTAACCTGGGTCTCTGGCTCTAGAGCAGCTCTGCTGACCTGCTTCTTAGGCTCTAGAGCAGCTCTGCTGACCTGGTTCTCTGTCTCTACAACGGCTCTGCTGACCTGGTTTCTCTAGCTCTACAGCAGTTCTGCTGACCTGGTTCTCTGCACTCACGATGCACGCACCCGACTTCGCGAAAATATATTTAAAAATAATAGAAGTTTATTATAAGTACAAATATATTATTTTTATGAATATCTTAATATGTATCCAGGAACTCCGATAGTGTCGCTTCTGACAAATGGATACGGACCACAGAATCGTGCAAAAGTTCAGTTTATTGCAAAAATCACCATGCCGCCATGACGCGTTTCAGCCCGAGCATGGGCCTTGATCACATGACACGGTAACGTTACATTTCATTGGTTTATATGACGTGAGTAACAAGCAAGTTGATTGGCATTTACTGCAAATAACAAATGACATAGATGACAGACTGCTAGCAAGTAGTTGGTAGTTCCATACTCGTTATCGGTTAAAATTACGTGTAAAATACAATAGGTAAAATTACATGTGATTAGCCAGAGAAGTTTATAAAAAACCTTAAAACCATAAAACATTAAATAAAATAGATTTCTGGTGTAAATACACAGGCCATGGTTTCATTGGAACAAAATGCTAGTCTGACAGTAATTAAATGCATATTAATCGATCATTTGAGCTTGGACTCTGAATATTTAAGATTAAAACCAATGTAAGAAAAAAGTGTGCAAAAAGGTGCAAAAAAGTGCATGAATGCCTGTGGGGGTACATAGTAGGAAACCAAAAGATACCTCCTTGGTCAAGGTGAATAATATAGATGTCAAGTAGGGCATAGTTTATAAGCATATGCCAATGTTTGATTATTTTACCAACATTACCCCCGGTTGGTGCATAATTTCTGAGTGCAAAAAGGCAAATGTAAATATATGTATTTCCGCTAGTTTAAATGCAAATAGGTAGGTTTCTTTGCGAAAAACTGTCATCTGGACAGAGCAAATATAGACGATTGTATGCATATAGATATCCATGAGGAAAATATTCCCTCACAATGGTTACTGGAGCCCCAGTGATACTGTTTGAACATGCAATTACGGTCTGTCCAGCATAAACACAATTTCATTTACATGAGTCTAGTAATTGATAAAACAAATTTTTTTAGATATATTTTTTGTATGTGGTCAGCTCTTATTGGAGTATTAGGATGCAGATTGCCTTGGAGAAAGTAAAATGAAATATATAGGTCACAAATACGCAGATATGTAAAACATGAATGACATTTGCAAAGACAATCTAGTGATACTTTTCAGTTAAACAGAATGAGTTGCAAAATGTATCAAGAACACAACAAGTGATTGTAGATGGCCTTTCCACAGGATCAAAGTTGAAATAATCTGTATGAGTACACGCGAGTGTCTTCCTAAGGTGAACATTAATATTATGGACTAATGCGTGGCTGTAGATGGTATTGTTCTTAATATGTATATTAACGACACATACATATCATTTTGGAAGATATTTTGCTGGAGTCGCACACCCAGCGCACCCCTGCACGTATAGGACGTCATGCGGGACCTGCAACAGCGCAAGCATCTCGTACCGTAATGTGCATGTATCGCGAATGCGCGGGAGCAGGAGTCGTGGACTGGTCACATACCAATCGCGCACATCACATAATATTAAATGTATATGATGTAACTGAAAAACACGCAGCCGTCGCACACCGTACACGGATCCTTCAAGACTTTTCTAAAATGGTGGCTAGAATGCGCGCACCCACCGTGATGTGTACGCTTTGAGTGCGCGACTCCGAAAAAAAAGAGGATTTTTTTTTTAAAGAAAATAATATAAATATATTAAAATAAAAAATGAAAACAAGAAAATTAAGCAATATTTTAGTTTGAATTTTTTTGGGATTTTTTTTTGCAATTCTCAGAAAAATATATAGTGGTATTTAATGAATAAAACATTTATAAATAAACATTACAAAAAAATAGGTATAACTACTATCACACTTAAAAATTTGCATTTAAAAAGCTTTGAAATTCATTGAAAAAAACAGGTTTCAGAGACGTTATAGTTAGAAAGTAGCATTTAAAAAACCTTAGAAAATCACAGAAAAGACCATAGGTTTCAGGGGTGTTATAGTTAGCTGGCCATTTCACTCGCACAAAACCATAGAAATTCCTCCGTTATAGTTAGTTCTGCTAACTATAACTCGCGCGCCCGCAATGCACTGCTGATGATGTCACATATTGCGTCATTCATGACATGGTCAGTGACATCACTGATGACGTCACTGATGTCATCTCAAATGACATCACTGACGACATCATCCACGTGACAATCTGATACACCTCATCAAACACTAGTATAACCTTTCATCACTCACTGTAAAATACATTGTACCATATTTGAAACCATTGACACACCAATACCAGTTACTACATACCGACTCACTGATTCCTAAGTCTACACACACAACTATCCATTCAACAACAGAATCATTTATACATGCAGTCACTAATTAATAGAACACTATCATATGCACTTATACACAAATATAGACATTGACACATCAGCAGTCATCTTAGTCGGTTATGCAGTCATCCTACTCACTCATGAAAAAAATGAATCACACTTACATTTACTCACTTACACAATTTTCCAACAACACCTCATTTATTCAAACACATGGTAACTCATAGTTAATATGTTAAAAAATCACCATTTCAATTATACACACATTCATATAGTTACTCTCACAATCACTGACTCTTACACATACTTATTTATATACACCAGGGGGTGAGCTTGACACGGAAAAGCGCCTGCAGGACTGTATGCTAGCAGTGGGGAGTTGGATGGCAATGAATTGCCTCAAACTAAATTCCGATAAAACAGAGGTTATTCTATTCAGAAATATTACTAATTTCTGGACCCCTGCTTGTTGGCCGTACTCTCTTGGCACGCTTCCAGTCCCGGTCGCCAGAGCAAAAAACCTCGGCATAATCCTGGATGATAGACTGACCCTGGATTCTCACATTAAAGAGGTGACATCCAAGACCATGTACACCATTAGGACGCTGAGGAAAGTGCTTCCTCTGCTTCCCCTGGACAGTAGACAAACAGTGGTCAGGGGGCTGGTACTTGCCAGATTGGACTACTGTAATAGTCTGTATTTAAATGCGCAAAGCAGAGCATTAAGCAAACTTCAGATCTTACAGAATGCTGCTGTCCGTCTCCTCACGGGCGCTTCAAGATTTGCCTCTGCGTCCGTAGGAAGAAAAACCTTGCACTGGTTACCGGTTAATAGCCGCATTCAGTTCAAGGCCCTGACCCTGACCTTTAAGGCTCTGCATGGCCTAGGCCCAGATTTCCTAAAGAATAGATTACACTGGTACGTGCCAGGCAGAAACCTACGTTCTAAAGAAGCCCATCTGGCGCAGGTCCCGCGCATTAGGAAAGCTCGCTGGGGAGGCAGAAGTTTTATTTACGGGGCTGCCAAGGCCTGGAACGAACTTCCTTTGTACCTCAGGTCGGCAACGGACTTGCTGTCTTTTAGAAGGGAACTCAAGACTTGGCTTTTCCGTAATGAATAATCCCGTTCTCCTCCATCATTTGCCTCGACTCAGCTTCCTCAGGATCTTTCTAGACAGCGCCAGGACGCCTCCGGGTAATTGTCGCGCTATATAAAAACCAATAACATAACATAACATAACACCAACTCTCACATACAATGCCTTTTATTTTTTACTTTGTTGAAGATGTACAACTAAAATATATTCGCTCACCAATAGACAAATAAATACACTCATTCACCCAAACAACTGTTTCCACATGCACTCTTAAACCTATGCACCTAGTCAATCAACCATTCACACATCTATGCATAGAGTTACAAATACACCATCCAACCACACACAAACTCAGTGTCCCATACAAATACTTACCCAACTAATCAATAACTAATATACACACTCATGTAGATAGTGACCAACTGATGCAGCATGTTACAACAACATAGACAGTGATGCACACATTCACATAGTTTAGTTACTAATCCATGTTTTAAGTGAGACACTTTTCATTACTCACTTAAACAGACAGTCAGACAGCTATTAAATCCTCCATCCAGACAGTTATATATCCACTCAATCTTCAATACAGATTGGCATATATATAATATATATTAAAATTTCTAACTAAACCATATTCACTGGATGATGTAATCAGTGATGTCATCAGTGATGTCATTTGAGATGTCATCAGTGATGTCATCAGTGATGTCTCTGACAATGTCATGAATGATGCAATATGTGAGATCATCAGCAGTGCATTGCGGGCACGCGAGTTATAGTTAGCAGAACTAACTATAATGGAGGAATTTCTATGGTTTTGTACGAGTGAAATGGCCAGCTAACTATAACACCCCGGAGACCTATAGTTTTTTCTGTGAATTTATATATATATTCACACCTTTCCAACAGACAGATTACATCAGCAAGGACAGTAGCACTTTAAAACATCAAAAGTAGAAAATGTGAACTACGTCCATTGAAATTGACAAAATGTTATATGTCATCTGCT
Organism: Triturus cristatus; assembly: GCF_964204655.1. Lineage (NCBI taxonomy): Eukaryota > Metazoa > Chordata > Amphibia > Caudata > Salamandridae > Triturus > Triturus cristatus. The sequence continues at coordinate 149,533,932 of NC_140582.1, read as the reverse complement.
GTTTATCGAATAATGATTTTTTCAGTCATGTATTTATTGCTCAAATGCACAAATATATTTAACAGATATCAAATGCAGGAAAACATCAAGCATATATGAGTGTAGGATGTTGTTTATGTCTATTGGGTTCTGTTACGGCATACGGACCACGTGGTATAACACGAATGAAGCACCGTCACTTTAAATAAGGCACTTTTCTTACTTGCCACTGTCATGTGATCAAGGCTCAAGCGAGCCGAAACGCGTAATGGCGACGTGTGAGGAATTAAAGAACCTGCACAAACTCTTTGGGTCAGTGTCCGTTTCTCAATAGGATTCCTGTAAGCAACGGAAGAAGACTTGTGATATAATTGACCGTTTTTTGTCTCGCAAGGTCATTCACGGACCCCCTCCTCGGAAATGTCGACAGGAACAGTGAGACACCACTTCCAGGACAACCTGGAAGCATTCAGTGATCCGATGAGGATATCGACCGTCTGACCCCCTGCAGCCCAAGAGAAGCCAAGAAACCCACGGGATCCTGTGGACGCCGGGTCGGAGGACCAGGGGAAAACAGAACAAAGCAGGTAGGCAAAAACAGGGTAACGCAAGGTTAGGAGGTGTTCAATATACACAACAACGTTGCAGTATTCAAGATGACCCAAAGCTGTCAGTTGTATTAGAATATTACAAACAATTGTCCTCATGTTGGCCGACGTGGCAAGAGCACGGGAGGCGGCAGCCACGGAGATGTTCTCCGACACCCTCCCTTCAACTAGTCGAGTCAAGGAATTCACTCAAGAAAACTCAAATGTGAATAACACTGTGAGAGACTTATTTAAAAAACTAGAAAAGAAAAGGAGATCTGAAATGAATAAATGGTGGGAAGCCAAGTCATTGCAAGGATATATTGACGTAAACAGAATCCCCAGAGGTTTACGTATACTTACGGCGCCAAGTTATGACGAACCTACCCCGGAGCTAATGAAAGAATGGGCAGAGTGCAACCTAGAGTCATCAAGGAGGTTAACTCTCATTCTGATTAAATATGCAGACATAGATAGGGCTAAACTATTAGGAGAGATAGATGAAATCAATGAGGCATTGGAGAAACTTGAACAAAAGGATGAACAAAGCAAATTAAGAAATGAAATGGCAATCCGCCTTCTAAAAGAAGAAGAGAAAATTAAAGCGAGGAAGGCATTCAAATTCCAAAGGGATAGAACTGATTATGAATTAGGTCACATTTTTACTTTTGCCAAGCGCTTTGACTCATTGAGAAAATAGAAATTCCAAAATGTGGAAGGTACATCAACTTCGTCTGCTGTAGCCAGTGGCTTACTTAGTCACACGTCCAACACTTCTCAATCAGAGGCCAGCTCAGGTGGAGGAAGCGAATCCAAATCGGAAATGCGCAATGTTACAATGATAGGATCTAAACTCAAACCGTCACCAGGAGAGGAGCTCAATTTTTTATGTCAGGAACGAAGACAGACACTACGTCCAAGACCTCCAAGAAATCCAGCACTTCCAACTACAAGTGGCGGCAGAGGCGCAAAGCAAATATCAAATGAACAAAATCAAACCAGAAGAAGAGGACGGGGATATTGGAAGAACAAACAGTAATTAAAGATCAAAAGAACAATACAATAGTCAACCTATCCAATATCAAGTTGACAAAACGAGAGGAAAATATTTTATGTCTTGGCCTTTCCTACGCACCACAAACAGATTTTGACTACACCTCTACGAGACTAGATATATACAAAGGCGTGCGCAAACTAAAATTGAAAAAACATTTTTTAACAAACAAAACGCATATAGCATAAAATCCCAAATCAAGAAAATCAATGATGGACACTGCAGAATCGATATTAACTCAACCGGATGAACCTTTATTACAAATTATGCAGGGGCTATATGTAGAAAACAATGCAGCATCAAATCAAGCTCAAAAGCAGACAAGCCCAGGTCTTACATTATTGTATAAAAGCAACATTCTAAAACCAAGTCCTTTCAACCCAAATCCTCATTTAACCCTATTATGATGTGAGATTCTATTGATATTTTTCACGAGGCAGTTACCTCACAAGTCAAAAATCTGCACAAAATGACACAATCAAAGACTAAGAAATTCAACAAAGCCAACCAACAATATAGGAATTTAACATCTATGATGCAGAATAACAAGGATATCGTGATCTGCAATAGTGACAAGGGTGGCAATATAGTGATTTGGCCGGTAAATCAATACAATAAAGAGGCATATAAACAATTGAATGACCGCGCTTTCTTTATATGTAGCAACATGGCCAACTTGAAAGCTACGTATAAAGAATTCTATGTTAAACTTGCCAGATGGAAAAATGCTCAACTAATAAGTATGGATGAATATGAATACTTAAAGAATGACAATCCAATAACTCCTACTATGTACTTCATCCCGAAAATTCACAAAAACTCTACTGACCCCCCAGGGAGACCAATAATCCGCGCCAGGGATGGTCTAGTTGAGCATACAACAAAATACATTGAATATTATCTGCAAAGTTTTGTAAAGGAACTACCATCATACATAAAAGATACCAGTGACTTTTTAAGAAAGATTTCAAAATTTGTATGGCAGTATGATTTTTATTTGATTGCATTGGATGTCACTGCCCTATACACCAGTATTGAACACACTGATGGCCTTACAGCGATTGAATACTACCTGTCACAGAGATCTATACAACATCAGAAGCACAGTACGATGTTGATTGAAATGATTAGATATTGTCTGTTCAACAATATCTTCATGTTTAACAGTCAACTGTATCAGCAGACCAGAGGTGTAGCCATGGGGACCAGCTTCTCTCCAAGCTATGCCTGTCTTCATATGGGCAGGTGGGAGGAGCTAGACCTCATGAAGGAACACAGTGAATGAATCAAAAATAATGTCAAGATATGATTAAGATATATTGACGATTTATTTGTGGTGTGGCAGGGGACATTAGAACAAGCCAACACATTTGTTGAGAATATTAATGCCAATAATATCAACTTGCACTTTACTGCAACCATCAGTCAGTCAAGTATTGAATTCTTAGACACTCAGATATATATCCACAATAACAAAATTGAAACCCGCTTATTTAGAAAAAAGACAGCGGGCAATTCCACGATCCACGCGAGTAGCTCCCGCCACAAACACCTCATTAATAGTATACCATATGGGGAAATGCTACATCTCAGACAAATTTGCAGTAACAAGGAAGACCTAAAGGTAGCACAAAGTGAAAGTAGAACACGTTTTAAACAACACGGCTATTAATCTGAGTTGATTGACAGGGACATTTCTAAATCTATGTCATGCAGTAGGGAGGAGGCATTGCAGGATAAAAATCTGAACAGGACTAATCAGAGTGGTATTATTGACATCAATGAGAGATTAGATTCAAGTAATGAAGAGTTCCAGTTAATTATTAAATACAGCAAACAACACAAAGCACTTAACAAAATCATCCAGCAGAATTGGCCTCTGGTATGTAGTGACCCAGTGATTGGACCCCTGCTACCGCAAAGGGTGTCCATCACCTACAGTCAAGCACCAACAATGAAGGATATACTAGTTAAAACATGTCCAGAGGTCATTGATAACAGCAGCTGGATACAAACCAACAAAGGTTTTTATAGGTGCAAAACCTGTAAGGCGTGTATTCATGGTATTAATACTAACACATATAATACACCATTCAGCGATCAGGTTTACAAGATATCCAAGCTTTTGACATGTAAGAGTTTGCTGTCTATGTGCTGTCATGCCCTTGTGGCCTACGGTACATAGGCAGCACCAAACTACCTGTACATAAACGTATCCTGCAACATTTAAGAGCTATTACTAATCAGGATAACACCTATCCAGTGGCGCGACGTTTCAGGGAATATCACAAATCGAACAATCACAACCTGAAATATTATGTAATTGATGCTGTCCCCCCAAGCAGGAGAGGAGGAGACCGAGAAAACAAATTAATCAAGCTGGAAACTCGGTACATCCTACAATTAGATTCCAAACATCCTGGGGGGCTTAATGCCACGGAGGATTTACACACGTCTGGTTTGTTTTGATGTTAATCCTTAGACTGGAATGAAAGCCGTCTTCTCTTGATAGTTTTTTAAGTTGTAAAGATCTTTTTATGATGGGTGTGTTTTATCCTCTGAATCTTTTTTAGACACAGTTTTTATGATGAGTATTTATCTGGTTTTATAATTTTTCAGAAAAAATCTTTTTATTAGATTGAAAATCGATAGATTATTATGTGCATTTATTTATATTTTATATTTATTGGATGTACAGATATAAATAGGTTTTATTGCCTTTTATCTGTCTGGATATTTATACATGTACATTTATTATTATATATATGCTCCAATTTGCACATAATCTAATCTTTCCAATTTTTGTAATGATGGATATACTGGTTTAAAACTCACTGGATTGTGATGAGAAAGGTTTAATGGGGTGAAACAAACACATGTCAAGGCTTTAAAACAACTTACAACAAATGAAGTACCAATACCTACTGAAATATATATCCGATTGCATAATGATTGAAAATAATGAAATGATATTTATGACAAAAACATCTTTATTAGTTAAAGAATCCACCATCCAATCAGACCGAAGGAGAAATTAAGTACTTCTCCAAACAAGTATCGTCCTCACGAAAAATGCTTTTTTATTTTTATTTTCACATAGATTTGCACCTAAATAGCACACATCACTTTGGGTAGTTATACCACACTGACTTGTATTTAGATAAAGAATTGATCTAGCCATGTAATTGCATATAAATAAAATAGAGGACAACAGATTTTGGATTGATCCATACATAGATGATTCGACATGGTATTTTACCGATATTCACACCTTTCCAACAGACAGATTACATCAGCAAGGACAGTAGCACTTTAAAACATCAACACATTAAAATGTGAACTACATCCATTGAAATTGACAAAATGTTATATGTCATCTGCTGTTAATCGAATAATTATTTTTTCAGTCATGTATTTATTGCTCAAATGCACAAATATATTTAACAGATATCAAATACAGGAAAACATCAAGCATATATGAGTGTAGGATGTTGTTTATGTCTATTGGGTTCTGTTACGGCATATGAATCACGTGGTATAACACGAATGAAGCACCGTCACTTTAAATAAGGCACTTTCCTTACTTGCCACTGTCATGTGATCAAGGCTCAAGTGAGCTGAAACGTGTGAGGAATAAAAGAACCTGCACAAACTCTCTGGGTCCGTGTCCGTTTTTCAAGAGGATTCCTGGTAAGCAACGGAAGAAGACTTGTGATATATATATATATATATATATATATATATATATATATATATATATATATATTTTTTTTTTTGTAGCAATGGGGTTTAGTGCCGGATCGCACAGCAGCGGGTGCGAGCGTAGGGCCAAACCCAGGCCAAGTTCAATTTTATGACAAGAGACGCCGCACTCTGGAACCAGTTATTTTCAAAGCTTTATTTGTACAAAGCCCAGTCTGTCATACCGACGCGTTTCGGCCATGGCGGCCTTTCTCACAGTAGGTGACATTACTATCAGCTGACATTATATGTCATTTCCTGTTGGACAATTGCTCCCATTAAATTCTGGGAGTTGAAGTTCAATAATTACAACAATCACCTTTTGACAGAAAAAACTGAAAGAAATTTGTTTCTTGTTAACGCAATTCACAAATATACCAGTGCAAACATGATTATTATGTTGTTGCTGAAAATTGGTTATATGCGGAAAAAGAGAGCAATGCACAACAAAACCGCTATTAAAAGTAATGATATTCATTGTATAGTACTGCGTTATGGAAAAACTGATATTATTAATGCCTATAAAGTTAGTTGGCAATGTTATCGTATAGTACATGTATATCTTGACTAAATGAGATAATGCCACAGTGGCTGAGTATTGTTGTGCATGTTATACGTGTGTAGCTCAATTCCTATATTTCGCATATTGATATGGAAGATCTGGTAACGGTCTAGTACCATTGAGGCTATACCAGGAAATGAATGCATATGACAGTCAAACCTTGTGGTTCATATCTATAAATGTACATAATATTCCTCATCCAAGTTCATCCCTTTAGGATTTTTGGTACGCAGCCTAATGATGTACTTGGATTCAAGCTGGCGGAGCGTCTTCTTGCGGTCTCCCAAGCGTTCATTTTCTTCTACTGCGTCTATGGCAATAAATTTCATATTTTGCCACTCTCCGTTCTGGCATGTGAGAAGATGTTTTGCGGTTGCATACGTTGAGTCTCGATTTTTTACAGCTCTTATATGTTCGAGAATTCTCTTTTTCAACATGCAGACCGTGCTTCCAATGTATCTCATTCCGCAATTGCATTCAATGCAGTACACTACAAATTTGGTAGTACAGGTGATTCTCTTTGTGATATCGATCTTTCTACTATGTGGGTCTCTGATGTCTTTCTTGTTGGTTCCAATTTTGCATGCTTTGCAGTTATTGCATTTCCTGAATCCGATTTCTTGTTGAGTAAGCCAATTAGTGGTAATGTTTTTTGTTTGGAAATGACTCCGGACTATTGTGTCCTTAATTGACGGTGCTTTACGGAAGGTAATGAGAGGTGTGGGTCCAATGATTTGGGCCAAATCTCGATCTTGTTGAAGTAGTGGCCAGTATTTTTGAACGCTCTGTCTAATTTTGTGCGCTTCCTTGCTGTAGGTCAAAATTAGTCGCAGACTGGATTGTGTCTCCTTAGTTATATCTTGCGATTTGTTTATCAAGATTTGAGTGCGTGATAGCTTGTTAATCTTGTTTTTACTTTTATTTAGATCTCGTTCTTTATATCCTCTCTTGCTAAGTCTGTGTGCACTTTTTTCGATTTCATTGGACGCATCCTCATCTTTTGAGCAGTTCCTCTTCATTCTTACAAACTCCCCAAAGGGGATGCTTCTTATGAGTGCTTTTGGATGGAAACTGTCAGCATGGAGAATGCTGTTGGTTGCTGTTTTCTTTCTATATAGAGTGGTTTGCAATTGGCCTTCATCTATATAGACTGTAATGTCCAGAAAATCGATTGTGTGTCGATTGCTGTTACAAGTAAAGGATAGACCAATGTCATTGTTGTTCAAAGTTCTAAAGTATTCCATGAATTCCTCTTTGGTTCCATTCCATATTAAAAAAAGATCATCGATATACCGTGACCACAGGATGATCTTTTCCAAAGCATTTTGATTCTGAGGACCCCAAGCTATCTCTTTCTCTCACCACCCCATAGTGAGGTTGGCGTAGTTGGGTGAAAAAGAGATACCCATGGCACAGCCGCAAAGTTGATGATATATTTGGTGGTTGAAGAGAAAGATATTGTTGTTGAGACACATCTGTATCATGGTAAGTAACATTGCAGAATGTTCAAGTTCACCTATATTTCTGTGTTTGAGAAAATATGAGCATGCGTTCAGTCCCACTGGATGTTGGATAGAGGTGTACAGGGAGACAACGTCAATTGTGACCATAAGGTATGCTGGGTCCCAAGTGGTATTGGATAGAATGCGCAGAAAATCTCCTGTATCTTGAATATAGGAGTTAAGATCGCGGACCATGGGGACCAAATAGTGATCCACATATGTTGAGATGTTCTCGTACAAGGAATTGCAAGAAGATACGATGGGTCTACCTGGAGGATTTATGAGAGTTTTATGGATCTTCGGCAGGAAGTAAATCGTAGGGATCGTAGGGTTCTCCACAAGAAGGAATCTTCGTTCGTCTGTATTGATCAGGCCTTGTGAGTGCCATGTGGCTAGATTTTTGCGGACTTCTTCAATAACTTTGTGAATTGGATTGGATTGAAGTTGGATGTATTTATCCGAGTCTCTCAGTTGTCTGTATGCCTCATCCATATAGTCACATGTATTCTGAATCACTATGTTACCGCCTTTATCTGCAGGCTTGATGATAATATTGGCATTATTTGCAAGTGATTGTGTTGCTAGATTTTCGGATTGCGATGTATTTTCCCTTCCTTTGGTGTTTATTAATTTGTCCATGGTGTCTATTTTGTGCATTACAGCCTCTGAAAAGGAGTCAATTTTGTTGCCCGGATATAACTGTGGGCAGAACTTGGATTTATTCGTGAGACCACTAGTGGTATGTTGTTTAGTATTTATGTCCAGTTGGTGTAGTATTTCCAATTCAGTATGTTCGTGGCTATCCTCAGTCAAGATATACATGTACTATACGATAACATTGCCAACTAACTTTATAAGCATTAATAATATCCGTTTTTCCATAACGCAGTACTATACAATGAATATCATTACTTTTCATAGCGGTTTTGTTGTGCATTGCTCTCTTTTTCTGCATATAACCAATTTTCAGCAACAACATAATAATCATGTTTGCACTGGTATATTTGTGAATTGCGTTAACAAGAAACAAATTTCTTTCAGTTTTTTCTGTCAAAAGGTGATTGTTGTAATTATTGAACTTCAACTCCCAGAATTCAATGGGAGCAATTGTCCAACAGGAAATGACATATAATGTCAGCTGATAGTAATGTCACCTACCGTGAGAAAGGCCGCCATGGCCGAAACGCGTCGGTATGACAGACTGGGCTTTGTACAAATAAAGCTTTGAAAATAACTGGTTCCAGAGTGCGGCGTCTCTTGTCATAAAAAAATAAAAAATATATATATATATATATATATATATATATATATATATATATATATATATATATATATATATAAATATTCACTTAAAAAACCATAGGTTTCACACATGTTATAGTTAGCTGTACATTTCACTCGTAAAAAACCAATGAAATTCCACGTTATAGTTAGATCATGTAACTATAACTTGCGCGCCCACAATAAACTGCTGATGACGTCACATATTACATCACTCATGACATGGTCAGTGACATCACTCTTCACATCAATGATGACATCTGAAATGACACATTGTGGATTGCGGTCGCGCAAGTTATAGTTACCTGATCTAACTATAACGTGGAATTTCATTGGTTTTTTACGAGTGAAATGTACAGCTAACTATAACATGTGTGAAACCTATGGTTTTTTAAGTGAATTTGCAAGGTTTTTTAAATGCTAATTCCTAACTATAACGTGTGTGAAACCTATGGTTTTTTCAGTGAATTTGTACGGTTTTTTAAATGCTAAGTTATGTATTTATTTATTTATTTTTTTTCTGGTTTTTCACCGTGCGCACACCCTGCGCGCACACCCTGCGCGCGCATAAATGTGATTGTTATTTCTTTTTTTTTTTTTCTTTTTTTTTGCCGTGCGCGTACGGTAAGCTTACCGTACGCGCACTCCGCGATTTTTTTTTAAAATTATTAAATGTATTTTTCGTACTTTTTGGTCCTTCGTGGACCCCCTGACAAACGCTAGGGGGTCTGCAACTCTCTTCGTTGTCCCCTTTTCACGTCATCCACCTTTGTTTTTCAGTGCGAGAGACAGAAAATGGCGGCCGACACTTTCTGATTTCGACCGATTCGAATGTTTACAGTCATGTAACCACCAATCAGAATTGAGCTCGCGCACGGCACCGTACGCGTACGGTAAGCTTACCGTAAGCGCACGGAGCGCGCTTACAGATATATATATTGATTTAAATGCTATTTTCTCAGGACCTACTGAACAGATTTACACCAGACCTGCAAAAGGCACATCTCTGACCTGAGGACTACCTCTCTGCCAAATTTCAAGTACTTCTGTTCAGCCGTTCGGGCTGTAGCTCGGACTAAAGGTCCTATGGGAAAATGCATGGGGAAAATGCATTTTGGGACCGCCCTTTTTTCTCAGCCCCCGCTTGACGAATCCCCCCGAGACTTTCAGGGTAGGAGCGGAGCGGAGCGCCCCACCTATTTTGAAAATTTCGCGAGGATTCGTCAACCGGCGCCAAAGTTATTCCAAATAGAATGTTGCGGATTTCCTATGGAAACACGGTCCTTACTATAACTATCTACTGGCGACCGCCAGTAGATAATATATATATATATATATATATATATATATATATATATATATATATATATATATATATATACATATATATATATATATATTCTGCTCAGTGGGGCATGTCCATCAATCAACCGCACTCGGACGCGGGCCAGCTTCCCCCAAAAGCACTTTATTCGGTATGGAAAGGAGCATTCTTCAGTAAATATAGCATCTGACTGCATCCACCGACGCGTTTCGGGACACTCCCTTTTTCCAGGCAATGCAGTCCACGTGAATAATTCATCTTACATCTTCATTTAAAGCAATATCACATGCCGTGAATCGGCTGCTCTGTATGAGGCTATGCGTGGCTTTTGGGAGATGTAGTCACATGGATAGATGTTCACGAACAATTAAAATGCAAATCAAAGCTCAACTGAGCCCCGGAGTTTGCGCCTTCCTCAATCCGGAACCCGCGCCCCACAGTAAGCCTCAATGTCACAAGGCTCGTGGCCCCCTTGGCATGGGTGGTGCAGGTTAGCGGCAGGACGGCCGCTTGAAATATTCTGCTCAGTGGAGCATGTCCATCAATCAACCGCACTCGGACGCGGGCCAGCTTCCCCCAAAAGCACTTTATTCGGTATGGAAAGCAGCATTCTTCAGTAAATATAGCATCTGACTGCATCCACCGACGCGTTTCGGGACACTCCCTTTTTCCAGGCAATGCAGTCCACGTGAATAATTCATCTTACATCTTCATTTAAAGCAATATCACATGCCGTGAATCGGCTGCTCTGTAGGAGGCTATGCGTGGCTTGTGGGAGATGTAGTCACATGGATAGATGTTCACGAACAATTAAAATGCAAATCAAAGCTCAACTGAGCCCCGGAGTTTGCGCCTTCCTCAATCCGGAACCCGCGCCCCACAGTAAGCCTCAATGTCACAAGGATCGTGGCCCCCTTGGCATGGGTGGTGCAGGTTAGCGGCAGGACGGCCGCTTGAAATATTCTGCTCAGTGGAGCATGTCCATCAATCAACCGCACTCGGACGCGGGCCAGCTTCCCCCAAAAGCACTTTATTCGGTATGGAAAGCAGCATTCTTCAGTAAATATAGCATCTGACTGCATCCACCGACGCTTTTCGGGACACTCCCTTTTTCCAGGCAATGCAGTCCACGTGAATAATTCATCTTACATCTTCATTTAAAGCAATATCACATGCCGTGAATCGGCTGCTCTGTATGAGGCTATGCATGGCTTGTGGGAGATGTAGTCACATGGATAGATGTTCACGAACAATTAAAATGCAAATCAAAGCTCAGCTCAATCCGGAACCCGCATGATCCCTGATGAAGAGATAATTCTTGAAACGCGTAGGCAGCGGCCAGATGCTACAATGTTACCGGATTGCGAGACTGTTCATACCTGAAATAAAGCTTTCTTTGGGGTAAAGCACAGCTGTTTCCGAGTGCGACTTTCTGATGAACAAGACCCCTCTGAGCTTTCATATATATATATATATATATATATATATTCACTGAAAAAACCATAGGTTTCAGGGGTGTTATAGTTAGCTGGACTTTTCACTTGTACAAAACCATTGAAATTCCTCCGTTATAGTTAGTTCAGCTAACTATAACTCGCGCGCCCGCAATGCACTGCTGATGACGTCACATATTACATCACTCATGACATGGTCAGTGACATCACTCATGACATCACTGATGACATCTCAAATGACATCACTGATGACATCACTGATGACATCATCCAGTGAATGTGTGTTATTCTGAAAATTAAATATGTTTTATATATGTATATCTCAAGGTCGATGGAAGAATAAATGGGTATATAAGTGTCTAAATGGATGATTTGTTTTTGAAAAATTTATTGTGTAACTGACTGATTAAGTGTATCATAGTGAATACATGGCTTAGTGAGTAATGTTTAAATATGTAAATATCTGTATCAGTCTCTCACTTTGTGTATAAGTGGCTGCATGGGTTGGTGAGTAGCTACATGGGTGTCTATATAGGTTATTAGTTGGTTTTTTGAGTATCAGTCTGAGTGTCTGCATGGTTCGGTGGGGGTATTACGTAGTGCATAGGTGCATGAATGAGTGACTCACTGTTTGTATGTGTTGAACACAGTATGTGTGCAGGACTGTATGGGTGGATGAGTGTGTGTATGGGTGTGTTAGTGAGTGAATGACTGTCTCAATAGTGTCTTTATGAGTAACTACATATGTTTTAAACTAGTATATGTGACTATTGGTGTATATATGTGAGTATATGTGAGAGTGAGAGATTGAAAGAGTTCCTGTATGAATAAGTATGTGTTTCTATAAGTGATTGTTTAAAAGACTAAGTATGTGTAAGTTTCCGTAGAAGTAAGTGTGGTGGTGTGTGTATAACTGTATATGCAAGTAAATGTATGTTTGATTCTTTATTAGCATGAGTGACTATGTGTGTGAGTAACTCTATGGATGAGTGGCATTGTGTAACAGGATGTATAGGTGTATGAGTACATATGATGAGTGAGTACATGTATGAGTGACTGTATTGGACTGTTGGTGAATGAGTGGATGTGTATGTGGATCTTAGAATTACTGAAGAGGTTGTTGTAACTGGTATTGGTATGTCCATTGTTTTTTAAAATTTTAGTCTCTATTTTTGAATGTGTGTATCAAAGGTTATATTAGGGTGAGAGGAGGTCTGCCACTCTATCACAAGGATGATGTCATCAGTGATGTCATCAGTGATGTCATTTGAGATGTCATCAGTGATGTCATGAGTGATGTCACTGACCATGTCATGAGTGATGTAATATGTGACGTCATCAGCAGTGCATTGCGGGCGCGCGAGTTATAGTTAGCTGAACTAACTATAACGGAGGAATTTCAATGGTTTTGTACAAGTGAAAAGTCCAGCTAACTATAACACCCCTGAAACCTATGGTTTTTTCAGTGAATTTCTGAGGTTTTTTAAATGCTAATTCCTAACTATAACGTGCCTGAAACCTATGGTTTTTTCTGTTAATTTCAAAGATTTTTTAAATGCTAATTTCTAACTATGCCTACAGAGATAGGACAAGTGAAGAAAGAAGAAAAAATGCACAGAAAGAAACAAAAGAAGTGCAGAAAGAAGCAACAGAAGTCCTCAAATACGAAGATAAGTGCAGGAAGAAGGATAACGTGCAGAAAGAACAAAAAGAAGAGCAGAAAGAAGCCTTGTTGCAAAATCATCCTGTACCCTCAACTTTTTCAGACGGATACTGGTGGTAACTGAGTCTGACTAACCAGTCCTAGAGCCAGTGCTATGTTAAAAGACACTTAGAATACAGTGAAAACACCTACATACACTAGGGAACATTATGCGTTGGGGTCCCCCTGTGATTAGCCTTACCTCCTCTATAAGCCCCTAGTATATAATAGGGCATGGGGATTAAAACTACCTCTTAAAACAGGCCACAGGGCGTTTTTGCACACGTTAACTCAGGCCCCGTCCCCTCCTTTCACCATTGTGTAAACACGCCCTGTGTCCGTTTTTAGTTGGGAGATTAAGTTCATTTTAGTCCTGAGGGTCCCTAGGGTCCAACTAGCCCACTAGGTACCTCCAGTAAGTGCCACAGAGCTGCGTTGCAGAGAGGTGTAAAAAGTGGCACGGCCTGGACCGCCTCTCTGCAATGCAGCTCAGTGGCGCTTACTGGAAGCACTTGGTGGGCTAGTTAGCCCCCAGGGGCCCTCAGTATTGAAGGGAAATTATATCCCCAATTTAAAACGTGCCATGGTGCGTGTTTGCACACGTCACCTCCGGCCCCGTCCCCTCCCTTCACCACTGTGTAAACGCGCCCTGTGGCTGTTCTAAGTTGAGAGATTAAGTCCCCTTGAATCCTAAGGGTCCCTAGGGTCACACTAGACCACTAGGTACCTCCAGTAAGCGCCACAGAGCTGCGTTGCAGAGAGGTGTAAAAAGGGGCTTGGCCTCAGAACACCTGTCTGCAGCGCAGCTCCCTGGCGCATACTGGAGATGCCTGTTGGGGGCGCGTTTGCAGAGTGCTGCATGGAGAGGGCATGGCCTCCGGCACGATGCCAGTCTTTTATTTATTTTATTTTTTTAAGAAGGGGGGCTGTGTGGTTCCCCTTCTTATTCTAATTTATTGGCCCTGATGACCCCATCCCCCAGGGCCTGTCTCCTAATTATATTTTTTTGACCCCAATCCCCAGGGCCGGCCACTGTTTTTTATTATTTTTAAAAAATATATATTTATAGACACACCTAGGACATGCTGGACAAACCGTACGTACCTATCACCATGACGATTTGCGTGATATTCATTAAAAGGCGACTATGCATGCAATTAATCCACGTGGAATGTATTTACACCACTAGTGAAGCTCTGACATGTCTGATGCTCTACCGTGCCTAATCCCGGTAGACACCCTTGTCGTTTATTTATACAAACATGGGTAGCTATTGACGGGCACATTTAATACACATGCACACCAAGCCATTCAAAGGGGATTCGACAAAAATTCGACCAAAACTATGCAAGAAACCCCCCTCACAGTTAATAAAACACACATCCACTGCCGGATGTGTAATACTTTTTATTTTACTCTCTGGAAAGGGGACGAACATCACTTGCGAGTCACAGCGCGCTCCTGACAGAGCCCAATGCTGTGTTACACCCACCATTGCCTGCCGAGTGCCACACACCTCTGTATTGTATTCCACTAGCTAGTGCATATGCTATGACACTCTCTAGCCCATGTGCACTGTAACACCACCCCGTGAAAATGTCATGCCACACTTGTCTTCGCACGGGTTATATTGCCCCATCTAACGTGCCTTCCTCGATGCCTATGTTATAACGCACAGTGCTATGCCATACATATTACAATTTGGGATCCATATCTTTGTCACAGTGCATATGCAACGTTACACTCCCCAGCACATATTTTATATTACAACTTTAGAGACTAGTTAGGTTACACAACACTGCCCTGTGCATATTACACTCCAAGGCGCATATCGCATAGCACGCGCTAGTGCCTGTGCTATCTCGCGCTCTCCAATGAATCTGTCATTGCGCACAATGTATTGCATATTATATTTCACGCCTGGTTCATCTTATATCACACTTTTTGGTGCATAGTTTATACCATACACTATATCTAGTTTTCATTTTCAATCGTGCTCTCAAGACTATGTTCTATATAACACTGTGTTCACCTACCCTTTTCACGGGCATTACATTTTGCGATAGGGGGTGGAGGGTCAGGGGGTGTTTTTGCCAAGTGAGCCCGGAGTCACAGTCACTAACGTCTTCTTCTTCCTGAAGAAAAGTGAGATTATGCTGCATACTTGTTCATATTTTAAGTAGTTTGCACAGACAAAATGTTTTAAAAACAATAAAGTTTCTAATACCCGCCTTCTCTGAACAGTTAGCTTGCTGCCCCATCCCCCTTCTCCCTATCCTCTGTTGTGTGAATCCATGGACTAGCCTCCTCCCTCCTGCCATGCATGGTCTGATGTGCTGCCACTGCCCTCAATTTAGTATGATGTACCAGTCCACTCCTCCTGCCCTCCATTGCCCAATTCTATGCCCCATCATTGACCTCCTGCTTAAACTCTGTGCTTAGCTTGCTGCCCCTATTCTCCTTCCCCCTGCCCTCCGATGTCTTTGTGCATGCCCCTGCTCCATCCTTTTTGCCCACCATGTCCCATGGACCTGCCACTCCTATCTACTCTGAGTGTTCTGTTGAGCTGCCACTCCCCTCCCACCTGCCTAGCATTGTCAGATGACTGTAACCTGTCCCTGCCACCTCCACCCTGCCTGTCCACATGCCATGCCTCTATCCTCTTCCTCCTGTCCTACATGGTCCATTGTACTGCCACACCCTTCTGCCCTCCCTGGTCTGTTGTGCTGCAACTGCTCCTCCTGCCTGCCCCGTGTGGTCTGTTGTGAGGCCCCTTCCCCTGAACTTTCTTGTCTGTGCACAGGTCCTGACCCTCCCTCTATCCTCCATCGTCCTTTGTGCATGCCCCTGCACCCTCCTTCTTGCCCATCATAGCCATTGTGCTGCCACTAACCCTCCCACTTGCCATGCATGGTCTTCTGTGCTGCCATGGCCCCTCCCACCTTCCCTGTGTGGTCAGTTAGCTGCCCCTGACCCCCTCCCACCTTCCCTCCATGGTCTGTGTGTATGCCATCACAGTCTCACTGTTGCTCTTCATGTTGTGTCTTGCTTCTAGTGCCCATCCTGCCTGACCTCCATGGCTATCTTGCTGCTCCTGCCCTGCCCCCTTGCCCCCAGCCCTCTGTTTACATGTGCAGACCCCTACTCCCTCCCTCCTGGCTTGTCTGTTCCATTGTAATGCCCCTGATCCGTCCCTCCTGCCCTTTATGGTCTGTTATGCTGCAGCCTTCTCTCCTGTCTGTCCATTATGGTCAGCTAGCTACCATTGCCTCTTGCCCCTCTGTTCTCTGTTGTCCATGTGCATGGTCCTGTCCCCTCCCTCTTGCTTTCTATGGATTGTTGTGCTGCACTCCCGTCCTGCATGCCCTGTGTGGTGTATTGTGCTGCTGCAAACCCTGATGCCTGCCCTGCAGGGTCAGTTTGGTGCACCTCTCCATGTCTCTCCTGTCCTCTGTTATCCAAGTCCATGTCCCTATCCCATTTCCTTCCATGATCCAATGTACCATACTTGCGAACATTTTGAAATTGGTAAGAGGGAGATTTTGAAAAAAAACTGGGGTATTGATTTTCCCCTTTGAGTTACATTGAAAAAGAGGATATTGTAGACAGGAGACAGATCAAATAAAGCCCATTTGAGCTTAAAAACATTGGACGTTTCCTGGCTGAATCGGGTCTGTTGGCATGTATGGTTGTACTACCATTGCCTCTTCCTTCTGCCCACAATGGTCTATTACATTGCCACAACCTTGAAGGAGGGTAGATTTTGTATCACAGGGGGCCCCTGGCCCGTTCTGTCCACACCTGAAGTATGAGACCCTTGTCCTTGCCCTGCCAGCCGCATTTGTAGGCCGTATTAAATTGACCAGCGGGTCCTGTGTTGCTATATAATTATCCTGAGACATCCTTACCACTCAGCCAGCATAAAACCCCTGTGTAGGCCCTTCTGTTCAATATGTAGGCCTCTTTGTTAAATTGACCATAGCTCTGCAATTTTAGTGTATAGCAGTCTGAAGGCAGGTCTGCGAGGCCTTCTGCTCCAAACTAGTAGCCCCCACCCTACCCGAGTGCTCCGTGCTCGGTATCAAAGTTCAACATCCCCCTGAAGCTGTCGACATACAGTAGGCTGCATCCTGGACTGGTACTTGCTTCCTGGGCAGGTTTCCCGCTTTTAAGGAAGTGGCAACCGCAGAGCGTCAAGTTAGGAGAACTGAGGAGATTTTATACATGAATATATTGAATTCCTGTACAATACCCATTATTTTCTGCTTGCTCTATGGAACTTACGATAAGCGATTGGCCTGAGAGACTGACCTTTTCACCCAGTCCATTGTCAGCATTAAGTGGGTAAATGACGAAATGTCTGGTAAAATCTGCAGACGAAGCTTTTGGGTAGCATACGTAGGTAGATGTAGCGTGCAAAGGAGCCCACAAAATGATATAAAAAGGGAGCACCCACAGATATCGACGGACAACCTCGCCGTCTGTATGTAGGTTAACAGGCTGTGCAGGTTTTCCCCAAGAACTGGGAGCTCTTGTCTTCCTTTGCTTAAAATGTCTTGCTCTGCTTTGCTTGAAGTATCTTATTCTATTTTACCTATATGAAATGTCATGTTATGTTTAACCATTGTTCTCTTTACTTTTGCATTTAAAAGATGTTGTATTGTAATTGCAGGAATGCTTGCTCTAAGAGTAAATGTGAGTGTCCCTAGGTAACATTTTCCTTGGTGTAACTTGTTTCTCATGATGCATTTATAGATGTGTTTTCTCTCTCTCTCTGTCAGTCCATTAATTGAGATACAGAGAATATCATGACAGCTGTATGATTATCTGGATTCTGTATTTTGTACTTTATGTCTCTATTCTGCGGTTTCTTTGAAGTTGCATCTTCTCATTAAACTGCCATTGTATTCTGCCTCCAATTCCATGTCTCATATGTCTGTTTTCTTCATTTTTGGAGCAAGCGTTCCTAGGCACCCCGGCTCAAATTAAGGTGCCCCTTTTGTCCCTGACTCACTCTCCTGCTCAGTTCTGTGGTGGCTCCCGGGGCTCTGGGGACCGCCCCTAGCTTCCTTGACCCGTAATAGATCTTCCCTCCAACAGCCTCTCTTGCAAGTCCTGTATTGTTGGTTTGTTGCCCCTGCCCCCCTTTCCACTGCCCTCCATAGTCTGTTGTGCTTCCACGGCCCTTCCTGCCTGCTCAGTGTGGTTAAATTGTTGCCTTTGCACCCTCCTACCTGCCTTCAATTTTCAGAGTCCGTGCCCCTGGCCTCTGCCTCTCAACAGTATCCTAATGAACAACTAGATTGCGAACATTCTATATTTATTACAAAAGTGTGGAACGCCTGACATCATCTTGATGTAATCAAAACTGTAATACCTAGAGCATTCCTTTAGAAATTGCATATATGAGAGGGTCTTATTGGCATCAAAATTATGGTTAGTGCTCTAAAACACTAAAATAAGGACATATTTTCTGAGTTTTCAAATAGCGACAAAGCACTTTTAAATTATTTGTTATCTTTATGTTTTTTTATCTAGTTGACAACTTGATTAAATGTTGCACTTAGGGGAGAGGATGTGGTGTTACTTCCAGAACTGCAGACTTTGCAACTGGGGAACCAGGTTGAAGTTTCTGCTTCAGCTCGACATTCTGTGATTCTGGTCAAATAACTTAGTCTCCCCATGTCTACAACCAAAATGAATTTGTTCTTGTGTGATGTAACCAATGCTCATGTAAAGCACTCCAATACCTGACAAGTCTGCACTATATAACACTGCAAAAACACAAAATAATAAGTGTTTTGCACACTTCTGTCATTGGGCTATATTTGGGCTATATCTGGGTGATTTTGGGCTACATTTGGGCTCTTTTGTCTCCGGTGGCCATCTTGGGAGATTTATTTGTTATGAAGTTTCCTAATTTCCTCATGTACTGCAGTCTCCTCAGTCGGAAATGCTTTCAGTTTTTTACTTTGATTCAATCATGAAGGTATTCAGATATGTCACACATTTGCCATGAATTCTGAATGTTAGCACTCTAGTTGCTCATTAGATCACTGTAGTAAAACTACTGTTCACCATGGAAGTCTGCTCCTGGTATTAAAAGTGCATGTTTCAGTCTGCATGTCAGAATTTTTTAATGAAATAGAAGAGGATTTGAGAAGTCACTCACAATGTGCCATCATTTTCTTTCTTCAGCATTAATCATAATTTCTATGGCAAAATGAACCCCCTCATTGTGTTCCTTTTTAAATTAAATGTTTTAAGTGTTACCAGTTTATTCCAATCAAGATGGCTTCAGGTGTGCCATACTTTTGTCATAATGAAGACAGTAAGTGCTCTAGTTGTTTTTAAGAACATTCTTGGACATTCTGTCATTGGGCTATCCTTGGGCTACATCTGGGTGATATTTGGGCTACATTTGGGCTCTTTTGTCTCTGGTGGCCATCTTGGGAGACTTATTTGTTATGAAGTTTCCTAATTTCCTCATTTACTGCAGTCTCCTCAGTAGGAAATACTTTCAGTTTTTTACTTTGATTCCATCAAGAAGGCATTCAAATGTGTCACACATTTGCCATAAAATCAGAATGTTAGCACTCTTTTTGCTCATTAGATCACTGTAGTAAAGCTACTGCTCACCAGGGAAAACTGCTGCTGGTATTGAAAGTGCATGTTTCAGTCTGCATGTCAGGATTTGAGAAGTCACTCAAAATGTGCCCTAATTTTTCTTTCTGCAGCACTAATCATACTTTTTATGGAAAAATGAACCCCCTCATTTTGTTCCTTTTTAAATTAAATGCTTTAAGAGTTACCACTTTAATCCAAGCAAGATGGCTTCAGGTGTGCCATACATTTATCATAAGTAGGACGGTTAGCGCTCTAGTAGTTCTTTGGAACACTCTGGAAAGCTGCAGTAGAACACAAAGGAATCAACTGACAGTCTCTGCCCTTGTTGGATGTACATGTTTTACTGAGAATGTCAGACTTCATTCTCACATGACTGAGAAAGATAATGTGAATTTACAGAAAATAAGCTCTCAGTTTAGCTTATAGATCACCTTCCAAACCTCTGTGGTAAAAGCATGAGAAAATATTTTTCTCTCAATCATGATATCCCAGCAGAAGGCTTTTTCACATGGTGAAATCACCTTAGAACATACCACAATTCCTAAAATGAGTATGGTACCATCAACAAATGATTTATAATGTAACTAAAGTCTTAAAATCTTCTATTAACTGCAATGCTTTTTAATGAGGTGCTATCATGTATATTGGTCCCAAGATGGCTGCCAACACTTCTTGGATGAAGTGCTGACAGCCAATCAGATCTCAGGATGAGATGTGTGGTTAGGCTCCGCCCACATATATATATTGATTTAAATGCTATTTTCTCAGGAACTACTGAACAGATTTACACCAGACCTACAAAAGGCACTTCCTTGACCTGAGGACTACCTCTCTGCCAAATTTCAAGTAACTCTGTTCAGCCGTTCGGGCTGTAGCTGTGTCTAAAGGTCCTATGGAAAAATGCATGGGAAAAACGCGTTTTGGGACCCCCCTTTTTTCTCAGCCCCCGCTTGACGAATCCCCCCGAGACTTTCAGGGTAGGAGCGGAGCGTAGCGCCCCACCTATTTTGAAAATTTCGCGAGGATTCATCGACTGGCGCCAAAGTTATTCCAAATAGAATGTTGCGGATTTCCTATGTAAACAGGGTCCTAACTATAACTATCTACTGGCGACCGCCAGTAGATAATATATATATATATATATATATATATATATATATATATATATATACATATATATATATTTTTTTTAAAGCAATGGAGTTTAAAGCCGGATCGCACAGCAGCGGGTGCGAGCGTGGGGCCAAACCCAGGCCGGTTTCAATTTTCTCACAAAGGACGCCGCACTCTGGAAACAATTCTTTTCAAAGTTTTATTTTACATGAAGCCCAGTCTGTCTATCCGATGCGTTTCGGCCATGACGGCCTTTCTCACGGTAGGTGACATTACTATCAGCTGATGTTATATGTCATTTCCTGTAAGGTCATTGCTCCCATTGAATTCTGGGAGTTGTAGTTCAAAAAAGGTTACCAGTCACCTAATGACAGTAAAAATTAATATAATTAGTTGTTATACTTTTCTAGTATATCGTAACAACCGTGATTATAATGCTGTTAGATGCAAAATAATTATTTTCAGAAAACATGTTATACAGAAAAAATATATACCGGTCCTCATTTCTGTAAAGCCACATATCAAATGGTAGTATGTGCAACTATGCCAATTTGAATTATTATCATGGTAATCGTATAGTACGAGGGAATACAGACTGATAATATATTTAGGTTGAAGTGGCTTATGTTAATTTGCATATTGAAGATATGTATCTACATTCTGTATATCGCAGGATACTTTGAAAATAACAGTACATGTCTAGTGCAAAACTTCAAACAGTTATTGTTGCAGTCTCATGTTAGTTACTATAGGTGAACATAAAATTCCTCATCAATGATCATTCCTTTCGGATTTTTAGTCTGATGATATACTTAGATTCTAGCTGACGGAGCGTTTTCTTACGATCTCCCAAACGTTCACTTTCTTCTACTGTATCTATGGCAAAGAAATTCATATTTCGCCACTCTCCATTCTGACATGTGAGAAGATGTTTGGCGGTTGCATATAGTAGGTCTCGATTTTTCACAGCTCTAATATGTTCGAGAATCCTCTTTTTCAACATGCAGATCGTGCTCCCTATGTATCTCATCCCGCAGTTGCATTCAATACAATACACTACAAACGTGGTGGTACAGGTTATTCTCTTTGTAATGTCAATTATTCTGCCATTCGGATCTCTGATGTTTTTCTTATTTATACCAATTTTGCATGCCTTGCAGTTGTTGCATTTCCTGAATCTGATTTGTTGTTGTGTCAGCCAATTCATTGTAATGTTTTTTGATTGAAAATGGCTCTTTACTACAGTGTCCTTGATTGAAGGTGCTTTGCGGAAGGTGATGAGAGGTCTAGGTCCAATAATTTTATCCAAATCTCGATCTTGTTGGAGTAGTGGCCAGTATTTTTGCACGCTCTGTCTGATTGTGTCTGCTTCTTTGCTATAGGTCAAGATTAATCGCGGACATGATTGTGTCTCCTTAGAATCTTCTCGTGGTTTGTTAATCAAAATTTGAGTCCGTGTTAATTTGTCAATCTTGTTCTTGCTTTTGTTTAGATCACGTTGTTTATATCCTCTGTTGCTGAGTCTTTGTGTACTTTTTTCAATTTCCTTGGATGCGTCCTCATTTTTTGAGCAGTTTCTTTTCATTCTCATGAACTCCCCAAAAGGGATGCTTCTAATGAGTGCATGTGGATGGAAGCTGTCAGCGTGAAGAATGCTGTTAGTTGCTGTTTTCTTACGATATAGGGTGGTATGCAATTGGCCTTCATCTATGTAGACTGTGATATCCAAAAAGTCAATTGTGTGTCGATTGATGTTACATGTAAATGATAGACCAATGTCGTTGTTGTTCAAGATGGCAAAGTAGTCCATGAATTCCTCTTTGCTCCCATTCCAAATTAAAAAGAGGTCGTCGATATACCTCGACCAAAGGACGATCTTTTCCAAGGCGTTTTGATTGTGGGGGCCCCAGGCTATTTCTTTCTCCCACCATCCCATAGTGAGATTAGCGTAATTGGGTGAAAAAGAGACACCCATGGCACATCCGCAGAGTTGGTGGTATATTTGGTGATTGAAAAGGAAGATATTATTGTTGAGACACAGCTGTATCATAGTAAGTAACATTGCGGAATGCTCAAGTTCACCAATGTGTCTTTGTTTGAGGAAGTATGCGCACGCATTGAGTCCTACCTTATGTTGGATAGAGGTATATAGAGAGACAACATCGATTTTGACCATTAGGTATGTTGGGTCCCAAGTAATGTTAGACAGGATGCGGAGAAAGTCTCCCGTGTCTTGAATGTAAGAGTTCAGATCGCGGACCATAGGGGCCAGATAGTGATCTATATATGATGAGATGTTCTCATATAAGGAATTGCAAGATGAAACGATAGGTCTGCCCGGGGGATTAATGAGGGTTTTATGAATCTTGGGCAGAAAGTAGATAGTGGGGATCGCAGGATTCTCTACAAAAAGGAATTTTCGTTCATCTGCATTAATGAGGCCTTGTGATTGCCAATTGTCCAGATTTCTACGGACTTCATCAATCATTTTGTAGATTGGATTAGATTGTAGTTGAATATATTTATCCAAATCATTAAGTTGTCTGTATGCCTCAGCCTTGTAGTCACATATGTTTTGGATCACTATGTTGCCACCCTTGTCCGCGGGCTTGATGATAATGTAGGGATTGTTGGCGAGTGATTGTAAAGCTAGGATTTCA
This sequence comes from Triturus cristatus, assembly GCF_964204655.1. Classification (NCBI taxonomy): domain Eukaryota; kingdom Metazoa; phylum Chordata; class Amphibia; order Caudata; family Salamandridae; genus Triturus; species Triturus cristatus. The sequence goes on along the minus strand of NC_140582.1, from coordinate 149,510,346 downwards.
GATTGAGATCGAGTGCAAATGGAGTGACAGGATGTTTGCTGGACTGTATGGATGCTGACTAGGGAAATGAAGATGTGAAAGACAAGTGTATAGTATGTTAGAATACTGCTTGCATACTGCATAGACATTTGAAGTAGTCTGTGTGGTAATGTATGGTTCACAAAATGAGTACTTGGAAACTGACTAAATCATCAGACTACTGCTAGGACAGTGCCTGGGTAAAACTTTTAAATTTTCAGTTCTGGCACAGTGAAGAGAATAGTACATGGTACTGCACTTTAGTGTCAAACCCTGACTCATTTTATCAATGCATAAGCAAAGAATAGGTTCTAAAGCTACTAAAACTTGACAACATGACCGGTTTTAAAACAGTTATCTGTCAGCAAATACACGATATTACCAAATGCTTCTATCACAATCCTTACCCAAATGCACACAGACTCACAGTGTGATTTTAGACAAGCAACACTATCTTAGGAGTTTACCAAAACTCATTCACTAGTCTAGAAGAGGTAAGGGTACTGCACACAATCTACATATTTAAGTACAGCACATTAGTGTCAAAGCATGACTCATTTAATCAACGCATAAGCAAAGACTGGCTTCTAATGCTACTAAAACTTCACAACATGACAGGTTTTAAAAGAGTTATCTACCAGAAAATACACGATGTTACCAAATGCTTCTCTCACAGTGGTTCCCAAATGCACACAGACTCACAGTGTGATTCTAGACAACAACCACCATACCTAGGAGTTTACCAAAAATCATTCACTACTGTGGAAGTGATAAGGGAACTGCACACAATCTACATATTTCAGGACTGCACTTTTGTGTCAAAGCCTGACTCATTTAATCAAACCATAAGCAAAAACTGGCTTCTAATGCTACTAAAACTTGACAACAAGACAGGTTTTAAAACAATTATCTGCCAGCAAATACACAATGTTACCAAATGCTTCTCTCACAGTGGTTCCCAAATGCACACAGACTCCCAGTGTGATTCTAGACAAGCAACACTATCCCTAGCAGCTTACCAACACTCATTTACTACTGTGCAAGGGGTAAGGAGACTACACACAAATATACATATTAAAGTACAGCACATTAGTGTCAAAGCATGAATCATTTTATCAATGCATAAGCAAAGACTGGCTTCTAATGCTACTAAAACTTGACATCATGACAGGTTTTAAAACAGTTATCTGTCACCAAATACACAATGTTACCAAATGCTTCTCTCACATTGGTTCCCAAATTCACACACACTCACAGTGTGATTCTAGACAACAACCACTATACCTAGGATTTTACCAAAAATCATTCACTGCTGTGGAAGTGGTAAGGGAACTGCATACAATCTACATATTTCAGGACTGCACTTTTGTGTCAAAGCCTGACTCATTTAATCAAAGCATAAGCAAAAACTGCCTTCTAATGCTAGTAAAACTTGACAAGACAGGTTTTAAAACAGTTATCTGTCAGCAAATACACGATGTTACCTAATGCTTCTCTCACAGTGGTTCCCAAATGCAATCAGACTCACAGTGTGATTCTAGACAAGCACCACTATCCCTAGGAGTTTATCAAAACACATTTCCTCATCTAGAAGGAGTACTACATTTTAGTATAGAAACATAACTCATTTCACAAATTCACAAACAATGACTGGTTTCTAATTCTACCAAAATATAAAAACAGCACAGTTATCTGTCTGCAAACACATGAAAAACACAAATGCTTATCACAGAATGGTTTCTACATTCACACACACTGTCAATAAGATTGTAGAGAAAAAAAGCACTCCGTACACTTTAGCAGGAGAAATAAATTAGTCTGATTAAAATCAAAATAGTCTAAATACATCCCCTCACAATTAAATAACTCACCTTTCAAGTTGTTTTGTAGATTAAGAAGCATATCAGTCACACACCAGATTTTCTTTTACAGAATCTCTGCTCTGTGCACCTCTCAGCATAAACAAAGAATGGAAAAGTTTCCCTTTTATTTTCCGCACATATACATGTAAACATCAAATCACAATCCTTCACACATAAATTCAAAAGCAAACACACATTTCTATTGGTTAAACATTTCAACCCTTTCCAAATGAAAAACATTTCAACCCGTCCCCCAATCTTCCTTCTGCCTGTTACCATAGAAACAGGTCATGGAACACTGCACTGAGCACACAGGTCACAAGTTCAGCACACAAAGTTGCTAAACAAGACAGCAAGCGTGCTTGAATTTTCAACAGATCAGCTTATCATATATAATGTTCCTTACAATCAGTTTTTGTTAACCAATAAGAATCATGCCTTTAAAAAACAGAAATATACACCCTACCTTTCAGTGTAGAAAGTTGTCATACAACCAATGATTTCTTGTCTTTTTACAAAAATGTTTTCCTTGGATCCACGCACCCAACGCAAGAGAATCCGTGCACCCAACATGATAGGATGTGCGCACCGTGCGCGCATTTCTCCGTTTTTTTTCTTTTTTTTAAAGGGGGCCCCAGGGGGTCCTTCTTGGACCCCCTAAGCACCTCTAGAGGGTCAGAGTATTTCACCTCTGCACCCTTTATATGTTTTACACACTTATTCCCCTGGCTTCTACCGAGGCAGAAAATGGCCGCCAACAGTTCCTGGTTTCGAATATAGACAGACACTCGACAGCCAATTACCATTCAGCGCGCGATCGGGAGGGTGCGCGCTCGGTTCGGGGAGGGAGCGTTTACGGTGCGGGTAGGGTGCGCGGATCCTCCCCGGCCATAGATATATATGTACTTTTAACTCTAATTTTCTCAGGAACTACTGAACGGATTCACACCATTTATGCAAAAGGCAAGAGTCTGAACTGAGGACTACCTATTTGCCAAATTTGGTGTCATTCCGTTCAGCAGTTCGGGCTCTAGCTGCGACAACAGATCCTATGGAAAATTGCATGGGGAAAACTTGTTTTGGGACCCCCCTTTTTTCTCGGCCCCCGCTTGACAGATCACTGCAAAACTTTCAGGGTAGGAGCGGAGCGGACCTGGCCAAAAGTTTGGAACATTTTGCGAGGATTCATCAACCGGCGCCAGACTTATTGGGAATAGAATGTTGCGGATTTCCTATGGAAAATAGGTCCTAACTATAACTATCTACTGGCGACCGCCAGTAGATGATATATATATATATATATATATATATATATATATATATATATATATATATATATATATATATATGACGTCATCAACAGAGGATTGCGGTCGCGTGAGTTATAGTTGCCTGCACTAACTATAACGGGGGAATTTCAATGGTTTTTCACGAGTGAAATGTCCAGCTAACTATAACATGTGTGAAACCTATGGTTTTTTAAGTGAATTTGCAAGGTTTTTTAAATGCTAATTCCTAACTATAACGTGTGTGAAACCTATGGTTTTTTCAGTGAATTTGTACGTTTTTTTAAATGCTAAGTTATGTATTTATTTATTTTTTTAAGGTTTTTCACCGTGCGCGCTCCGTGCGCGCATGGTGCGCTTTGCACGCTGTGCGCGCTGTGGGTGCTCGGTGCGCTTCGCGCACCGAGTGCCCACGTTACGCAACTCACAGAATTTTTCCGTTCATACCGTACGCGCACGCTACGCGTACTCCGCGATTTTTCGTAAAAAAATTAAAATACATTTTGGCCCTTAGAGGTCATTCTGGGACCCCCTGGCAAAGGCTAGGGGTTCAGGAACTGTCCACCCTGCCCCCTTTTCACGTTCTCCACCTTTGTTTTTTATCCCCTCACACTGCGAGAGACAAAATGGCGGCCGACACTTCCTGGTTTCGACCGATTCCAATGTTTACTAAGATCTAACAACCAATCAGAATCGCGCTCGCGCACGGCAGCGTGCGCGTTCGGTAAGTTTTACCGTACGCGCACGGAGCGCGCCTATAGATATATATATGCTTTTAAATGCTATTTTCTCAGGAAATACCAAACAGATTTACACCAGACCTGCAAAAGGCACATCCCTGACCTGAGGACTACCTCTCTGCCAAATTTCAAGAAATTCTGTTCAGCCGTTCGGGCTGTATCTTGGACTAAAGGTCCTATGGAAAAATGCATGGGGAAAACGCGTTTTGGGACCCCCCCTTTTTCTCAGCCACCGCTTGACGAATCCCCCCGAGACTTTCAGGGAAGGAGCGGAGCGGAGCACCCCACCTATTTTGAAAATTTCGTGAGGATTCGTCAATCGGCGCCAAAGTTATTCCAAATAGAATGTTGCGGATTTCCTATGGAAACACGGTCCTAACTATAACTATCTACTAGCGACCGCCAGTAGATAATATATATATATATATATATATATATATATATATATATATATATATATATATATATATATATATATATATTCCACAGCAGGATCCCAGGGGTACCACCATCCAAAGAAAGGCGCAACACCAGGAAACAGACTTCAAAGGCAAAGTTGAGAGTTAAATGATGATGTATTCAAGCATCAAGTGTCCAAATGACGCGTTTCGGCTGACAGACATGCGGCCTTGATCACATAGCGCTGTACTGGTGAATGAGTGGTATTTATATATATGTGTGAGTGGCAGTGTTTTTACTATGTTCATTGCAATGACTGAGTAGTTTTGCAGCGTGTGACTGTGGGCAAGACGCAGTAAAGCACATGTGTGTCATCATGTTTTACTACAGTTAGTAACACCAGTGTAAACAGACTATAAAACTGTCAACTAACTGCTGAAGCCGGTGATTGCCTCAGTCCTCTCGCACATGCATCGTGGAAGCTGGTAGAAGAGCATATGGCGTTCCCAGATGCAGCCAACCGATCGTGTAAGTACACATTAAAACGGAAAGCATGTCCCTCGCAAGCAATCATGTTAGTGTTACCGATTGCTCACAACTAGAAACGCGAGACCTAGCACAACAGTGTGTGTGTCCGTGACTCCCTGCTCTCGGCGCGTCTCATGAAGCTATATATATACATATATATATATATATTATTTTTTTTTAACCCCATACCCCATTACATCCCCAACACCCATGTCCACCCTAAACATTAAAATTACCCTTACCACCCCAATACACATACCCACCCTGAACCCTAAAATTACCCTTGCCACCTCAAAACCCTTTCCCACCCTAAACCCTAAAATTTCCCTTGCCACCCCAAAATTCATACCCACCCTGAACCCTAAAATTACCCTTGCCACCCCAAAACCCATACCCACACTAAACCAGATATACTTACCTTATACTCTAATGTAAAACACATATACCTTTGCCGTCCATGCCTTTACAACAAAATTTGTCAGAAAGGCATGCGTGGTAAGGGCATTTGCATTGTAATGACATGCATTGTGATGACAGTGCGTAGTAATGGTACATGTATTGTAATGGCATGCTATGTAATAGCATGAGCTGTGATATATTAGTTGTAATGGAGTTTCCTTCACCACCCCAATAGGCTCCGTAAGCCCATCGGAAGCGGAGTGGAATTCCCCCACGCGTTTCCCTCTGACTTTCAGTATCGTAATACAGCAGTGGGTTGTAAACCTCTGATGTCGGGCAGACAACCTCAGACGAGCTGTTGGATGGTTTTCCGCCTGACATTATAATTAGGCCCTAAATTCGAAAAACATATACATAAATATTACTCTACAAAAAACTAGTCAGCAGTACATGCACTACACATAACTTTACGTCCTACAACACATAATAATAACAACACAGCACAAAATAGCAAAAAATAGAACACACAATTAACTCACCAATAACACCACAGATATTATATACACAACTGTCCTACCTCCAACCTACCTTACAAACACCTTTAAATGTGTAAGAATGTACTTACCTTTACCAATGAACAGCAGCACCCCCCAGGCCTGGACGAATTTTTAAACACACCGCATGGATATACATAGTTACACAGCGCGTTGAGGACAGTTGGCAGGCCGGCACTTTCAATCACTGGTCAGAATACATCAGGGGTTACTGGTCGTTACGATAGCACCTATATACACTTTAAATTCTTTTGTGCACAACACAGACACTTTTTGCATGTTGAATTCGGTGCACAGTGGGCACAAGCACAGACTTTTTTTATCCTTATCTCTCAGAGTGAGTAAGAAATACATTGTTGACTTGTCATTTTTCTTTTTTTCTTTTCTTTTGACTGTTCCGGCAGGAGGCTCTCCTTCAAATTGTGTCATTATGGAACTTTTCCACTGAAGACGGGTTCTTCAAAACCGGAAATGCATTGGGTCTGATTTCAAGAATTGTTAAACAAGCTGTTTTGAGTCTTGGATTGTATTGAATACATATTATTTTGGACTTTGTAAATTACAATTGTGATTATTGTGGTTTCCACCAATGTGACCATAAAACATTGGTTACCGATCTAAATTTGTTCAGATATTTTTTCATTCTGTTATTGTACACTTATCACAAGTGCTTCAATCTTTAATAGAAACCTTAGGGACTATCGCAGTGCACTGTGAGTCAGGAACGGAGGTTTCCGTTTCCCCTCTCTTGCACATTTAGTCACAGGGCCTTTAGGCAGGTCCATACGCTCACAGCTGCACGCATCGTTTTAACAAACATATTATTTTCTCATACAAGAGGTAGACACACTCTTCTATCAGGTGTGCAGGTGGGAAACCACTCTCTCAGTCATTGATTAGGCTCAAGGTACCCCCATGGGCAGGGTGCAGTGTCTGTGAAAGGTAGGACAAGTAATGGTGTGTGTGAAATGTCCTGATAGTGAAATACTGCCCATTTCATTTTTCACTATTGAAAGACTTTCTGTCCCATAGGATAGAATGGGAAATACTTTGTAACATATTAGAAGTATAACTTCCCATTGGAATAAGATGGAGAAATAAAGTTTAGTCTCTCTGAACTCAGAATTTAATAACACCTATTTTAGTAAAGATGGTTTTTGAATTGTATGTTTGAAAATGCTACTTTTAGAAAGTAGTCCTTTTCTTGTTTAACCATTCTGTGTGCCACTGTCTGTTTGTGTGTTGACTGTCTGGTTTTGGAGTGACAGGGAATGGGGAGGTGCATTCACTGTGGACAGCCACTGGGGGTGTTGAGGTGTGCCTGGCCCTTCCTGGATGACTCAGAGCTGAGCTAAATGGACCGTGGGTGCATTTAGAGTAGTTGGAGGAGTTTTCCTTGCACCTAAATAGGGCCTGTCTCCCTTGCACAATGCTGGCTCCACCCCCTATGGTCATACTGCACCAGTGAGGACATAACTTGTTTGAGCTGGGCTCATAGACCCTTGCACAAAGAGAACAAAGACAAAATGGGGTATGTGTAGTAAATCTTAAACTCCAGAACTTTAGATCATTTCTGAACTCAAGAGGAACCTTTGCCAAGGATAAGAACTGAAGAGCTGTGAGGAGGTGTACTGCCCCTTTGCTGTGTGCTATATGGGGCTGGCCTGCAGTTGCTATTTCTGCCTAGGAAATGACAAAGACTGGAACTTTCCTGTGAACCTGCTTGAAGAAGAATCTCCAAAGCCCTGTGTGTGCTGGCCTCCTATTCTGAAGCCTCAGGGACACAAAGACTTCACCCACAGCTCCCCTGAACTCTGTTGCTGAGTGTTCTGACCTGCCAGATGGTGCCTATTCCAGTTCTGGGCCTCTGGAGATTGTTTCTGCTGTTGGAAGCTAGAAGAAACCTGAGGGACTAAGAACATCAATTCATTGCTCTTCTTGTGGCTGTTTTCCTGACACAGCACCATCATGTGAGGAGAATCTCCACACACTGCTGCGCAGCTGACGAGACGACCCAGCGCCTGTCATAGCTGCAAGAACTGATGCATCACGGGATCGTGGATGAAGAAACCAATGCAGCGCCATGTCACCACTGCATCGTTCGTTGAAGCATACCCGGATTTCCACGCATCATACCTGTGGGGCAAGTGTTCCCAACGCATCACATGCAGACCAGAACCGCCTTGGAATCGACGCACCACTATCCCCTGCAGTCCAGACTTGACGCATCATTTCTCCTGCGTGCAGCAGAACTGTCGCATTGCCTCCCAAAGAATTCAGGAACTTACACATTTCTTTCCTTCTCAACGCTTCCCTTCTCTGCGGCTGTTTGGCCTTGTGAATGTTGATGCATTTACAGGAACTTTGTGTAGAATCACGCATCCATAATTTTTTATGGACCAAGTAGCTTGAAATCTTTTCAAAGTCATATTCCTATTACATGTATGTTGGATTTTTGTTGTTTTGGTCTTGTCGAGTTTAGATAAAGATACTGGTGTGGTGTCTCTTTGTGATATTATCACTGTATTACTGTGTGTTATGAGAACAAATACTTTACACATTGCCTTTGGGAAAAGTCTGTCTGCTTGTGCCAAGCTATCCAGGGGGTGAGCAGGGGTTATCTAAAGTGTGTATCCCCCTTACCCTAACTAGACGAAAGGGTCCCTATTTGGACACAAGTAAATACCTCTGCCAACTAGAGACCCCATGTCTAATACCGGTCAATCCGACTGGCTTCCGACGGGCTCATGGAGGCTGTCGACCAGCTGGGGGCCGCACATAATCCCCTATGGATGGTGTTTCCTCTGGGGGGATTATGACAGTTTCCGGCAGGCTTTTCATGTCATGATTTCCGATATGAAAAGCCTGTCCGAAAGTGACTTGGGGGCCCTGCTCCTCAGCCTTCGGCTGGAGGCTTAAGGGGTACCTATTGTGCCCCCCCTAAATCCCTGCACCGTGGTGCCTGCCCCACGGTGCAGGGATTTACACAAACTCTCATTTCTCTATGGGATCTTGCACTGCTGCCGGTTTCCGATCACAGCACGAGCTCCCATAGAGAAATGGGAGTCTGCGACCGCACCATGTGCGATCGCATCCAAATAATGTAGTCCGGACTGCTGACCAGAGGTCAGTCAACCCCGATTCTGCAATGGTCTCGGGCAGACGTGAGTCTGCCTGACATTGTAATCAGCCCCTATATGTTTTCAAAATTCCTCACAGTTCAACAAGACATAAATCATATTCTTGTTGTACAATATTGACTTTTATTTTTCAATTCTTTTCCTGTTTTCTTAGAACATTGGCAAATGTTGCTTCATATATGTTAATAACAAAATAGGAGTTTTCCTTGTTTATTTATGAATGAAATGAGCAAATGATGATATACACTATGCGTTTTGGGTACCAAGACTCTTTACAATGGGCAACTATAAAATAAACATAATTGCAATGAGACACCATCAATACTAATAATTTTTATGTAACAAACAGGCCTTCAAGAAATGAGAAAAGATATGTGTGGCTCAAAAAGGGAGCTAGCCAGTTCCAGAGTACATTCCAAAGTGCATCAAGCTGTTATGCACTCTTAATTAGTTTATAAAAGGTGCAGTGTTGAATTGCCTGTGTGCAGTGATCAATGATACATGCCATTCCGCGGTAGATGTAAAAGAATCCTAATTAGAAACAGCCTTGTGTTCTTCGAATCATCTATATGGCCACATATATATATATATCTCGCTGCAAACTACTTTACTAAAAATACACCCTGCTGAATTTCAAAATACACTCCAAAAATTTACCAACAATAAAAGCAAGCTATCTCAAAACTCAAGCACAAGTGAAATAAAAATTCCTTCTTTCTCCAGTATCAGATAGGGAATAACAAAAACTAATGATGTGCTGAAACAGCTTTTCATGTATCAGTGAAAGTGCCAATTATGAAAGCAACTGCTGACATCATACCTCAAAGTTATGGGAAATTCATTCTTGTTATTTGCTAATGAGCCATCCCACTATTCCTTACTATGAAGTAAAAGAACAGAATGAAAGCCGCATTCCAGATCACAGGCCTCTTTTGTGGGAACTATGGGCCTGATTACAATGACGGTGGGACCGGCACTGACAGCCCGTCGGTAATGGTCCCACCGCCATCGTAATAATGTTTTCCGCCTGCAACATTAGGATGGTGGGCGGATCGGTGGCGGTCGGAGAGACTCACTGCCACGGATCCGATAGGCTCAAGGAGCACATCAGACCCTCGGAGGGAAATCCAATGCCAACAATGGTGGCATTGCCTACCAGGCACCACCGTAGGGATTATGACGCCCCTCCCCACTGGCCGGTTCATGGCGCTTTACCCGCCATGCAAAGACTGACGGAAAAGGACATTGGGGGCCCGTAGTGGGCCCCCTTCCCCTCTGGCCCACAGTTACGGGTTTTGGGGGGGCCCTATTGTGCCCCCTACATATCCCGGCCTGCCAAATAGTGCAGGGATATGCTGAAAGTCTATTTTTTGTACTGCTGTGTGTGCTGAAGCCCGCAGCATATGCCACAATACAAAAGATACACTTTGCAACCACCTTGAAGGCGGTCGCATTGTAATAACATTGGCCGGGCCTTCTACAGCAAGTTGGGTGGTCCCGTCTCCAATATGATGGCGGTAGGACGTGAGTCTAACCACCATCATAATCAGACCCTATATTTCCCACCCAGTCCTAGTGCGTGAGCAAATACCTGATGCATTCGGTCCGCTAAACTCATTAAGGGTGGCCAATAGTTGTGAGATATAGGTATGCAGTAGTGAAAAACCAATTTAAGAGTTTTTCACTACCAGGACATGTAAAACACAAAAGTAAATGCCTTTTTAAAAATAAAATACACTGCACCCTGCCTTTGGGCTGTCCAGTGTCTTCCTTTGGGGTGACTTATATTTACTTAAAAAAGAAGGTTGAGGCCTGGCAAGAGATGCAACTTGCCAGGTCGACATGGTAGTTTAAAACTACATACACAGGCTCTGCAATAGCAGGCCTGAAACATGGTTAAGGGACTATTAAAGTGGGTGGCACAATTGGTGTTGCAGGCCCACTAGTAGCATTTAATGTACAGGCCCTGTCACGTAGTACACTTTACTAGAGACGTATTAGTAAATGAAATATGCTAATTGCGTATGAGTCCACCTTACTGTGTTTAGAGGATAAAGGACATGCGCTTTAGCACTGGTTAGCAATGGTAAAGTCTTCAGAGTCTTAAAGCAAACAAAAAAAAGGTCATAAAAGTGGAGGAGAAAGATAAAAAGAATGGGGGGAGAGCAATTTTCCAACAACAATCATAATAATAATAATATTAATACTTGTGGTCAGAGACCAATTTGAAATGCTGTGCTGTTCATAATAAAATTGAGAAATTTCAAATTGTGGTACTCTAGCCATTTGGTTTTTATCCTTTACTTGATCGCCATCCTGAGATACAATAAACACATAGTGCACAATATTCAACACATTGGAATAAAACAATTGTAACTGAGTTTTCTAAAGTATCTCCGTGTTTGCAACTAAAAGTTATTTACCAAGGAATAGAGACCTTGCTTTGCCTTCCAGTTTATGTTTAGTGTTGACAGATCTCAAGACCCAAAGGTTTTAGCGACTCAGCTCCAAGTCCAATGGACCATATCTTGGTCCTGAAGTAGGCTGACAGGGGCCATACTATGGAGAGAACATTGAGAGTGTCCAGAAAAGGCAGGCATAAATACCACATGGGGCCTCTTTAAGCTTCTGGGAATAGGCAGTGCTCAAAACTGCAGGATGATGTAATTTTGGGTCCCCCGGAGAGTGGCTTCTTTTGCACCCAATCTCCTGCTTGTGGTGATGAAATCACACTCAGGGTTTTTCCAGATGGACGCCAGTGAGTACCAGGAAAGGACTCTAGAATTGGAATTTGGCATGGAGCCCATTCCCAGTGAGACCCAGGTTTACAAGAGCTAAAAGAAGATCCAGCTAGTCAAATTGGTGCCTAGGAGCCTATTACGATGTCAGGTGGATGCACCGTCTCGGAACAGGGTCCAATCGAATGCCAGTTGGAGGTCTCGACCACCTGATTAGGATGCGACCGAACACTGGTCACATTCGAACATCCGAAAACTGGCCGTAGTACATGCTTCCATAGGGAAATGGTAGGAGGTGTTAATCCCTGCTTCCCTTGGCAGGCACCTCAAGGTGCCTGCTACAGGGTACAGGGATTGACAGGGGGGCACAGGGATCGGGCCCCAACCGGAGGCTGTGCACACAAGGGTGCCCTGCTAGGGACCCCCAAACACACTTTCCGACAGGGTTTCCATGTCGGAAAGGACATCATGGAAACCCTGCCAGGAAACCATGCATCGTAATCCTAAGGGCAGTATGGGATTACGGGTCGGCCTCAGACTGGCCAACAGGCTCCTTGAGCCTGTCAGAAGCCAGCCTGAATGACCGGCTGGTTTAGTCTCTGACCACCAGCATTGTAATGCAGCAGTCATAAAGTAAACTGAGATGCAGCCTGGCAGTCGGAGCCTTTCCGGGCTGCATGGTAATTGGAACCTAAGTGTTCATCTTCTCGGCGGATCCCCTATAGAGATGGCCTTGCCCTTTTCCCATAATGCACAATGATGGCTAATGCCTATGTGACATTAGGAAGCTTCATTCTTCAGCAGTCTCAACTTAAGGTAAAGATTGTATATTCTTATACTGAATATGATGGCAAAAAAGGAGAGATGAGTGAAGAAGTAGTGATGGGTTGACCAGGTTGTTTCTCTGAGTACATTAGCTCCCCATAATCATACATTCATTTATTATTCTGAAAAGAAATGTGCAACCAACTAAGAGCAGCCTCTTAGGATGTGCATCAAAGGTGATCCTTGGCTACACTCCAGATTGCCAATGCAATCTAAACATAATAATATGCACCAAGACCCCTGGTTGGTAGGTAAATTGAAGTTAAAATGTTTAAGGGTAAGCTTCTTTTTTAGAAGCTATTACGAAGTCACTACTTCTTCTACTCGCTTAGGTCGAGCAGGCGACTACTATTGAGTGTGCCTCCTTTTACCAAAGCAAGATCAAGAGGTCATTCTCATCTGTTTCTCACACTCCATAGAATGCACTAAACACCTATGTTCGTGTACAAAAACATTTTCCATTGTTCAGAAAAGCTCCTAAAACTCATCTTTTTTGGTAGGGTTTCTGTTAGGTTTTATCCCTAGCCTTCTCTCCATTGTCTCCTTTCTTGGTCTTTTTACACTCCTGCCTACCTATGCACCGTATACATCAACTTTCCAATGTTCTTCCCCAATCTTCCTGTATTCATGTATTTTCATTCCTTTTTTATATAGCAGATGCTTTACATTAGAATGGACCAATGAAGGCAGATTGTCTAAATTTAAGCCAAACGACTCAAGTTATTTTTACGTAGCAGTGACTGCGTCCTTTGGGAAACATCCTGAACAACAACTCCGTAACAATGAGTTCCGGAGTCACGCAAGCCAAACAAAGACTTGCCCGAACAACGACTCAACCTTAACCACATGCTTGGTTAAGGCTGATTCGGTCTAGTGTTCGGGAAGGGCGGAGTTCGGAGGAGCGTTGCAGAGGAACAGGTAAGAGGGGTTAATTTTCAGGGAATGGAGGGTTTAGGGTCAGATTTTAGGGGTCAGGTTTAGTTTTTGGGGGAATGGGTGATCATATTTATTTTTAAGGTGGGGGAATTAGTTTAAAAGGGGGGATCGTGATTATTTTTGGGGAGGACAAATTAGTTTATGGGGGTTGAGTTCGTTTTTATGGGGTGGGAGATTAGGATTCGTTTTTATGGGGCTATGTTTGTTTATATGGTGTGGGGGAAATAGTATTTAAGGGGTTGAGTTCGTTATTAGGAGGTGAGGGTGATCGTGATTATTTTTGGGGTGGGGGAAATTAGTCAAAAGGGGGTTGAGTTAGTTTTTAGGTGGTAGGGTATTGGGATTCGTTTTTAGGGGGCATGGGTGAAAATGTCTGTTATAAGGGTGTGGGGGGAATTCGTTTTTATGCGACAGGAGGGTTTGGGAGGATCGGGGTAGTAGTTGAAAAGCATTATTTTTAACACGCATTTCTTTAACACGAAAAATCGTGCTAAAAAAAATTATGGTTTAGACGATGTTGTGGTTGCGCCCTCTTTGTTAGGGAAGTCGTGGTTGTGGAACTCATTGTTCCAACCTACAACCGCATCCTTTGTAGTCACACTGATCGTAAAGCGAGAGCTGGCAATGTACAATTCTTGTTAACTTAGAATGGCAGAGGCTGCAGATTTGGGTGGCGTCATTTGTAATCCCTAAGGGCATATTGTCGTGCATAGGGAAGTGGGGGAAAGTAGAGTGCTGGGAGGATAACGCAAGATTAGGGAAAGAGGAGGGCTGGGGGCATCATAGGAGTGAATTTTATCAGAGCTGTGGGAGGGGAAAAGATGGTAGGAATAAAAGGGGAGGGTGGAGCTTAAGGGGCTTCATAGGTCATATTTTATAGGAACTAGGGGCCTGATTATGATGGCGGTCGGACTTTCGTTCAACCGCCATCCTGTTGGGAAGGGGACCACCCGACTATCTGTCGGCGGTCCAGCTACAGGGATGATGATGCAACCTCCTTCAAGGCGGTTGCAATGTGTTTTACTTTGTATAGCGGCGTGTGCTGCAGGCTGCAGCACACGCCGCCAATACAAAAATAACACGTTTTGCATATCCCTGCACAATTTTTTTAATTTTTGTTTTTATTTTACAGAGTTTTATATAGCACAAACTTGACTAGAAGGTATCGGGTATCAGAGTGCTTTACAAAGCACAATGTGGTGCCTGCCATATGGTGCAGGGATCTGTAGGAGGCAGCATAGGTGCCCCCTAAGGCCCATATTGGAGAGCCGGGGGGGGGGTTAGAGGGGTCTGCTACCCGTGTAATTCATCACTTTTCCTTCCACCTCACTCTATTCTCCACTTGTGTTCTCATTCTAAACTGTGTTTTACCAATCCCCTCTTTTTTCCTCCTGCATCAATACAGTTTTTCATTCCTTCTTCTTTCTCCCCCTTCACTCCACTTCCATTCTCCCCTGTATCTCTGCATCCTTCTGCATCTAGTTATCTCCCATCTTGCAAACTTCTGCATTTATTTTACCTTTACATCTAGTCTTGTTTCTCTCTTACCTGCCTCTGTGTATCTACATCTATCCTTGTATATCACCACAAACCACTCCTCCCGCTTCCTCTGTATATTACTTGTTTCCACCTTTCATCCTATCTACACTCTTCCACGTATCTCTGTTATTATTTCTGTTTTATTACTCCCTCCTCTGGCTTTCTATTTAGTTCTCGACACGCTTATCTTATGCCTTTTATCTTATTTTGCCACTCTCCCCATTCTGCAGCACACATAGATAGCGGAATATGCCTCAGAGGATTGTTTTTGTTCAGGAAGGTGGCCCTTCCTGCACAAAAGCAATCCTGCATGCAGGCACTCTTGCACCATGGTGCAGGGAGAAAAGGGGGTCAGCTTTGGAAAGGACCTGAATTCGCTGTATTGTAAGGTAACTTGCTGCATGCATTGCATAACTTTTTCATAAACATGGCCCTTATTCTATTTGTCTTTCACGTTCTCTTGCTTTAGATCACATATTGGTGATGGGTCATTCTTAAGTGCAGGGCTTGGTCCTCAAGTGTGGCCATGGTGCCAGAATATTAATTCCTGACGAGGCATTATTCCCTATGCATTTCACAAAAACATCAGAAACAAAAGGATATTCACTGAGATGAGAATCTGCCGTCCTTGTCTATGCTTAAGTCTCGCATCTGCAAGCAGAAATGTGGAGCAGAAGGAGGATTTCTTTACATGTATTTTCAGCATATGTCTGAATTTCCTGGGCCAATTCCTCATGAATTCGGCTGAATCTCATGCCACCTTTCAGTAAATATTGGTGTAGCTCTTTACAGCATGTATAACGTGTTTTATTCACCTGGAGAGGAAACACCAGGGTTTCTGTCTTTTTCTTCTTTATGTGATTCTAAATCATCCTCATTTGGCATTCTTTCTTGAGAGAGATGGAATACTTTCCAAGGGCTGCTGCACCTGAGCCTCATAATAATGAGGGCGTTTCTACAGCTGCAGTATTTGTTTTTGTCTTCGAGATGTGCTATTCCACAGCACAGCAGGCCTCTGAGACTAGTACCTCTAAGAAGAATGGTGAATACGCATGGAGAAAGGTATGTGGGCTTCACAAATAGTAAAATTCACACCTGCAAACACCATGCTGTACATGAAACGATTGTGCGATTTACAGGCGGCAGAGCAAACATACACATGGAAATATCTACCAAGGGGAGGTTTTTATCATATGCTTTTTCCAATAGTTCCAGTTTTGTATTCTGTCTTAAGTGTGAATCTTTTGACTTTAATACTGATAGCACTATTACACTTTTGTTGTTATATTATTTAGATTCTCATACTTTCTTTTTATTGTAGCCTTCGATTTATGAATTCCTGCATTGCAATGTGACTGCGTGAACACAATGAGAGTGGTGTTTGTTGCTCCCACTGTTTAACATCACAAATTCAGATTAAATGCAGATGCCCTGCTCAAATCTCAAGAAATACTTTGCAGCTAAAGACGTAGAGGCATATTTACAAAGAGCTTGCGCTGTGTCATTTATTTGACGCAGAGGTGGCGCTGTCATTGCTCCATATTTACAAGGTGACTCATCTAGGCTGATGTGTCACTTTTCGATGGCCTGGGTCATGTTTTCCTTTGTCCGAACCAGCTGCGTCACGTTAGTTTTAATATATGCCAGGTAGGCGTTCCCAACTAAATTCTCCCATAAAACTGGTCCAGTGGTATTTATGACTTTTTCCCAAAGTGACACATTTTCAGGAGGCGGCCCACTGAGATTGAGATGTGTTTTAATTTGTACACCTCTAAAGCCCAAGTGTAGGGATGACGTATTGGTTGTTTCAGAGAAATTTGACCAGCTGAAGTGACTTGACTCACAATGAACCACCAGATCAATGCTGTCTCCTCATCATGCTTCCACATGCTTCGCCTGCTTCAAAAGACCTTCAGATGGATTCCCACTGAATCCAGAATGACAGTCACCTACGCTCTCATCATCAGCAGACTCGACTATAGCAATGCACTCTATGGCGGTGTCACCCAGAAACTCCTCAGGGAACTGCAGAACGTTCTGGCACGCAGGCAAGACACAAGGAGGAGGAGCCACATCACGAGTCAGCGAGTCGGCGGTTGGCGTGGGCGGGTCGGATGAGGAGATAGGCAGCCACTGTGGTCGCCACCATCGCCTTTGCCAACACTGCCATAAGTCATTGAGAATATAGGATTGGCCGAGGATTAAGGGTCACTGCAGCACCGCGGCCCACCACTGTAGCCTCAGCTCTCGGCAGCTGCACACTAACTGCTGCCCTAGTGTGCCACAGCTGTAGCCGCCATCACACACCGGCCGCTCCCATCGGACTCCTTGGGAGTGGCCGTGGTGCCACTATTGTTAGTTGTATCGGCTGTGGCGCCAGGTGGCATCAGGTGTGCTGTGGAGGCTCCTGGCTCCCTGGCTAGATCTGGGAGCCTTGCCATTGCTCGAGCTGGAGCTGCTGGAGCTGCAATTAAAGTTGTAACCCCCTCAACTCCTGGCTTTCTGTCTAGGGGAGCGTTCTGTGAGAATTAGGTGATGAGACTGAGAGTGGTAGGTGCAGTGACCTTCTGTGGAAGAGCAAGCCCAGGCCCCACGGAGATGGCCCAGCTAGGTCTGGGTGCGGTTTGTGGGATGGCCTGGTGAGCTCCACTCAGTCTTGGCTGACCCATTTGCTTGTTCATTTGTTTGTTTGCTTGGTCATCTGTTTGATCTGCTCACCTCGATCATCTCTTTTTTTTTCTTCTTAAATATCGGCCCTCATCCATTGCAAAGCAATTAGGGGAATTGTCTGTTTTTTGCATTTAACTGTATTTGTTTGAAGGGCTTACCTGGGCTGTCAGCGGGCTTTAAACGGGGGTTCCATAGAAATTCCACTTGTTTTTATTCGCTGTTTAATGCCCCCATAGTGATCTCAGTGACCAGCCATTCTTATTCGCTTTCTTGGGGGATCTTTCTGTTTCCTTTTTTGAAATTGTTGGGTGGGTACGCCAGTGGTACTTGTGGTACTTGTGGCATTAGCTTACCATGGATATCTGCCGATTAGTAACAAGGTTAGTTACTGTCTGTGAACCCATATGTTTTGCTGGTGATGCCCTCCAAGGGCCTGTGTTCAGGGCATTCAATCACTCCTTTAGGATCTCTTGCAGGGTCACGAGGTTCTGCACCAGGGCTACCTAGATGTGCATCCGATCACACCAGTCCCCCTAAGTTACAAAAGACCATCAGGTAAAAGAAACCCCAGGACCACCTGTCCTACTAGAAATCCCATCCCTCTGTATTGTTGATGTTCTTGAAGGACCTGAGCGCACAGTGTTAAAGAATAAGGATTCGGAAGTGCATTCAGGTATAGCTTATATGGATGAGGCAGGTGTATGTTCTGCTCTTTCTGAGTTGACTGTTTCACATTACCCCAAGTTCATCCATCTGCATACAGGGAAAGTAATTCCTCCAAATCAGGCCACTAATGAGCATCCATTAATGATAGTGGTCAAAGATACAGAGATGGAAATGGACATGGTTATGGAAAATGTCAAGGTTCAAACTGAAACAACTGTTGCCGCCAAGTTGTTGCCCGAATCTGTGGGTCTGTTGACCCCAGCTGATAAAACTGGCCTTTTGAACATGGTGAAGCCATCACCTGGCCACTTTTCCTTTAAAGTTTCCCCCCAAATATCACAGATTATAGACTGCAGCTTTGTACCTGGGGACTTTGAGGATTATACTATGCCGAACATTGCCATACGTATGGAAAAAAACAAGTAATGGAGGCTAATCTGAACACGCCTGTTGCCCAAGATTTGGCATTGAGACTGTCATCGGACAATCATGCTAGCTGCCGCCTCATGTCAGCTTTGTTTAGTAGCACTCTCTCTAGTGAGTCCCTTGTGCAATCATTGGGTCAGTCAAAGTCTGAGGAGTCTCCAAATAAAGAGATACAAGATTCTTGGCAATTTTTAAATGAAGGGGACAATGGATTGGGGGGAGAGGGGCTAACTTTCACATACTTTATGAACTAGAGAGGATTCTTTCATCTATTTTAACCCTGCTTGAGAAATTTACTGTTAATTATGATCATACGCTGGATGTTCTTTCAGCAATTTTAATGGGGGTCCAGAAGCTCAATTCTGCCAGTTCCTGTTTAGGTGAGGCAGAAAAGGGTACTGTTGTATAATCTCAGGCAAGCCAGACTAATATTGGGGTGTCATAAATTGGAATCTAGGTGGAGGTTTGGGAAGATATGGACGCTTACCCCATATTATCGCCCAAAGATAGCCCTACGGTATATGCTGCCCCCAAAAACCAAGTGTCAGGGGACCATCTGCACGTTGGTCCCAGGGAAAATACAAATGTAATAGCACTTAAGAACCCGCTGCAGATCTATTCTATTTAAAAAAAAGGGAACATAAGTGAGTCTTGTGTTACAGATTCATCAATTGATCCACCCCTTGTCAAATGGCCCAGGGATGATTTAGATGCTGTACCCCCCCGGGAAGGGTGTCCCTCTCAGAGAAAACATTGGACTAAAAAGACGGAGGGAGAAGAAGAGCAGGATTCGGCATATCACAAAGCGTAAGCCCAAAACATTGAAGTTCCCCCACAGTATCCGAGGAGCTAGTCACACTGACCTTGCCCCAAAATAGAAAAGAACCTAAGCCCACTGCGTCAGATGACGGCCAGAACTTGGGGTGCCTGGAGATAAATCCTCCCCTTGCTATGATAGATGACCTCGTATGGAAGGGATTAGGGAAGATAGAAAGGCAGGAGGACATAGGGATAACCAAATATAATGGGGGGATACATGGGAGAATGATAAAGTAAGGATTGACCTGGTTTTACAGCCCCTCGTCGTAATTAAAGAAAATTATTTGGTGTGCTTAGCAGGAAAGACTCATGATGCCGTGCTAGAGGTAGGGCAAGTAAGTGCAAGGGTAAGTTGTGAATAATGTCCTCCCAATCCTTCCTATGAGGGATACTCTGCCTGTATGGATTGGCCCTAGCCAAGGGTGGTTTTTAGAAGGGGTACCTGATCTTGCCTTTTGCATAGGGCAAATGTCAGAATCGCGACTGACCTAAGGTTAAGTGGCAATCCATGTGTAGGACATAGAGCAGGTCAAGCATCTAATATTCTGATTTTTGCTTCACTGTTTGATATAGAATTAGGTGCACTCAAATGAAGCTCCCTTTTGCAGCTACAATCCAAAATAAAAGACTTGGGATTGGTAATGAGTAAAGATATTGAGCGGTTTTACTTAGACCTCAGTAGTGTACTTCCAAACTCTAGAGTCACATTTAGATCAGGGATAATTGCAATGTTTGGCTAACGTTGATCATTTTAGGAAAAAAAGGGATTGATATTTTCCCATATGAGGAGCCTTTTTTCGGCCCAGCTTGAATCCCACAGTAAAGATTGCCAGGTAGAGTGTTAACTAATATAAGGGGAGCTATATAAATCCAAAACATAGCTTCTCAGGAAAGAGAGTGATTGATAGAGTAGTTCCTTAGGCCAAAGGGCCGTTAAACATAGAAGGGAAGAAGAGATGGCCCAGTGAGGGTAGCTGGCTCACTGAATTCGGCTCACTGAATTCCTTAAAAGAAAATACAAAACTCCCTATGCTGCGGAGGCAGCCCCCTGGGACAAATCTTGTCCTGGAACCTGGCTGGTGTTAGAAAATTGAGCACTAAGTTAAATTCCTTATTAATACATGATCCAAAAATAATGTGCCTCCAGGAAATATGGAGCTGTGTGCATACTGACCTTGAGATTTGTTTTGTTTTTTGTTGTGCAGCAAAACCTTCAACAAAAGGTCATGCAAGTGGCAGCCTAGCTATCTTACTTAGCTGCACTATAAATTGGAATCCTGTGGTTTTTCTGCATCCATCAAAACTTTGCATGGGTATGAAGCTTATTTTGGGCAATGGGACAAGAGGTCAGCATTCATCCCTTTTTTTGGTAAATGTATATATTCCTCCTGGGAGCGCGTCCGATTCTCTGGTTGAATCTATTTTTTCCTTTGTGCATAAAACCAGTATTTTAGAAGAGTGCACCTTGATATTGATGGTGGGTGACTTCAGTGTCAAAATCTCAAGCTGTTCTTCCATGGACTTTTGTAGCCAAGAATTGGAGAATGTATGGACCATCCCTGAATCTTTACTGCCCGACCATATTAGATCAGATAGGCAAGGGCTGTCTTTTTTGCATAATCTGTGAATGAATGACCTTGTTACTCTGAATGGTAGATTCCTAGCTGATTCTCCAGCTTCTATCACATTCCATGCTTCACGTGGTCAATCTCTAATTGACTATATGGTGGTATCCTTTCAGCGCTTTGGTACATGTACTCAATTTAAGGTATTGAGGACAAATTTGAATGATCATAGCATTTTATCTGTAGATGTCAACCTGGAGCCCGAGTTGCTGGAACCTTGGAATCCAAGAGATGATTCCATTTTGTATAAAAAAACAAACAAGCTTACTTTTTGGTCTAATAAAAACTTCCCTTGTCTCGGAGGCTTACTGAAAATGCAAGTTTAGGCCCTAGACAGGAATCCCATCTCCTGGTTTGAGAAGATTTTGGCCCTATTTAGACTGTGCCGAAGGAAAAAGTGGATTGGTGCAATTAATCCCCACTGTGGTTACATCAGGGGAGGTAAAAAAATTAAATCATGAGATCAATGCCCTAATAAGAGAATAATTTAAACAGTCTTCAATGACCAGCCAAAGGGAAATCAATAGATTAAAGCAGCCAAGGAGAAGAATGCAGGCATCGGAGGGAAGAGGGGTGGAAGACGCAAATTGGATTAAATTAAGAGAGGTTGCACAGTCCGGAGATTCACGTAAATACTGGGCTTTAATAGCTAAATAAAGTGATGGTAGAACTAAGGCAAAAGCCATTTCAATATCAGATGCAGAATGGACTTTATACATGTCACACACAGCTACATGCACTAAATCCTTTGGATGAGCCCAACCCATAACTAGTCTTGCAGTCTTCCATGGGGAATGATTATGGCCCCCCTTGTGAAAGGAAATAGAGGGCTTTATGAAAGAGGCAAGGTATTCAGGTGCGATGGGCCCAGATTACTTACCAATAGCGATAGTCAAACTAGATAGCTCAGCATGGGCACAATTAATTTGTCCGGTATTTTCTTACTGCTATGCATATGGGACTATCCTGTCCTCCTGGAAAGGAAGAATTGTGTTTCCATTATATAAAAAGGGTCCCAAAAAGTCCCCTGCCAGCTTTAGGCAGATCGCATTATTAGATGTGACCGGAAAATTGTTTGCCAAGAGCATACTTCCAGGATTGGGCTTTTGGAAATGGCTTTGTACCTGCAGAGGAAGCTGGGTTCTGTACACATAGTGGCATTCTAGATAAAATTACTGCCCTAAATACTTTAATTGAAAAATATCCAGTGAGCAAGGGTATGGCCTTAAATGCTGTCTTTATAAATTTCTCCACTGTGGAGGAACCTGGCCTCTATGGGGATCCCCATGCACCTGCTCACGTTAATCATTGCACTGCATTCCTCCACCTGGACTCAGGTCCTGATGGGAGGTACCCAGGGCTTGTCAAATAAAATAGAGACTTATAATGGGCTGAAGCAAGGGTGCCTATTGGCTCCTCTACTATTCTCTCTTTATATGAATGATTTGCTGAGAAGAGTGGGGCTCTGCAAAGGGGATTTCCCGACCCTAGGAACAATAAAATTGAGCTGTCTGCTCTATGCGGACGATGCAATTCTGCTAGACCTAACTCCAATCGGATTACGAAGGTGACTGAATGAGTTAGCACTCTACTCTGATGATTACCTTTTAAAATTAAATACCTCAAAGAATAAAATTATGTGTTTGCAGATACCAGGGATGTAGAGTTAGGAAAAAACATGGACTGGTTCCTGGGGAAAGACAAACTTACTGTAGTGAAGTTGTATCCATATTTAGGAAGAATGTTTACGAGCAAGTGCCTCAGCAGTGACCACATTGACCAGTGCAGAAGTAAAGCAACATCTCAGGCCTCCGCAATTGGCAGACTTAAAAAACATTGTAGGAAAAGACACTTTGCACATGTCTTATTAGTTTATAAAGTTACAATTCCTCCCGTGCTGAGTTATGCCTGTGAATCAGTGGATGAACAGCAGTGGGATTATTTTGAGAAAGTAGATGGGCGTATTTGCCGCCAAATGTGTAATCTGAACTGTGCAGCCCTGATAGCGGCGATCCGGCTCGAATTTGGGCTACTCTCTACTTTCGTGTTTTGCATGGCTGCGTACCTAAGATGGAGTAATGCACTATTGCATAGCGCTGAAAACCCTTTATGGGTAGCATTGCATGAGGAAATATTTCCCTCCCTGAATAGGAAAAGTGTCTTCTTCAGGAATTACAGGAAAGCTGCAAACATGTTTGAAATACAGCACAGTAACACAGACTTTTTACCTAAACAAGTTCTGAAAAGTACAATTAAAAAAATAATTTATGAAGTCTCTTGTAAATGAGATACTGTATTGTGTTCAGCGCATTCAAATAATGATATCATAGCAGGGAGTAGTATTTGTAAAGGGGAACAGCCATTACAACGCGGGTTTTACCACGCATTGCTATTACGTCGCATGCGTTACAACGCATGCAATGTTACAACGCGTGGTAAAACCACGCATACCATTACATCGCATGCGCTTTTACAACGCATGCGATGTAATGTGGCGGCTATCCAAGTCGTTGTGAGGAAACTGAGACTGTTTCCTCACAACGACGTGGACCTCTGACGACGCAGGAACCAGGAACCGGGAGCAGAGACAGCGAGGCTGGACCCACGAGGAAAGAGGTAATGCTGATTGTGCTTAGGGTGCGGGTAGTGGTTTAGTGTAGGGTAGTGTAGTGTAGTGTAGGGGTGGGAGTAGTGTGGGTAGTGTAGTAGTGTTTTAGGGTTTAGGGTAGTGTAGGGGTGGGAGTAGTGTGGTTAGTGTTGTAGTGTAGTATTGGTTTAGGGTATTGTAGGGGTGGGAGTAGTGTGGGTAGTGTAGTAGTGTTTTTGGGTTAGGGGTAGTGTAGGGGTGGGAGTAGTGTGTTGTGTAGGGGTAGGGTTGTCACTTACCTTGCATACTTTTACCACAAGTATAGCTTTACCACGCATGCCTTTGCGTTGTAATGGCATGCGTGGTAAAGGCATATGCATGGTAAAAGTATGCGATGTAATGGCATGCGATTTCATTGACATCGCGTAGTAATACCCGCGTTGTAATGGCACGCGTGGTATTAGTATGCGTTGTATTGTCATACATCCATTTATAAATAGCCCCAACCTTATGTTGTATGGAATCTTCCCCATGGAGTGCGCAGAACCATCTTGTTTCTAAGGCTGAATTTGCTTCCCTTATGAATAATAACAGGGGGGTGGGAAGGTCTCCCTAGACAGGACAGACTTTGTCACCTATGTGGAAACTGGGTGCAGGATATAAATCATGTTTTATTAGTCTGTCCCCTATTACAAACCTCACGTTTTTTAGACCGATGTTCCTAAAATATAATATTAATACAGAGAGAAGGCCTGAAATTGTCTTTTTGCCCCCCCACTGAACCAGTTTGCTTCAAAATCTTTTATTTTTTTTAAACAATTTAAAAATATATTTTAGAGAAGGATTATGTTGCTCTGCTTTGCTGTAGTTGGTTGCATAGGGTTCCCTCTGGGTAAAATCCAATGCATTTTATAAGTAGAACTTTTTGGGTTTTTCTATCATATAGCTGAAATTGTTAGAATATTTAATGGTATGATAGGTTTTGCACTGACTAAGTTATGGTGGTACCCAAAAGGGTTTATAAAATTGGTACTGTGATTGCGCTCTTGCACTTTCAAAACCTTGTATGCTGCTGTGAATTTCGTTAAGTACAATGGAATATGTATTAGTCAAGGAAATATGTATCTGTTAGGCATTTTGTCTGTAATCTGAATAATGATCATCTAGGGCCAAATGTACTTCTCGCTATAATTAGAATTTCTTAAGGATTTTTGAATTTGTTATCATGTTCGAGCACATGCACTTTCGTCATCTTTTATGCTGTTATTTACCGTATACTGTATAACAAAATCTAGAATTGTTAAACCTCTTTGTAACATAACCATCATTGAGCAAAATTAGGTAAAGAATCTAGTTAGTTTTGTACTTTAAAGGACCTTCGAAATTGGTTTTGCATTCACAATTCTGCTTTTTTTCTCCCATATGCAACTATGAATTTCTCTCCCATATGCAACTATGAATTCTCCATTGCCTTATAAAAACTGTGATTGTGATGTTATATGTCTTATTTTAACTTGTTTTTAAGTGTCGGTCGATTTGGTATAATGGAGTTGTCTGTGTATATTTTCATGTAGAACTCTTTGGAGCACCAAATCATAATAAAATTAATTGTGGGAGCCCATGGGCTCTTTGCAGAATCCTTCTGACAGCGATCTGCCGAACATTCAAAATGGCGCGGCCAGACTCGTCGTCAACATACCCCGGCGCAGCCACATCACCGAACACCAGCAAGAACTCCATTGGCTCCCAGTCAACAAAAGAGTCACTTTCAAGCTTTTTACTCAGCCCTAAAAAACGCTCCACGACTCAGGACCAGCATATCTGAACCACCACCTCACATTCCATGTAACCACCAGAAACCCCTGCTCCGCCCAACTGGCCTTGGCCACCGTCCCACAGATCCGCAAGACTAGGACCGAAGGAAGATCGTTCTCCTACCTCGCCGCCAAGGCATGAAACACCCTGCCTCTCCACCTCAGGCAAGCCCCGTCGCTGACCTAATTCAGGAAGCATCTCAAGACCTGGCTCTTCAACTGAACCTTAGCACCCAGACAAATCAGCATCCCCCCCTCAGCACCTGGAGACCCTCACAAATGAGTAGTTGTGCTATGCAAACCTTGATTGATTGATTGATTGATTGACTTGAAACAGCGTAATTTGCAATCAAGTCACATCCCCTCAACAGGTTAGTGCACACATAAGGTAGGTTACACAGTAAATCTCACATTACACACCATTATAGACTTATGACACACATACAAAGGCATAGTGGTACACTATGCCCATTTATATGTGTGACATCCAGGACCCATTAATAGAGTGCAAGGCAAGTTTTTTAACCTTTTGACACTCTATTACACTGGTCCCCAAACCGTAGGCTACTTCCGTCAGTCAAAATTGATACATCGCCTCTGTTTTTTGACTCATTGCTGTAGTTTATTCAGTTTTATGACCAACTACAGCACTTTTGAGCCAGATGCCTTGAGACATCCGTCCCATGTATATATCAGAATTTCCGACACATCCTTGGAACTTTGTGCCATGGAGCCCTGTATTGGAATACGGCACATCCATGGTGTCATAAGGATTTTTCACGCAGGTGCTAGAAATTTTGACGCATCGCTGCCTTGGCCCAGCGTTGCGTCATTTCTTGTAAATATGCCCCTAAGGGGCTTATTTACAAGCCCCTTGCACCACTGGTGTGTCAAGTTTTATCGCATAAAGAGAGACACAAGCAAAGGGCTTGTAAAAAAGCCCTCTAGGGCCTCATTTATGAGTTTTTGATGCAGGGCAGTGCAGCAAGTCACTTTGCTGCGCTGGCCTGCGTCAAAAGAAAAGGGCAGGAATGTGCCGTATCTATGAGATTCGTCGCATTATGTCAACTTCCACTGTGCTGGTGCCGTTTTTACTGCCTTGCACCAACGAAGGCACCCTGGTCCCATGGTACAAGGGTGTGTGTGTTGTAGTAATTATTGTTGTTATGAAGGAAGGGACACCTTCCTGCATGAAAAGAATCAATGGAGGTGCTTTCCTCCTTCTATGTGTGATGCAGAAGATGCTAGGGCATCAATTAATCTTGACAGAAGAGTGCCTAATTTGTAAAACAAAAGTTTGCCAGGGCCCTCTTCACGAGGCCAGTGCAGCTTGCACCACCCATTGCCCCTGCCAGTGCTGCCAATGATATTACCAACGGTGAGCAGTCTAAATATCGAGTTTTAAATTTCGAACTACAAGTATATCGAGTTGTAAATATCGTAGGTAAAGAATATCGAAGTCAAGAATATCGATGGACAGAATATCGACCCCAAGGTAAGTATTATCGAAGTTAATAATATCGAAGTCATTAATATAGATGTAAGTAATATCGTAATCAAAAATTTCGATATCAAGAATATCGATATTTTATTAGTGTAGTGTATTTTAATATGTATTTTATTTGTATGTTAAAGACTATTGTAATGTATATTAATACATTTAAAAATAAATGTTTAGAGATTAATAATTATGTAAAATATAATTTAGCGTTTTAGTATCAGAGCGGGTTGTGGGTTTATAGGGGAATAGGGTGGGAAGTAATTTAAATATAATTAATTAATTAATATGTATTGTTTAATTGGTATTTATGATTAATTAATTGTTAATTAATTACTAATTGTTAATTAAATATATTAATTGATTAATTAATTGTTAATTAATTATTAATTGTAAATTAATTTTATTAATTGGTTAATTATATAAGTTATAATTAGTTTAATATTAATATATTTTTATTGGTATTGTTAATTAATTAATTGTTAATTACTAATTAATTGGTGATTTAATTTTATTAAGTGATTAATTGATGATTAAATTAATTATGTGAATTTTTATGTGTAGTGGGTTGTGGGTTTATAAGGGAATAGGGTGGGATGTAATTAAATTCAAATAATTACTGATAATTTTTATTTATTTGTAATTAATAATAATTAATTGTTAAATAATTATTAATTGGTATTTAATTGTTATTAGTACGTTAAATATAGTAAATATAAATAATTTATTATTCCATGTTATTTGTTGTTATTGATAATTAATGTATTGTTAATTAATAATTATTTTGTGAATAATTGTAATTTGGTAGTTAATATGTATAAATTTGTAAATAATAAGTATATTAATTATAAAGAATGTATTATGAATTGTAAATAATAGATAAACTGATATTTAAATGTATTGTGTATTTTGTATGTGTAGTGTGTTAAAGGGGGAATAGTGTGGGATGTAATTTAAAGTTATTTATATAAATATTTATTTTAAATAATTGGTATTTAATAATACATATTTTGTAAATTAATTATTAATATGCTATTTTTATATAACTAATTATTTAATTGGTTATTATGTTTATAGAATCCCTATGCTATCCAGTGCTTTCCTAACTGTTTTACTATCTGGAGTTGGAATAGTAATTTTTAACCCTACGCTATCCAGCGCTTTCCCTACAGTTTCACTTACTGGAGTGGGAATAGTAATTTGTACCCCTACGCTATCCAGCGTTTTCACTACTGTTGCACTCTCTGGAGTGGGAACAGTAATTTTTACTCCTACGCTATCCAACGCTTTCCCTTCTGTTGGACTCACTGGAGTGGGAATAGTAATTTTTACCCTTACGCTATCCAACGCTTTCCCTACTATTGCACTCTCTGGAGTTGGAATAGTAATTTTTACCCCTACGCTATCCAACGCTTTCCCTACTGTTGCACTCTTTGGATTTGGAATAGTAATCTTTACCCCTACGCTATCCAGCGCTTTCCCTACTGTTTCACTTACTGGAGTGGGAATAGTAATTTGTACCCCTACGCTATCCAACGCTTTCCCTACTGTTGCACTCTCTGTAGTGGGAATAGTAATTTTTACCCCTACGCTATCCAGCGCTTTTCCTACTGTTTCACTTACTGGAGTGGGAATAGTAATTTTTACCCCAACGCTATCCAACGCTTTCCCTACTGTTGGACTTACTGGAGTGGGAATAGTAATTTTTACTCCTACGCTATCCAACGTTTTCCCTACTATTGCACTCTCTGGAGTTGGAATAGTAATTCTTTTCCCTACGCTATCCAACACTTTCCCTACTGTTGCACTCTCTGGAGTGGGAATAGTAATTTTTACCCTTATGCTATCCAACGCTTTCCCTACTATTGCACTCTCTGGAGTTGGAATAGTAATTTTTACCCCTACGCTATCTAACGCTTTCCCTACTGTTGCACTCTTTGGAGTTGGAATAGTAATTTTTACCCCTACGCTATCCAGCGCTTTCCCTACTGTTTCACTTACTGGAGTGGGAATAGTAATTTGTACCCCTACGCTATCCAACGCTTTCCCTACTGTTGCACTCTCTGGAGTTGGAATAGTCATTTTTACCCCTACGCTATCCAACGCTTTCCCTACTGTTGCACTCTTTGGAGTTGGAATAGTAATTTTCACCCCTACGCTATCCAACGCTTTCCCTACTGTTGCACTCTTTGGAGTTGGAATAGTAATTTTTACCCCTACGCTATCCAGCGCTTTACCTACTGTTTCACTTACTGGAGTGGGAATAGTAATTTGTACCCCTACGCTATCCAACGCTTTCCCTACTGTTGCACTCTCTGGAGTTGGAATAGTAATTTTTACCCCTACGCTATCCAGCGCTTTTCCTACTGTTGCACTCTCTGGAGTTGGAATAGTAATTATTTTCCCTACGCTATCCAACACTTTCCCTACTGTTGCACTCTCTGGAGTGGGAATAGTAATTTGTACCCCTACGCTATCCAACGCTTTCCCTACTATTGCACTCTCTGGAGATGGAATAGTAATTTTTACCCCTACGCTATCCAACGCTTTCCCTACTGTTGCACTCTTTGGAGTTGGAATAGTAATTTTTACCCCTACGCTATCCAGCGCTTTCCCTACTGTTTCACTTACTGGAGTGGGAATAGTAATTTGTACCCCTATGCTATCCAGCGTTTTCACTACTATTGCACTCTCTGGAGGTGGAATAGTAATTTTTACCCCTACGCTATCCAACGCTTTCCCTACTGTTGCACTCTTTGGAGTTGGAATAGTAATTTTTACCCCTACGCTATCCAGCGCTTTCCCTACTGTTTCACTTACTGGAGTGGGAATAGTAATTTTTACCCCTACGCTATCCAGCGCTTTACCTACTGTTTCACTTACTGGAGTGGGAATAGTAATTTGTACCCCTATGCTATCCAACGCTTTCCCTACTGTTGCACTCTCTGGAGTTGGAATAGTAATTTTTACCCCTACGCTATCCAGCGCTTTTCCTACTGTTGCACTCTCTGGAGTTGGAATAGTAAATTTTACCTTTACGCTATCCAACGCTTTCCCTACTATTTCACTCTCTGGAGTTGGAATAGTAATTTTAACCCTACGCTATCCAACGCTTTCCCTACTGTTGCACTCTTTGGAGTTGGAATAGTAATTTTTACCCCTACGCTATCCAGCGCTTTTCCTACTGTTGCACTCTCTGGAGTTGGAATAGTAATTTTTACCTTTACACTATCCAACGCTTTCCCTACTATTGCACTCTCTGGAGTTGGAAAAGTAATTTTAACCCTACGCTATCCAACGCTTTCCCTACTGTTGCACTCTTTGGTGTTGGAATAGTAATTTTTACCCCTACGGTATCCAACATTTTACTTTCTGTTGTTTTTGTAGGAGTTGGACTAGTAGTTTTAATGTGTCTGATATTTCATATGTTTTGTTTTATTTTTGCTATTGTAATATATCATTAATAATAAAAATTATTCTCATTAAAAATATTGATTATTATTTGCTATATGTAATTATTAAATATTTATTAATGTTATTATTTTATGTGTATAGATGTATTGGTAATTTTTAAAAACATTTAATAATTTATATGTTACAGAAATTATTAGTAAAATTAATTATTAAGTAAGTATATATATTATATATTATATTTATATGTTTAATTAAAGTATTATTAAATTATGTATATTAATTATACATTTTAAATATTATACCATATATTTAATTATGTTTATTTAATTTCTAAGTATAATTTGGTTTATTTTACATATATTTTTAAAGAAAAAAAACGATATTTTTAATAACGATATTTTTGACATCGATATTTAATTTTCGATATTTTTGTACTTACCATGTTGTAGATAGGATGTCGATATTCTTGACATCGATATTTTTGTTGCGATATATTTGTAGGTCGATTTTCTGTCTGTCAAAATTATGTCATACAACCATTACCGACACAATGCCTTACTATTACAATCCTATAAGCGTGAAAATGTATATTATTTCAGGCACCAAAAGCTATACAAATGGCTTGGACGGTCGTTATTAGTAATTTTAATGTATATTGGATTAATAGACAACAATTGCTGTGCTCATCTCTCAGCAAGTTAAACAGCACCACCATATGGCAGACTATCATAAGAGCCAGTGTTGACAAGTAAGTGCAAAGTACCAGAAACCACTGGCTCAAATTAAGCACTTGGATCAATGCTTGAAGGCTTCCTGCTAGTGAAACAGCTTCCTGCTTATAAATAATGGTTTTTAAAAATGGGTTCATATATACCAAATACAATTTGCAAAAAAGTGCCAAGTGTAATGCAGATTGATGTGATCTCTTATCACATGGATAGAATGAATCGTTCCGAACCCAACACCTAATTTTCAGGAATGCAACAAGGTGTTGGCCAATTCCTTGGCACAAATGTACAAAAATGTACCTATGATATGTGTTACCTACCATGAGCAAATACGATTGTATTCCTGTTTGGACGTAAATGGACAAGCAGCTCACAATTGTAGATTTATTATAATCTCTCAAGTTTCTTTTGTAAGCTCTCATGCTATTGATATGCTCCTTTAATTTTCTTTCTTAAAACCGAGCAATGTTCTTACAGGTGTTCTGAAAGTCACCGTCTACACCATATATTCTCCTTAACATTTCTGTAGTATGTGCAATCCTTGGTGTTTTAAAAGCATGACCCAGAGTGATACAA
The DNA here is from genome assembly GCF_964204655.1 of Triturus cristatus. Lineage (NCBI taxonomy): Eukaryota > Metazoa > Chordata > Amphibia > Caudata > Salamandridae > Triturus > Triturus cristatus. Next base: position 149,478,559 of record NC_140582.1, on the reverse strand, counting down.
TCTCTTAGGATTGCTATAGAAAGCTAATTTTCAGCTTTGGTCCAAATTGAGTGCCACAGTAGCAGGGGTTTAACGTATGCTGTACCATTATACTGAGGAATCCTAACTCTTTGTAAATTATTGCCTTAGAGGTCAATTGTGGAACAGCTCGGAGCTGGCCAAAACATGTATTCTCTTGTCTCTTCAACAATTGGTTACTTCCAAAAGCCCCACACACCTGTGCCATACAGTGCTGTTGTATCGGACTTCGTACTATAAAGTATCCACATTTCTTTAATCACCCAGATTGGCAACAAAGCTGAATATCCCCTCAACAGTTCGCATCATTTTATTACTACTAGCTCTTTTTTTGGGTACACCAATTATCATGAGAAGAAAATTGCAAACCTAAATAGCAAATATTCTGGGTGTTGGTGATCCAAGCCCCTTTAATATAAGAAGGAAACATCTTAACCCTCTCCTTGCCACAGCTTATTGGGAATGATTTTTTTTAGGTTTATCTTCAAATCCTGCTCCTCCATGATTTCTGGGAAACTCTTAATGAGACACTACAGACCTTGGGGAGTTTAAGAAAATAAGGCTGCATCATGAGCGTACAGGCCGATGGCCAACTTTTAGAACATTGATAACAAGGGATTGAAGTTTTTCATCAACATCGTTAATTCAGTGAGAGTAAAGAAAAGTAGCATGCACACATCCCTGCTTCACTCCTCTTCTTATCATTAATGGGCAAGTTATCTCTCTCTATTGTCCAAATAATATCATGCTGTTCGATTATTATACTTATTGAACTGGAAGGAAGATCATATCCTTTGGTGCACCCAATTTATCCACATAATTCCATAATTTGTTATGGTTCACCAGATCAAAAGTGCTGCCGAGATCCATAAAGCACATGTGTCATCTGCCCTTCTTTACCCGAGTGTCATTCCCCACCTAGAAGTTCTGGTTGAGGCACTGCTCTACCATTCCTAACCCTCACCTGAAGCCATACTGTGCCATGATTAGAATTGCATTATCAGCTCCCCCCAATCCAGCCTTTCTAGAATAACACTTCCTAATAATTTGGCTGATGAATCTAGCAATGATATTGGTCGATAACACTTTGGGTCACTTTTGAAGTCCTTCTTAAAAATAGGAACAATTATTGATTTTGACCAAAAAGAGGCTATATTGCCACTACCTGCCTCATGTATACCCATGGCTAACAAAGGCACACAGAAAAGGGTAAGTATTTAAATATGTCTGAAGGGACACCATCGAGGCCAGGATCCTTTCCCTTAGTACAATTGCCCAGTGTTCTTGTTAGCTCCTCCAGGCTAAAAAGAATGGAAGCAGCAAGGGGAAGGGGGGAAAAGATACCACAACTTTTACATCAGTCCTTCTGGGCAGATAACATTTTGATGTAGATTAGTCTACCCATACCTCAGCCAAAATAGAACAATCAATTTTTGGGGCTAAGTTATCCCTGAGAAAAAGGGCATTTGTTGTTTTCTAAAAAAGGGTTTTGTCCCTAGTCTCTGCTGCCTGGATCAAGTTTGCCCACAGCTCCTTCTGTATCTCTTTTGTCCTTCAGGATATAGCCTTTTATACCTGTGTCTGCAAGCCTGGATGGCAGCTCTATCTCTATGGTGTGGATGGAGCACGTTAATAATTTCAGTATGTGCACAAGTACATGTTTGATTAAACAATTTATCAAATTGTAAAAATTGTTGGGGGCCTTAAGAATGTGATCATACCCATCTTCATGATCATGGAAGGTAAATAAAAATAGCCCCTGTATTCTGTGATAAGTTTCGTAGTAAACCTGGACAGGTCAATTCCAGGTCACTTAATTCGAACGCAGTTCTGCTTTTTTGGCTCCATATTTGATATTTTGAGTACCTCTTTTGCAAATTCATTTCTTCAGTATGGATTATCGGGTTGTAATCACTTATACAATTTTCCTCCACATTAAAGTTCATAGGTAGAACCATTTAATTAACTGAACTAAGTATGTGATCAATATTACTATTGTCTTCCTTACCAATTAAAGTGGGTGGCAAAAGATCACAGCTACAACAGTAAGTTTCCACCATAATTAAATTGCATTTATACATTAGTTTAGTTAGAAATGGGATATCTGGATGGCTGAGGTATGCACACAGGCCTGGAAGGATTCAACACTCTATTAAAGGTAAGCTAGATACACACTAAAAATATAACCTGTGTCCACCCTCTAGAAGCTTGGCACAAAGTAGTCAAGCTTTTCCAAAGAGGCAATGTGTAAAGTATTTGTGCAACACACACACACACACACATGCATACACACAATAACACAAAAAGACTCCACACCGGTTTATGAAAATAGATTATTTTATTATAAACAACAAAAATCCAAAGTATAGAAGTTGAGATATTGAATTTGGAAAGAATACCTTTAGTAAAGCTCCTCGGAGCAAGTAGCACTAAAAAGGTTACTTGAGGTTGCACTGGACCAGGAAAAAGTCAAAGTTCGGACCGACCGCAATGGAGCTCCGGCCAGCTACAGGACCCATGCAGGCCCGGTTGAACAAAGTACCTTTTTTGGTTACAAACAACGAGATACCTCGATCTGTTCCATGCAGTGAAGGTGATGCATCCGTTCCGAAGGTGGGTGCCAGGGTCGAGAGGCCTCGAGTGATGCACTGGATTGTGCCATGCAGTCAAGGGGATGCGTCGGTCTCAGCGACGGTGATACAATGTGTTGATCTCTGGAGGCAAAGTCCTGATTCTGATGCAATGAATTGATTTTACTACTGCAACTGGTTCTGCTACACACAGACAGGAGATGCCTCGAAATCTGTGCTATCAGTATCTGGGCCAATTCCAGTGAAACAGGCACAGGAGCAGGGGTGGTTACTTTGAAATCCCTGAGTCTCAAGCAACAGGACGCAAGCCAACAAGCCCTTGGGGATCACTTGGAGTGAAGGCAGAATCCAGCTCTCCTTCAGCAGAGTCAGAGAGGAGAACACAGTGGGGAGTCCTGATCAGCAGTACAGTTCTGTCCTTAAGGCAGCACAGCAGTCCTTCTGGCAGAGCTAAAGTTATATGTCCAGTACTGTCTGATTTTAGGGGGTCAGAGACACAGAATCTCTAACCAAAAGTACCTTTGATGTGGGGGGTGACTTCAAAGTAGCTCTCTGTTGTGCTCAAGTATCCCTTTCAACTCCGTCCTGTCTGCTAGGCTATCTGTGAGGGGCAATCAGTCATTTGTGTGGGGACAGGACACTGCCTATTTAAATGAAGTGTTAGCCACTCTCTTCCATTCTGCTCAGGCAAGGCCATCAGAATGCAGATGTATGTAGAATGGGTACTCAGACACACCTATCCTTTCTGTGCTGTGGCTGTCTAGAGGGAATGCACAAAGTGTAGCTGTCACTCCCCCAGGCATGTATTGGAGACACACAGAGAAGTAAGTGCAGAGAAATATATTTTTCTAAAATTTACATTTCTAGAACAATAATGTTAAATCCAACTTGACCAGTAAGGAGATTTATCATTACCATTCCAAATATATAGAACATGAAAAAGACACTCCTCCCAATGCTAGCCTATGTGGGGAGAAGGCCTCATAATAGTGAAAAACGAAATAGGCTACATGTCACTACCAGGACATGCAAAACATAAAGGAACATGTCCTAACTTTTACTTACATAGCATCCTGCCCTTAGGTTTAGTTAGGGCCTACCTGCCAGGAATGCCCAGATCAGCAGTGTGCCAAAGTCCAAAAGATCGTTAAGGAATGTGAAATACCTTATCAGTTAAACGTATCTTCAATGGAGAAAACGATGTCGGTGTTGGAATCTCCTAACCCGCTTTGTGCTGCAAAGACTACAAAACTGTAATCATAAAAATTCCAAAATGAGTGTTGCAATTCAGAAGAATTACATTGAGCAGTTTAGTTACTAAGGCCGCCAGAGTTCATGTTTCATCATCATGCGTGCTCACTATGTGTGCTATGCACTTCAACTGAGATTCCTGTCAGGAAGGTAGTTTTCTTGCATGCACATTTGAGAAAGCCTACTTAAAGAAGAATTCATAGTGCACATAGCTGTAACCCATTGGCGCATGTGCAGTCTACATTCCTTATTTGTAAATGGTCAGTGAGTAATCTTTCAGAGGAAGTTTTGTCGTCGTGTTGAAGAGACTTTGAATGTGGCGATAAGGGTCTCTCAGCAGTTCAGTCAGAGTAAGTGTTTCAGAAAAATCCTTTCTTGAGTGTTTTCCTAGCATGATTTTCAGCAACCCAAGTAAGTGACATTTTATTGGTATTCTGCTAATTCTGAAAGAAACTGAATGTGAAGAAGCCTTCAGTAAATGACTCTCTCATTTTCATGAGCCCGTTAAGAAAATTATTTATTGATGGGCTGCTCCGTGCCCATTTCTTTGAAGCCGCCCTGTAGGGTCTGGGGCTCCAGAACGAGAGACTTTGTTGTGGATGTTAATGGAGGAGCCTGACCCACTCGCGCACCAACCTACAAAAGGATATGCTAATCAGCGAAAAAGTGATGCGTGAGGAAGGGATTTGTTACAGGCTGACGTCCTGTTACAATCGTGCTGCAGTCTGAGATTCCTTTTGGCCGTATGCAGTAATAAGAACAATATTATGGCATTCCATCTACTCACCTGACTGTCATCATACGGTATTCCATGTCTAACATCAGTGCATGTGCCAAAAATAACTTTCCAAATGGTGTTTAATGCGAGGACTTCCAGTTCGTATGTTCGCAGAATGCACATTGCACTATGGGATTTGCAGTTTTCCAAACTCAGCCACGTGATTAAAACCTTTTAAACAACTTCAGAGCTTACGCCTGCGTCTTCTTCCACCTGTGAGCAAGGCTATTTAAGCCGAAACGTTAGGAAATGGAAGCTGGCGCTGCTCGACCGAGCAAGGTATTTTAACTGCAGTAGTGGCCTTCAATATGTTTGTTTCTGCACAGTGAGTGTAATTGATGGGCTGCTCCGTGCCCATTTCTTTGAAGCCGCCCTGTAGGATCTGGGGCTCCAGAACGAGAGACTTTGTTGTGGATGTTAATGGAGGAGCCTGACCCACTCGCGCACCAACCTACAAAAGGATATGCTAATCAGCGAAAAAGTGATGCGTGAGGAAGGGATTTGTTACAGGCTGACGTCCTGTTACAATCGTGCTGCAGTCTGAGATTCCTTTTGGCCGTATGCAGTAATAAGAACAATATTATGGCATTCCATCTACTCACCTGACTGTCATCATACGGTATTCCATGTCTAACATCAGTGCATGTGCCAAAAATAACTTTCCAAATGGTGTTTAATGCGAGGACTTCCAGTTCGTATGTTCGCAGAATGCACATTGCACTATGGGATTTGCAGTTTTCCAAACTCAGCCACGTGATTAAAACCTTTTAAACAACTTCAGAGCTTACGCCTGCGTCTTCTTCCACCTGTGAGCAAGGCTATTTAAGCTGAAACGTTAGGAAATGGAAGCTGGCGCTGCTCGACCGAGCAAGGTATTTTAACTGCAGTAGTGGGCTTCAATATGTTTGTTTCTGCACAGTGAGTGTAATTGATGGGCTGCTCCGTGCCCATTTCTTTGAAGCCGCCCTGTAGGGTCTGGGGCTCCAGAACGAGAGACTTTGTTGTGGATGTTAATGGAGGAGCCTGACCCACTCGCGCACCAACCTACAAAAGGATATGCTAATCAGCGAAAAAGTGATGCGTGAGGAAGGGATTTGTTACAGGCTGACGTCCTGTTACAATCGTGCTGCAGTCTGAGATTCCTTTTGGCCGTATGCAGTAATAAGAACAATATTATGGCATTCCATCTACTCACCTGACTGTCATCATACGGTATTCCATGTCTAACATCAGTGCATGTGCCAAAAATAACTTTCCAAATGGTGTTTAATGCGAGGACTTCCAGTTCGTATGTTCGCAGAATGCACATTGCACTATGGGATTTGCAGTTTTCCAAACTCAGCCACGTGATTAAAACCTTTTAAACAACTTCAGAGCTTACGCCTGCGTCTTCTTCCACCTGTGAGCAAGGCTATTTAAGCCGAAACGTTAGGAAATGGAAGCTGGCGCTGCTCGACCGACCAAGGTATTTTAACTGCAGTAGTGGGCTTCAATATGTTTGTTTCTGCACAGTGAGTGTAATTGATGGGCTGCTCCATGCCCATTTCTTTGAAGCCGCCCTGTAGGGTCTGGGGCTCCAGAATGAGAGACTTTGTTGTGGATATATATATATATATATATATATATATATATATCCTGCTCCACTGCACCTTGGAAGCGCGGCACACTGAAGGCGGGTGCTTTGAATGCGGAGGTGCCCCGCATTTGCTATCGACGCTCCATGACTCCTTCAAGTTCCCAGAAAAGAATCAAGCACTCACGGGTAAGCAGTACGGCAGCCTCGTTTATTTCAAAGGAGTAACAACAGACGCGTTTCGGAGCTAGTCCTTCCTCAGTGTTGTTGCTAAATTCATTGTGAGCTACATCTTATATACATCACTCAAAATTAGACATAGAGGAGGTCAGAGGGAACCGCGGTCCGAAATGTTTGGGCGCCATCTTTGAGGGGTCAAAAGATAATAGTTCAGATACAAACATAAATGAATATATAAATGTCGATTTAAGCTGTGAAATTTTAAACAATGAATGTTTTTCGAAATATATTAAAACATTTCATCAATGCAAGTGCAATGAATTTATCACATTGGATATGTTTCACAGTACAATCTTTTAGTTATTAGTTAGTTAGTTTATAACTAAAAGATTGTACTGTGAAACATATCCAATGTGATAAATTCATTCCACTTGCATTGATGAAATGTTTTAATATATTTCGAAAAACATTCATTGTTTAAAATTTCACAGCTTAAATCGACATTTATATATTCATTTATGTTTGTATCTGAACTATTATCTTTTGACCCCTCAAAGATGGCGCCCAAACATTTCGGACCGCGGTTCCCTCTGACCTCCTCTATGTCTAATTTTGAGTGATGTATATAAGATGTAGCTCACAATGAATTTAGCAACAACACTGAGGAAGGACTAGCTCTGAAACGCGTCTGTTGTTACTCCTTTGAAATAAACGAGGCTGCCGTACTGCTTACCCGTGAGTGCTTGATTCTTTTCTGGGAACTTGAAGGAGTCATGGAGCGTCGATATATATATATATATATATATATTCACTGAAAAAACCATAGGTTTCACACATGTTATAGTTAGCTGGACATTTTACTGATAAAAAACCAATGAAATTCCCCCGTTATAGTTACTGTAGGCAACTATAACTCACGCGACCGCAATCCTCTGCTGATGCTAATACTGTATTTAGACACTTATTTGCCCATGTCTTCTTCCATTAAATTTTAGCTATACATATATTACAAATATTTTTTTTTCATAAAGACACATATGTCATCAGCAGAGGATTACGGTCGCGTGAGTTATAGTTGCCTACAGTAACTATAACGGGGGAATTTCATTGGTTTTTTATCAGTAAAATGTCCAGCTAACTATAACATGTGTGAAACCTATGGTTTTTTCAGTGAATTTGCAAGGTTTTTTAAATGCTAATTCCTAACTATAACGTGTGTGAAACCTATGGTTTTTTCAGTGAATTTGTACGGTTTTTTAAATGCTAAGTTACTTTATGCCATTCGTGGCGTGCGCGCCCACTTAACGCAGTTCGTTCCGTGTGCGCACGGTGCGCTTCGCGCACCGTGCGCGCACAGTGAGCACGCGGTGCGCTTCGCGCACCGCGCGCCCACTTTACGCAGTTAGTGCCGTGCACGCACGGTGGGCACGCGGTGCGATGACAAAGCAAGAAAGCACGTCAACAAATCTGTTTCTGCTTTCCTCCGTGACTATGGTATGGGTGCCATTTACCACAACAACTTGCGTTATGACATGCAAGACATTTATAGAGGAGATGGTGTGCACTTCAATGATGAAGGGAACAGAGTCTTCCTCTTGAACCTTAGACTCTGCATCGGTACTTACTTGTAGGTACCACTAAAAAAATGACTTCATAAACACAACAGCTCTTTTTAGAGCTCCCTAATATCTAAACTCTTAAATCTGCTTTTCATTTATTTTTTTTTATTTTTTTTACCGTACGCTTACCGTAAGCTTACCGTACGCGTACCCCGTGATTTTTTTTAAAATCAATAAATGTTTTTTTTGTACTTTTCTGTCCTTCTTTGACCCCCTTACAAATGTTAGGGGGTCTGTAACTCTCCTCATTGCCCCCTTTCCTTGTTTTCACTCTTTTTTTTCAGAGTGAAATACACAAAATGGCGGCCGCCGCTTCCTGGTTTCGACCGATTCGAATGTTTACTAAGATCTAAGAGCCAATCAGAATCGCACTCGCGCACGCCACCGTACGCTTACCGTAAGCGTACGGTAAGCGTACCGTAAGCGGGCTCAGATATATATATTGATTTAAAGGCTATTTTCTCAGAATCTACTGAACAGATTTACACCAAACCTACAAAAGGCACTTCCTTGACCTAGGGACTACCTCTCTGCCAAATTTTGAGTAATTCTGTTCAGCCGTTCGGGCTGTAGCTCGTTCTAAAGGTCCTATGGAAAAATGCATGGGAAAAACGCGTTTTGGGACCCCCCTTTTATCTCAGCCCCTGCTTGACGGATCCCCCCGAGACTTTCAGGGTAGGAGCGGAGCGTAGCGCCCCACCTATTTTGAGAAATTCGCGAGGATTCGTCAACCGGCGCCAAAGTTATTCAAAATAGAATGTTGAGGTTTTCCTATGGAAACGTGGTCCTAACTATAACTACCTACTGGCGACCGCCAGTAGGTAATATATATATTACCTACTGGCGGTCGCCAGTAGGTAGTTATAGTTAGGACCACGTTTCCATAGGAAATCCGCAACATTCTATTTTGAATAACTTTGGCGCCGGTTTTTCAAAATAGGTGGGGCGCTACGCTCCGCTCCTACCCTGAAAGTCTCGGGGGGATTCGTCAAGCGGGGGCTGAGATAAAAGGGGGGTCCCAAAACGCGTTTTTCCCATGCATTTTTCCATAGGACCTTTAGACACAGCTACAGCCCGAACGGCTGAACAGAATTACTTGAAATTTGGCAGAGAGGTAGTCCTCAGGTCAAGGAAGTGCCTTTTGTAGGTGTAAATCTGTTCAGTAGATTCTGAGAAAATAGCCTTTAAATCAATATATATATCTGAGCCAGCTTACCGTGGCGTGCGCGAGCGCGATTCTGATTGGCTCTTAGATCTTAGTAAACATTCGAATCGGTCGAAACCAGGAAGTGGCGGCCGCCATTTCGTGTGTTTCACTCAGAAAAAAAGGGTGATATCTTGAAAAGGGGGCAAGGGAGAGAGTTACAGACCCCCTAACATTTGTAAGGGGGTCAAAGAAGGACAGAAAAGTACAAGGGAAAACATTTATTGATTTTTAAAAAAATCGCGGGGTACGCGTACGGTAAGCTCAACGTACGCGTACGGTAGAAAAAAAAGAAAAAAAAAGAAATGAAATGCAGATTTAAGAGTTTAGATATTAGGGGGCTCTAAAAAGAGCCGTTGTGTTTATGAAGTGATTTTTTAGTGGTACCTACAAGTAAGTACCGATGCAGAGTCTAAGGTTCAAGAGGAACACTCTGTTCCCTTCATCAGTGAAGTGTACACCATCTCCTCTATAAATGTCTTGCATGTCGTAACGCAAGTTGTTGTGGTAAATGGAACCCATACCATAGTCACGGAGGAAAGCAGAAACAGATTTGTTGACGTGCTTTCTTGCTTTGTCAATCTGCGGACAGAAATGATTGGACCAGTTCCATTTTTGCCTTTGGCATATGTTAGAAAACACAAAGGCAGTTTTAGGGAAAAGTGAAAACAGTTGTGCAAAGGTGTCCTTCATAAGCATTTCCAGACCTACCCCAGTCAAAGTGCCTAGGTCATTGCCACCACAGTGCACTATTATGAGGTCAGGGTGTTGGATTTGCATGAAGGATTTCACCAATGGCATCAATTGGTGCCACTTTAACCCTCTCTGACCAATCCATTTAATGTCTACATTTGGCAAAGCAAGGTCTCTCACCATATCTGTTTTCTCTGCATACTTTTCACTCCAGAAGACATAGCTGTGCCCTACAATCCACACTGTGAACATCTTCAAAGGAAAACTGGATGCACTCAGGAGGTGTAATTCAGTAGAATGGTAAAAAGAAATGAAAGACAGTTTGGAAATGGAGGCATACATATTTTTTATAAAAATAAGAACTGATTGGCTGTTTCATACCATTCTAGAATAAAAACTAGGCTGTATGTGTAAATTAATAGAAGCATGTTTTGTATTGGTACAGAAAAATGTGTTACCAAAGAACAGTACTATGGATTTGCTGTTAGGTTTGAAAAGTCAAGCACTCTTGCTCTGTGGAATTGAAACATTGTTTGGTGAACTTCTGACCTAACTCCACACAGCAGTGTTCCATGAGCTGTTGCTATGGTAGCAGGCAGAAGTCAAGTTGGGGGAAGGGTACTAGGCAGAAGTCAAGTTGGGGGAAGGGTACTTTTGGAAAAGGGTTGGTTTTCAACCAATAGAAATGTGTGATTACATTTGAAAAAAAGGGGGAAGCACTGAGATTTGAAATTAACATGTATATGTGTGGAAAAAGAGAGGGAAAGTTTGCCATTATCTGGTTCTGCTGAGAGGAGAGAGGTGTAAAGAACAGAGATCCTGGCTCTGATAATCTGCTGTTTGAGTGCCACATTTCTTTCACAACTAACTAATTTTAAAGGTGAGTTTAGAGTTTGAGAGGGGATGTATATGGTAAATTAAGAAATGAATAATAGAAATGGAATTCCTTTTGTTGAAGTTGTGTTTATTATTTTCTGTTTTGGGAGAAATTTAAATGTGAGGAACATGTAAAATAATATGGACTATGTTTTCACGATAAATTAAGGTGTACTGGTAAAAATAAGGAATACTTTAAGGGTTTGAGGTTGCACTCAGTAATGCAAATACATTCAGCATCAGTAAGGCTGGTTGCCCTTGCTGGAGTGTAGGGAGTCACCCAGGTTACAAATGGTGCTGGTTTGAAAAAGCAGTTTGGACATGTGCTGTTTTCAGAATCTGAAAAGTGGATTCAAGATGTGTCAGTCTGTAAAAGTGTTTATCACTTGCCAAAAAAAAGAAAAGTAAGTGTGCTTTCAAATTGGCAAAGAAATTTCGTTTTGTGACTAATGTGAAAACATGACTCTGTGTGCAAATAGGAATTACAGGCAGAGATTTATTGCGTATTGCTCTGGAGATTTCACATTTGCATTAGATGGAAAGGGGGAGCCATTTTTTTTGTGTAGAAGCAGACTCTTAGCACACCCAGCTGCTTATCCTCTGGAATCATGCATAGTATTCACAACCGAGTGGGGTTTGAGGTTTCAGTCAGTAATGCAAATACATTCAGCATCACTAAGGCTGGTTGCCCTTGCTGGAGTGTAGTCAGTCACCCAGGTTACACATGGTGCTGGTCTGAAAAAGCAGTTTGGACATGTGCTTTTTTAAGAATCTAAAAAGTGGATTCAAAATGTGTCAGTCTGTAAAAATGTTTATCACTTGCCAAAAAAAAGAGTAGTAAGTGTGCTTTCAAATTGGCAAAGAAATTTCGTTTTGTGACTAATGTGAAAACATGACTCTGTGTGCAAATAGGAATTACAGGCAGAGATTTATTGCGTATTGTTCTGGTGATTTTACATTTGCATTAGATGGAAAGGGGGAGCCATTTTTTTGTGCAGAAGCAGACTCTTAGCACACACCCAGCTGCTTATCCTGTGGAATCATGCACAGTATTCACAACCGAGTGGGGTTTGAGGTTTCAGTCAGTAATGCAAATACATTCAGCATCACTAAGGCTGGTTGCCCTTGCTGGAGTGTAGTCAGTCACCCAGGTTACACATGGTGCTGGTCTGAAAAAGCAGTTTGGACATGTGCTTTTTTAAGAATCTGAAAAGTGAATTCAAAATGTGTCAGTCTGTAAAAGTGTTTATCACTTGCCAAAAAAAAGAGTAGGAAGTGTGCTTTCAAATTGGCAAAGAAATTTCGTTTTGTGACTAATATGAAAACATGACTCTGTGTGCAAAGAGGAATTACAGGCAGAGATTTATTGCGTATTGCTCTGGTGATTTCACAGTTGCATTAGATGGAAAGGGGGAGCCATTTTTTTTGTGCAGAAGCAGACTCTTAGCACACACCCAGCTGTTTATCATGTGGAATCATGCACAGTATTCACAACCGAGTGGGGTTTGAGGTTTCAGTCAGTAATGCAAATACATTCAGCATCACTAAGGCTGGTTGCCCTTGCTGGAGTGTAGTCAGTCACCCAGGTTACACATGGTGCTGGTCTGAAAAAGCAGTTTGGACATGTGCTTTTTTAAGAATCTGAAAAGTGGATTCAAAATGTGTCAGTCTGTAAAAGTGTTTATCACTTGCCAAAAAAAAGAGTAGTAAGTGTGCTTTCAAATTGGCAAAGAAATTTCGTTTTGTGACTAATGTGAAAACATGACTCTGTGTGCAAATAGGAATTACAGGCAGAGATTTATTGCGTATTGCTCTGGAGATTTCACATTTGTATTAGATGGAAAGGGGGAACCATTTTTTTGTGCAGAAGCAGACTCTTAGCACACACCCAGCTGCTTATCCTGTGGAATCATGCACAGTATTCACAACCGAGTGGGGTTTGAGGTTTCAGTCAGTAATGCAAATACATTCAGCATCACTAAGGCTGGTTGCCCTTGCTGGAGTGTAGTCAGTCACCCAGGTTACACATGGTGCTGGTCTGAAAAAGCAGTTTGGACATGTGCTTTTTTAAGAATCTGAAAAGTGGATTCAAAATGTGTCAGTCTGTAAAAGTGTTTATCACTTGCCAAAAAAAAGAGTAGTAAGTGTGCTTTCAAATTGGCAAAGAAATTTCGTTTTGTGACTAATGTGAAAACATGACTCTGTGTGCAAATAGGAATTACAGGCAGAGATTTATTGCGTATTGCTCTGGAGATTTCACATTTGCATTAGATGGAAAGGGGGAACCATTTTTTTGTGCAGAAGCAGACTCTTAGCACACACCCAGCTGCTTATCCTGTGGAATCATGCACAGTATTCACAACCGAGTGGGGTTTGAGGTTTCAGTCAGTAATGCAAATACATTCAGCATCACTAAGGCTGGTTGCCCTTGCTGGAGTGTAGTCAGTCACCCAGGTTACACATGGTGCTGGTCTGAAAAAGCAGTTTGGACATGTGCTGTTTTCAGAATCTGAAAAGTGGATTCAAGATGTGTCAGACTGTAAAAGTACTTATCACTTGCCAAAAAAAAGAGAAGTAAGTTTGCTTTCAAATTGGCAAAGAAATTTCGTTTTGTGACTAATGTGAAAACATGACTCTGTGTGCAAATAGGAATTACAGGCAGAGATTTATTGCGTATTGCTCTGGAGATTTCACATTTGCATTAGATGGAAAGGGGGAGCCATTTTTTTTGTGCAGAAGCAGACTCTTAGCACACACCCAGCTGCTTATCCTGTGGAATCATGCACAGTATTCACAACCGAGTGGGGTTTGAGGTTTCAGTCAGTAATGCAAATAGATTCAGCATCACTAAGGCTGGTTGCCCTTGCTGGAGTGTAGTCAGTCACCCAGGTTACACATGGTGCTGGTCTGAAAAAGCAGTTTGGACATGTGCTTTTTTAAGAATCTGAAAAATTGATTCAAAATGTGTCAGTCTGTAAAAGTGTTTATCACTTGCCAAAAAAAAGAGTAGTAAGTGTGCTTTCAAATTGGCAAAGAAATTTCGTTTAAGGGCCTAATGTGAAAACATGACTCTGTGTGTAAATAGGAATTACAAGCATAGATTTATTGCGTATTGCTCTGGGGATTTCACAGTTGCATTAGATGGAAAGGGGGAACCATTTTTTGGTGCAGAAGCAGACTCTTAGCACACACCCAGCTGCTTATCCTGTGGAATCATGCACAGTATTCACAACCGAGTGGGGTTTGAGGTTTCAGTCAGTAATGCAAATACATTCAGCATCACTAAGGCTGGTTGCCCTTGCTGGAGTGTAGTCAGTCACCCAGGTTACACATGGTGCTGGTCTGAAAAAGCAGTTAGGACATGTGCTTTTTTAAGAATCTGAAAAGTGGATTCAAAATGTGTCAGTCTGTAAAAGTACTTATCACTTGCCTAAAAAGTAGTAGAAAGTATGCTTTGCAATTGGCAAAGAAATTTCGTTTTCTGCCTAATTTCAAAGCATGACTTTGTGTGCACACAGGAATTATTTTTAGATATTTAATTTGTGAAGGTGTTATTGTGATTTTCATTTATAGGAAAGGGGTTTATAGTATTTTAAGATTTCTAAAGAACATAAAAAATGTAGTAATATATTTAAATAAAATAAAGGAATTTTTTTTTAGTTTTTTTCAGGTATTGCTGAAGAGCAGTGAACAAAATTTAAGATGCCTACAAAATCCAGACTAAAGAAAGACCACAAAAAAAACCTATATTTGAAGACAACTGGAGGACCTAAGTTAGTTAGAGATGCTCATGTTGGGAAAAAGAAAAAATCTTCTGGTAAGCAGACAAAAGATTTTTTAAAGAACATATTCAAAAAAAGGAAAAATGTACAAAATGTCTGTACTGGAAAGAATGTTTTCAATAGAAAAGGACAGGAAAAAATTGAGAATTTAGTTAATGCAAATATACCTTCTGCAACTATAAAGATTAACTTAAACAGAAAAACAGCGTTTAAAGAGATACGTAGAAAAATGTTTCAGAGAAGAGTTATGTCCAATTTGATAAAGGATGTGAAGAAATATAAGCAAAAGGCAAAATTTTACAAGAGAAAAAAAGAAATTGAAGCCATTGCAGCAAAGGCATTAGAATTAAAAAGGAAACTATTCATTTTAATTTTGAATAGGATGCGTACATTAGATAAAATGGTTAATGTACTGAAATCACAAAGCAAAAGGAAAAGAGTAGTGAACAGAACAAACTTTTGTAAAGTGTTTTTAGGAAAATGGATGCATAGTTCAAGTAGTGAACCTTTTTTTAATGAAGAGAGCTATTTTCAAAGTAATAGTTTGCTGCATGCAGTTGACACCAGAGGTCGTGCTTATGAAGTGTAAAATGGTTGCATAATGGAGAAGGAGATAATGGTTCCAAGAGATGAGGTACAAGTGATGGCGGATGAGGCTATGGGGAGACGTCCTAAAGCCCCAGTGTACACTTGGAATTGTAGTAGTATTTGCACTGTGCGTCAGGAATCTATTGATAAATGTCATGAGTTTCTAAGAGAATATAGTAAAAAAAGTGTAAAACAGAAGATTAAGGTGCTTCAAAGTCTAGATCCATGCAGAGTGAGAGAGAATACTGGTTTGCAGGGTCATTCTCTGGCTTGTCTATCTAGAAAAGTGTGTAATAGTGTTTTCCATCATTTTAGGATGCTGGCTGTTCATCATACTGAAATGAGAAAGTTTGTGAGACGGTTGTATTTTGCTAAAAGTCCAGCAATAAAGTTAGATGAATTGAATAGGGCTCTGTTCCGTGGATCGGTATCAGATGTAGAGAAGGTTGTTGATGAAATTCAGTTTTGTTACTTTGGTCCTGAACAAAACAGTGCAGAAAAGGACACAGTAAATGAGGAAGAAGTGGAAGAGAATGTAGAACCCTCTGTAAGTAAGACATTTAATGATCACATAACAAAATTTGAAAAAATCTCTAATGAAAGACCAAATATTACTTGTATTTGTTGCCGCAGAACTCATTATAGAAAACAAACTAGGAATGTTGATCTCTACAGAAAGAGTGAAAATGAAGATAATTATAAGTGGAAGGATTTTGCCACATATATATTTCTTGAAAATTGTTTTGAATTGGGTGAAGATCAGCGTATTTGTAAATACTGTTACAACAAGTTAGAGGAAAATAGAATGCCGACCAGAGCTGTACATAATAATTTAGAATTGGATGCTATTCCTGCTGAAATTTCTGAATTAAATACATATGAGTCTATACTCATTCAATGTGTTCATCCGTTCCAGACCATAGTACGTATGGAGCCCAAAACTGGTAAATTACCTCCTTCAGATTTACTGAGAGGTTTAAAAGGTAGAGTGGTGTATTTGCCCTTGGATTTGAAAAAAAATATGGAAACTATTGATGCGGATACTTTGGAAACTGAACCATTAATTATTCTGGTTAATGGTGTACCTACAAAGAATAAGAAGATTTGGCAGGAGCTGGTAGATGTACGGAAAGTACAAAGAGCAAATTTGTATTTGAAAAGGAATAGCAAATGGTATGAATCAATTTATATAGAAGAAGAAGAAGAAGATTTACAAGAAGACACAGAAACACCAACTAGACAAATTGAAAAAGTGGACAAGTCAAAGAAAGAAGAAATTTATGAACATTTTAGCATACATCCTCTTCATTCAAAAGAAGTTATGGGAGACAATATTGATCTGTTTCAGATGAAGAAAGCAAAAGGAACTCCCGTGAGTGTATGGGAGGAGAGCTTGGAAGCTCGATGTTTTCCCCAGCTGTTTCCTAAAGGAAAAGGAGGACGATACGATGAACGTCCAGAACAGATTCCAGCTTCTGAGTATCGGACTACAAGACTATATGCAGAAGATCCCAGATTTCGACAAAGTATTCCTTATTTATTCCATCTTTTATTTGAAAGCGACTTGTCTGCATTATCATATGCAGTAAATCACATTTTAAAAAGTGGAGTACATTTACAAAATGTGTCTGCTAAGGATTTTATGGAGAAAGTGCAGCACCGAGATGATCATTTGGAAACACAACTGATCAATCTGATGGCTTGTCAGCGTGGGACAAATGAATATTGGTACCGACGCCATGGTGAATTAAAATGCATGTTACGAAATTTAGGAACACCAACATGGTTCCTTACCCTAAGCTGTGCTGAGTACGCTTGGGATGATTTACTGGATTTTCTACGAGAGGCAAATTCAAACATTAAAAACATCGAATACAAGACAGCAGGAGAACTGTGCTCATTGGATCCGGTTAATGTTTGCAGATATTTCAATCATAGATTTGAGGCTATGATGTCCTTCATCTGCAATAAAAAAAATCCACCTCTAGGAGAAGTAGTGGATTTCTTTTGGAGAAAAGAGTACCAGGCAAGAGGTGCTCCTCATATTCATATGCTGTTGTGGATCAAGGATGCCCCAAAGTTTGGAACAGATACTGATGAAGCAGTGTTATCTTACATTGAAGAATATGCAACATGTGCTATACCAAAAAGCACAGAAGAGAAAAAGTTAAAGGAGCAAGTTTTACGTTTCCAAAGTCATCGGTGTGGAAAATACTGTCGACGGAAATACAAGAGCAAAGATAAATACTACACTAAATGTCGATTTGGATTTCCTAGACCTATTCTTTCAAATGGAAGAGTATACAGTTTTATGTCATCTGTGAGACATACTATCACAAGAAAATCACCTAAGAATACCTACAACCTAAAAAGAAAAGAAGAATCAAAAAATATAAATGACTACAACCCAGTCATTTTATCCATGTGGAATGCTAACATGGATATACAGTATGTAGCTGACAATTCCATCTCTGTTGCTCGATATGTAACGTCTTACATTACTAAATCAGAAAAAACTGAATTGAAAGAAATGTGGGAAGAGATTTCTCACGAGAAGACTGTCAGTAAGAAGCTGTACAGTTTCAGTTTAAAGATGTTATCGCATCGAGAAATTGGATCCTACGAATGTTCAGATAGGTTATCTTCTGCAAGTCTCTACTCGAAATCAAGAAGAATAATTTGGGCAAGTTTAGGCCTTGCAGCAATGAGAAATCGGGTACTGAAATCTGTTGGAGAAATTGAATATTTGGCCGAGAATGACCCAGAAAGTACAGATATTTTGAAATCAAACATGTTGGACACATATTATCCCAAGAGAAGTCAACATCTGGAGAACATGTGTCTCTATGAAGTGCTGCAGAACTACATTTATTCACGGAAAGCCGCAGAAGACATCAAAAATGGAAAATATAAAGTCATTGGTGAGGAAGGATGTTTGGTGAAGCAAACAAAAGGAAGTTTGATAAATCACCGGAAGCTGAGTTGCGACACTACTGACAAAAAGGAATTTTACTACTTGGCTCTTTTACAGCTGTTTAAACCATGGCGTTCAGAGGATGAACTACTGGGAGAATTTCAAAGCTATGAAGATTCATTTAATGCTTGCAAAGACAGCATACAATGCAGTACATTCACAACTTATCTGCAAATGTTAAATGAAGAAATTGAACAGGAAACTACAATTGCAGCAGAAGTAGCTAGAGACAGTTCTCAGGACAGCCAAAGTTCAGGAACACTCAGTCAAGATCCCCTAGGACAACCAATCGTTGAAAATGAAGCATCAATAGCCATGAATGAAGTGGAAACGGCTATGAATCAAGCTCAAGAAGAATTTATAGACTTACAAAATTTGGAAAGACAACTGAACGAAGAGCAGCAACAAATTTATGAAGAGATCAGAAACAAAATTGATCACGGATTTCTACATGAAAAAAAAGAGTGCTCATGCACATCATTTCATCCAATCAGGATGTATGTAAGTGGACAAGCTGGAACTGGAAAAAGTTTCTTAATAAAAGTCATCAGAAGCTACCTACAGCAAAAAACGGATTCTACTTTGTCTTGTGTGGTTACTGCTCCAACTGGGTTAGCAGCCTATAACATACAAGGAATCACCTTACATTGTTTGCTAATGTTACCAGTGGAGCATGAGAACAAAATACAATACAACAAGCTAACTGGAGAAGCATGCTTGGAAGTTTCAAGAGTATTGAAGAAGATGCAAGTTCTCATTATTGATGAGGTGAGCATGGTATCAAACTTAATGCTTGCCTTTGTGCATTTAAGAATGCAGCAAATTCTAAGGACAGACTATGACGTGTTATTTGGTGGAAAACATGTCATAGTTTTTGGGGATCTTCTACAGCTTACTCCAGTTAAAGGACAACCAGTGTTTAATACTGTGACACATGAAGACACAAAGAAGTCATTGGGAAGCATTGGTAATGCAAATATTTGGTCCTTCTTTGAGTACGAGGAACTTACTACTAATATGAGGCAAGCAAACAATGAAGAATATGGAAGTATTCTGAAAGATATCAGGATTGGACTACTCACTGAAGCAGGCACAAAAGCATTACAGAGTCGGTTGCTACATAATTTATTTCCAAAGGAAGAAATAGTTGCAGAGAAGATATACAAGAACATTGCAGAAAAGAAAAGTGTCATCTGCTTAATGCCAACTCTACGTGAATGCTCAATATTCAATGAGGAGCTTTTGAAATTGGAAAAGGAAGATATCAGGAAATTGGAAGCAGTGGACAAAATTGAGGATGGAAGAATTACTATCACATTAACAGGCACACTGAAAAATAAATTGGATTCACTAGAGAAGAACATTTCCAAAACAGCTGGATTAGAAAAAAATCTATATGTTTGCATGAACTGTAGAGTATTTTTAAGGAGAAATTTGGATGTTGAAAAAGGTTTAGTTAATGGAGCTATGGGACGAGTTGTGGGTTTTATTAATTACCAGAAAAAAGATGGAATTGAATGTTTAAAAATAAAATTTGATCAGATAGAAGAAGTTAAAGACATTTGTCTTTGTTCAGTTCGTTTCATGCTTGTGAAAGACTTATATGTACGTAGGAAGCAGTTTCCGTTTTCGCTAGCATATGCTGTAACTATTTACAAGTCTCAAGGATTGACTGTAGATTGTGCTTTTGTGAACATTGGTTCAACTGTGTTCAAAGAAGGTATGGCTTATGTAGCTTTGTCACGAGTGAAAACATTATCTGGTTTATTCATGATAGACTTTGATGACTCAAAAGTTAGTGCTGATACAAATTGTGTAAAGGAGTATAATAGATTAAGAAGAACCTATGCTCCTCATTTAGGTCAGTATCCTGTGTTGGAGAAACGTGTAGTTTCTCGTAAAAGGAGAAATGAGAATATCTGTAATGAAGATGTAGAGAGGAGGAAAAAAAAGAGGAGTGATGTAATTGCAAGCAAAAAGAAAAAGGAAAATGAAGAAGAGGTTGTAGGATGTCATTTTGAAAATAGCTCTGGTGTCAACTGCTACGCTAATGTAGCGCTGAATGTTGCATTTTATCTGGAAAGTGTGCAAGAGCAGATAATAGTAAATCAGGAAAAAAGATTCTGTTCTGAGTTGAGTCTCCTTTTTCAAAAGCTGAGTAATGATAAAACTCAAATAGAAAGTGCTACTGAAATTAGAAAACTTTTAGATGTATGTTCAGGACGAACACAGTTTTCTCAAAATGTACAGCAAGACGCACAGGAATTCTTGATGTTTTTTCTTCAGGTACTGGAAGAAGAAGGGGTTCCCATTAAAAATTTGTTTGGTCTCTCTTATAAATGGGAACATAGTTGTGAAAACTGTTTCAATACATGTGGCTCTAATGTTGATTCTGAAAGGTTTATTTATTTAACATTGCCAGAAAGTAAAACAGTCACTTTTGCTAAATTAGTTAAAGATGCTAATCATAACATGGAATGCAGTGAGTGTCAATCTAAAATGTTTTCAACGTTACTTTTAAAGGAATACGGACAATATGTAATTTTAATGATGCAACGATGTAAAGCTGATGGTTCAAAATTGGATACTTTAATAAAGAAGTTTACAGGACAGCAATTATCAATTTCAGGAAAAACTTTTGTAACAGTTGCAATAATTTTCCATGAAGGACCTACTGTTACTTCTGGACATTACACAGTTTATCTTAAATGTGAAAAAGGCTGGACACTGTGTAATGATTCCCAATTGATTTTCAAGCAACGTTTGCCTTTTGATTTAGCAAATTCCTATCTAATCTTCCTGAAACCTAAATTTTAGAGAGACTTGGCAAGATGTGTACAGAACAATTTTACCATTTTATTGGATTACCATTGGAATTTTAAAAAAAAATGATTTTTCAAATTATCATTTGGCCTAATGGAAAGGTAACCAATTGTAATGTGGACTTTTTAAATTTTTAATGAAACTTTGGAAAACCAAAAATTTAGAAAAAATCGGTAACATCTGCACAATTTAAATTTTGGAATGTTATTGGATTGCCATTGGAAATTTATTCAAAAAAGATTTTTAAAATTACTATTTGGCCATGAGGAAAGGTAACCAATTGTATTGTGGACTTATTTAATTATTAATTAATCGTTCGGAAACCAAAATGTTACAGAGAATCGGTAAGATCTGTACAATTTAAACTTTAGAATTTTATTGGATTACCATTGGAAATTTAATCAAAAAAGAATTTTAAAATTACTATTTGGCCTAAAGGAAATGGAACCAGATATATTGTGGAGTTATTTGAGATATATTTTTGTGATTATACTTCTGAAACAAAAATGTCAGACGATATTTTAAAGAAATAAGTATTGATATTAGTTGATATTTTTTTAGAATATTATGCATTTCTATAATGTTATGTTTAAGTTAAAAGAGATTCTGGGCTTTTTTTATACAATCTTTGAGATTGTTATTTTTTTTTTGCCCGCTGTTAAATGATGAATGCAATTGCTTTCACAATTTATAGTGAAATGCAACATATTCTGAAAACAGCAAAAAAAAGGCAAAATTTTTTTTGGGAAAAACATGTAAATTCGTGTACTGTGTAATATATTGATTTATTAAATATTAATACTTTTTTTCTTTTTTTTCAGATTGTGAAAGAATAATTTCAAAAAAAACCAACCATTTTTTCAAGTAATTTCAATTACATTTTAATTAAAAATGAAATTGTTGGGTGGGACAGGTAACTGAGAAATTAGAAGGTCTCTTTCTTCCACTTTATCTCAAAAAGATTTTTAGTATTTAGTTATTAATTCCTCAAGGATCTTGAGATGTGGTAATTGATTTTTAGTGCGCGTACGGTAAAAAAAAAAAAAAAAAAAGTTTTAAAGAAAAAATAAAAAAAAGTTGAGAGGTAAGGGTGGCTCTTAAAAGAGCCGTTGTGTTCATGCAGGGACAGAGGAAAGGAAGTATGGGAACATTAGCTGGTTGGACATTTGTGCTGATCTATTCTGTTGTTAATGAGGGAAACACTGGTCTCCCTGTGAACAATTAGATCATGGCAAAATGAACACCGCATAGTAACCCTACCAAACCGAGGGTTCATTTCCAGAGGTTCAGAAAAAGGTGATTGTGCCCCCACAGATGAAGGGCTCTGCTGAGCTTCCGAAGAAGGACTCGGCTGAGCTGCTGTGGATGTGCTCGCTCGACTTACTGAAGGGTTGCCCCTAGTATGTCATGCATGTGTCCTAGGATGCACATCCTTAAGGTGTCTCAACATAGTGTGATTCCCAAAGGAATACTTCTTGTTGGGATTACCTCGCGAAAGTACACGCTGGCACAGCTTGCAAGTCACCAGTGCAGCATTGACTTTTTTCTCACCCTCTGGAAAACTGAAATACTCCCATATGAAAGAGCTCTTCTGTTTCCTCCTTCTCTGCCTGATGGTGGTGCTGCTAGCCTCACTCTCAGCAGAAGAGTGCTGGTCTGCCATCGTATCCCAAAGACAACTCAGCTCCTTCTCCTAAGGGATCACAAGCAGAAATGAGGGGAATGGGTGTGGTGTAGGAGAGTTCTAGAACTGAAAGTAGTTTCAACCAATCAAAAGTTGTGTTTCATGATCACATGACCCACCGTGCGCGTACGTTACGCTTACGTTACGCTTACGGTGCGCTTACGGTGCGCTTACGGTAAAAGTGCGCATGCGCGTAAAAAAGACACGCGCTCGCGCGCATGCGCAAAACAGTAACTCTACAACACTTCCGCGTAACGTGCGCGTGTAGTGTGCACGCCTACGCGCCCCACGCACAGTACGCGCGGCTACGCAAATTGCGTAACTATACGCGAACAGAGTAGATAAATTACAAACATTGCGTAAACCGTAAGCTTACCGTACGCTTACCGTACGCGCACTAAAAAAAAAAAAAAAAAAAAAATATTTTCTATGTTATACTAATATATGTTACCTAATGTCTAGGATCTTGATCATATTTATATAAATACAGTTTTCTCTAGTTGTTTCTCAGAGGAGTCTTTCCGATATTCTTGTTGGGTGTGACGAACCGTGACCGAAAAAGAGATACATTTAAAAATAAAAAAACGATGGAGAGAAATTTCTAAAAGATGTTCCTGGTCAAGTTTCTGCAAAAGTCCGTAATAAAGTGCTAGTGCATGACAGTACTCATTATCTTTCAAGGTATTATATACAATTGCCTGTATTACAAGTCCTGGTACAAGTGCAACCCATTTCCTGCTAAACTGGCAACCATGCATAGTGCAAATCAACGTTCCATCTCAAAGTGCTCGTGCATCACAGTACGTATTATGAATCATAAAAGACCAGTAAGCTACACAACATCCATTATTAATTTCAACTTCATGATGTAACACAAAAATGTCAGTTTACAATAATATTATTGCTAGCATTGCCCCTGCTGAATGTCTGTCTTGTAACATAAAATAAAAATGAGACTCTGCTGAACTGTTATTAAAATCTGAGAGAGGGATAACTGGATTAGCATAAATGGACATACAAATCTTCCTCAGCGTTTAGTCCATTAGGCGTTTTTGTATTAAATAACATAATATACTTGGACTCAAATTGACGAAGCCTGCCCTCTCTGTCCCCTCCTCTTTTGAGTTTGGGTACTTGGTCAATAGCAAAGTAGGACAGCTCATCTAGGTTCCCTTTGTGTATTTCATTTAGGTGTCGAGCCACCACATAGTTCTTATCATTATTCCTGACAGCCCATAACTGCTGTAGAATGGGGATATGAACCATATGGATGGTGCTGCCTACGTACATCTTAGGGCAGGTACATTGCAAAATGTAAACAACATAATCGCTTCTACAATTCAAAAACTGTCTGATTTTCCATGGGCTGTACGTTAGTGGTGACGTCACCTGTTTATCATTTCGTCCAATCCTACAAGCCTTGCATTTAAAACATCTATGGAAGCCTGTGACACTTTTCAACCAGCTGGCTTTTTTACTGACTTCAGGATTATTAACTACCAGATCGCCCCTCATTTATTTTGCTCTATTGAAGGTGATCATGGGCTTACGTGAAACCACCTCACTCAGTACCGGGTCTCGCTGTATTAGGTGCCAGTGCCTACACAGACTATCTCTCACTCTAGACTGGTAGGCACTGTACCCTGTGATCTTCCTTATCTGATTCCCTGCACCAGATTTCTTCACCTTAACCTTCTCTGCTTCTGGCTTTAGAAGTGTGTGTTGGTCTATAGAGGTGACTTTCATTCTCGCTTGATCCAAAATAGCAGGTTTATAACCTCTCTCGACAAACCTCTTGGTTAGGGAATTCTGTGCCTCAATTAGAGCTTGATTCTCACTGCAGTTGCGCTTCATCCTCAGATGCTCTGCATAATGAATACTCATTTTGAGCCTCTGAGGATGAAAGCTCCCTGCATGCAGGATTGTATTTCCTGCTGTTGGCTTTCTGAACGTTCTGGTATGGATCTCTCCATTAGCAATATACACCTCCAGGTCCAAAAATGCCACAGATGTCTTACTGATACTTTCTGTGAATTCCAAATTTAAATTATTGGCATTAATGTCGCATGTAAACCTTCTAGCTGTTTCCAAGGACCTGTCCCAGATCACAAATAAGTCATCTTTGAAACGGGTCCATGGTACGATGTTGTTGTTCCATTCTTTGGCAAATTCGACATTGAGCACCCGCTCCTCCCACCAGCCCATATGCAAATTAGCATAGCTGGGGATGAAGCAGGTGCCCATCGCCGTGCCCTGAAGCTGCCTATAGGTCTCCCCTCCAAACATGAAATGATTGTTTGTTAGGCATAACCCGCACATTTCCATCAGCATCCCTGAATGTTGGTACAGACTAATGGGACGCTGGCTCAAATAGTGTCAGGTTGCACATAAACACACACACACACACACACACATACATACATACATACATATATATATATATATATATATATATATATATATATATATATATATATATTCACTGAAAAAACCATAGGTTTCACACATGTTATAGTTAGCGGAAATTTTACTGATAAAAAACCAATGAAATTCCCCCGTTATAGTTAGTGCAGGCAACTATAACTCACGCGACCGCAATCCTCTGCTGATGCTAATACTGTATTTAGACACTTATTTGCCCATGTCTTCTTCCATACATTTTTAGCTATACATATATTACAAATATTTTTTTTTCATAAAGACACATATGTCATCAGCAGAAGATTGTGGTCGCGTGAGTTATAGTTGCCTGCACTAACTATAACGGGGGAATTTCATTGGTTTTTTATCAGTAAAATTTCCGCTAACTATAACATGTGTGAAACCTATGGTTTTTTCAGTGAATTTGCAAGGTTTTTTAAATGCTAATTCCTAACTATAACGTGTGTGAAACCTATGGTTTTTTCAGTGAATTTGTACGGTTTTTTAAATGCTAAGTTACTTTACGCCATTCGTGGCGTGCGCGCCCACTTAACGCAGTTCGTTCCGTGCGCGCACGGTGCGCTTCGCGCACCGTGCGCGCACAGTGAGCACGCGGTGCGCTTCGCGCACCACGCGCCCACTTTACGCAGTTAGTGCCGTGCACGCACGGTGGGCACGCGGTGTGCTACGCGCACCGCGTGCCCACGTTACGCTAGATGGGCCATGTACGCACGATGCGCTTCGCGCACCGTGCGCACATGGAGGACATATGATGCACTTCGTTTTGAAAGGTAATATTTTAATTTTTCGTATATGTTATAAGCCATGCACAAATGGTGCCCTTCGGGCACCATTTGCACACGGGGTGGAGAGAGTGTGGATAATTTTTTTTTTTATTTTTATTTTTTTTAATATTTTAGTTTAACTCATTTTTAATAGGCCATGCACAATTGGTGCGCTTCGGGCACCAATTTCACACGGGGTGGGGAGAGTGTGGATAATTTTTTTTTTTTTATAATTTTTTACCGTACACGTACGGTAAGCGTAATCGGCGAAATTAGCGAAAAAATTAAAATTCCGGTTTTGGCCTTGGGGGATCTTTGGGGACTCCCTCAACATTGCTATGTGTGTGGGAGCTGTCTAAACAGCCCCTTTACATGTTTTTGGGCTTAATATTTTAAACATCACTCTCAGTGCGAGAGAGAAAATGGCGGCCGCCGCTTCCTGGTTTCGGCCGATTCAAATGTTTACTAAGATCTAAGAGCCAATCAGAATCGCGCTCGCGCACGCCACCGTACGCGTACGGTAAGCGTACCGTAAGCGCACCGTAAGCTGGCTCAGATATATATATTGATTTAAAGGCTATTTTCTCAGAATCTACTGAACAGATTTACACCAAACCTACAAAAGGCACTTCCTTGACCTGAGGACCACCTCTCTGCCAAATTTCTAGTAATTCTGTTCAGCCGTTCGGGCTGTAGCCCTGTCTAAAGGTCCTATGGAAAAATGCATGGGAAAAACGCGTTTTGGGACCCCCCTTTTATCTCAGCCCCCGCTAGATGAATCCCCCCGAGACTTTCAGGGAATGAGCGGAGCGTAGCGCCCCACCTATTTTGAAAAATTCGCGAGGATTCGTCGACCGGCGCCAAAGTTATTCAAAATAGAATGTTGCGGATTTCCTATGGAAACGTGGTCCTAACTATAACTACCTACTGGCGACCGCCTGCGACATGCCTCGCTCCATCACCAAACCACTCACATGCAAAACCGAGTACGCGGTTTACGTGCTGGAGTGTCCATGTGGCCTGCAATATGTGGGTAGCACCAAGTTGCAGGTTCACAAACGGATACTCCAGCATCTGCGGGCGATCAGTGGCAGTGATGCGTCTTACCCGGTGGCACGCCATTTTAAAGAACTACACAATAACAAAAGTGAACTATTAAAGTCCTTTGTTATTGATGCAGTGCTCCCATTAAGACGTGGTGGAAACAGAGAAGCATTACTCCGTGCCCTAGAAACGAGATACATCCTCGAGTTGGACACAAAGTCACCGCAGGGTCTCAATGCCAGTGAAGATTTCTTCACTTGTCTGTGAACTTGGTTACATTAATTTCCATCCCCTATGTGTTAGGCTGCTTTGCGTGTTGGTCACACCTCCTCTACCTATTGTAGGTTTTAAACACAGTATAGATGACACATTTTTAGATATACACGGAGTATTATATATATATATCTTTTCGGCATCTAGACATATTTTGGCACTTGCCGAAAAATCTGGGGTTAAAGCTTGGATTGTGAAGGGCACAAAGGCTCCTTTACATTGGATTGTGATTTATAGGTGGCACTGCGTTAGTGGGACAGGCAGAAGTAACAGTGCAATTTACCCTGGTCGATGGACTAATGTTTTGAACTGCCGGGGGCACCATAATTGCAAACAATTGGAGTATACCCACTTGGGTCCTTTTCCCAACAGTCTATAACAGATGCATGCTGGACATTTGCAGGAAAGCATAGGTATTAGAGTTTGTTACACACAACTTCATTGCTTTCAGCTTTTCGTGCACATATTGAAAAACCAAATACAAGTTTTCACAAAAACATGTTTATTTGAAACAACGTGGTTTTTAATTGTAATTACTTGCCAGTCCTGTGGAAATGATTTTTAGCATATTTTTATACATTGTGTTATTTAATGAAATTTGCACTTTAGCATTTTTTTAAATTATTTAACGCAGTTGCCTTTGATGCCAGCTTCCCGTTCTTATCCATGCTCCAATGTGTGTATATAACCTTTCTATGTCTATTGATGCAATGTTTGAATTAGCCAATGGTGTCATCTTACCAATTAGCATTGTGCACTTTAAAATGCGAGATCACAACTCCCATGGCGTCATGTGATCAAGGCCTCTGGGAAGGCTGAAACGCGTCATGCAGGCGGTGCTGTGAACTAAATAAAGAAAACCAACTCACTCGCTAACAGGGTCGGTCTCCGTTTGTTCCCGCTCTCCTCTTGGATTGTTGGCGTGCAGGTGTGCTCCAGGCGGAATCCTGTCATTTACGTAACCGGGATTGCTTCTCCGGTACCTCAAACCGACCCCTCCTCTCAAGTAGGGCTTTGCGGAAGGAAGCAGCCCTTTCGGTGATCCGGAAGTTCCTCTATCCTCGTCAGGATTGACCGCGCCAGCCCCCGGACTTTGTTCACCACCCCTAAGAACGGCAGCGAGGACCGGCGCTGAGAGTCGGACGACTCGGGAAGCTCCAAGGTACGCGCTGCTGTGGGGGAGTGTAACACACTGTACGGAAGAGGAGTTGCAAAGTTGTAGGACAGCGGGATTAATCCCTTGTTTGCCCTTAACTCAGTGAGTCCACATTAGTGGTTTCAACATTAACAGTGCCATGTCTGCTGACGCCATGAGGAGTAGGGAGGAGGCGGCTATTGACCTGTTCGACGATTCACCGGCCGGTGAATCCGTGTCGACCGCGCAAGCAGCTAACACAGCTATGGGGACACCTAACCATCGTGAGCTTTTCAAATGTTTGGGGAAGCTTATGAAAGCAGAACAATCCAAATGGTGGGAGCATCGCTCCTTAAGTCGTTACCTGGAGGTGGGTCGTATTCCACGTGGGCTCAGGATAATGCTTGCCCCAAGCTATGAGCAACTAGATCCCAACATGCGAAGAGAGTGGGCTGAATGCAATTTGGACTCGTCACGCAAGCTAGTTACTATTTTGGTT
This sequence comes from Triturus cristatus, assembly GCF_964204655.1. Taxonomy (NCBI): domain Eukaryota; kingdom Metazoa; phylum Chordata; class Amphibia; order Caudata; family Salamandridae; genus Triturus; species Triturus cristatus. The sequence goes on along the minus strand of NC_140582.1, from coordinate 149,449,768 downwards.
AAATATGCCAAAAGCGATCGCGCTGCGCTACAAGTCAGAATCGATGATGTCAACAAGGAAATTCAGGCACTAACCAGTACGATAGACTGTACCAAACTAAGAGAGGAAATGACTCTGCGTCTTCGTAAAGAGGAAGAGGTAATAAAAAAGCGCAAGGCATTCAAGTTTCAGCGCGACAAAATTGACTATCAGCAAGGTCGCATATTTACCTTTGCGAGAAAGTTTGATGCCATTAAAGCGTCTCAAGTGTCAATCTCACAACCCTCCTCTGGTCAAGCCCAGGCTGCCATGCCTACTTCCCAACTGGCATCGTCAGCTTCTGACCTCAGCTCAATACCTGACAGCGATTCCGACACCGAGCGCAGCAGGAATGCGGCACAATTGGGGTTTACCCGGTTCTCCTTGGCACAAGAGGTGGACTGCTTGCGACAAGATCGCCGCGAAACTCTGAGACCCAGAAGGCAGAATCCCAACAGCGCCAAAGGCGCAACCAAAAGCGCAGATGGCGACGACAAGCCCATCGCAAACACCAACCAAAAAAGGAAATACAACAAAAGGTGGAACAAGTAATGTTAGTGCCACATCAAATTACTGAGTCTACAGATTCTCCATCTGTTGTTAACCTTACTAGCATGCAATTAAGTCCGGCTGAGCTCAATACTTTACATCTTGGTCTCTCTTTCAGCCCAGGGAGTAATTTCAACTACTCCAAAACCAGGATCGATTTATATAAATTTATCCGCAAGCTGAAGCTGCAAAAACATTTTCGTCTCAACCCTAACACACGGAGACCGAGCCTTACACCTATATCAGACTCTCAACAAGGATTGGTGGCCAACGACCTGGCCTTAATGCAAGACCTCCAGGAATTGAGATATGAGGGTTCCAATGTGGATACAATGGAAGAACATTTAAGCTTGAATGTGCCGGGTCACACAAAATTTAAACCCAAATCTACCTACACGCCTTTGATGTTGCATGACAACATCGATATTTTTCATGAACTATCAATTACAGGGATTAAAAAACTCTACTCATCTACCCTTCGTGAAAAATTCAAATACACAGCACGCAACAATTGTTATTTCCAACTGGTCAGCAAATTACAAGCTGACAACAATATCATTGTTTGTCAATCTGACAAGGGGGGCAATGTGGTGCTCTGGCCTAAAGAACTATATCTGGAGGAAGCCCACAGTCAACTTAATGACCCACTTTGTTACAAACGTTGTGATGCAATTTCAGTTAAGGCTGCTAGAACTGAATTTTATTCCCACCTTGTTGCCTGGCGGAGCACAGGATTACTCAGTCAAGACGAGCTGAAGTATTTGAAAAATGACTTTCCAGTAACTCCTGTTATGTATTTTATTCCGAAGATACATAAGAACTCTGAGAAGCCTCCAGGCAGGCCAATCATCTCGGCGCGAGGTGGACTGTGTGAAAATACATCTGTATATATTGATGCCTTTTTGCAGGATCATGTTAAGACGTTGCCATCCTATGTGCAGGATACAAGTGATTTCTTAAGGAAAATAGCAGGGATTGATTGGGATCCGTCTTTCTGGTTGGTTACATTAGATGTAACCTCTCTCTACACCAGTATCTATCATTCTGACGGTGTAAGAGCAGTCCAGCACTATTTGGGAACCCGACCTCTTCATATGGTCAACCACAATAAGATGTTGCTAGCTATGCTTTCCTATTGCCTGCACAATAACTTCTTTATGTTTGGCAACCAATTCTATCAGCAAGTTAGAGGTGTGGCCATGGGGGCCAGCTTTTCTCCCAGCTATGCCTGTCTCCATATGGGCTACTGGGAGGAGCTGGTCCTCTATGGCCAACATCTGGATATTCTTTCTGAACATGTAATCCATTGGTATCGTTTTATAGATGATATCTTCATGGTTTGGCGAGGCACTAAACAGCAGATCCTTGATTTCATCAAGGTTATTAATTCCAACTCCCTCAATCTCAGCTTCACCTCAGACATCAGTCAAGACAGGGTGTTCTTTTTGGATGTTGAAATCTTTATTGATTTTGGCAAACTCCATACTCGCCTCTTTAGGAAACCGACTGCCGGTAGTACGGTTCTCCATGCTGCAAGTCACCATCCTGTGCATCTCATTCGCAGCATTCCCTACGGGGAGATGCTGCGCATCAGACGCATCTGCAGCACGGAGTCTGATTGTCTGGAGGCACAAAACTCTAGCAAAGCTCGTTTCCTAGCTAGGGGTTACTCTGCTTCAACGATTGATAATGCCATTCGTAAAGCTAACTGTTTAACTAGAGAGGAGACTCTAATCAGTAAGGGATCAACTGTCACACCAGCTTGCACCAGGGAACCAGTTAGGTTGATTTGGACATACAATCGTCAACACCAAGCACTCAGAAAAATTCTGAGGAAAAATTGGAGCTTGGTTTGTAATGACCCTGTCATTGGGGACCTAATGGCAGCCAGTCCAAATATCACTTTCAGGAAAGCTCGCTCTATGAGCGATGCTTTAGTTAAATCTAGTCCTGAATTAACTTCTAACACAACCTGGATGCAATTTTGCAAAGGTTTCAAAAGATGCCCGAACTGCAAAGCGTGTAGACAGGGAGTCAATAAGACGCAGTACACAATTCCGTTCTGCGACATGCCTCGCTCCATCACCAAACCACTCACATGCAAAACCGAGTACGCGGTTTACGTGCTGGAGTGTCCATGTGGCCTGCAATATGTGGGTAGCACCAAGTTGCAGGTTCACAAACGGATACTCCAGCATCTGCGGGCGATCAGTGGCAGTGATGCGTCTTACCCGGTGGCACGCCATTTTAAAGAACTACACAATAACAAAAGTGAACTATTAAAGTTCTTTGTTATTGATGCAGTGCTCCCATTAAGACGTGGTGGAAACAGAGAAGCATTACTCCGTGCCCTAGAAACGAGATACATCCTCGAGTTGGACACAAAGTCACCGCAGGGTCTCAATGCCAGTGAAGATTTCTTCACTTGTCTGTGAACTTGGTTACATTAATTTCCATCCCCTATGTGTTAGGCTGCTTTGCGTGTTGGTCACACCTCCTCTACCTATTGTAGGTTTTAAACACAGTATAGATGACACATTTTTAGATATACACGCAGTATTATATATATATATCTTTTCGGCATCTAGACATATTTTGGCACTTGCCGAAAAATTTGGGGTTAAAGCTTGGATTGTGAAGGGCACACAGGCTCCTTTACATTGGATTGTGATTTATAGGTGGCACTGCGTTAGTGGGACAGGCAGAAGTAACAGTGCAATTTACCCTGGTCGATGGACTAATGTTTTGAACTGCCGGGGGCACCATAATTGCAAACAATTGGAGTATACCCACTTGGGTCCTTTTCCCAACAGTCTATAACAGATGCATGCTGGACATTTGCAGGAAAGCATAGGTATTAGAGTTTGTTACACACAACTTCATTGCTTTCAGCTTTTCGTGCACATATTGAAAAACCAAATACAAGTTTTCACAAAAACATGTTTATTTGAAACAACGTGGTTTTTAATTGTAATTACTTGCCAGTCCTGTGGAAATGATTTTTAGCATATTTTTATACATTGTGTTATTTAATGAAATTTGCACATTAGCATTTTTTTAAATTATTTAACGCAGTTGCCTTTGATGCCAGCTTCCCGTTCTTATCCATGCTCCAATGTGTGTATATAACCTTTCTATGTCTATTGATGCAATGTTTGAATTAGCCAATGGTGTCATCTTACCAATTAGCATTGTGCACTTTAAAATGCGAGATCACAACTCCCATGGCGTCATGTGATCAAGGCCTCTGGGAAGGCTGAAACGCGTCATGCAGGCGGTGCTGTGAACTAAATAAAGAAAACCAACTCACTCGCTAACAGGGTCGGTCTCCGTTTGTTCCCGCTCTCCTCTTGGATTGTTGGCGTGCAGGTGTGCTCCAGGCGGAATCCTGTCATATATATATATATATATTCCAATCGCAAACGCTCACACGTGTGAAGACGCCACACCCAACGTCAAGTTTTAACCCTTTTTATTCAGTTGGCAGCAGCAAATCTGGAACCAGCTTACACAGTTGAAAAATAACGCCAATATCTGCCAAACGCGTTTCAGAAGAGTTCCTTGTTCACTGGCTTGGCGTATTCTGGAGGCAGGAACAAGGTGCAATGTTCGTTTCTTGATTTCAGGTGTTTCTAATCCCGCCCCACTGGGCGTGTACTTGCTATGCACGGTGGTACTCGTAGTTCGTGTTACGGTGATATTCAGGATCAGGTAGGTGTTCTTGATTCGAAATGCTGTTCCGCTCTGCCTTCCACTCAATAACATCCGTTGGGCCACTGTGGTCTGCGGGGTCAGATGGCTGCTTTATTTGCGCCTCGCTGAATGGGTGCGTTGTTCCTTACGGTGCCTCTCCAACGAAGCACACGGACCTGCTCTGCTGCAGGGGGGCATCTTCGTGGCCAGAGCGGGCCACATATATTCCAATCGCAAACGCTCACACGTGTGAAGACGCCACACCCAACGTCAAGTTTTAACCCTTTTTATTCAGTTGGCAGCAGCAAATCTGGAACCAGCTTACACAGTTTAAAAAATAACGCCAATATCTGCCAAACGCGTTTCAGAAGAGTTCCTTGTTCACTGGCTTGGCGTATTCTGGAGGCAGGAACAAGGTGCAATGTTCGTTTCTTGATTTCAGGTGTTTCTAATCCCGCCCCACTGGGCGTGTACTTGCTATGCACGGTGGTACTCGTAGTTCGTGTTACGGTGATATTCAGGATCAGGTAGGTGTTCTTGATTCGAAATGCTGTTCCGCTCTGCCTTCCACTCAATAACATCCGTTGGGCCACTGTGGTCTGCGGGGTCAGATGGCTGCTTTATTTGCGCCTCGCTGAATGGGTGCGTTGTTCCTTACGGTGCCTCTCCAACGAAGCACACGGACCTGCACTGCTGCAGGGGGGCATCTTCGTGGCCAGAGCGGGCCACATATATTCCAATCGCAAACGCTCACACGTGTGAAGACGCCACACCCAACGTCAAGTTTTAACCCTTTTTATTCAGTTGGCAGCAGCAAATCTGGAACCAGCTTACACAGTTGAAAAATAACGCCAATATCTGGCAAACGCGTTTCAGAAGAGTTCCTTGTTCACTGGCTTGGCGTATTCTGGAGGCAGGAACAAGGTGCAATGTTCGTTTCTTGATTTCAGGTGTTTCTAATCCCGCCCCACTGGGCGTGTACTTGCTATGAACTACGAGTACCACCGTGCATAGTAAGTACACGCCCAGTGGGGCGGGATTAGAAACACCTGAAATCAAGAAACGAACATTGCACCTTGTTCCTGCCTCCAGAATACGCCAAGCCAGTGAACAAGGAACTCTTCTGAAACGCGTTTGGCAGATATTGGCGTTATTTTTCAACTGTGTAAGCTGGTTCCAGATTTGCTGCTGCCAACTGAATAAAAAGGGTTAAAACTTGACGTTGGGTGTGGCGTCTTCACACGTGTGAGCGTTTGCGATTGGAATATATGTGGCCCGCTCTGGCCACGAAGATGCCCCCCTGCAGCAGTGCAGGTCCGTGTGCTTCGTTGGAGAGGCACCGTAAGGAACAACGCACCCATTCAGCGAGGCGCAAATAAAGCAGCCATCTGACCCCGCAGACCACAGTGGCCCAACGGATGTTATTGAGTGGAAGGCAGAGCGGAACAGCATTTCGAATCAAGAACACCTACCTGATCCTGAATATCACCGTAACACGAACTACGAGTACCACCGTGCATAGTAAGTACACGCCCAGTGGGGCGGGATTAGAAACACCTGAAATCAAGAAACGAACATTGCACCTTGTTCCTGCCTCCAGAATACGCCAAGCCAGTGAACAAGGAACTCTTCTGAAACGCGTTTGGCAGATATTGGCGTTATTTTTCAACTGTGTAAGCTGGTTCCAGATTTGCTGCTGCCAACTGAATAAAAAGGGTTAAAACTTGACGTTGGGTGTGGCGTCTTCACACGTGTGAGCGTTTGCGATTGGAATATATGTGGCCCGCTCTGGCCACGAAGATGCCCCCCTGCAGCAGTGCAGGTCCGTGTGCTTCGTTGGAGAGGCACCGTAAGGAACAACGCACCCATTCAGCGAGGCGCAAATAAAGCAGCCATCTGACCCCGCAGACCACAGTGGCCCAACGGATGTTATTGAGTGGAAGGCAGAGCGGAACAGCATTTCGAATCAAGAACACCTACCTGATCCTGAATATCACCGTAACACGAACTACGAGTACCACCGTGCATAGTAAGTACACGCCCAGTGGGGCGGGATTAGAAACACCTGAAATCAAGAAACGAACATTGCACCTTGTTCCTGCCTCCAGAATACGCCAAGCCAGTGAACAAGGAACTCTTCTGAAACGCGTTTGGCAGATATTGGCGTTATTTTTCAACTGTGTAAGCTGGTTCCAGATTTGCTGCTGCCAACTGAATAAAAAGGGTTAAAACTTGACGTTGGGTGTGGCGTCTTCACACGTGTGAGCGTTTGCGATTGGAATATATGTGGCCCGCTCTGGCCACGAAGATGCCCCCCTGCAGCAGTGCAGGTCCGTGTGCTTCGTTGGAGAGGCACCGTAAGGAACAACGCACCCATTCAGCGAGGCGCAAATAAAGCAGCCATCTGACCCCGCAGACCACAGTGGCCCAACGGATGTTATTGAGTGGAAGGCAGAGCGGAACAGCATTTCGAATCAAGAACACCTACCTGATCCTGAATATCACCGTAACACGAACTACGAGTACCACCGTGCATAGTAAGTACACGCCCAGTGGGGCGGGATTAGAAACACCTGAAATCAAGAAACGAACATTGCACCTTGTTCCTGCCTCCAGAATACGCCAAGCCAGTGAACAAGGAACTCTTCTGAAACGCGTTTGGCAGATATTGGCGTTATTTTTCAACTGTGTAAGCTGGTTCCAGATTTGCTGCTGCCAACTGAATAAAAAGGGTTAAAACTTGACGTTGGGTGTGGCGTCTTCACACGTGTGAGCGTTTGCGATTGGAATATATATATATATATATATATTCAGTGAAAAAACCATAGGTTTCACACACGTTATAGTTAGCTGGACATTTCACTCGTAAAAAACCAATGAAATGTTCCCGTTATAGTTAGTTAAGCTAACTATAACTCGCGCGCCCGCAATGCACTGCTGATGACGTCACATATTACATCACTCATGACATGGTCAGTGACATCACTCATGACATCACTGATGACATCTCAAATGACATCACTGATGACATCACTGATGACATCATCCAGTGAATGTGTGTTTTTCTGAAAATTAAATATGTTTTATATATGCATATCTCAAGGTCGATGGAAGAATAAATGCGTATATAAGTGTCTAAATGGATGATTTGTTTTTTAAAAATTGATTGTGTAACTGACTGATTAAGTGTATCTTAGTGAATACATGGCTTAGTGAGTAATGTTTAAATATGTAAATATCTGTATCAGTCTCTCACTTTGTGTATAAGTGGCTGCATGGGTTGGTGAGTACCTACATGAGTGTCTATATAGGTTATTAGTTGGTTTTTTGAGTATCAGTGTCTATATGGTTCGGTGGGGGGTATTACATAGTGCATAGGTGCATGAATGAGTGACTCACTGTTTGTATGTGTTGAAGACAGCATATGTGCAGGACTGTATGGGTGGATGAGTGTGTGTATGTGTGTGTTAGTCAGTGAATGGCTGTCTCAATAGTGTCTTTATGAGTAACTACATATGTTTTAAACTAGTATATGTGACTATTGGTGTATATAAGTGAGTATATGTGAGAGTGAGCGATTGAAAGAGTTCCCGTATGAATAAGTATGTGTTTCTATAAGTGATTGTTTAAAAGACTAAGTATGTGTAAGTTTCTGTAGAAGTAAGTGTGGTGGTGTGTGTATAACTGTATATGCAAGTAAATGTATGTTTGATTCTTTATTAGCATGAGTGACTATGTGTGTCAGTAACTCTGTGGATGAGTGGCATTGTGTAACAGGATGTATTGGTGTATGTGTACATATGATGTGTGAGTACACGAATGAGTGACTGTACAGGACTGTTGGTGAATGAGTGGATGTTTATGTGGTTCTTAGAATTATTGAAGAGGTTGTTGTAATTGGTATTGGTATGTCCATTTTTTAAAAAATGTCAGTCTCTCTTTTTGAATGTGTGTATCAAAGGTTATATTAGGGTGAGAGGAGATCTGCCACTCCATCACATGGATGATGTCATCAGTGATGTCATCAGTGATGTCATTTGAGATGTCATCAGTGATGTCATGAGTGATGTCACTGACCATGTCATGAGTGATGTAATATGTGACGTCATCAGCAGTGCATTGCGGGCGCGCAAGTTATAGTTAGCTGAACTAACTATAACGGGGGAATTTCAATGGTTTTGTATGAGTGAAAAGTCCAGCTAACTATAACGCCCCTGAAACCTATGTTTTTTTCAGTGAATTTCTAAGGTTTTTTAAATGCTAATTCCTAACTATAATGTGCCTGAAACCTATGGTTTTTTCAGGGAATTTCAAAGGTTTTTTAAATGCTAATTTCTAACTATGCCTACAGAGATAGGACATGTGAAGAAAGAAGAAAAAACCACAGAAAGAAAAAAAGAAATGCAGAAAGCAGCAACAGAAGTCCTCAAAGATGAAGAAAAGTGCAGGAAGAAGGATACCGTGCAGAAAGAACAAACAGAAGAGCAGAAAGAAGCCTTGTTGCAAAATCATCCTGTACCCTCAACTTTTTGGTAGTAACTGAGTCTGACTAACCAGTCGTAGAGCCAGTGCTATGTTAAAAGACACTCAGAATACAGTGAAAACACCTACATACACTAGGGAACACTATGCGTTGGGGTCCCCCTGTGATTAGCATGGCCTCCTCTGTAAGCCCCTAGTATATATTAGGGCAGGGGATTAAAACTACCTCTTAAAATGCGCCACAGGGCGTGTTTGCACACGTCACCTCAGGCCCCTTCCCCTCCCTTCCCCACTGTGTAAACACACCCTGTGGCCATTTTAAGTTGGGAGATTAAGTCCCCTTGAATCCTGAGGGTCCCTAGGGGCAAAATAGCCCTCTAGGTATGTCCAGTAAGCGCCATTGCAGAGAGATGTAAAAAGGGGCACGGCCTGCACCACCTCTCTGCAACACAGAGCAGTGGCGCTTACTGGAAGCACCTGGTGGGCTAGTTGGCCCCCAGGGTACCTCAGGATTGAAAAGGAATTATTTCCCCAACTTAAAACGCGCCACAGGGCGTGTTTGCACACGTCACCTCAGGCCCCGTCCCCTCCGTTCACCACTGTGTAAACGCACCCTGTGGCCGTTCTAAGTTGAGAGATTAAGTCCCCTTGAATCCTAAGGGTCCCTAGGGTCAAAGTAGCCCACTAGGTACCTCCAGTAAGCGCCACAGAGCTGCGTTGCATAAGGGTGTAAACAGGGGCGTGGCCTCAGAACACCTGTCTGCAACGCAGCTCCCTGGCGCATACTGGAGATACCTGTTGGGCTAGTTGGCCCTCAGGGACCCTCAGTATTGAAGGAGAATTAATTCCCCAACTTACAACTGGCCAGGGGATGCGTTTGCAGAGTGCTGCAAGGAGGGGGCGTGGCCTCCGGCGCTCTGCCGGTCTTTTATTTATTTTATTTTTTTAAGAAGGAGGGCTGTGTGGCCCCCCTTCTTTTTCTAATTTATTGGCCTTGGGGACCCCATCCACCAGGGCCTGCACCCTAATTTATTTTGTTGAAAAAAATTTATTTGGAAGGGGGCTGCGTGCCCCCCCTCCCAAGGCCTTAATCTGTCCCGGGGACCCCAACCCCCGGGTCATGGCCTTGTTTTTTAAAAAATTCTTTAGGAGGGGGGCTTCGTTGCCCCCCTCCTCAGGCCACTTATGGCCCGGGGACCCCATCCCCTGGGGCCGGACTTTGTTTTTTATATATTTATAGAAACACATAGGACATGCTGGACAAACCGTATGTACCTATCACCATGACAATTTGCGTGATATTCATTAAAAGGCAACTATGAATACAATGAATCCACGTGGAATGTATTTACACCGCTAGTGAAACTCTAACGTGTCTGACGCCCTACCGTGCCTAATCCCGGCACCCCCGCCGGTGGGTACTCTCCAAGTAGACACCCTTGTCGTTTATTTATACAAACATGGGTAGCTATTGACGGGCACATTTAATACACACGCACACCAAGCCATTCAAAGGGGATTCGACAAAAATTCGACCAAACTATGCAAGAAACCCCCCTCACGGTTAATAAAACACACATCCACCGCCGGATGTGTAATACTTTTTATTTTACTCTCTGGAAAGGAGACGAACCTCACTTCAGAGTCACAGCGTGCTCCTGGCTGAGCCCAATGCTGTGTTACACCCACCAGTGCCCACTGAGTGCCACACACCTCTGTGTTGTATTCCACCAGCTAGTGCGTATGCTATGACACTCTCTAGCCCATGTGCACTGTAACACCACCCCGTGAATATGTCATGCCACACTTGCCTTCGCACGGGTTATATTGTCCCATCCAACGTGCCTTCCTCGATGCCTATGTTATAACACACAGTGCTATGCCATACATATTACAATCTGGGATCCATATCTTTGACACAGTGGATATGCAACGTTACACTCCCCAGCACATATTTTATATTACAACTTTAGAGACTAGTTAGGTTACACAACACTGCCCTGTGCATATTACACTCCAAGGCGCATGTCGCATAGCACGCGCTAGTGCCTGTGCTATCTCGCGCTCTCCAATGAATCTGTCATTGCGCACAATGTATTGCATATTATATTTCACGCCCCGGTTATTCTCATATTACACTTTTTGGTGCATAGTTTATACCATATACTGTATCTAGTTTTCATTTTCAATCGTGCTCTCAGGACTATATTCTACATAACACTGCGTCCACCTACCCTTTTCACGGGCATTACATTTTGCGATGGGGGGTGGAGGGTCAGGGGGTGTTTCTGCCGAGTGAGCCCGGAGTCACAGTCACAAACGTCCTCTTCTTCCTGAATAAAAGTGAGATTATGCTGCATACTTGTTCATATTTTAAGTAGTTCGCACAGACACACATTTTAAAAATAATACATTTGCTAATACCCACCTTCTCTGAACAGTTAGCTTGCTGTCCCATCCACCTCCTCCCTATCCTCTGTTGTCTGAATCCATGGACTAGCCTCCTCCCTCCTGCCATGCATGGTCTGATGTGATGTCACTGCCCTCCATTTAGCATGATGTACTAGTCCACTCCTCCTGCCCTCAATTGCCCAGTTCTATGGCTCATCATTGACCTCCTGCTTAGCCTCTGTGCTTCGCTTGCTGCCCCTATTCTCCTTCCCCCTGCCCTCCGATGTCTTTGTGCATGCCCCTGCTCCATCCTTTTTGCCCACCATGTTCCATGGACCTGCCACTCCTATCTACTCTGAGTGTTCTGTTGAGCTGCCACTTCCCTCCCACCTGCCTAGCATTGTCTGGTGACTGTAACCTGTCCCTGCCACCTCCGCCCTGCCTGTCCACATGCCATGCCCCTATCCCCTTACTCCTGTCCTCCATGGTCCATTTTACTGCCACACACGTCTGCCCTGCCTGGTCTGTTGTGCTGCAATTGCTCCTCCTGCCTGCCCCATGTGGTCTGTTGTGAGGCCCCTTCCCTTGAACTCTCTTGTCTGTGCCCAGGACCTGACCCTCCCTTCTATCCTCCATGGCCTCCTCCTTGCCCATCATAGCCATTGTGCTGCCACTAACACTCCCGCTTACCATGCATGGTCTTCTGTGCTGTCACTGCCCCTCCCACCTTCCCTGTGTGGTCAGCTAGCTGCCCCTGACCCCCTCCCACCTTCCCTCCATGGTCTGTATGTATGCCATCATAGTCTCACTGTTGCTCTCCATGGTGTGTCTTGCTTCTAGTGCCCATCCTGCCTGACCTCCATGGTCATCTTGCTGCTCCTGCCCTGCCCCCTTACCCCCAGCCCTCTGTTTCCATGTGCAGGTCCCTATTCCCTCCCTCCTGGCTTGTCTGTTCCATTGTAATGCCCCTGATCCGTCCCTCCTGCCCTTTATGGTCTGTTATGCTGCGGCTTTCTCTCCTGTCTGTCAATTATGTTCAGCTAGCTACCATTGTTCTCTGTTGTCCATGTGCATGGTCCTGTCCCCTCCCTATTGCTTTCTATGGATTGTTGTGCTGCACCCCCGTCCCGCATGCCCTGGGTGGTATTTTGTGCTGCTGCAAACCCTGATACCTGCCCTGTAGGGTCAGTTTGGTGCACCTCTCCATGTCACACCTGTCCTCTGTTATCCGAGTCCATGTCCCTACCCCAATTCCTCCTGCCTTCCATGATGGAATGTACCATACTTGCTAACATTTTGAACTTGGTAAGAGGGAGATTTTGAAAAAAAACTGGGGCATTGATTTTCCCCTTAATTACATTGAAAATGAGGAGATTGTAGACAGGAGACAGATCAAATAAAGCCCATTTGGGCTTAAAAACATTGGATGTTTCCTGGCTGAATCGGGTCTGTTGGCATGTATGGTTGTACTACCACTGCCTCTTCCTTCTGCCCACGATGGTCTATTATATTACCACAGCCAGTCCTGTATTGTTGGTTTGTTGCCCCTGCCCACCTTTCCACTGCCCTCCAAAGTCTGTTGTGCTGCCACTGCCCTTCCTGCCTGCCCAGTATCGTCAAATTGTTACCTCTGCACCCTCCTACCTGCCTTTATTTTTCAGAGTGCGTGCCCCTGGCCTCTGCCTCTAAACAGTATCCTAATGAACAACTAGATTGCTAACATTCTATATTTATTACAAAAGTGTGGAACGCCTGACATCATCTTGATGTAAATAAAACTGTAATACCTAGAGCATTTTCTTTAGAAATTACATATGTGAGAGGGTCTTATTTGCATCAAAATGATGGTTAGTGCTCGAAAAGACTAAAATGAGGACATATTTTCTGAGTTTTCAAATAGCGACAAAGCACTTTTAAATTATTTGTTATCTTTATGTGTTTTTTTATCCAGTTGACCACTTGATTAAATGTTGCACTTAGGGGAGAGGATGTGGTGTTACTTCCAGAGCTGCAGACTTTGCAACTGGGGAACCAGGTTGGAGTTTCTGCTTCAGCTCGACATTCTGTGATTCTGGTCAAATCACTTAATCTCCCCATGTCTCCAACCAAAATGAATTTGTTCTTGTGTGATGTAACCAATTTTCATGTAAAGCACTCCAATACCTGACAAGTCTGCACTATATAAAACTGCAAAAACACAAAAAATAAAAAGTATTTTGCACACTTCTGTCATTGGGCTACATCTGGGCTACATCTGGATGATATTTGTGCTACATTTGGGCTCGTTTGTCTCTTGGGAGATATATTTGTTATGAAGTTTCCTAATTTCCTCATTTACTTCAGTCTCCTCAGTAGGAAATGCTTTCAGTTTTTTACTTTGATTCCATCAAGAAGGTATTCAGATATGTCACACATTTGCCATGAATTCTGAATGTTAGCACTTTAGTTGCTCATTAGATCACTGTAGTGAAGCTGCTGCTCACCAGGGTAGTCTGCTGCTGTTATTCAAAGTGCATGTTTCAGTCTGCATGTCAGAATTTTAATGAAATAAAAGAGGATTTGAGAAGTCCCTCCAAATGTGCCCTAATTTTTCTTTCTGCAGCACTATTCATACTTTCTATGGCAAAATGAACCCCCTCATTTTGTTCCTTTGCAAGTTAAATGTTTTAAGTGTTACCACTTTATTCCAATTAAGATGGCTTCAGGTGTGCCATACGTTTGTCATAAGTAAGACTGTTAACGCTCTAGTTGTTCTTTAGAACACTCTGGCACAGTCTGTCATTGGGCTATACTTGGGCTACATCTGGGTGATATTTGTGCTACATTTGGGCTCTTTTGTCCATGGTGGCCATTTTGGGAGACTTATTTGTTATGAAGTTTCCTAATTTCCTCATTTACTACAGTATCCTCAGTAGGAAATACTTTCAGTTTTTTACTTTGATTCCATCAAGAAGGCATTCAGATGTGTCACACATTTGCCATAAATTCAGAATGTTAGTACTCTAGTTGCTCATTAGATCACTGTAGTAAAGCTACAGCTCACCAGGGAAGTCTGCTGCTGGTATTGAAAGTGCATGTTTCAGTCTGCATGTCAGAATTATTTCATGAAATAGAAGAGGATTTGAGAAGTCACTCAAAATGTGCCCTAATTTTTCTTTCTGCAGCACTATTCATACTTTCTATGGCAAAATGAACCCCCTCATTTTGTTCCTTTATAAATTAAATGTTTTATGAGTTACCACTTTATTCCAATCAAGATGGCTTCAGGTGTGCAATACGTTTTTCATAAGTAGGACTGTTAGCGCTCTAGTTGTTCTTTATAACACTCTGGGAAGCTGCAGTAGAACACACAGAAATCAACTGACAGTCTCTGCCCTTGTTGGATGTACATGTTTTACTGAGAATGTCAGACTTCATTCAAACATGACTGAGAAAGATAATGTAAATTTACAGAAAATATGCTCTCAGTTTAGCTTATAGATCACCTTCCAAACCTCTGTGGGAAAAGCATGAGAAAATAGTTTTCTCTCAAACATGATTCATTATATTCCAGCAGAAGGCTTTTTCACATGGTAAAATCACCTTAGAACACACCACAACTCCTAAAATGAGTATGGTACCATCAACAAATGATTTATAATGTAACTAAAGTCTTAAAACCTTCTATTAACTGCAATGATTTTTAAATGAAGTGCTATCATGTATATTGATCCCAAGATGGCTGCCAACACTTCTTGGATGAAGTGCTGACAGCCAATCAGATCTCACGATGAGATGTGTGGTTAGGCTCCGCCCAGATATATGTATTTCTTTTTCCATTAATATTTTAAAAACTGCTGAATGGATTTACACCATTTACCTAAAAGGCATGACTCTGAACCAAGGGCTACCTTTTTGCCAAATTTGGTGTAATTCCGTCCAGCAGTTCGGGCTGTAGCTGCGACTAAAGGTTCCTATGGAAAATTGCATGGGGAAAACACGTTTGGGACCCCCATTTTTTCTCAGCCCCCACTAGCCCACCAGGTACCTCCAGTATGCGCCACAGGGCTGTGTTGCAGAGAGGTGTAAAAATGGGCATGGCCTGGACCACCTCTCTGCAATGCAGTGCAGTGGCGCTTACTGGAAGCACCTGGTGGGCTAATTGGCCCTCAGGATTGAAGGAGAATTTATTACCCAACTTAAAAATGCGCCAGAGGGCGTGTTTGCACACGTCACCTCAGGCCCCCCACAATATATATGGGGGGGAATACAAATGTACATTGAAGAAGCTGATAAACAACTGAATGATGTACATTTTTATTGTAAATGTAACACCAGTACGTATAATATGAGTATTACCACCACTTGGGAAAAATTAGCGGAGTGGCAGGAATCAGGACTTATTACATGGCATGAATATCGCTTTTTGAAGAAAGATTATCCTAAATTACCCATATTGTACCTAGTTCCTTAAATCCACAAAGATCCAGTAGTGCCCCCAGGTAGGCCCATAGTATCATCAGTAGGTAATGTGAATGAGAACATATCGAAATATGTAGACCATTTTCTCAAAGAATATGTCGTTCACTTACCATCTCATATAAAGGATACTAAAGATTTCTTAAACAAAATCAAAGACATTATATGGGAGGAAGAATATGTTCTCATTACCCTGGACGCGAACTCCCTGTATACAATCATTGATCACGAACAGGGTATTGATGCATGCATGCATTTCCTGGGTAAAAGAGATATCTGCTACCTAGAACACAGTAGAATGATAGCAGCCATGATATGAATGTGCCTCACGAACAATATTTTTATGTTCAATGGCGACCTCTACAGGCAGACACACGGTACTGCAATGGGTACTTGCTTTGCGCCGAGCTTCGCGAACCTCTTCCTGGGTAAATGGGAGGAGGAAATCCGTGAAGATAGTGCTTTTCAATCAGATTTTGATCAAAGTCCAGTGTATATAACGTCAATTCAGGGATCATGTTAGAAGAATATTGTTATACGTTAAAATAATGCAAAAACAACAAATGATGGACAGAATAAAGAACGGTGGTGGATTAAACCCAGATCAGTTGACTGGGGGTGAGTGCTTGCAATGTTCAACACTCCGTCCATCATTTCCTTTGGTTTTGCTTTGTTCGCCATAAGTTGGCAGGGTATGCTCAGACGTGAGTCCCTTGCTCACTTTGCCACTGGATTCAAGCAAGCCTGGCTGAAGACGGCTGAAATGCCAGAAACCGGTCCTAGGAAGCTTGTTTCCGGTCCAGGGAAGACATGGCTTAGCAGTTCGGGCTGGACTGTTCCCATGAGGCACAGGGTCAGACTGATTTGCATATGGCCATGTCTGAACTGGGGTGGCAGAGTGGGCTAAAGAACGGTGGTGGATTAAACCCAGATCAGTTGACTGGGGGTGAGTGCTTGCAATGTTCAACACTCCGTCCATCATTTCCTTTGGTTTTGCTTTGTTCGCCATAAGTTGTCAGGGTATGCTCAGACGTGAGTCCCTTGCTCACTTTGCCACTGGATTCAAGCAAGCCTGGCTGAAGACGGCTGAAATGCCAGAAACCGGTCCTAGGAAGCTTGTTTCCGGTCCAGGGAAGACATGGCTTAGCAGTTCGGGCTGGACTGTTCCCATGAGGCACAGGGTCAGACTGATTTGCATATGGCCATGTCTGAACTGGGGTGGCAGAGTGGGCTAAAGAACGGTGGTGGATTAAACCCAGATCAGTTGACTGGGGGTGAGTGCTTGCAATGTTCAACACTCCGTCCATCATTTCCTTTGGTTTTGATACGTTAAAATAAGCCATTGATATGACAAATAATGAGTCCATAAGCATATATACGCATAAAACAGTTTTTTTCTGATACTTTATGAGGAATATAGGCACTAGGCCATGTAAAATAAGGTATATTCAGTATGAAGGGATGACTTGGATGTATGTATACGCAAAAAAACGGTTTTCTGATACTTTATGAGGAAAATAGGCACTAGTCCATGTAAAATAAGGTATATTCAGTATGAACTGATGACTTGGATGTATAAATCAAAATCCATGACACAAAACGTACATAACCTGAAAGCCTCTGAGGCAGAAGCCGGAGGTGTTTGTAACTCGCTCGCTTTTTTAAAAATTGTCACCAAATAACTCGTATCACTGCTCTTTAAAAGCACACAAACGCTCTGTCTTACCTACTGGATGCGCTGCTGACACGCGCTAATCCAGCTCATCAGCCTCGGGGAATCGCCATTACCGAGAGCACGCCTAAGGCGAAGCCACGCCCCCTGCGAGGCCACGCCCACCGACCAAGCCTATAAACGCTCTTCTAGCGTATCGTCCCCATTCACCTGAAAGCCTCTGAGGCGGAAGCCGGAGGTGTTTGTAACTCGCTCGCTTTTTTAAAAATTGTCACCAAATAACTTGTATCACTGCTCTTTAAAAGCACACAAACGCTCTGTCTTACCTACTGGATGCGCTGCTGACACGCGCTAATCCAGCTCATCAGCCTCGGGGAATCGCCATTACCGAGAGCACGCCTAAGGCGAAGCCACGCCCCCTGCGAGGCCACGCCCACCGACCAAGCCTATAAACGCTCTTCTAGCGCATCGTCCCCATTCACCTGAAAGCCTCTGAGGCGGAAGCCGGAGGTGTTTGTAACTCGCTCGCTTTTTTAAAAATTGTCACCAAATAACTTGTATCACTGCTCTTTAAAAGCACACAAACGCTCTGTCTTACCTACTGGATGCGCTGCTGACACGCGCTAATCCAGCTCATCAGCCTCGGGGAATCGCCATTACCGAGAGCACGCCAAAGGCGAAGCCACGCCCCCTGCGAGGCCACGCCCACTAACTTCTAGCACAAATGTGTCGACCCCCCCAGCGCAGCGGACGAGCGCAGCGGGAGCGCCGTTTGCGCGCCGAAGGCGCGCCTAAGGCAAGCCCGTCTGCGCCCGTCCGCGCACGACCGGGCCTAGGGCCAGACCCCCTGGCTTGCAGAGCCTCCGCTAAAACCACATATTCCCGCCGTGACCTCTTAAGCCTCAGGTCTTCTCCCGCCCCCTCATGCAGATATATCCATGATATGGATGGACCCTTTGTCAGCTGCACGAACTGCCAGCCAGCCCAGCTCCAAATCCCGACACGAGTACTGAAGCCTGCAACCCTCAAACTTGCCTCACTGAACTGCCGCTCTCTCCCTAAACATACGACACCAATCCACCACCTTATAGAAGACTACGAGATTGATATTCTCTTCCTAACGGAAACGTGGCTCACCCCACACTCTGACTCGGACATAGTGTTAGCCACACCTCAGGGATTCCTCATCCAGTCCCTCCCTCGACCACTAGGCAGAGGGGGAGGCATCGCTATTATTTACCGTGACTCCTTCACCTGCAACGCCAGCGACGCACAAATCCCAGACTCGGAAAGTCTTCAATTCTCAATTAAACTTGACCCTACGAACTCCCTTTCAGGGATTCTAGTCTACCGTCCCCCCGGCCACCCCGGCTCCTTTCCCAATGCCCTCCTAGACATGGTAGCAACACAGGCTCACTCCGTCACGAACTTCATCTTAGTGGGAGACCTGAACATCCACTTTGAAGACACTTCAGATTCTGGAGTAGTCGACCTGATCTCTGAACTAGCGGCCTCGGACCTCCGTCTCATTAACTCAGGAGCCACTCACATCAAAGGCCACCTGCTGGACTCAGTGTTCACCAGCACCCCCGCGATGCAAGAAATAGACTACATTCCCCTTCCCTGGACGGACCACTTCTTGGTCCTATTCCAACTTCCAGGACCCCTCAAGAAACCTCAGAAACCTCCCTCCTTCACTAAAGGCAGGACTTGGTCCAAACTACCTATTGAAGAATGGGCCAACACCCTGATATCTACCACCCCGATTCACGACGATATCCCGGACAACGCCGATAGTAACTTCAGAAATTGGATCACGACCTCCCTTGACTCTGTGCTCCCACTCAGAATGCGCGAAGATAAGACCAACAACATCGGTTCTGCTCCGTGGTACACCCCAGAACTTCGCCAGCTCCGCAAAAACTGTAAAAGAGCTGAACGGCTTTGGAGAAAAGACTGGCACAACGCCAGCAAAGAGGCATACCACTCCTCAGTCAAAACCTATAAAACCGCAATCAAGCTCTCCAAAGCCTCTCACTATGACACCCGGATAAAGGAAGCCTCTAATTCCTCTAGGGAATCCTTTCTCATTGTGAAGGAGCTTCTGAAAGTTCCCATCTCTTCCTCGCCCACCACCCCTCAGGTAGATAGAAGTAATGACTTAGCCTCATACTTCAACAACAAAATCGCCCGCATCCTCACATCCCTCCCTCCCCCCAGCTCCCCTTCCCGCAGAAACACTATTCAGCCCCCCGATGAGACGGGAATACGTCCCCAACTCGAGACATTCGAGCCGGTAACACCCAACGAGGTGGAAACGACACTGAATAAAATAAAAAGTGGATCTCCTTTAGACCCTGCACCTCTGAGATTCCTCAAAAACGTGGCCCCCGCTATCACCCCTACAATCACGGAGCTTATCAACTGCTCACTTGCTCAGGGATCAGTCCCCCACAGCTGGAAAAGTGCAGTGGTGAAGGCACTCCTTAAAAAACCTCAGCTCGACCCAACTGATATGGCAAACTACCGGCCCATATCACTCCTCCCGGGGATTAGCAAGATCACCGAGAAACTGGTGAATAGTCAACTTTCCCGATTTCTCGAGACTAATAACATCCTACGGCAATCCCAAACCGGGTTCCGTCCGGGACACGGCACAGACACCGCCCTGCTTGCCGTCATCGAGGAAGCAAGGCGCATTCTAGACTCAGGGGGATCAGTGGCAGTGATCCTCCTGGATCTGAGTGCCGCCTTCGACACGGTCAATCACCGTGTCCTTCTTCATCGATTGGCGACAGCAGGGCTCACCGGGATGGCACTCAGATGGATAGAGTCCTTTCTCACTGGACGCACGTTCCAGGTTTGGGACGGCGAATTCCACTCGTCCACACTCCCACTCACCAGCGGGGTTCCTCAGGGCTCCTCCCTGAGCCCCACACTTTTTAATGTGTACATGGCCCCCTTGGAAGATGTGGTAACACCATTCGGGATAAAAATCGTGAGCTACGCTGACGACACACAATTGGTCGTCTCCCTCTCCCAACTTGACGACCACCCAGACAAATTACCAAACTGTCTCACCGAAATTCACGGGTGGATGTGTGAATCGTCATTGAAACTCAACGGTTCCAAAACCGAGGTGATGCTCATGGGCAAACAATGGGCGACCATCCCCCCGGCAATTTGGCCAGACGTGTTCGGGGAAATCCCCACCCCGAAACACGAAATCAAGACCCTCGGAGTCTGGCTAGAACCCGCCCTCTCAATGAAGACCCAAGCGGCTAAAACCGCCGGTACCTGTCTTGGGCTTCTGCGAACTATTCGCAAAATTCTCCCCCTCCTACCGCCCGTGTCCAGGAAACTACTAGTACAGGGCCTCATATTGTCACGGCTAGACTACAGCAACTTGGTCTACCTAGGTGCGCCGGAAGCCACCTTAGCGAGACTGCAAAGAACCCAGAACGCTGCAGCCCGCCTAATCATGAGCGTACCTCCTAGAGTATCCGCCAAACCCGCCATTAAGGCGCTGCACTGGCTGCCAGTCCGCCAAAGGGTGGAGTTTAAGGCCATGTGCACAGCCCATAAACTAATCAACGGATCGGGACCTGCGATCCTTAGAGGTCTGGTCACCCCCTAAATTGCACCAAGGGCCCTACGGTCGGAGAACGAGCACCTGGCCAACATCCCTAAATTCAAGAGAACACGCACTGGAGGCCGACGTTTCTCTGTCAAAGCGTCCACTGGTTGGAACTCTCTCCCACGCTCCCTCAGACTGGAGCCCAACCACCTGACATTCAGGAAAAAACTTAAAACCCTTTTGTTCCCTAAATAAACCCTCCACCTCTCTCCCCCTCAGTAGGACTCAATGTTAACAGCGCGGGGATGCCCTCGGGTCACCAGGCGCTATACAAATTGCTAAATAAATAAAAATAAATAAATAACACCGTGTATAATATGCATTGTATCATATGTTTACTCCAAGGATACAAAATGGCTACCGTGTTTACCACGAAAGTTTCAAGACATACTATGTGAGTCCTACCTTTGTGTTCATTATAATTTGTGTACTAAGGCACGTTGGTTTACAGCAGCTTTATCGTGTGATCAAGACACCACGAGTGTCGAAACGCGTAGCGGTTGAAAAATAATGATATGGTTGGAGTACCTGGATCCCTGAGAGTGCGTATCTATTTATCGTTGGATTATATATATATATATATATATATATATATATATATATATATATATATATATATATTACCTACTGGCGGTCGCCAGTAGGTAGTTATAGTTAGGACCGTGTTTCCATAGGAAATCTCAAAATTCTATTTTGAATAACTTTGGCGCCGGTTGACGAATCCTCGCAAAATTTTCAAAACTAATGGGGCGCTCCGCTCAGCTCCTACCCTGAAAGTCTCGGGGGGGATTCGTCAAGCGGGGGCTGAGAAAAAAGGGGGGGCCCAAAACGCGTTTTCCCCATGTATTTTTCCATAGGGACTTTAGTCGCAGCTACAGCCCCAACGGCTGAACAGAATTATGAGAAATTTGGCTGAGAGGTAGCCATAAGGTCCATGAAGTGCCTTTTGCAGGTTTGGTGTAAATCAGTTCAGTATTTCCTGAGAAATTAGCATTTAAATCAATATATATATATCTGTACGCGCGTACCGTGCGCGCACTGAGCAAGTCCTGTGCGCGCACCTTGCCGATCGCGAGCGCACTTCTGATTGGTTCTTAGATGTCAGTAAACATTCGAATCGGTGGAAATCAGGAAGCGGCGGCCGCCATTTTGTCTCTCGCATAAAGAGGGGGTAATAAACAAAGGGGGAGAACTGGAAAAGGGGGCAGAGTGGGGAGATATTGACCCACTATGCATTGTAAGGGGGTCACAGTAGGACCTTGTAGGGCAAAAAAAAAGATTTATATTTTGAAAAAAAATATCGCCGAGTGCGCGCACCCAGCGCGCACCCGAAAAAAACCTTTTACATTTTTTTTTTTAAAAATTGCATTTAAGTGTTTAGATATAAGGTGGCTCTAAAAAGAGCCCTTGTGTTTATTGTTTGTTTTTTGGTACCTACAAGTAAGTACCGATGCAGAGTCTAAAGTTCAAGAGGAAGACTCTGTTGCCTTCATCAGTGAAGTGTACACCATCTCCTCTATAAATGTCTTGCATGGTGTAACGCAAGTTGTTGTGGTATATAGAACCCATACCATAGTCTCTGAGGAAAGCAGAAATAGATTTGTTGACGTGCTTCCTTGCTTTGTCAATCTGCGGACAAAATTGGTTGGACCAGTTCCACTTTTGCCTTTGGCATATGTTAGAATATACGAAGGCAGATTGAGGAAAAAGCGACATCAATTGCACAAAGGTGTCCTTAATAAGCATTTCCAGACCTACCCCAGTTAAAGTGCCTAGGTCATTTCCACCACAGTGCACAATAATAAGGTTAGGCAGTGGGAGATGTAGAAAGGTTTTCACCAAAGGCATTAATTGGTGCCACTTTCACCCTCTCTGACCAATCCATTTAATGTCTACATTTGGCAAAGCAAGGTCTCTCACCATACCTCTTTTTTCTGCATACTTTTCACTCCAGAAGACATAGCTGTGACCTACAATCCACACTGTGAACATCTTCCAAGGAGATCTGGATGCACTCAAGAGGTGTCTTTCAGTAGAAAGGCAATATGAAATGAAAGACAGTTGAAAAAAGGAGGCACACATACTTTTTTTTATAAAAAGAACTCATTGGCTGTTTCAAACCATTCTTTTTTTTTTTTTTTTAATATATTTTATTGGTTTAAACAGGGAAATCAAGAGAAACATAGTTACACTGTGAGAAAAAAAAAAATATAAGGAAGAAAAGAACAAAAGAGATAGTCATACAAACAATGAGGAAAAGCAAAATAATCACTGCAAATAACATATTTCAAAGCCAGCTATGCACTTCAAAATAACGGTTGAACGGTACAGAGAAAAAAAAAAAAAAAAAAAAAAAAAAAACATCTCTACATCTCATCAGTTTCCCAGATTGGGCCCCATATCCGAAGACCTCTTCTTTTGGCTCTATTTCCTTTACATTTATACAGTGCCTTCTCTAAATTAAAAACATGATGAAGTCTTGAAAACCATTCCTGAAAGGAGGGTGGTTCAGGATCCTTCCAGTGAGTTGCAATAGTTAAACGAAAAATGGCCACGGCCAAAAAATAAAAATAAATTTGGGAAGAATCTAGACCTAGACTATCATCAATCCCTAAAATGATCAGAGTTGAAGTTAGTCGTGCCGAGCCACCAGTAACCTGATTAAGAAAATTCTCTATCTTTACCTTCACATTATCCAGTTTATAACATCCACTAAACATATGTATTATATCTGCCGGACCATAATCACATCTGGGGCAGCAATCAGTTTCCCTTTTCCCCCAACTGAAGAGTTTAGCCGGGGTATAATATAACCTGAACAAAGTTTTGAAATGTTGAGCTTTAAGGTTAGCTGCAAGAAATATTTTTTTTGACAGATAAAGAGACCTACAAATATCCACGTCTGGGTCCCCTAATAAGCCTGCCCAGGCACTTTCGGAACTGACGATATCATCTTGATTAGCATTCAGCAAAATTAAGTATAAGTCCTTTATTCGAGGCTGCCTATGCCCGAGCCAATCGAGCATTGGTATATCGTCAAAACCAGTTAATTGAAACTTTGCAGTTTTGATAATCTCCCTAAATTGTAAATATTTAAAAAAAGTCTTAGTTTCCACCCCAAATTGACTTTGAAGCTCTTGAAAGGATTTTAGCTCGGATCTCACGAATAAGTCTCCGATTAGATTTATACCAGCCAGTTCCCAGGTTTTTCCTAAATTATCATAAAATAAAGGTGGAAAAATAGACGAGCGCCAAATAACATGATATTTATGTATCTTGGGGATCCCCAAACATTTACTTATTTTGCTCCAAACACTCCAGGCAGTTCTGACTATTTTGAACCGCGTTCTCTTATAATAGCTGCCATCTAACTGCCTTAATAAAACGCCTGGTGCATAGTCTCCTAATGCTAATTCATAGACAGATGGAGGGGAGTCCGTGTTATACTGTGCCGAAATTGTACCTGGTCCAAATTTCGGTCGAAATAAGCTGACCATTTGCTGTAGCATTACAGCCCAAAAATAAAATTTCATATGGGGGATAGCTAATCCTCCGCGGTCTTGTGGCAAAGTCATCAACTTTATAGATCTTCTAATCTTTTTGTACCCCCATAGAAACTGAGAAAATATCCCGTCAATTTTTTGAAAAAACTCTCTTGGGGGCTCAATTGGAATGCATCTAAAAAAATAAAAAATTTTGGGAAACATAGTCATTTTAATGATATTAGCACGTCCTATAATAGAAATATATAATTTATCTATGCGCTTTAAGTCAGTGCTAATCTTAGTTAGCAGCTGTGGGAGATTAATATCCCAAATAGAAGAAACGCTCGCACTTATATTGATCCCTAAATAGGTAGCCTCCGAGGATCTCCTATCGTCATTAAGCGGGATATTATCAGAGCAAACAATCTTAGTTTTTGTTGTATTCAACCTGTATCCTGATTGACGACCAAACTCTAATGCAAGAGCCTCGATACGGACCAACGCAGTCAGGGGGTCAGGAGTGATTATAGCGATGTCATCCGCATATGCTAAGATTTTTGTACTAAATCCCCTAACCACTATAGGTTTAATAGCCTGATCGTTAAGCATGGATCTTATTAGAGGATCTATGTACAAAGCAAAAAGAATCGGGGAGCATGGACATCCCTGTCTGGTGCCACGTGAGATCTTAATTCTCCCCGATTCCATCCCCATCATTTGTATTTTTGTATATGGTTGTAAGTACATAGCCTTTATGGCAGTCTGAATACGGGGACCAAAGCCATTGGAATTTAGAATCTGCCAAAGAAAAGCCCACTCAACCTGATCGAAGGCTTTCTGTGCGTCTAGTAAGATCAAGGACATTTGACCCCCCAACTGTTCGGTAATATCAAATAAGGAGATCACCCGGCGCACATGATCCATTGTTCCACGCGCGGGAATAAAGCCATGCTGCCATGGGCTAACCAATGAAGCAATTATTTTTGATAGCCTGTTGGCTATATTTTTAGAGTATAATTTCTCGTCGGTATTAATCAAAGAAATAGGTCTATATGAGGCTGGATTAACAGAAGGTTTCCCTTTTTTCAAAAAAACAATTAAGTTAGTGTCTTTCCAAGAATGGGGTGTAGTGCCATGATATTGTACTGCTAAAAATAAGTCCAGAAGTATGTGTGATAGCTCGGAGTGCAAAACCTTATACAATTCTATAGGAATTGCATCGGGACCAGCAGCCTTACCAGATGCCATAGACTGTAAAGCCTCATCGACTTCAGTCTGTGTAAAATCTTCTTCCAGTTCCTGTAAAATTTCAGGAGTAAGAGTGGGAGTAGGAGAAATTAAACCCTGACCTGTGGCAGATTGTGGATCAGTCTGAGATTTATAAATGTCTCCATAAAAATCAGCAAAAACTTGAAGAATATCCTGGGGATCTGTTACACTACTCCCATCTCCCCGTTTAACCTCCAGGATATTGTTAGCCGCTGTCCTCTGTTTTAATTTTAAAAAGGTGCCTTCCGGTCTTTTCCCCATATTCGTAATTCTCCCTGGAGCGTGTTTGATATATTTTAGCATTCCTACTATTGTATATTCCGTTTAATTTAGCTTTAACCTTTATCACTTCTAGTTCAGCTAGCCTCGCAGCATCCTTATGTTTATTAACAATTGATCTAAGATGCAGTTCCTCATTCATAGAGAGGTCAGCCATAAGTTTCTGTACAGTCACCCTATGCTCTTTCCTGAGGTGTCCAGCAAAACTTATAATTTCCCCCCTTAAATATGCCTTGAACGTATCCCAAACCGTTTCCCTTGACGCACTATACCGATTTATGTCAAAAAACAGCTTAGTTGAACTCCTGAGATGATCTACAAATCCTTCAGTTACAAGAAGTTTCCTATCAAAGGACCATTTGCTAGGACGATTCAGAAATGCCGAAAGCTCCACTTCTAAAATCAACGGGTTATGATCTGACAGGATCTTTGGGATTTTCCGTATATTAGCACGGTCTATAAGGGAGGTGGAAATATAAAAATAATCTAATCTAGCATATTTCTGGTGGGGGCAAGAAAAATAAGTATAACCGGCATCTCCTGCTACCTTACGAGTCCACACATCAACTAATCCATGGCTCCCAGCGAAAGCTTTAAGAGCCATATATACCCTAGGCTTCCTTCCATCATACCCCCCCGAAAATATATCCGTAGTACCTAAATGGATATTAAAATCCCCACAAACTATAAGCGGGGAGGGCCAGGCTGCCAGCTCAAGCTCCAACTCCCCCCACAGATCCGAATCATCAAAGTTGGAGCCATAAATTGTACATAGAGTTACCCCACATGGTAATAGAGCAATAGCCCATCTCCCCCACCTATCTGCTAAAGTTCGCTCCGTCTCTGGCATGCGAGTGGTAGTGTGTATGGCTACCCCTCTTGTAGTGGTAGTTTGACGTGAGCAGACCACCTGTTTAAACCCAGGGATACTATTTAGCCCTCTTTTTTGAAAGGGTATATGAGTTTCTTGTTGGCAGATAGCATCTACCCCCCATGAGCGAATAGCTTCAGCAGACCTATACCGTTTACCAGCATCGTTCAACCCCCCTATATTCAAGGAACAAATTCTCAGCCTACCCATCATAATAACTTTTATTCCAATGCAGCGACTTTAAACATCTCAGTAATACAGTATCAATCAACCTATACTCTTTACCAAATTTCCCTGATTTCCCTGAAATTTTTACTCCACCCCTTACCCTCCCCACCCCCCTCCCTACCCCTCGGCTACTCACCCAACCCACCCACCCCACCCAAACCACCCACCCTGCAAATGAAGGCAACAGACCAGCCAGGTCTGTGGAGGATGAATGCTGTGCTCTCCCGAAAATAAACGTATCTAAACTACCTAAGACTTTCTAACACTCTCTCAATCATCTGCAAAAAAAAGAATAGCGGGGGAATTACACAAAATCTGATATTAAGCTGATTTCACCCCCGGTTAAACTTTCCCTCCTGTATCCAAAAACTCCTTTGCCTTAATCTCGGATGTAAAAAAGCTTGTAGAATCCTTCCAAATTACTTTTAAGCGAGCAGGGTTTAAAAGAAAAGCCTGAGCTCCTTTCTCTTGGAAGGGTTTAATCATCTGACGTAGGCGCCACCGGCGCTCCACGGTGACATGGCAAAAATCGGGTCTAACGAAAAAAGAAAA
Organism: Triturus cristatus; assembly: GCF_964204655.1. Classification (NCBI taxonomy): domain Eukaryota; kingdom Metazoa; phylum Chordata; class Amphibia; order Caudata; family Salamandridae; genus Triturus; species Triturus cristatus. Next base: position 149,422,184 of record NC_140582.1, on the reverse strand, counting down.
CCCCTCAGCTTTTACTTGGGCATCTGGTCTAGCTCTTTCAAAAACACTTTGCCTCAACAAAAAGTTCCCAAAATATACCAATAGCGCCCTTGGTTTAGCATTAGGACGGAGAGGTAGACGAATAGAAAAGGGGACTCTGTGCACCCTTTGTACCTCCTTATCCCAGTCCCAGCCAACCAGATCTGGCAAAGAGGTCTGCAACAATTGGACAATGTAAGAACGAGAGTCAGACCCTTCCTTTCCTTCTGGAATACCCAAAAATCTCAGATTGTTCCGACGCTGATAATTTTCCCCCTCCTCAAGTTTCCACTGAATATCAATTAATCGTGCCTCATGAGCATCCACTTGGCCTTTAGAACCAGCAACCTCTACTTCCAACACATCAGTCCGAGACTCAATATCAGTCATGCGGTCACTAATATCCTTACAGGTCTTAGCGACCTTCCTGATAGCCCCTTGGAGTTTACGATAGGCATTCTGTGACCTCTTGCTTTCCGCCCGGGACTCCTCACGATGTGCTGCAACACATTGCATAATCGACTCTAGTGTAGAAGGAGCTGCATTAAGCCCAGCTTCTGAGCCAGTAGTTAAATTATTATTAATACTGCCCATCAATTGATCTCCGAGTGTATAGTCCCAGTTCAGAGTCGCCTGTTTCTGGCCTTCAAGACTCGTTGGACAGAGATTCAAAGAACGTACCGTTGTCACAGATTCAGAAGCAGACAGTAACTTAGCTTTAGACTGTGATTGTGGTTCGTCGCTAGACAGGGTATCTCCGCCTGAATCAGACGCACCATCGGACCATGTTACATCAGAAAGAGAATAAAAATCATTTGTCTCTGAGTAAAGATCCCTATCGCAATCCTGGCGTGGAGTTCGATGGCCCCTAAAACCCCCCTTTTTTCTAGGGGTATGATCCTTCATCTGAGTAGGGGTACTCTTATTTTCCCCCAACAAAACCTCACTCTGACTCGGCAGTGGCACAGATACCTGAACGGGGGGTATATTCCCCCCACCCACCAATGAAACCAACGAACTCTCCTGGTCCTGGTCCTGGTCCTGGACTGAGCAAGCACTCTGTTTATCACTCTGTTTATCTATAGCAGCATTAAGCTGCGAGTCCAAAGGTTCGCCTTCGCCACCCGAGCCAGCCATGCTTAGTATGGGCTCCTTCCCCCCCTCTTTCCCTCCAGACGGCTCTTTGCGCGACTCCTTACTTGGCAGTTCGAAAGCCCCAGCTCCACCTTCTTCCCCGACATCTCTGCCGTCTCCACTAGCGTTGCGGTTGCCACACGCATTGCTATCCTTGTTGAGGGCAGCCGGCGCAGCCTGCGCTCTCAGCAAGTCAATTACCGATACTGAGGACCGATGTGGCTGGGGCTGCGAGCACCCGCCCTTCCCCTTCCTGTCTGCGGAGGTCTCCGGGAGAGCACTGTGCTTCTGTCTGCGTCTGCGACCGGGAGCGTCGTTCTCTGAAGTAGTTGCCGGTTGCCCCGGTCGATCCGCTGCACCTTTCCCCCGCGGAACCACCTTTGGCCCCATATTTGCGGGACGGATTGAAGCGGCGATCGGCAGATGGGAGGTACAGAGCCTCTCGATACGTTCCAGCCGAGGAAGCAGCTGCTCCGTGTATCGGGCCAATGCGGAAACCCAGCCGCGTAAGTTATCCGTTTTACAATACTCCTTATGCATTGAGTTGTTTCTCTTAGCAAGGGCACTCAGAGACGTGTGGCATCCTTAATTTAGAGGCATTGAAGTATCATCGTAATTAAGAGAGTTTCTCGTCTTTACTCCGGGAGAGCGCAGCCGGCTGAACACCTCCCTCCTCACTCAGCCGCCATCTTGCCTCAACAAGATAGTAATCGTTTCAAACCATTCTACACTAAAAACTAGGCTGTATGTTTAAATTTTAAAAAGCATGTTTTGTATTGGTTGAGAAAAATGTGTGAACAAAGAACATTAGTTTGGATTTGCTGTTAGGTTTGAAAAGTCAAGCAGTCTTGCTCTTTGAAAATGAAACATTGTCTGCTGAACTTCTGACCTCTCTGCTCACACCTGTGTTCCATGACCTGTTGCTATGGTAGCAGGCAGAAGTCAAGTTGGGGGAAGGGTACATTTGGAAAGGGGTTGAAGTTTTCAACCAATAGAAATGTGTGATTTCATTTGAAAAAAATGTGGGAAGCACAGAGATCTGAAATTAACATGTATATGTGTGAAAAAAGAGAGGGAAACTGTGCCATTAACTGGTTCTGCTGAGAGGAGAGAGGTGTTCAGCTCAGAGATTCTGGTCTGATAAACTGCTGTGTGACTGTCACATTTCTTTCACAACTAACTAATTTTAAAGGTGAGTTATGAGTTTGAGAGGGGGTGTTTGTGGTTAATTTAGATATAAAAAAAGAATTGTGATTATTTGTTTAAAGTTGTGATTTACATTTTCTGTTTTGGGAGATATTTAACTGTTTTGAATATGTAAAATATTATGGAGTATGTTTTCACCATAAGTTAATGTGTACTGGTAATAATGAGGAATACTGTTTTGTGCCTACCATCAAACCATGAGTCTGTGTGCAGAGAAGAATTGTTGACAGAGATTTAATTTGTGTTGCTGTTGAAAAGTAAGACTTGCAGTTGAAAGAAAAGGACAGCTTCTTTTTAATTGTGATGGTTAGCATTTAGCAGAAATCACTTTGAAAGAAAAGAGAGGAAAATGGCAGCACATTTGAAAAAAGCTTTAGTTCTGTAAGAATTGATAACTCAGGAAAGGGGCAGCCTGTGTTTTGTGCCTACCAACACAGCATGAGTCTGTGTGTATATAGGAATTGTTGTCTGAGATTTAATTTGTGAAGTTGTTGTTCAGTAAGAAATGCAGTCCTAGGAAAGGGGCAGCCTGTGTTATGTGCTTAAAATGATGGCATGAGTCTGTGTGCACACAGGAATTGTGGGCAGACGTTTAATTTGTGAAGATGTTGTTCAGTAAGAAATGCAGTTCCAGGAAAGGGGCAGCCTGTGTTATGTGCCTAAAATGATGGCATGACTCTGTGTGCGCACAGGAAATGTGGGCAGAGATTTAATTTATGAAGTTGTTGTTCAGTAAGAAATGCAGTCCCAGGAAAGGGGCAGCCTGTGTTATATGCCTAAAATGATGGCATGACTCTGTGTGCACACAGGAATTGTGGGCAGAGATTTAATTTGTGAAGATGTTGTTCAGTAAGAATTGCAGTCCCAGGAAAGGCGCAGCCTGTTGTGTTTACACAAATTATCCCTTAGCACACATGCACTGTTACATACATCCCTGCAGTCTTCATGCAGTTCTGGAAGTCTCTTTGCTCATCTGTCTTGCACCAGACAATACACAGTGTTTAGAAACACACTCTTGGCACACACGCAGCAGCTTCTCCAACACTCTCATGTGTAGTACTCAGCTCTGTGTGCTGTTTCAGATAGCACTGTGTAATGCAAACACATTCAACGTCACCAAGGCCTCATTTAAATTGATCTAGTCTATTCACTCACCCTGTAACACATGGTCATGGTCTTAAGGAGCTGTTAGGACATGTGCTGTTTTCTGCTTCTGTAAATGATAAGGGAAATGTATCAGGCTGTAACAGTAATTTGGTACTATTCAGGGACACTGTTTTGTTCCAAAAAACATAGCAGGAGTCTGTGTGCGCACAGGAATTGTGGGCAGAGATTTAATTTGTGAAATTGTTGTTCAGTAAGAATTCCAGTCCCAGGAAAGGGGCAGCCTGTGTTATGTGTGTAAAATGATGGCATGAGTCTGTGTGTGCACAGGAATTGTGGGCAGATATTAAATTTGTGAAGTTGTTGTTCAGTAAGAATTGCAGTTCCAGGAAAGGGGCAGCCTGTTGTCTTTACACAAATTATCCCTTAGCACACATGCACTGATACATACATCCCTGCAGTCTTCATGCAGTTTTGGAAGTCTCTTTGCTCATCTGTCTCGCACCAGACAATACACAGTGTTCAGAAACACACTCTTGGCACACACGCAGCAGCTTCTCCAACACTCTCATGTGTAGTACTCAGCTCTGTGTGCTGTTTCAAATAGCACTGTGTAATGCAAACACATTCAACGTCACCAAGGCCTCATTTAAATTGATCTAGTCTATTCACTCACCCTGTAACACATGGTCATGGTCTTAAGGAGCTGTTAGGACATGTGCTGTTTTCTGCTTCTGTAAATGATAAGGGAAATGTATCAGGCTGTAACAGTAATTTGGTACTATTCAGGGACACTGTTTTGTTCCAAAAAACATAGCATGAGTCTGTGTGCGCACAGGAATTGTGGGCAGAGATTTATTTTGTGAAGATGTTGTTCAGTAAGAAATGCAGTCCCAGGAAAGGGGTAGCCTGTGTTATGTGCGTAAAAAGATGGCATGAGTCTGTGTGCACACAGGAATTGTGGGCAGAGATTTAATTTATGAAGATGTTGTTCAGTAAGAATTGCAGTCCCAGGAAAGGGGCAGCCTGTTGTGTTTACACAAATTATCCCTTAGCACACATGCACTGTTACATACATCCCTGCAGTCTTCATGCAGTTCTGGAAGTCTCCTTGCTCATCTGTCTTGCACCAGACAATACACAGTCTTCAGAAACACACTCTTGGGACACACGCAGCAGCTTCTCCAACACTCCCATGCGTACTACTCAGGTCTGTGTGTAATGCAAACACATTCAACGTCACCAAGGCCTCATTTTCTTTGCTCTACTCTAAACACTCACCCAGGTTGCAGATACTTATGGTATGAAGTAGCTGTTAGGAAATGTGCTCTTTTCTGCCTCTGTGATTTTCCAGGGAAAATGTGTAAGGCTGTAACAGCAATTATCACTTGATCTACCAGAGTAGTAAATGTGCTTTGAATTTGCAAATCAAATTCTGTTTTCTGCTTAGAAGCACACCATTAGGCTGTGTGCGCACAGGAATTGTGGCCACAGATATAATTTGTGTTGCGGTTGTTCTGTTAAAAAATGCACTTGCAGGAAAGGGGCAGCTTGTTTTTTTTCAACTGTGGTGGTTAGTACTGTGCACAAATTAGTAAATCACAAATGAGAGACAAATGGAAAAACATTTGAAATAAATGAAAAGTAAAAAAAAATATTTTAATGAATTATAATTACAAAAAGGATTTTTTTTTAGTTCCTTGCAGGTATTGCTGAGCAACAGTGAAAAAAAAATGCCTTTAAGGACAAGAAAAAGGAAAGAAAAGCAACAACAAGTATATCTGGACAAAACTGGGAAAAAAAATAGCAGGAGAAGCTGGAGATGGCAAAAAGAAAAAGTCTACTGGTAAGCAGAGCAGAGGTTTCTTAAAAAAGATTTTCAAAAAACAAAAAAATGGCAAAAATAACTGTAAAACAAAGAGAGTTTTATGTACAAAGCAACAACACAGTCAACAGCAAAAAAAAAAGCTAATGTACAATCAGAAGTATGTCAAAGTGATTTAACACGAAAATTAGATTTTAAAAACATTCGTCGAAAAATGTTTCATAGAAGAGTGATGTTAAATTTGCTAAAGGATGTGAAAAAATATAAGAAAAAAACAAAATTTATTAAGAAAAAAATGTATAGAAAATATTGTAAGTAAGGCTTTGGAAATAAAAAGAAAACTTTTTATTCTAATTTTGAATAGGATGCGTAGATTAGAAAAATTAGTGAATGCAATGAGGTCACAAAGCAAAAGAAAAAGAGAAGTGAAAAAAAGTAACTTTTGTAAAGTGTTCTTGGGAGAATGGAAACACAGTTCAAGTACTGAACCATTTTTTAATGAAGAGAGTTATCTTCAAAGTAATAGTTTGTTGCATGCAGTTGACATCAATGGTAGAGCATATGAAGTTAAGGATGGTTGTGTGATGCAAAAAGAGAAAATGGTCCCAAGAAATGAGGAAGAAGTAATGGCTGCTGAGGCTTTGGGGAGACGTCCAAAAGCCCCAGTGTACACTTGGAACTGTAATAGTATTTGTACTGTGCGTCAGGAATCTATTGATAAATTACGTGACTTTCTAAGAGAATATAGTACAAAGAGTGTAAAACAGAAGATGAAGGTGCTTCAAACACTAGATCCATGCAGAGTGAGAGAAAATACTGGTTTGCAGGGACATTCTCTGGCTTGTCTATCTAGAAAAGTGTGTAAAAGTGTTTTTCATCATTTTAGGATGCTGGCTGTTCATCATACTGAAATGAGAAAGTTTGTGAGAACATTGTATTTTGCTAAAAGTCCAGCAGTAAAGTTGAATGAGTTGAATAATGCTCTGTTCCGTGGATCTGTATCAGATGTAGTGAAGGTTACCGATGAGATTCAGTTTTGTTACTTTGGTCCAGAACAAGAAAGTGCAGAAAAGGACACAGCAAATGAGGAAAATGAGGAACAGAATGTAGAACTCATTATTACTAAAAATTTTGAGGATGAAATGACAAAATTTACTATCACCTCTAACGAAAGACCAAATATTACTTGTGTATGTTGCCGGAGAAGCCATTACAAAAATCAAACAAGGAATGTTGATCTGTACAAAAAAGTGAAAATGAAGATAATTATAAGTGGAAGGATTTTGCAATATATTTCTTGAAAATTGTTTTGAATTGGGTGAAGATCAGCGTATTTGTAAATACTGTTATAATAATTTAGAAGAAAATAGAATGCCGACCAGAGCTGTACATAATAATTTAGAATTGGATGCTATTCCTGCCGACCTTTCTGAATTAAATACATATGAGTCTATACTCATTCAATGTGTTCATCCGTTCCAGACCATAGTACGTATGGAGCCCAAAACTGGTAAATTACCTCCTTCTGATTTACTGAGAGGTTTAAAAGGAAGAGTGGTGTATTTGCCCTTGGATTTGAAAAAAAATATGGAAACTATTGATGCAGATACTTTGGAAACTGAACCATTAGTAATTCTGGTTAATGGTGTACCTACAAAGAATAAGAAGATTTTGCAGGAGCTGGTGGATGTACGAAAAGTACAAAGAGCAAATTTGTATTTGAAAAAAAATAATAAATGGTATGAATCAATTTATATAGAAGAAGAAGAAGAAGATTTACAAGAAGACACAGAAACACCAACTGGTCAAATTGAAAAAGTGGACAAGTCAAAGGAAGAAGAAATTTATGAACATTTTAGCATACATCCTCTTCATTCAAAAGAAGTTATGGGAGACACTATTGATCTGTTTCAGATGAAGAAAGCAAAAGGAACTCCCGTGAGTGTATGGGAGGAGAGCTTGGAAGCTCGATGTTTTCCCCAGCTGTTTCCTACAGGAAAAGGAGGACGATACGATGAACGTCCAGAACAGATTCCAGCTTCTGAGTATCAGACTACAAGACTATATGCAGAAGATCCAAGATTTCGTCAAAGTATTCCTTATTTGTTCCATCTTTTATTTGAAAGCGACTTATCTGCATTATCTTATGCAGTAAATCACATTTTAAAAAGTGGAGTACATTTACAAAAGGTGTCTGCTAAGGATTTTATGGAGAAAGTGCAGCACCGAGATGATCATTTGGAAACACAACTGATCAATCTGATGGCTTGTCAGCGTGGGACAAATGAATATTGGTACCGACGCCATGGTGAATTAAAATGCATGTTACGGAATTTAGGAACTCCTACATGGTTTCTAACCCTAAGCTTTGCCGAGTACACTTGGGATGATTTACTGGATTTTCTAAGAGAGGCAAATTCAAACATTAAAAACATTGAATACAAGACAGCTGGAGAACTGTGCTCATTGGATCCAGTTAATGTTTGCAGATATTTCAATCATAGGTTTGAGGCTATGATGTCCTTCATCTGCAATAAAAAAAATCCACCTCTTGGAGAAGTAGTGGATTTCTTTTGGAGAAAAGAGTACCAGGCTAGAGGTGCTCCTCATATTCATATGCTGTTGTGGATCAAGGATGCCCCAAAGTTTGGAACAGATACTGATGAAGCAGTGTTATCTTTCATTGAAGAATATGCAACATGTGCTATACCTAAAAGCACAGAAGAGAAAAAGTTAAAAGAGCAAGTTTTACGTTTCCAAAGTCATCGGTGTGGAAAATACTGTCGACGGAAGTACAAGACGAAAGATAATTTCTACACAAAGTGTCGATTTGGATTTCCTAGACCTGTTCTTTCAAAAGGAAGAGTCAACAGTTTTATGTCAGCTGTGCGACATACTATAACCAGAAAATCTCCCAAAAATACCTACAACCTAAAAAGAAATGAAGAGTCAAAATTTATAAATGACTTCAACCCAGTCATTTTATCCATGTGGAATGCTAACATGGATATTCAGTATGTGGCAGACAGTTCTATTGCTGTTGCTCGGTATGTGACATCTTACATCACTAAATCTGAGAAAACAGAATTGAAGGAAATGTGGGAAGAGATTTCTCACGAGAAGACTGTCAGTAAGAAGCTGTACAGTTTCAGTTTAAAGATGTTATCGCATCGAGAAATTGGATCCTACGAATGCTCAGATAGGTTATCATGTGCAAGTCTTTACTCGAAATCCAGAAGAATAATTTGGGTAAGCTTAGGCCTTGCAGGAATGCGAAATCGGGTACTGAAATCTGTTGGAGAAATTGAATATTTGGCCGAGAATGACCCACAAAGTACAGATATTTTGAAATCAAACATGTTGGACACATATTACCCAAAGAGAAGTTATCATCTTGAGAACATGTGTCTCTATGAAGTGCTGCAGAACTACATTTATTCACGGAAAGCCACAGAAGACATCAACAATGGAAAATATAAAGTCATTGGTGAGGAAGGATGTTTGGTGAAGCAAACAAAAGGAAGTTTGATAAATCACAGGAAGCTCAGTTGCGAAACTACTGACAAAAAGGAATTTTACTACTTGCCTCTTTTACAGCTGTTTAAACCATGGCGTTCAGAGGACGAACTACTGGGACAATTTCAAAGCTATGAAGATTCTTTTAATGCAAGCAAAGACAGTATAGAATGCAGTACTTTCTCAACTTATGTCCAAATGTTAAATGAAGAAAATGAACAGGAAGCAAAAATTGCAGCTGAAGTAGCTAGAGACAGTTCTCAAGACAGCCAAAGTTCAGTAACACTTAGTCAAGATCCCCTAGGACAACCAATCATAAAAAATGAAGCTGCAGTAGCCATGACTGAAGTAGAAACGGCTATGAATCAAGCACAGGAAGATTCAATCAACTTACTAAATCTGGAACAACAACTGAATGAAGAACAAAAAGAAATTTATGAAGAAGTCACCAAAAAAATTGATCATGGATTACTACATGAAAAGAAAGAGTGCTCATGCACATCATTTGAACCAATCAGGATGTATGTGAGTGGACAAGCTGGAACTGGAAAAAGTTTCTTAATAAAATTCATCAGAAGCTACCTACAGCAAAAAATAGCTTCAAATTTGTCTTGTGTGGTAACTGCTCCAACTGGGTTAGCAGCCTATAACATAAAAGGAATTACCTTACATCGCTTGCTAATGTTACCAGTGGAGCATGAGAACAAAATAGAATACCACAAGCTAACTGGAGAAGCATGCCTCGAAGTTTCAAGAGTGTTGAAGAAGATGCAAGTTCTCATTATTGATGAGGTGAGCATGGTTTCAAATTTAATGCTTGCCTTTGTGCATTTAAGAATGCAACAAATTCTTAACAGAGACTATGACGTGTTATTTGGAGGTAAACACGTCATAGTTTTTGGGGATCTTCTGCAGCTCACTCCAGTTAAAGGACAACCAGTGTTTAATACTGTGACACATGAAGACACGAAGAAGTCATTAGGAAGCATTGGTAATGCGAATATTTGGTCGTTCTTTGAGTACAAAGAACTCACTACCAATATGAGACAAGCAAACGACGAAGATTATGCAAGTATTCTGAAAGATATCAGAATTGGACTACTCACAGAAGTTGGCAAAAAAGCATTACAGAGTCGGTTGCTACATAACTTATTTCCAAATGAAGAAATAGTTGCAGAGAAAATATACCAGAACATTGCAGAAAAAAAACAGTAATCTGCTTAATGCCAACACTACGTGAGTGCTCAATATTCAATGAGGAACTTTTGAAATTGGAAAAGGAAGAGATTAAGAAAATGGAAGCAGAGGACAAAATTCAGCATGAAAGAATTACTTTTACATTAAGAGGCAAACTGAAAAATAAATTGGATTCACTAGAGAAGAATATTTCCAAAACAGCTGGATTAGAAAAAAATCTATATGTTTGCATGAATTGTCGAGTGATTTTAAGGAGAAATTTGGATGTAGAAAAAGGTTTAGTGAATGGAGCTATGGGAAGAGTTGTGAGTTTTATTAATTACCAGAAAAAAGTTGGAATTGAATGTTTAAAAATAAAATTTGATCAGATAGAAGAAGTTATAGATATTTGTCGTTGTTCAGTTCGTTTCATGCTTGTGAAAGACTTATATGTACGTAGGAAGCAGTTTCCGTTTTCTCTAGCATATGCTGTAACTATTCACAAGTCACAAGGATTAACTGTAGAAAGTGCTTTTGTAAACATTGGTTCTACTGTGTTCAAAGAAGGTATGGCATATGTTGCTTTGTCACGAGTGAAAACATTATCTGGTTTATTTATGATAGACTTTGATGACTCAAAAGTTAGTGCTGATACAAACTGTGTAAAGGAGTATAACAGATTAAGAAGAACCTATGCTCCTCATTTAGGTCAGTATCCTGTGATTGAAAAACATGTTGTTTGTCGGAAAAGGAGATTTGAGAATATCTGTAATGAGGATGTACAGAAGAGAAAAAAAAGGACAGTGATGTGATAGCAAGGAAAAAGAAAAAGGACAGTGTTGAAGAGGTTGTTGGTTGCCATTTTGAAAATAGCTCTGGTGTCAACTGCTATGCAAATGTAGTGCTGAATGTTGTATTTTATCTTGAAAAGTTGCTAGAACAGATAATAGTAAATCATGGAAAAAGATTGTGTTCTCTGCTGAGTCTCCTTTACGAGAAGCTGAGTACTGATAAAACTGAAATAGAAAGTGCTACTGATGTTAGAAATCTTTTAGATGTATGTTGTGGTTCTACACAGTTTAAAGAAAATGTCCAGCAAGATGCACAGGAATTCTTAATATATATTTTGAGTGTACTAGAAGATGAAGGAGTAGAAGTAGAAAACTTATTTGGTGTCTCTTACAAATGGGAACATTGCTGTGAAAACTGTATGAACACATGCAGTAGTAATGTTGATTCAGAAAGGTTCATATTTTTACCATTACCACAAAGTAAATCAGTGACTTTTAGTAAATTAGTTAAAGATGCCAATCACAACATGGAATGTTCTGAATGTAAATCAGACATGTTTTCAACGTTATTTTTACAGAAATATGGTCAGTATGTAATTTTAATGATGCAACGTTGTAGAGCTGATGGTTCAAAATTGGACACTTTAATAAAGAAGTTTACAGGACAGCAATTATCAATTTCTGGAAAAACTTTTGTTACAGTTGCAATAATTTTTCATGAAGGACCTACTGTAACTTCTGGACATTACACAGTTTATCTTAAATGTGAAAAAGGCTGGACACTGTGTAATGATTCCCAATTGATTTTCAAGCACCGTTTGCCTTATGATTTACCCAATTCTTACTTAATTTTTCTGAAACCTAAATTTTGAAAACTAAAAACTGCATCTGAAGAAAGCATTTTTTGTCATTTTAAGGGATTATAATTGAAGATATCACTTAAAAAGGATTTTGAAATTACTATTTGGCCTAAAGGAAAAGTAATAAAAACAATTGTGGACTCCTTTGACAGAAATTATTTTGGCATGTGTGCTTTTGCAACAAGATTTAAAGACGGTTTGTCTAGAAAATTTGTATTCATCTAGAGAAGTACTTGTGATATATATGTAATATTTCTAACAAGGTATATTTTAGTGAGGAAAGTTTTAGGGCTTTTTTTAAACAATCTTTCAGATTTTTTTTTTTGCCCGCTGTTAAATGATGAATACAATTGTTTTCACTATTTTAAGTGAAAAATAAAAAATTCTGAAAACAGCAAAAAAAGGGCAAAAAATTGCTTTGTAAAATATGTAAAAACATGTAATGCTTTTTGTAATGTATGATTTAATATTAATACTTTTTTTCTTTTTTTGCAGAACTGGAAAGAAAAAATTAAAAAAAAAAATCTGTTCCCTTGCAAAATACTTTTTAAAAAATTTTTTTAGAATTTTTTTTTAAAGTGAAAAATATTAGTATTTCTCAATTCTCCCTTTTCATGCTTCCATTTCTTCACCTCTTTATGAACTTAATTTTTTTTTTTTTTTTTTTTTTAAAAAGATTTTTTTTAAAAACCCTTGGGTGCGCGCAGGGTGCGCGCACCTTAAAAAAAAATTAAAAAAAAAATCCCTCAAAAAAATTTTTTGGGGGGTTTAGTTTATAAGTGGCTCTTAAAAGAGCCCTTCAGTTAATGGAGGGAAACAGGAAGAGAAAAACGAAAAAAAAGAAAAAACATCTATGGCCTACTTGCACTCATGGGCATCAAATTTTCTCTGAATGAGATCAAGACTGGTCTCACCCACAGAAATAAGTTTACTGCAATCAGTGCAGCGTGTGGACAACCTAGCCAAACAAGGAGGAGTGGAAGAAGGCAAAGGGACCACTGCAGAAGAAGTGCTCGGCTGAGCTGCCGAAGATGTGCTCGGCTGAGCTGCTGCAGATGTCGTCGGTGGAGCAGGTGGAGGGTTTGCTACAGAAGCTCGACGAAAAGTCACTGGATGCATTTTGTCAACATGCCTCAACATAGTGTGAATGCTAAAAGAATATTTCTTGTTAGGATTCCCACGTGACAAGACTTTTTGACAAAGTACACATGTAACTTTAGGTGCATTAGCTTTTTTTCTCCCTCTGGAAAAGTAAAAAACTGCCATATAAAGCTGTCTTTCTGCTTCCTGATCCTCTGCCTCTCAAGAGTGTCCTGGTCACTGTCTGAAGATGGTTGCTGTTCAGCCATTGTCTCTCAACAACAGAATAGCTCCTTCTCCAAAGGAATCAGAACTAATAATGAGGGGAGTAGGTGTGGTTTGGGAAGAATCTGGAACTGAAAGCACTTCAAACCAATCAAAAGTGATGATTCTTGATCACATGACTTGCCATGAGGGGATTGGGTGTGGTGTTGAAACAATTAGAAACTGAAAGTAATGATAACCAATAAGAAGTGCTGTTTTATTATGCATAAACCCGAGGTGCGCGCACTGCGCAAGCTCCGAGCGCGCACCTCGTGATTACGTATGCACGAACGCGTAGGAGCGCATGTGCATACGTCATATGCGCGTACGTAGCGCGCATATGTTGAACACGCGTATACGCGACCGTTATTGCGCGTAATTTTAGCGTATGCGGAAGTAAACCGCGTGGAGCGCGTAGGACGCACGCACGCATACGTATGTACGTACGAATACGTAGTGGGTGCGCGCTCCCAGCGCGCACTAGAACGTATATTTGCGTACGTAAATAACGTACGGCGGTATTCATAAAAACTTACAAAATTGTACTAGGAGCGCGCTCAGAGCGCGCACTCCAAGAATTTATATTAAAAAAAAAAATGGAGAAAAATTAATTGCAAAAAATAAAAAAACTGTTCAAATTTATCCTAATTGTAATTTTTAAAAAAAAGCAAAAACAAATAAAAAGATACAGATAATATATAAATGAATACATAGGAATTTTATTTTTAATCTAAAAAATGTTTTTTTATTAAATAATACAAAAATTAGCATTTAAAAAACCGTACAAATTCACTGAAAAAACCAAAGGTTTCACACACGTTATAGTTAGGAATTAGCATTTTAAAAACCTTGTAAATTCACTGAAAAAACCATAGGTTTCACACATGTTATAGTTAGCTGGACATTTCACTCGTGAAAAACCAATGAAATTCCCCCGTTATAGTTAGATCAGCTAACTATAACTCGCGCCCCCGCAATGCACTGCTGATGACGTCACATATTACATCACTCATGACATGGTCAGTGACATCACTCATGACATCACTGATGACATCTCAAATGACATCACTGATGACATCATCCTTGTGACTGAGTGGCAGACCTCCTCTCACCCTAATATAACCTTTGATACACACATTCAAAAATAGAGACTAAAATTTTCAAAAACAATGGACATACCAATTACAGTTACAACAACCTCTTGAGTAATTCTAAGATCCACATACACATCCACTCATTCACCAACAGTCCTATACAGTCACTCATACATGTACTCACTCATGTATATGTAATCATACACCTATACATCCTGTTACACAACGCCACTCATCCACAGAGTTACTCACACACATAGTCACTCATGCTAATAAAGAATCAAACATACATTTACTTGCATATACATTTATACACACACCACCACACTTACTTCTACGGGAACTTACACATACTTAGTCTTTTAAACAATCACTTATAGAAACACATACTTATTGATACAGGAACTTTTTCAATCTCTCACTCTCACATATACTCAGTTATATAAACCAATAGTCACATATACTAGTTTAAAACATATGCAGTTATTCATAGAGACACTATTGAGACAGTCATTCACTCACTAACACACCCATGCACACACTCATCCACCCATACAGTCCTGCACACATGCTGTCTTCAACACATACAAAGAGTGAGACGAATCCCCCCGACACTCATTCATACACCTATGCACTACGTGATACCCCCACCGAACCATACACACACTCACACTACTACTAAAAAAAACAACTAATAACATATATAAACACCCATGTAGCTACTAACCAACCCATGCAGCCACTTATACACAAATTGAGAGACTGATAAAGATATTTACATATTTAAACATTACTCAGTAAGCCATGTATTCACTAAGATACACTTAATCAGTCAGTTATGCAATACATTTTTCAAAAAGAAATCATCCATTTAGACACTTATAAACCCATTTATTCTTCCATCGTCCGTGAGATATACATGTATAAAACATATTTAATTTTCAGAAAAACACACATTCACTGGATGATGTCATCAGTGATGTCATTTGAGATGTCATCAGTGATGTCATGAGTTATGTCACTGACCATGTCATGAGTGATGTAATATGTGACGTCATCAGCAGTGCATTGCGGGGGCGCGAGTTATAGTTAGCTGATCTAACTATAACGGGGGAATTTCATTGGTTTTTCACGAGTGAAATGTCCAGCTAACTATAACATGTGTGAAACCTATGGTTTTTTCAGTGAATATATATATATATATATTACCTACTGGCGGTCGCCAGTAGGTAGATATAGTTAGGACCTATTTTCCATAGGAAATCCGCAAAATTCTATTTGGAATAACGTTGGCACCGATTGACGAATCTTCGCGAAATTTTCCAAACTTTTGGCCAGCTCCGGTCCGCTCTATCCTGAAAATTTCACTGTGATTCGTCAAGCGGGGGCCGAGAAAAAAGGGGGCACCAAATTTGGCAAAGAGGTTGTCCTCAGTTCAGACTCGTGCCTTTTGCTTAAATGGTGTAAATCCGTTCAGTAGTTCCTGAGAAAATTAGGGTAAAATGTTAGTGATATCTATGGCTTCGGAGGATCCGCGCACCCTCCCCGCACCCTCCCCGAACCCTCCCGAGCACAAACTGAATGCTAATTGGCTGCCAACACTCTGAATCAGGAAGTGTTGGCAGCCATCTTGTGCCTCGGGTGAACCGAGACACAAGAAAACCAAAAAAAAGGTGCAAAACGCGACAAGGGGGCAGGGTAGAAACATCCTGACCCCCTAGGCCTGCTCAGGGGGTCCCACAAGGACCCCCAAGATGCGTTTTAAGTTGGGGAATTAATTCCTCTTCAATCCTGAGGGTCCCTGGGGACCAACTAGCCCACCAGGTACCTCCAGTAAGCACCACGGAGCTGTGTTGCAGAGTGTTGTAAAAAGGGGCGTGGCCTCTGAACACCTCTCTGCAATGCAGCTCCCTGGCGCATACTGGAGGTACCTGGTGGGCTAGTTGGCCCCCAGGGGACCTCAGGATTGAAGAGGAATGAATTCCACAACTTAAAACGTGCCACAGGGCGTGTTTGCACACATCACCTCAGGCCCCGCCCCCTTCCTTCACCATTGTACAAATATTCCTCTAAAATCAGCCAAACTACGAATTCCGATTTACTCACCTGTTATCAGGAGAGAACCCAGTGCTGCATCTTTTAGCCCAGCTCTGACCCTGAAAAGTAATTCTAAGCGTACCTACCAGTAACTTGTATTTCCTTCCATAGGAATCCATTGTGTGGTTTTCACCAGAAAAATTTCTAAGTGTCTATTTTCACAAACTAAAAATATTCCTAAAAAATCGTCTGTATGACTTAAACACATTCTTTCAACTGTTTACAGGAGGTTGGCCAGTGCTGGATCCAGGATCCACCTTTGAGTAAGAAAAAGTAACGATAACACTACTTACCTGCTAAGTGAATTTTCTGCTATAGGATAACATTGGTGATTCTATGTGAAAAATGTTCTTAGTGTCAACTTTTAAAATACAATAATATTCCTTAAAAATAACTACTGTAACCAAAACGCTTTTACTCAACTGTGTACAGGAGATGTCCAAGGACTGAATCTAGGATCCAGTCCTGTGGTTGGAAAAGTAATCCATAAATTAACTAATTGCATTTAACTAGAAATTCACATAGAGCTCAATGTTGCTTTGTGTTTGAAATTGTGTTGCCCATTGCAAAAACTGTAACTACTGTACTTAAAAGTCTGTTGCCTATTTGCCAATTATTTAAACTAAAGTAATTCATTCTGAGAAAGTATATTTCGTATTGTAATGTATAATGTAATTATAATGTAATTTAAAAAAATATCTAAAAATAAATAGTTTTAAAAATGTAGTAAATCAGTATAAAAAAAATCAGTATAACAATTAATACATTAAATATTTTCATTTAGAAAACCTTTGAAATTCACTGAAAAAACCATAGGTTTCAGGCCTGATATAGTTAGGAATTAGCATTTAAAAAACCTTTGAAATTCACTGAAAAAACCATAGGTTTCAGGCCTGATATAGTTAGGAATTAGCATTTAAAAAACCTTTGAAATTCACAGAAAAAACCATTGGTTTCAGGCCTGATATAGTTAGGAATTAGGATTTAAAAAACCTTAGAAATTCAATGAAAAAACCATAGGTTTCAGGGCAGTTATAGTTAGCTGGATATTTCACTCGAACAAAACCATTGAAAATTCCTCCGATATAGTTAGTTGTACTAACTACATCTCGTGCCCGCAATCCACTGCTGATGATGTCACATATTACATCATTCATGACATGGTCAGTGACATCACTGATGACATCTCAAATGACATCACTGATGGCATCATCCACGTGACAATCAGATACACCTCATCATACACTAGTATAACCTTTCATCACTCACTGTGAAATACAGAGAGCCAGATTTAAAACCATTGACAAACCAATACAAGGTTCTAAACACCCACTCAGTGATTCCTAGATCTATACACATATCTAATCACTTACCTATAGATTCACTCATACATGCAGTCAATGATCAATAGAACACTATCACTTATACACCTATATCGACATTACACACCAGCACACATCCTAATCACTTATGAAGTCATCCTACTCACTTATGCAAGCAATGGATCATACTTACTTTTACTTAGCTATTCACTTATAAAAACACCACTTCATCTATTCATATAGATAATAGCTCATACTTAGTGTGTTATAAAATCACTATTACAACTATACAGTTATCCATACAGTCACTCATACAGTCACTGAGTCTTATGTATAGTTATTTATATACAACAACTGACACATACACTGGCTTTTATTTTCCTAGTTTGTTGGACATGTACCATTGAGACATATATTGGCTCATCACCACACCCATACAGATATTCACTCAACCAAACAACTGTTATAACATGTAGTTTTAACTTCATATACCTACTGAATCAACTATTCACACATCTTTGGGCAGTCACACCCCCCCCACCGAACCACACACACATTCACTCTCCCATACAAATACTCAGTTAAGTATTCAATAAATAATATAGACTTTCACGTAGCTAGTAACCAACTGGTGTAGCAGTTTACAGAACAACTTACAAAGTGATACAGATATTCACACAGTTTAGTCACTATCCTATATATTTAGTGAGACACTATAAATTAGTCAAGTAAACAATCAATCACACTGCTACTAAATCCTCCATCCAGATATTTATATTTATATATCCATTCATTCTTCAATGCAAATTGCTATATATATAATGCATATTTAAATAACGAACCAAACCACATTCACTGGATGATGCCATCAGTGGTGTCATCAGTGATGTCATTTGAGATGTCATCAGTGATGTCACTGACCATGTCATGAATGATGTAATATGTGACATCATCAGCAGTGGATTGCGTGCGCGCGAGATGTAGTTAGTACAACTAACTATATCGGAGGAATTTCAATGGTTTTGTTCGAGTGAAATGTCCAGCTAACTATAACAGCCCTGAAACCTATGGTTTTTTCATTGAATTTCTAAGGTTTTTTAAATGCTAATTCCTAACTATATCAGGCCTGAAACCTATGTTTTTTCCTGTGAATATATATATATATATATATATATTATCTACTGGCGGTCGCCAGTAGATAGTTATAGTTAGGACCCTGTTTCCATAGGAAATCCGCAACATTCTATTTGGAATAACTTTGGCGCCGGTCGACAAATCCTCGCGAAATTTTCAAAATAGGTGGGGCGCTACGATCCGCTCCTACCCTGAAAGTGTCGGGGGGATTCGTCAAGCGGTGGCTGAGAAAAAAGTGGGGTCCCAAAACGCGTTTTTCCCATGCATTTTTCCATAGGACCTTTAGACACAGCTACAGCCCGAACGGCTGAACAGAGTTACTTGAAATTTGGCAGAGAGGTAGTCCTCAGGTCAAGGAAGTGCCTTTTGTAGGTTTGGTGTAAATCTGTTCAGTAGATCCTGAGAATATAGCATTTAAATCAATATATATATCTGTGGCAGCTTACGGTGCGCTTACGGTAAGCTTACCGTACGCGTACGGTGCCGTGCGCGAGCGCGATTCTGATTGGCTGTTAGATCTAAGTAAACATTCGAATCGGACGCAACCAGGAAGCGGCGGCCGCCATTTTCTCTCTCGCACTCTGAGTGAGGCAGCAAAAACAACGGCAAAAAACAACTAAAGGGGCAATGTATTCAGTTCCTAACCACCTAGCATTGATGATGGTGTCCCCAAAGTACCCCCAAGGCCAAAAAATCAATTTTTGATTTTTTTCGAAAAATCGCCGATTACGCTGTATTGTTCTATTGAGCGTACGGTAAAAATTAATTAAAAAAAAAACTATCCACACTTTCCCCACCCCGTGTGCAAATGGTGCCCGAAGTGCACCATTTGTGCATGGCTTATTTAATACAACTCAAAATATAATAGATTACCTTTCACAACGAAGCGCATAATATGTCCTCCATGTGCGCACGGTGCGCGAAGCGCATCGTGCGTACATGGCCCATCCCGCGTAACGTGGGCACGGCACTAACTGCGTAAAGTGGGCGCGCGGAGCGCGAAGCGCACCGCGTGCTCACTGTGCGCGCACGGTGCGCGAAGCGTTCCGTGCGTGCACGGAACGAACTGCGTTAACTGGGCGCGCACGCCACGAATGGCGTAAAGTAACTTAGCATTTAAAAAACCGTACAAATTCACTGAAAAAACCATAGGTTTCACACACGTTATAGTTAGGAATTAGCATTTAAAAAACCTTGCAAATTCACTGAAAAAACCATAGGTTTCACACATGTTATAGTTAGCTGGACATTTTACTGATAAAAAACCAATGAAATTCCCCCGTTATAGTTAGTGAAGGCAACTATAACTCACGTGACCGCAATCCGCTGCTGATGCTAATACTGTATTTAGACACCGCAATCCGCTGCTGATGCTAATACTGTATTTAGACACTTATTTGCCCATGTCTTCTTCCATTAAATTTTAGCTATACATATATTACAAATATTTTTTTTTCATAAAGACACATATGTCATCAGCAGAGGATTGCGGTCACGTGAGTTATAGTTGCCTGCACTAACTATAACGGGGGAATTTCATTGGTTTTTTACCAGTAAAATGTCCAGCTAACTATAACATGTGTGAAACCTATGGTTTTTTCAGTGAATATATATATATATATATATATATATATATATATATATATATATATATATATATATATATATATATATATATGTATATTACCTACTGGCGGTCGCCAGTAGGTAGTTATAGTTAGGACCCTGTTTCCATAGGAAAACCGCAACATTCTATTTGGAATAACTTTGGCGCCGGTCGACGAATCCTCGCGAAATTTTCAAAACTAATGGGGCGCTACGATCCGCTCCTACCCTGAAAGTCTCGGGGGGATTCGTCAAGCGGGGGCTGAGAAAAAAGGGGGGTCCCAAAACGCGTTTTTCCCATGCATTTTTCAATAGGACCTTTAGACACAGCTACAGCCCGAACGGCTGAACAGAGTTACTTGAAATTTGGCAGAGAGGTAGTCTACAGGTCAAGGAAGTGCCTTTTGTAGGTCTGGTGTAAATCTGTTCAGTATTTCCTGTGAAAATAGCATTTAAATCAATATATATATCTGTGGCAGCTTACGGTGCGCTTACCGTGCGCTTACGGTAAGCTTACCGTACGCGTACGGTGCCGTGCGCGAGCGCGATTCTGATTGGCTGTTAGATCTTAGTAAACATTCGAATCGGTCGAAACCAGGAAGCGGCGGCCGCCATTTTCTCTCTCGCACTCTGAGGGGGGGAGGAAAAACAAAGGCTGAAAACATGTGAAGGGGCATCTTAGACAGCTCCTAACCACCTAGCCATGATTAAGGTGTCCCCAAACAACCCCCAAGGCCAAAAAAACAATTTTAATTTTTTTCGAAAAAACGCCGATTACGCTTACCGTATGTGTACGGTAAAAAATAATTATAAAAAAAAAATTATACACATTATCCCTCCCCCGTGTGCAAATGGTGCCCGAAGGGCACATTTTATGCATGGCATTTAAAAACTAGCAACAATTAATAGATGACGTTTCTCAACGATGCGCATAATATGTCCTCCGTGTGCGGACGGTGCGCGAAGCGCATCGTGCGTACATGGCCCATCCAGCGTAACGTGGGAACGCGGTGCGCGTAGCGCACCGCGTGCCCACCGTGCGTGCACGGCACTAACTGCGTAAAGTGGGCGCGCGGTGCGCGAAGCGCACGGAACGAACTGCATTAAGTGGGCGCGCACGGCACGAACGGCGTAAAGTAACTTAGCATTTAAAAAAACTTACAAATTCACTGAAAAAACCATAGGTTTCACACACGTTATAGTTAGGAATTAGCATTTAAAAAACCTTGCAAATTCACTGAAAAAACCATAGGTTTCACACATGCTATAGTTAGCTGGACATTTTACTCGTAAAAAACCATTGAAATTCCCCCGTTATAGTTAGTGCAGGCAACTATAACTCACGCGACCGCAATCCTCTGCTGATGACATATGTATCTTTATGAAAAAAAAATATTTGCAATATATGTATAGCTAAAATTTAATGGAAGAAGACATGGGCAAATAAGTGTCTAAATACAGTATTAGCATCAGCAGAGGATTGCGGTCGCATGAGTTATAGTTGCCTGCACTAACTATAACGGGGGAATTTCAATGGTTTTTTACGAGTAAAATGTCCAGCTAACTATAGCATGTGTGAAACCTATGGTTTTTTCAGTGAATTTGAAAGGTTTTTTAAATGCTAATTCCTAACTATAACGTGTGTGAAACCTATGGTTTTTTCAGTGAATATATATATATTTAGCGTTATTTCTTTGAAATAGATAAAGACTAAAAAGAAGCAAAAAAGAGTTCTATATAAGCACTACTATAAACCTCATTTCTCCTATTCAATTTCAAAATTTAATTAATTGGAGAGAGGGTTTCCCTCTGCCGTTTACAGGTAAATGACTTAGAAAGAATTAAAGATGTAATATTACATTGTAGAAGATTATTAAAGTTAACATGGTGACTTCATTCGTAATTGTGTTATAATTCGTTTTAGGTGCACTTTCAAGAATCAACCCTCCAGGGAAGAGATACCTGTAGTGAAAAACCACCTGACATCTGAGGCTGCCTCTTTAAGGAATTTAAGGCTTGGCAAGTAGTTTTAGATGCCATGTCAAAGTGGCAGTAAACTGCACACACAGGAAATGCAGTGGCAGATCTGAAACAGGTTTGAAAGGCTACTTCTGTGGGTAGCACAATTAGTGCTGCAGCCCCCTAGTAGCATTTGAAGTACAGGACTTGAACAAGGGACTTATCAGAACATAAATATGCCAATCAGGTGTTATCATGTTTAGGGAAGAAGCACATGCACTTTTGCACTGGTTAGCAGAGGTAAAGTTCTCAGAGTCCTAAGACCAACACGAAGAATCAGCAAAAACAGGATGTAAAAGGCTACATGTCTGGGGAACAACCACCCAAATAACGCATCTAAAAACAACACGCAGCTAGATAACTCTAGACTCTCTTGGGAACATAGAGAAATGGACCTAATAATCAGTCACACCTCGAGAGACGGAATGGCGACCCTGTCGTCGCACGTCCAACACATGATGTTTTAGTGACGGGGAGGGGCGGGAGGGGGGATGATCTGCTCTTTGCGTTCTTTATTTTCTATCTTCCTTTCTACTTTCACCTCTTTTTTTTCCACAAAAGGGTTCTGACAATCACTGATAATCTACGCAGCTGAAAGTCCTAGCATGTCTGTCCACACAATACCGACACCCAGTCCACATGCAGCTCACAAAAGGCCTGTAATCATACCGCATGGGGTGAGTATGGGGACAAAAACAACCACCCTCCAGCCCAGGTCCCAAAGATAGCACAACTGCGAATTGGGTACATAGAATAGACCCACCAGACATGCTTCAACATAAATAATGGCTCACAGTAATACTCTCAGCCTGGCTTCTGACCTAAATATAGTATCCCTCAATGTCAAAGGGCTCAACCTCCCCATCAAACGCAGGAAGATCTTAGACTACATAGCGAAAACTAAAGGAGATGTAATTCTATTACAAGAGACCAAACTATCCATGGAGGACACCAGGCTAGTGAAAGGCAACTGGATCTCACAGACGGCCTGCTCACCTGCTGAAAGGAAGAAGCGAGGGGTCATCACTCTGTTATCTAAATAATCCAACCTAACACTAGAATCGCAGTACCACGATGAAGAGGGTAGACTTTTGATCACACATCTGAGAAGGGGAGAGGAGCTAATCCACATAGCTAACATATACGGACCAAACACGGATGACCCAACCTTTTGGGAGGAGGTATCGCACAAGCTAGATAGTTTCCCCCAGAACGACCTCATGGTGGTGGCGGGGGATTTTAATAACCCGCTGGACCATATAATGGATAGACAGTCCTCCTGCCAATACCAGCCCACGAATGAACAAGTCACACTCAAAAATATCTGCTCTAAATTCAACCTGAAGGACCCATGGCACCTCCAACACCCGGACACTAGGGACTTTACATTCTACACCAACCCACACAATTTGTACAGCAGGATAGACTACATACTAATCTCAGGGCCCCACACACACCTGAGATAGTGCCAAGATTAGTTTCACACCACTCATGCATTAGTCTAAAGCTGAGCAGCTGTCACAACGAAGCAGTACCCCGGAGGTGGCGGTTTAACGGCGACATCCTAGCAGCCACAGGGAACAAAAAAAAGATTGAGGAGGCCATAACGGACTATCTCAGACACAATGACTCACCAGGGACTAGCACTACCACACTATGGGACGCCCTAAAGGGGCCCGTTAGAGGCACAATAATTGAAATTAAATTCAAAATGAACAAAAACACAAACTTGCAACTGACACAGCTCGAGCAAGAAATCAAAAGCCTAGAAACGCCCCATGCCAGGGCCACACAAGACTCTAAACTCCTAACAGACCTAACAAAAAAAAGTATGAATACAACAAAATACTGAGTGAGAGAGCAGGTCTGTGGTTTAATAAATACAAGGACCTTAACCTATGCAAAGCAAATAAAGTAGGGAAACTGCTAGCCTCCTACCTAAAACACAAACGCAACCAATTTACTGTCTCGTCCATCACAGACTCAAACAACAAAACCCACACAAGACACAAAGACATTCTCAAGATCTTTCAAGAGTTCTATCAGGAACTCTACAAAAACGACCAGACCATTTATCTAGAGGCATGCACAGAATACCTCAACAGACTCGGTCTTCCACAGTTAACCGGTCAAGACGCATTGAGATTAGGGCAAGAAATTAGCGCCTCTGAGATTGACATGGCTGTCAAATCAATGAAAGATAACAAAGCCGGATGGGTTCACAGCCACCTTCTACAAGACCTTCCTAGAGCAGCTGAGACCGACCATGAAACAGGTCTTTAATCACTGCGCAGATAGAGGGACGGTGTCACAATCGATGGCGGAAGCCAACATAATAGTAATTCCAAAGGAGGGTAAGGACCACTT
Organism: Triturus cristatus; assembly: GCF_964204655.1. Lineage (NCBI taxonomy): Eukaryota > Metazoa > Chordata > Amphibia > Caudata > Salamandridae > Triturus > Triturus cristatus. The sequence continues at coordinate 149,397,572 of NC_140582.1, read as the reverse complement.
GTCACCCAAAAATTACAGACCCATATCCCTTATTAACGTGTACTGCAAAATATATGCAAAAATCCTTGCGACCAGACTCAATTCTGTCCTAACCAACCTAATAAGCAACCCCTAGGTGGGTTTCCTAAGTACTCGGATGTCAAGCGACAATACCAGACTTCTCTGCCACATACTGGAGCATAAGGCCACAAAAACAGAGCCAGCAGTAGCTATTACCCTTGATGCCGCGAAGGCCTTTGATAGAGTTTTCCTGGTCCTTCCTGGAGCGATGCATGCAATCTTTTAACTTAAGGGAAGAATATATACGGATGGTGATGGCCCTGTATGGGGACCCGAAAAGCCGTATTGTCATTAATGGGTCACTCTCTGAACCATTTACAATAGAACGAGGTACAAGACAGGGATGCCCACTGTCCCCCTCGCTATTTTTGCTGGCGCTGGAACCCCTGACCTGTGACATCAAGATAAACACAAAAATAAAAGGGGTCGATATAAATGGCGTTGAAATAAAACTTGCCGCATACGCGGATGACATACTAATTGTAACGGAGCAACCGAAGACCTCAATTGAGGCCTTAATGGACACCATAGGAGAATACTCTGGGCACTCAGGATACAAGATCACCAGAGATAAATCAGAATGCAAACCACTAAACATCCACTGCACTAGAGATACTCTAGGAGGGTCAGGTCTAGTCTGGCAAACAGGATTTATCAAATATCTAGGTATACACTTTGGGAATGACCTGATGAGCACACTGAACCACAACGAGAAATTATTGCTAGAAAAGATAAAGAAACTCCTGGAGGCCTGGTCCCCAAAATTCATAACTTGGTGGGGGAGTATTGAGACGATCAAAATGATGATCACCCCAATGATTAACTACCTGATCAGCATGCTCCCACTCCTACTCACATGATCTCTAAGTTCCTATGGTGAGGGAAGAAAGCACGAATAAGCATAACAAACTAAAACTAGAGAAAAACCTAGGAGGGGTAATCCTAGCAGACTTCAGAATATTCCAAATAGCCTTTCTGGCAAAGCAGGGGTCTTACTGGATATCACCCCCGAACAGATATACACCGGCCTGGCTACAAGTAGAGAGGGCCATCCTGAACAATCTAAACCCCCTGGTGCTGTTAACAGCAAATAGGCATAATCATGCTGCTAGGTCCATTTTTAAAAACACAAAAATCGCCTTATGAAAGATAGACAAGAAAATGGAGCGCAGCATCGAGTGCTCTAATTTGAAGTCACTGTGGGCCAATAGTAAGATCCTATTCAAGGCGAAATGCCTAGCCTTCGACACATGGATAGAGAAAGGTATTTACCACCCATACTAACTAGAAGATGGGATGTATCCTGCCACGTTCGCAGAACTGAAATCTAGACATAACCTAACAGACATTGATTTCTACAACTTTCTGAAAATCAAAACGGCCCTGTCCAAATGCAAACTATCGCCCGCACAACCGTCAATCTCCCTGTATATGTCAAACATCAATAGACTAGGACACCAAGTATCACATCTCTACAAACTCCTACGGCCGAAAGCCACCAAACCTAATGATAAGACAATTAACTACAGGGAAAAACAAACCAAAAACACACTTAATGAACAAGAACTGGCAACACTATGGAGCTCTGCCTCATGCAATAAAATCTCCCCGGTGCTCTCACAAACAAAATTCTGGCTACTGCACAAGGCTTTCTGGACCCCTGCAAGCTTATTCTCACTAGGCTTCAGGGAAGATGCACTATGCTGGAATTGTAGCAAAGAAAAGGGAGACCTGGCACACCTTATTTACCAATGCACAATTCTCAAAACTTTCTGGGAGAAAATCTTTGGCTTTAGAAATAGGATACTGGGTTGCACGCTAACAACTGAATTTTCCTCCCTTGCCGCCGCATTCATGACCACAGAACTAAGATCAGAGCACGACAAAGACCTACTAGACCTGCTGTTTACCGCAGCAGTGAAGATGGTCCTTGCCAACTGGAAAGACACAAGTAAGACCTCATACAAAGGCTGGTTCAACTGGATTACGCAGGGCCGGCTTTAGCGCTTGTGGCGCCCTGTGCGACAATCAATTTTGAGGCCCCCACACCCCATGACAGCCACCTTGGATTCTCTCACTACCTCTGGGCAAAAGTGCCCCTCAGCTCTCTAATCATAAGCTACTGCTAAACACAGCATGCCTCCTGAGGTTGGCGCCCCCTCCACAGGTCAGCGCCAAGTGCGGTCGCACCAGTCGCACTGCCCTAAAGCCGGCCCTGGGATTACGCACCTTAGAGGTGCGGACAACATAGCACTACAGAGCTCACCCTGGAGACCAGCAACCAGAGGGCTGTGGAAATCACTCTACACATATCTAGACTTTTACGGACCTCCATGAAACCAACTCGTCCCGGCGACACCCCTCCCCCTGCCTCCCCCCCCTTTATGTGCGGTAAAAGGGTACATAACTAAGTGCGACTACTATGGCCCTACGGGTTGCTAGGTGGGCGGTCGTGTCTCCCAATTTAGCCACATGCAAGACAGTGATGTGGCGGCTTTCTCAAGCGTTTATAAGGCTCACAACACAGAACCTTTCTTGTGTCCTCCCTTCACTCCTTTCTCTCCTATTTTTCTTTTTCTTTCTATCACCCTTTTTCTGGTTCTCAGTAAACCACGCCAGGTGTGGTTAGCTAAGCATATTTTTCGAAGTACCTGTAAACAATGTTGTACAAACTACGAATGGCTAACCTTGTAACAGAAATGCTAATGTCTTTGCTTATAAAATTAATAATAAAATAATGTGAAATAAAGAATGTGTTTTGAGCTGTACCATAAAGACCATGTCTAAAGTGGTCTAACCCTTTGTGTTGTGTGTCAATTAGGCCATACACCTGTTTTGAGGGGAGAGGGCATCTTGTGGTATTATCCCGAGACCATATTACAAAGATGTAATTTGTCCTATATACTCCAAAGCTTTAATCTGGCCTACCAACGAATCATCAAATACATTATTATAGAAATTAATTATCAATGGATCAGGATTACTTTCAGAATTCAACCATAGAAATTGACAGTATTTAGATGCTAAAACTCTTTTAAAACTTTCAGTGGCGATGGGATCGATACTAAAACCAGCAAGCCCTCTTTTGCCCTTCCCATACTGGATTGAGTTGCCAGAGTACAAAAGGATGTAAATCCGTCAGCAGCAAACCTATCTCTTAACCATGTCCCTTGAAGTCACAAAACCAGGGCTGCATTATTATTTGTACAGCAGTCCTCACTTAAAAGCTTTTTTGCAGACCAGCAACATTCCATGATGCTAATGTTATCTCAGACGAACCCTGAGGATAAGTAATCATCTTTAAAGTTTCCAAAGTTTCTGACTGGCATTAGATAGCTTTGCGCTGGTAATCAATCAAAACGACTTGTATTCGACTATCAAGGAAAGCCATAAAAGTGAACATTGGAAAAAAGTTTGTAAAAACTCGACGCCAAGAATATATACAAACATCAGTTACATTGGTACATTAGGTTCGCACAAACACAAGGATCCTGCACATAAATCTGGGAAACTTACAGTACTAGCGATTTATTACTGCACTTACGACCCAGATAGATAATGACAAACAAAAAGACACAGCTTGGGAGTGGCTAAAAGTTGCAGATATAAATAGGCCAGTCTAATTTGCCTGAATCCCCGTGCAACTAGAATGGCTCGTAAAATTGTGTGATGCTGGGTAGAGAACGTAGAACAGAGCAGAACTATGTATATAGAGGTACAGATGGAAACAGGGTCACAGGTACAAGGAAGTAGGGTAGTTTATGAGAATCATACACCCTTGGGAAATAACAGCTGATGGAAGATGTTCCGTCTCAGGAACAATAAGAGGCGTCGATGATAATTGCGCATGTTCAGCGAGAGGTAAGGCTCTAAACATGGGACTGATTTAACCAAGACGTAGGCTCTGTATGACTGCTTGGCTAAGGCAGAGTACTCCCTCTCAGCTGCCACTATCTGTAAAAATGCCTGCTCCAACCATTTAGGTCCTTTCTCATGATACTTCGGGGGTCAAGGAACAAGTCTGGGCAGCCCAATTCGAAAAAAGATCTCTTAATGTATGAAATCTATGGTATTCAATCAGACCCTTTCAGGGGCAAACATACCTGGAGGACAAGTCTGTTCAGGTGTAGATCCTCTTTGTGCCAAACAGAGCACCAAAGGATCAGGGTACGAATGCGAATCAGGTCTGAGATAAAAGCAAGACCCTGTTCCTCGTGGACGATCTTGGCTGGGGCGGTCTGGCTGATAGGCAAGAGATTTCTCCAACGTCTGTTTTCAATTGCTTGGGTGGAGTCAATATTAGTATGGCCCCATATTTCACATCCAAAAGTAGCCATCGGGATACATTTGGCCTTGTAAACCCCTAACATAAGTTTAGGGGACTTGTGCCTGATTCGCCTAGCAAAACCGTGCACACCTGAGATGGCTCTTTGTAAGGTGTTCTCATTTTTCCTAATTACATGGTCCAACTAAAGCCACTTGCGTGAGAGGGAGAGAGCAGGATAGCGCCGTATTCACAGAGATATGACACTCCCGTCCCCTCTCCCTAGCACTGGTGATGATTTCAGCTGCCGTGCACCAGGCATACCCCTTAGCGCTAGAGTGCTAGAGCATGTGCCTGAGTCTAGCATAGGTTTTGTACTGGAAGTGTGCCCTTCTTGTACAAAATACTATGACTAAACACACAGCAACGTTTTTCCTACTTTGTATGTGTGCTGCCCAGTGCAGCACGCATGCAAAGTCGGAAAATAAAGGAGAAATTAAAAATTTCTCTTTTTAATGACTACTGTTCAGCTGAGTTAATGTTTGGTGCTAAACCCTGTTTACTAATGTTAGTAGATAGGCTTTAGCATCGAAAAAGCATGGGTGGCTGCATGGAACATCCATGTACCACCCATGTAACGCCCTATTGATGCAAAGTAATGCAAAACAGCGTTTTGCGATGCTTTGAGTTACTTTTCTAAACAAGCCAATAGTAATACCCATTAGCAACGGTTTGTTAATTCCCAAATAGGTTTAGCTTCGGGTTAGCGTTACAAAAGTAACACCAACCCAACGCTAAACCTTTGTGAATCTGCACCAACCTGTATATGTATTTTTAAAGTATATTTTCACTCTTTAGGGCATCTTGGCACTGAAAAATAGATGTTTATTGTTACCCAACTCAATGGTACTCATTTTATCAACCTAAGACCGCTGAAAGGCTTGCACTCACGGAGCATGTGGTCTTTCCTCCAATGTTGCTCCTGCAGAGTAAGCAGAAGTAGGTAAAGCGTTAAAAACTCTAAATATGGAGCTCTGTATTCTTACAGGATGGCAGAGAAACACCTAAGGCACAGCCGCTGCTGGAAGTTCAAGCAACCAGAGTAAAACTAAATGAGACTCAAATGTGAGCGATTTGACCACTGACAGTAAGTCAGAGAGAACAGATCAGTTAACTCATATAGGGGCATAATTACAAGCGGGCGATAAAAAATTATCACCGCATTTGCGGCCATTTTCGGCCGAAAAGCGATGATAATTTTATCGCCTAATTAGCAAGGCCACGCTAACGCGTGAAACCTTGCTTTAGCGTTGGGATTCCTAACGCCCAGCTTTTGCATCTCTAATGAGATGCAAAGTGGGCGTTCCTGACCTAACATGACAGGAGAAGCGACATTTCTCCTATCATCGAGCCCCACGCTATGAAGCATAGCGTCAGGAAAAGTAGCGATAACCCCTGTTATCGCTACTTTCCTTACGCCTGCTTCAGGACTGACTTAGCCATGATATCCTATGGAAGGTGGATATCATGGCTAAGTTTGTGAGTCCCTATCAGCAAGCTAACGCCACACTACGTGAGATTATCGCTGGGTTTCCTGCGATAATCTCACGTTAGGCAGTTAGCATGAGGATTTTTATCGCTGAGGAGATAAGCGTTGCTAATAGATAAAAATCCACATTACCCGGCGATAATTATCCTCACGCTTAGAGCGCTGAGCGATAATTATCGCCGGTTGTTGCTGATATGCCCCATAATAAGTCTGAGAAATGAATAGGAACATGCCATAATGTCTGCAGAAAGTCCATTCAGCGTATTGCCATAAAGCAGACTTTTTTATTGGCATGCGTAGGTAATGCGGGTGGGACAGCATATATTTAGAGTGGGCACTTTCAAGAAGTTAACGAGAACGCACTGTTTTTAGATTTTCAGGAAGCAAACAAAATCATTCGCCCCCTGTAAGTCACAAATGTGAAATTCTTTCACATACTTAAATTACACTGCAATAGGATGGCTAAGAGGAAAATGCGAAGGCCTTCAGAGAACAAACTACTAAGTTCCGAAGATAAAGAGAGAGAGAGCGAGAAAAAAAAGAAGGAAAGAAAGAAAGAAACAAACAAACAAACAAACAAACAAACAAACAAACAAAGAAAAAAAGAAAGAGAACCCTGGATGCAATGTTCAATCTAAGTTTAATCGTTAGATAAGAAATTAAGACCTGGCACTCTACAAAATAGGTTAAATATGAACGTGGTAATGGCAATATATTTAATAATCCATCTCTAAACGTATACATAGGTTATCAAAATAATACGCACCCCAAGAAACTTCGTCATGGTTTGAATAGCAATTGTTGTATAATTATATGACGTTCTCCAGTCATACTGAGATGCTCCAGGAGGCCGCTTTTCAGGTGGACCCTTGTACAAATAATTAGCGATAGATTTGGAAGTCCAACCAGTGCCATTCAGCTGGATGTCCAGTAGGGCAGCCAGGACCGGGTTCCTCAGCATCTCCTTCAGAGGAAACAAAGATCAGGAAAAAAATAGAGGAGACGTTTGAATTTCCTTGAATCACATAATATTTAAAATCAACACTTATGTTCTGCAAATGGAATACAGCAGTTTGCAAACAAAGACAAATACTTATGTCCTGTTACCCTATGCTAAATATTCAGTCAATTAAAATGTCAATATTGCCACTTACTGCAGCCCACCACTGACATGAAAGACGTCTAAATGATTAGAGTCTCATATTGAAGTAGACAAGCTTCCAATGATGTGAATTTTATTTTTTACAAACTAAAAGTGTACAAAGTGCTGATCGGTCCCCTACTTAAATAAGATAAAACAAAACAAAGTCATTTTTCCACGTTGTTCCTCCCCTGGAGAGGCATAAGATTATGGCACATTCCCAGGTTTACATGGTCTTGTAAATCTGGGGAAGTGTCAAAATCCATGGGTGCTGGTTTGGAACACATAGTGCAGAGTAACGCAAAGCAGCATTTTGCGCTGTTTTGCCTTATTCCAATTCTATGAGGTCATTCAAAGCCACGCAAAGTTACGTGCCTTTATAAATATGATTTGGTCATTTGTCCTTCCAGAGTGTTACAAACAGTAACGCTACGGGGTGCAAGGGGCTCATAAATATGCCCCTAAGTAGTGGCCCTTCGTATGTTACTCTTCAAGTGAATCTATTGTGCATGTGATTTTTCAAATCTACACAGACCACTGCTGAACCATACATTTTTTCTATCAAGGACCTTCACTAAAGACATGGCATAACTGGGAAGAAAAAGTGATCAAAAGCAGAGTAGAACACCCTCGGAGTGACAGAGCCTGGGACATGGATAGCATGAAAAAACCCAGTGATGCATGTATAAACCAGTAAATTATGCAGATGTCTGTGAAATCTATGCTTGGATTTATCAGTTACTCTACTTCCCTCTATTCCACTTTGCTTGCTTGAAGTATCTGTTACTGATGTACTTTTTCAAAGGTGTATGTACCACAAGGGGCTGTATTACACATACTGCACTAGGCACGCAACAGGTGTGTGCACCCACTTTTCACCCCCCCAAGGCACTATGGTATACAGAAGGGAAGGCTTGTGTGATCGGTCCCTGCAGTAGTACTGATAGCACTGGCACACATGAAGCACCAGTGCTATCCTGAAAAGACATTCCATCATTTGCATGGGGGAGTGGCCCCATACAAATAAGGGAATCTCTTTGCCTCTCCGTCCGCACTGTATTACAGAAGCAGGAGCAAAGGCAAACATGTCCTTGAGAGGCGCACTGACAAACCTCCACAAAAAAGGTGGCACACTTTCATCGCACCTCTTGAGAGGTAAAAGGAAATTCCATGGACACCCCAGACATCCTTCTCCAGGCAGGTGCAGTCCCCATTGTATCTAACCCCTCTGCTTTGAAGCAGCTTTGAAGCAGTTTCTTTATAGGTAGCATGAGTTTGCAGTTTCTTTGGGGGCAGTACAATCATTTTAATAGGACGCTCTGCCCCTGTTTGTACCCGGCACACCTGCTTAAAGATGCGCCATGAGGCATACAAGGACAATGCACTCTATATGTATTACAGGCCCAGGTTGCACGTTGGGTGCTTATCTTTTACAATGGTTGCAACCTTTGCAAAAACTTTATTCATCAATCCGTCAATCATTTAATTGATAGATGGATCACAATTACTCAATTATTCAGTAAACTAATCAATTAATTTTGCATTCCATTGATTATAGAATAACAGCTAAGAGCACGGTCTTCCTACAGTGATATCACTCTATATTGAGCATATTACAATTTTAGGATAAAAATTACAAAGGGACTCTCACAGTTTATTGTAACAGAATTTATCAGCAAGCACAGGGAAAATATTAGGGAACTATAATAGCATCAGCGAGAAATAAAGAAAGCCAGCCAAGCCAGCCACAAGGGAGTAGTTATCGATAGTATGGCAGGCGCAGTGACAGTGTGATCTAGTTGAATGTACCACTTACTCTGATATTTTACTATCAAATCAGTGGTTAGAAGGCACATTTTCCTTATTTGCATTAAGGCCCATGGCATCCTTGCTAAGCCACTGGCCAGCAGTTTTCTCTTTGACAGACAATTTTAACCCTTCAAGATTTATGCTCCAGTGTACATTCAGCCCGTTACACTTTCAAATTCATAAGAATTGAGTGGTGTGGTCTGTTCTAGGGTGCTTGATATTCATGGTGTTTTTACCCAATCCATGCTCTGCTTGTAGCACTGAGTTCTGGACAAACTCTGGCATCGCGTGGGAGAGTTTTTCTCACATGCAGCTCAACAATGCTAAGTTGGCAAGCGCAAACAAGAAAATCAACCACTAGACCGCCTTCCGGTGAGATCTCTCAATACAGGCGGTCACAGCAGGTTGCTACCACTTGTGTTTAGAAAGCTGCTGCTCACATTGAGAAAGCTGCTGCTCAAGTAGAAAATCTATTGGAGTGCCATGCAGAGTGCCATGTGGTGCAGTCCGTGCGGATTTTACTGTGCGGGTCTAACTGCTGGTGCTAAATATCAGCATGAGCAGCGCAATGTACCAAATTCCAAAGCTCACAGAAGTCTGGGGAATCTCACAGAGATTATAGGTCACTTCGCAGAATTCCTTTTAGTGAAGCTCCGTGAATTCCGCCCACCCGTGTTCCATATATGGCTTCAAGTTACTTCAGAGAAATGTACTAACATTTAACATGTCTTAACCCCTTCGGTGCTCATGACGGAACGGTTCCGTCATGAGCCACGGTTGAGCTGTGCTCATGACGGAACCGTTCCGTCATGACCACGCCCGCGCAAGATTCCGTCAGCACAGCGGCGGAATTTGCGCAGCATGGAAGGGGTTAATGGAACAATAGACACAGACATTGATGCGCCCAACATCGTGATGTATGGTATCATGCATGAAGGTCCTCATTACGGATTCCCCAGTTTAATGAATACAACTTCTGATTCTGACCACTATCACCACACCCTAATCCAGGGGTTGCAGGTGAATTCCCCCAATATTAAGAAATAACTCTTGGACTTTAGAATAACGAAAACATAGACACATATTTTATTAAATTCTGGGTGAAATAACAAGCCCCAATCTGCCCACATTTACCAGCTCATGGTATAGTTAAAGTGGGATGGCAGGGTGTTTTATTTCAGCTGGGGGTAGAGGGGGTAATAATGCTGTAAGCGGGAGGAGGGGGGCAGTTGCAGACAATATCCGCAAAGTGATTGGGTGGACCTTACAATTCTGGGCCCAGATTTATCAGCAATGTTAGAATAGCTGGGGTTGGTGTCACCTCCTCACCTGGCCAGGATCTCCATTCAGGCCATTCATATTGGGGGCAATGTTATTTGCCATACAATGTGCAAAAAAAGTACTACATCACTGCCCCTCTAAGAAATGGCTTTGCTACAAGCCGACCAATCAATAAATCAGGGTATTGTGAGCATGCTACTCACCCGTGAGGGTCTCAAGGCACTGGAGGGGGGTCAGCAGATCTAATTAGCTGAAGAGCCAGATCTTGAGAGTCTTCCTGAAGGTGTTCAGGGAGGGAGCGTGTCTGATGTCTGCTGGGAGCTCATTCCAGGTTTTGGCAGCGATGCGGGAGAAGGATCTTCCACCTGCTCTGGCTCTGTGGATGCACAGGGTTTTGGACAGTGCTAGGTTGGAAGATCGGAGGTTCCTTTTGGGTACGTGGAAGTTTATTCTGTCATTGAGGTATTCAGTCTGGTGTTATGTAGGCATTTGTAGGCATGGGTGAGGATTGTGAAGGTGACTTTTTTCTCCACGGGGACCCAGTGGAGCCTTCATAGGTGTTGGTTGAGGTGTTTGTGCTGGGGGATGTCGAGGACAAGTCTGGCGGAAGTGTTCTTTATCATCTGAAGTTTGCGGAGTAGGGACTTGTTTATGCCGGCGTAGAGCACATTTCCACAGTACAGGCTGCTGGTGATGAGTAGTGGGTGACTCTCTTCCTTGTCTAAGGGGGCATCCATTTGAAGGTCTTACGGAGGATGCGGTCAGTGTTGAAGCAGCTGGCGGTGACGGCGTTGACCTGTCGGTTCATGGTGAGAGATGAGTCGAGTACGTTGGCGAGGTTTTTGGCGTGGTCAGAGGGGTAGGTGGGCTTCTGAGGGTGGTTTGCTACCAGGTGTTGTCCCATGCTGAGGGGGTGGTTCCAAGGATGAGGACATCTTTCTTCTCAACGTTGAGCTTTAGGCAGCTGTTGGTCATCCAGACTGCGACGTCCTGCATCCCTTTCTGGAAGTTGAGTCTGGTAGTGGAGGAGTCTATTATGAGGGAGAGGATGAGCTGGGTGTCATCAGCGTAGGATATGATGTTGAGGCTGTGTTGTCAGACGATGGCGGCGAGGGGGGCCATGTAGACATTGAAGAGGGTTTGGCTCAGTGATGACCCCTGTGGGACTCCGCAGGGGATATTCGTGGCTTCTTCCGGTGAGGAATGATTGGATCCAGTCTAGGGTTGATCCTTTTATGCTAGCGTTGTGAAGTCTGGCGAAGAGTGTGCGGTGGGAGACGGTGACAAAGGCTGCTGATCGGTCGAGTAGGATGAGGGCTACAGAGTGGTCTTGGTCCAGGAGGGTGCGCATGTCATCTGTGGTGGCGAGTAGGGTGGTCTCGGTGTTGTGGTTGCTCCGGAATCCGGATTGGGATGGGTCGAGGACGGCGTTGTCTTTGATGTATCGTGTCAGTTCCCTGTTGACTGTTTTCTCTGCAACTTTGGCTTAGAAGGGGAGGAGCGAGATGGGCCGGTAGTTCCTGAGGTCGGTGGGGTCAGCTGTTGGCTTCTTGAGCAGGGGCCTGACCTCTGTGTGTTTCCAGTCATCTGAGAAGGTGTCTGTTTCGAAGGTGGTGTTGATGCTCTTTTGTAGTTTGGGTGCAATGGTGGTGTTGGCTCTGTGGTAGATTTGTAGAGGGCAGGGGTCAGTCGGGGCTCCTGAGTGGATGCCTTTCATGGTCGAGGCGGTGTCTTCGGCCATGAACGGCGTCCACGTGGAGACGGTAGACTGGCTGGTGTGTCTGGGGGGCGGGTCAGCTTTGGTGTCTGTTGGGTGGTCGGCGAAGATGTCGTACAGGTTTTTGATCTTGAGGTGGAAGAAGGTTCCAAGATTGTCGCAGAGGTCTTGGGACGGGGTAATGTCTGTGGCTTCACTGCGGGGGGTGGTTAATTCCTGAATGACCGTGAAGAGTTTCTTGGATTTGGTGGAATTGGCAAGGATTTTGCTGTGGATGAAAGTCCTTTTGGTGGTTCTGATTCGGTTGTGGTTGTCTGTCATGGCGTCCTTGTAGGAGGTGGCATTTTTGGGTGTCTCAATGTTTCTCCAGTTCTTCTCCAGGAGTCTGCTGGTGTGTCTGGCATCTTGGAGATTGGTGGTGAACCAGGTCGGCTTTCCTGGGGTGCTGTTTGTTGGTGTACCGTAGCGGGTGAGGTCGTCTGTGCAGTTGGAGATCCAGGTGTGGAGTTCTCTGGCTGCAGCGTTGGCATCGGATGCCGGAGTGTGGTTGTGAGGGTGGAGTTGAGTTGCTCGTCAGTGACCTTGCTCCAGTTCCTTTGTGGTGGGCGTGGGGCTGGTTTGGGTGCCTTGGGTTTGTCCACGGTGAAGTGTACGCAGTGGTGGTCGGTTCATGGGGGCTGTGTCGTGTGGCTGAAGTGGATGCTGTTTCCTGTTGCGAAGATGGGGTCGAGGCTGTGTCCTGCCCTGTGGGTAACGAGTTGTTTCAGGCCGATTTTGGCGAGGTTGTCATGAAGAGTGGTGGAGTTGGTGCTGCTGGGGTTGTCGAGGTGGAAGTTTGCTCTCCAATGAGTATGTAGTTCATTGAGGCTGTGGCCTGGGGTGTAATGAGGTCAGTGATGGTGGTAGCGAAGAGGGCCCGAGGGTTCGGGGGCCGAGGGGGTCTGTAGACGAGGGTTCCATGGAGCTTGGAGTTGGGGCTGGTCTGGATCTGGAAGTGCAGGTGTTTGGCGGAGGAAAAAGTTTCGCTGGAGGTGGTGAGGCAAGGGTGTTCTTGTGGGCGATGGAGAGGCCGCCCTTCCGGGTGGTTGGGGTCATCCTTCCTCTGGATCTTTTACCCTTCTGGGATGGTGGTGTTGATGTCGGGGAAGGAGGAGGCGTCGGTCCAGGTCTCCCTGAAGAAGGCAATGTCTGGCGAGAGAGAGTCGAGTAGGTTCCAGATTTCTACGGCATGTTTGTGCATGGAGCGCATGTTGAGGAGTCAATGGACTTTCTCCACCACTTCATATAGTGGGAACATAGGAACTTGTCAAAAACACTACAATAGTTTGCAGTCACTGTCAATACCTGGGAAAGCCAATCTACATTTAGGCACAGATTACAAGTTGAGTAGAGTGGAATTTCCTGATTTCCATGACTTTTTCTGTGCAGGAACACACAATCAGATTTTTCTAGAAAGTTCTGAACACAAGGTAAATGTCTGTGTTAAACCCCAAAGGGTTGTCATTTTTGTTCAAAATTATTTTAGGAATACGCCGGTGTACACATAGATTCCCCTATTCAGTGGGATTTAATTGATATTAAGCAGAAATATGTGCGGAATTACCAGGTGTTAATGGGAATTCAAACAATCTGGAATGTCCGCACATATTCACCTAACTTGTAACCAGGGCTTAGACCTATTTCACACCATCCAACCCTTCCCACAAGATAGAATACTGTACACAGGTTGGCCAATATTACCCAATGTGAGGAGATCTGATAAATATTACTTGCTGAAGCACGACTGAAACCCTCAGGATGACCTAGGCAAACACCACGCATGCTGGACTACAGCCATCTTGCCTCAGCTAACCAAACCATAAGGAATCACATGATGCAAAAACTCATGCCCGAGTTCTAGATCCTGTGTCAAATAGAATGTGATATGTCTTACTGAGAACACATAATGAAATTAGCCATTTAAACACTCACATATTACAATAAATTAACTAAATGCCTCTTGCTGGCTATCAGGCGTGACTTGGCTGGCTTTGTGCGCTTGATGCAGAGGCATTTTGCCTGTCTAAAGGACATTATGGATCAAAAGGTACTGGCCATACAAAGCGTGACATATCATGTGATAGAGTGAAACCACAGGGAGGTTGTGTTCCTTGTGGTCACCCTTTCTTTGTAATATAGCATTGTTGACATATTCATTCTCATTCAGGGGCAAAGTTGGCCAATAAAAGGACTTAGATTGTATGTTTCATGCCTGACCCAGTGTCCTTCAAACACGCTCAAGATATATGTGTGGTATCAATGTCTTTATGTCTATAGAGCAGCTGCTGCACAATAGCAGTCCTCTGGAGTGCATAGGTAAACAAAAAAATATACCCCAAATCATTTACTAATCTACCATATATGCTTGCATATGAGTCACCAGTTGTTACTATAGTAATGGTTGCCTGAAAGCTTTTCACATACTGCAAATCACTCAAAGACACAGTCTGCATGAATGAAGACAGAACCTTATGTCATAAATATATGAGGCCCCATCCTTCAGTTCCTTCAGAGGTAGGAACATCTCTAGGTTTCCTAAGGGGTACCCTCAGCTGACCTGGTCATCAGAAACCTATGGCACAGTGGCCCATCCACAACACAGCTGCTGGGTAAAAATGTTAGAGAGCATCCCTGCTTCGGACATGCCTTGAGATGAAAATTCTTCTTTGTAGGAGTGACCTGCGAGGAGTGGCATATCCTAAAGGATAAAGATCAATGGTCCCTAAATACAAGGAGAAAAAACGGGGAACAACCTTTACAACGCAACTTTTACAACGCACTACACTTACAACGCATTTTTTACAACGCAAAATCCATTACAACACATGACATTACAACGCATGACACTACAACGCATTTTTAAAAACTACCTTTACAACGCATTCCATTACAACGCATACTACCTTTACAACGCATACCATTACAACGCATAATATTACACTACACTATCCAACACTTACCCTACTGTTGCACCCCCTGGAGTTAGAATAGTAATTTTTACCCCTATACTATCCAACACTTACCCTACTGTTGCACCCCCTGGAGTTAGAATAGTAATTTTCACCCCTATACTATCCAACACTTACCCTACTGTTGCACCCCCTGGAGTTAGAATAGTAATTTTTACCCCTATACTATCCAACACTTACCCTACTGTTGCACCCCCTGGAGTTAGAATAGTAATTTTTACCCCTATACTATCCAACACTTACCCTACTGTTGCACCCCCTGGAGTTAGAATAGTAATTTTTACCCCTATACTATCCAACAGTTACCCTACTGTTGCACCCCCTGGAGTTAGAATAGTAATTTTTACCCCTATACTATCCAACACTTACCCTACTGTTGCACCCCCTGGAGTTAGAATAATAATTTTTACCCCTATACTATCCAACACTTACCCTACTGTTGCACCCCCTGGAGTTAGAATAGTAATTTTTACCCCTATACTATCCAACACTTACCCTACTGTTGCACCCCCTGGAGTTAGAATAGTAATTTTTACCCCTATACTATCCAACACTTACCCTACTGTTGCACCCCCTGGAGTTAGAATAGTAATTTTTACCCCTATACTATCCAACACTTACCCTACTGTTGCACCCCCTGGAGTTAGAATAGTAATTTTTACCCCTATACTATCCAACACTTACCCTACTGTTGCACCCCCTGGAGTTAGAATAGTAATTTTTACCCCTATACTATCCAACACTTACCCTACTGTTGCACCCCCTGGAGTTGGAATAGTAATTTTTACCCCTATACTATCCAACACTTACCCTACTGTTGCACCCCCTGGAGTTAGAACAGTAATTTTTACCCCTATACTATCCAACACTTACCCTACTGTTGCACCCCCTGGAGTAAGAATAGTAATTTTTACCCCTATACTATCCAACACTTACCCTACTGTTGCACCCCCTGGAGTTAGAAAAGTAATTTTACCCCTATACTATCTAATACTTACCTTAAATGCAATTTAATATTATGCGTTGTAATGGTATGCGTTGTAAAGGTATTATGCGTTGTAATGGAATGCGTTGTAAAGGTAGTTTTTAAAAATGCGTTGTAGTGTCATGCGTTGTAATGGAATGCGTTGTAATGGATTTTGCGTTGTAAAAAATGCGTTGTAAGTGCATGCGTTGTAAAAGTGTGCGTTGTAACAACATACATCCGAAAAAACGCTCTGAATCATTGCAATTTACTTTTTTTGAACGTAAAATGAATCATGCTTTCCAAATATGGTTCTGAAATAGGAAAAATCTAAACTGGCTCCCACGACATAGCGGCTGACCACCACTGCTATTTTTACAAAACATTCCATGATTATTGGCTTGTTTGGAAATTAATAGGATTGAATGTTTCTGGTTTGTGAGGCTGATGGGAGTACTGATCGCTGCTGCAATGACTGAATTATTGGAAGATTATTAACTGTTAGGGAATGTGGAAGGAAAGAAAGTTACATTCATGGTTGTTGATGTGCATATGAGAGGGGTTAGATTGATTATTGGTCTGGTGTCGGAAAGTTCATACGATGAAAGAGGAAGATTATGGCTTGGATCAGTGGGGGGAAGTGTTGAATAATGGTGTGTTGGAGTGTATTGAATTGGATATGGGTAGAACCAATAGTTTTGGAATACGTGGATGTTTCGGGCTGATGGATTGATGTTGGAGGTGTGGAGTAGGAAAAAGCTCTACAGTTGTTGTGGTGTGGGAGAGGAGTAACATCAGGAATTATTTGTATGTGTAGGAGGGCAAGAATTAAAATTGTTTGTTGTTGACTTGCGAAGGAGGAATGATGATTTTTCGGATCAAATAAATTAACTGTGCTTAACAGAGATCTATTTTCTCAGCCCCTGCTTAAAAGCATGGTAGTGTGATGGCTATTGGCTTAATATATGTGTATGCTGTGCATGAAGAACAAGCTACCTTTGGTAATGCCTCATCGGGTAGAGACTGGATCTTGCCACTTATTTCTCAACTTAAAATATTCCCAAGGATTTTGACTGGATCTGGAACATTTTAAGCAGTGCCCTATGTGACAGTAGGTGGCAGCGAACAGCTCTGCATTTGCATCATAGTCATCGTCCATGCCAGATGTGATCTGCGCAGTGCTTATATAGGTGCAATCCTAGCATGCTGACTTCAGTTCATGACTTTTTCCATGCCAGAAGCACAGAGCCATGGCAGAAGGTTGATTATGAGTGTGCAGGTTCTAAAGACCTAGAAGGAACTTTTTTAGTGGAAAACCTTGGTTCGCACAACAGGAAAGATAAGAGCACCTGTAAGGAATATACGTGTAGATAGACCGTCTACCAGATAAGGCGTTACCAAAGGTAAGTGACTTGTTCATTCGCTAGATTAATAGCTGCAGATTCCTTACCTTACATGCAAATTGGTTCAGACCAAAATGTCCTGGAGGAACTAATGGGCGTAATGCCGGTCCCTACAGACTTGACTGTCAAGGCAGTAGTGTTTAGTAAAAGTGTGCAAAGATGCCCACGTAGGGTCCTGAGAGATATCCAGAGCAGGGACTCCAGGACCTAACTCAGTGGGAGCAGCCTTGGCTTGGGTGAAAAGAGCCCATAAGGAGGGGTTGCTTCCTGTCCAATGTGTAGCAGAACTTAATGCAGAGTACTATCCATCTGGCGTTTCTGTACTGTTTTCCCTGTTTTTGATCCAGTGAACCCTACAAAGAGGTGATCATCCACCCAATATTCCTTGGTACAGTCTATATTGAAGGACACTACCCACTTAGTGTCCAGGTGGTGAACTCACTCTTCCTTTTTGGAGTGATGAGGCAGAGCAAGGAAGTCAGCAGCATGATGGTTTTGCCATTGTGAAAGTGTGTCTGTTAGAAATGGGGGTCTCTAGTTGGTAGAGGTAGGTACCTTTGTACAAATAGAGACCCTTACTTCTAGCAGGGTATGGGGGATACACTCTTTAAATAACCCCTGATCACCCCCTCGGTAACTTGGCACGAGCAGACAGGCTGATCCCAAAGTCAATGTGTAAAGTATTTGTACCAACACTCACAGTAACACAGTGAAAACACCACAAATGGACACCGCACCAGTTTAGAAGAATAAAGTATCTTTATCTAAACTAAACAAGAACAAAACGACAAAAATCCAACATACACTGTTAAAAATATGACTTTTAAAAGGTTTCAAGAACTTGTACCATATAAATCTATGGATGCGTGACTTTTCAGCGAAGTACCTGTAGATGCATCAAAGTTCAAAAGCCAAACAGCCTCAGTGTCAAAAAACAAAGAGATGTGACACTCCAGAGACCTTGGGGATGCAATGCGACAGTCCTGATGCACGCAGATGAAGGTATGCATCAAATCCGCTCTGCACGGGGAGTGATGTGTCGATTCTTTGTGACGGTTCCGGTCCGCGGGTGATGCATTGGAAGAACTTGCCGCACAGGTAGGATGCGTAGAAATCCGGGGATGCGTCAGTGATCGATGCGGCGGCATCGAGCGGCGCTCCATTGGTCCTCTTCAGCCACGGTCCCTCGATGCATCGATTCTGGCAGCAGTGACAGGCGCAGCGACGGTTTTTGCAGCTGCACGGCAATGCATGGAAATTCTTCTCGCACCATGGAGATGCATCCAGAAAACAAGCTTCTTCTTTCTTTCTTTTAGCTCCCAAACGGCAGCAACAACCTCCAGAGGCCAAAAACTGGTACAGGCACCTCATGGCAGGCTAGAAGTCCCAGCAGCAGAGTTCAGGGGAGCTGGGAGGTGAAGTCTTTGTGTCCCTGAGACTTTTGAACAGGAGGCCAGCTCACTTCAGGCCCTTGGAGATCTTCAAGCAGGGGACACAGCTCACAGCAAAGTCCTTCTTCTTTCCTTAGCGGAAACAGCAACTGCAGGCCAACCCCAGACACACAGCAAGTGCAGTACTTCTCCTCAGTCTCTTCAGCTCTTCTCCTTGGCAAAGGTTCTTCTTGAATTCCAGGAATGATCTAAAGTCTGGGGTTTTGAGTCTCATTATTATACCCCAAAATGTATTTGTTCCCTTTCTGCAAGGGGCTCTGAACCCAGTTCAAACCAGTTCTGGGGGACACTCTGCAAGTGCACAACAACATCCATTGTCAGTGTGAGCCTTGGCTCCAGACACACCACAGGGGGGCGGAGGCAGGCACAGCCCTATTCAGGTACAGGTGCTACTCCTCCCACCACTCCAAATACAGATCAGGCCTATTCAGTCTAGTGCTGACTAATCTAGACTCCTGGGGCCACTTCACCTCCCCAGCACCTGTCACTCGAAAGCCAGACAGTCAATCCACAAACAGGTAGAGGCACAGGATGGTTGAACACAAGAAAATAGCCACTTTCTAAAAGTGGTATTTTCAAACACACAATTTAAAAACCATCTGTACTAAAAGATGTGTTATTAAATCCTGAGTTCAGGGATACCAAACCATTTTTCTATCTTATTCCTATGGGAAGGTATGCTTGTAAAATGTTGCAAAGTATTCCCCATTCTGTCCTATTGGGCAAGATAGCCTTTCAATAGTGAAAAACAAAATTGGCAGAATTTCACTATCAGGACATGTTACACACACCAGTACATGTCCGAACTTTCACATAGACTGTACCCTGCCCAGGGGGGGTACCTTGGGCTCACTATAGGGGTGTCCTATGTGTAAGAGAAAGGAAAGGTGGGTGCACTTGCCAAGTCAACATGGCAGTTAACAAACTGCGCACAGGCACCGCGGTGGCAGACCTGAGGCATCTTTTCAGGGCTACTCATGTGGATGGCACAATCAGTACTGCAGGCCCATTAGTAGCATTTGATTTAGCAGCCCTGACACACTCAGTGCACTTTACTAGGGACCTACTGGTAAATTAAATATGCCAATTGGGGAGAACCAATCACAATAACAATTTACACAGAGAACCTATGCACTTTAGCACTGACCAGCTGTGGTAAAGTGCCTAGAGTCCTATAGCCAACAAACACAGGTCAGGAAAAAATAGGAGGAAGAAGCAAAAAGATTTGGGATAACCTTGCAAAAAGGGCCATTTCCAACAGTGTCACAACTAGGGGTGGGCGATAAACTCTGCTCCACCTGTGGAGTTTGGGGTGTTTTGCTCACTCCACATTGCTTTTGGAAACCAGAATTCCAAAAACACTCCGCCAACCACCACGTGATGGAGTTCATCCTCGCAAGCGGCTCACCAACGTTAAGTTGGTAAGTGCTAGCAAGACTATGGGTCCCCAAGAGCGATTTTTGGGCACTAAAAAAGCCTTCAAGTGAGATTTATCAGTATGGGTAGTCACGGCAGGTAGAAAATCTACTTGAGTGGATAAAAGAAGTAGCGACCTCTGGCATGCCACGTGGTGCCATTCATGTTGATTTTACAGTGCGGAACAAGCTCCCAGTGCTAAAAAGCAGAGTAACGTGCCGAAATCCACCCACTCGTGGAACTCCACAGAATCTCACTGAGTTTTTATGTAACTCAGCAGACGCGCAAGTTCCACCCACCCCTGGTCACAACCTTTGGCAGAAAGGTGGCATGGGTTTGGAGAAGAAGCTGGTATATGGCAGTTGGACTGGAAGAGCCTACAGCTCACTGACTCCTGGTCAATGTCATGGCCACCAACTGATTTTATTATCAAAAGTCTAAGAGGACATGTATGCATGGATTCAAATGAAGGACAAATCAAGAATGTCAAAATCAAAATAAGATCCCATTGAGGCATAACAAAAGGTACGGGAGGAAACATATACTGAAGACCTTTGAGAAAACGTGTCACAACAGGTGACTTAAACAGGGAAGGTTAATCTGGCAACTACAATAATGCCAAGATGACTGAAAATATCCCATAAATTTGTCCAAAGCATGGCCTTGCTGGGCTAAGGACAAACCAATCAACAACACTTAAGACAGGGTGTGCAGAAAGTGGGTCAATGTGTTTCTCAATGCACTAAACCACAGACTTGTTCCAATGGCAGGCATATACAGTTTTTGTTGATGGCTGCTTGGCCACAAAGATGATGTCGCAGACATCAGGAGGAAGGTCAAAGACCGTCAACTGTCACCACTCAATCTCTATGCGTGATGGTGGAGTGTGCACAGGTTTCGTTGCAGGAGTTTGTCCTGCTGCTGCAACAAAAGCTCCTCCCAAAAAGGCAGCCTGATTGGAGGACAGATGCACATGCTCAAGAGGTCTGGTTACCAAACTCTGCAATGCGGAGCTACCAGGATGATTTGGACACCATTGGTTCAGATCTTCTTGAAATTTCAGGGGAGATGTATTGGCAAAAAGGTGTATAGCAGTCTTGTATTCCAGTTTTGCCGGAATGCATCTCTAAGTGAGACCCACTTTTAAAACTCCCGCTCTCAGAAGTGCTAATACTGCGCATTCTTGTGGTGACAAATTGATCTAGCCTAACTTCTCCCCAGTCCCGATAGGGACCTTGAGTCCCCCCAGATGCAGACGCCATTTGGGGTTCACAAGAGATCTATGGCTGAGTTTGTAGAGCATTGACCAGAAAAATGAAATTATATTCTGGACATGCCCACAGACACAGAGCCTACTGGCACAGGGTCCATGACACCACTCTGCTTTGCTTGCTGCAGTCCCAGATGGCGGTAGCGTTGTATGAGAACAACTGAACCAACTTCCCTTTAATAGAGGGCAGGGAAGCTTTCAGTGACAAATGAATCACCCTCAGCTCCAGAATATTAATGTGAAGCCGAGTCTCTGCCTGGGACCAGAGGACGGTGATCTCCAACTCTCCCAGAAGGCAGCCACAGCCCATCAGTGATGCATCAGTTACCACTGTTAGCTCTGGGTGGTAGGGATGTACCAGTGACCCAATCGTGGAACTATATCCACCATTGCAGATCTCTTGAAGTCTCCCTCAAAATCTCGACCTCGTCGAAGAGAGACTCCCCTGATGCTCCACCCACTGGGAATTCAGATTCCACTGCAAAGCCTGCATATGAAATTGAGTGTAATTTACCAACAGGATGCAGTAGGCCATCAGGCCCATCAGGTTTTAGAACTAGTCACTGAAAACCAGAAATGAAGTTGAAACATTGGGATCATAGCCTGATTCTCCGCTCCAGAGGGTAGACACGGAATTGAACTGTGTCCAGAATGGCTCTAATGAAAGAAAGTGTTGGACTCGGCCCTTTTGCAGGGTCATTCCAGAACTTTTTACTTCCCTCCTGTATTTTTTCTGACCTGTTGTTGGTGGTTTTATGACTCTGGACACTTTCCCACTGCTGATCAGTGCTAAAGTGAATATGCTCTCTTTTGTAAATTGTGTTATGGATTAGTGTTTCCATGATTGGCTATTTGATGTACTTATCAGACCCTAGTACAGTGCTCTATGTGTGCCCAAGGCCTGTAAATCAAATGCTGCTGGTGGGCTTGCAGCACTGATTGTGCCACCCACAGAAGCAGCTTGTAAACTGTGGCTCAGGCCTGCCATTGCAGAGCCTGTGAGCAGTCTGGGGCTGCTATGTCAACTTGACAAGTGCACACACTTGCCAGTCCCTAAACCTTCCCTTTTCTACATATTAGTAACCCCTAAGGTAGGCCCATAGTACGTCTGTGGGTAGGGTGCATTGTATGTGAAAGGTAGTACATGCCCTGATGTGTGTGACATGTCCTGATAGTGAAATACTGCCAATTTCGTTTTTCACTATTGCAAGGCTATCTGTTCCCATAGGCCTGAATGGGGAGTTTGTTTATAACATCTTATATTAACAACAAAGGTCTGGCACAGATAGGCACTAATCTAATTGTGTATAAATCCAGAACTGGGAAGAGGAAAGATAATTTTATCAAAAACCTCAATCACCTAATTAATGGCTTAGTGTAGCCCAATCCTGCGTGCCTCATACTATTAAAATGAAGGAAACAGAAAAAAATCAGACAAGAAAGTGATCAGTCAGTACCTTAAAATAATTTTATAGATGACACATACCACCAATTTCAAATGTATATGTGTAAAAAATGTGTAAGAAAAGAGAAAGTATCTCACGTGCGCACCACCAGCGGAGCTACTTGCAGGTTCTCACCAGCTTGCCCACGTTTGTATCATCATTGATAGCTTTCTCATAGAAAAAGTGATATGTCCAGTGAAGAAGAGAGTGAAGATGAAAGAAACTTGTATCCCCCGTAAAAAAAGTGAGACCAAAGAAGTCTCAATTAAAAATGGACTAGACTCACAGACACTATTCTCCTTTATTCCGGACTGAGAGTCTTTATCAAGTTTAAAAACACAGCATGTTGCAAACCATTTTAGTGACGGCCAACATGTTTCATTGCCATATTATTTGTGGCAAGTTCGTCAGGGCAAACGAGGTCAACAATCACCTCCCTTGACAAACAACATCAAACAAAGGACTAGTAGGAGCTATGGGCCCACATACCAGCTCCCAACAAGTCAAGGGAATATTTATCAGGTACAGTTTTCATCCCTTTCAAAAAGCACTTTCGTTGCTATATGCTTGCATCGCTTTCCAGCGAATTAGGGCGGTACCTCAACCCAGCAAGGCTCAGGCAGGTCCAGTTGGTGCCGGTCAGCTGGTCAGTTGCATGGAAGACCTCTGGAAGCTTGTTGTGGCCCTGTAGAAGGTCAGTCAACTGACCTTTGGAATCACTTCTGGGGATTCTGGGTTCAAAGCAAACAGGTTCAGTCTTTCTTCTTCGAACAGCAGGGCAGTCCTTCTTCAGAATCTCCCACAGTTCCAGGAGTGTTCTAATGAGTGGTTATGAAGGTGCCATATTTATACCTAGTGACAGTCATTGTGTGGGGTCAATCCCTGGCCTACTGCCAAACTAATTCTGGTCAGTTCTTTCCCTTCCTCTGGGTTTGGCTCCAATCTGTCTAGGGTTCCAAAGGCAAGGAAAGCCTGGTGCCAGGTTCCTTTTCGTGTGCTGCAGGCAGGATCATGTGTCATGTAAAAAGGGCAGGACACAACTTCTCCCCAACTATCCTTTAAGAAAGACCCACTCCCTGTAAACTGACGCTCCTTTTGTCCCCATGTCTGGAAGGGATACATAATACACCACAGGAGAGACATTAACAGGCATGTGAACTTGAACACATTCAGAAACACAAATTTGGTTAAAGAAGAAAAATACCAACTTTCTAAATGTGGCATTTTCAGAATAGTAACCAAAAATCCAACTTTTCCATTAACAAGGATTTTATATTACAATTTGAAAAAGCGGAAGACATATTTCTCTATCCGTTACCAAGCTGATGTTATCACTTACTAAGTGTAATAAGGTAACAAGTGTTAGTCTATGGGAGAGATAGCTCTGCCATAGCGAAGAACAACTTTAGAAGTTTTGACTGTGAGGACATGTAAAACATAAGCACACATGTCCTACTTTTTAAAATACCAATCAACCTTCCAAATGAAGCTTTAGGGCCAAACTTAGGGGTGACTTGTAACTAAGAAAAAGAAAGTTTTAGGCATGGTAAAAGATTTATTTTGCAAAGTTGAAATGGTAGTTTAAAACTTCACTACAGGCTGCAGTGTCAGGCTGGGGCATGTTTTACATGGCTGCTTTGGTGTGTGGCACAAGAAGTGCTGCAGCCCACTGGTAGCATTTAATGTACTTGCCCTGGGTACATGTAGTGCCATTTAATAGGGACTTATATGAAAATGAAATGTACGAACAAGCCAAAATAAACTAATTTCACCATGTGTAAGGGAGCGGACACAAGCACTTTACCACTAGTTTTCAGGGTTAAAGTGCACTGAAAACAGGTTCAACAAAGGAAGGAAAACATCTGGGGTGACCCTGCAGAGAGGGTCAGGTACAAAACATCTTACATGTACAGTGCTAAGAAGTGGCCATTCTTTGGCTTGAAGTGCTAGAGTAAATTACATGTGTTGATTCTTTTAAGCATGAAAGTAGGTCAGAAGTTTGAGGAGCTCTCTCTTTGTCAAGTGCTAGCTGTCCTTTTGCATGCTGGGGCTCCCAAATTAGAACCACTGGCATCTTCGTCCATAATGCTAGAAACTTGTATCAATGAAAGATGGGTAATTTTCTAACATCGATTAGGTATGTTTTTATAGCTCAAGACATGCATTGGTAGCTTAAGACAAGACCTGATGGTCTTGTACACAAGGAAACCATTCGGATGCCGGGTATTAGTCTTTTGTGGGGTTAAGGGTAGGTCAGGGCAACAAACTAAAAGAGGCACACATAAGCAAATCAGATTGCTTAAAACAGTGGTCCGTATTTGAAAATCAAGATCGGACAGTTTTGAAATTGCACAATTTGGTCTGTTTTGAATGGCATAGGAGAATGTAGGCATCTGTGCTTACTGCTGCTGTGTGGTAAAATCTGGGAAATAAATGGTAAAAACAGGCTTACCAGACCATAAAAAAGGCACAGGAACAGAGAAAAAAGGCCCAATCACTGACCTGTCATATCATATTAGTCATTCAGACTGTGAGAAACGAGCAAGGGCGGCTCCTCCAAGTGGGCAGAGGAGCGTCGCCCCACTGCTTTTTTCGCAGTGCGAGAAGCAGAAACATAAAATGGTATTTAAAATACCATTTTGATTTTCTGCTTATCGCACTGCGAGAAAGCAGAAGGCAGGGTTTGGTTGTGGACGGGCATGTGGGTGTGTCTGCTGGAGGACAGGGGAGGAGTGGTTGCCCACTGTTGTGGGCGGTGACTGTTTTTTCGGCCCCAGGGTTGACCAAACTAGTCATACGCACTCTGCATTTTCTCAATGTAGCCTGCATGCAGCCTATGTAGAGAAAATGGCCTCCCTGCATCCCTGGCAATCACAACGCTGCCACTGCAGCATTGTGATTGGCTTAGGGCAGTGGAGGGGGGCTACCTGCAGCTGTTTCCAACAGCGCGGGACGGACCGGCAAAGGTAAGTTAACCTTAACTTTTTTTTTATTAAACCTCCCCGCGCATCTCCTACCCTGCATGACCCCCCCCCCCCCCACCGAGAGTCATACTGGCCGTGACTGGAAAAGAGGGCTTTTTGCAGTGTCCCCCCACTTTTTGCCCCCATTTTGACTACTAGATGCTGGTTTCTGACTCTGCTTTTGCCCCGGGATAACCAGACCCAGGCTATATTTCTGGTTAAAAGTACATTGTAATATGGTGTAATTACAGTTGGTACTGGCAACCTACCTGTAAGTCCCTAGAATATGGTAGGGCATGTAGGTTTAGAGGCCCAGTATATCTCATGCACTGAAGTGTGTTCTGCTGTGTT
Source organism: Triturus cristatus (assembly GCF_964204655.1). Classification (NCBI taxonomy): domain Eukaryota; kingdom Metazoa; phylum Chordata; class Amphibia; order Caudata; family Salamandridae; genus Triturus; species Triturus cristatus. The sequence continues at coordinate 149,371,480 of NC_140582.1, read as the reverse complement.
GCCTGCTGTCATTTTAAAGGCAGCCCTGCTTTGCAGGCTGCTTTTAAAATTAAATTATATTCAAATTCGACTTTGGAATTAAAGGTACTTCCAAAGTCTTAATCTACCTTATTTTTAGATATAAGTTCCCCCTAAGGTCTCCCCTAAATGCACAAGCGGTAGGGTGCCTAGTAACTATCAGCAGGGACATTTTAATAGATGTTTTACATGCCCTGGTGAGTGAGAAACTGCTTATTTCGTTTTCCCCCATTGTAGCACATTGGCTTTATAGGTTAACATGGGACTACTTTAATAAAATATAACTATTGATAGGTGTGAGCTAAACATATACTTCAACGTATTGAAATAAATTACTTGCCAAGGTTAGATTTATTTTAACTATCTCAGAAAAGACGTTATAGAAGATTCTTTTTTGATAAACCAAAATCCAGTCTTCCAGCAGCCTCCCCTGATTGGCCATCCTTTGACAGGCTGAACCAAACTGCTTGATGAGGTGTGAAGTGGCCTACATAGAGACAAAGGACATCTGGTGGGAGGACATCTGCAGCTGCAGAGCAAAAGGCTGGATGGAGTGGAGTAGCCAAACTGGTCTTCACAGAGGGAATGACAGTTAGGACAGGACACCGGCTCACCCAGACATCCTGCACCCCCAGCCATACAGGAACCACAGTAATTGAATTAGCAGAGGGGCTGGAAGGGGCTGCCAGGGAAATGTAGTTATGCCAGTGGGTTGGCTTAGCCAGCTCTTAACCTCTAGGGGCCGTATTACACAAAGTGCCCTGGGGCGCAACTCGCATTTGTGCCCGCCTGGCACACTCCGGGGCACTTTGCAATTACTGAAGGGGGCACAGACCCTTGTGTGGCCCCTTCTGTAACACTGATAGCGTTGGTGGACATAAAGTGCTAAGGCTATCTTCAGGGGTGTTGCCTCATTTGCATGGGGGTGGGCCCCATGCAAATTAGGGTATCCCTTTGCCTCTGTGCCCGCGCCGTATTACAGAGGCGGGTACAGAGACAAAGAAGCCCCGAGGAGGTGCACTTCATGTGTGCCATCAGAGCAACACCTGAGAGCAGCCCTCTGGAGGAGGAAAAGGGGTTCCTAAGGACCCCCCGATAATCCCCTTGCAGGAGGGTTACCGCCAGCACTGTGAAAACATGGAGCAGCTTCAAAGCAGCAGCTCCGTTTTTCACCTGAATGCGCTGCCCCCAGGACAGCGCAAGTTAGTGGTTTCCCTGGGGGCAGCGCATTTATGCTAATACGACGCATTTTCCTGGTTAGCGCTGGGCACACCTTTCGAAAGGTGCGCTCAGCACCAACCAGGTAAATGTGCCGCATATATATTATGCAAAAATAACTATTGATGGACAGAATGCAGAACAATGTCATACATTCACCCCAGTACAGAGATCTGGGCCTAAATCCATAGTTTTTTTGCTCACCATGCCATTCCAGTTTGGACCCAGCCATATGCAAATCAGTCTTGACCCTGTACCCGATGGGAACAGTCCAGCCCGAACTGCCAGGCCAGGTCCTCCCTTGACTGGAAACAAGCATCCGAGGACCGGTTTCGGGGTTTCACCCCTCTTCAGCCATGATAGCTTGATTCCAGTGGCATGGAGAGCACGGGACTCACGTCTGAGCATACCCATCCCACTTGGGTGACGAATGCAAAAATAACTATTGATGGACAGAATGCAGAACAATGTCATACATTCACCCCAGTACAGAGATCTGGGCCTAAATCCATCGTTTTTTTTCTCACCATGCCATTCCAGTTTGGACCCAGCCATATGCAAATCAGTCTTGACCCTGTGCCCGATGGGAACAGTCCAGCCCGAACTGCCAGACCAGGTCCTCCCTAGACTGGAAACAAGCATCCTAGGACTGGTTTCGGGGTTTCACCCCTCTTCAGCCATGATAGCTTGATTCCAGTGGCATGGAGAGCACGGGACTCACGTCTGAGCATACCCGTCCCACTCGGGGTGACAAATGCAAAAATAACTATTGATGGACAGAATGCAGAACAATGTCATACATTCACCCCAGTACAGAGATCTGGGCCTAAATCCATCGTTCTTTGCTCACCATGCCATTCCAGTTTGGACCCAGCCATATGCAAATCAGTCTTGACCCTGTGACCGATGGGAACAGTCCAGCCCGAACTGCCAGGCCAGGTCCTCCCTAGACTGGAAACAAGCATCCTAGGACCGGTTTCGGGGTTTCACCCCTCTTCAGCCAGGATAGCTTGATTCCAGTGGCATGGTATCGCTTTGTTCGCCCTAAGTTGGCAGGGTATGCCCAGACGTGGGTCCCTTGCTCACTTTGCCACTGGATTCAAGATAGCCTGGCTGATGATGGTTATGAACCCGAAACCGGTCCCAGGATGCTTGTTTCCGGTCCAGGGAAGACATGGCTTAGCAGTTCGGGCTGGACTGTTCCCATGAGGCACAGGGTCAGACTGATTTACATATGGCCATGTCTGAACTGGGGTGGTGGAGTGAGCTAAAGAATGATGATGGATTAAACCCAGATCAGTTGACTGGGGGGGAGTGTTTGATTTGCTCAAATGCTCCGTCCATCATCCCCTTTGGTATCGCATATATATTATGGCCCCAGGTGAGAGTTTCTCCATTTTTGATATTAAAGGAGTAGTGATTTCTGGGACAAGAATGTGCCACATTTTGGAGGAAGCTATCATACCTGAGGGTGGCACCCTGCACCCTATTGGTACGGGGTGCTCCCTTGTTCATCACGAAAGACCACTAGAAAAATATAGGAGAGCTGCCCAGCAACTCAAACCCCTGCCTTGAAACTAGAAGAAAAAGAAGGACTGCCCTGCTGGACCCTTGGACTGCACAATAGAGGACTGCACTGATAAGATCGGCACCTATAAGGACTGCACCAGCTGCATACTTTGGTCCTCAGCCCAAAACAGACTTTGCCTTGCTCTGAAAGTTGAAGGAGTGGACTCCCGGAAAGCAACAGGCTAAAAGAGCTCCACCTGCATCATCTACAGCAAGAAGACACCAGCTGAACAGTGTTCAGTGGACATTTAAGGATTTGGCCAGATGCATTGTGGGTCTTGTAGTCCCAGCTTCCCAAGGAACAACTCAGAGATTCTGGAACCTTGGATTGGTGTTGTGGACCTTCAAAGACCCAAAAGAAATGTCTGGAGAAGGAAGACTCAAAAGAAACATATGGAGAAGAAGGACTGCCCTGCTGGGCCCCTTGGACTGCACAAGAGAGGACTGCACTAATAAGGACTGCACCTGCTGAACTCACAAGGCTTCACAATAAAAAGGAATTTGCCTGACTTAAAGGATATGAAGTGGACTCTCTGATTAGCAACAGGTAGAAAAGTGCTGGCAGGGCTACCTGCAACATCTACGAGGACAACTCCAGCTGACAACCTTCACATGGATTTTACTTGGATTGACCAGGTGCATTGTGGAAGTTTTAGTCCTAGGCCCCAAGAGGAAAACCCAAGCTTCTGAACCCTTGGCTTGTGCAGTGGTTCACTTTATTTCTGCATCAAGAAACACTTTTGGAAGTACCTGTAAAAGTGTGTCATTGTGGGTGACCTGAACTTTAGACTTTATCACTGTCCACTGTGACCTTTTTATAACTCTTTAAGTGCTATTTGCTTCTAAGTGCTAGTTTTACTTTTAATCTTCAAAAATTCATATAACACACCAGCACAACATGATCTTCAAAGCACAACACCTCATAATACTTACCATCACAAAATAAAAAACATACATCTACCTTTGAAACCACACAAAGGAACAAACTCCAATGCCAAGCTGTCTCTCTTCCACCACACATAACACAGATATAGCAACACAGCAACTCTCTTTCAAACATCTCTCATCCATTGGGTAATTTAGAACCTTAATACATGACCCACATGCTGCACCACCACCCCTGACTCATACACCTTCCGCCCTAAACACACTCGAACAATATAAGCAACGTGCCACACCTCACAACTTTGCTTCCCCATGTCTATGGCACAACAATGTTACACCACGAAAACAACACAGCACGCCAACTCACTCTCAAACACCATCTCCACCACATACACTCATAGACCCATCAAATTGCCTTCTTAGCATGCTTGATGAGGAACATGATACAGAACAGCTACACAATTGCTATCCTAATATAGCTAATACCGGCACTAAAAACACACCTCCTACAAACCCAAACAATACTGATCGATCGCTCTTCTACAAAACAAAGTCTCACGATCCCCAAAGCCCATTCTCTAAACTGTCTACTAATAAATGCTCGATTCCTCTCTAAAAACAAACATCACATCTACGACCTTTTCACAGTTGAAAAACCAGACATACTATTCATAACTGAATCATTGTTGGGAGATGATATGACCCCAGTCCTGCATGAAGCCGTTCATCAAGGCTATCAAACAATCACCCAAAATCGTATAGGCAAAAAAAGAGGTGGTCTAGCTGTTGTTTTCAGGCAAACATTACATATCACTAAAGTTGACGACATCACCATAAAAAATTGTGAGGCTCGTCCTACCAGATGCAATCCTACACCGTCTTCCTCCTGTAACTTCCTGCTCCTTTACAGACCTCCACCTAGCAAGGCAACATTCCCAGATGCACTTCTAGACACAGTTTCAAACCTGATAACAACACACTCCAAGCTATGTGTTCTGGGTGAGCTCAACATTTGGTTTGACCAACCCAATATGACCCATCCAAAAACAATAATCACTGGCCTGAATGCACTGAAACTGTATCAGATTGTCCACAAACCCACACACATCGCTGGACATATCCTAGATGTCATTTTTGCTAATATGGAACTAGTTAACTTTTAAACTATAACTCCGGTCACATGGTCAGACCACCACTTGCTTGCTTTCCAACATAAAACAACACTAAGCTACTCAGTACAAATCTGGAAACAATAAATTTGGTTCAAAAACTAGATGAGTGGCTCGAGGAAGATTTTGACATCCTCATACCACTCAAAACCACACAACAGAACAAAAGAAAAAAAGCGCCTTGGAGAAACATAGAGATAAAAGACATAAAACAAATTAGAAAGCTGCAACGCACCTGGCTAAAAAAAAACAGCAAACAAAACAAACTTCTCCCACAGAAAATTAATAGATTCTATAAAAGCTAAGAAAAGGTACTATTCAGACAGAATTCAAAATGCTAAATGTGTAAATAAAGATTTCTACAAAATACTCAATGAGTTTCGCAAACCAAATTGCCTCGAAGGAACTCATCCTGTTACTCAAGATTTCACAGACAAACTGGCAAATCTTTACACGGACAAAGCAGACACATTGGACTCATACTTAAAACAGAAACAAAGCACCAGCTCGAACCCTTGTACAAAACAACAACCCAAGAATACTCTAACCCAGCCTCTCCGTTCCTTCCAACACATCTCACACAATTAATTTATGGACCTGATCAAAGCAAGGAGGCGTGATGGCAGCCCTTCTGACCTGTGTCCACCCCAAACTTACAAGACAATTCTTTTAACAACCTCTGCTGCTACTCAAGTAAGAAGAATCATCAACGATTCCTTAACTACCAAAATATTTCCAGAAGAACTCAAAAAGTCACACATATGCCCTTTACTGAAGAAAACAAACTTAGACCAGCTGAACCCTGACAACTACAGACCCATCACAATGGACCTTTCCTGGGCAAACTGATAGAAAGAGCAGTGTTTACCCAGATGTCAAAATTCATTGAAGAGAATGACATACTTTCAGACTTCCAAACAGGATTTCGTCCAGGAAGAGGCACTGAATCTGCCCTCCTTGTCATCTGGGATGACCTGAAGAATACAGTAGACCGCAACGGGGTTGCTGCGCTACTCCTCTTGGACCTCTCGGTTGACCATGACACTCTGAAACAAAGTCCCAAGATACAAGAAAAAAAAACATGTTTGGCACATCCTTCTCTCTTCAAGCAGCCAAACTATGGAACTCTTTACCGTCCAACATGAGATCCACTGACAGCCACCTTATCTTCAGAAAACTACTCAAGAATTGGCTCTTCCCCACATAAGCACCATACGCAAACAGGAATTTACAGCATATCCCTCTGTATATAAACATTTATTATCACTATAGATATGTACCCATCTTTGTATATTGCTTTGTATAAACATGTAGAATAACTAGGCAGTTAAAAAAAAAAGATTAAAGTACAATAAAACTTGAAATCCAGAGTTTATCAGGTGCATCTTTGGTCTACATGTACTTGCTTCCATTGTGCATCTATGTATTTTCCATGTACTTGGATCTGTGTGTTTGTTACTTTTCTCCTGAAAAAGCATATCCAATGCATCAGCCTATTTCTCATCCTGTACCTCTATCAATATCTTTAATTCACTTATGCTTACCTCCTTTATGCATCTCTATACTTTCAATGTACTTATGGATCTATATATTTATCACTTTCTTCTAATTTAGCATTTCCAATGCACTACCCTATTTCTCAGCCTATATATCTTCTAGCCCAACATTCTGACTCATCTCAAATTTCTTTCTACTACTCTTTCCAATGCACTACCCTATTTCTCACCCTATACATCTATCAATATAGCCTCTACATCCACTCTCTCATCTATCCCAAACCGCATACCACTAGTATGATCTCCAAAATAACCCTTTCTAGACTCTCCCCTACTCTACCCCTCCTTGCATCATCTGACACCTCTTTTACTATACTGTTCCCCCAAAACAAAGCTTTCTAAACTCTTCCCTCTGACTCTTCTCATCCAAAAGCCTCCTCCTACTACTCTGACCTCCCAAAAATGTTTTAAATATATATAAATCCTTCACTCTTCTATCCCTCCACTATCCTTTTCAATCAAAATAACAGACTAACATGTTCACTTCTCAAATTCCATATTCCACTATACTAATTCACCACTGATCATTTATGGGTCCCAGAGTAGCATGCTACTTGCCAACAAAGCGCTTCAACACCCCATCAGGGTTACAAGTGATATATAAATTCAAACTTTTTTCCCTTTTCTACCCCTCCCCAACCCTTCTCAGTCCAAATAACTGACTAACATATCCACCACTCAAATTACTTTCATGTTTCACCATACTAATTCAACACAAATCCTTATGGGTTCCATAGTAGTGTGCTACTCGCCAAAAAATCACTTTAAAACCCCATTGGGGTAGCAAGCGCTATATAAATACAAACCTCTTTCCCTCTTCTATCCCGCCACCCACCCTTCTCTATCCAAATAACTGAATAACATATCCACCATCCAAATTACTTCATATTTCACTATACTAATTTTCAACACTAATCCTTTATGGGTTCCAGAGTAGCGTGCTACTCGCCAGAAAAGTGCTTCAACACCCATCAGGGGTAACAGGTGCTATATGAATGCAAAACTTTCTTACACTTTTATCCCTCCGCTATCCTTCTCACTCCTAATAACTGACAAATATCCACCACTTAAAATTACTTTCATATTTCACTATACTAATTCAACACTAATCCTCTATGGGTATCGGAGTAGCATGCTGCTTGCCAAAAAAGCGCTTTGACGCCTCGTCAGGGGTAGGAAGCACTATATAAATACAATTACAATACAACAATATCTCCATTTCCCTACACTGGATTTTTGTTGTTATGGTATCTTTTTAATCATAAAAATGTGTCTGATATTCATAAATTGGTGTAGTGATTGTGGTCTTATTACTAGTGGTAGGTACCTACCTACACCTACTGATAAATCACATTCCAACATGGACATTGCCAGATTGCCCAAGAGGACAGTCCAACCCTGCCACCATCAGGGGTTCAAACATTGAAAATGACAGCCAGGGAGAATGGATCCTGTGTATCACCTCACAGCGCCCATGCTATTTTGAGAGGTGATCTGCTACAGGTTCTTCTCCACTGCTCCGATTGGTATGTCAGGGGAGAAGGTGTTACCCTTTATTTTTCACAGAATTTAGAAAGAATACTAGATTTGGAAAATAGCAAAAGAGGATCAAGGAAAAGATCAAAAGAGTAAAGAAATATAAATGGCAGTAATATAGTTTTGCATGTGCATTCTGTAATGTGATTATTTTTTTATAGTCAGGCCAAACGCAAGAAAATATTTATTAGAAGTGATTCAGAATTTAATATATTTGTCACTAAAATAAAGAGCCTCTAATGCAAAAAAGAAATAGTCTCTGCTTTTCAAACTGGTACTCTTGATGTTTCACTGGAACATTATAAGATCTTCAAATAGGAGTTACATTTTACAGTGAAACTTTTAAAAAATAAACCACAGCTTGAAAAATTAATATGCCATTAAGTATCTGAAATGCCTGAATGCTTCCCTCTCAAAAGGTATAAAGCAGATTTTTATTGCTTGCATGAGAACACATGGTACATGTTCTATTCCAATTATAAGCAGAATGCCTTACAATACTAACTACCCTTATGGGAAATAACACTCTGAAACTTTTAGAAGATGTTCTCACTCCAAAATGTGTGGTAAGTGAAATCCATTGTTCAGAACTCTGGGTTCCCAATTCCAAAACCTCTCTCTGTACACATACTTGCAAAAAATGAATGCTAAAACACCTCTGGAAGCGACAGCAAGGGATCTATTCTGACTACTGTCACAAAGTCCAAAAGGATTTTAAGAATTTAAACCGGATTGACCCTATAAAACCCAACCTCCCCTAATGCAACTTCAAAGACACAATTTAGAATGTAAAGAAATGTGCTTGGAAATCAGACTTTGCAATGGACTTTTAGCAGTTGTGCACCTACAGGTTTCCTTTTGCTTGCAATTAGCGATTCGGACATAAAGGCCTGAATGAAAGCAATGGAACACTGCATCTTTCTTTACACACTCTGAACAAAATAGGTATCAGGTGCAGTCTGTCCTGATGAGAGAGACACACAAACACACACACACACATGCATGCACACACACTCACGCACACACCACAAGAAAAATCCCACACCTCTTTAGAAGCATAGGCTAATTGGGTGTAAATCAATTCAATGATGTTTTAAGGACAGAGCACAAGCACTTTAGCACTGGTTAGCAGTGATAAAGTGCACAGAGTCCTAAAAGCCAACAGAAATGAGTATAGAAAACAGAAGGATAAAGGCAAAAAAATGTGGGGCTATCCTTGCAGAATGGGGCAAGTCCAATTCAACTCAACTTCACCCAAAAGCCAGGGTAGACTAATCAATATCTTAATGGGCTTCCCTGCTTAGGCAACAGAACATGGATGAAGGCCCGGTATGCAGGTGCACTTGTCAGTTCGGTCCTTCTCTGAACTCATGTGGATTGCTCTGTCTACACCCTCCTGAGTCACTGAACTGGCCCATGGGGAACCCTTCTCCTAATATGTGGGTCCTATATGTGCAGCACCTAATCTTTCCTTGCTCACAGATGCATCCTAGTAGTCAGATAGTAACACCAATGGCAAACAAAGTGATGTGACCCATTCCGCTCCTTGAGTCAGACTTCTGTCCTCAGCCCAAGGAAAACTTTTCCCGTAAAGACAGCCACCAACTGGGCCCACTGGCAGCTATCAGTGTCAAGAGCCTGTCTCCAGGCCATACTGGGTTCTCTGAACTCTGAGCTTTCTCAGAGTGGGGGAAACAGCCCCGAGTTAGGGACCCTGCTTTCACTCTTCTTCCCACCAGTCCAGGGGTGGTAGCCTGAGACTGGTGACTCAAACCACAGTCTGTACCCTGAGGAAAACCAGGTGCAAATGAGCCAAGGCCTCCAGTGGTGACCCACCACACCCCTCAAGGGTGACAAACTCTTTCTGTGTAATGCACGGGTCTGCCTGGTGCAGGTCTATAAGCCTCTGTCTGAGTGACAAGGCAGGGAACACCCCAGGTCAGACACGGTCTGACCAGGGTCTGTCTTGTTGTGCTTTGTTCTCAGAGCTGGTAACCCCAGATCCACTGATCCTCCCACTGTGGACTGTTTTCACCTTCTGCCCCTCCATTCGAGCCTCTGTACTCTTCCTTTGGGAGTGGTTCTCCCAGAAAACTGAACTGCCGGGTCGCCCTGGGCAGCAGCCCCTTCCAGCTCTCCTGACAACTGGGGAAACACATTCCTCAGAATGAAGTCTATGGGCATCTGGGGAATAACTATGACCATTCTCTGGGTCATCTCCCCACACCAACCCACTTCAGGGATACCAGGGCCATGGGGCGGAAAACGATCTTCCGTTGGGCCTGTGTCACCCTGCATATTTGACTGGTGTGCACTGCTATGGAGAAACCGGCCTTTCCACAACCATGGTCTGGCTAGTAATGGTGTCCCTCAGAGCAGTGACAGGATCCAATTGACTCCAACGTGGTGGGAGAGATGTATCCCACCCTCAGGGTTCAGAAGCTCACCCTCTCAGTCTATCTCTCAGCCCAGGGAAATCATGGCACGGACTATGCTGTGCCCATGGGGACTACTTAACCCGAAAGCCATGTCGGCCACCCCGATAAAGGTGCCTTTGCTGGGAGCACTCAAAGCAGTAGGGTTGGAAATGGGGTACCCTGGGCAACAGCCCACCAGAACCTCCTCCATGTTTTCGAGAAGGGGCTTGGGAACCCTTTCTCCTCGCCTTACTCTGGGACTAGTTTGTGTCACTTTTGACCCCCTTCACTCTGCTGTGGGAACCTGAACCACCCTTATTAGGGTAATTATCATGTACCATGTTCTGGACCGTGGTGCTGAGCCAGTGGTCCGGATCATTGGCAATCTTTCTGAGATCAGTGAGCTTACTATCGATGAGGTGATGGAACAGATCCACAAAACAAAGACAGGACATATGCCTTCTTGCATTCAATTTATGCAGCTCCTGATTATCTTCCATATCACTGCCATTCACCAAGCCATCCAGTGCCTTACAAAAGGAAACTATACAATCCATCCAGGACTGATGGGCCAGCTTCTGGCTCTCTCTGAATTTTTGCCTATACTTTTCTGGGGTGAGCCCATACTTGCTGGGGATGGTATAATTCATTTGGGGATACCTCATTCTGTTGTCCTTCTCAAAGGCCAATAGGGCATCCCTCCCCTCACTAGGAATATGCTTCCAGAGGCTATCCCCTCAATAATCCTCATGGACCCAATGCATCTGAAAAGCTACCTCATAAACTTCAAACCATTGGTCAATCTCATCTCCCACAACAAAGTCAGGCATCAGAATTTTTAAAACGTGATCCTCTTATCCCCAAAGGGTACTGAACGATGCTGCCATCATCATTGCTAGACCCTCCTTTCTGGCCTTGATGTCCAGCACCTTAAGACTCAAAACATGACTAAACAACATTTTTTTATCCTCCAAGGGGCTCTCTGTCTCAGCCTTCTTTTGTTCTGCCTCCATGGTCAGTTTTTTCTCTCCATAGTCAGTTTTTCCCTTGCAAAGCCCCTCTCAGCATTCTTCTACTCTGCCTCCAACTTGAGGTTTCCCGTTTGCAGACTGATTTCTCTTTCTGCCTTCCTGTCTGCCAGCTCTTTTTGGGAAAGGCATTGTGATGACACAGTGCTCTCCGCTCCGGCAGAGAGTTCCAGCTTAGGAGGCAACTTGTCCACCTCAGCTCAATGCGGCATCTCAGGATTGGTATCCAGGACCTCCCCATGCCTTTCCACATCATCATCCCCTTCTTCATTATCTGTTGTGACTGGAAAATGGCGGGCCTCCACCCTTACCCTCGGAGTCATTTGAGGCTCCGTTTTCCTGGCACGGCCTCTCCTTCTTGAGCTCAGCCACAGTGTAGCTCTATAGATTGAGGGGTTAAAATTCCATTTTTGCATGTGAAGCCACAGGCACAAACAGTCAAGTACAGTAACTGTGAATTCATTAAAAAACAAAAATGCCAATCATGGTTTAAAACTCAAATTGGTCTTAGATTATGTATCTAGGATTTTGAGTGTAACAAAATCTAGTGGCACTACACAAACACAAGTCCTCCTAATCCTCACCTTTGATCATGACTGTAAAAAATTGGAATATTGGTAGAGGGGGTGAAACCCTACTCAAGCAGCAACTACAATCCTTGTTAGGGTGAAGTCACAAGCAAACCCCAAATTAACTTGTGCTCAACCCTCTGGTAGCTTGGCACAGAGCAATCAGGCTTAACTTAGAAGCAATGTATAAAGTATCTATGCAGCACTTCACATAGTAAGAACCCAAGAAAGATCCCACACCTATTCAGGAAAATACAGTACATTTTAAGAAATAAGTCAAGACCAAAACAACAAAATTCCAATCAGCAGATCCGTAGATATGCAATCTTAAAGATTTAAGTGAAAATAGCACCAAAAAGCTCAAAGTGCCAACTGTGGTTATCTGGTCATGCTAGACCCAGACAAGGTCACATGTTCAGGCCAACAGTGATGGAACACGCACTGGATGCAGGCACCCAGTTAGGCCTGATGATCTCCATAGTTTAATCCTGATTGTGATGAGGTGCAGAGTCCCATGTTGATGAGGCATTGCGCAGCAAAGGCAATTTGAGGTCCAGACGTGGAGATGTGTGGTGCAGTGGCTATTCTGAGGGCTGCTTTGGGTAAGGCGATGTCCATGCATCGAGATTCATTGGCTCTGATGGACTGCGATGGGTGATGAGAAGCCCATGCATCTGAGAAGTCCATGCAGCAGAGGCAATGCATTCGTTCTAAGGGCGATGCACCCAGCAGCAAAAGCGGTGAGCCAGTTCTGCAGGAGATATGCCTTGGAAAAGATGCGTTGGTTCAGCTGGATCAAGTGATGGGCTGGCAGAGCACCTTCAGACCCACTTCCAAGGGCCCAAGACACAGATGACACTACTTGGGAGGGCAGGAGTCACAGATGACAGAGTACAGGTGCTGGGTTCAAGGTTGTTGGAATCCTGTTATGTACCTGAGGCTTCTGATCAGGAGGTAAGCCACCTAGCCCTTGGAGTCACTCTGGGGTCCTGGGTTTAAAGATGCAGGTCCAGTCCTTCTCACCCATCCAAGAAGGCAGCAGTCAGCACAGCAGAGAAGCAGTCTTTCAGAGCAGCATTCCAGCAGAGTGGCAGTCCTTTCAGCTGCACAGCAGTCCTTCTTCTTGGCAGAGTACCTAGGTCCAGAAGTGTACTGAAGAGTTGGGTCTAAGAGACCAATATTTATACCTGGTGCCCACTTTGAAGTGGAGGAAGCTTCTAGAGGTTTTCATCCCCGGAGGTGTCAGGCATTTCCTTTGTTTCTGTCACGGCCACAGCTTGTCTAGGGTCACAAAATACTCTTTGTGAGTGTGCTCAGGCAGAGGTTTTGTGGTGTGCAAGTGTGGTAACTGACAACTCCCACCCCTTGTTAACTAAGAGTAACCCATCATGCGAACGCTTGTCTTCAATTTGTCTAAATGTCTAGGAGCAATACACAAAGAGAAACTTCCATTTACACCGAGTCATGTGACCTATGAAAAGGCTGTAGGCCCCAAATGGTTAGGACAAGAAAATGGCAACTTTCTAAAATTGGTATTTTCAGAACTGAGATAAAGAATCTGACTATATCATTCAATGGTACTTTTAATTGCAATTCTTTAGATAGGGAGGGCATATGTGGCCCAGGGACATGATCTCCTGGGGCCCACATCATTTTTGAATCGTAAGGAATATGTGGTCCTGAGTCCTAAGATGGCTATCGCCACATCGTGGTAGCAGCCAATCAGACTTCATCTTAAGATCTCTTGGCTCAGTGGATCCCATATGACGTGAAATATCTTTATTTTCACGAGCCTTAATTTCTCTAAAACTATTGAATGAATTTACACCAAATCACAAGAAGCACACCTTCAAGCCAAGATCTGGCAAATTTGGTGTAATTCCATTCAACAGTTTTTGTGGTATCGTTGTTAAATGTTCTCATGGAAAAACAAATAGAGAAAATATGTTTTGTGACCCCACTTGTTCTCAGGCCCCACTTGATGATCACCCTGAAACTTTCCAGGCAGGAGCTGAGGTGAATGAGACCTTTTTGGAAAGTTTCCCAAAAATTCATAAAAAATTGTCTCACTTATTAGGAAAACAAAAATGATTTTCTTATGGAAATGTGGTCCTAACTATAACTACCCAATAGCAACAACTGGGTAGTCTTTGTCTCCCAAAATGTTACTATTTTAAAATTAGGTACTGTTAAGTCACTGAGAAGAGGGGTAGGCTGAGTAAACAGATGTGGAACGGTGAAGCTGTACTTATGCAGACAATGCTCTGGGTAACTATTTTTAGCCCCCATACATTATATATTAAATTACTAAAAGCCTACATCTCCCTTCACATTTTAAACCATCTGCTTTCATCCCTGCATTAATATCCCAATGTTCATTTACTTTAGCCTGCACTTCAGGAATGTCTGTGGCGTTTAGGAGACACTCACTTTTAACTAGAAGACAAAAAGCTGTCACTGTAGTTGTTGATTAGAACTATGTGGTGGCACTGCAGTTGATTTTAGGGAGTTAACAGACTGCTGATGCTGTTAGAAGTACATGCTTGACTCTGCATGACAGAATGTGCTACTGAAACAGGTAAGGAATATTTGGGAACTCATAGAAATTTAAACTTCATTTTAGCTTTCTAGAACACTAAAAATAAATTCTATAAGAAACAGAAAGCACATGTTGTTTTCGTTTATTGCAATTTGCTCTGTAGGAAATGCTTTCAGTTTTATAGCTTTGTTTCCATAAAGATGGCATTCAAGTGTACCACACGTCTGTCATGTATACAGAACGTAAATCTAATTGTTCATTACAACTTTGTGGAAAAGCTACAGATGATCACTAGAGAGTTAACTTGCAGGCTACTGCTGGTGTTCAAAGTACATGTTTCAGTCGACATGTCTGAATGTTTTACTGCACTGGATGAGGAACATATTTGAGAACTCATAGAAAATGTGCCCTCAATTTAGTTTTCTAAAGCTCTAAACATATTTCAATGACAAAAAGACACCCCTTCATTTTGTTTATTTCTAAAAGAAATGCTTGTAGTTTTACAGCTTTGATTCAATTGGAGTCGCATAATTTAGTGTCCCACCTCTTCATGTGAAACTTATATACTCAATGTATGTTTAACTGTATTGATTTGTGTGGATTTTATTTAGTAACTATAGTGAGTGACTATGTATTCATTTAGACAAGAGTCAACAGTACATTTATCAGAAATAAAATACATGTATTTGTCCTAAGAGGGAATATATTCCCTTTGTTCAATAAAGTAGTTATATTCACTTATGCTGGCTGCATTAATTTAGCCCTTCTTTTGTGGTATTTTGTTTTAGGCCGCACAGCAAGTCCCCCTGATGCGCTGCCGTGTGCAAAAATGAAAGTGCAGGAATGCAGTGTATTTAAGCAATACTGTGCATTCCTGTCATTTCTCCCTGCACTGGCACCATTTCGACAGCCTAGCGCCAACGTAGGACACTTGCACCATTTTGCCTCTGTTGCATGCATGATTGTTTTTGTGCAGGAAGGGGCACCTTCCTGCACAGAAACAATCCTAAGGGGCATTTTTATCATTCTGCAGCACAAGTGGAAAGAGGAAAAAACTAGGAGAATAAATATATTTCTCCTCATTATACCTAACCATGAGTAAGGACTTGGTGCTTCCCAAGGTTTACATTATTGTGTAAATCTGGGGCAGTGTCGAAATACATGTGTGTTGTGTAGAAACACCTATGGCAGCTCTCATGGAATGCCTCATGAGCACAGAGTAAGAGTATGAAGAGATTTGCGTTGCATCTCCTTACTCAAGATTTCTGAGGCCACTCAAAGCCACGCAGGGCAGCTTTGAATGGCTTCATAAATCTGACTTATAGCCCTGCGTCACGCATGTGCCACTTTACATGGTGATACAAGGTTTGTATAAATAACCCCCTCGGAGTCTAGTCTGAATCTAATGTTGACCTACCTTGTAGCCAGGCTCGAGTTGCACATGTTGCATTTTCATAAAATGCCCTGCAATTGTCTTGTTTTTGTCTTCTCTGCAATTGTCTTATCAATGTGCTTGTTCAATTAGAATAGCCTTATTGTTTTTCTATTAGACAGTTAGACTATTGAACTTTTTATTGTTGGCTTCAGATATGGAGACTGAGATGTGGGAGAGACCAGGCAGACTGGAATGATGTTGCATCAAAGGTCACCTTTATGGTTACTCCTCTGATTGAGAGCTGGAATATTAGGGAATCTATCTGCTCCAAAAGAACACTGTCTTGGGCCTAATTCATTTGGTGGAAACTGACAGGAAGAAGCCTTCTAGAATCCTATTTTCTGCTTTAATTGTGTAATCTTTACAACAGTTGTGAAGACCCTGTCCTGACTTTGCTGAGAGAAGACTTCTTCTCAACTCTGCTGATTTCTCCTGCCTAGAGTGTTGAGCTTCATGCATGAGCTCCCATACTACCCTCTTGAACCTTAAACTTTGTTCATTTGATGCTGACCAGAACGTTTTTATTTTCCCTTGGTACAATTCTTATTTCAATATTCACACTCTTCATACAGATCAAACCAACAGCACAGCAAACCATATATCACAGAAGGTTTAGAACAAATACATGACTTTACTTATTTCTTTTAAGCATATTGAAAATATTTCCATATTTAAAAGTTCCATATACAAAAATAACACCACTAAAAATACAACACATGTATGCCATACAGGGGAAATCATCATAGACAGCACAATTAGTCATTGCAAAATAGACACATCTACTAATTGTGCCACTAGGTTTCTATAAATTCATTTCAAATATACAGAAACCCAGTACATTGGAGATCGTGTCGTCAGTACTTTGTCAACACGTTTCAGTGGGCCATACAAATTGCAACCGCCTTCTTCAGGACAATTTAAATACTACTTCGCCCATTTTTTCATCATATGATATCCATAAAAAATAAAACAAAATACAATAAAAGACATTTTCTTTATATCATAAGCAAAAAACATTAATGCTATATAAAACATGTAAGGCAGAACCTTAATCAAAATGCATGTTCCACTATCAAGCATAACCCAATCCTCATGTGGTATATACACACCACTACATGAAACATATCATCACTACATGGCGGAATACTTTCAAAACACTCATATAAATAACCACCACATTTAACAAATTGGCATTCACTCAATATCAAACATATCCTCAATTGTTATGGATTCTAAGCACTCATCAGTTGGTCATGTTGTCCTCAATCAATTATAATTCATCAAGGTTCTCCTTGCTTTCTCTGGGCGCCAGCAGCTGTTGCTGCGTTACCTCTCTTCTCCTGCTCCCTCGTGCCTCGCTGTTCCTTCGGCAGGGCTTGGCTCCGCCCCCTGCAGCAACGTGGGACCAGTCGGGCTTGGCTCCACCAGCCCCAGTCAAACTACAACACCCAGGATCCCCTGGGACAGGACGACACAGCACACGCGCCAGGAGGCGCTTAAAGGTCCGCCTAGTGCGGAGCCCCCTGTTCTCCTTGCTTTCTCTGGGCGCCAGCAGCGGTTGCTGCGTTACCTCTCTTCTCCTGCTCCCTGGTGCCTCGCTGTTCCTTCGGCCGGGCTTGGCTCCACCCCCCTGCAGCAACGTGGGACCGGCCGGGCTTGGCTCCGCCGGCCCCAGCAAACTACAACACCCAGGATCCCCTGGGACAGGACGACACAGCACACGCGCCAGGAGGCGCTTAAAGGTCCACCTAGTGCGGAGCCCCCTGTTCTCCTTGCTTTCTCTGGGCGCCAGCAGCTGTTGCTGCGTTACCTCTCTTCTCCTGCTCCATGGTGCCTCGCTGTTCCTTTGGCCGGGCTTGGCTCCGCCCCCCTGCAGCAACGTGGGACCGGTTGGCCTTGGCTCCGCCGGCCCCAGTCAAACTACAACACCCAGGATCCCCTGGGACAGGACGACACAGCACACGCGCCAGGAGGTGCTTAAAGGTCCGCCTAGTCCCTCGCCCCGAGAGGAAGCACGCAGGCCGCGCTGGGAGAAGCCCGGGACAAGGGCGGGGCCGTCGGCGGCCATCCGAGGCCGGAGGAGGCCGGGCTAGACTACCTTATTTTCCTCGTGGAATTAATCGCCCTATGACATTTGGAACAGGTTTGTGCAACTTTCAACTTTCCATTTAGCTCTGTTATTGGTCCTTTTCCCTGCGGCAGGGTTGTTCTCTTACAAAGCAGTCTCATAATGAACAAACGCGAAACAGCTGGCAGGGTGGTTGGTACCCTGGATAACTTTTTAAAAAGAGCGAAATCCGTTTTAATCCACGAAATAGAGGCCACCGAATAAAGACTCTCTTTAGATCCTAGAGTCCTGGGGGGGTTACAGCCCTGCGCTCCTTTGAATGTCTCTCGAACATACTCTGAAGCAGCTGCCCCCAATGATCGCTTGCGGTCTAGGATATCCAGCACCGCCACATCCAGTCCTGAGCACCATCCGCCACCCCCCCTGAGTTCTACGTGCACTCCCGCTGGCGTTACTACAAGAGGGATGAAAGGGTATGGAAAAATAACAAGACGACACAGAAAAAGGCAAGGAAGGGGCACAGCATTACGAAACAAAAACCACTATTGTCATCCACTGCTACGAAAGGGGTATTCGTATTTGGTAGCTCAAGTGCAGCACCCCCCCAACCCACCGATAACTCCTCCAAAGTTTCTACTGACTCTAACCATCTTTTGAGTGGAAGTGACATCTCCTGTATTTTAAAGGAGCTTTTAGCTGCCCTCCTTGAGCCGTTTGCCCAAAGACTGGTCTCTGTCGACACCAGGCTTGCAAGGATTGAGGACACTCTGGTAAACCTTTCACATGAGGGCCAGGCTCAGGTCCCCAAGGCTGCCCCCACCAGTAACTTTCCAGCTTTGGTGGGGGACATTCACAAGGACCAGCATGGTGCTACGGTACAAGCTAAAATTCACTGTGATAGGGAGATCCAGTTGGAAGCATAAGCACCGTTTTGCCAAGTGGGACCAGTATCGCCGAGGCATCCCCTAACCAAAGGTCATCTATGTTAAAGAGCCCCCATAGGCTGATCAATAACAGCTATTCTGGATGTCAGGCGAGACAACCCAACCTTCACCTGCCCCCCGAAGCATCTCTCTACACAGTCATCCTGGCGAATGTTCCCACCTTACCACAGGGCACTCAAGAACATTGGTCCTCTCTTAAAAACAAGGCCCTATATCATTTGAACAAAATGACAAACCTTGGGGACGGCCTATTCGAGGAATTTAAAATGGTCAGACGGATTGAATGGGTTAGGCAATCCGCCAAATTTCTAAAAGGTGATTGTGTTGTATTAAGTTTTAGGTCCCCGGGCCTTGTTCGACATATTCTTGAGGCAGCTAGTTATAAACCTGTTAATGGGGCCTCCATTGCCATACTACCCCTTCGCTTCTTGTACCAACAGCACTTATCCCAGGGTCACCGGGATACCCATACTGCAAGACACAATCATCTTAGGCCTGACTTTTCCATCCAGCTTAATAACCGCTTCAATGTTCTCTCATCACTTTAAGAAATAGATTGACAGCGGGTGGGACCTAAGGGGAGATTTACGATAGATGTATTTGGGTCTGGAGGGGGATTATCTAACACCAGCCACCATAGCCCAGTAGTCCATAAAGTCCAAACCCTGGTCAACACCACAGCTAACGCAGCCATAACGATCTTGGACTGCTGTCCCACGGACCTAGTAGCTGCTACTGGGTCCCTACCCTCCCCACAGGATGTATCCTTGGTCATTTCCTTGTGGAATATAGCTGGCCTGGAATCTAAAACTGGGTCAGCTGACTGGGCATCTTTTATCAACGGGGTAGACATCTGGGCATTCCAAGAAACCTGGGCTGTGGACAATGTTTTTCACATAGGTTATCTACATTTTTCGAAACCAGCATATAAGGGCTTAATGGGGAGGCCGGTAGGAGGTCTATCATGCTGGGTTAGGCAAAAGGAGGGGATCACTGTGGTTGAAATTCCCTCTGGCAACCCTGACATTCTAGTCATAAGAGTAAGTTCCTCAGGTGGTCTCAATCTACTCCTGTACAACGTTTATGCCAGAGGGCAACAGGGGGGCAGGTACTCCCAGGTCATAGCAGCTCTTGAGTCTCTTCTAGTCAAGAGCGCCCACAATACCAATTTGATTATAACTGGGGATTTCAACACATGCTTTGAGCCGTTGTACTCGGACGATTGCCGGCTCAGTGAAGAGGTGGATTCTGTCTGGGGTGTGCCACAGTTGGATCTCCAACCCATTAAAAAATGGACCGAGGATGCTCTACAGGTTAAAGGGCTGTGTTTGGAATGGGGACTCAGAGCTGTAAACGTAAGGACGAAGTCTGATGCAATCGGGGCGGCAACCTTTGATAACGGGCGCAATAAAAGCAGGATTGACTATATTCTAGTCAAGGTAGACTTTTGGCATCACGTCGTTGACATGAAAGTTCACCCTCGTCCCGAAAGCGATCATAATCCACTGGTGCTCACTCTTAATGGGCTGTGCTTTGGCCCTATAGCATCCACTGAGTCGGATAGCGGCCCTAATCATGTAATTTTGGGCAATGACCTGAGAAGGGTCCGCTGGGACAAGGTGGTACTTGATGACAAGAGTATGCTAGAAATTCGGGCACTTGTTTCAGGCTCTCTGGGGGAAATTAATGACTGCGGTTCTCTGGAGTCCCTCAAAGCCAGATTGCCTGTAATTCATCTTTCCTCATGTGCTTCTCAATAGGTAATATATGGAAATTCATAATTTCTCTTTATGTTGGTGCAATTTCCTATTACTAAAGAAATGGAGGATGGTTGACTATTAAATAAAAGGATCTAAAGAAGCAATCTAAGTTCATATTGTAAATTATGCCTGAATGAGAGGCTGATTGTTCCTCAATTTATGAGAATTTACTCAATTCAATGACATTCAGCCTGGATCTTAGTTTAAGGATGCTGTTAGCTGACACTATAAGGTACACATGGGTGTCATCTGCCCCTTGGTTGAAACAATGTCTTGCTGGCTGAGCAGTTCTCATAGTGGCTCCATGTACAAGTTGAAAATCATAGATGCAAGCATTGATTCTTGTGGAACTGGAGACAGGATTTAACAGGAATCTGGTATAATCCATCTGTTCAACTGCCTTCATCAATAAAAGAATATCAGTAATGCTCAAGCATCAATAATGAGTTTCAAGTAGTACTTGGTGGTCAACCTTATTAAAGGCCACTCACAGGTTAGGCAGCACCACAAAACACGTTATAAGTGATTGATAGACTGACATCTGCTATTTAAAGGGGGTAAATCGCTGTATTGCAGCTGAGTTAAAATCCAGAGTGGTCCTGTTTGAGCAAGGTATCACATCACATCAGGGTGCTCCTAAAGTTGGGAAGCTATTGTGGATTTCACCAGTCATCAAGGATAAGGGGAAGATACTTGTGGATGACTGGTGTGAATTATGTCCAAGATGGGTGTAAAGAACTCAGGAGACAGGTATTTAATGATAGATGGTGAAGTGAGGGGATCAGTAAAGGAAGTTACTTTCAGAGATTGTAGGATGTCCATCAAGCATTGTGTTGAAGGGGTGTCAAGGAGGTAGATTTTGTAGGCCTTTGTAAGTTTTAGAGGTAAGTAACATTTGCAGCTTGGTGATGGAGCTATCAATAATATGCATGAGTACGTAAATTTTTGAATATCCTCTCAATGCTAAGAGGCGTCTTAGCAGAATGAGGAGTAGGGTGCAATGTAAGTGCTGAGTTCAATTTTATGACGTCTTTGGGTGTTTAAACTATACCTTATGTTTTTTGTTTGCTTGTGGGTGTTTTGTAAGCCATGGTAGTGAGAAACTCCTAAATTCACTTTTCACTACAGCAAAGTCTACCTCTCCCATAGGATAACATTGGCTACCTTATTACTTTTCATACATTTTATAACTGATTGTTTTCAATTGGGATCAGGTTGACTGGTTGAGTTTGGTGACTAAATAATTGTAATTAAGTGTCCTCTTTATTGGTAAAATTGGATTTTTAGTAACAATTCTGAAAATGTCACTTTTAGAAAGTTTGCATTCATTTCTTCCAACAATTTGGTGCCTGCAACCTGACACTGGGTCACATGACAAGGTATAGCTGGCAATTGGTCTTTGTGTATTGCTCCCAGACAATGAGAAAAAGGGAAGGTAGGTGTTGGCAGGATGGGCCTCCTCGAGTTAATGAGGGAGGAGAGTGCCGGAGCGCCGAAACTTAGGTAACGGGAAACAGAAGAAAACCCGTGCTGAATATCCTCCCTTCGTCACAGACCAAATATCACATTAACACATTCACTCATACAATCATTGGTGGGGCCCATATCACCAACATTCACACTTCACTTCTCACTGGTCTGCACTTACAGGAGAGATGGATGTTCCAAGCGCTGACATGAAAGGAATATCTTATAACCTATAGGAAAAATATTATATTATAAAACTATGCATGAATATCCTCACACCTATAGATCTTAATCCTAAACATCAAGATACTCCTCCCCCGTGATCAATGGATCATTTAGTTGGATCAGTATGGTGATTTAGACCAGCTAAAAACACATCTAGGATTTTGATCTATCCTCCCTCAATAAACGACAAAACACATTTTCCTGTTAATCAATATTTGTTTATCTAATTATTGCAAAAAATTTAGTTCCATCTAGTAAGTTTTTAAACCTTCCACAAATCACAGAACACCATATTTACCTAATCTGGCTATCACTCGTCCTCTAAGTCATCAAATTTAGTCATTAATCAGTCGGGATTCAAAAGTTCTTCATGCAGCACGCTACAGTTCCAAAATGGACAAGGACCAGAGACGTGCAAGCATCTATCAGTGCCCATAGATGTTATAAAGTTCTCAGTTCGTCAAAGAAATGGGCAGCATTTAGTCTGTCAAAGATTCAGGAACACAGAAATCACGTAGCGTCACCGTCGTCTCCGTCAGCAAAAGAGAAAGCACGTGTATTCCTCTCTATTCTACCGTCATTTTTATAATAAAAGTAAAGTCAAGATGTTACATTTTGCAAAATTTGGGCTTCTCCCTTTGGTCGGTTGGGATCGTCTGGTGAGGTTTCACACAGTTCAAGAGGTTATGTCACTGTTCATGATCTTTCCGGTGCCTTGTATCTGTCCTTTGTTAGAGTACTTGGAGGACTTCCCACCGTGGCCTTGCTTGGGCACAGTGTGACAAGCGTCATGTCGAGGCCACAGGAACATGTTGTAGCGCAAGCAAAAAAGCAACATATATCATGCGATATTCTATTTTCTAGTGTTAGTATGCGTACATATTTTAATTACAAATTATTTAGCCATGCAAATAGCAAATCCCACGTGTTTTTCGTACATTAGTAATGTTGATTAAATATCATGCAAACACATTTAGTAATATTACAATTAATAGATTATTTAATTAGTATATTCATGCAGAATAGGGGTGTATACAACATTTTGTTCTACCCGCTCCATCAAGAGCTGTCACCTACCACACTTACACGTCACAAAGAGTCTGCCTGCACACTCAAACAAAGGGTTTGTCACTAGTCTTTTGTGACACCAGACAAGCTGGGGCCAATATAGGGAGAAAGGGCAGGCCTGACACCTCATGGGGTGGAAACCTCTAGAATCTTCCTCTACTTGAGAGTGTGTGCCCGGTATAAATATTTTGCCCTTAGACCAAACTTTTAAGTACCTCTCTGGACCTGTTTAAGACTCAGAGGGACTGCAGTGCTGCTCTGCAAGAAGGACTGCCTCTCTGCTTCCCTGCTGCCTGAGTGAAGGACTGGACCTGCATCTTGATCCCAGGATTCCAGAGTGACTCCAAGGGCTAAATGACTACATTTAATCCTCAGAAGCCTCAGGGACAGAACAGGCTTCCAACAACCTTGAACCGAGCACCAGGACTCTGCCATCTGTGAGTTCTACTCTCCTGCTTGGTGCCACTCCAGTCCTGAACACTTGTAAGTGGACCTGAAGGTGCTCTGCCAGCATATCCATGGATTCAGCAGAACTGACGCATCTCTTCAGTGGTGGAGTGCATAGCCTGCAGAACCAGTGCTTCACTTCTGCTGCTAGACACAACACCCTCGGAAA
The DNA here is from genome assembly GCF_964204655.1 of Triturus cristatus. Classification (NCBI taxonomy): domain Eukaryota; kingdom Metazoa; phylum Chordata; class Amphibia; order Caudata; family Salamandridae; genus Triturus; species Triturus cristatus. The sequence goes on along the minus strand of NC_140582.1, from coordinate 149,347,393 downwards.
CACTTTTGTCTGACGCATCTCCACGCAAGGACATCGCCTTGCCCAGTGCAGTCCACCGGAACCATTCCGGCTCAACGCAACTCCATGCAAGGTCATTGCCTCTCACTGTACAGCTCCCTGGAACTGCTGCTGCATGACACATCTCCTAACCCGGACCCAGCGTCGTCTCTGTTGCGCGACACATCTCTGACGCAGGACTCCATATATCTTTGCATCTAGGATAAAGGTTCTGTGTTCAGCTGACCTGAGTGGGTCCAGGTAGCCGGCACATGCTCCATCACAGTCGGTCTGAACTTGTGACTTTGTCCCGTTCTGTCGTGTCCAGATAACCACAGTTGGTGCTTTGTGGTTTTTGACGCTATTTCATTGAAGACTTTAAACTTGCATATCTCCAATTCTAATGACTGGATTTTGTCAGTTTCGACTTGATTTATTTATTCAAATTTACTCTGTTTTCTAAATTGATGTAGGATTTTGTTGTGTTTTCCCTTTATTACTGTTTGAAGTGCTACATAAATACTCTACACATTGCTACTAAGTTAAGCCTGACTGCTCTGTGCCAAGCTACCGGAGGATTGAGCACAGATTAATTTAGTTTTGCTGGTGACATCTCTCTGACAAGGACAGGGCCGGACTGACTACCGGGCGTTTTGGAATGCTGCTGAGCTGGGGACTGATTTCGTTGATGTGGACCTGCGTGTACTGAACGAAATTCGTTTTACTTTAATTATTTCGAAGTACATGCAGGTCTCCATGAACAAAATCAGCCCCCACCGCAGTGAAATCAGCCCCCTGCTCTGCAGAATTCCAAAACGCCCGGTAGTCAGTCCGGCCCTGGACAAGGATTGCTGTTGCTGGTTGAGTAGGGTTTCACCTCCCTCAACCAGTAGCCCAATTTCTTACAGAGGTCATAAGAAGTGCATGATGGGGGTGCACGTTATAGTAATTCACTTCTCCATAGCTGGTAAACTGCAGTGGTCTTTTGGTCTAAAATGTTAGTTTTTATCTCATTTCAATAGCCAACTTTAAGGTCACTATAACCTTGAATTTTTTTCAGTGAACTCCTGCGTTTCTTATCATAATCTTAGTTGATCCTATGATCAACCCACTTAGGCAACCTGTGCTTAACCGCACAAGAAGGGGCCTGTGGCCATGTGAAGTGGGGATTGGCTGTAAAGCCTGGCCAGTGGCCATGACCGGTGCTGAATCGTCCAGGAGAGGCCAACCCCTGCTGCGCCTTTGACTGCGTGCAGCGGGGGTTGACCACAAGTACTGGCCTGCACCCAAACCCCCCTGTAGCATCCAATGCACGCAGCCTTGGGCCTTTGTTTGTTGGTGGCAGGGCCTGACTTGTGGGCAGGCCCTGCACACGGCACCCAGAGAGAGGCCAGCAAATAAAATGCCTTTCCCATTGAAATTTTGACCTAACTATAAATACTCTGCTGTTATTGCCTTTTTTGTTTAATTGCATTATTCTCTTAGTAACGTTAGCGACATTTGACATATCTGCACAAAATTTACCAAAAACAGACATTCAGCCACCTTGGCTCCTTCGTGACAAGTTTTGTGTAGATCCAAAAAGTGTGGGCCATACAATTGGGAGGTGTCCTAAAATGTGACTTTCTCATTTTAAATCTCTTAAGAGCAGAAAAGTAGCTGAACAGAATTGTGAGAAACCAAGGCTTTTGCAGTTTCCCTCCACTTTGAGCCACCAATGTGACTAAAGATGCTGGGATTTTGCCCTGGGCTCTGCTAACCAGACCTAGGGCCTCTGTTCTGAGTAAAAGTATATGATAACTAGGTATAATTACAATTGGTACTGACATGGTAGGGCATGTAGGTATAGAGGCCCAGTAGTTTTAATGCACTTAAGTGTGCACTGCTGTGGTGCCTGCTGTCATTTTAAAAGCCATCCCTGCCTTGCAAGTTCCTTTAAATTTGAATAATATGCAAATTCAACTTTGGAATTAAAGGTACTTCTAAAGTATTAATGTTGGAAAGTCATTCTGTGCCCTGGGCACTTCTGAACATTTTGCTGACTGGTATTGGTAGTAACTGACTCTGACGGACCCTGCCTAACCAGGCCCAGGGCCAGTGCTATGCTGAAAGAGACACACGTAGAATACAGTGAAAACACCTACATACACCAGGGTACACTATAAGGCCCAAGTACACAATAGGGCAGAGGGATAGAAACTATCTACCTATCAGTCCCTAGTATATAATGGGGCATGGCAGTTTAGAGGCCAGCAGCCCATTATGCACTTGCATGTGTGCACGGCTGAAGCCTGAGGTCAGTTTAAAAGTAGCCCTGTGTTGCAGGACTGCTTTTAAAAAGTAAATTGTGCCCAAACTCGCCTTTGGTGTTTGGGGCACTTACGAATGGTTAACCAACAATGTTTAGGCATATTAAGTACCCTCAGGGTCTCCCCTAGGTGTTTCAGGGATGGGGGATCAGGTATTTGTAAAGAGGACTCTTATAAAATGAGTTTTATATGCCCTGGGTTAAGGGCTACAGCACATTTCACTCCCCACAGTGTGATAACGTGCTGCCCAAAATCGACTTTGGTGGTAGGAACACTGTGGAGAGAGGATTTGCAATAGTGTTACATTTTCAGAACCCCTAAAGTCTCCCCTAGGTATTCCTGGGGTGGGGGTCCTATAGAGTATAGAAGTATAGTATATGTAGAGTACTTATAAAATCTGTTTTTATAAACCCGGTTGCTGGAAAAATGGCCCAAGTCATTGCTCACCATTGCAGATCCCATGCCACATAGGTAGACATGGCAAGAAGTTATTAACTAATATTTCTTGATAGGAAAAGGCTAAATATACCATTCAAAGACTTCCTAGAATGGTATTAATAAATCCAATAATTTTATATTGTTGAATGTTTCCTAAAATGTACATACAAGAAGTTTTAAGACTTTCTTGTTTGTAAGACCAGATTCAGCTTTCCAGTGGCCTGTCCTGATTGGTCAGAGTTAAGTGGATTAGCCAGGCTTCTTTGAAGAGGTGATAAAGAGACCCTGGGGTTGACCAGCTCTGCAGGGAGGCCAGTGTCCTGTTGCACAGGAATGCCAGAGCAGGGGGAGGAGTCATAAACAATCGACTTCAAGGGAAGGGGAAGGCATCAGTGTCATTTACAACTCCACTAGTTTGACCCCCAGCCCGATGCTAGGATTAAGGAAGGAATGAGCAGATGCAAGGGGGAGAGACTATGGAGATTAGCCACCCGAGGGGTTGGTTTAACGAGCTCTTCTCTCCCTGCTGGAAAGTCAGCATTTGGAAGAATGGGTGCATTCTGGAACAAAATAGTGCCACACTCTGCAGGAAGTGGTCAGACCTTTGGGTGATACCCTGAAGCCCATTGAACAGCAGGGACCTCCTGCATGACCCAGAGAAATTGGAATAAGTATCTGAGAATGTCAGAGCCCCTCAGATCTGCTGCTTGAAACTTAAGAAAGCAAGACTGGCCATGCTGGAAGTTTGATGTGCATTTCCTAAGGCCTGCACTCTGAAAGCTGCACCTTCTGCATCATATGAAACTACAGCCTTTGGATTACCTTGCTATAAAATGGACTAACAAGTAGACTCCCTGCAAGCTACAGGTTAACAGAGCTCACCTGGAACAACACCACCAGAAATCTTCAACCTGGAGAACTACCACTGGATTTGTAAGGGTTTTGTCCAAGTGGGTTGTGAGAACTGAAGTCCTCAACTTTCAAGGACCATCTTGGAGCTTCCAGACCCTTGGAGTGAGTTTGAGACACTTTGGGGCCCTTAGGGTAACTTCAGGAAGAAGTTCCAGAAGTCTGGAGAACTTCGGAGCAGCTTTGGCAAAAAGCTCCATAAGGGTACCGACTCAGCCGGACCAGCCAAGCCGCCTGCCTTCAACATTTTGTCGTTTTGGTGTCATTTTAAAAATACAAATATTTCCTATTTTTATAAATTGGTGTTGTATTGTGTCTTAATTATTTACTTAAATGGTGTTTTTAAATGCTTTACATACCTGTCTTTGAAGTTAAGTCTGCCTGCTTGCACTAAGCTACCAAGGGTTGAGCATAGGAATAATTTCCTAAGACCTATCCTGAGCCCTATACTGTGTCAGTGGCCTTCTTGCCAGTGGCAGATATACATTGACCCCTACTAATAATCCACTTTTCAACAATTACATTGCCATATCTTTACATAGAAATCACCCCTAAGGTCTCCCCTAGGTGCCCCATAGGTAGGGTGCCTTGTAACTATAAGTAGGGACACTATAAATAGGGCTCCCGGTTTAATGAGATTTATTTTTTGGGCCTTTCCGTCTGTATTTATCCATATTTATTTTTTGTCAACTTTATTTGTATTTATCCATATTTATTATGTGTTTTGTGAAAAATGTAACGCTGAAACTGGTAAATGTCCACATTTATTAAACCAATAAATATGTAGTCATGCCTGAATGCTTGCCAGGTTTCAGTGATATCAACACCTGCAGAAGATAAATCAATGCACTTATATGAACATATGCACATTTCAGTATCAGCCTTGTGCATAGCTGCTGTTGTTTAAGTCTCTTTACTAAAATTCCTTTTTTTTAACCCCCTTTACCTGTCAATCCACTCAATTATTGGCCTGGCAGTAATGGGAAAGTGTCTGTAGAATCACTCAAAAAGCAAACAATTTCCATATTTATTCACATTTAAAAATAAATACAGACAAGAAAATAAATGTTTTTCTGTCTTTATTTATCTGTAAAAATCTAGCAACTCACCTCCCTAATGGAACCCCTGGTCTGCTCCCCAAGAGGACTGCACTCATAAGGACTGCACCTGCTGCACACATTATAACTGCAGCCCTAAAAACTTTGCATTGCTTTAGAAAGTGGAAGGAGTGGGCTTACTGAAAGCAACATGTTAAAAGAGCTCCATGTGCATCTCCACAAAGAAAAACCCAGTTGGATTGCATCCAGGGAACGCATTTAGTCAGGTGCATTGCCGGAAATATGGTCCCAACATCTCAAGGACCATCTCAGAGCTTTTGGGTTGTTGCTTTGTACACATTGAACCCACAAGGGGAAGTTCGGGAAGAAGTTCTAGAAGCTTGGAGAAGTTTAGAGCAACTTTTGTTAAAGCTCCATAAGTTGACTACTTGCTTTGTGGGAGTTGTAATTCCAGACACCAAGAGGCAAACCAGAGCATCTGTACCCTTGGCTGCCACTGTGGGCCTCTTTCCTGTATCAAGGAACACTTTTGGAAGTAAGTGTAAAAGTGTTACATCATGGGTGGCATGAATTCTGGACTTTGCCCTGGTCCAGCGCATCCTTTTTTAACCCTTTGAGAGCTGTTTGCTTGTAAGCATTAGTTTTAATTTAACCCTTTAAAAATTCATGTCCCTGTTTCCTTACATTGGATTTCTGTCATTCTGGTGTATATTTGTTCATAAAAATATAACCTATCTGTATAAATTGGTGTTGGACTTTTATTGTGTATTCTGTCTTACTTATTGAATGTATTGGTGTTTATAAATGCTTTACACACCTGTCTCCTAAGTTAAACCTGCCTGCTCGTTGCCAGCAATCAAGGGTTGAGCAACATAATAATTTATTGAGACCCTGACTGAACGTTTTATTGTGTTTGTGGACATATTACTAATGGTATGTCCCTACATATCACTAGTAATAGACCACTTTCCAACAAGAATTACTCAAAATTTGGCACACACTGAGAACTTTACTCTAGAATTGTTTTTTTATGTGATGGAAATGATGCCTTCATGAAGTATAAAATATATCAGCATAAATAACTGGGTGTAGGGGGCAGTTGAGCTTTGTGTATTCCTCCTAGACAGCCACACACAATAGAGAGCTTAGCTGTGCCTGAATGGTCCATCACTGGCAGTATAGGATTGCAGACCTGGGCACAGCCCTACTTACACTTGAATAGGCTGTGTCCTGTCTCCACACAAAGGGCTGCATTGCCCTGTAGTTAATCTTGAGTCAGTAGAGGAAAAGCAGGATGTCTGAGGACGTCAAAGGAAAACCTCTAGAAGCTTCTCCCCACTTCAAAGGCACAACTGGGTATACATATTGGACCTCGGACACCACCTCTTCATTACAGTTTTGGACTTGTGGATTCTCTGCCAATAAAGAAGGTATGGTGCTGTGCTGAAAGGACTACCACTCTGTTGGTCTGCTCCTCTGAAAGACTGCTGCCCTGATGCGCCGACCTGCAGTCTGCTGCCCTCTTACCTGGATGAGTAGGACTGGACCTACATCTGTTGAGCCCAGGGATCCATTGTGACTTCAAGGGCTAGTTGTCTGGCCTCCTGACTTTATCCTCAGGGACAGAAGGCACCAACAACCTTGGCCGCAGTACCTGGACTGTGCCACCTGTGGGTCTACCCTGCCAAGTGTTACCACCCCAGTCCTGGACCCAAGGAGGTGGGCCTCAGGTGCTCTGTCAGCCTCTTTGGATGCAGAGGAAACAATGCATCTCCGCTCCTGCTCAGAGCAACCCGAAGAAGAACCGACACATTGATGCTGCTGTGTGGGTCTCCTCTGTAACAAAGATGTGCATTACATCGCAGCCCACCACCTCATTGGAATCACTGCTGTGTAATGCATCCTTGGCGCAGGTACTTGCATCACTCATTGATGGCAGCCTCGAAGACAATGCTGGACTCCACATTGCAGCCTCGCAGCTCCTCAACAATGACAGATCGCCCAACTGCGTGACGCCTCTCCGATGCTGGACTCCGCATCGGAAGCCCTCATAGGCAGAAACCACAAAGATGAAGAAGGAATGCGGATCGCAGGCTCGCTGCATCTCGGACCTGGCACATCGCTTTGGCTGCGCAATGCTCTTCGATGCAGACCCATGTAATACTCCGCGAACCACAATTTAAGGTCTTTTGTTTAGCCGGCCTATCTGGGTCACTTGGCACCCTGTGAATTTTGATGCTACACTGAAATCTTTAAACCTGCATTTCTCCTGTTGTACTGATAGATTTTTGTTGTTTTGGTCTTGTTTGATTTATTCAAAATTACTCCATTATTCTAATCTGGTGTGGGACCCTTTTTGTGTGGTGTTTTCACTTTATTACTGTTTGAAGTGTTGCACAAATACTTTACACATTGTCTCTAAGTTAAGCCTGACGGCTCTGTGCCAAGCTACCATGGGATTGCGCACAGGTTCATTTGGGGTTTGCTTGTGCGTTACCCTGACAAAGATTGTGGTTGCTGCTTAACCAGGGCTCACAACTAAGTCAACCAGTAACCCAATTTCTCAAATTCAGAAAATCAGTTCAATGACAAATGCCAAAATACATCAGCAATCCAATCTCAAGACTCCCCCAAACACTGAATCTCCCTTCCAGTTCCACTAAACAAGCCTTATACATTGGTCTCTTTCGAACTACCTCAAAAGGCTCCTTATGAGAAAATGATAATCGAAGTCTAACGACGCTGCTTGTTTGTTTGACAAATTTGAATTCACAATGCCAGGGACAATTTAAGGATTTTGGGGGCCCTAGGCCAAACATATTTTGGGGGCACCTGTTCAGAACAGCTTTAAATTTGTGCTACAGACCAAAAGGGAAATGGCTCAATTTGCTGGACCCACACGGGTTCAGGTCACACCTCTCTCGATACTTCTCTTACCAGCCCTCCTGTATTTAATATGAAACAAACAAGCTGTTAAGCTGACATAGTGTGCAACTCCACTACCCCCTCCGTTTCCCGGGGGTGATCAATTAGACCCAAAACATTAGACCCACTGCAGGTCGCACCACTCATTTAAGTCCATAAACTTAATAATTAGATGAATGTCCATCCAATACTGTGTATAGTTCCAACATTTTTCTCTTTATTCTTCTTTATGTTTTCACAATTCTTAGACAGCCAATGTGTTTTGTCCCTTTATAATGCAATATGCAACTGAATAACACAAAACAGAGAACCAACAAGGCAATTAAAATTGATAGGTGTGAAATCTCTGGGCCCGATTCACAGAACTAACTTAAGACAAAATCCTAAACTTACTACCATTTTGGTATTCACAGAAGACACTTACTCATTTCGGTATTCACAGAAGGCACTTACTCATTTCGGTATTCACAGAAGTTAGGAGTCCTAACTTTAGGACTCCTAAATGCCTTCTGTGAATACCGAAAGTCTTAAAATTAGGATTTTTCTCAGTTTAGTAGTAGTATAGTTAGGACTCCTAACTTTAGGACCCCTAAATGCCTTCTGTGAAAACTGAAAGTCTTAAAATTAGGATTTTTCTCAATTTAGTAGTAGTAAAGTTAGGACTCCTAACTTTAGGACTCCTAAATGCCTTCTGTGAATACCGAAAGCCTTAAAATTAGGATTTTTCTCAGTTTAGTAGTAGTATAGTTAGGACTCCTAACTTTAAGACTCCTAAATGCCTTCTGTGAGTACCAAAAGTCTTAAAATTAGGATTTTTCTCAAGTTAGTAGTAGTAAAGTTAGGAGTCCTAACTTTAGGACTCCTAAATGCCTTCTGTGAATACCGAAAGCCTTACAATTAGGATTTTTCTCAGTTTAGTAGTAGTAAAGTTAGGAGTCCTAACTTTAGGACTACTAAACTGAGAAATATCCTAATTTTAAGACTTTCGGTATTCACAGAAGGCATTTAGGAGTCCTAAAGTTAGGACTCCTAACTTCTGTGAATTCCGAAGTGAGTAAGTGTCTTCTGTGAATACCAAAATGAGTAAGTGCCTTCTGTGAATACGAAAATTGTAGTAAGTTTAGGATTTTGTCTTAAGTTGGTTCTGTGAATCAGGCCCATTGTGTTTTATTACACCTACAGTATGAATTTCATTTGACTTGCCTCAATGTACAGAATATAAATGTGTTTGGTCATTCAATTGTAGCATTTGGATGGTTATGTATAACCATTGGACATGCAATGCTAGTATAATGGCAATAATAACTTTTGATTAATGCTTTTATGAAACATCTTCTGTCTTGATTGATAATGTGATTTGTATGTAATACAATGTATTAATTGAATTATTACAATTTGTATTATGCATGTATTTTAAATGTTTTTACAGCCCTGAAGAAGTTCTGTGTAAAAGAACAAAACACGTTGGCTGTCTAAGAATTGTGAAAACAGAAAGAAGAATAAAGAGGAAAATGTTGGAACTATACACAGTATTGGATGGACATTCATTTTATTATTAAATTTATGGACTTAAATGAGTGGTGCGACCTGCAGTGGGTCTAAAGCATTACATTTGTGATACAATTTCAGCTTTCTCATAACTTATTTTACAACGTTACTGACACAGGCAGACTGGTTCCAAATACTAAATATGTTTCCATCTAAGATTCAGGGATAGTGATGTGTGTTTTCATGATTGTAATATAGCAGCAGCTCACTAATATTAATTCAGATAATCTCTACGATCCACTGCCATTTAGCACATGTAAGGTCTTGTTTTGATCGAAAAGGATTTTTTTAATCTATATTGCATAAACGCAAAATGTCTGCAATTGACTCCCACATGGTACCTGTATTTAAAACGAATTAAAGAGCAATGGTATTTAAAATAATGTATGTTTGCAAATTATTCAAGGTCATCAGGGCAGTACTGTGTGGAGATCAGAGCAAGATCTATCAGGGGGTCTCATGAAAGGCTGGGGCCCTGGGCCAGAGCCCAATTTGCCGTTGCCTTAAAACATCGCTGCACACTGCATCTGTATAACCCAGGAAGATATTTAGTTGCACGTCCATGGCTTATTACCTAATAACTCCATCATGGTATCAGAGATTGAAATCGCAAGGGTTAGCAATGAAGCGTGTGTGCCTGATTCCATGTTTGCTCGGTGAGTAAAAGCAGCCGACACATGTTTCGCCCGCAGGGCCAAAACATTTAATAAGCATGAAGGATTGAAGCAAGAAAAAAGAAAATAAAGAGTCAAACGCCATGTGTGATAAAAGATTACACAAGACGAGGGAGTTAAGAAAATAAAATGGAGAAAAAGAGAGAGAAAAGGAAAAAAGGAGAAAAGAAAAAGAAGAAATTTGAAATTTAGTGAATAGAAACGCAAAGCAAAAAGATTTTCCAAAATGTTTCTCAATGCATTCCGAACAATACTGATGTAGGGTGCATGAGAATGCGTTGACTATGGCATGCCTGATTATCTTATCACTCATCCAATCACGCACCTAAAATCTTGGATTTGTCACGTCCTATTAATCACGTGGTTTTCACTGTTTATCAGCCTTGAAAAATCCCTTGGCCGATTGGCCCTGCGGGCGAAACACGTGTAGGCTGCTTTTCCTTTTTGTTTTGACACATTGGATCTCCTTCAACTAAATGCACATTAAAACCAAAGAATGTGTGTTGGACTACATCATTATAGGATACCTCAATTACAAGCGCAACTTTCTGCCTCTAAAACCCCACTAAACACTTACCTTTAAACCCTTCGAAACTTCTGAAAAGTAATGTGAACTCTATCTAAACCCTCAAAAATAACTACAGTGAAATCAATAAATGAAATCTTTTAATGTTAATGGTCATTAGGAAAATGACGGATCTGTTAAACCTTTGAGCTCTGCCATTGGCAGTTGAATATATAGATGTAATTATGTTTATGTTTATAGAACCAATGCCAAATTAACAGATGACTGTCCTTGTATTACTAAATTATATTTTGTATGGAAAAGATAGAATATAACAAAATGAAAGCTTTCAAATGAAAACAAAAGTTTTATATCGTATTTCGTTTTTAACTAACCGATATTTCTTGTTTTTTTATTTATATACAGAATGTCCTGGTGAGTGCCTTTTCTTTTGAATATAACAGATTTTGTGGAAAATCAAAAAGCACTTGTGTTAAAATGATGGATTAACGTTTGCGTTGGAGAAGCTCTTCTCTCTTACCCTAAGTCGATTTACTTGAGGACTGCTTTGAAGAAATTGCCAGATGACTGGTCCATGCACATCCCAGGCTTCGCCATACTCCTTCATCATGCCAATTTCCCGGAAAGTCTTGTTTGCCTAAGGACATCGCATAGAATATGATTAGTATAAGAGAGGTATCAAAGTATTTATTACACTTTGAAAAGATGAATGTTTTGCCGTGTAAAAATGTAAATCAGCTATTGATAAAAACACACATTGCGAATCAGTGCAAAACGTTCGAGTAACAGGTACAGACTTACCAATACCCCACACCTGTACCAAGTAAATTGAAGATATATAAGGACAGCCAGTCTGGGGGTTGGAAATGTATTGGTTTGTCTGAGAATGTTAGTAAACTATACATTTTTCCCAATGCACTGCTTATGAACATTACTCTAAATTTGTTACGTAGGTTTCACAGTGTTTCTCATGTATTGCTATTTCCACATGGTGATCCTGAGTTGAACGATAGAGTTAACTCCGGGTATATTTATGAAATAAATGTAAGACATACATCATAAGTCTCTCGTCAAGAACAGTCCTTAAGAAATAGCACAGAAACTAAATTTAGCTCCATTTTAGAGACTGTTAGGAATACATATTCCATCTATTAACTTTCCTAATATTTGCTTGACTTGACAGGTCAGTATTGATTGATTCATATGAAAGTACACATTCACATTATCGATGTGGCATGTTGTGCTAGTGGCCTAAAGTTGATACATGACATATAACCAATGGAGAAGGAAGCATAATCGGTACAAAATCATTATTCAGATTTCACTCAAAAGTGCACACGTGCCCTTTTAATACCGCTGGGTAGATTGGCTTACGGTTACATTTCACATCTTATATGCTGCACCTTTCTGGGGATCTCCTTGCATTCTAAACGTTTATGTTCCACCATTTATAGGTAAACACCTTTTTCAATTACCTTCAGAACTTATAAACCAGGTGTATTAATGGCCAGGTCACATCAAAGTGCTGTAACTGCATAGCATATGTGAACGTTCCAATCCTTTGCACAGTGTGGGTTGTATAAATCCAAAAAGAACAAATGATGAATGGAATGCTGAACAAATCAAACATTCACCCCCCAGTCGCAGATCTAGGTTTAATCCATGATTGTTTTGCTCACCATGCCACCCCAGTCCGGATCCAACCAAATGCAAAACAGTGTGGACCCTACTCCCCATGGGAACAGTCCAGCCCTAAGTGCCATGCAAGTCCTCCCTGAACCGGAAACAGGCATCCTGTGATCGGTTTCGGGGTGTAGCTCCTCATCAGCCAGGCTAGCTTGTCAACTGTGTATTGATATTTCCAAAGCCATACTAATGCACCCCCTATCACTTACATGGACAGAGATTTCAACTCCATAAAACGTTTCTCTTTGAGAGAGGGATATTGGAAGAGATAGCAGGGCTCGTGCAACCTCTACTGGCTTTCCCCTGTTGCTGTCAAAAGGAAATTGGAAGCTGCCCCCACTTGCAGCTTTCTTGATGCTAAATATTAGTGGCACGGATAAATAGGAAGTCTTCATTGCTTTGTGACGACTGGAGCAGTTGCAAAACATTGATTAATTCTTAGTGAGTCACAAGGATGGGAGGAATAGATTATTGCCACACCCTTTACTTTCAATGGACAATCATCACCAGCCTCCTTCTGGGGCCACTCTACCTCCTCCACGAAGGGCTACACGTGTCATTCCTGCAGAGGGCCCACTGGTGAGTGCCTTTCTGGGGCTCGAGGAATCTCTCTTCTTGGGTGGTAACTGTTAACATTCAAATAACCCGCCCTCTTAAAGTGTCTGGATTCACACAAACTGAATTGGAGCGGATTTAAAATATTGAGGCTCTGATTTGTATGTAGTGCAGCTCCTCAGGACAATGCTTGATTTTCTCATCAGGAAAGTGAACGCGAGAGAATAAACTATTGTGATGGACTGTATACTGTTGAACTGCCGTCTGTATTGTACGGGGACAGTGCAAGCCCTTCCAGTTGCCACAATGACACTCTGCACTTAATATAGCACATGAAAGGTGTCAAGTGTCTTCTTAATAGGGCTTAGATTACGAGGGGAAAAGGGTAAAAAAAAAACCTCCGTGGCAATCTTGAATCATTGAATTCCACATCAAGATTAAGAATACAGCAAAGCATCAAGTTTCATCAACAACAAAAGGGGGGGGATGAGCCACAAAAGACGAATCAAGAAGAAATCCAGCAAACTGTTCAGCCACAAAGGACCAAACATCAAGGACAAAAATAGTAGCAAATGGGTGATTAATGTGTTGTAATATAGATAAACGAATGTGTTGTGATACATTAATTTCTTGTAGACAGTTCTTTAATTGATTTAAACAGAAACTGAAGTGCCATGAAAAACTTCCATCTTGAATTGGAAACATTGAATACGTTTTCCTAGATACATCCCCAATTTGGAAAGAGCAGATCATAAAACTGGTCAACACCTCCACCCTGAAACTGGTGGCATCAGTTGGGCATACAAAAAAGGAACCCAAGTTTGACCTCCTTTGTTCTGCATTTTACTCTGCTACTCCACCTCAGCACCTCCTACCCGACATTCTACCCCCTTGCGAAAGAATCCTCCAGATGGTGAGAACCGAAATGCCAGTGCAGTGTGTAAAGTGGGTGCTATTATGCATGTGCCACCCAACCGTGCAAGGGACATGCAGCATGCATGCCTGTAACCTCTGGTTTAGCTTTTGAAACTCTTGCTAGTGGCTTAACAATAGCTCCCGCATTTCCCATGGTGCGAGGGTCCCCCGAGCTCCAGGGGGCCCCCTGCGGCACTGTGCAGAGGGGGTGTTGAGAGCTCCTGACTGGTTCCAGAGCATGGAGGGCCCGGTCCATGCACTTTCAGGGGGTCCCGCACACTGTGTTCCGCAACTAACTCTTGCAGTTCACAGTATGGATATAACAACTAACTTCTGATGTGACGTGCTTCATTTAATGCAGATTTTGTGCTAGGAATTAGGGCTTTCTTAATATTACATATAGAACTGTGACTCAAACATATTGTGTGCAAAAGGTGCAAGGTAGGTATAATGAGCTTATAAATATTAGTGTGTGCGGAGCTGAAATGTAATTAGAGTATGAAGTACCAAGTGAATGTATAAAGAGTACAATTATTTATGTAACTCATTAATTCTCTTTTTCATTCATTATTTATGTTTCCAACCATTCATTCAGACAGTAATGATTGTTCCTGTCTCAGCCAGCAGCTAGGCTCCAGTCTGGCTCTTCCTCTGCTAATATCTGTGCAGTATTTGAATCAACACTGAGACACTAACGTTTCCCTCAATCCCTGACAAAGCAGCAGTGTTTTAACTCTCACAGCAGCTAAACAGGATGAGGGTGTGTAGTTGCAAATACTTCTAAGTAATTCTAACATATTGCTTGAGGGGTCCTAGTGGGTTTATTCTTGACTGATTGTGATATATACTATGATCAGAATTGGTTGCCTCTAATTTGGAAGGCATTTAGAAACGATTGAAATGTTACCGATTCCTCCAACGAGGTGGTGACAGATTCGCAAAGGCAAAGCTATCCTCCTGTTTGGACATCTTTGCCTTTTGAAATCGCGTTGGGCCCCTATGCCATGCCAAATAATTAATCTTGTTTTTTAAGCAGCACAGGCTTTAGGGAACACATTCTGTTTTGTTTTTAAAAATAGGGTCAATTTTGGGAACACTCTTTGCAGCCACCTTTCCTATATTTCTAGCTAAATACAGAGTGTCACAAATAATGGCTTGCCTGATTAATATTCATTAGACAAGTCTTTCTATGACCCTCAGTAACTGGAGTTTTGTTCCACAAACAAGGGGCATATTTACAAGCCACTATCGCCACAGGAACATCACTTTCTATGACTTTCATGTGGTGATAAACCCTCGCCTTATTTACAAGCCTCATTTAAGACGGTTCTGCGAGTCTAACCGACCAATTACGATGCTTCCCAACATCGTTTGGTTGACTCTCATTGACTTTAATGGGAGCCTTTGTTCCGAACGAGAACACAGGCTCGCATTGAAAAATGGAGTGGTTGGGGAAAACCTTGCACCCTCTGGCGGGCACCCCAAGGTGCTTGCAACACTGTCCATGGTTTAACATCGGGGTCACTTGGGTACCCCAAGGGTCCCAACCGGAGACCTCATGGTGAGGGGGGGCCTGCTACGGGTCCACAAAGTCAGATTCCGACAGCCGTTTCATGTCAGGCAGACTGATTAAAAAGGCTGTATGAAACGACCATCGTAATCGCTCACTCTGAAACCGTATCCATAGAGCTGTACGATTTGGCTCTGAAAGACTCGGGCTGTCGGAATGCCTTTTGGAACCAAATCGGACAGCCCGAATGGTTTCCGTACATCATAATCAGTTGGTTGTAAATGTGTACGATTCAGTCAGGAACATAGGTTCTGAATCGGATTTTGATATTCCAAATCCCATTTGGAGCCATTCTGACAAACATCGTAATCGGCCCCTTAGTGTGAAAGGGGTATGCAATGGGTGTTGCGATGGGCATTCTGCCACAACAACCATTGATTTTGATGCTACCCCCTATTTACAAGGGTGTCATAAATAGGAGTCTGTGCCAAAATTAAGACCAGGGAAAACTTGATCTTAACATGGCGAAAAGAGGAGAAATGCTTAATTTCTCCTTCGTTTTGCTGTCGCTATGTGTGCTGCATTGTGAAGCACCCATAGAAACAGCAAAACAAAATGAACGATTGTTCATGTGCAGGAAGGTGTCCCTTCCTGCAAATAAACAATCATTTATAAAATGATGATTTGCACTTTCTTTGTGTGTGCACAATGCGGCACACCTTCCTGCACATAAACAATCATTCAAACCAATGCAGACACCCTTGCACTATGGTGCAAGGGTGCCTGCGTTGGCGCTAAGCAGCTAGATGTATCACCAGCTCTGGGGAAAATGCACAGGCGCACTGCATTCTTGTGAATACAGAACATCCCTGCGTGTTCAGAATGGTGGAGCGTGACGTTAGCAATATTTGCTCAACGCCATGCTTAGCCATTCCCTCGTGAATATGGCCCCCAGTGTCACATTGCATCTCAATGCGTGTCGTATGTAAAAATGAATGACTGTCCGCATAAAGTATGAAGATTTGCGGCTACATTTTGCGATGAGCCTGTGCATCTATCTGGCACTATGGGCATATTAAATAATTCGGTTTCGATTTAAAATGCACAATAGGTTATTATTATCCAAGGATTCGTCTGGAATTTTCAGGTATAAATCAGCAAAAATGAAACACAAAAGGTTGTATTGCACAGGAGGTCCATTTGTTGCTATTTTATTCGATCTGTGCTAACCTGCATCTATATGCGGTTTAGCATTGCATTAAATTACATGCCTACAAGTAATGTGCTATATTTCCATCAATTTTAGAGCGTTTAGAACTATTTGGAATCATCAAACATCAATGCTCATTGTGCCAGAGAATGCCAACTATGTATATGACAGAGGATTAGTGTAATTATTGCAGAATTGGAATCAAGGCATAATCATTGGATTGAAGGTATGATCCCTCCATGCACTGACTCATTGCCACATCGCGCACTATCTCATTCATGACAAAAGAACCTATTCACCTCTTTCACAATTTGACGGGTTACAGGATTGTCAGGCGTGTATAACACCTTCCCCATCAGGAGTGGACGAAACGTGCTCCACAAAAACTTCAGTCCTGTTGTATTTTCCAAAGTATTCATGAGATTTTGGCAGAAGACACCTGGAGGGAGTCAAGGGATGCAGTGTTAGCATGTTATTTCACAGTGTGAAAATTCACTTTAGAAAATCTAGCAAAATTAAATGCAGTGCAAGCATTTGGATGAAATTGTTTGAAATTGTAAGGTCTGTAATGATTTCTGTCATTAAAAAAACAATTAATCACATAAAAGCTGACACAAAACATCACAACTCATCCTTGTATTTCAGATTGTTCACAGTAAACAACATTCTAAAAGTAAAAGTGCATGAGCCAATTAGACCTAAAGCTACATTGCTGCACCGCAGTGCATATATATATCCCCCTTTGAATCAGCAGGTAATGAACATAACATTAATTAGGGACCAAGGTCTAAGTATTATTATAAAATCGATACTGGATCATCTATGCTTTTTCTACTTCAGAATCCAAGACTTCGAAGACATAACATCTTCCAAATGGCCTTACTTATTTTGTTCAAATTCTCAATGCGCCGAAAATTCCAAGTATATACAAGGAGAGGACCACTTCATCACCACAGAGATAAACATGGTTTTCCTTAGAGTACGACTGAAATAATACTCATGCTCTATGAATAAAAAGTGAGCTCTTGTTTGTGTATTCAAACAGCTAACAGGCCGAAAAAGAAGCTCAAAGAAAGCGACAGAAACACTGAAAGGCAGAAACTGTGTTATGTGCAGGCGGGGAATTATATATATATACTGATGGACACATCTTGGAGCTGAATGTATTCGCGGCCGTCCTGCCTCTGAAGAGAAAGCTGAGGAGCTTTCGAAACGCGTCAGGCAAACCTACATGGAGGCTGTTGATGGCTGTAAGCGGTATCCGTCCATACCATGGAACCAGAGTTCTCTTGCTGCTGCTGTCCGAGTGCGACTCAACTGATGGACACATCTTGGAGCTGAATGTATTCGCGGCCGTCCTGCCGCGGAGTCTGCACCACCCCGCGATAGCTGGGGGCAACTCGACAAGGTATTCACCAAATCCATTATGTGGGCCAACAGCAGAGGATTTAGGACGGGCCCGCTTGCAGGGTCCATGTGACCTATTAATAACAGAGTATAATGCGTGCATCCATTTGGGGGATGATCGATTACGAACTATACTTCCCATAATGCACAGTTCCATATGACCATCCCATTGGAGGGAGTGCAGTATTTAAATGGGAACGTCATATGCACGCATCCTTCCTGTGAAAGCCTCTGAAGAGAAAGCTGAGGAGCTTTCGAAACACGTCAGGCAAACATATACGGAGGCTGTTGATGGCTGTAAGCGGTATCTGTCCATACCATAGAAAGAGAGTTCTCTTGCTGCTGCTGGCTGAGTGCGACTCAACTGATGGACACATCTTGGAGCTGAATATATATATATATATATATATATATATATATATATATATATATATATACGTATATTACCCATTGGCAGTCGCCACTGGGTAGCTATAGTGAGGTCAGCTGGTCCATAGGAAAAGCATTATTTTGTGTTGCTCATAACTTTGGGACTGGTTGATGAATCTCCACAAATCTTTCCAAAATAGTGTTGCTTTTTGACTGGTTTGTACTTGAAAGGTTTTGTGGTGATCTGTCAAGTGGGGACCGGCAAAAAGGGAGGTCCTAAAACACAAAGTCCAATGTATTTTCCATAGACGTCTATAGGCAGGGCTATAGCAAAAACTGCTGAACAGGTTTACACCAAATATGGCAAGAAGCCATATCTTGATGCACAGCTTGTGAATTTTGTGATTTATGTAAATCTGTTTGAATTATTCTTTTTAGAAATTAAGCGTAAATAAATATAGATATCTGGACGGTTGGGTCCATAAGAATCTTGAAAGCGCCAATTCAAAAATAGATTGGCACAAGAAGCTCTGTTTCGTTTGGTCTAATTCGCTTCTGCAGGAATAAGACTCCAACAGGAACCAGTGCTCTGATTGGCTGCCAGCAACATTATCAAAATGTAGCTGGCAGCCATTACACGGGTCGGGGACTTAGTCCCCTGTCCTCAAGTGTTTAAATGAAAAAAAATGAAGGGGCAGGCTAGGATACCCTGCCCACCTAGGCCCCATAGGGGAGCCCATAGGGACCCCCTGGGCAAAAAACTGAAACAAATTGCAAATGTTGCCGCAATCTACAAAGAAATGGTGGCCAGGTGAATGTATGAAGTTTCTACGCATACATTCAACACACATGGCTTTACAATGCGGTTGTTACAACGACCGCGTTGTTACCATGCGTGCCATTACATCACAAGTTGTAACAACGACTTGCTGTAGGAGGAACACTGGACTTAGGAATAGTATTAACTACCATTCCTACTCCAGTTTGTGCAACAGCAGGGAAGGTGTTGAATTTAAAATCAACACATTCCCTGGTGTTGCACGCCCCCTACAGCAAGTCGTTATTATGACTTGCGATGTAGTGGCACTCATGGTAACAACGCAATTATTGTAATGACCGCGTTGTAAGGCCATGCATTGTGAAAACAGTGTTGTACACGCTGTTTCCCAGCCAGGGCCACATTGTTCAATTATAGGCCTTGGGGAGCCCAGCACTGGAGCAGTATTCAATAAGGGGAGGGGGGCCCACTGCCCCCTCCTTGAGCCATTATAGGCCCCAAGGAGCCCACCTCGGGCTGAAATGTCCATCAACGTGGAAAGGGGCCTCACTGTCCCCCTTTCCGAGCCTTTAAAAAGCTGAGGACCTCGTACCCGAGGGTCAGCCCGCAAACAGTGTTCCAGGGAGCCCCCCCTTGGGACGCAATGGCTTCCTGTCCCTCACTTGTGCTGGAGGGGAAACCTGTGTTTGCTCCCATGTGATGGGAGCATTTCTGAATCTCCCTGCAGGAGGAAATATGAAGTCTGTTACCAGAGGGTGGGTGCTTTGAAAATGCTCCCACTGGCTGGGAGCAGACTTTTGATCTGTTTGCACACATGTCACCTCTGGCCCCACACCCTACCTTCACCACTGTGCAAACGTGCCACGTGGCGCATTTTAATTTCAGGGATAAAGTCCCCTTGAATCCTGAGGGATCCTGGGGTCCAACTAGCCCACGAGGTACCTCCACTAAGCGCCACAGAGCGTAAAAATAGGGGCGTGGCCTGGACCACCTCTCTGCAACGCAGCCCTGTGGCGCTTACTGGAGGTACCTGGTGGGCTAGTTGGCCCCCAGGGACCCCCAGAATTGAAGGGGAATTAATTCCCCAACTTAAAACGCGCCACAGGGCATGTTTGCAGAGTGTTGGTGGGAGGGGGCGGGGACTCTGCGATGCGCACTTTTTTTTAAAGAAGGGGAGCCTTGGGGCCCCCCTTCCTTTTCTATTTTATGGGCCCTGGGGACCCCATCCCCCAGGGCCTGACCCCTATTTATTTATTTATTTATTTTTATTGGAAGGGGGCCGCGTGGCCCCACTTCCGAGGTCATATTCGGCCCCGGGGACCCCATCTCATGGGGCATGGCCAGTGTTTATTATTTTTTTTTTAAAACAATTGGAGGGGGGCTGCATGGCCCCCCTCCTCAGGCAATTTTTGGCCCCGGGGACCCCATTCCCCGGGGCCGGCCTTTGCATGGTTTTTATCTTTTTTATTTTATTATCGTGGAGGGGGGCCGCGTGGCGCCCCTCCCTGGCCAATTCTGGACCCGGGGACCCCATCCCCTGGGGCCTGGTCTCTCGTTGGGGACCGTGGGGGGAGCCCCAATGCCCCCACGGTCCCTGCCGGCTCCCCGCATCCTGCGGGAGCCGGCATTGCCTTTCCACACGGGGAGCTGCTAACATGCAGCTCCCTGTGTGGAAAAGCAATATGGTTTGGATTTTGGAAGAGAGAGCACGTTTCCTGCTCTCTCTTCCAAAATCCAAACCAGAGTTTGCTATGACAGGGTGGGAGCCGCGAGGCTACCACCCTGTCATAGCAAACAGCAGTGTCCCGGGGGTGGGCACCCCGGGACACTGCAGGAGCCGGCCCTGGAGCGGTGGTGGTCCCCAGTGCCATCACAGGCTCCAGGAGGGACCCCGTGCTGCCCCCCTCCCAACCAAAGCACATCCCCGGGGGTGGTGGTCCCTGGGGCTCGGGGGTCCATAACGGACCCCCAAATTAGCATTATAGTGCCCCAGGGAGGTGGCGGTCCCTGGGGAGTGACGAGAGGCACAAGCCCCCCCACACAGGTATTTTTTTTTTAAAAAGAAGCCCCGGGGTTGTCGGTCCCCGGGCTGCGGGGGGCAGTGTACCCCCACAAATAACTCATGAAAGCCCCGGGGTGGCGGTCCCCGGGGCTTGGGGGGTCTTTGAGGCCCCCCATACATGAAAAAGAAGCCCTGGGGGTGGCGGTCCCCGGGCTGCGGGGGGGCCATGTGTCCCCGCAAATATTTTATCAAAACCCCGGAGGGTGGTGGTCCCCGGGCAGCGGGGGTCCCCCTGGGTCCCCGCAATTATATTTCAACAAGCCCCCGGGTAAGTCCCGGGGGCTAGATAATAACGAAGTGCGGGAGCTCGCGCTTCATTTTTTTTTATTTTTGCGGCTGGATCCGGGGTTCCTCCGCGCATCTCACCGATTGCAGATATTTGGCCATGGGGGTCCTTGTGGGACCCCCTAAGCAGGCCTAGGGGGGTCAGGGTGTTTCTACCCTGCCCCCTTTCCTTGTTTTATGCGTGTGTTTCCCTGGTCGACACTTCCTGGTTTGGAGTGTTGACAGCCAATTAGAACACAGCTCGTGGTCGGGAGGGTCCTCTAAATATCGAAACTTTTGTATACCAACCAAGCCAACCTGAAATGAGTAAAAGCAACCCCTGACACAGTGATTCGCTCTAATTAGAGCTCTTCAGAGAGGTATAGCTTTGTCCAGACACAAGGGAGCACCCAGGTTGGCTTGGTTGGTATTTAACCAATTCAAAGCTGTAATACTGTGCCTGGAGTGGTAAATGGCTTTTGTCATTTTACAGCTCGGCAATGTCAGCACTGTGCTAGTCCTATGCTTAAAGACTTTGCTGTAGAAATGGCAAAAGTCTCTGTCCATTTCTATCTCGGCGTGGATAGCATGGTGCTAATCCTATGCTTAAAGACTTTGATAGAAAAGCAGACATTTGAGGTGAGCAGATCTAGAGTTTCGCTGGTGTTGAGAGTGCTCTATGCAAGAGCTGCTTTCCACCTAAACTTGAGAACTACCCAGAGTTCTCTACTTCTTTTTTGCATAATTTATTCGTCACTCTATGCCTGAAAGGGTATTTTTTTTACTTATACTGGGTGCTCCCTTGTGTCTGGACAAAGCTCTACCTCTCTGAAGAGCTCTAATTAGAGCAAAACACTGTGTCAGGGGTTGCTTTTACTCATTTCAGGTTGGCTTGGTTGGTATTATACCAATTCAAAGCTGTAATACTGTGCCTGGAGTGGTAAATGGCTTTTGTCATTTTACAGCTCGGCAAGGTCAGCACTGTGCTAGTCCTATGCTTAAACACTTTGCTGTAGAAATGGCAAAAGACTTTGTCCATTTCTATCTCGGCGTGGATAGCACAGTGCTAATCCTATGCTTAAAGACTTTGATAGAAAAGCAGCCATTTGAGGTGAGCAGATCTAGAGTGTCGCTGGTGTTGAGAGTGCTCTATACAAGAGCTGCTTTCCACCTAAACTCTACTTCTTTTTTGCATAATTTATTCGTCACTCTATGCCTGAAAGGGTATTTTTTTTATATATATATATACATATATATATATATATATATTTATATATATATATATATATATATATATATATATATATATATATATATATATATATATATATATGTATATATATATATAAACTCGCAATTCTTTTTCCTTGAGGAAATCACGGGCACAGACCTCTTGCGATACCAAACAGTTTTATTTATTTATTTCCCATAGTGATGTCCAGACGCGTTTCGGCCGTCCAAGCGGCCTTGATCACCTGACCACACGCATTGACAAACCCGTTATTTAAAGTGCAAGTGCTCATTGAGTTTCTAGTAGACATGGAAGAAATACTAGTAATCTCATCATTTGTACAAATTCATTTTTTCCTAATGCATAGTAGATGTCCAAATGTGTATTTAGAAAAATAGAGGCCCAAATGCCTATATTTATAAGCTTTGATATTTCTAAACATATCCCCTTATTGGTTATTATAAACAGTTGACATTTCATTCCATATCATCTAACTATTAATATTGTGCTCACCTTGCCGTGTTTGAGAATTAAAAACAAAAATTAATTTATATACATTTCAACAATAGTCCAACACTATACTTGACAATAATTAATCTAATAAGGTGCATAAATGCAACAGTACTATGTGGACATAAAGTAACTAATTCTTAGAAGTACAAATGAGGCAATCATTACGAACTGAGGTAGGAGACATAGATATATACAGGGCAGTAAACAACACTAAAAACATAGCTGACCAGGTTAGAAAAACATTGTACCAGACTTCCCCTCAGTTAATATTTGAAGCATATATTTGATGTGCGAATAGTAAAAGAGTCCTGAATTATAACATCCCAGGCGTAAAAAAACAAAAAGTGATCATCAAATTCATCACATGTTTAACATCTCATGTGGTATACTGTCTAGTCTGCCCCTGCGGACTAAGGTACGTAGGGAGCACCATACATAATGTTAAATTACGTATTCTCGAACATCAACGTGCCATTGCCAATAAGGATATTAATTATCCTGTAGCGAGGCACTCTGCATCCAAACATCAGAGCAACAGGGAGCTGTTGCAATATTTTGGTGTAGACCATGTACCGATAAGTTTGAGAGGTGGGGACAAGGTACTGAGGTTGCGGAGATTAGAATCCCGCTATATAATTGATTTACAGACTAAGGCACCACATGGGCTGAATGGTGGGGAGGAACTCACAGTCCACCTAGGGAGATGATTTTAATCCAATACAATGCTTTGCAAATTTTTCTCGACTATTACCTTTAGTTATATCTGATATACATTGCACAAAAAAATGTCCATGTCCATGTCTACAGGAAATTAGTTTCAATTGTGGAATTGCTCTTGCTCTGACCGATCCACGGTGGGATGTTTCAGTTAGTATTACTTATATAGTACTTTCCAGTATGAAATCTGCCACAAAGAAGGTCATAAGACATACTTTAGGCTTAGCATAGTATGGAACTCACAGCTTCTTTCCAATGCTGATGCACGGCGTAATTGTCATAGTATGAGTAATGACCTTAGAGGCTCGCCGCATATAGCACATATATTCTGTATATATTGTATATACTACATTGAGCGGAACCACATTTGTTAAAAGTGATGAAATCATATAATTTTTTCTGTAGTCAAATTTGGGCTGAGAGAGAAATATGTTTCCTAATTTACTGTAGCTATGGTATCAATGCATTAATTTGTATAAACAGTACCGTGCCAAGATGGCCACCGTGAAATGTGCAATGCGACTAGTATTGTATACCGTCGTCTATGTTGTTGCAGAGATGACGTGAACAATTTAAAAATGCTTCCTCGCAGCGATCATTGTAAACACTGACGAAGGAATTTCCGAAACGCGTCTGTTTTGTGTGGCTGATTAAAAAACAGTGACGATACCCCACGAGTGCTGGACTTCAGTTGAAAAGGTTATTAAGTCTTTGTAGTGCTAATTGAAACGTGGAGCACCGCCACAACGAGCACCCGCCTCTGAGTGCCTTGGCTTCAAGGTGCAAAATTGGAGCGTGATATATATCTATATATATATATATATATATATATATATATATATAGATATATATATAGATATATATAGGGTCCTGAAGGTCAAAGTAATGGTATAATGAGGTGAATATCTCAGTGATAAAATGTACGTTTTGAACTAAAAAAAAACACAGAAATTCACCAGTAATTGTTAGCAGCACTAAATATAACTTGCCCTCCAGGCATGCACCGCTTATGACCTCACATATGCCATTACTAATGACATGTTCTATTACATAATTTATGGCATCGCTGATGATATCTCAAATGACGTTATTGAAAACATCACTGATGACATCATCCAAGCTTCTTTTGTACACATTGCATTTTAAACGAGTATACAATTTGAATTATGAAAGTGCAAAATAGCTCAGAATAATATGAAGCATCTTTACTGCTACCATACATAAGATCTGAACCTACCTTGTAAAATGAAGTGGATATAAGAAGAAAAGTGGGTACTCTTAACAATGTTTACTCCATGGAGAGAGGCTACTCTGTTCAACCCCCATAGGTAAAGCACTAGAGACGTGGATCCATTGTGGATCCACTGTAAAAGGAATGTAGATCCACACTACACCCTCAATGCCATGACTGGGTGGACGCAACCTGAAAAGAAAGTTGTGGCTGTCATTTTGTATATTGGGACTTGGTCCTGGTGGAAAAAATTAGTTATGAATTTCAGGAGTCAGGGTAAAGGTACCCTGAATGCATGGGTCTCTAAGGGACCCCTAATGGGCAAGGATTTCGCTCAAAAATGTTTTTTTGTTCACCTGTGGATCTACCGCAGCACTCAGCACATTTCCAGTGTGAATTCATGACAGATCTGTGGATACAGAGCCCAATTTTTGTTTAAAATACACCCACTCACAGGCCTGGTCACACAGTCACTCACACACCCACACAACAACTCAGATATCATTACAGCCACTAAAACACCCAATCACACCCCATTTAGTCACTGATACATCCACTTAGAGGCCCAGAAAACCACCCATAGACCCACTCATAGACCTACACAGTCATTCACACATCCACTCATCTACCCAGTCACACACTTACTCACATCCCCACTCATACTCACACACTCACTCAACCACTCATAGGCCCACTCACAGACCCATGAAACCACTCGCATATTTAGTTACACACCTACACAGTCACTCACACACTCTCTCATACTCCCACAGAACCACTCACACACCCACTCAGACATCCATACACCCATGCACTAACTGCCACACCCTCCCACACACCCTTACTGTCACTAATACATCCACTCTGTGGCCCAGAGAACCATTCACACACTCACTCACAGACCCACACAAGCACTCACTCACATAGCCATGCACACTGCATGCAGGGTTGGGTGCAGTAGCTGGCCACAGGCCTGGCCCTGCAGCCAATCCATCACTGCACATGTCCAAAGGCCATGTGCAGTGTGTGGTTGGCTGCATTCAGGGAATTGGCTGAAGGGACTGGCCGCAGATCAGGCCCTGCAGCCAACTCACCACCACACTCGACTGAAGGCGTGCGTGGCTTAGGGTTGGCTACATGCAGGGCGCTGGCTTGAGAATGGCTGCATGTGGGCCATTGGACAGGCCCTGTGGCCAAACCATCACTGTACATGGCCAAAGACTGTGCATGGTGTCATTTGGTTTAACATATGGTAATTAAATATTACTTTACTTTAAAAAAACATTGAAATTCACTGGAAAAAACAAAGTTACAGGGACATTATGGTTGGAAATAACATTTAAAAAGTTTAGAAATTCACTAAAAAAACAAAAGTTACAGAGATGTTATAGTCGGGTTCCAATTTTACACACACAAAACTATAGACATTCAGCAGTTACAGTTATAGTTATGTGAAGAAACAAAAACTGATGCCCTAAGGTAACTATAACTTGCACCCTTACCATGCACTGCTAAGTACTCCACATAGATATTACAACAGTCTTAGCATCTTCTATGACACCATTGATAATGCTTGATTATTGATGAGAAAACTGTGCATGGTGGGGGCGCAAGTTACAGTTACCATAGAGCATGAGTTATAGTTACTTCAGGTAACTATAACTGCCAAATTTCTATGATTTTATGTATGTAAAAACTGAATCGAACTATAATGTCCCTATAACCTTTGATTTTTTAGTGGATATGTATCAGAAAGAAGTGGCTCAAATAGATGGACTCATCAAAGTACAGAAATATATTTCCATTGCACTGTTTGCTCAGTGGCTGCATAATTGACATTTGGATTTTCAAAAAGCATCACAAGTGACAATTCCAATGAGATTGTGGAACCAATTAGGTCCTAAGATCTCTTGAGATATACAGTAGTCAGGTGGCATTATCAGTGATGTTCAGTCTATCTGGATGCACTGATTTTTAATGGTACATCCAGAATTTGGCTGTGGAATCCATTAGTTCCTCATTTAAGACATGTTTCACAGGAAAAATCTTCAAATCTCACATGAAATGGTCCACAATGGTAAAATGATTGGCTATAAGCGGGTCAGGTTTCTCATTAATTATTGCTGATTTGTGGTTCCTTAATCATGTATGGCGGTCATTCACTGTTTGTCCAAAATATTGTTTTTTACAGCTTTGGCGTTAGCACTGAATCACATAAATAATGCATGCTGAGCTGGTAAGATGCTGTCCTATTTCATAGGTCCTTCTTGTAACAGAAGTAGTTACTAATGATGTCTGTAAAAGGTATTCAAATGTGATTTACCTTTTAGAATCACAGCAATGAACCCTTGAAATAGTTAAAGCTTGCTTGAGTGTAGCTCTCACAATTAGAGATTGTAAACTGGGAGCTCCACGGTAGACAATGACTAGCGGTTTTAGAAAAATCTTTTGCAATATTTCAGAAGTGGATAATAAGGGAAATGTTTTTTGCTTTATATTTCTGGAGCTGATGGATGGTAGTCAACCACAAATGGGATTCTGGCACTTTTGTTTCTGCTGTTGGTATTCCAAATAAGTCAGTCAGTCAAATTACTTTATTCGATATAAAATATCATAAAAGTACACAAAGTATGATCAGTAATAAAATTGACATATTGTATATCATGTATCAATAAAAAGTCTGTTAAAAACAATATATATACATACACAACCAAGAATATAGTGGCCTGTATGCATGGACAAGATACCTAGGCTTCGAAAGACCTAGCTCAAAGGGACGTTAACAATTTTGGTGCGTATCAACCAGGCACATCTCAAGTATTTGGCTACCCCACAAACTGTAGCGAGTAGAGACGTGTCAGTTAAAATAAATAGAAGCGCCACCCTGTAATCTATGAATCCCAAGTTCCTGCAGATTGGTCTAAGCCATTTTCTTCTCGCCGTCTTGGAAGCCGGGCCCGCGAAGAGAAAATGGGGAATGGATTCGAGGGGAGCGGGGCAGCTAGGACAGTTGGTAGATGTCACTCTCGATCGTTTCCAATTTGCTACAAAAGAGTTGAGCGGTAGTGTACGAAACCTGAGCCTTATGTAGAGCATTCTGTCTCGTGGTGATTGTATGAAGTCGAGATATAGCTCAATTTTGGCCACAAGCTTATGCTCTAGGAAATAGTCAGTGAGCAACCCATGGTTAGTTTTTCGAGCTTCCACACCCCAAACCCAATCCCAGTATGCTTTTCTTAAGCTTTGCTTAGTAGGTGGAATCTGATTAGACCATGCCTCCCGGAATCCTATTTCTATAACCAGCTGTTTTAATTTGTTGAGCCATTTGATCTTATTGCCTGTGTTTAGAAGAATAATCTCATTCAGGACTTTGGCATAGCTTGCTAGCTCGGGAGTTTGTCTCAGACGAACCCAGAAAAGCAACGGGCGCAGTCTAGCTAGATCTTTGATGGATCGTTTACCCATATCTTTCCGGAGTGGTATAAAAGGGGTAGAGAGAGGGAGAGAAACAAGATTTCTTAAAAAATTATTCTCGGATTTCTCCAGATCGCAGGCATTCTCGAACCCCCATAACTCTGCTCCGTATAAAGCTGAGGGTAAAGCTTTCCCATCATAGACTGTTAGGGCCAGAGAGACTAATCTGCTGAAGGAAAGGCGTTGTTCACGTAGGATGGCCCCCACCACCTTCTTATGGTTTAAAAGCATTTTGTCTAGATGACTATTCCATTTCATTTTATTGTTGAGCCTAATACCCAAATAATCAAAGGAATCAACAATATCCAGTAAAATGCCATTCAATGTAATGTCATTCTTGAAGCGTTTCGCAGGGGGATAGTGCCATGAGTTTCGTTTTAGATGTGTTAATCACTAAGCCCCGTGTTTCACAAAATTGGCTAAATCTAACTAGTAACTTTTGCAGACCACATGGGGACTTGGACATCGAGAGGGTGTCGTCAGCAAAGAGGAGGGTGGGGGATTTTTCACCGGCCAGAGAAGGGGCATCAGATGGAGCCGCTTTAAGATGTTCCACTACCCCATTTATAAAAAGAGAAAACAGTGTAGGAGCCAGCACACATCCCTGGCGTACGCCCCTGTTCACTGCGATCCTTTGTGTCAACTGGCCCTGGTTTCCCCACGTGATTCTTGCATAGTTCCCCTCGTGGAGGCCAAATAAGTGGTTCACTGAGTAACTGCATAAGCTTGTCCATTTGCTGCTGTTTGATATGTAGGCCCCCCAATGGAAATAATCTAGCAAGCTCCTGTAGATGTTCCTTACAAGTGTCCTCATTGCTCCGTCTTTTTCTGAGTGTTAGGCTGTAAATGATGCCGAGTTTAGTAGGTGTAGGGAACAAGAAGCCCAGTTTAGATAAAAAAAGATCATTCATAGACTTGTGGTACAGATAAGTTATAATTATTTATTCATAAATAGTGAGTAGCACATCCAGAAAAGGGAGATGATGCTTCTGTTTAGTATTGCTGCGGGGAAATGTGATGGTAGGATGGATACTGTTCTTCCAATTTTCTACCTCCTGCATTTCATATTATAAATATGTCATCAGTGTATCGTAGCCATACCAGTGGTTTGTGGCTAGCATGTAGGAAGTATTCAGGGCCACATTATCAAGGAATGGTGATAACATTATCGCCGCTTTAGCGTCAGGAAACCGCCACTAAAGCGGCGATAATTGGCTTGATAATATGCCCTTGTGAATTCCCATAGAAGCCCAGGTTCTGGTGTGAACCTGGGCTTCTATGGGAATTCACAAGGGCATATTATCAAGCCCATTATCGCCGCTTTAGCGGCAGTTTACTGCCGCTAAAGCAGCGATAATGTTATCGCCGTTTCTTGATAATATGGCCCATAGTTCTCTAGTTTGCCCATGAAGATATTTGTATCGGATAGAGCCATCCCAGTGCCCATGGAAGTTCCTTGTGTCTGCAGATAGTGTTTATCTTTGAAGGTAAATTTGTTGTATTTAAGGATATATGTGTGTATATATATGTATATATATATTCACTGAAAAAACCATAGGTTTCAGGGGTGTTATAGTTAGCTGGACTTTTCACTTGTACAAAACCATTGAAATTCCCCCGTTATAGTTAGTTCAGCTAACTATAACTCGCGCGCCCGCAATGCACTGCTGATGACGTCACATATTACATCACTCATGACATGGTCAGTGACATCACTCATGACATCACTGATGACATCTCAAATGACATCACTGATGACATCACTGATGACATCATCCTTGTGATAGAGTGGCAGACCTCCTCTCACCCTAATATAACCTTTGATACACACATTCAAAAATAGAGACTAAAATTTTCAAAACAATGGACATACCAATACCAGTTACAACAACCTCTTCAGTAATTCTAAGATCCACATACACATCCACTCATTCACCAACAGTCCTATACAGTCACTCATACATGTACTCACTCATCATATGTACTCATACACCTATACATCCTGTTACACAATGCCACTCATCCATAGAGTTACTCACACACATAGTCACTCATGCTAATAAAGAATCAAACATACATTTACTTGCATATACAGTTATACACACACCACCATACTTACTTCTACGGAAACTTACACATACTTAGTCTTTTAAACAATCACTTAAAGAAACACATACTTATTCATACAGGAACTCTTTCAATCTCTCACTCTCACATATACTCACATATATACACCAATAGTCACATATACTAGTTTAAAACATATGTAGTTACTCATAAAGACACTATTGAGACAGTCATTCACTCACTAACACACCCATACACACACTCATCCACCCATACAGTCCTGCACACATGCTGTGTTCAACCCATACAAACAGTGAGTCACTCATTCATGCACCTATGCACTACGTAATACCCCCCACCGAACCATGCAGAAAGGTTTTTTAAATGCTAATTTCTAACTATGCCTACAGAGATAGGACATGTGAAGAAAGAAGAAAAAATGCACAGAAAGAAACAAAAGAAGTGCAGAAAGAAGCAACAGAAGTCCTCAAATACGAAGATAAGTGCAGGAAGAAGGATAACATGCAGAAAGAACAAAAAGAAGAGCAGAAAGAAGCCTTGTTGCAAAATCATCCTGTACCCTCAACTTTTTCAGACGGATACTGGTGGTAACTGAGTCTGACTAACCAGTCCTAGAGCCAGTGCTATGTTAAAAGACACTTAGAATACAGTGAAAACACCTACATACACTAGGGAACATTATGCGTTGGGGTCCCCCTGTGATTAGCATGACCTCCTCTGTAAGCCCCTAGTATATATTAAAACAGGCCACAGGGCGTTTTTGCACACGTTAACTCAGGCCCCGTCCCCTCCATTCACCACTGTGTAAACACGCCCTGTGTCCATTTTTAGTTGGGAGATTAAGTTCATTTGAATCCTGAGGGTCCCTAGGGTCCAACTAGCCCACTAGGTACCTCCAGTAAGTGCCACAGAGCTGCGTTGCAGAGAGGTGTAAAAAGTGGCACGGCCTGGACCACCTCTCTGCAATGCAGCTCAGTGGCGCTTACTGGAAGCACTTGGTGGGCTAGTTAGCCCCCAGGGGCCCTCAGTATTGAAGGGAAATTATATCCCCAATTTAAAACGTGCCATAGTGCGTGTTTGCACACGTCACCTCAGGCCCCGTCCCCTCCCTTCACCACTGTGTAAACGCGCCCTGTGGCTGTTCTAAGTTGAGAGATTAAGTCCCCTTGAATCCTAAGGGTCCCTAGGGTCAAACTAGACCACTAGGTACCTCCAGTAAGCGCCACAGAGCTGCGTTGCAGAGAGGTGTAAAAAGGGGCTTGGTCTCAGAACACCTGGCTGCAGCGCAGCTCCCTGGCGCATACTGGAGATGCCTGTTGGGGGCGCGTTTGCAGAGTGCTGCACGGAGGGGGCATGGCCTCCGGCACGATGCCAGTCTTTTATTTATTTTAGTTTTTTAAGAAGGGGGGCTGTTTGGTTCCCCTTCTTATTCTAATTTATTGGCCCTGATGACCCCATCCCCCAGGGCCAGTCTCCTAATTATATTTTTTTGACCCCAATCCCCAGGGCCGGCCACTGTTTTTTATTATTTTTAAAAAATATATATTTATAGACACACCTAGGACATGCTGGACAAACCGTACGTACCTATCACCATGACGATTTGCGTGATATTCATTAAAAGGCGACTATGCATGCAATGAATCCACGTGGAATGTATTTACACCACTAGTGAAGCTCTGACATGTCTGATGCCCTACCGTGCCTAATCCTGGTAGACACCCTTGTCGTTTATTTATACAAACATGGGTAGCTATTGACGGGCACATTTAATACACATGCACACCAAGCCATTCAAAGGGGATTCGACAAAAATTCGACCAAAACTATGCAAGAAACCCCCCTCACGGTTAATAAAACACACATCCACTGCCGGATGTGTAATACTTTTTGTTTTACTCTCTGGAAAGGGGACGAACATCACTTGTGAGTCACAGCGTGCTCCTGACAGAGCCCAATGCTGTGTTACACCCACCATTGCCTGCCGAGTGCCACACACCTCTGTGTTGTATTCCACTAGCTAGTGCATATGCTATGACACTCTCTAGCCCATGTGCACTGTAACACCACCCCGTGAATATGTCATGCCACACTTGTCTTTGCACGGGTTATATTGCCCCATCTAACGTGCCTTTCTCGATGCCTATGTTATAACGCACAGTGCTATGCCATACATATTACAATCTGGGATCCATATCTTTGTCACAGTGCATATGCAACGTTACACTCCCCAGCACATATTTTATATTACAACTTTAGAGACTAGTTAGGTTACACAACACTGCCCTGTGCATATTACACTCCAAGGCGCATATCGCATAGCACACACTAGTGCCTGTGCTATCTCGCGCTCTCCAATGAATCTGTCATTGCGCACAATGTATTGCATATTATATTTCACGCCCGGTTCATCTTATATCACACTTTTTGGTGCATAGTTTATACCATACACTATATCTAGTTTTCATTTTCAATCGTGCTCTCAGGACTATGTTCTATATAACACTGTGTTCACCTACCCTTTTCACGGGCATTACATTTTGCGATAGGGGGTGGAGGGTCAGGGGGTGTTTCTGCCAAGTGAGCCCGGAGTCACAGTCACAAACGTCCTCTTCTTCCTGAATAAAAGTGAGATTATGCTGCATACTTGTTCATATTTTAAGTAGTTCGCACAGACACAATGTTTTAAAAACAATAAAGTTCCTAATACCCGCCTTCTCTGAACAGTTAGCTTGCTGCCCCATCCCCTTCCTCCCTATCCTCTGTTGTGTGAATCCATGGACTAGCCTCCTCCCTCCTGCCATGCATGGTCTGATGTGCTGCCACTGCCCTCAATTTAGTATGATGTACCAGTCCACTCCTCCTGCCCTCCATTGCCCAATTCTATGCCCCATCATTGACCTCCTGCTTAAACTCTGTGCTTAGCTTGCTGCCCCTATTCTCCTTCCCCCTGCCCTCCGATGTCTTTGTGCATGCCCCTGCTCCATCCTTTTTGCCCACCATGTCCCATGGACCTGCCACTCCTATCTACTCTGAGTGTTCTGTTGAGCTGCCACTCCCCTCCCACCTGCCTAGCATTGTCAGATGACTGTAACCTGTCCCTGCCACCTCCACCCTGCCTGTCCACATGCCATGCCCCTATCCTCTTCCTCCTGTCCTACATGGTCCATTGTACTGCCACACCCTTCTGCCCTCCCTGGTCTGTTGTGCTGCAACTGCTCCTCCTGCCTGCCCCGTGTGGTCTGTTGTGAGGTCCCTTCCCCTGAACTTTCTTGTCTGTGCACAGGTCCTGACCCTCCCTTCTATCCTCCATCGTCCTTTGTACATGCCTCTCCACCCTCCTTCTTGCCCATCATAGCCATTGTGCTGCCACTAACCCTCCCACTTGCCATGCATGGTCTTCTGTGCTGCCGTGGCCCCTCCCACCTTCCCTGTGTGGTCAGTTAGCTGCCCCTGACCCCCTCCCACCTTCCCTCCATGGTCTGTGTGTATGCCATCACAGTCTCACTGTTGCTCTTCATGGTGTGTCTTGCTTCTAGTGCCCATCCTGCCTGACCTCCATGGCTATCTTGCTGCTCCTGCCCTGCCCCCTTGCCCCCAGCCCTACTCCCTCCCTCCTGGCTTGTCTGTTCCATTGTAATGCCCCTGATCCGTCCCTCCTGCCCTTTATGGTCTGTTATGCTGCAGCTTTCTCTCCTGTCTGTCCATTATGGTCAGCTAGCTACCATTGCCTCTTGCCCCTCTGTTCTCTGTTGTCCATGTGCATGGTCCTGTCCCCTCCCTCTTGCTTTCTATGGATTGTTGTGCTGCACTCCCGTCCTGCATGCCCTGTGTGGTGTATTGTGCTGCTGCAAACCCTGATGCCTGCCCTGCAGGGTCAGTTTGGTGCACCTCTCCATGTCCCTCCTGTCCTCTGTTATCCAAGTCCATGTCCCTATCCCATTTCCTTCCATGATCCAATGTACCATACTTGCGAACATTTTGAACTTGGTAAGAGGGAGATTTTGAAAAAAAACTGGGGTATTGATTTTCCCCTTTGAGTTACATTGAAAAAGAGGATATTGTAGACAGGAGACAGATCAAATAAAGCCCATTTGAGCTTAAAAACATTGGACGTTTCCTGGCTGAATCGGGTCTGTTGGCATGTATGGTTGTACTACCATTGCCTCTTCCTTCTGCCCACAATGGTCTATTACATTGCCACAGCCTTGAAGGAGGGTAGATTTTGTATCACAGGGGGCCCCTGGCCCGTTCTGTCCACACCTGAAGTATGAGACCCTTGTCCTTGCCCTGCCAGCTGCATTTGTAGGCCGTATTACATTGACCAGCGGGTCCTGTGTTGCTAAATAATTATCCTGAGACATCCTTACCACTCAGCCAGCATAAAACCCCTGTGTAGGCCCTTCTGTTCAATATGTAGGCCTCTTTGTTAAATTGACCATAGCTCTGCAATTTTAGTGTATAGCAGTCTGAAGGCAGGTCTGCGAGGCCTTCTGATCCAAACTAGTAGCCCCCACCCTACCCGAGTGCTCCGTGCTCGGTATCAAAGTTCAACATCCCCCTGAAGCTGTCGACATACAGTAGGCTGCATCCTGGACTGGTACTTGCTTCCTGGGCAGGTTTCCCGCTTTTAAGGAAGTGGCAACCGCAGAGCGTCAAGTTAGGAGAACTGAGGAGATTTTATACATGAATATATTGAATTCCCGTACAATACCCATTATTTTCTGCTTGCTCTATGGAACTTACGATAAGCGATTGGCCTGAGAGACTGACCTTTTCACCCAGTCCATTGTCAGCATTAAGTGGGTAAATGACGAAATGTCTGGTAAAATCTGCAGACGAAGCTTTTGGGTAGCATACGTAGGTAGATGTAGCGTGCAAAGGAGCCCACAAAATGATATAAAAAGGGAGCACCCACAGATATCGACGGACTACCTCGCCGTCTGTATGTAGGTTAACAGGCAGTGCAGGTTTTCCCCAAGAGCTGGGAGCTCTTGTCTTCCTTTGCTTAAAATGTCTTGCTCTGCTTTGCTTGTAGTATCTTATTCTATTTTACCTATATGAAATGTCATGTTATGTTTAACCATTGTTCTCTTTACTTTTGCATTTAAAAGATTTTGTATTGTAATTGCAGGAATGCTTGCTCTAAGAGTAAACGTGAGTGTTCCTAGGTAACATTTTCCTTGGTGTAACTTGTTTCTCATGATGCATTTATAGATGTGTTTTCTCTCTCTCTCTCTGTCAGTACATTAATTGAGATACAGAGAATATTATGACAGCTGTATGATTATCTGGATTCTGTATTTTGTACTTTATGTCTCTATTCTGCGGTTTCTTTGAAGTTGCATCTTCTCATTAAACTGCCATTGTATTCTGCCTCCAATTCCATGTCTCATATGTCTGTTTTCTTCATTTTTGGAGCAAGCGTTCCTAGGCACCCCGGCTCAAATTAAGGTGCCCCTTTTGTCCCTGACTCACTCTCCTGCTCAGTTCTGTGGTGGCTCCCGGGGATCTGGGGACCGCCCCTAGCTTCCTTGACCCGTAATAGATCTTCCCTCCAACAGCCTCTCTTGCAAGTCCTGTATTGTTGGTTTGTTGCCCCTGCCCCCCTTTCCACTGCCCTCCATAGTCTGTTGTGCTTCCACGGCCCTTCCTGCCTGCTCAGTGTGGTTAAATTGTTGCCTTTGCACCCTCCTACCTGCCTTCAATTTTCAGAGTCCGTGCCCCTGGCCTCTGCCTCTAAACAGTATCCTAATGAACAACTAGATTGCTAACATTCTATATTTATTACAAAAGTGTGGAACGCCTGACATCATCTTGATGTAATCAAAACTGTAATACCTAGAGCATTTCCTTTAGAAATTACATATATGAGAGGGTCTTATTGGCATCAAAATTATGGTTAGTGCTCTAAAAGACTAAAATAAGGACATATTTTCTGAGTTTTCAAATAGCGACAAAGCACTTTTAAATTATTTGTTATCTTTATGTTTTTTTATCCAGTTGACCACTTGATTAAATGTTGCACTTAGGGGAGAGGATGTGGTGTTACTTCCAGAACTGCAGACTTTGCAACTGGGGAACCAGGTTGAAGTTTCTGCTTCAGCTCGACATTCTGTGATTCTGGTCAAATCACTTAGTCTCCCCATGTCTACAACCAAAATGAATTTGTTCTTGTGTGATGTAACCAATGCTCATGTAAAGCACTCCAATACCTGACAAGTCTGCACTATATAACACTGCAAAAACACAAAATAATAAGTGTTTTGCACACTTCTGTCATTGGGCTATATTTGGGCTACATCTGGGTGATTTTGGGCTACATTTGGGCTCTTTTGTCTCCGGTGGCCATCTTGGGAGATTTATTTGTTATGAAGTTTCCTAATTTCCTCATGTACTGCAGTCTCCTCAGTAGGAAATGCTTTCAGTTTTTTACTTTGATTCCATCATGAAGGTATCCAGATATGTCACACATTTGCCATAAATTCTGAATGTTAGCACTCTAGTTGCTCATTAGATCACTGTAGTAAAACTACTGCACCATGGAAGTCTGCTCCTGGTATTAAAAGTGCATGTTTCAGTCTGCATGTCAGAATGTTTTAATGAAATAGAAGAGGACTTGAGAAGTCACTCAAAATGTGCCCTCATTTTCTTTCTTCAGCATTAATCATAATTTCTATGGCAAAATGAACCTCCTCATTGTGTTCCTTTTTAAATTAAATGTTTTAAGTGTTACCAGTTTATTCCAATCAAGATGGCTTCAGGTGTGCCATACTTTTGTCATAATGAAGACAGTAAGCGCTCTAGTTGTTTTTAAGAACATTCTGGGACATTCTGTCATTGGGCTATACTTGGGCTACATCTGGGTGATATTTGGGCTACATTTGGGCTCTTTTGTCTCTGGTGGCCATCTTGGGAGACTTATTTGTTATGAAGTTTCCTAATTTCCTTATTTACTGCAGTCTCCTCAGTAGGAAATACTTTCAGTTTTTTACTTTGATTCCATCAAGAAGGCATTCAGATGTGTCACACATTTGCCATAAATTCAGAATGTTAGCACTCTTTTTGCTCATTAGATCACTGTAGTAAAGCTACTGCTCACCAGGGAAAACTGCTGCTGGTATTGAAAGTGCATGTTTCAGTCTGCATGTCAGAATTTTTTAATGAAATAGAAGAGGATTTGAGAAGTCACTCAAAATGTGCCCTAATTTTTCTTTCTGCAGCACTAATCATACTTTTTATGGAAAAATGAACCCCCTCATTTTGTTCCTTTTTAAATTAAATGTTTTAAGAGTTACCACTTTAATCCAAGCAAGATGGCTTCAGGTGTGCCATACGTTTATCATAAGTAGGACTGTTAGCGCTCTAGTAGTTCTTTGGAACACTCTGGGAAGCTGCAGTAGAACACAAAGGAATCAACTGACAGTCTCTGCCCTTGTTGGATGTACATGTTTTACTGAGAATGTCAGACTTCATTCTCACATGACTGAGAAAGATAATGTGAATTTACAGAAAATAAGCTCTCAGTTTAGCCTATAGATCACCTTCCAAACCTCTGTGGTAAAAGCATGAGAACATATTTTTCTCTCAATCATGATATCCCAGCAGAAGGCTTTTTCACATGGTGAAATCACCTTAGAACATACCACAATTCCTAAAATGAGTATGGTACCATCAACAAATGATTTATAATGTAACTAAAGTCTTAAAACCTTCTATTAACTGCAATGCTTTTTAATGAGGTGCTATCATGTATATTGGTCCCAAGATGGCTGCCAACACTTCTTGGATGAAGTGCTGACAGCCAATCAGATCTCAGGATGAGATGTGTGGTTAGGCTCCGCCCACATATATATATGCTTTTAAATGCTATTTTCTCAGGAAATACTGAACAGATTTACACCAGACCTGCAAAAGGCACTTCCTTGACCTTATGGCTACCTCTCTGCCAAATTTCAAGTAATTCTGTTCAGCCGTTCGGGCTGTAGCTGTGTCTAAAGGTCCTATGGAAAAATGCATGGGGAAAACGCGTTTTGGGACCCCCCTTTTTTCTCGGCCCCTGCTTGACGAATCCCCCCGAGACTTTCAGGGTAGGAGCGGAGCGGAGCGCCCCACCTATTTTAAAAATTTCGCGAGGATTCGTCGACCGGCGCCAAAGTTATTCCAAATAGAATGTTGCGGATTTCCTATGGAAACAGGGTCCTAACTATAACTACCTACTGGCGACCGCCAGTAGGTAATATATATATATATATATATATATATATATATATGTATATATATATATATATATATATATACACATATATTACCTACTGGCGGTCGCCAGTAGGTAGTAATAGTTAGGACCTTGCTTCTATTCAACAAGCATTTTTTCTTTTCCCAATAACTTTGGCACCGGTTGGCAAATCATTGCGAAATTTTCCAAACTAGTGGGGCTCTCCGGTCAGCTCCTATCTTGAGAGTTTCGGGGTGATTCAGCAAGCAGGGGCTGAGACAAAAGGAGGGTCCCAAAACGTGTTTTCTCCATGTTAATTCCCATAGGAAACTTTAGACACGGCTACAGCCCGAACTGCTGAACGGAATTACACCAAATTTGGCACAAAGGTAGCACTTTTGGTACAGAAAGAGACCTTTTTTTAAATGGTGTAAATCCGTTCAGAAGTTGCTGAGAAATTAAAAAAATAAAAGTTTCGATGTTTAGAGGCACGGAGGATCCACAGACCCTTCCGACCACAAGCTTTATTCTAATTGGCTGTCAACACTCCAAACCAGGAAGTGTTGGCAGCCATCTTGTGCCTAGGTAATCGAGGCACAAGAAAAGATAAAAAGAAACGTGAAAAACAAGAAAAGGGGGCAGGGTAGAAACACCCTGACCCCCTAGGCCTGCTCGGGGGTCCAACAAGGACCCCAAGGGCCCAAAAAGGCATTTAAAAAAAAAAATGGCTAAATTCGTACTGGGTGGGCGAATCCGGCTGAGAAAAAACAAAAACAAAGCGGGGGCTCTCACGCTTTGTTGGATTGATGCCCCCGGGTGGGCCAGGTCCCAGGGGCAGTGAAAAAAAAAGTTTGGAGGGCCCCCAATCCCCCCTCACAGCTCTGGGGACCGCCACCTCCCCGGGGCTTGGTTAATTAGTTGCGGAGGGCTCGCAGCCCCCCCCCCAAGCCCCGGGGACCACCCCCCCGGGCATTCATTCATTATTTGCAGGGGTGCACACAGCCCCCTGCAGCCCCGGGGACCGACAGCCCCCAGGGCTAATTGTAAATGTTTGGGGGGCCTCTAAGGCCCGCCAAGCCCTGGTTACAGCCACCTCCCGGGGCTTTCATTCTTTATTTGTGTGGGGCACAGAGCCCCCCTGCAGACCCGCAGACTGCCACCCCCCAGGGCTTGTTTTAAAAAGAAATATTATACCTGTGTGGGGGGATCGAGCCCCTCCACATGCCCTGGGGACCACCACCTCCCCGGGGCACTAAAATGTTAATATGGGGGTCCGTTGCGGACCCCCGAGCCCAGGGGACCACCACCTCCCCGGGGCTGTGCTCTAGTTGGGAGGGGAGCCATACTGCCCCCCTCCTGGAGCCCTCCATGGCCCTGGGGACCGCCACCCCCCAGGGCTGGCTCCTGCAGTGTCCCGGGGAGCCCACCCCTGGGACACTGCTGTTTGCAATGACAGGGCGGGAGCCGCGCGGCTCCCACCCTGTCATTGCAAACTGCTTTGCTTCATTGAAGCGAGAGCAGAGAAACCTGCTCTCGCTTCAATGAAGCAAAGCAGATTGCTTTTCCACACGGGGAGCTGCATGTTAGCAGCTCCCCATGTGGAAAAGCAATGCTGGCTCCCGCAGGACACGGGGAGCCGGCGGTACTTTGGGGGCATCGGGGCTCCCCCCACTGTCCACAACGGAGAAGGCCAGCCCCGGGGATGGGGTCCCCGGGGCTAGAAGTGGCCCGGGAGGGGGGCTACGTGGCATCCGTCCCCCAAAATTTTAAATAAATAAATAAAGGATGGCCCCGGGAGACGGGGTCTCCGGGGCCAATAGAGGCCTCAGGAGGGGCACACATCCCCCCTCCATAATTTTTTTAAATTATTTATGTGGCCATGCCCCAGGGGATGG
Source organism: Triturus cristatus (assembly GCF_964204655.1). Classification (NCBI taxonomy): domain Eukaryota; kingdom Metazoa; phylum Chordata; class Amphibia; order Caudata; family Salamandridae; genus Triturus; species Triturus cristatus. Next base: position 149,306,886 of record NC_140582.1, on the reverse strand, counting down.
GGTCCACGGGGCTGGATTTAGCCACGGGAGGGGGGCCCCCGTGACCCCCTTCCCGTTCAATTTTCTTTTTTTTTCAATGGGGGTAAGGCCCTGGGAGATGGGGTCCCCAGGGCCCAAAAAAGTTTTAAAAAGGGGGGCCGCACAGCGCCCCTTCTGAAAAAAAACCAAATAATAAAAAACAGAGAGATTGTGCCGAAGGCCCCGTCCCCTCCTAGCAACACACTTCAAACGTGTCCTGTGGGGCATATAACAATGGGGAATTAATTCCCCTTCAATACTGAGGCTCCCTGGGGGACAACTAGCCCACCAGGTACCTCCAGGAAGCGCCACAGGGCTGCGTTGCAGAGAGGGGGTCCAGGTCATGCCCCTTTTTACACCTCTCTGCAATGCAGCTCTGTGGAGCTTACTGGAGGTACCTGGTGGGCTAGTTGGACCCCAGGGACTCTCAGGATTCAAGGGGAATTTATCCCCCAACTTAATACACGCCACGGGGTGCGTTTGCACAGTGGTGAAGGGAGGGGGCGGGCCTGATGTGACGTGTGCAAACACGCCCTGTGCAACGTTTTAATTTGGGAAATTAATTCCCCTTCAATCCTGAGGGCCCCTGGGGGCCAACTAGCCCACCAGGTGCTTCCTGAAAGCGCTGATGCGCTGCATTGCAGAGAGTTAGTCCAGGCCATGCCCCTTTTCACACCTCTCTGCAATGCAGCTCTGTGGCACTTACTGGAGGTACCTAGTGGGCTAGTTGGACCCCAGGGACCCTCAGGATTCAAGGGGACTTAATCCCCCAACTTAAAACGCGCCACAGGGCGTGTTTGCACACATGTCACCTCAGGCCCCACCCCCTCCCTTCACCACTGTGCAAACGTGCCCAGTGGCGCATTTTAAGTTGTGGGATTAAGTCCTCTTGAATCCTGAGGGTCCCTGAGGTCCAACTAGCCCACCAGGTACCTCCAGTTAGCGCCACAGAGCTGTGTGGCAGATAGGTGTAAAAAGGAGCTTTGCCTGGACCACCTCTCTGCAACGCAGGTCTGCGGCGCTTACTGGAGGTACCTGGTGGCCTAGTTGGACCCCAGGGACCCTCAGGATTCAATGGGACTTAATCCCCCAACTGAAAAGCACCACAGGGCGCGTTTGCGTAGTGGTAAAGGGACGGGGCGGGTCTAAGGTGACATATGTGCAAACACACCCTGTGGGCCATTTTGCGTTAGGTAATTAATTCCCCTTCAATCCGGAGGGCCCCTGTGGGCCAACTAGCTCACCAGGTGCCTCCATTAAGCTCCACAGGCCTGCATTGCAGAGAGGTGGTCCAGGCCACGCACCTTTTTACACCTCTGCAATGAAGCTCTGTGGCGCTTACTGGAGGTACCTAGTGGGCTAGTTGGACCCCAGGGACCCTCAGTACTCAAGGGGACTTAATCCCCCAACTTACAAAGTGCCAGGGGGCATGTTTGCAGAGTGGTGGAGAAAGGGGGCATGGCCTTTGTCTACCTCTCACCAATTCCACTGCGTGGGGCTTACTGAAGGTAAAAGGTAGACTAGTTGGCCCCTAAAGGACCCCCAGCAGTGAAGAGGACTTCATTCCCCATCCAAGAGCATGCCAGGGAGTGCGTTTGTAGAGTGGTGGGTGGGCAAAGTGGGCGTGGCCTGGTATGAGTACTTACCAATGCTGCTCTGTGGGACTGACTGGAGGTGATAGTTCAGGAAGTTGGCCCCGAAGAATATCCTTGGGGGCCAACTACCCCTCTTGTTACTGCCAGTATGTCCCACACAGTGAGATTGCTAAGACGTCTTCAGAGGCCATGGCCCCCTTTCTCTACCACTCTGCAAATGTGCCTTGTGGCAGACTACGGGATGAAGTCCAATTTAGTCCTGAGGGAGTTTGGGGGCCAAGAATCCCTGCTGGTACCTCCTGTAAGTCCTACACAGCGGAATTCCTGAGCGTTGGTTGGATGCCCAGCACCCTTTATCCATCACTCTGCAAACACGACTACTAGTTAAAGTAGCATTTTTATGCACCTCTAACTTAGAGGTAGTTTAATCCATCTGCCCTATTATGTACTAGGGCCTTACAGAGGAGGTAATGCTAATCACAGGGGTATCCCAACGCATAGTGTTCCCACGTTTATGTAGGTGTTTTCACTGTATTCTAAGTTACTTTTAGCATTGCACTGACTCTAGGCCTGGTTAGTCAGAGTCAGTTACCACAAGTTCCTGTCTGAAAAAGTTGTGGGCACAGGATGATTTTGCAACAAGGCCTCTTTCTGCTCCTCTGTAGGTTCTTTCTGCACATGTCTTGCTTCTTCCTGCACTTTTCTTCATCTTTGTGGACTTCTGTTGGTTCTTTCTGCATTTCTTTTGCTTCTTTCTGTGCGTTTTTTCTTCTTTCTTCACATGTCCTACATCTATAGGCATAGTTAGAAACTAGCATTTAAAAAACCTTTGAAATTCACTGAAAAAACCATAGGTTTTAGGAAAAGTTATAGTTAGTTGGACATTTCACTCGTACAAAACCAGAGAAATTACCCCGTTATAGTTAGTTCAGCTAACTATAACTCGCGCCACCGCAATGCACTGCTGATGACGTCACATAGTACATTACTCATGTCATGGTCAGTGACATCACTTATGACTTCACTGATGACATCTCAAATGACATCACTGATGACATCACTGATGACATCATCCATGTGATAAATTGATGCATCTTCTCACACCCTAATATAACCTTTGATACACCCACTCTAAATTACAGACTACCATTCTCAAAACCATAGACACTCTAACACCAATAACTACATACCCACTCACTGATTCATAGGTTTACACACATCTACTCACTCACCCGTACAGTCCCTCATAGTTATGGTCACTCAGTACAGGACTATCATATGCACTCATACACCTATAAAGAAAGTCACACACCACCACTCATCCATAGAGGCAATCATACACCTAGTCAGTCATGCAAATAATTAATCACACTGCCATTTACTCACGTATACAGTTATACACACACCAGCTCAATTACTCATCCAAATACTAGCACATTCTTACACTCTTATACAATCACTGATGCAAGCACACACGCATCCATACAGCCACACTCACAATCAGACACTCTCACTTATAGCCATTTATGTACTCCAACACACATATATACTGCTTTTCACTTATGTAGTTTGTTAGACGGACCGGGAGGGTCGGCCGAGGACAAGGGGAGAGGTCTCCGGGGAGAGCCGTCTCCAGCGATCGTACAGATGAATAACTTCCCCCCCACAGATATACACCACACAAGGATAGGATTTAACGTTCTTTATAGGTGATTTCTTAAGGTACGATGAAATGGTACAAGGAGGTCTGGACTCAGGGGTCCCCTCGATTCTAGTCTCTTGGTTTGGGAAAAGGGGGTAGCGGGACAGTCTGGTTACCAATCTGGTAGCTGAGATGGTATGGTGGATAGCTCACAATCCTCGAGCTCGGTGTTCTAGCTTGGACGGGCCGCGGCAGCGCCAGCAGGTCCCGGTGAAGGTGGTCGTTACACGGTCCGCGGCAGTGCCAGCAGGTCCCGATGAAGGTGGTCGTTACACGGTCCGCGGCAGCGCCAGCAGGTCCCGATGAAGGTGGTCGTTACAACGGTCCGCGGCAGCGCCAGCAGGTCCCGACGAGGATGGATGATGCAGAAGGCCGCGGCAGCGCCAGCAGGCAGGACGATATTTCACAAGGCAGGGCTACGGCAGCGCCAGTAGTCCGTCAAGGCTGAGTTCTTCTCGGTGTCTCTCGACTCCAGGATACAACTGCCTTCCTGCTCTGGAGCTGCCCTAGTTATAGGTCTGGCGCCCTTTGATGTCCGGACCCTCGCACTTGGAGGTCGGGGGGTCCGGGATGAGGGAGTCCAGACACCCAGCAGGGGGTGAAGCCAGCGCCTGGGGGAGCTGGAGGGCGATCGGCACCTGGCGGGGGAGAGCCATCGACACTTCTTTCTCCCATTGACCTGCCAAGTGGTCCGTTCACCTCCTGGGTGGATGGTGGTGCCGGGATGTCGGGGCCGGCCAGGCCCAGGGTTAGGGTCGAGCTGAGGCCACGCGGCCTCGTGGCGCAGTGTCCAAGATGGCGGCTGATCCGGCCGGGGGAGCCGGTAGTGGTTCGGCCCCATGATACATGGCTGTCCGGGGGCAGGAGTTCCGTTGGGAGACGGGGTGCGGGTTGCCCTTGTGGGTAACACCTGGGAGTCCGGGGCCTTGTCATGCGGGGAGGGAGCAAGCCCTTCATGTGGCCTGTCCAACATGCGTCCCCCCCAGCTGAAGGCGGGGAGAGTCACCCATCCTCTTGGGGACTCTCCTCGTCGAGGCGGAAAAAGCGTGACAGGCCATCTGCGTTGGCGTGGTCTTGGCCCGGTCGATGTTCCACAGTGAAGTCCATCCCCTGCAGGGAGATGGACCAGCGCAATAGTTTTGGGTTTTCCCCCCGCATCTGCATTAGCCACTGCAGGGGTCGATGATCGGTTTGCACCCGGAAGTGGGTACCGAAGAGATAGGGCCGGAGCTTTTTGAGGGCCCACACTACTGCGAAGGCCTCCCTCTCGATTGTGCTCCAGCGCTGTTCTCGGGCCAGGAGGCGTCTGCTGATGAAGGCCACCGGCTGGTCAAGACCCTCGGGGTTCAGCTGGGAGAGAACCGCCCCGATGCCGTGGTCGGAGGCGTCCGTTTGTACAATGAATTCCCGACTGTAATCGGGGGCCTGGAGCACAGGGGCGGTGCACAGGGCGGCTTTCAGCTTCTCGAAGGCCGCTTGACAGTCGGGGGTCCAGTTAATCTTCTTCGGGTGGTTTTTGGACGTGAGATCCGTGAGGGGCCCCACAATGCTGCCATAGTCCCTCACGAACCGCCGGTAGTAGCCGGTGAGTCCCAAGAAGGCTCGGACCTCGGTCTGCGTGACTGGGGGTTGCCAGGACTGGATGGCAGCAATTTTGAGTTGCAGAGGGGCCACCAGACCGCTTCCCACCTGGTGTCCGAGGTAGGTCACGGACCCCTGACCAATTTGGCACTTGCCGGCCTTGATCGTGAGGCCGGCCCGCTGGAGGGCTTGCAGGACCTCTCGGAGGTGGTGGAGGTGGTCGGACCAGTGGCGGCTGTATACAGCGATGTCGTCCAGGTAGGCGGCGCTGAACTCTTCGAGCCCCGCCAAGACCTGGTTCACTAGACGCTGAAAAGTAGCTGGGGCATTCTTCATGCCGAAGGGCATGACCTTGAAGTGGTAGTGGCCATCGGGGGTAGAAAAGGCGGACCGTTCTTGGGCCCGGGGTGTGAGACCGATCTGCCAGTAGCCCGCTGTCAGGTCGAAGATGCTGAGGTAGCGGGCAGCCCCCATGCGGTCGATCAATTCATCCGCTCGGGGGATGGGATGAGCGTCGGTCCTGGTGACAGCGTTCAAGCCCCGATAGTTGACGCAGAATCGGAGTTCAGGAGTGGTGCCGGGGGCAGCGGCTTTGGGGACCAGCACGACCGGGCTGGCCCAGGGGCTGTCCGAGGGCTCGATGACCCCGAGCGTGAGCATCTTGGACACTTCCTCTTGGATGCAGGCCCGCACCCGATCTGGTACGCGGTAGGCCCGGTGTCGGATAGGGGGACTGTCCCCAGTGTCCACGTCGTGCAAGCACCAGGGGGTGATCCCTGGGGTGAGGGAAAACAGAGTAGCAAACTGCAGCAGGAGGTCCCGGCAGCCCTGGCGTTGCTCTGGGGTGAGGGCATCGGAGAGCCGGACCCCGTCCACGGAACCGTCTTTCTCCTGAGTCTTCAGGAGATCAGGGAGAGGCTCGGAGTCTTCTTCCGCCCCACTGTCTGTAGCCATCAGGAGGCTGAGTTCCGAGCGCACAAAGTGGGGTTTGAGTCTGTTGGTGTGGAGGACCCGGAGGGGGTTCCGGGGGGACTCCATATCGATGAGATAGGTGACGGGGCTCTTGCGTTCGACCACTTTGAAGGGCCCCGTCCACTTATCTTGCAAGGCACATGGTTCGGTGGGGGACATCACCCACACTTGTTGACCAGGTTCGAATTCGATGGAGGAGGCATTCTGATCGTACCATTTTTTCATGTCCTCCTGACTGGCCTCAAGATTCGCTTTTGCCATTTCCCTGAATCGCCGGGTCTGATTGCGTAGTGCCAGGAGGTACTTGAAGACATCTGGAGGGGTCTTTAGGGGGGCCATCTCCCAACCTTCTTTGACTAGGCTGAGGGGCCCTCGCACAGGGTGCCCGTACAGGAGTTCGAAAGGGCTAAAACCGAGGGACTTCTGGGGAACTTCTCGATAGGCGAAGAGGAGGCACGGAAGTAGTACATCCCACTGGCGACGGAGGGGCTCTTCCAATCCCCCAATCATTCCCTTGAGTGTGCGGTTGAATCGCTCAACTAGTCCGTTCCCTTGAGGATGATAGGGGGTCGTGAATCGGTAGGTGACCCCGCACTGTTGCCAGAGGGACTTCATATATTTCGAGATAAAGTTTGTGCCTCGGTCGCTGACGACTTCTCGGGGGAAGCCCACCCGGGAGAAGATCCCCATTAGGGCCCGGCCGACCACCGGAGCTGTTACAGTTCGCAGGGGCACAGCCTCGGGGTAGCGGGTGGCGTGGTCCACCAGTACCAGGATGAACCGATGTCCTTGTGCTGTGCGGGGGTCCAGGGGCCCCACAATGTCTATTCCTACCCTCTCGAACGGGGTGGTGACCACTGGGAAGGGTTGCAGAGGTGCTTTGAGCTTGCGGCCGCTCTTCCCGCTGGCCTGGCACGTGGGGCAGGACCGGCAGTGGTTGAGGACGTCGTTTCGCATCCTCGGCCAGAAAAAGTGGGTCACCAGGCGACTGTAGGTTTTGTCCTGGCCCAGGTGTCCAGCCAGGGGGACATCGTGGGCCAAATTTAGCAGGAAGTCTCTGAAACGGAGGGGCACCACCAGCACTCGACTGGCCCCTAACTCCGCGATTCTTTGTTCACTGTATAACAGGTCGTTATCCCAATAGACCCAATGGGCTCCGGTGGAGTCCCCTGCGCTCTGGGCGATGGCTTGCTGGCGGAGTCCCTCGAGGGAGGGACAGGTCTTCTGCTCCTGGCGGAACTGTTCCTCGGTGGGCCCCCCTTCTTGACGCCACTGAGCCAGGCCGGGAAGGTCCTGGGGCTGGGCGACCCCTTCGGGGGTTGGCTCTGGGGGGTCGGTATAGTCGGTGTCCTCTACTGGAGCGATCGGGGGAGGAGGTGCTGGCCATTCTGGTTCTTCTGGTCGGGGGATGGCACGGGCGGCCATGGACCGGGTGCTTACGCACGCCCAGTCCGGGAGGCCCAGCATCCCCAGGTGCTCTCTTCTTTCGACGGCGGCCCACGGGGAACTCTCAAGGTCATTCCCCAGGAGACAGTCCACGGGGGCATCATCCCGGACCGTCACCTTCAACATGCCGGAGACCCCTCCCCATTCGAAGGGGACGCAGGCCATCCGACATAGACTCTCGGAATTGTCGGCTGAGCGGACGGGGCAGAGAATGTTCGGCAGGATCTGCTCTGGTTTTACCAGGTGACAGCGGACGGCCGTCACACTGGCCCCTGTGTCACGTAGGGCTTCGGCCCGGCGCCCATTAATGTTCACCCACTGGCTATATTTTCTGGTGTTGGCGGGTAGGGGAGCCCGCGGGACCATGTCTTTTCCCCCTAGGCACGCTAGAACCATGGCGGCCGGTTCCCACTCTTGTTGTGCCTGCTCATATTCTTCTTGTTCCTCGGAGATTTGTTCTCCCCCCAGGGCGGCGGCAGCTACCTGGCGGGGTTTTGGCGTTTGGTTCTGCGGGCAGTTCGGGTCATTGGCGTAGTGGCCGACTCGCTGGCATCGGTGACACGTGACGTTGGCTCGGAACCCCGGGCGCATCGGGGGGTTGCCCCGGCCGGCCGGGGGCGGGGTGCTGGCCACGGGAGTGGCCGGGACGGTGTCTCTCCCTCGCCCCTGGCCTCCTCCTCCTCCTCGGGGACGGTGCTGACCTTGGTTGTTCCGGTTTTGCTCGTGTGGCCCTCTCCGGCCCACTCGGGTGCTTTCCCACCGGTCAGCTTCGGCGGCGAGTTGCCGTGGGTCAGTCAATTTACTGTCGAGGAGGTGCTGCCTGAGCTCGACGAAGCAGTTGTTAGACAGGTGCTCCCACACCATGAGATTAAAAAGTTGCTCGTAGGTCGTTACGTGGCTTCCCTTGATCCAACCCTCGAAGGCTCGGCTGAAATAGTTGACATATTCCACCCAAGTTGTACCCGGGATCCGGGTGCAGTCTCGGAACCTCTGGCGGTACATTTCGGGTGTGAGCCCATATCGGGTGAGGAGGGCAGCCTTCATGTGGTCATAGGATGACATCTGATGGTCTGGGAGCTGCAGTAGGGCATCGCGGCCTTCGTTGACGAACCTCCCCCATAGGCCGGCTCCCCAGTCACTCCGATCGATCCGGTGGGAGGTCATGGCGATCTCGTAGGCTTTGAACCACTGTTGTATGTCGTCCTCTCGGACATACTCTCGGACAACATCCTTGGGGATGTGGACTTTCTTTTCGGTTGCTCCCGGGGTGCGCGGTCGCTCAGGCACCTCCGGTTCTTTATTCTGCTTCCGTAGTTCTATTTCTGCCAGTTTGCGCTCGTGTTCGAATGTTAGTCTTTTTTCTTCGAGCTCTCTCTGCCTCTGTTTTTCTTCCCGTTCTTCTCGGAGCCGCAGATGTTCTAGGTTCAGTTTTTGCTCGGCTAATTTTAGTTCACCGTCCATTTTGAGTCGTGCCATTTCCAACTCATGTAATCTGTTTTTTTCTCTTTCTTGGATCTCTTCCTGCGAGAGGCCCGTTCCTCGCTCCTCGGGAGCCGTGGCGTTCCTCTCCGATGCTGCACCGTTTTGGTCTGGGGATCCGGCGACCCCGGTTTCCGCCCACGACTCAATGGGGTGCTTCAAATCGTCTTTGGTACTCAGGCCAGTGGTAGCAATGCCTAGTTCCATGCAGAATTGTTTCAGTTCACGATGGCTATACTCTTCCAATTTATCCATCTGGAATTTCTCGGTGGATCCGCTCTCTTTGGTTGACATCGTGGTTTTGTCGTGGGGTGAGCTACTCTCTGTACGATTACGCGTTGATTCGGATCGCGCCGCTGGCCACCAATGTTAGACGGACCGGGAGGGTCGGCCGAGGACAAGGGGAGAGGTCTCCGGGGAGAGCCGTCTCCAGCGATCGTACAGATGAATAACTTCCCCCCCACAGATATACACCACACAAGGATAGGATTTAACGTTCTTTATAGGTGATTTCTTAAGGTACGATGAAATGGTACAAGGAGGTCTGGACTCAGGGGTCCCCTCGATTCTAGTCTCTTGGTTTGGGAAAAGGGGGTAGCGGGACAGTCTGGTTACCAATCTGGTAGCTGAGATGGTATGGTGGATAGCTCACAATCCTCGAGCTCGGTGTTCTAGCTTGGACGGGCCGCGGCAGCGCCAGCAGGTCCCGGTGAAGGTGGTCGTTACACGGTCCGCGGCAGCGCCAGCAGGTCCCGATGAAGGTGGTCGTTACACGGTCCGCGGCAGCGCCAGCAGGTCCCGATGAAGGTGGTCGTTACAACGGTCCGCGGCAGCGCCAGCCGGTCCCGACGAGGATGGATGATGCAGAAGGCCGCGGCAGCGCCAGCAGGCAGGACGATATTTCACAAGGCAGGGCTACGGCAGCGCCAGTAGTCCGTCAAGGCTGAGTTCTTCTCGGTGTCTCTCGACTCCAGGATACAACTGCCTTCCTGCTCTGGAGCTGCCCTAGTTATAGGTCTGGTGCCCTTTGATGTCCGGACCCTCGCACTTGGAGGTCGGGGGGTCCGGGATGAGGGAGTCCAGACACCCAGCAGGGGGTGGAGCCAGCGCCTGGGGTAGCTGGAGGGCGATCGGCACCTGGCGGGGGAGAGCCATCGACACTTCTTTCTCCCATTGACCTGCCAAGTGGTCCGTTCACCTCCTGGGTGGATGGTGGTGCCGGGATGTCGGGGCCGGCCAGGCCCAGGGTTAGGGTCGAGCTGAGGCCACGCGGCCTCGTGGCGCAGTGTCCAAGATGGCGGCTGATCCGGCCGGGGGAGCCGGTAGTGGTTCGGCCCCATGATACATGGCTGTCCGGGGGCAGGAGTTCCGTTGGGAGACGGGGTGCGGGTTGCCCTTGTGGGTAACACCTGGGAGTCCGGGGCTTGGGCCTTGTCATGCGGGGAGGGAGCAAGCCCTTCATGTGGCCTGTCCAACATAGTTACTCACACATGTACCACTGAGATATATATTCACTCACTAACACACCCATACACACACTCACCACCCATACAGTCCATCACAGATGCACTGTTGAAACCATGCACCCAGTGAATCACCCACTCACGCATCTATGCACAGAGTCACACACACCCCACCCACAAAAACACTCAGGCACCCATACAGATACTCAGACAACCAATCAATAACCCATATAAACACTCATGCAGTTATTCGCAAACCCATGCAGCCGCTTACATACCAACAGACAGACGGATACAGACATTCACACAGTTTAGTCACTAACCCATGTATTCAGTAAGATACGTTTAATCACTCACTTATAGAGTCAGTCACGCACCTAGTAAAAGATCCATTCAGACACTTATACACCCACTCATTCTTCAATACATCTTTCCATATATATTTTAAACATATTTAAACTTTACAGAAACACACAGTCACTGGATGATGTCATCAGTGATGTCATCAGTGATTTCATTTGAGATGTCATCAGTGATGTCACTGACCATGTCATGAGTGATGTAATATGTGACGTCATCAGCAGTGCATTGCAGGGGCGCAAGTTATAGTTAGCTGAACTAACTATAACAGGGGAATTTCTCTGGTTTTGTACGAGTGAAATGTCCAACTAACTATAACTTTCCCTAAAGCCTATGGTTTTTCAGTGAATATATATATATATATGCATATATATATATATATATATATATATATATATATATATATATATATATATATATATATATATATATATATATATATATATATTCAGTAACAATATAGTTAGGTGAAATGTTCAGTGAAAATGTAACATTTCAAACAAAAAAAAACACATTAACCAAGGTAACTATAACTCGGGGAAGGGGGCCACAGCCTTATTAAATTATTGGCACCGAGGATGGGGCCCCAGGATATTTATAGACTTGGCTGGGGGTCTCATGCCTCCATCCCCTTAATTTGTAATAGGGACCCCGGGCCTTTTTAGGCTTGGGGAGGGGGGCTATGATGAGTTGTTGGCCCCTAGACTCCTGGACCCCACCACCAGGCCTTGGGGGTCAGGGTACCTGTACTCTGCCCCCTACATCTCTTTTATGCTGTTTTGTTAGGCCACAGGACTAAGTGCCGAGTCCTAAAATGACTGCCACTCCCTCGTGGTTGACCTGGTGGCAGCCAATCAGATCTCAGCTTGAGATTTGTCAGGTCTGTGGATCCTCCGCAGCCTGTTGGCCTGATATATATAATTTTATTTAACCTTAATTTATCCAAAATTGTTGAATGGATTAACACTGAAACTCATAAAGCACTGTTTCTGGACTGAGATCTAGCTTTCTACCAAATGTGGTGGAAATCTGGTCATTGGTTTGGGCTGTAGCTGTGTCTAAAATTCCTATAGAAAAATTAACGGGGAAAATATGTAGAAGAGTATGGATGACCTCTCTGAAGTTTTGCATAGATGAAATCTTGATCATTTGCAATTGTGACATATAGTCCACAACAACAGCAGTTTTCAATGAGGACACTTTTTTGTATTGAAATTCTTCAGGAGAAAGTTTTTTTTCGAGCTTTTGTTCTAGTTTGTGCATCACTAGTTTCGTTGCAGCATCTCCATCGAATAATGCGCTTGTTGGAAGAAGATTATGCGAATGAATGTCTTTGATAAATGTACCCCTTTATTTAGCTACATCCTTCTCTCTATTTGTTTGCAAAAGTTGCTTCTTGGTAACCTGCTTTGTAGTGGCTGGTTGGACAAAACTCTTACTATGGCAATGAAAGTGTGGAAGTTTAGTTATAGTGATTATGTCAAACAGCTCTTTCTCTTTCAATACTCATCTCTCCTGCTTCTGTTCTGCATATAGTTTTGATACATATTCCAGGACATCCAGTAGACATGTCTTTATATTTTTATCCACATATTGTTTGGTCGTGACGTTGTGTAACTGCACAGGCTCAGTCATTTCAAAATGGTTTCCTTGCAGCTGAATGAAATGAAGAAGGCTGCCAATATGTTTATTAAAAGGTTCCCCTCTCTTTCCCACAAGTTAGTTGTGAGGGACAGTTTCACAATTTTACATTAATTTTAAATTTGGGATCTCTCTGAAAACATTGCAAATAGAAAGGACTTCATGGTAAACTAGCTGCTATTGAGCAACATATTCACTTTTACGTGTCTGACTAACAACTCCCATGGAGCTTTTCAGTGATCTCTGGATCATCTGTTCCAGTTTTATTTTTAGAGCCACAGCAATAAACCTTCCCTCTCTGACTTTCACTACAAAATGTCTTTGGATGAATTTTCTGCACAGGTTTGGTTTTTCCACCTCTAGCTTCTTCACTTTTTCCAAATACCAGTTCCCATTTCTTAGGTTGCTTATACAACTGAACTTGCGAGACACAGTAATCAGTGACTCCACAGTCTTCATGTGCAGCTACCAATTACCTTCCTGATCAGCATGTACCAAGGTTTTCACTGGAGCTATCATGTGTAAAACATTTATCCAATACTTGCAAAGTTCAGAATTTTCTTAACATTCTTTGATAAACTCTACAAACAAAGTTTTCAGGTTTTCTGATTTTGAACTGAGTGCTTTGGACATTGCCTGGCTTTGCAATATGTTTTTGAATGAGGTGCACCCTGTGCCTTGATCACCTCTTAGATAAGATATGCAAAACCTAATTTGTCATTCTTTTTCCAGAAATCATTCCAACCCAATGTTTCTATAGCCTCAGATATGATGGGCATGCCCTGTAATGGACAAGCATAATGAGTTCCCTTCAATAATGATTGGACAGTTTTGCTTTCAAAGATTTCAGCCTAAATACGTGCATTGGCTATGCCACATCCACTGAGATAACTTCCTGCACACTGCAACACAACTTTATCATGTGGAAAACGTACATCATTGGATAAAGATCAACAAATTCTACTGGATTGCTCATAAAAATGTCCGCTACAATATGGAAAGCACCTTCATTGCAGAAAATTGGCTGGATAGGCTGGTCTTCAAGCTGAGAATGTGCATTTTGGAAATAGTTTGAGCTGTGTGTACTTTTTGACTGGAGATGGTGTTACAGATAAATACCCAACCTTCTTCAGTGGGACAGTATTCTGGCAGATCAGAGCATGAATTCCAGCGCACCAAGGAACTGGCTTTTCTTCATCCTTCAGTCTGCACTGAATGCGCAATATGATAAATTGAGTTCAATCTGCTTTGCAGACCACAACATCAGGTAGAAGAAGATCCATGTCCTCAGCCACTTTGAAACCATCAGGTAGACTGGGATGTGATGATGGCTGGGATGTGTTGATGGCTTGTAGTGATTTTGCACACATTGGCAAGACAATTGGGATATAAGTTTGCAGCTTTGTTTGTTTATGCCTACAGCTGACACAGCTTGTTTTCCAGTAACCACTTCATTGGTACACTCTTGAAAAAGCACCATGGCAGTATCATATGTGTTAGATGTTCCAGACAAAGAAGAGCTGCCTTCAAATTCAAAATTTTCAAGACCACCAATCGTAAATCCTTTTCTGGCAATGTGTCTTGGAAGTAATGCGCTGTCGGATTCACAAGATTTTTACAGGATGAGCTGCTAACAAGATCCTCCTCAGTACTATGTCATCATAACTTGTTGACACATTAAACCTGTTCATTGAAGTGATTAGCTCTCTACTTTGGTGCTTGTCATAGATTGCGTGGGCAGTCATCATGTGTAGGGGAGTTTTCTTTTTGACGTAATTTAATTTAATAAAACATAATTTTAAAAGACAGTACATTTGCACAGCATAAGCCTGTTGGCTCATGGGATTGTCTTCCACTCCTTCGCTTATATCTTCAAAGCCATCATCAATGTTGTCTGCTTCTGTTCCGAACTCAAGAACTTTCGTTTGTAACAGTTTTGCTTTGCTGATATTAAACAATGATGTAAAAATGTTAAGACAACACAGGCATTCTTGCTGACACCCATGATTTGCAGCGCTCTGGGGCATCACAAAATGTGTCAAAAGTCCATAATCTACATCTTTCAGGACATATCTTAAAATGGTTCCTGCTGATTTTATTGCATCCTTTGGTCTTATTTTGGCAGCAAGATCTTCAACACCATAAGAGGCTCATTCTTTTTGTTAGACTGACAAAAATGAATTCTGTCATTGTACATTCTCACCAGAAAAATCTTATTTTAATTATTATGGATCAATACAGTTTTATCAATGTTGACCATTATTTTTCTGATCTCACTGAGTGTGAGCCCGTAGCCATCACTCAAGAGTAGCTTTAAAATGTAATTTTCTTTTTCATAGAGTGCAAATTTATGCTTGCATGCAGTTCGGCTGGGCATTCAAATCTGCTGTAGATACATTTACCTCACTGTTTAGATCTGCTACTCAGCTGAAAACTTCATCTTGAAAGAAACTATCTGCAGATAGAAACATGTTTGCCATTTGAGACTAACATAGTCTGTACTTTGTTCTTTCAGCCCTTGTTCCGGCTAAACCAAAGATAACACATTGAAGATCCTCTGCTTTGTGATCATTTGTTGGAGGTGGACGCAGGGTAGCCATCGAACTTCTAAGTCAGTGCTTTCCAAACTTTTCATGTTGGTGACATACTTTTTAGACATGCATCATTTCGCGACACGGTATTCAGTTTTACTAGCAAATCGGAGGTTAAATTAACTGCATTTTGAGACCTGCATCATTTCACGACATGGTAATTCAGTTTTACTAGCAAACCGGAGGTTAAATGAACTGCATATAAGAGATAAGGACAAATTCTCCAGGTCATGTCAGCCTCAGTTGAGTTCAATGATATGGAGGTTGCCTTTGATATGGTTCCTGGAAGGAAGCTTTGGTAAATGTTAGAGGAGGGTGGGAGTACTATCTGTTTTATTAGATATCAATGTATACCTACAAATAATTTTGCTAAGGTGCGCTGGAGAACAAATGATTAACATATAAGTCAGCAAAGGAGTGCGTTATCAGACTCCCAGTCCTGGTCTTCACAAACGTTAAGCTTACTCATACACTGCTCACAAGGACTTCATTCATTTTCGGAGGCTGAACTATCTTACAAGTGATTGGAAGTCAAAGAAAAGTATGACCTAGAATCCTATTCATGCCAATTAATAAAACAGAGTAGAAAAGAAATCACTGACTAGGCAGGGCCACATCACAAAGGAACTGCTAGGAATGAAGTGCTTCTCTCTGGATATGCTGAATCAAATGCAAGATATGGCAAACAAATAGGGCTTTTTGGCTTTCAAAAGGACAAAGAACACATGATCAAGATTGAAAACATAGAGACAATCTCTTTTAAAGCCTATGCCCTTTTAAAGCCACCATCAAAGACTAACTTTACTTGTTGACTCTGCAAATTCTTAAACACTGCAACTTCTTAACCAAATCAGAGTAAAATATCCTGCATATCAATATACCTAGAGCAGTGAAAGAGAAGACAGGACTCATCTTGTTGAAGTAAGTTTAAGTAAGTTTAATCTGAGGAAACACTAGTGCAGTTTATTGTGTATTGTCCGTAGAATGCCACACAAAGCAATCTGTGTTTTGAGAGTTACTTGAGTTGATCATCAGGTTGTAAAGCATATATCAAGGCTGTGAGGAAGATTTATAAAGTGGACCAGTAAGGCTAAGAAAACTTATGAGACCCAAGATAATCGCCACATTGAGCCAAATTATCTTATCATGAATTAACTTTTTACAACTCCGCTTACTATTTTGTACCTCGACTACATTTTGATGCATTAATAACCCATTAAAGTTCATTCTGTGTGGGTAACCCTGGAGCACCCTCCACAATGATCTGACGCCTACCGTTTTGGGGAACAGGCCTAGACCGCTGGCTGTGCTCGTAACGACCCACTGGAGGGCAGAAGCCAGGCGGCCTCATCCCCCGACATTCTACTTACCACCTTCATTATCCATCTCCCTCACAGCAACGAGAGCAGACTCTCCACGCTCCGGCCCTGAGACTACAGCAGGTGAAGGCTAATCGCGTTCGCACCACGAAGTGCCGTGCCGTTTCAGGGAAAGGGCCTAGGCCCCTGGCTGTGCCCGCGGTTTAACCGGACCACTGAACGGGCCATGAACCCCTGGCTGTGCTCGTAATGGCCCACTGGAGGGCAGAAGCCAGCGACCCAATCCCCGACATTTATGCTGCAGTATATTACTCATTTTTCCATTGTATATGACTTGTAGCACTTGTTGTTACAATGATCAAATATTTGATCGTCTGCACCCATCAGTTTCAATCTTTTGTGAACTTCGTCTTGCCATATTTCTGCAGCATCTTGAACTCTCTTCTAACCGGCCACACTTGATGTTAGCTTTTCGAACCCCTAGCTACTGAAGATGATTTTCTTGGGGACGAAGAAGATCGGCAATGGGGTGTTCCCAAGTTGGAGCTCAAATCGGTTGTGAGTTGGACCGATGATGTGATTAGTTTGAATGCCCTCTGCTATGAAAAGGGCTTAAGAGCTCTAAATGGGAGGACTCGAAGTGATAAAAATGGGACCAATACATTTGATAACGGGCGATACAAAAGTAGAATTGACTATGTTTTATGTAGTCTGAAATTATGGCGGTTGATCTGCGACATGGAGGTTGTTTGGAGGAGTGAGAGTGACCACCACCCCCTGTGTGCAGATCATAAATGGTGGTTTTTTACCAACCGGACCATTGGCCCGACTGAGCTTGACCCTCCTTTGACTGTCCCCACTAATGATATGCGCAGATTAAGGTGGGCGAACATAGTGACTAACCAACTGGCCATTGCTAACATCAGTGGCGAAGTAGATAAAGCAATACTAGCCATTGAGCATAATAATTCATGTAACACCGGGTTGGGTAGAGTAGTTGAAATACACTACTCTCTCTTTTGTGCAATAAAAAACCACTTCCTTAAGCCTGTGAAAAATAAAGGAAAGAGAGTCCCAGAGCCTGCAAAGTGGTATAATGACCAATGTAGAGATGCTCGACTAGCTTTAGGAACCGCCATAAAGGGGAGGCAGTCTACTGCCATTCGATTTGCTAGAAAGGAATATAAAGCTAGTATATCAAAGGCAAAGAAAGCCTGGGATGAGCATCATTGGTCTGAGCTAAAGATAGCTAGTGACAGGAATGATTCCAGGTTATTCTGGAGCATTGTTAAAAAGGGAAGTTCAGGTTTACCCGTACCCCCAAATAACAACGTACCGGAAGATGAATGGGTAAAATTCTTTAAAAATCAGTATGCTGAGTCAAATAAAGTCGTCACAGGGACAGATATAAGTTTAATTTAATTTAAAGATAATTTCTTTAGTATCAAAGAGATTATGATGGCCCTTAGCTCAGTGTCTGGTGGACGCGCCCCAGGACTTGATGGTGTCCCAGCTGATGTCTTTATCAATGATAAAGAGCGCTGGTGTAAGTATTTACATCTCCTTATTAATGCAATTGCGCAGGGTGCAGCAGTACCAACATCTTGGCAGGGTGCGGTAATAATACCCGTGTTCAAGAAAGGCGACCGGTCCCAGCCGGGCAACTATAGACCGATAAGCCTTATTGACACTATCCAAAAGGTTGTGGGGCGCGTGATTGTCAATAGGCTCCTTGACTGGGCCGAGGAGACCAATGCCCTGTCACCCTTCCAGGCAGGATTCCGTCGGTCCACAAGCACGGTGGACCAGGTCTTCCGCTTTACCCTGTTGCAATGGAGGACCGTGGTGCTGGGCGAGGGCAGCTTGTACGCAGCTTTTGTTGATCTGCGGGCTGCCTTCGACCTTGTTCCCCGGACCAAGCTGTGGTTGGTTCTTAAGAACCAGGGTCTACCAGAAGAGTTACTGTCACTAATAATGAGGCTTCATGAAACAAATTTTGCCAAGATTCAGTGGGGGGATATGGTTCGGTGACTGTGGATTTTCCAGTTGAACGGGGTGTTCGACAAGGATGTTCATTGGCTCCCATCCTTTTTACATTGTACATCAACGATGTTGTTGCCCGTATGCTCTCTGCACAGGTGGATGCTCCCTCTATAGCTGGCTCAAAAATGCCTATTTTAATGTTTGCAGACGACACGCTTATTTTATCTAAGACTCCAAGCGGTCTGCAGTGTGCTCTGTCTATTTTTGACCAATTTTGTATGGAGTATGGCTTAGAGGTCAACACAGCTAAAACAAAACTTATGACTTTTAATCCCCATCGTAGCTTTAAATCCAAAATTACTATGAATGGCCGCCCGCTAGAGGTGGTGAATACTTTTACGTACCTAGGACTACAAATATCTAGTGAGAATAGATGGCGCCAGCATATAGACATTGCTACACTTAGACATAGGCAATTGTCTGGTGCCATTAGCTCAGAGCATAGAAAATCTTTGACCAAACCAGTAAAACCTGTACTTCAGGTTTATGAAGCGAAGACTCTAGGCTCTGCACTCTACGGGGCTGAGCTATGGGGCTTCGAGAAGGTGGCTGCACTTCAAACCTCAGAAAATAAATTTCTTCGGGCAATAACCGGTGTCCCTAAAAGTTCACCTTTGTTGCCCCTCAGATATGACCTGGGTAGAAGAGCAGTCACAGATTTGGTTAGGCTCCGTCCGATTTTGTATTGGTGAAGGCTATGGACGACACCAGTGCTCTCCCACTATGCTGAGGGGTTCCTAGATATTATAAGAATAGATGTATTCCACAAAATTAGGTGGCTTAAATCACTTAAGTTAACTTTGACTGAGCTTGGTATGTGCTCGCTTTGGGAAGATCCTGTGGGAGCAACTTTTCCATCCAAAAGCATTCTGAAAGAAATTTATTGGGAGATGGTAGCCTCTCGGCATTGGAATAGTTCTAGCGCTGAATATATGGCTGGAGGATTTCTAGAAGCTAAGATGTATCCTTGCCTGGAACCCTACTGGGACATCATAACTAGACCAGGTGATAGAAAGCTCCTTTTTCAACTAAGAGCAGGTGCACTACCCCTCAGATATTTGGTAGCCAAATGGGAAGGTGGATCCTGTGATAGCTGCCCTGCATGTGGCACCACCAAAGAAACAATTGGTCATTTTTTATTCTCTTGTAAAGTTTATCTGGTTCCAAGATGCATCTGGTTATCTCCGATGTGTAAAAACTTGGGGACTACTAGTAGTATTGTTGCTCTGCGTATTATACGCACCAGCACTTTGTCATGGATCACAATAGCTACTGCGAAGTATCTTGGATGGGCGTGGTGGATTAGACAGAGACTGCTAGTCACTTGACTATTCTCTGTTATGATCCTTTGTCTATATTTCCAACCTGTATTCCTTTAAAAAAGAAGGAATTTTTAACCAAGATAAATTTTAAACTTTTTACCATTTTTTAACTGTCTATAGGTATAGTACGTAACTCTTAAATTAGAACTGTCAATCAAGTTAGAAATTGTAAAATGTATGTCTTGTATTGTGATATCATGTGGCTGCAAATTTAATTCTATTTTAAAATGTTGTATGAATTTTAATTCTTTCTTTCTGTTGTATGTATTCTGCTTTTATGATTGAAATATCGAATAAAGCATACTTTGACTTGACTTGACTGTTAGCTTTTCTTTCAGATTAGTTTGGCATATGATACATTTTACTTTGTTGAAGGAGTCCTCAGATATTGTAGTTGGCAACACTCTGTCAGGAGGTAAAGATCCTCTGCTACCACCTGCTTCGCTCATGTTTACAAATTTGAATCAACAGAATGCCTGTAACAAAAACTATATTAAAATAAATTTCCAATATGATGGATAAATCAAATCATTATAGAGCTCCTATTTTGGAAAATTGCAGAAGGGTTGCTCTGATGAGTGATTGTATGTCTCTATAAACCTACTTGACCCCCAAAACCTATGTTTGACACCAAAATGAGGTATATAGGTCTCAAGGTTCCTGAAATATTACATCATCACACAACACATCCGCCATTTTAAAAAATGTTGACCAGAACACTTTTACCCGAAATAGCAATGTCGACCCAAGCTAAATTACTTCTCTAATGATACAAAAAAACACAAATGAAAATCTCTGGACAACAATTTTTTAACAAGTTAAATCAAGAAGCCAGGTCCAAATGGCCCAAGGGTACCTGTGTTGGTGCATGGCAGCCAAAAGTGGGCAAGCATAGGGACAGAGCAGAAATGCATCACTTCTTATTAGATATTACACAGTTGTGCTCTCTTTTGTTCACAGAGCCATCACATCAACTATTTGTAAATCTGGCCCCCAGACTTAAAGTGTGCCACATATACCATCTGACCACCTAAAAGATTAAAAAAATTAAAATATCTCAACAAAGAAGCAGGATATAACAAACAATTATCCCCAGTTTTTAATTTGAAACTCAAATGCTAATCTACTGTGAATGATCCTGTAAATGTGTACTGTAGTAAATGCAATGTTTGGAATCTAGCTGCAATTTTATGGGGCTAGTCATTTTTTTAAAGTGTCACTCCAGGGTTACTTCATTTCTTCTTCCACTTCCACTTGTTTTACTGACTGCGGTTGTCCACCAGTGCTGGTATGTAGACGTTCTCTGCTCTAAAACTGGGTGGCTTCTTGTGGGACCCCTTTCTTTTTTATGTCCCACAAATACCATGGAATTCATGGAGTTCAGGTCAGCACTGTGTTGTAAATTAAAGCAGAATGTGATTAAGCATTTACTGAAAACATTAATGCTTCCCCTTTTATCGTGTTTTCCTCCTTATGTTGGCCGAAGTCCGGACTCCATTTTGTATTGACATGCTGCCATGTGTTCACCACGAGGAGAGTCCGACCTCTGTGTTAGTTGCTCTTGTAATCTGCCTAGCAACAGTTTATAAATAGCCCTCTTGTCCATCTGGCGCATGCCCAGACTTGACCACATCTGTTATAATTAGCTTTGCTTGACCATGTGTTTTCACGGGCCTAAGGAGTGTGTTAGCTCCGCCCATGTATTGATTCAGTATCGAGAATGACCCTAAATGGTAATGTTCTTCGACTTCATGTGGTATCCACCCACTCATGAGCCCCTCTGTTGTGTATAAAAGGGGACTGTGTACGCAAGTTCTGTGTGCTACTCCTCGCAATACTGAAGAGTGTTGTGTGGATTGTAGGACCACCCTTAAGGGTTAATAAACGTTGTTTTTGTACTTTGCAGTTTCCGTGCCAACTTCCTTATAGATTTCGTTACAGAAGAGCGAACCCTTGTCTCTTGCGGGCCTAGCTGGGGCTTGTATTCATCAATTGGCGCCCAACGTGGGGCTCATCGGCGACTCGGATGCTCGAAGGACTGGTCGCGACGAAGGTGAGGAGTTTGGCCGGGGACGTGATCACTGCCAGCGGCGTCTTAGCCCTGGCATCCCGAGGTTTTTCCTCCTTCCCTTCCGAGCTGACCGTCTGGGTGGCGCCGGTCATCGACTGAGACCTCTTCTGTCGGTCCTGCCGTGAGAGCCGTTTGGGCGATTGTGGAGCTTGGCAGTTGGAACCTGGACTCTTGATTGGTAAGAACCGTTGTACGGTACTTGCTCCGAGTTTTGAAGCCTGGTCTGGCTATTTGAGTTTGATTGATGGTGACTAGTCATATTTTGAATTTGTCTTTGTGAAAAATATATGCGTTGCAACACATATAGGCAGGTAATGTGGAGAAATTTCTCCGGAGCTGTGTAAACTTGGAACGGCGCAACGATTAAGTGCCATTTTTCTTGATAATACTGCATATTTTGCATTATTCCTAGCATGCCTGCTTTTAGCGCACTCCGTAAGTGGTGCTGCTGTTTGGGTAACCGGTTGAACCTCGAGGAATCTGCTCCAGCTCCCCCAGAAGGGACTCCTAATAGAGATATGTATGTGAAGCATGGTCTTTCTTCCATAATGTACATCACGTTATGGAGGAAATATACTAGGAAGGATCCTGAGTTGCGATGGCCTTTGTATGGATCGTTTGATATACGTAAGATTGAGTATGTGGAACAGTGTATGTGTAAGCGACGTGCTCGTCAGGATATGTTTGAGTGTGTGCGATTATGGGTGAAGGAAGTGCGTGAGCGAGAGAAGCGTGAGAAAGCGCTGTTTGATAAAGAGCAACGGAAGAATGATCATGTGCGAGCGCAGGAAGCGAAGCGTCGGGAGGACAAAGAGCAGACGGATAGACAAGAGAAAGAGCGTAGGCTACAAGTTTCGGGTCAATATGTTGTTCGCCAGCCGCTTTATCCTGTCCTTAATAATCTTGATGATGATTTTTATTTGCTAGATCGCTCTCCGCCCCCTTATGTTGGCGCATCCGCTCCGCGGCCGCAAGATTCTGACCCGGCTTCGGGTAAGGTAGACACACGGTCCATGCTGCCGGCCGAGCAAATGGCTGAGCTTCGGCAAATTTCCTTCCGTGCGCTCAAAGGCAAGGTATCCATGGAGGAATTATTTCAAATTTGGGGGCCATGGCAGGAGAGAGATAAAGTGTATTTTCTGGGTCATTTCGCGGACGAAGTGATTAATGCTTTCCGAAAATATTCTCATGTTTTTGAGCCTGACGAAGTGTCTTCGGATGCCAGAGCAATACGTAACGGTGCTTTTTCTCCCTCTAAGGCTCCTGAGGCGGCTCGGCGGCTGTTCGCCTTGCGGGACGAGGTGCTGGCCCTTCGAGAGAAAGCACGCCAACGAGCGGAGGAGGAGAAGCGGTCGGATTCAGTTGCGGCAGGGGGCCACCCATCCACCTCCCAGTCAGATAAGGATAATGTAGTGCATGCTAAACCGATGCGAGAGGCGGCACCTTTGTATGTTCCTCCTAAGGGAGCAGGGACTAGCTCGGATGTTAACTCCGCCGATGCAAGGGGATATTTTGTATATAATTGGGTTTATACTCCATGGCATAGGGCCGATGTTATGGCATTAAAGAATGCGCTGCCTGACCCCCGCAAGAATCCAGCGGCCTTCTATGAAGAAGTCGAGGGGGCCTTGAATTCTTGCATTATGACCTTAGCGGATATAGACCTGTTCTTTGGCCTTATCCTACCGCCGGATACGTGGCGCTCTGTCCGGAAGGTAGATGATGCGGTTGCCTTCAAGGCCCGGTGGTCTGACCTTGAGGATGAGGATAGGGAGCGGAAGCCTGCACAGAAACCACCCCAGAATATTCTAGATCTCCCTGCTGCTATTGTGGCTAAATTGAAAACAATAATCCCCCCTAAAAAGATTGACTGGAATATGTTAGCGGCATGTAAGCAGAAAGTTGATGAGTCAGTTGCAGATTTCTTCACACGCTTCGAAGAAACGTTCCATGACTTTAGTGGCCAGTCGCTTACCGACGACACAGGCCGCCACCTTTTCGCGGACAAATATGTGGCCAATCGGCTGCCGGCAGTTGCGGCCCGGTTAAAAGCGAGTGAGAGTTCTTGGTCCTCCGCGACACCGACGGCCCTTCTGACCATCGCTCAGTATTATGAGCGTCAGGAGCACGAGGCGAAGGGCCAGGAGGAGAAGAAATCGAAAGATCTCAAAACCAAAGTGATGTTAGCACAAGTATATGGCCCGCCCCGCCGGGGTAATAATAATAGGGGAAGGGGCGGAGCTTATGGTCCCCCTTCGGGCCGATCTGATTTGAATAAGAACCAATGTGCGTACTGTAAGCAGTTGGGCCATTGGGCCAGGGAGTGCCCAGCATTGCGTGCTTCGCGGCAGGGGCACACTCCGGGTGGCCAGAGAGGTAGAGGGGGCTTCTCGAACTTTAGAGGGAATTCTAACGATAATGTCCGTTTCGACACTGCTGGACAGCACCGAGATAGCTCAAACGTTTTCGATCGCCAGCATCAGTATCATGTATCGGACATCGATCACTCGGGATATCATGATCCTCAGCATGCATAGGAATGCGTTGGATGGGGGTCTGAATCAGTTGAGGTGCCGGTCGATCAGACGGGTCCTTATGTATCGGCTGAGGTTTTAGGTTCTACTGATCAGTTCCTCGTGGATACAGGAGCGACACGTAGTGCATTGTCTAGGTACTTGGTTCCGGGGGCTCCCCCATCCGGCTCAATGGTTACATCGGTAGGGTTTGACGGTACACTCTCCCGAAGCCCTCTTTCACAGCCCCTTGCATTTAAAGTTGATTGTTTTTCTGCGCCTTGTCCGTTTCTGCTTGCTCCGTATACACCGGATAACATTATGGGCCTTGATATGTTAAAGTACTTTAGGGCTACAATCCGCTGCTCCCCTGAGGGTGTGAGGGTGATCTTGAATGACAACTACCCCCGGTCTGGGCGGATGTGTACGATATCAGAGGATGCGTTGTTGGCTACCCTCCCCCGAGCTTTATGGGCGACTTCGGACACAGATGTGGGACAAATGGTGATTCCTCCGGTCCACATTAATGTCCAGGAGGGGGCGGTGCTACCACGCCTCCCACAGTATCGTATTTCCCAGGAGGGCGAGGAAGCTCTCATACAGATTGTGCAGGATTTGATCGCAGTAGGAGTAGTGGAAGAAGTTCCCTATAATATCTGTAACAGTCCGATTCTCCCTATTCTGAAAAAGGACACGGATGCAAAGGTCTATCGGTTCATAATTGATTTGAGGGAGGTAAACAAGATCGTGATACCTCAGTACCCGGTGGTTTCCGATATCACGACGTTGCTTACCTTGGTCCCGCCTACGGCGACCGTGTTCTCAGTGATTGATTTGAAAAATGCCTTCTTTCCTATTCCCATTCACCCTGATAGCCGATTTCTTTTTGGGTTTACATTAAACAATAGATCTTATCGTTTTTGTAGAATTCCCCAAGGCTATACAGAAAGCCCTAGTATCTATAGTCAGGCTTTGAAGCGACAGTTGGATTCCTTTGCCTTACTCGAGGGGGTCGCCCTCATTCAATATGTCGATGACATCCTGTTGGCGGCTGACACCCTGGAGTTGTGCGAGAAAAGCACGATAGCCTTACTTTCCTTTTTAGCCTCCCACAATCACAAGGTCTCTAGGAAGAAATTGCAATTCTGTAGACCAAAGGTGACTTATTTGGGTCACCTTTTGTCTAAGGAGGGGCGTGCACTCACACCAGATCGTATCCAAGTAATCTTGGACACACCGAGGCCATCCACGCAGAAGGATGTGCGTGCATTTTTGGGCCTCGTTTCTTTTTGTAGACAGTGGATATTGGGGTTTTCACACATAGCTAAGCCATTACTAGCGCTCTTGACAAAAGACACGCCTATCCCAATCCCTTGGTCAGATGAGTGTGATGCTGCTTTTCAGCAATTGCGACAGGCCCTTTGTTCAGCACCAGTGTTAGGGACCCCTGATTATACAAAACCCTTTTCGTTGTATGTGCATGAGAAAGATGGATGTGCATTGTCAGTCTTAGTACAGATGCACGGCGACAAGCAGCGCCCTTGTGCATACTTTTCGGCTGTGCTTGATCCTGTCGCCCGAGCATTACCAGGGTGTTTTCGCTCGGTAGCGGCGACAGCTGTGTCAATACGCCAAAGTGAAGGAATTGTGTTGTCCCACACATTGTTGGTGCTAGTTCCCCATGCTGTGGATGCCCTGCTTAATCAAACAAAGACGCAGCATTTGACCAGTGCCCGTTTAACGGGATATGAGCTGACGCTTTTGGCTCCTCATATTACGCTGAAAAGGTGCGTAACGTTAAACCCGGCCACATTGTTGCCATACCCCGAGACCCAGCCTGAGGCGCAGAAAGCGCATGATTGTATTCTTGTGACTGAGGAACAAACAAAGGGTCGTATTGATCTCCAGGATACGCCCTTTTCAGAGGTAGATGGAGAATTGTGGGTAGATGGATCATGTCTGAAGCTACCAGATGGTACGGCTTCAGCAGCGTATGCAATTACCACGTTGCGGACGATAGTGGAGACAGCACGCATACCACAGAAATCAGCTCAAGCAGCGGAACTGATAGCGTTAACACGAGCGTGTGAGCTCAGTACAGGATTATGTGTGAATGTTTACACAGATAGCCGCTATGCCTTCGGAGTAGCGCACGATTTCGGCCTACTCTGGAAGGAGAGAGGGTTTCTAACGTCACATGGGGTACAGATAATGCATGGGGAGTTAGTCCACAATCTTCTAACTGCATTGACATACCCGAAGAAAATTGCTATTGTTAAGTGTAGTGCGCATAGGAAAGTAGTTGATAAAGTTGGAGAAGGGAATGCGTTAGCAGACCGAGTGGCACGGGAGACTGCGATGCAGCCCGGTACTACTGCCATGTATGTAGTGAAATCACAGGTGGAGAGATGGCGTGATGCAAAGGAAGAAGTGCGAGAAATACAAAGGACCGCTTCTGATAAAGAGCGGGAGCAATGGGCTAGCGAGGGAGAGTTGGATGACGAGGGTTGTTGGAGAAATAAACAGATGGATAGATGGAAGTTACCCACGGCTTTTGTACAACCTATGGTTCAAATGGCACATGGGCTAGCACATGTTGGAGCTTCCGCAATTGTGAAATTGCTTACCCAAGTCTGGGAGCATCCAGAGATTGCTAGCACGGCAAAGAGGGTGGTGCAGACCTGTATGATCTGTCTGAAGTATAACCCAGGGAAAGGCACGCGAACCCCAGCAGGAGGATTTGCGACGCCCACTGCACCCTTTGAGGTTCTGCAGATGGATTACATCCAGCTTGAGCGCTGTAACAATTTGAAGTATGTTCTAGTAGTGGTTTGCGCCTTCAGTAAATGGGTTGAGGCGTACCCTACGAAAGACAATACTGCAATGACCACGGCGAAGCTACTGCTAAAAGAGTTTTTCCCTCGATACGGCGTCTGTAGACTTCTGTGGAGTGATAATGGCCCTCACTTTGTAGCGGATGTTATAAAGTATGTCTTGAAGGGCCTAGGCATCACCCAGAAGTTCCACGCCGTGTTCCACCCTCAGTCTGCAGGACTAGTCGAGAAGTATAATGGTACGCTGAAGCTTAAGATCGCCAAAATCCAAGCTTCAACATCTTTGACCTGGCCGGACGCCTTGCCACTGGCGTTATTGTCAATTAGGTCGGTGCCACACTCTCGAACCGGCCTTACACCCTATGAGATTGTATTTGGACGCCCAATGAATATTTGGGGTCCACCAAGACCTAAGGCTGTGTATGATGTACCTTGTGTGATGATGAGTGATTATCTGGCACAGTTAACAGATAACTTGGTTTCTATTCATCAACAGGTCCGAGAGGCGGTCCCTGATCGGTCTACTGGTGAAGGACATGGTCTCCGGCCCGGAGATCATGTGATGATAAAGGTTTTCGACAGATCGAACAGTTTGGAGCCGAGATGGGTCGGACCTGAGCAAGTCCTTCTTGCAACGAGGACGGCAGTGCGAGTCTCGAACAGGAAGAATTGGATCCATTCCTTGCACTGTCGAAAGGTACCGCCCGGATTGGTGGAGTCTGCCGTGCTGACCGATCAACGAGAAGTCCTAGCAGCAGAGACAGGCTGTGCTGCGGGGCCAAACGACACTGAGGAGCTCTTTTCGGACCACACGACTTCTGGAGGAAGGCGATATCATCTGCGACCAAGGAAGTGAGGTTTCCAGTACCGGGACATACTGTCAGAACGGCCCTTGGGTTAGTGAAACGGAGAGCCGATGAGGCAAGGGGGGGGGATCAGCCCTGCATTAGTGTAGCGACACCCGTCTTGGCCCGCTGGTGAAGAAATCAACCGCTGCCCAAGGGGAAGAGTTCTGACAGACTTTTTAGTTTCAGGAAGACATCAGGGTATTGTTTCCTTTGACATGGAGAAGAAGAAAATTTTTTGTGCGTTGGGGTTCATGCTAACAGTAGCTATCGTTGGTATAACCACATGGTTTGTGGAGGAGGCAACTCCTGCCCGAGAGACACTTGTGTTGACGACTCCAGTGCCTGCGGAGCACTACTTTTATACATTGCCATACCAAGAGTTGAAGCATCGACAATCCTATTTGAATAACACTTTCATTCAGATGCTGCATCACACCCACGTTGCTACGAACGCTACGAACTGTTGGATATGTGGGATGATGCCAGCCCATCAGAAGAAAGGAGGTACGCCATTCATACCACTTCCTTTCTCTCATAATGGCTCTTGTAGAGCATGGTACACTTTGTTGTTTGCTACTCGGAAACCGACAGTGGGACGATTGCTTTTCAGACTTAATAAAGAATGTCATCAGGACAGAAATGGATATCCACAAGCAAATGGAACAATTTGGGAATGGGAAGAGTACCGACCGGACAATGAATCCATTCCCTATATCTTCACGAATACCAGAGACACTGTGGGGAAGGAAAAATGTGTGATCCAAGTGGCCCAAGCCCAAGCGGACCTGTGTGTCCAGAGTGTGGGTTTTATCCCTGTTGGTGTCAGTGATTGTATAACCGTATTAAACATCGATGGGCTGAACAACAGCACCTTCCTAGCATCCCATAATACCTATTTCGTATGTGGAAATAAAGGTTATTACCGTTTGCCGGCTGGGTGGTCTGGGGTATGCTATGTATCATTCCTATTACCTCCTGTATTTCTAGCACCCGCGTCATATCATAAGGATTTGAAGTTGTTGAATAATGTGACTGTAAATAGATATAAACGAACTTTATCGATTGATGATGTGGATCAAACTGATACCAGTTTGCAACAGTATATTGATTTCAACTTAGGACTGTTTTTCTTTGTTGGAGCTGCTTTGAATAGTAGGAAGATCCGGAGATTAACGAGAGTGGTAGAAGCTGTGACTAATCAGACTGCTGCTGCTCTTGGGAATCTTACGGAAGAATTACAGATAACCAGGATTGTTGCATTGCAGAATCGTATGGTATTGGATGTGATGCTAGCTGATCGAGGAGGAGCCTGTAAAATTATTGGAAGTAGCTGCTGTGTGTTCATCCCTGATCATACGCCATCCGTTTATAATGCCATTAATAAACTGCACAAAATAGCAGCTGAAATCCACACAGAAAACGGCACTTGGTCCTTTTCTGGATGGTTTTGGGCGTTGGTTACTGCCTGGGGTTGGAAGGTTCTAACTGGTCTCTGTATTATTGTAGCAATTCTGTTCCTTTTTTGTATGTGTATTCAATGTGGACCATTGTGCTGTTCCGTATGCATTTCATTTTGCATTCCAGATAAGAAAGCTATTGCCGATGTTGCCCGCCAGAAGGGTCTAGCTAAAGAGGTTAAAGGAATGATGATAATTGACATAAACGATGATTATTCTTGGAAACCGGATGTCTTCAGTAAATGCTGAAAGGGTCGTCTGTTGTAAATTAAAGCAGAATGTGATTAAGCATTTACTGAAAACATTAATGCTTCCCCTTTTATCGTGTTTTCCTCCTTATGTTGGCCGAAGTCCGGACTCCATTTTGTATTGACATGCTGCCATGTGTTCACCACGAGGAGAGTCCGACCTCTGTGTTAGTTGCTCTTGTAATCTGCCTAGCAACAGTTTATAAATAGCCCTCTTGTCCATCTGGCGCATGCCCAGACTTGACCACATCTGTTATAATTAGCTTTGCTTGACCATGTGTTTTCACGGGCCTAAGGAGTGTGTTAGCTCCGCCCATGTATTGATTCAGTATCGAGAATGACCCTAAATGGTAATGTTCTTCGACTTCATGTGGTATCCACCCACTCATGAGCCCCTCTGTTGTGTATAAAAGGGGACTGTGTACGCAAGTTCTGTGTGCTACTCCTCGCAATACTGAAGAGTGTTGTGTGGATTGTAGGACCACCCTTAAGGGTTAATAAACGTTGTTTTTGTACTTTGCAGTTTCCGTGCCAACTTCCTTATAGATTTCGTTACAGAAGAGCGAACCCTTGTCTCTTGCGGGCCTAGCTGGGGCTTGTATTCATCAACTGGGAATGGAGGTGCCTCCTCTGGTGTTGAGTGCTAGATGCATGTGAGCAACACAGACATTGGCCAGCATGGACTTGGCTATCGTGGACACTTTCACTCTACTCAGTCTCTATTTGCCTCCTCAGCCCTACTTCTGCATGTATCAGTTTGTCCACATGGTAAACCATGGCAAATTTTAGTAGGTTGGAATTGCCAAAATTCACTAGGAGGAAATCGTGTGGTAATTAGAGAATTACTCAGAATTCTGAACTATAGACAAATGGAAGTTTGTGCAGAAATCAGAATTTAATGTCCAACTCATAATTATGGCCCCAGAAAGAGTTCAATATTTA
Organism: Triturus cristatus; assembly: GCF_964204655.1. Lineage (NCBI taxonomy): Eukaryota > Metazoa > Chordata > Amphibia > Caudata > Salamandridae > Triturus > Triturus cristatus. The sequence continues at coordinate 149,276,441 of NC_140582.1, read as the reverse complement.
ACATCTATGTATATTCTCAAGAGTGAAAAACCATCCATCCACAATCGAGAGATGTTAATTAGGCAAAATCAGGGATTTTGTGGTTTTATCACTGGTGGACCTGACATCCTTGGTGTGGCTTCCCCCAAAACTGTATGCTTCCAATCCTCCTGTTTTCTGAATTTATTTTTGTTGTCATTGGGACTCTGTGCACTTTACCACTGTCAACAAGTGTTTGTGCTGTCTCTCTAAAACATGTTACAATTGTCTTAGACCTGATTTGCACAAATCTAATTTCCTTATAAAGGCCCTAGTATAAGGTACTACCTTTACTCAGGGCATGTAAATTAAATGCTACTAGTGGGCCTGCACCACTCATTGTGCCATCCACTCTATTAGAACTTTAAAACATGTCTCAAAACTGCCGTTTCTGCATTCAGTGAAGTTCTAGAGCTGCCATTGTGCTCTGGCAAAATCATAATTTTGCTCCAAACCTTCCTTTTTCATACAATTTAACTCTCCCCTAGGTTAGGCCCTGATTAACCCATAGCGCAGGGTAATTTGAATTTAATAGGGAGAACATGTGTTTTAAGTTTTACATGTCCTGGTAGTGAAAAACTCCTGACTTGGTTTTTCACTACAGTAAGGCCAACCTCTTCCATTGGATAACATTGGGTTACCCTTTTACATTTAATAAGCGCTGACCTTCGATTGAGAGCAGCTAGGAATATCATGTTTGGGCTTAAAAAAAGTTTTTTTTAAATTCTCTTTAATGGCAATGTCAGATTTTAAGTCGCAAATCTGAAAATGCCACTTTTGGAAAGTAGGCATTATCTTGCTCCAACCAATATGGTGTCTGCTGCCAGTGTCCTAGGTCACATGACTGTGAATACCTTAGTTGTTGGGCTTTGTGTATTCCACCCAGAAAGAGATACAAAGGGGGACTAGGTGTTGGCAGCATGGGCCATCCTGCCAGAATGATTGGGAGTGAAACTGTTACCAGCCCAATTTACATTTCAAAGGGCTTGCCTCCAGCACACACACAGGAACCTGACACTAGTCATTTTTCACCCCAGACGTCTTGGAATAACTTTTCAGAACCAGATGTGTGGGGTAGTACAGGAAATCTCCCCAATTGAAAGGCTGGCATCAGGTATAATTATTGGACGTCCAGAGCTAGACATCAGTACATTCCCAAACCTGTGGACTCTACAGAAGAAAGACTTCCTTGTTTCCCAGAAGACTTCCCTGCTGCTTGAGGCCAGCTTTGTTCCCCAGCGGAACGTCCTCTAGTACCGGACGATTGAACTGCTGCATAAGGCCTGCCTTGTCCCCCAGAGGACTGCCTTGCTGCTTGAGGCCTGCCGCACTCTCTGAGAAGGAAGACAGGACCTACTCCCATCATCTCAGGCTAACCTTAGTGTCTCCAGCAGTCAATAAGCTGACCTGCTGTTCTGAGCTATCAGGACTCTATAAGCTCCAGAGGCCTCCCTGCAACCGCCCCACTCACCAGCTGAACTGGACCTGCCTGAGTCCAGATGGTCTCTGTTGGGTGAGATCTTGATCCCCAATTGGGTGCCTACCCAGATCATGGATCCCTGGCTGGCATCAGAGTGTACTCCCACCTGTCTAAGTGAGGGTTCATCGGACCTGATGCAGCAAGACACAACTCGAAGCAGGACCTCACATCACAGCTCCTGGTGGGCACATCACCAGAACCCGCACAGCGCGGTGCAACTCAATACAAAATTTCACATTTCAGCCATTGCTCAGAGGTCTTGTTGAAACTGATGCAGCATGACACAATTCAACGCAGGACCTCACATTGCCGCCCTCACAGCTCCTCATCGGAACCAATGCATTGTGACTCACAGGCTTGCATCAAGGACATACAGTACATTTCTCAGCTTGGCTAACTTGGTCCCTGAATCCATCCTGCACTCCATCATGGTTAGCCTTGACTTTGTCCCAGTCCAGTGCGACCAGATAACCTCAGTTTGTTATCTACCTAAAACTTTGAAATTGCATGTCTTCGGTTCTACTGATTGAATGTTTGTCATTCTGGTATCATTTTATTTATTAAAACTGATTTTATATCTCTACATTAGCTTTGGATTTTTTCTTGTGTTGTGTTTTCTCCTTATTACTGTTTGTTTTGCTGCATACATATTTTACACATTGCCTCTTATTTCAGCCTGACTGCTTTGTGTCAAGCTATCAGAAAGTTAATTTAGTGACTTTTGTAGTTCACCCTGACAAGTATTGTGGTTGTTGCCTGAGTAGGGTTTTCCACCCCCTCAACCGATAACCCATTCTCTTGCAGTAGCGCACTCACTGTCCCAGCAACCACAAGCAGGGGCACAGCTTGGTCAGTAAGATTGGGGGTGTGATCTTCAGATTTTCCGACAATCAGACGGGCATATAAGTTTTTCAATACAATATAGGACAAGCAGGACACATGAGACGTGCAGAAGTAGCAATGCAAAGGGAGAGGAATGCAAATGAGTAGCAGTACTAAGAGAGAAAATGCAATATTTTGTTAAACAAAATGATATTTTGATGACTTTCAAAACAGAGGGGGGAGTATGTGTGTGTGTTTCTGTGTTTATGTAAACGTATCTGGAGAAATACGACAGACATTTCACAATACCTGAATGAAAGCACTTGTACAGAACTATTTATCAGAAAATGTATTTATTAGGGGGTTGTTACACCCCAACACCCCCGAACCTATACCTCTGACCACAAGGAGGACCTCTACATTCACAAATGAACCAATTTTGAGAAATGACAGTTCTGATTCAAGGAGATATTTAACCCGTTCTCAGGAGGATTATTACTGTGTGTGTCACCACTTCCTGTGTTTCCCTCTACTGTCTTTGCTAAGGAAATGGCAAAGGGCCTCATTACGAGTACAGCATCAGGAATTAATAAAACTGCGTTCCCATTAGTTCCTGCGTGCAGAATTTAAGGGGATACCAAGCTGAATCTCTAAAATCTAATGAGAAATTAGATATTCCAGGTGTAATCTTTAATTCTGGGTCTGATTTCTTTGGAAATTCCTCATTTTAGATTTTGACTGAAAGCAGCCGGGCAGTGTGATAGGGTCAGTCTCTGGCATTACTAATAATACTAAAATTGATCTTATGCTGAATTCTAAAGCTGGATACCTCAACCAACAGAGCAGTGTCAGCTGCATAGTGTTGCCCTGTTACAGACTTGTGTCTGTATTTTATCGATTTTCTAACATTATATTAGGTAACATATGTTATTGGTCCCATAAAAATACCTCTAAGAATTAAGGGGCATATTATCAAGACATGCGATAAAATTATTGCCGCTTTAGCGGCAGAAAATTGCCGCTAAAGTGGCGATAATGGGCTTGATAATATGCTCTATGGAATTCCAATTGAAGCTCAGGTTAGATGTCCTTCACATCTAACATGGGCTTCAATTGGTATTCCACAGAGCATATTATCAAGCCTATTATCGCCGCTTTGGCGGCAGTTTTCTGCCGTTAAAGCGGCGATAATTTTATCGCCTGTCTTGATAATATGCCCCTGAATTCTTAGAGGAATTCTGCTTTCTAATTGACCGGTTACCCAAAGTAGACTTATTTCTGGGCATATCAGCAAGGCGAGGCGATAGAATTATCACTGCTTTTGCGGCCGTTTTCAGCCAAAAAGCGGCGATAATTTTATCGCCTACTTAGCAAGCTCACGCTAACGCGTGTAAACTTGCATTAGCGTAGGAATTCCTAACGCCCAGCTTTGCATCTTTAATGAGATGCAAAGTGGGCGTTCCTGACCTGACATGACAGGAGAAATGTCGCTAAGCGACCTTTCTCCTATCATCAAGCCCCACGCTATGAAGCATAGCGGCAAGAAAAGTAGCGATAACCCCTGTTATCGCAACTTTCCTTACGCCTGCTTCAGGACTGACTTAGTCATGATATCCTATGAAAGGTGGATATCATGGCTAAGTTTTGAGTCCCTATCATCAAGCTATTGCCACATTGCGTGAGATTATCGCTGGGTTTCCAGTGTTAATCTCACGTTAGGCAGTTAGCGTGAGGATTTCTATCACTTTTGAGATAAGCGTTGCTAATAGCACGCTATCTCAGCGATAAAAATCCACGCTAGCCGGCGATAATTATCCCAGCGCTAAGTGCGCTTAGCGATAATTATCGCCGGTTGTTGCTGATATGCCCTTAAGTTTCTTATTAAGAAGGGTTTGATAATTTTTGGAACTACATTCTGTTGTTACATTGAATTCTCTATTTCGTGCACGCTTGAACTGTGTTTGATGATTTTGGTTGTGCTTCAGTACATTCTGGATGCTTAAGATTTGCTTTCGGTCACCATCCAACGGCCCACAGGGAGACTCTACCTTATCCCTTTGGAGAGCTGAGTCTATGTGCTGGCTGCATGGTTCAAGGGTGCTGAGGCTGCGGTCTCTCCTGCTTTTCCCAGGGAACTGACTTCTCAAAGGAGCAACCCAGTATAATAAAGTAACTATATGGGCCCAGTCACAGTATTATATGGTGTTCGCAGTGTTATAAAGAAGTTTTTTAAAACAGGTCCACTATAATGTTGGACGGCTTCACCCACCTGCTGACCAAGCTATACAAAAATATGATAAATGCACCTTCAGGAACAAGACCCAATAATGTTGAGCTATCTAGGCACTGCAGTGTCTTTATATGGTTTTATCCAATGTTTCTTCAGATAACACCCAAATGCTGCTGCTACTGCCTTTGCCTCTCTATTGCAGGAAATCGACACAAAGATCGAGGGGGCATATTCTCAAGGACGGCGTTAAAATTATCGCCGGTTTAGCGGCAGAAAACTGCCGCTAAAGCGGCGATAATGGGCTTTGTAATATTCCCTGGAGAATTCCAATAGAAGCCCATGTTGACACCAGAACATGGACTTCTATTGGAATTCTCCAGGGCATACAATCAAGCCCTTTATCGCCGCTTTAGCGGACTGCCGCTAAACCGGCGATAATTATTAAACCGCCGTCCTTGATAATATGCCCCTAAATGTTCGACTTTCAATTTCAAATGAGCTTTACAGCCATTGTGTGGTATTGGAGCTATTAAGTGGTATTGGTCATTCGAAATGTTGAGTCCTGGAATAAAACGCGTATTTTATGTTGTTGAAATGCGTGGCGTGACGACTGGGAAAGCTGTAATGAAACAGATGGGGAAGAGCATTTGAAAAGCAAGGCAGGACATTGTCGCTGACTGCCTCTGGAACCACGCGTGCAATGAAAGAAAGGGGAGTCCATTTGCATCTAAACATAGGCAAATAAAATCGCCCAATGAGGCTTTGACTAAACAGAGACAGAAAGTATAAACAAGCGTATGGTAATATTTGACCTCGTAAACCTGGTAACTCAACAAATAAGAACAACCTGAAACCGTGCTCCGTGCTCATAACAACTAATGCGCCAGAAGCCTCAAATCTAGCTGCACGAAATGAGTGCTTCACAGGCCAGTCCCCCTGCAAAATAGCACATTTAAAATTACACAAACCCTCTCTGCATGGCATAAATGTCAGGCGCTTTAGCTGTTTAATGAGAAGACATTCAACATGCATCCTTCAAAAGTTGTTAACACTCAGGATCTGACATGTAATAAAACTTGACTCCACAACAATAAAATATCTCCTTATTTGCTCGGGCAAAATCATCAATTCCAGGGAGAAATGCAGTTTGTCGCTTAGCAACCGGGTCCCATATCGCAGTGTTCCTGCAAATGAGGCATTACAGATGGAAAACGGATGAATTATTATGACAGTTGGTGTAGTCTGTCAGAAGGAACACGCTGCCACATAAAATACAAAGGGGAAGGAGACCAACGAGCATAGCATTGAAGCGGGGAGACGGAGAATACACCCCGGGATCTATTAAAGCGACATCATAAACAGAGGCGTCCGGCCATTGTCAGCAACGATGGCAGGGGCGAGGAGACCCTACAAAAAGCCACGGCTGGACGAAAATGCTGCTGTGCTGCAAAGTATCTTTCTATATGCACCTAGCAACACTTTGGACTGTTGAAATGTACTTATGCGTTATGTTCCCAAACTCATCCCACTCTGTATTAAGTTAAAGTAATTGTGTCTTCATGAGATATCAGGAGACCAGGACCTCCCAAAAAACCTGGCCCTAGATTTACAAAGACTGTGCGTCAGGTTTCCATCACTTTTTTTTCAGCAAACACGAAGCAAAGTCTACTGGTGGGATTTCAATCCAATGTGATTATAACCTAAAGTATTGCAACGCAGTGGCCAACGATGCCTTGCATTACTTTGCGTCAAGGGGGTATCTCATGGGTGCTGCACAGGCATTCCCATGCAACCAGGTATGGGTTTTGACACAAGTCCCTACCTACAAAGAACTGTAGACCGGGATTTACATTGAAATCCTGCATCTCCTTGAGGCAAGCGTAGCAAGAAGAAATGTTTTCATTTCTCGGGGCATATTTACAAACTCCTATCGCCACCACAACACCACTTTTAAAGACATTGTGGTGGCGATACGTGATATTTCAGATTGTTTATGTGCGGGAAGGGACACCTACCTGCACATAAACAATGAGTCCCCTCTACGCAGACACTCTTGCACTATGGTGCAAGGGTGCCTGCGTTGGCGCTAGGCAGCTCAATTTAGTGTCAGCGCAAGGGGGAAACGCAGGGCTGCACCATATTTTTGTAACAATGGTGCAGCCCTGCGTTTCTAAAGTGACGGAGAGTGTTGTTAGCCTTTTTGGCTTAACGTCACACTTCGCCACTTTCTAAAGTGACGGAGTGTGTTGTTAGCCTTTTTGACTTAACGTCACACTTCGCCACTTTCTAAAGTGACGGAGTGTGTTGTTAGCCTTTTTGGCTTAACGTCACACTTCGCCACTTTCCTTGTAAATATGCCCCCTCATGTTTTCATTTCTCCTTGCTTTTTCTCTCTTTGAACGTGTGCTGCATTCTAGAGCACACATACAAAGAAATCAATTATGTGGCCCCTCAAGGAACCCTTACTTGAATCTGGGGACCCCCACTGAGTCATTATTGGAAGCTGGGGACCCCTGGCATAAGCAATGTCTATTATTTGAGCTTCAAAACAATATACAAAAATAAAAAGACAAGTATATATCAAGCAAATGCTCAAATATTGAAATATTTTGAATAATTAACTGAATATCGAAAGGTTGCTACATTTTCTGTTTTGCTGATTTATTTGTAAATATGTCATTAATTCGAATTTATCAATTTGAATATTATTTAATTTTGTAACAGTCGTGCCACCCTGAGTAATCTTTGGGGACCCCCACTGGTCCTTGTACCACAGGTTAAGAACCATTGCCTTAAAGTATATTTTTTGTACAGGGAGTGATTCCTTCCTGCACACAAACTAAACTTTCCACAATGCAGACATTCTTGAACTATATCAAAAAGTGTGCCAGCACAGGGGGAGAACAGAACAAAGCCACATCTTAATAGTTAGAATGCTGGTCTTCTCTTTCCCGTTCATGTAATGCATTGCAGCAACTTTACGTGCTGCACTGCGTTGTATGAATTGTATGTTAATCGGGGCCATAGCATCTTTAAGTAAATCTCTTGCGCAGATGTAGTTAACACTCATTCTCTTTCTCAACATGAAGTTCAGATCTCTCACCGTATTGAGAACTATGGGCTTGATGCTCTTTTTCTCACTTAGACTTAGGCAAGAGATTCCTCAGGGACTTTCCTAGCTCTTTCCCTTCCCTCCAAGTATAAGATGCTCTGTTTGGTAGCTGAAACTGCCCTTGGGGTGATATTACAATTACATAGCGATTTTCCTTTACTTAAAAAATCATGAAAGCGAATCCATTTAACTTAGCATAAACATTGATTTGTCAGACTTAGTATCAAGGCCTCTATTACCTTTTCAGAGGACTCTACTATATTGCCCCCCTGAACCAACTTCTAATTTTGGTCCTTCACCTGCAGACTTTCTTACCCCTTCATTTTATTATATTCCAGATTTTGGATTTAGGAGATCTTAACATTTATCTGCATGAGACTAATCAGCCTGAAACCCCTGCTGTCAATGAATCTCTCCTCACATTTGGGCTATAACCATGCATCTCTGACTCTATTGATGTACTGCACATCGCTTCGATGGCTGCAGAACTGAATTGATTCCAGGAGAATGGATGGTGTATGGCAAGCTCTAGCATTTAAAAGTAAGAGACTAGGCATTGCTGAAGGAAAGACTAGAAGAAAATTAAAAGTGTTTTTTCTTTTACATTTGACCTCCTAGGCATGAGCCGCAGCTTCTTTAATTTTTTTATTGGCAAACCAGATGCCATGTATGGGACTTGTGTTAAATATAGAGAGCATACTTTGGCAATGATTTCCGCAATTCTCGACAAGGTTAAAACTGATAAATTGTAAAAGAAATTGGATTAAAAAAGATCATGCACCCCGGTCCGCATTGGAGTGGGAATAGAGTGGATGATGGCGTTCAGTGCTCGGTATGCCTTCACATGCATGCCCATAATTGTTATCATTCTTTTACTATCATTTGTCATAGCTTTTATTGCTCGAAGACTAGAGACCCAAGAGGATACACTGGATGAAACATGGGTTAGAGAGGGAATTTATTGCAGGTCTGCCACAGAAATAGTTGTTAAGGTGTAGGTAAACAGCAAAGTGAGAGTACATCAGAGGAATGGCAGTAGCTGAGATCTGTATCATGCAAAAATATTACAGCCATCGGTATCCATGTCAATGCTCTCCTACCTTCGTGTTAAATAGATTTGATTCATTGATCCAGATATGCGTTTCATCTCGGTCAGATGAAAAGGAGTTTATTCAAAAGTCTTTGACGGGTGCTAAGCTATGATCAGTTATGTGTGTGAGTGCTTTACTCTTTGCCTTCATTTCCTTTTTACCATGTTTTTTAATCAAAAGTCTTATTAGACGTGAGGTATAATCTCTTAGTCTAATAAGAGGTCTGCTAATGCATACTTGAAACTTCCAAATGGGTGGGGCATTGTTATTGATTTATGGGTGATTCTTTAGTATTAGGAAAGCTATTTGGGATTGGTGGCCTAGTGGTTTTCTGTTCCTTGTAGAAAAACAAGTACAACTACTGTCATTGGTATTTTATTGTGCTTTTGCTCATTCAATCTCACCGTGCATGATCATTGTGCCAAGGATTTGGGACATTTTCTTGTGCAGCAAGTGACTGAAGAGGTAGCATTAGAGTGGGAGAGAGCGAGGCAAGTCTTCCTGAGCGCTTCTATGTGGTGGATGGAAGCAGTGAGGTGTGGGACAACAGTCTATACTTTTGGAAATGACTACATTTGTAGGCGTAGCCTGCCCTTTTGTTTGTTCCTGAGTACTCCTTCGGTTGGGCTTCTGAGAATCAGGTGCAGAAACCTCACACCTTTTTGTGCCTCAGATGTGGGTGCTCCAGTTGGAAGATAGCCGCAATGTTAGCTACATGAGAAACACCGTTTCTACACAAAGACTGTGTTGTGGGAGGAGCCTGAGGCGGGCTAACGAAAACTGATTATACAGTTTGAGACAGTCGATGCACATCTCCTGTCTAGAAGTTGTGTATAGAAGTGGGTCCCAAGCCACCCACTTTATTCCAATTCCTCACCTTTTATGACCAGGGAAGGGTATTCTACACAGAGTGCCAGACGACTGCTGTGCAACAAGGGCTAGTGACTGCTTGCCGGTCTGCCTCCCAGAGGTGAGATGACCTGAACTCTGTACTTTCTTCTGGAGAAGCTGTGGATCTGACCAGAATCCCCTAGAAGTTGTCTGAGCAGTCTTCCTGGCTATAAACGCAAAGTAATTAAGCCTAGGTTTTGGCAGCATTTGACACAATGAAGAAAATGGTGTGCGTGTCAGCGACGATGAAGAGACACGCATTGTAATGTAAATCAATGCTTAAAATGGTGTGCGTGTCATCGACGATGAAAAGACACGCATTGTAATGTAAATTAATGCTTAAAATGGTGTGCGTGTCACCAGCAATGAAGAGAGACGCGTTCCCATGGATACCAATGCTTAAAATGGTGTGCGTGTCACCGACGAAGACGAGACACGCGTTGTCATGGAGATACTGCTTTTCCTTGCTCCAAAATGGCAGCTACGCAACGTCCACAATGCAGGACGGTTCCCAATAATCTAAAATGGCTGCCTTCACGCAACGTGATGTGACGCGATGATGTCACAGCTTGAAGACGGGAAGGCGGTCCTGATTATGGACAGATGAAGCGCAGGCTCGAGGAAGGAGCTGGAACGAGGTAGGTGCGAGGATAAATCTGTGATAAGTTAGATGCGCGAGGAGTAATGGCAGTTGCTTTGATTTAAAATTAAACACTTTTTCTTTCTCACGCGCTCCGAAAAATGGATATGTGGGTGTCAAAAGAAAGCGCAAAGCAGCCAATACCGATGTGCACAGAAAGTGACAGTTGCTGGAGCTCAAAGAGTGAACGCTTTTTCTTTTGTACAGAAAGAGAGAGTTCCTTTTTAAAGTCACAAAAACGCAGGGCAGGCAGCATAGACAGACACAAAATACCTCATATTTAGAAGTCAGAATAAGTTGTTCCTCTGCAGTTGTGTAGAAACAAGTTGATGCAGGAGAGAGGAGCCAGTTCAGAAGTTTTCAAAACAGCTGCGTGGGTTCATCCATGTAGCCAAAGATTGTCGTCATAATTTTGTAGTAACCAAGCTGACGCAAGAAGTAGGAAGCTGGTTATTTATTGGCTACATGAACAGCAGAGCCAGGAGGACCAGCTCTGCCAACTGCTCCAACAGGAATGTACAATCTCAATACAGTTGCTAGGAGACCATAGATTCTAGAGCACAGCAACATCACAGGATAGATAAGCTGCAGTATAACAAAATAGATACGTTGCAGTACAACAGATTTCTTTTAGGGTGATGTTTAGTCTCTGTATGTCATCAATGGAGGAAGTTTCTAAGTAGATCTTGGTGTCGTCCACATAGAGGTGGAAGGGAATATTAGCTTTTTTGAGTTAGCATGGAAAGGGGCTCCATGTAAATGTTGAATAGTGATGGGGAGAGAACTGAGTCTTGCGGGACACCCCTGCTTACTGGGCGTAGGTCTAACGTGCAGGATTTATTTTGATTTTTTTAGGTGCGGTTCTGCAGTAAGGAGGAAAACCACTGTAGGACCACCTCATCTGCTCTGACCCTTTCCCGCAGTACATTGATGAGCAGTTTGTGGTTAACCGTGTCAAAGGCTGCTGATAGGTCCAGGAGAATGAGTAGACAGCATTGATCAGTGTCTAGTGATTTATGAACATCATCAATGACATTTAGGATCGCTGTCTCAGTGCTGCAACCGTTTCTGAAGCCTGATTGATGTGGATCTAGGAGGTTGTTGCTGTCGATGTGTTGGGTTAGTTGCAGGAGGACACATCTTTCCAAGATTTTTACTAAAAATGGGAGATTGGAGACAAGCCTGAAGTTGTTGAGATCGTTGGGGTCAGAGCCCGTTTTTTTCAGTAGTGGCGTTACTTGACCAATTTTGAGACAGTCTGGCATGTCTCCAGTTCTTAGGGAGCTATTTATAATCTTGGTCTAAAGTGGGGAAAGGGTGAGTTTGAGCTGCTCAACCAGTCGCGCAGGGATGGGGTCCGAGAAGTGTGATGAGGGTTTGGCACTGGTAATCAATTTGATGATCTCTGCTTCAGAGATGGGAGTGAAAGATTTCCAGTTGATGGGAGGGTCCCTGGGTAGGTTGTGGTCTTCTTTGGTGGGTGGCGGGATTATGTTGGGCAATCTGTGGTTGACGTCCAAGGAGAGCTCAATCTTGGTGATCTTTTCATTAAAGAAATTGGCAAAGTTGTTACATAGTTCTTTGGTGGCAGTCACTGAGGAAGAGGGGGGCTTGGAAGTTTGTTGTCTAATGATAATACATAGTTCTTTGGGTCAATTTGTGGCATTGTTTAGTGCATTACAGAAGAATTAGGTTTTTTAGTTTTTGATGTGTTTTTTATATTCCCTGCGTTCGGATTTGAGTAGGTCGAGATGGACTATAGTCGGGTTGTTTCTCCAGAGGTTTTTTGCAGCTCTTAGTTTTCTTCTTTCTGAGTTTAGGTCATTATTGAACCAAGATCTTGAAGACATGGTCCTGGCTTTTTTTTGTTTCCATGGGGCAAACTGGTCGAGAATGGAGGTCATTGTTGCATTGTAGTGCGAGGTGAGTTCAATTGCCGAAAGGTTGCATGCAAGTGGTGGGAAGGAGTGAGCTTACCCTTTCTTTTAGGTTGGCAAGGGGGATCTCTCTTAGATTTCTCACCCAATGTGGGGATTCCTGTGTATGGGGTAGGTGGTGGCATGTCTGATTGATGTGGACTAGAATGATATGGTGATCTGACCATGTCAACAGGACGGATATGTTCAATAGTGATTGTGTCTTCGTGAGCTATGATGGCATCTAGAATTGCCCCCTTGTAATGGGTTTGTTCAGTGCAGTGCTGGGTAAGATTATTGTTATGAAGAAGTTCGTTCAGGGATTGGATCAGCGAGTTGTTATCATCGTTCCAATGTAGGTTGAGGTCGCCTAGTATTATGTTGTTGGAGTCTAAGTGAGAGCAGTGGGTTATCAGGTCTGAAAGATGTTCTCTGAATGGCTGGGTTTTGCCAGGAGGATGGTTGGGATGGCAGTTTAGTGTTTTTTTGTCGCTCGTCTTAATCAGGGTGGTTAGATATTCAAATGAGTTATATTTGAAGGAGCCGGATTCCGTTACGGAGATGTTGCTCTTATGGATGATCGCAATGCCCCCACCTCGGTGGTTCGTTCTATCTTTATTGATGATTGAGAACCCCGGGGGGACAAGCATGTCCATGATTGGGGGGAGGACTCATTCAACCACGTTTCTGTAATGAATGTGATGTCTATGTCATTAGTGAGGATGGTTTCTGCCAGTTCAGTGGCATGCTTGGTGGCCGATCTACAATTAACGAGCATGCAATTTGTTGACCCCTTTTCATTGAGTTTCTTCGTTGGGGGGATCATGGGGATATTAGTGAGGACAGCTGGAGGCCTCGACGTTCTAGGTGGGGAGCGTTCTCTTCCAAGTACCGTGATCACCTGGATTTTGGAGCCGGAGTTGACTGCTAAACGCCTTACTTATGGACATTGCTACGGTTGTTGTTTTGGGTCTTCAAGGAGGGGGTTGTAATCCAGCTGTGCCATTGAGCCTTGGGGGGTCTTGTGAGTTTAGTGTTGGTAACTGTGGATGGGAGGTGAGGGCGTTGGGAAGGCTCCAGAGGTGATGAGAGGTAAGATATGATATTGTTGATGCCCTGTATTACTGTCAGAAGGCCTTCTTGTCCTCGAAAGCACAGGAGCAGAATAGACACAATTTCCCAATGCCCCACTATGGCTTCCAACAGCACGTGATTAAATACACCGCCCGGTAGGAATCCAGAGGGGGGAAATCAGGTTCCGTTCTTGGGTCTTTGTAATCTTTCCTCCTTCACTCTTCTTCTTCTGTATCAGCTAGGGTCTTCTGTGGAACTGTAAGGCAACCTCAATTTACTCCTTGCAAATATACTTTAAATTATTAACTGGACATTTAGTTTTAACCCTGTCTACTTTTCACCTACCCAATTCCACGGTGACATGTGCCTCTCTTCTTTCTTCTATGTATATGTTGACTGCCTTGTCTGTAACTACAATTCAGATTCTCAAATTACTTTCACATCTATCACTCAATCTTTTCCTTATCTTCTTCTGCGATGCCTTACCTACAAGGTTTACAGAAGATTCCTAGTAATTCTTCACTCCTAGCTGGGTATTCTTCTTCCTGTATAACTTTTTCTTTTTACGAGGTGTGTATGAAGTGTTGAGTACACCTATGCTACTTTCCTTAATTGTGTGTGTTTTAGTTTTCTGGAAAAACTATAAGGATAGACATTCGCTGCCGTAAATCCTATCGTTACTATCTGGTGAAGTCGATAGTGTGGCTACTATGTTTCCTACAAATTCTACCACTACTTGGATACTTCCTAAGGAACTCCGTCAAGACTAGATACTACTGTGCAAGACCACTATTCCTCTCAGAAGACAAAATTGTGCACCAAATTTCAGACTCCAAACTGCTCCAAATACTAACAACGAAACCCCAAAGAAACCCCCAAAAATTGCTTACTAACAGCGCCTACTAGCGCTCCACTGTATCTCTGTTGGGCGTTGTAGCGCGACAAAGTTGGCACGACGAAGGTCCCTGACTAAACTTCGCGCCGCTCCAACCGTCGAACCTTCTTCGTCCTAGGATTCAGGTGAAGTGCGCACTTCAGCACGCGCCACACCTGGATGTTCCTGATCGCTCTCCTGTTCCAAAACACTAGACCGCTGACCACCGGCTGCCATCTTGAGTCGTCTTAACTGTTTAGGAAACCGGTACAGGTAATAACCAAACTCTATATGCAATTTATCTTTGCCAAACAAAGAGCAAATTGAGCGCGCTCGGACAGTGGTACTCTGCGTGGTTCTGACAATTACAATCTCTAGTTGGTTTTCTAGTGTCGTCAGTCTCTGAGTCATGATCAAAGAGTAGGGGGTGGTGGAGTTCAGGTTTCTGCTTTCCCAAGTGGGTATGTCCAGGTATGGAGTTAGCTTGCCGGAGAGAGAGGTTCCCACAGTGTGGGTGTTTGTTAAGTTGCCCTTGGGGGTGGTCGAGGTCCTGTGGCGTGGGGAGGCATGTCATGATTCTGGCGTCAATTTTTTGAGAGTTGGTGAGAGGAGAAGGTTAGGAGACAATGACTGAGGGTCAATTACTCTAGCTGCTTATTGGGAATAGTATTGTGGAGATGTGGGGAAGTGGAGTTCTGCATGGGGTTGGAGAGTCTCGGCTGTGACATACTCTTGATTGGTTCTGGCTGAGAGGTATGTATTGTGCAAGTCGGGGGAGGTGTGGGAGGGGGACAAGGTGGCGTTGGGGGGTGTAAGTTGGGGTTGGTGTGGTGTGTCATGGGGTTGCTTTGTGAATTCTCCAGGGGGGTCGGTCTGTAGTTGTTGGCTAGGGGGTTGTTTGATTGGGCATGTCGGAAATGGGTGAGGGCATTGTGTAGCGTAGGGAAGAGGGCGTCGAATGAGTCAAAATTGTCATTGCTGGCTTGGATCAGTACTGTACCGTAGCTGTAAATGGTCGCCGAGTTGTTGCCGCTGTGCTTCGGGCTGTTGGAGAGTGAGATCATCAGTTTGCAGCTGAGAGGGGTGCTGGTTGTTGTGGATATCTGGAGGTGGGTTCTCAAAATGGTATTCCATTCCTCGGGGTTCATGGTGTAGAATATGAGATCCATTTTCTGCTGGCCTTTGGAGGAGCAGTGATAAATATCCATGAATAATGTTTCCGGGTATTGTCTGATCATCCTTTGTTTGAAGTTTCTTTTTGCTCTGAGTGAGAGGTTAGGGGGGAAGATGATGGAGAAAGAATTTGGGCCGTGGGGTTTCATGTAGTTCAGTGTAAAGGAGCGGAGGGAAGATGAGGTGATCGGAATAATTTTGGCCCTGTTGTCAGTGTAGGTTGTCACCTAGGTTTTACCTCAGTCCGTCGGTCATAGAGGGTTAGACTGGGAGGCGGGGATTGAGGTTTTTTTTTCTTCTCTTGGTAATCGAGTTCGTGAGATTTGTTACGCTTGTGGTTGTTCCAGTAAGTGGGTATTATGACAGATTGCACTGTCAAATATAAGAATGGTCCTCTTCTCTTGTCAAGATTGCATTGTCTAGTATAGGTTTGGTCCTCAGGAGATGTCAGGTTGACTGTTGTCTTTTTGCTGCGGCGCCAATGATGCCGTGAGGAGGTGTCCGGTGATTCTTCATCAACCTTCCCTTCCTGACCTGATGAGGCGCTCTCTAGGGGAGTTGAGCTGTTGAGGATTTTTCAAGAGGGCCTTCTGGTTATTGTAATCATTAAATTCCACATTCTCTGGAATGGGTTTGTAATCCGGTATCGCTCCTCGTGCTTTTCATTTTGGATGGCGCTATGGATGTCAAAGGACTCGATGAGCTGCTCAATTAGGGTCAGGTATTAGTGTCCTGATGAGCGGTCATCTAAGTGTCAGGCACCTAAGTTTATATGACCACAAGTGGTCATCTAAGTGTCAGGCACCTAAGTTTATATGACCGCAAGTAGGCCTCAAGCTAAAGCTCAGAATAGAGTTGATCACAGTTTAGCTCACAAATCAGAGGTATCTGTCTGCTAGGCTTGCATTCACTATTGCCAGAAACAGCGTTTTTGTGGTAAACTTGTGACTTTCCTTGTACCTTCTAACATCAAAACTACATATATTACTTTACAATCTCCTAACTTAGTTCTTCTGTTTAAGCTTCATTTTAAAAGAATTCACATTGAATTATCAATCCAATAATGCACAGTAACTTTCATATCCTTTGATGGCGTCTAAACATTCAGACGTCCTACCAATTCTTAATATTTCCTGCGTGAAATGGTCAGTGCATAACAAATAAAAAATAAAGTGAATTCTTTTGGACATCATATAACGCATATAACCATACTTCACGTTTTTTACCAACAGTGTATATTTGTTTACATTTTTTTTAAAAAATGATACGTTTAGACACTCAAGTCAATAAGTGTTATCTTTGGAACTAGAATGCATCGCCATGCTGTTACCTTTAATGAAAAATGTCGATGGTTTTATATTGGCTTTTGTTGTTTTCAAACGGTTCCAATAAAACACAGAATTATTGAATGGAAGATTTCTTCCGATGTCATGCAGGTGACATGTTTTGCTATTTAATATATGAAAGGCATATCTTATTTATTAATTGCTCATGATTCTTTGGCCTCTCTTCTCATGGAAACCCTGTCAATACTGACTGACAGCTTTGGTTTCTTTCCTTTTCCATGCGGTCCTGTTTCAGGAGCATAGTTAGTTACTGGTTGATGGTGTGAACCCTGCCACTGGAAAGAGACATGCTTTAAGAGTTACTACAGTGCTGTCCGCGAGTTAATGATGTATTCCTCCATGATGGCTGACAGCCAACTCAGCGCAAGAAATAAGGTTGGGATTCTCGACCATGGAAAACTAGAGACTGAAGCACGGAATGATGCACCTAGTAAATAATTACAAAGAATATTATAGCATACTGTTGGACAAATTGTTATAAATTGGTGAAAATATTATCTCTTTGCCCTTTACCTTACAGACACAACCTTACAAATTATCTGATGCTATTAATCTGTTGACACAGCAGATATCCTGGGAACCAAAAAAGAAATTGATTCGCAAGGTCATAAAACTGATGTTCTACTTTAAATGTGGGTCTTAGTAATTTTTCAGTCAAGTTGCAAATATAGATTGATCACAATTGTATAATAAATCGATCAAAATGTAAGGAAAATAAATAGCAAAATAAGCATTTACAGAGTTACATGCGGTATTGATTTTAAAATGATGTTAAGGCAATGCAATAATTAAGCCAGGTCTGGCACCAGTACAACTATCACTCATCTTGAGAGATGCATTCTCTGCGGGTCGCAAACACGAATCAAAACATCCTTAAATTATTTTCCTGGAGGTATGCATGTTCTATGATTCACACCATCCAATGTGAATGATAGAGGTGTCAGGCTTTAGAGACCGTTTTCTGGCAAAAAGCGGAGATAATATTATCGCATTATCAACAAGGACACGCTAGAGCGAGTTTCCTTACATTTGCGCCCCTTGTCAGTACACCTCCCATCGCATCGCTAATGAGATGCAAAGGAGGCGTGCCTGACAAAACACCATGGGAAAATATCGCTAACCCAGCTTCGTCATACTAACAACAAGGGTTAGCGATATTTGAAATCGCGTGAAGTATGCCTTAACGCAGGAATTTAACGTCTGTTAAATTCCTGACTAAGGCATACCTAACATGGGGGGTGGATTGTGTGGCTAAGACCACAGGCCCTATCACCAAGGATATCGCCATTTTCCATGGAACATCGCTGGAAAACCAGCGATGTTCCATTAAAAACACCGCTATCACTGGAATAATTATCGCCATTGAGCTATGCGTTGTTGATACAGCGCTAGCTTGGCGATAATTTCCAGCGATAGCCGGCGATAAAAATCCTCACGCTAAGAGTGGCCAGGGATAATTATCGCTGCCGCTTGTTGATATGCCCCTAGGCCCGGATAAAAATTTAATGAAACCGGCACAATTTACGTAATTTCAGGAATTTTGTGCTGCAGTTTTATGCAAAATGACTGAAATTACGCCATATTGTCTTGTTATGTCAATATTCCATGATTTCTACAAAGTAATAGTGCAGGAGTGTGTGATCAAAGTGAATGACTGGAAGCAAGCTGCAGTACTTGCGCATTAATCATTATTTTTGTAGCATGAAAGGCGTCCTCACCAGTGTCTTAGTGAATACCTCTCCTTCACAGCTTAAGCGAGGGTGGTGTTGACAAATGATTATTTAAGAGCTATGCCTGTCTGACAGAAGCTCTTAAAAACAATGTAAGGGGAACTTTAACCAATTGGGATGCAAAGCCAACCATAGAAAAAGAGGCTCAAAAGGTGAAATGATGAGGGAAATAGATGAAAAGATTTTGTAGAGGCGTAGCCTCTATAGGTGTAGATGGTGCAGTGCCATTGACGTACAAAGGCCTAATGGGCCCACTGAAATCTGCTTTTTGCTGCATTTGAATTAAAATGTATTTAAATACCAGGTGGGGCGCATTTTTTCCTTGCACTAAGGCCCACAATATGGTGGCTATGCTACTGACACTGTGAAAGAGAGAGAGGGCTGGAAGGACGAGTGAAATGGATGGCATATACAAATAATAAAGAAACTGACAAGAAGGAAGGTCAATATGCATAAAAAGAGACATAAAAAGATGAAAGGACTAATGGTTGGAAGTTAAAAACAATATTTGCATGGGTGCGTGAAAGAATGGCTGAAACA
This sequence comes from Triturus cristatus, assembly GCF_964204655.1. Taxonomy (NCBI): domain Eukaryota; kingdom Metazoa; phylum Chordata; class Amphibia; order Caudata; family Salamandridae; genus Triturus; species Triturus cristatus. The sequence continues at coordinate 149,257,504 of NC_140582.1, read as the reverse complement.
TGCAAAAATCCTCCTACTGCTTAAGAAGCCCTCAGCTGACCCCAAAGTGTCAGCGAACTACAGGCTCATTTCACTGCTGCCGGCCTTCTCCAAGGTCATCGAGAAATACGTGAATAAGGTTATTTCACACTATGCTGAAAAAAATAACCTTCTGCTCATCAGCCAGTCTGGCTTTAGAGTCAACTATAGCCCTGAATCTGCCTTACTGGAGGTTTCAGAACATATCAAGGAGAAGATTGACTTGGGAGGGAAAGACATCCTGATCCTATTAGATCTGTCAGCGGCCTTTGATACTGTTCCCCATGATAGGCTCCTGGACAGGTTGCAGGAACTCAGAATTTGCGGCTCTGCATTAAAATGGCTGTCTTTCTTCTTGCAGGATAGAGGTTAGGAGGTCTGGACTCTCCCCTTTGTGGCCGCTTTCCCCGGTCTGAAAGTCGAGGTTCCGCAGGGCTCTATATTGAGCCCCATGCTGTTTAATCTATATATGTCCCCTCTGGCGCCACTGGCTAAAGCATATGGTGCTACAATTATTTCATACGCCGACGACACTCAGCTCCTTTTTACATTTGATAGGGGATCAGACTTCGAGGGTGAGAAGATTAGAATCTGCCTCACGAAGGTGTTTAAGTGACTGTGAACTAATCAACTGAAATGTACTCCAGACAAGTCAGAAACTATCTTTTTCGGCTCCCCACCTCTGGACGAATGGAGATGCAGGTGGCCTGAAGATATGTCACCTCCTCTCTCTGCACAACAGATGGCAAAAAATCTGGGCCTCATGATAGATGACACTATCTCAATGAGAGCCCAAGTCCAGTCGGTAGTGGGCACTTGCTTTGGCTTCTTGAGCCTGTTGAGGAAATTTCTTGCACTTCTGTCACTTGATTGGAGGAGGACTGTGGTCCAGGCACTGGTTACTTGAAGACTGGACTATCTCAATGTCATATACCAGCGCCTTCCTGAATGCCTGCTCAGTCGTATGCAGGTGGTCGAAAACGCAGCTGCCAGGGCGGTTCTTATGCTCAAGCCAAGGAACGATATATGCCCGCACCTCAAGGCTCTTCACTGGCTCCCAGTAAAAAAAAGGATCAGGTATAAAGCTCTGGTGCTATTCTTCAAGGCCCTTCACGGAAATCGCGTGTGCCACCTCAGAAGGAGTGTAACCCAATACGTGCCACAAAGAACCTTGAGATCTTCATACCTGAACCTAGCTTCTGCTCCCAGAATTTACTGTGCCCAGTCACGCGGCAGTTCCTTCAGGTTTCTGGGAGCACAGGCCTAGAACTTGCTTCCTGTGTCTCTGAGAACTGTGACTGAGTTAGCCATTTTTAAGAAACAGCTTAAAACTTGACTATTCTGTCATTGATCTGCCATCCTCCAGAAGCACCGTCAAAAATAGTTTCCCGCTGCGGGAGGGTCATCAGTTGGATTGTTGAGGAGGTCTGTTTAGCGCAGGGGCACTCTAGTTGAGTAGCTGTGTGCTATATAAATGTCTTTATTCATTCAAATGATGAAAGGTTGGATCAATGAGGGGGTGGACAAATGGAAGTCTTGATGAATGGGTAAGTTGATAAATGGATGCAAAATGATGAATGGATGAAAAAGAAGGGCTGTCTTGAGAGGATGGATACATGACGAAGTGGGAGTGGAAGGACAGAACAATTGATGGAAGAGTGTCATGGTGAAAGAATGGATAGACAAAATTATAAAGGAAGGATGGAACATTAAAAGGATGGTTGCATGAAGATATGAAAAAACGGATAGATGGATGGATGCATAAAAGTCTTAAAGGGTGGCGAGATGGAGGGAAGGTGAGATTGAGGGAAGTCATCTAGGCTGGGCACAGCTTCCTTTCTTTGCTCACCTGATGACATTGGAGGTAAGGATCAAAGTGGGGCATATTTCAATTATGTGGCTACTTCCTTGGTCCTAATGTCCGAAATGGATGTCAGTGATGGTAGAATACGCCCTCCCCTGACAGCGACGCTGCGCCCGCCCACACCCGTCCACGCGCGCGTTGCGCAAGGAGACGGAGAGCTGGTTGCCGAGGGGCCGACTGGACTAGAGCTCGGAGTTCGGAGTTTACCGGAAGCTGCTGGTTTCCAGAACTTTGACTTTCGCATGGTAGTTGGGAATGTCTCCTGGTCTTCTAAAACAATGACCGTAGCACCATTGGCAAAAGTCCAGATTGCTACATTTTATTCGCTGAAAACTGGTTGGATTTGTATCCCACACTTTTACAAAATATCATTTTTGTTACATTCATTATCGACCAAGCAGCCAGAGCATGTAGCCAAACATCTGTGTCTTAGGATACCTCCACTCCAGCCAATCATCAAGCCTACAGGGAGGACGCTGCTGCTGGTCACGCTTGCTCTGCTCAGTGCAGTGGGGACAGAACTACCATTCCCAGCATTCCCGGCAGCGTCACCGCCCCCACCAACGACGACTTCCGCGCCTGGAGGCGCTAAATTCGAACGGCTCCCTCGGTGGAGCGGGTGCTATTGCTGTGGGCTGAAACCAAAGGAGTGCCCTTCTACGCCTCTTACCTGGGGACCGGTGTTGAGCTGAACAGGGGCTGCTGCACGCTCGCGGAAGGCGGACGCTCCTTCTTGCGTTGCTGTTGCTGGTCGCCCTTGCTCTGATCGGTGCAGCGGGGACAGAACTACCATTCCCAGCATTCCCGGCAGCGTCACCGCCCCCACCAACGACGACTTCCGTGCCTGGAGGCGCTAAATTCGAACGGCTCCCTCGGTGGAGCGGGTGCTATTGCTGTGGGCTGAAACCAAAGGAGTGCCCTTCTACGCCTCTTACCTGGGGACCGGTGTTGAGCTGAACAGGGGCTGCTGCACGCTCGCGGAAGGCGGACGCTCCTTCTTGCGTTGCTGTTGCTGGTCGCGATGCTTTGCTCGGTGCAGCGGGGACAGAACTACCATTCCCAGCATTCCCGGCAGCGTCACCGCCACCACCAACGACGACTTCCGCGCCTGGAGGGGCTAAATTCGAACGTCTCCCTCGGTGGAGCAGGTGCTATTGCTGTGGGCTGAAACCAAAGGAGTGCCCTTCTACGCCTCTTACCTGGGGACCGGTGATGAGCTGAACAGGGGCTGCTGCACGCTCGCGGAAGGTGGACGCTCCTTCTTGCGTTGCTGTTGCTGGTCGCGCTTGCTCTGCTCGGTGCAGCGGGGACAGAACTACCATTCCCAGCATTCCCGGCAGCGTCACCGCCCCCACCAACGACAACTTCCACGCCTGGAGGTGCTAAATTCGAACGGCTCCCTCTGCGTTGCGGGATGCGCGCGGGCGACGCCGGGCTGAGCCCGGGCAGAGTGCGGGCCGTCTGTGGGCGTCCGGGGCAGGGAGAGGCAGGGCTGGGCCACCCCCCTTTCGGCTAAGTAAGGTGGGGGTTTATCTATGATTATCGATAGCACCTTGTTGCCCATTGACCGTGTTGAGCATTCGTTGCAAGGACCAAACCAACTACTATTGATTGAGCCCCCTTATTTGTGCTGTTACTTGTGTCGCCTTGGTGGCCAATTCCTGAGGGGTGTTGATGACGGTTTATTTTTTGTTGCTCCTGTGCACTATCGTGCAATAGAGTGATTAGCTCCCCCAAAATATTGTGGGCTTGTTTACTTTTTCATTTTGAAAGCTTTAGGAGGTACTTTGTGGGTTTAGCTGTTTACTCCACGCCAGGTGAAAGGAGAGGGGCGGGGCTGTTTGTCGCCTGTTTTCCTGATACGGCTACGCCCGAACTGTTGCATTTTTTAATTGCGCTTGGTCGTAGCAATAAGATTCTCTTTGTGTTTTGTGTACAACGTTTGGGTGATTATTTAATAAGTATTTGCAAAATTTTGATTACTGCTGGTTGCATTTATAAGAAGTGTTTTTAGCCTAAGAGTTAAAACGTGTAATATAAGCACATCAATGGCTAAAAACAAATCAACTATGGATAACTACCTAGTAAAGGTGGTGAGTAAAATTAATAATGACAGAAAAAAATCATTGGGCCGTGATAGTAGCACGGAGTTAATATCTCCGACTACTGATGCTAGCACCATCCCAAGTGTTATTGCACCTATTGTTATTGACTGCTTATTAGCAGAGTCTCCTGCACTAATGGTTGTGGACCAGGATGTATTGGACCTGAATCTATTAGACGAGCCCAGGGTCGCTCCAATAGTTCGCTCTCCTGTAAAGAGAGCAGTAAGGAAGTGTAGGAAAACGCAATTTAAGGAAATAAACTTTAAAGCATCAGAGCAAGTGTTAAAAACAATGACAGGGAGACTCAAATGTTCTCTGTACTCGCTAAACTCTGCTTACCTTTTCCATCCCTGTTGCCCAGCACAGCTTCATTCACTTGCATACAATCTACGAGTGCATTCAGAAACCCATTTATTTCCTCTCTGGGCAAACTACAAACAGTTATTCTAAAATTAAACCAGGGACGTGTCACTAAAAGACCTGTCCACACTTATCAGACCTACTTTATTGCAAATGTTGCCAGTCAACTATGTGCTGTTGGTGGCGAGATGGCTATAAAGAACACTCACAGAAGCTTCGTACCGCCTTAGTTCAGCTTTGCCCTTGAGCTGCAGGGCGGAGCAAAGACTTCAATTAGATTCCTAAAAAGATGTTTTTGGGATAATTCAGATGTTTTTCCCAATTTTAAACAGTTAAATTTAACAAACATTATCATTCCCTTATTTTCATCCCCAAAACGTATTTCTATAAATGGAAGACAGAACTCGCATGCTTGAAAGATGCTACAGGTTGGTTGGTCCCCAGAGAGATTCAACCAGTGTTACTGGGTTTACTCCCTGTTACCAAACATAAGAAGCTGAGTTGGAGATTTGTCCTTCCCGGGCTAGTATTAGTGAAAGGACGCATTGCTATAGCGTGGCTGTGCTGTACGCCCCCCGTTAGGTGAGGCTTGGCTGAATGATATGTGTGAGTGAGCGACTGCAGAGACAGTCCAAACGAAAGATGTCCAGAAGGATGAAAACCTTGAAGACGATCTCAAAGCATATCTGCTGTCTGAGTTGCGGGAGCCGCAGAGCCCAGAAGAGCCCAAGGGTGTGAGTGAGCAGGAGGCGTGGTTATCCCTGGGGCATTGACAGATGGATGGTTAAAGTGGAGGAGGAACTGGAAACTCTTGAGATATCTGGAATGGACATACACAGTTTATTTTTGCAGGGACACAAGGTCTTGACACGAGGTGAGGGGAGGGGGCTGGGGGAGTTAATTTATCGTTGGTATGAGAATCCTTGAACAGAATGGAGGGAGAAGGTCTTCTTAAAAATATAGAATATGTATCCTATTTGTTGTTCTTTCTGTACCGATTGCAGGCAGGGCAATGGGATATCCATGTACATGAGATTAATGTGGTTGTGCCCCACCCCCCTTCTTGGTGTTGTGTGAAAAAATGTGTGGTAATGTTTTTCTGCCCTATTAGGCTTTGTGTGGCAGGGGGAGGGCGAGAAGGGGAGGAATGTACCTTCTATGAACTCCTACATCTAACCTGCCTGTGTGTGATTCTTAAATGCTATTAAAGTTATGTAAAATAAGCATTGGTATAGCCAATAGGTCTTGCCTTTGGGATCTTATAAGTTTTTAGTTATGTTTTATATTATTGTATGTGAAAGCTTTAACACATTTATTTAAATCAAAAGTTTCTTTTTTATTTTAGTGTTACAGTATTATATAGCGCCTGCAACAGCCGGAGCTATACTAGCATTTTACAAATAGTTGCTGGGAAAGTTACAACTAATTTATGTCGCACAACAGTTGAAAAGGTCACAACAGAATGCATAAGCAAAAGTAAGAGAGCAAACGATATCCCTAGGTAAGGGGGTGATGCCACAGTACATGTCAGAGCAAAAGCGTAAGCAAAGTAAAACAAGAAGGCACGCGCACATCTGAAAGAAGCCCGGGGACAAACTGTGTGGGTTTGCAGTCGGACTTTAACGCCAGGAAGATAACGCGATGTGACGGTGCCGGCACTTGTAAAAAATAGTGGTGAGTGTGAACTGATAAACACGGTCACTCTGTGTGCATCGGTGAAACACAACGAATGTGCACTAGTTAAACAAAGTGATGAGTGTGAACTGACAGGGTTTAAGTGGTAGTCACAATTACTGTTCTTGTTAATTAGCATGTGCATAGCTCCCAGTTTGCCACTTGGATGTCATCGCAGTGCCGCATAACCTCTGCAAGCTGGCAAGCAATCGCCGTCGCCACCGTAGGAGGGAATGAAATATCCGAGGGGGCACCCTATGATCGCAGCCATGATGGAACATGCAGACCAAAGCGGAGTTTGTTGCACTGTCCTGGTTGGCAGCGGCAGCAGCAGAACTCGTGAAAACCAGCTGAGCTCCAGCGGCACTGCCAACATTCAAGGGAAGCGGAGCGCATAATTACTGTTGGAAGTGACGCCGAAAAGTGATTTCAACCATTTATAACTTACAGGCTGAGCCCCAGGGAGGGCAGGGCTCCCAAGAAGAATGAGATATGATATAAAAGGATCTATGCTGCAGAGCTCGAAGAAGTGATCTTCTGAGAAATGTGAGCTGCCAGCCACGCCCTAGATGCTGAGATGAGGAGAGGGAGAGCGAGAGAGTGAGGGGGGGTGAGAGATCAAGAGAGTGAGGGGGGAGAGAGAGAGGGGCAAAGAGAGAGTGAGTGAGGGAGAGAGAGTGTGAGAGAGAGAGAGGGGGAGCAAGAGAGTGAGGGGGGAGAGGGAGAACGAGAGAGTGAGGGGGGAGAGAGAGTCAGGGAGAGAGAGAAAAAGAGACGACTTAGCTCACCATTTAAAAGTATGAAACTTTTTTTTAAGACAGACAACATGCATCATATGAAATACAAGTATTTTGTAAAACAAATGGCCCCTGCAAGAGCCGCTGCTTCCAAAAGCCTATGAAATACAAGTATTTTGTAAAACAAATCGCCCCTGCGCGTGCCGGTGCTTCCAAAAGCCGGTCCGCCTAGAAAGTGAAAGTGACCACGAGAAGGGAAATGTAAACAAGCGCGCTTGTGAAAGCTCATTAAAAATAAAAAGATGGCCCCTGCGTGCGCCGCTGCTCGCTCCCGCAAGGTGGATGCCGCCATGCACGAGTGTGTGCAAAAGAGCTGACCGATTTCTAAAGGTCATCTCCTAGTGCAACGCATGCACGCTGCCTAGGCGAGCCCTAAAAATGGAAGAGAGAATCAATTGCCTGAATGCTGAGGGATGCAGGAAAGAAACCACCGGGAGAAAAAGCCACTACAGATATATCCATAGATAGATCAGGGCAGTTGTATGTTATAATATTGCTCAAAAGATATTGTACTACAAAAATATCATTAAAAAAATAACGACTAGATTGTGCGGGCATGCATATATAGGTAACTATAGATTTCCTATTCTAAACTCCACATCTATTTACATAGACAGTATGTATCATCAATGGGCATAATCTGTAGATCGAGTAAATGTATATTTATTTTAGGAAACAAAAATGTTGCCCCATTGGTAAAACTGTTTCGTCATCTGGCGGCCTTTCCATGACTTATAAGGACCCCCTGTTGATGTGATATCCTTCTCTGAGCAGATGCTGCGGGTGCAGGGTACCCCCGATAGCGGCCCCTTTTGTTACAGTCGATGGTCATTACCTGGCTGCTAAACTCTGTATTATTTTCTATATTGATTGTAGTGTTGGTACTCTTGATGTTGTTCCACCCAGTACTCCAGTTCCAGTGTTTGCCCTCACTCACTGATTCAGGGTTCCCATGACTTTCCCGAGTACATTCTGTCTGTGCATGAGTTTCTGTTAAGGGGCTGCCAGCCTTATTTTGGTTACTAAGTTTGCTTTACAAGTGTTGCCCATAGGTGATGCGATTTAACCCACTGGGGCTCCACTACCACAAAGCCTTGCTGTACCTTCCCTAAACACCCAGGGCCTGATTCACAAAGGTAAACGTACACTTTTGTATAAGCTTAATATTTTTTGATATTCACAAAAGGATTTATGATTAGTACTTTCACGAGTGCAGAGTTTCCGGAATTAAATAGGTCTGTTTATATGGGGAGACTCTGCACTCATACTTATACTACTCGTAAATCCCTTAAAAGCAAACAATCGTAGACTTACATAAAAGTGTAAGTTTACATTCTCGAACCAGCTTCTCAGGGTCTTAACTCCCCGATGAATTGGAAAGCACTGCTGAAGTGGCTCCATACTAAGGAGGTAGATGAGGCCATGCTTTAGGAGACACTTCTTCTAGCGTCAGGAACCAAGAGGCTCCACTTCTTCTGGTATTCATTACAATGTAATGCACCAGCTCCTAACAAAACAATGGGGTGGCCTCATATTTAGGCGTGGCTTACCACTAGTGGTGGACTCAAACTATGTTGAGAGAGAGAGTAGAGTGGTTGGATACGGACTCGCATGTGCTCATGGGCGGTCGCGTTCTTCGTCATTTAAGGCCCCAATGATCAAAAGGAGGACTTCAGTGGTACCCTCTTCCTACTCCTGACTAGCTATTCCCAAAGTGAGCTTATCTTAGGGGGGGAATAGTCTTGGACTCCACCTTGAACAGTTCTGTAGCTCAGTATAACACATACCCAATTCCCTCAAACCTGGCACAGGGCATGCATGATCTCTGTTTGCTGTACATTTGGAAAAAAAACTATGTGGGGGAAAGTGACTACACCTACTAAAGCAAATTGCACTAGTATAGCACTTTTGGGGGCACAAGAGATGTCCTGAGTTGCAAGTAAAAGAAAATAATTATTTTAGATATCTTTTAGCTATTCTAAAAGCTCCTCGGCCTATGTAATGCATTCCTAACTCGGTGCCTCATTCCTCACCGACTTAATTAAATTACAACGTATTCTGCTCTGGCACAAAATATGGACGTCAGACTACACAGATCTACATGAACAATAATTATTGACTGTCTGAAATTAAGTGCATACAAGTCTATACCATGGTTGACTTATGTCCAGCAGTTCCTTGGTGATATGGCCTATCCAGAGTATTTTGAAAAACCAGAGATAATAGTTACCATCAGCAGAAAGAAATTGAAAACAGAGGCAGTGGCTCATCTGGAAAAGCTCCGCCTGACATTTGAAATCCAGAACCCTTCTGTTTTACACAATCAGATTATACTAACCACTTTTAACATGCAGCCTTATCTTAAAAAAAATTTAAACTCACGTCATAGGTTTGTCCTTACACGCCTAAGATTGGATATATTCCACAGATTATGTTCCTTTCCCAAAATGAATGATTGGTCAGAGGATCTGATAAATTGTCTGTGTGATGGCAGGCTGCGGCAGAACACTATGCACATGGTTCTTTTGTGTAAATTTAATTCTAAATATAGGAAGCGAGCAACCCCACAGTGGTATGTTGTCAAAATTGCATGTAGAGATCCATTATTAAATGATACCAAGGAGGTTTCATGGGTTTCCCTTTGGGATGCCACTAATGCGATACTGAGAGGAGCGTTTATCAATCTTACATCCACCTTTGCCGATTAGCCAAGACCCAGAAGGCAGACTTGGGCAGTCTGTCCCAACTTGAATCCCAGCACAAAGCCACTGGTTCTAACAAGGTCTACAGGGAACTGAGACGGGTTAGGGTTAAATTACAATAGTTTTATGTGACAGATGCAGAGCGGAAACTATTGTTGATCAACCAAAAATATTATGAGAAAGGAGATAAAGTACATCAGTTTTTGACATATAAATTGCAGTGGAAACAAGGCAAACCCATATTCCTGCCATTAGAGACAAGGCGGGGGTTTCCTACACAGACACAACCGATATTCTTGGCCTCTTCAACATATATTATACAGTGCTTTACCAAGTTCACCCTCCATCAGTATCATCCCAAACACAACATTTACTGGATTTTTCTTTCCAACATGTAGACCCTGCACTAGTCTGAGAATTGGAAGAACCCATAACCACCGAAGAGGTAAAGCATGCCATACACCAATTGAAAGATAACAAGGTCCTCGGGCAGATGGTTTCTCAGTGTCTTTTTATAAAGCTTTCGGTGAATTGCTTACAGAACCCCTCTCCAAGGTCTAATGAATTTCTTGTCACCAAATCTGTCACGCTGAAGATGCTAGAATCCACTGTACCCCTAGTGTTGAAACCGGGTAAACATCTGTTGGCATGCTCCTCCTACAGACCCATTGCCCTGTTAAACCACAATGTTTAAGTCTTCACTTCCATCCTAATCTCCCACCTGCACTGCCTCTGACTGCTATTGATGTCTAGTTGCCATTAGGGTTTCCCCACAATAGACAGGTTTGCGATAATGTGCGACTGGTAGTGAATGTCATTGATGTGGAAGAACACTCAAACACAACCACTCTCCTTCTCTCACTGGATGTGGAGAAGACTTCATATGACGTTTTATCTGCTGGTCAACTATGTATCCCCGACTGGCCGAATCAGAGTCAATGGTTCCCTTTCCTCTTTGATACTGCTTGGCAGGTGCTTCAGTCAGGGGTGCCCTCAGTCTCCACTAATTTTTGCTCTCACGATGGAGCCATTCGTCCACTGCATTGAAACAAACCCCGGGATTCAAGGTTGATGGTGAACAGTATAAATTGGCACTCTTTGACAATGATGTACTATGTTTTCTTACACATCCCGAGACATCGTTTCTGCAGTTATTACACAAAAAAAATGTTTTGAGGGAGTCTCAGGTGTTCGCATCAATTATACAAAGGCTACGGGCATGGGGGTAGCTGATCCAACCCATAGGATTCACCTCTTATTCTCCACCTTTGGCTGGCTTGGGCGGATTCCTCCCTGCGCGATCTTAAGACCCATCTGAAAAACTATGTTTGTAAGTTCTTCGATCATATAATTCCACTGGTGCTGGAGGCTCTACTTGAAGACCTCTACCCCTGGGAAAAAATGGAGATATCATAGCTAGGCCAAATTAATTCTATAAAAATGAACTCTCTACCACGACTATTGTACATAATACATACTCTGTCCCTTTGGATCCCTTGAGGGACTATCCAGCAAGCCCAATGGCAGCTACTGCAATTTGTGCAGCATAACTCCATACCCTGTACACCAAACAAAACACTCTAGCAGAGAACACTGGATGGCAGGTTAGGATTCCCCGACATAGAATACCATGTACACACCACCCAATTACAATATGGACTGCCATAGCCCCCTCTACACAAAGCATTAGGTGCACCTGGAACAGTAATGTTCAACCCTTCCTCTACAGCATCTCCTGTGGTTGATTTCCACCTTCTCAATCCCCACTCCATGTCACCACGACCCTTCTTAGGCAATGGGACAGGATCAACCGTAGTCAGGCAGCCACTACTTACCCCTCTCCAGTCATGGACTGGGGAAGAGAGGTGCCCCCTCTGTTGAACAACCTTTACCAAGATGGCACCACCTTAGACAGGCGATCTTGCAGGCAGCGCTTTCTTCTGACCTCCTCATGTGAATTCTGCTTCAACCAACTGGGCAAACTCATCCACTGTGAAAGTCAAAAAGTAGTGTAGCCAAGGGGGAGAGGAGTTGGCCTAATGGCTAGGGCAGTTGACCTCGAATCTGGGGAACCGGGTTTGACTCTCGGCAATGACGCTGAAAATCCTTTTATTTTTGGCAAATCACTTCCTCCCCCGTGCCTAACAAACAAATTAATGTGTCTTCATGTAACGCAACTGGTGCTATGTAAAGCGCTCTGATACCCGATACCGGGTCAAGTTCGCACTATATAAAACTCTGTAAAAGACACACAAAAAGACAAGCCTGGAACAAATTTTGCACAGGGGTCCACTAAGAAGGGCATTATCCACCTGTACTTGGTCCTCTGTGAATTTTTTCAGCCACAATGACATTCATATCAGTTACAGTGGGGACAGGTCCAAAGCACAACTATCTCCGACTACACCTGGAAGTGGTTATGGGGGTGAGGGGCCTACACCTTTATTTGTTTACAACATAAGGATGATTCTTGTAAACTACTTACAAGATCGTATTTTATCCCAGTTCAGGAACTCCAAATCTCTGCTGGCGGGGCTGTGACTCTAGGAGTACTTATCTGCACATGTGGTGGGAATTGGTATGTCATGTGCTTTTGGGTGGAGATGTTTCTGTTGATCTCCAGAATGTGTTAGCTGACCTTGCCAATGGATCCCTTGCAGCTTTTGTTGAGAGCATCTGAGGAAAATTCCGCCTGTCCATATACTACCCCCAGGGGCAAGCTGTGTACCTTCTTCCTACTAGCGGCTAGGCTCACTATGGTTCACACCTGGAAGGGCTCCCTCCCACCAAGTCTGGCTTTGTGGTGGAACAAGATATGGGACATATATATGCCAAGGAATTAACACTGTAACTCCGTACCCTGCAACAATATCATATGGTAGGCCTCTCGTCATCTGATAGTGAACTGGAGCAGGATGGTTTACTGGTTGTGTTAGAAATGGGATTCCTGGTTGGCTGAGGTAGGCACCCTTCCCAGGGAGGAACCACCACTCTAGTCATGGTAAGCTAGATACACAATATGATAACCTGTGTTCGTCCTCTGGTAGCTTTCCACAGAGCAGTCAGGATTAGCTACAAAGGCAAAGTGTAAAGCATTTGTGCAACGGACACACAAAGTAACAATGAATACAGCACAAAAAGACTCCACACAGGTTTAGAAAAAAGGGGAATATTTATGTGAGCAAAATGAGGTCAAAATGACAAAAATCTAATCCGTAGAATTTGAGATATTCATTTTTACAGATTAAATACAAAAATAGTGTTTAGAAGTCACAAGCAGGCAAAAGATTACTTGAGGTCACGAAGGACCAGCACAAATCCAAAGTTCAGGCCAACTGCGATGGAGGGCAGGATAGCTACAAGATCCATGTAGGGCCTGCCGAGAAAGTACTTTGGATTGAGCAAAGCATCGACGCAGAGGGCTCGATGTGTTGATCTTTTTACGCAGTCAAGTTGCTACATTGCCATCAATCTTCACTGAAGTGAAGGCAGGCAAAGCTTTCTCGTCGAGCAGGCTGTGGAACTGCTGTCATCGGGCAGTGGCAGCAACGGCGTCGAAGGGCGACGTAGCAGAATTTCTCACGCAGTTGATGCAATGCATTGTTTTTTATGAAAACAGCTGCAGAGCCCACTTCTGAGGCCCAGAGCTTGGAGGGGTTACAGCAGGCAAGGGTAGGACTCGCAGAGTCCAGCAGCCCCAGCAGAATGGTAAGAAGTATTTTGTGTCCCTAAGACTTCAGGAAACAGGAGTAAAGCCAGCAAGCCCTTGGAGATTACTTGGAGGGAAGGCAGAGTCCTTCCAGCAGAGTGACAGAGCTGCAGGTAGCAGGGCAACAAGCAGAAAAGTAGTCCTTCCAGAAAAGCAGGGGAATGATCTATCAAAACTATGCACTGCCACAATGTCACAAAAATTTAAAGATATTGGCACAAAGAGCCTGATTTAGACTTCAGAGTAAAATATTTACTCTGTCAAGTCTACGCATTAAAATACGCTTTTACCATGATGGAGTAACTATACTCCGGGTTTAGAGATGTCCACCAGCCTAGCAGACATCTCTAAACATTGGTAGGAAACGCTGTTGCTTCTGTTTCTGTCAATGTATTACAAGTTTGTGGATCACTCAATCAATGTAGTCTGTAAAACCTTTAACTTGCTTTTGTATTTTCAGAAACAAAATCCCAAAGCGAAAATGCAACAAAAAATGGCACTCACACTATAGCAGTTGGCTCCCTTGGTGTGGGGGTCTTTTTGCAGTTTTCACTGACCCTCACCGATAGGTTATAACCAGCAGTGACACGTAGTAATAACTGCTGGTCGAATGGCCAAGTCTCCAAAGGCTTTTACTCTACAGGGCTGTCAGTATGTCAGCGATGGAAATGAAGTAGTCACAGACATACTTAATGGCTGTCCATCAGTAAATCAGGGGGGCAAACCTTCAGTTTGGTGGAGAGGATACTCCATCACAGCCCTCTCCCAAACTCTAAACTAAGCCACAAAGTCTCTATATGCCAATTACTTTCTAGTGTGTACATTTTTTTCATTGGAAAGTGTATTTTTGTAGTGCAAATTGGGTTTGGGGCTACTTTTAGTGCAGTAGGCTTTTCATGGGCAGTACTTGGGCATTCTTCTGCAAAATGTGTTTTAACGCAAAGCCCAATCCAATAACATTTTTTAGATTGGCCCACAAAATAATCTCTCCATGAGGCATACACAAAGCTGAAGAAATGTTTTTATTTCTTCTTACATATCCCACATAGCATGTGTGCATCATGTGTGAGTTTTTTTTTTACCATATTCTGGATATAGGATGTTGTAGTGGAAGGTTGTCCTTCCAATATAAATCATAAACTAGCACACACATACATTTATACTGTGGTGAAATGACATGCAATTGTGCTATGCAACCTTAAAGATCACCAGTGCAGGGGAGAGAACAGCAGGCCATATTCATGGCTTTGTTTGACATTTCCCCCCTCTGTAACACAGCAACTTGAAAATATCCAGACTAAAGAAATGCATAAACTCCTAACATGCAAAGTAACACCATTTGCTAACAAACAACCCATACCTTTTCTGGACTCATAGGTTATCCAAAGAGGTAAATTGCACTTGTGAATAAGTTACACGTGTAACTGTATTCTTACTGTTTCGTGTACTACTTATGGCTGCTCATCATTTCCAAGGATAAAGTTACTCAAAAGTGTAGACATACATGTCTATTTACATCCATTAGTATAGAGTGTGGAGTCAGAACAATCCTAATTTACAAGTTTAAAGTTACTATAATTAACTTGCAACCATATTTTATGTGTGGCAGTACATCCCCATTTAAGTCAGTCGTGAATAGGATACCTCCGTTCTCAGGGCAGAACATTCCCACTCGGACACAGACCTCCATGTGGTAGTCAATAGGAGACCTCTGCATAGAAGTAAATTGGAAAATTAAATCGACTTGAAGGAAATCAGACATAAATGTTGCCCCCTCTAAAGAAAATGCTATTTTCCTGTTCATCCTCTGGATTATGCAGCCCACATCTGAAGGCACTGCAGACCAAAGCTCATATCAAGAGGAAGGGAAAGTTTACTGAGGAGGAAGAAACCCTTGCACTAAAATTTGTGGTAAAATACTAAAAACAATTACCTTGGCTGCTGCACTTCACCTGCAGTGGAACCCAGAAGTGGGCCTTATGGCTGGAGGTCAAACTTTGCAAATGACTTGGAGGAGGAGGCCCACACAGTGGGGGATATTAAAAAGAAATGACAAGACAAGAGGAATGGGTAAAGGAGGAAGAGGATACCCACACCATGGGGTATAATAAAAAGGATATGTGGCAAGATGAGAGAAGGCAGAGTAAGAAGTAGTTCTTCAGCCTGATAAAGTTCTTCCTGGAATGCCAACTACCATCTCACAATGCAAACCCACCTGCTACATGGGCTGCCTCTTCCTGACAACACTATTGTAGTGTCAAGTAAGATTATAAATCTCCCCCAGCTCTTTCTAAACTCTAAATCCAAACCTGCAAACCGTCATCCATGTCTGCCGTATACTCAAACCTGCATTGTTATTTGTACATCTCATATATACCCCTAACAAACACCCTGTAAAGCACACCCTATAAATTCATACATGTTATGTTAAAGTTGATTTTAATAATCTTTCATACAGCAACCCTTTTGAGTGAATTGGATGCTTCATATAGGCCAGACATAATTGCAATTGCAACTGAGCAAAACACAGGGCAGACCTTGACACAAAACCCACACTTACATGGAAATGCATCCTTATGATAAAAATCCCACTAACACACCATAGAGGATTTTTGTGACTTGTTTTATTAAATCCTAATGCTGATGGGGCTGACTACGATGATTCATGGAAAGCCATTCGGAGGCTTTCCGAGCCTCATTGCGGTTTCAAAACCAACAACCTCATTACAATGGAGGCTGTAGTTTTTTAAACCAGCCAGACATTCCAGCTGGTTTACGACGGGCTCAAGGAGCTCATCTGCTAGTCAGAACCGGCATGTAATCCACAGGGGCGGTGTTTTACGCCATCCGGATTACGATGCTTGGTTTCCGACAGGCTTTCCATGCCTGTTCTTCTTCCTGTGGCCTCCGGTTTGTGCCCAGTACTGGGGGATGTAAAATCCCAGTAGTTAAGGGTTAAAATAATGTTCAACTCCAATATTTTGAAAACATTATTTGTTTGTCAAAAATTACTACACATATAACGACAGTGAAAAATTTACATACACTACAACTAGATCATGGTTGTATTTTTAATTATTTGTAGTAAATAAATAATTTTTCATTGTTAATAAAAATGCATGCATACAAATTGGAATTATTGTAAAAATTATTTATTTTAAAATAATTCTTTAAAAAATGTAAATAATAAAAAGCTATAAAAAAGTATACTTATAAAAAATAGATTGAGAAAACACAGACAATGTATACAATAAATTACTATAACTTTTAAAGTTACAATAGAAAAATGCACACAGATGCTCACACTTTATCCCTATTATGTTTACTATTACCACAAAAAAATTGTCACAATGGCGAAAGTATTGCACCTCGTGGAAGGTCAAATTTACTATTCCCACTCCAAACTTAGCCAATTTATGGAAAGTGATGGACTTTCACTGGAAGAAAACATGGTTTCCTTCTCCAAACTTTACCACATTGTGAAAAGTTTTAGGGGCTGACTATGAGTCTGGCACCGACAGTCTTGCGGTGGCGCAGCAGCGGTGGTCCACCGTCGTGGCAAATACGACGTTCAAAGTCAAACCAGCACTGGCCGCCGCTGCGCCAGGGAAAAGTCATTCCCTTGTGGTGGCGAAGCTGCGCCACAACGCAATATACAGAGCAATATACGGAGCAGGTACTTCCGCAGTCTCCCTCATCATATTACATGTTCTTGCACTGCCAGATACATTTAGGAAGGCACAACATGTGCCCTCCGTCTATATTCCCACAAAGCTCCAGCACGAGATGGACATCACCGTCCATGCCGTGCTGGAACTTTTTTGCCATTCCCATTTTGGTGCCTGTTTTCCAGGCACTGCCATTGAAAAGGCAAAGGACCACCGGCAGTATTACGAGTTACACATTTTAAACTTGTAATTTTGCCGGCAGTCCTTGCGCAGCTTTGGCACAGTGGAGCCAGCGTTGATCCGGCGCTTTTGCACCAAAATCGTTATCGGGCCCTTAGACTTTAGGGGGTGGGTTGGGAGATCAGATTTACTATTTCCACTTCAAACTCACCGAAAGGGCTTTTTACCAGCCCCTATTCTCTTCTCTCTATATATAAATAATCTAGTGAACTATCTGGACGTCCTGGTTATTGATGCACTAAAAATAGGGGCACTCAAAGCCCTGAGACTTTGCTCATTTCTAAAACCCCCTCAGGCTTGCAAAGCCTGGTGGACCGTTTTTATTATTATGTGCTGAAAGACAATTGGAATCGCACATCCAAAAGACAAAATTTATGTCCTTGAATGCTGTTCATCAATTTGCTGTTTCAGTCACACCTGATTAGAGCATAGTTTAGCTCACGCAATCTTTTGCCAATAGATAGAATCCCATCAGGTACACCAGTCTTGTAGGACAGGTGTCTTCTGAACAGGAAGGAGAGCACACCCAAATCCATTTCTGTCTTTTTAGACCTCCTCAGTGAGGCCAAGACTTAAGGTACAGCAAATAGGTGACCCATGTATCGAAACCCCTCAAATGTAGAGTGTCTTACTCAGCAATCAATAAAAGCAATAGGTGGAGTACTTGAATTATTCTCAACCACGGATAATTACTCTGGCTTGCATTACAGTCCCAAGTGTTTTGCTCAATGGGCCACTAAACACATTCACCAATGTAATGCACACAGGCATGGTCCTTCTGTAGTAGGAACATCCGGGTCTAAAATGTCATTTTGCATCACATGTTGGTGACCAATAAAACTATAATAGATAGTTTTCAGTCATAAAAACATTCTACAAAATTGATGGATTGAATGCTTGAATCAATCTCAGTCACTGATATTTACTTTATGCTGCATTCCAATTCATCATTTCTTGCTTACAGTGCTGCTAAAAGTGGTTCAGTGACAACATATCAAAACTAAAAAAATCGTGGTATATAAATATTGTGTCAAAAATATTGAGCACAAAAATGTAATTATCCTATACTTATAATGTAAAAAACTAAAATATAGAAAAAAAAGATACTGTTATACTCTAATATCGAAGACAAAAATATTGTTTTTAACATATATAGTTAAAAAATATTAAGCATTAAATATTTTGAGATTTAACAGTAATATAATTTAAATTAAATTTAAATATTTTAAAAATATTTATATAGAAACGTTATAAATATTTTTAGAAAGTCATGTATATCTATGTGTGCATGTTCATTTAAAAATATATATAATTAAAAACTATTATTATAATAATCATTTTAATTTATGTGCACAATAACTTCAAAACCATAACAAATGAACTAGAAAAAAAATGTAAACAATATAAAACATATATTTTACCAAAATCACAAAAAAATTATAATAATAACATTTTAAATACACAGAAACATCATGATAATGGACATTTAAATTATGCAAACTATAAAATTATAGGAATAATACATATACTAGTCCAAGTCCAATCTCTGCAATAGTAGGAAAAGTGTTGGACTCAGTAAGGGTAAAAATTACTATTTACACTCAAGTCTGTGCAACAGTAGGGAAAGCGATGGACACAAGAGGAGTAAAATTTACTGTCCAATCTGTCCAACAGTAGGGAGAGAGTTGGACTCAAAGCTTTGGATTGCGGTGGGGTAAAAATTACTTTTCCCGCTCCAGTCCGACAGTAGAGCGAGAGTAGTTCACTTAAAAAAAAAATTAAATATTTTAACAACTACATTAAATAAGAAGAAATTTGATTATTTAAAAATAACATATATATATTAAACATTTTAAAACACAATTTAAAAATATATATTTATTACAATGATTAATAAATATTTTAAATTAAAAAAATAATTATATTATCATTAAAATGGCACACTATATTCTCACAGTAATAACAGCTAACAAATAATATGTTATTTTCAATTAAAAAGCATGACACAATAAACATGTAGCAGAATAAATAACACACTTTTTAAAGAATAAATACCTATTTTTACATTTATTATAAGTTAAATAACTTCCTACCCTATACCTCAACAAACTAAACAACACATACCTAAAATATATCTTCTGATACATAATTAGTTTTCAATTAAAACAATTATCAGTGATTAACCAATAACAAAATAATTGTATTGAATAAAATGGCCACTTTTTTCACTACAAAGGCAACAACACACACCTAATATGTAAATGAAAAAATATCTTCTTTACATGATTTACATAATTAATTATCAAAGAAGCAATGAATAATAATTATCTAACAATACATTGATATTATTTAATTAACTTGCCACCCTTTACCCCTACAAACCCAAAAACCCACAACTGATAAAAAAACTTAACTTAACCAAAACCTTAATTACACAATTACATAATTAACTATCAATCAGATAACTAATAATAATTAACATTAATTATTATAGTTAATTTCCTTCACACCCTTTACTCCTACTAAAACCACAACCCACGCCATAAATCTAAATAAAAATTACATTATTTACAAAATTCACATAACCAATTATCGAATAAATAATGAAAAATAAACATTTCATTATTATTTAATTATAATTAAATTGCTTTCCACCCTATACACATACAAACCTTACAACCCATACCTAAAATTCAACATAATAAAAATAATTAACTACACAATTACCACAAATAATTATCAAATAAATAACTAATATTAATTAGAAATTATTTATAAATAATTTCTTTCTCGCCCTGTTCCCCTATAAACCCTACAACCCGTTAACAGCACTAAAAATAACAATAAATTATTAAATTAAATTGAAAAACAACTACAAATGTACAAACTTTATTTTAAAACATTAACAATAATTATACAAGCAATTTATAACATATACAAATGAAATATATACTAAAATACATAAGAATAATTAAATTAAAAATTGAATTTATTAACAATTATATTTTTGTATGTTATATTACCAACATACGTATTTTTAACACCAATATTACTTACCTTAAAAACAATATTCTTGTCAACAATATTTTTCCAAACAATATTTATGTGCCACGATATTCACAATTCTATATTTTTGTATCTTGATATTTTTTTAAATATTTTGATCGAATACCACTAATAGCAGAGACCAGCGGTTCTTAACCTTTTGACTTCTTTGGACAACCACTGAATCATTACTGGAATCCAGGGAACTCCACTGAGTTTATATTGAAAGCTGGAGACCCTCGTGTAGGAAAGTAGGATCTGCTTCTTATGGTTACCTCCACATTTTGCTTCTTGAACCCACTGTTTTCATTAGTCTGGCTGGGATCCTGCTAATCAGGACCCCAGTCTATCTGCTTTCTCCCTTAAATTGATATGTATGTACTTTAGTACAACTCCAGATTGGATACTGGGGAACCCTTATCAGTCCCTAGGATATGGTACACATGTACCCAGGGCATACGTACCCCAGAGGCCTCCCATGGGCTGAACAATGTATAATGCCACCCATGAGAGGCCATGCAAAATGGAACCTCAGGTCTGCTACTGCAGCCGGTGTAAGCTGGTGCTTGCACCAATTGCGAGAGATATAGGTTCACTGTATCTATATATATATCACTACACTTAAAACGTTATAAGTCACCCCTACAGCAGGCCTTAACAATCATGAAGGCAGAGTGCTGGGTTTTACGTGAGAGGGGGCTCCTGCATGAGCAGGGCCCATCTGCAGGCTTTGTAGACCCTTCTCCCGGGATGTACGTGATACTGCCAGACATATAGGTAGAGGTGCATTATAACCTCGCAGTAAATGCTATCTCGAAAACGACTGCAAGGAAGTATGTCGTGTTTGGTGTCAAACACCTTGGAATCATACCTCCACACCATTAACTGGTGTCAAAGGTATGATTCCTCCCCTCAGAACCGAGGTTCTGGGGGTACCTAAGTCTACCGGTACCAGCTTTCTCGAGCCTTACAGCACAAAATGGAAGCTGCCAGCCACAGACACGAGTCTGCCCTCCTGCTGCTGAGTCAAGCTTGCGCAGAGGAAGGTCGGACAATAGGTATCCTGTCACAGGGAGGTGTGACCACATCCCAGACAGGATTTAGTGTATTGGGGCTGGGTGGGTGCGCGGTCTCTGTGCCAGAAAGTCTGCATGAGGGGCACATTTGTACATAGTCCAGCTCAAACCAGTTCTGGGAACCATTTGCTCCTGCTCTGGTGCGAAACTGAACAAAGGACATGGGTGTAGCCACCCCTCTGTCCTGTCCCTCCCCTAGGAGGGCCCCTAGAATCTGTCCAACCCTTTCCCGTGGGTATAACAAACATGGATTACCTGGCTACAGGACATTAGATTTTACGTGGACAAGATTCTGCAAGAAGATACCACTACAATTCGACCGTCTGGACACGCTGAACTGCGCTGGACCTCCCTTGGCCTCGACTTCATCTTCACTTGCCGTCCCCAGTCTCGCCACTGTCTGTGATCCATACAGGCTCCATGCTAGTCCCTATGGACCTCCAGGACAACAGAAGAATCTCCCTTGGGGTGAAGGAGTCACTCCCCTGCAAACCAGGCACAGTAACGCATCTGACTGGTTTGCTGCTCCAGAGCTCCTGCGAACTCCAAAGACTCCAGCAACACAGGAGGTGGGTTTCTGAAGGTCTCTGAGGTTGAGCTGCCCTCACACTAAGTTTGAGGCAGATATCCCTTGTGGGGACCATATACCCGTACTCCTGTGCACCTCGTCCATTTGCAGCTGCACATGCTTGTTGTCGTGCAACAATTACATGCATTGGGCCATTTGTAGCCCTGGCCCCAGCACTTCTTTTCTGAGAAGGGCTCTGGCATCCTCTCACTTTGAGCCCTGCTGGCTGGTATCCTGTGAAACCGCCTGAGGGCTCCTCGCGACTCCTGTGCCATCAGCCTGTGGGTCTTCTTGAGGGTCAAACTTGTTTTAATTGGGCTCCCCTGATTTTTCCAGGCCTGCCCTGACTCCCCTCGCTGTGGTGAGTCTCCTGGTCCTTTCTGGGCCAAATCGACACCGAATTTGACTATCTCTGTTTTTGCCGCTGCCAAGGCGTGTTGGTGCTCCAGCCGGACACTGACCCCTCAGCACTCGAAATCCATCGTGGGATAGCTCACCTCCAGCTCCTGGTTATCCTAGACATGCCCAGGTCCTCGCAGCTGAAGAGTCAAGATCCCCGTCAACACACCTGAAGCACCCAACATCAGTGGTCATTCGTCTACCGAGCCCCTGGTCACCCCAAAGTGACCCAGACTCTGTCCCCTCTGCTTTCAGGTTCTTCTCATCTAGAATCCACGTTTGGATTCCACAGGTCACTTTTCTTACTTCCAGCAGCAGCATTTCTTTGTCGACATCCATAGAGAACAACAAGGGTTTCTGATGCCACTTTATGCCTATGCACCCGGCTCCTCTGGGATAGGTAACTCTGGAACGAAGGTATCCACGGGTGGGGTGGCTCTCCAAACTCTTAAATTCCAAGGGTTGTCTTCGTAATCTGCTGAGAAGTGTCCGTAATCTCTAAATTTCCCATTGAATTGTACGGAGCACGCAGTTGTCTTCTCACACTGCACCTGTCCTCTGTGGGCTCCCTATTCACTCACCTTGGGTGGTTTCTTGGGGTCCTAGTGTTTCTGCACCTTCTAGACTAGGTCTAGTCCTGAGTCGTGTTTCTTATACCACTTATTTATTATATGGTTTGGTCTCCCTCTGGAGCCCACTGTGTATTGTAATACTTTCGTTTGATTTGATTCTTTGCAACTGTATTATTTGATTTGTGTTCTACCCACTTGTAGAGGATACTAGAGAGTGATATAGATAATAAATACATATTTTTATAACTACTGTGTGATTTCCTTTTCATTTAACCAATACCATAAGGTTGCATTCTGGCATAACAAGGTGCTTAACATTCCTTCAAGACTTAGCCTGAAGGCTGCTCTCCATAGCTAGCACTAGGATAGCTTTCAATAAATGTTATCTTTGACCTAATCACCATAAGGGTTGTTTGGAATGGTACATGGGGCCCACTTTAACTAGTGGACAGCATATACCAGGCCAACTTCTCACACTGGTGTGCAGCGGTTGGGATTCAAGCCTGCATTGTTTTACCAGAAAATATTTTGTATTGATTAACTGAAAAAAACACTAGTTTCTAGGAACATATAATACTAGCTTAAGATAGTAAGTTCAACTGAACTTGGGGTTGGATAAGTCAAGGGTCTAGCACACCCTTTCGCCAACCTAAGAGAGTTTAGATCCCACTAGTTTAGGTAGGTGCCTACACCACACCTCACTTGGGGGTCTATTATGATGTCGGGCAGATCGCCACTGCCCGCATGGCGTCGGCGATCCGCCTGACATCATCCCCCCTCCGTCTTCCATTTCCCCCATCAAATCATGATGGCGGGGGGTACCGCGGCAGATGGGAAGACCATCCGCTGCTTTTCCGCCCGGTCAACGAGTCGACCGGGTGGAAAAGGGTGGAATATGGTGGCGGTGTCTGCTAGACACCGCCATCCATATTACGATGGGAGCAGGAAGCAGACTTTCCGTGGTGGCAAGCATGCGTTTTCCACAGTTGGAGGCACGTTGTGGGCCCCCAGGATGTCAGGGGAGTGGGGGGCACATATGGGGTACCTATGTACCTATGTACCCCCCTGCATTGCCACAGACAAAGTGGCAGGCACCGTGCCTGTCGCCTTGTGCATGCCAATGCACAACGTGCATTCCCAGCATTGTGGCAGGCGGTGCTGTTAGCACCACCCGCCACAATGCTGGGAATAGGGGATGCCACCGCCGTGGTGGCATCTTAATTGCCGGTGCCGGACCACCGCAGCACTGGCGTCCGGTCCCAGCATTGCTAGGGTTTCGTCCGCCCGCCATCCTAATAGGCCCCTTAGTATGTCTTCTACTGGCAATGCCACTGGTGGCATCCTGCCTACTAAATATGATAGCTTTGCATTCACTGAATTCAAAGCCATGTGTGTATCTAGGAAGCTGAAGACAGGGAGAAAAGCCAACCCTCAAAGTCTCATAGATGCATTACTGCTAGATGACATTAGGAAGACTCCTGAGTCAGATGAGCAGGATAGAGTGGGTGGTACAGGGGAGGAGGATAGGTCAGGAGGGGACACCTTCTATGACCTAGAGTCCAACCCTGGACAGGAGGATCAAAATGATCCACCCCTGATAACTCATATCACCCAGTGCAGGAAGAGGGTCAAGAGGGCCATCCCTTTATTCCTCCAAGGAGAGTGCAGAGTTTACCAAGGATATCTAGATATCCCTCTGCTGAGTCAGATCATTCTAGACATTCTGTAGGAACCTCTGCTTCTAGTAAGAGGGATAATTCTTATGACAGGGAGTGCCAACTCCTAGAGCTTGAGAGAGCTACGTTTAGGCTCAGGCAACAGCAGGTGGCCCTGGATAAAGAGTCCTTAGAGGTTCAGGAGACTAGAAAGAAATTGGGACTAGAGTCTCATGGTGGCAGCTATAGTGTCCCTAGGGTTAGGGAACACACCTTTGATCATAGGAACCTGAGCAAGATTGTCCCTCACTTCCATGTAGGGGATGACATCCAGAAATGGATAACTGCTTTGGAGAGGGCATGTAAGGTACAGAAGGTCCCTAAGGGCAGTGGGTATCTATCTTGTGGCTCTCCTTTGCTGACAAAGGTAGAGATAAGTTCCTCACTATTAGAGAAGAGGATGCTGACAATTACTCAGTCATGAAGAGTGCTCTCATTGAAGGGTTTGGCTTAACCACTGAACAGTACAAGACTAAGTTCAAAGACACCCAGAAAGCACAGACTCAGGATTGGGTAGACATTGTGATTGTGCCATTAAGGCTCTGGAAGGCTGGTTACATGGTAGCAAGGTGAATGATTTTAAAGGATTGTACAACTTGATTATGAGGGAGCAGATCCTTAATAATTGCCAAAACCAGTTGTTGCATCAGTACCTGGTTGACTCTGATCTGACTTCTCCCCAAGATTTGGAAAGGAAGGCAGATAAGTGGGTCAGAACCAGGGTAAAGCAGAAAACTCAGAACAATGGTGGTGAGCAAAAGGAACCCGACTAAGTACTCAGATAAGGGTGGGGACAAAAATAAAGATCAAAAGTATTCATCAGGGCCCTAAAAACTGGCATCTGGGGGGAGTCACAATCTAAAAAGGGAGAAGGCAGGGGGGTGGCCAAGATGGCGACTGAGTAGGACGTGCCTGCTCGTCGCTCCGATGCCCTGCCTGGGCCCTAGCCTCACAGCGGCGTACAGCAGACCCACCGACAGAGTTCCAGACCCTAGGCTGGTCCAGTGTACACCTGCGACATCTGGAGTTTGAGAGTGGAGCGGTGCTGATATCTACGCGCCAGGATCGGCGCATTGGCCTGTGATGAGATCCCCGTGGCCTGTTGGATGAACAGCATGTGGAGCCACGCTGAGGCCAGCTTGCACCCTGAGTGTGGGCCCAACGGCCGTTCCCTGGAAGATCAGAACGGTGGCGGGCTGGCGCTTGGTGGTGGGGCGCCTCTGCCCCAGCTGGAGGTGCTCACCGGAAGAACGGAGAACTGACCAATCGGAGGCCCCCTTTGATCAACGGGGTGTGTGACAAGGCCTTTGACCCAGAGGGCCACTGGCCCCGATCGGACTGCCGGTGTGGGCAGACGGTCCCGGGATCTACGGCACTGAGGTACTGTTGGTCCCCCCTGGGCCCCGCAATCCCTCACTCGTCTGGGCCATATGTCCAGCTCACTGGTGAGCCTCCCCCCGCCCTGTCCCACTGGCGTGTTTTCATCGGCCACACTGGGAGGCGGCAGGCCTCGCACGGACGCAGTGCCCTTCCGCTGGCAATGCCGGAAGATGCCTTGAGACCCCAAGGAGTGACGGCAGTGGAGTAACAGCGCACAAGCCTGGGAACAGAGTGGTTCCGACGGCGGCACAAACGGCGCAACCAGTTTTGCTGCTACAGTTGGAGAGCCTTGGGAGAGAGGGGGGCCTTGCAGGAGCGCTCCTTGTGACCCCCAGTGCATGCTCAGAAGGGATGATTTACGGAGCAGCCCTCGGTGGTGACTCAACGAAGGGGACCTACCGGGGAAGCCACCTGCTGGGAACTGCAGGTCGGCGCCTCGACTTGGCGGACTCTGGCCGCGTAGCGTGGATAGCTGCCTACTCGCTACCAGAAGATCTACAGCCCCCTACCATCCTTCACACTTGCACGCAAAGGAGACTTAGCCCCCTTACGATGGCCATAAACAAATCCAGGAAGAATAGGTCGGTGAAGGATCTTCTCCTCAAGGCTGGTACTGGGGGGAGTGAGGCGTCGACGGCGCAGGGGTGACCTCAAGCTGAACCGGACCAGAATGAATAGGAGGGGCGGTCACTTGCAGTGGCCTCAATCTCTCTTTGCTTCCCTCAAGGGGGAATTCCACGCCATGAAAAGAGAACTGACCTCGGAGCACCGCGAGATACGCAAGGACATAGATTCGGTGGGGGAGCGAGTCGATGAGCTGGAG
Organism: Triturus cristatus; assembly: GCF_964204655.1. NCBI lineage: Eukaryota > Metazoa > Chordata > Amphibia > Caudata > Salamandridae > Triturus > Triturus cristatus. The sequence continues at coordinate 149,230,789 of NC_140582.1, read as the reverse complement.
ACACAAGCAACGTCGCGGCACGAAGAAGTCGCACAGCTCCAACAGAAACTTGAGAATCGTTCCCGCCGGAACAATATCAGAATTCGAGCGGTTCCTCAGGGATCGGAGGGGCAGGACATTGAAGCCTCCGTTGAGGAACTTTTTCGTCATGTCTTGGGGGTCCCCCAGGAGCAACGGATTAAGCTTGACCGGACCCACCTTGTCTGACCCAAGAGACCGGCGACCGCTCCCCCTCCAGATATCTTAACATGCGTTCATGACTTTCAACTTAAAGAACACATCTTCTGAGAGGCGAGGGCCAAACACCCTATAGACTTTTATTCCTGTAGACCTCTTCTATTTCAAGATTTGGTGGCCTCTACTTTGAAGAAACGACAAGAGTTCCGGACGGTCAAGGCATTCTTGCGCTCCAAAGACATTTTGCTACTCGTGGTGCCATCCTTTCTGGATCTTTTTCAAGTGGGAGGGCAAGCTTCTCCAGGTCTGTTCCCTTTGAGAGGCCTCTTCGCTTCTTCACTTGCTAGACAGCAACCGTGTTACTCCGGAAAGGGAGGTCCCCGCCGGGCGTCACAACGGATCAGCAAAATGGCAGCATGTTGGGAACCCTCCCCTGTGCCTTCGCCCAGACCTGGAGACAATGAGCATAAGGCTATGCTGGATACTTTGTCAGAAGACTCAGCTGCCGCGGACTGAAGTATGCCTGGCTCTGGTAACAGCAGTCTTCACTTTTAGTGGGTTCCATATGGTTTAGCTGGCTGGGCCTTGTGCGAGATGGGGGTGTCGGGCGGCTCCTGCTATCCATCTCTCGACTCTCCATGGGACGGATTGCCGAGGATACTTGTGGACTCCATGCGTTATTGTTTCTAGTTGTTTGTTATTTACTAGGGGTATTGGGGTTTCCTCCTCCTCCCTCAACATATGTCGGCTCGTTGGTGTTTACAGTTAATGTCTGATATCTGACTTTGCAGGTGGGGGTGCAGCCCTTTTTAGCATGCCCTCTTGTCTCTCCTCATGTCAGCTATCATCCATATTTTGTCCCTTAATGTTAAGGGTCTTAACAACCCTATCAAAGGACGGGCCGTCCTATCCTTCTTGGAAAACTTGGACGCCCACATTTGCCTCCTCCAGGAGACACACCTCCTGCCTTCTGACACCCACAGATTGAGGTCCAAAGCCTTCCTTACCAACTGTTCTCCTCTTGGGCCTTTAAGACAGTGGGGGTGGTGATTCTGGTCTCTGCTGAATTCCTGGGTCAGGTTGGCAGTAAGCAAGCCGAGGTTAAGGGCAGACTTTTGGCTTACACCTTCACGCTGGGACCACATGCTTTTACAGTAGCCACTGTCTATGCCCCCAATGAAGGCCAAGAGGGGTTAATTCGGGAGGTGGTACATAAACTAACCTGCCTCCCGGACAGATCCTTGCTTCTAGGGGGTGATTTTAATTTTGCCTTTGATGGAGCAGTGGACCGATCTGCGCAGAGGTGGGGGCAGACTGGGGCACTTTCTGAGAATGGGAGGCACCTCCTAACAGAGGCTGGGCTAACAGCCAAATGGAGGCTGCGACATCCAGGGTCCAGGGAATACACTTTTTCCTCGCACCCCCACAAGACATACGCTGGGATTGATTATGAGCTGACGTCTGACATGCTGACACAACAGACGAGGGAGGTGGAGATTCTTCCCTGTCCCTTATCTGATCACTTGGCTGTGCGGGCATCCCTGTCTTTACTCCATCGGCGGCACCCGTAAGTTTTGGCCCGTGCGTGAGACGATGCTGTAACGCCCCTCGGTAAGGCAGCAAGTTCCTAAATGCATCACTGATTTCTTGGATCTCAATGACGGTCCCACCATTGCGGCAGCAGACAATAAGGATAGGAGGTAGTAAAGGGAGCGACTATCCGGGGAGGTTGTCGAATTAGAGCGAATTCATCAGCGGACAGGGCACAGAGTTTGAAAGCGGCTTAAGGCGGCCAGGGCACAGTTAGCGGGCCTGGATGTAGATAGGGCTGAATACGCCGCCCTTTGACCGAAGCATGCATTCTATGTGGGGGGGATAGGTGTGGGAGGCTCCTCTCTGATAGGCTGCGCTCGCATCAATGGGGTCCTGGACCAACAGGGACAGGAACACAACACTGACCTCGAGATTGCAGATACATTCCGACAATTCTATGAGACCCTGTATGCAGCCCAGACTTTACCCGAGGAAGGCCCGGCCTGCTACCTGCAGGGGGTCTCCATGGCCAAATTAGTACTGAGTCAGGCAGAGGAGCTTGAAGCTCCTATTAGGCTAGAGGAGGTCATCTCTGTTATTTCTCACTTAAAACCTCATAAATCACTTGGCCCAGATGGCTTCTCCTCCTCTTTTTTATAAAAAGCTTTGAAATGCCTTGGCCCCGCTGCTGGTGCTGGTCTATAATTTGATTGGGGTTGCCACCCCTCTTCAATCAATCAATCAAAGACATTTATAGAGCGCGCTACCTACCCGTAGGGTCTCGAGGCGCTATGGGGGGGGGGTGCCGCTACTGCTCGAACAGCCAGGTCTTGAGCTTCTTCCTGAAGGAGAGGTGGTCTTGGGTCAGGCGCAGGTCTGCCGGGAGGGAGTTCCAGGTCTTGGCGGCCAGGTAGGAGAAGGACCTTCCTCCTGTGGTGGCTCTGCGGATGCGTGGGACGGTGGCGAGGGCGTGGCTGGCGGATCGGAGGTGGCGTTTGGGAGCGTAGAAGTTGATTCGGTTGTTGAGGTAGCTCGGGCCTTGGTCGTGGAGAGCTCTGTGTGCGTGGGTAAGGAGGCGGAAGGTGATTCTCTTGTTGACCAGGAGCCAGTGCAGGTCTCTTAGGTGTCCGGAGATGTGGCTGTGTCGTGGGATGTCGAGGATGAGTCTGGCTGAGGCGTTCTGGATGCGCTGGAGCCTCTTCTGGATCTTGGCGGTGGTTCCGGCATAGAGTGCGTTGCCGTAGTCCAGTCGGCTGGTGACGAGGGCCTGGGTGACGGTCTTCCTGGTCTCTGTGGGGATCCACCAGAAGATCTTCCGCAGCATGCGCAGGATGTTGAAGCATGACGAGGAGACGGCGTTGACTTGCTTGGTCATGGAGAGGGAGGAGTCCAAGATGAAACCCAGGTTGCGTGCGTGGTCCGTCGGTTTGGGTGCGGTGCCCAGGGCGGGGGGGCACCAGGAGTCGTCCCAGGCGGAGGGCGAGGAGCCCAGGATGAGGACCTCCGTCTTATCTGAGTTCAGTTTCAGGCGGCTCGTCGTCATCCACTCGGCTACCTCTCTCATCCCCTCGTGCAGGTTGGCTCTGGCGGTGGCGGGGTCGTTGGTCAGGGAGAGGATCAGCTGGGTGTCGTCGGCGTAGGAGATTATGTTGAGGTTGTGTTGGCGTGCGATGGCCGCGAGGGGGCTCATGTAGACGTTGAAGAGAGTCGGGCTCAGTGAGGATCCTTGTGGGACGCCGCAGATGACTTTGGTGGCCTCTGACTTGTACGGTGGTAGGCGGACTCTTTGTGTTCTTCCGTCGAGAAAGGAGACGATCCATTCCAGCGCCTTCTCCTGGATTCCGACGTTGCTGAGGCGCTGCACTAGGGTGCGGTGGCAGACCGTGTCGAAAGCCGCGGAGAGGTCTAGGAGGATGAGGGCCGCTGTTTCCCCGTTGTCCATCAGGGCTCGGATGTCGTCGGTGGCGGCGATGAGGGCGGTCTTGGTGCTGTGGTTGGCACGGAAACCGGACTGTGATGGGTTGAGGGATCCATTCGTCTCGAGGAAGGCGGCCAGCTGTTTGTTGACGGTCTTCTCGATGACTTTGGCTGGAAACGGGAGGAGCGAGATGGGGCGATAATTCTTGAGTTCGGTGGGATCTGCTGTAGGTTTCTTCAGTAGAGCGCTGAGTTCAGCGTGCTTCCAGCTCTCGGGGAAGGTGGCGGTGTCGAATGAGGTGTTGATGATGTCCCGCAGGTGGGGTGCGATGACAACGTCGGCTTTGTTGAAGACGTGGTGAGGGCAGGGGTCGGTAGGAGATCCGGAGTGGACGGAGTTCATCGTGTGGACGGTGTCTTCGGTGTTGACCGGGGTCCAGGCGCGGAGGGTGGTGGTGGGTGGAGGTCCTGCGGTCGTGGCGTGCGTCGGTTGAGTGCTGAAGCTGTCGTGTATGTCCGCGATCTTGTTGTGGAAGTAGGAAGCGAGGGAGTTGCAGAGGTCTTGCGAAGGGGTGATGTCGTTGTTTCCGGCGTTGGGGTTGGAGAGCTCTTTCATGATGTTGAAGAGTTCCTTGCAGTTGTGTGCGTTGTTGTCCACCCTTCTTGCTCGAAGCACTGATCATGGTGATCCCCAAGCCGGGTAAGGATAGGCGTTTGTGTGCATCTTTTTGCCCTATCTCCCTCCTTCATGTAGATCTGAAAATCTTCACCGGGATCCTGGCGCGGAGACTCTCTCCTCATCTGCCCAGATTAATAGATCCGGATCAATCTGGGTTTGTACACGGACGCCATTGCTCCGATAATACCAAGTGTCTCTTACATCTGGTGGATAGGTCTGAGCGCTTTCCAGCGGAACAAATGATATTTTCCATCGACGCTGAGAAAGTGTTTGACGGGGTCCACTGGCTGTATCTCAAGGCAACGCTCTCTCATTTTTGCCTGTCACTCCGCTTCATCGTTTGGATATTTGGTAGCTACGTGGATCCCACTGCCTCAGTGCGAGTGAATGGGATCACCTCGACTGCCTTTCCCATACATAGGGGGACGAGACAGGGTCACCTTCTGTCGCCGCTACTGTTTGCCCTGTATATGGAACCCATGGCTTAAAGGGTTCAAGATGATCCCTGCATCACCGGGATGTGTTTTTGGGGGACGGAACACAAATTCTGCCTCTACGCAGATGATGTGGTGGCCACGCTGGAGTGCCCCAGGGATTCTCTGCCTGCCCTACTAGCTGAGTTGCCCTGGTTCGCTTCTGTATCGGGCTTTAAGATCAACGTGCATAAGTCACAAGCCCTTTACCTCTCTTTGGAACCTGCGACACTGGGTCTGCTGCAGCGGTCTTATCCCGTCCAATGGGCACGCGACTCTCTCCCCTATTTAGGTCTGCAACTCTCGTCTACTACTCAGGTCACCAACGCGACAAGCTGTACTGCATTGCTACGGCAGGTCCGAGACTGCCTTCGGAAATGGAGACCACACTCGTTTTCATAGCTGGGTTGCATAGCAGCCGTGAAAATGATGATACTATCCAAAATCCATTATGTATTTCACACACTCCCACTAGTGCCTACGACAGGAGCTATACTCTCCATGCAGATAGCTGTAGAGTGCTTTACTTGGTGGGACCAAAGGGCCCAGCTTAGTAGGGAGCTCACTAAGGGCCATATGTAGATAGCTAAATACCGGTCGGTAACGGCCGAAAATCGGTAATTTTCCCGTTACCGACCGGTATTTAGCCCTTTCTAATGTAGGAGGCAGGTTTTAAGGATTCGGTAATTTACCGAATCGGTATTGTAAGGAATCGGTAAAATACCGAATCGGTAAATTACCGAATCCTTAAATCCTATGTAGTGAGCACTCAAGTGAGTGCATTTTTGTTTTAACCCCTGCAATGCCACGCCCTTTCCCCCTCCTGTGCCGGGCATTGCACTAGTGGGTGGGGTTCATGACGAGATAGTCTCGTCATGGGCACAGCGCAACCGTGCTCCATGACGAGACTATCTCGTCATGGGCACAGAAGAGGTTAAGGATTCGTTATTTACCACCAACTACAGGTTGGTGGTAAATACTGAATACCTTTTAAAAAGCACTTTTGTGCTTTTCTAGAAATGCCATGTGGCAAACATACTGTGCGCCACAGGTGCACACATGCACGATTCAGGGGTGCAACAGGGTGTCAATGTGACACCCTGCCACCCTTGAATATGCTCCCCCTATTACCGAATCGGTATTTACCGAATCGGTAATAGTCAATGGCTTCCCATTCATTCCTATGGGCCTCCAGGCCCATAGGAATAAACAGGAAGGTATTCCTTATTACCGAATCGGTTAATACCGAATCAGTAATACCGAATATTACTGAATCGGTAAAATTTACCGATTTTTTACCTACATTCTATTTACCGATTCTTAAATACCAAATCGGTAAAATTCGGTATTTAGGAATTGGTAAATAGAAATTACCTACATATGGCCCTTACAGAGACCCCGTTGAGGGGGGCCTGGGAGTTCCTGACCTACAGGTTTACTGGCGGGCGGTCCAACTGAGAGCGTTGGTGGAGTCATCCCGCCAGGAGCCTGAGAAGCCTTGGCTTTTCATGGATCAGTCTCTCGCCAGTCAGCCTCTGTGGGGGGTCCTCTTCCTCGCGCGAATGGAGTGACCTCGGGACCTGTATCTCTCCAAGGTAACCCACCCTACCCTCTTGGCTTGGGACAAGGTCGCTTTCTCTAGAGGGCTCACGACCTTCCTGTCTCCGATCACACCCATTGTTCATAACCCTGATGTTACACCGGGGCTGGACTCGGTGGGGTTGTGACTTTGAACTAAGGAGGCATGCCGATCTATAGGACACCTTTTCAACCTTATAGGGCCTCGATCCTTTACCGACATCCATAGGGATCAGGCCATACCCGAAACAGAGCGTTATCACTACATGCAGGTTCGACATTGGGTTCTCCATAGTGAAGTGTGGAAGGGTGCTGAGAGACATCTTACAACATTCGAGAAGTGGCTGCTCACACGACACAATGACTCTCATTTACAAGTTCACCAAACACACCCCTATCACCGGGAAAACCCCGGGTCAGCTAAGCTGGGAGGGGGAATTGGGCCAGGCAATGACGCAGAAAGAGTGGAATGACATTTATTATAGGGCCCGATGTACAGCCCGCAATGTGGCCTCCACCGAAACAGCCGCTAAAGTGGCTACCTACTGGTATTTGACCCCCGTCCGACTACATAGAGGCAACCCCTCTCATAGCCCACATTGTTGGAGAGCCTGTGGCTCATTGGGTACTCTCACCCATCTGCTGTGGGACTGTCATTCCCTAGGGGAATAGTGGCAGCAGATTCTGGATGATGTTGACTCCCACTTTGATTCTCAGATCCCCTGCCTTCCAGTTTATGTCCTCCTGGGCCTTCAGAACGCCATTACCTTCCCGCTTAAATCCCGGAGGGGCAAACAAATGGCACTTGCCCTAGGGGCGGCGGTAGAAAACATACTTTCCCACTGGGGTACTACGACAGTCCCAACTCGACTAGGATGACTCCATCAAATGTGGGGAATATTGGGGATGGAGAAGATCTCGCTTTCTCTGACACATCCGGGGGCCTCATTCCATGACCTATGGGTGCCCTTTCTTACTCTTCTGATGTCTGAGTTCACAGAGCTCACCTGCCCCAAATAACTTAGGCTTATGCGACTTGCGGACCCACTTAAGCAACCAGACCTAAACATCTCTGCCCCTTAGTGATTTCCCCTCACAGGGCTCATTCCTACCCAACCTCGACACCTACTGCTCATGGATGTCCACTTGATTCATGGGAGGAGGGGGATGCGGGGGAGGGGGTTCTTTTTGTTGTTGAGGTATGATTTGCCAAACGTAATCACTCTAATGCCGGACTGTATTCCGATGACCAAAGTGCATGTTGGCTTGTTTGTTGACCCTTTAGACTTGAAAATCAATAAAAGAAATTTAATCATAAAAGGGAGAAAGCAAAAGAAAACCTTGATGTCATATCTGTAAAGAGAAGACCCATTGGACAAAAGATGCCAATTGTCCAAGAGCCAAGGAATCCACTCCTACCACCACTGTCCCTAAGGCCACTGCTCCCCCTAGCACAGTTTTAAGTGGTGGTACACAGAACAAGGGAATAGTGGGGTTAACCCTGGGCTGTGAGATGGGTTCTGGCCTTGTCAGAACTCCAGCTCAGGCTGTTCTAGTCTGTGATGGAGGCATGGACATTGCCTCCCTATTTGTTAGTCAAGTAATAATAGGGAGCAACAGAGGGAAAAATAATAATCAGGTCGCCCTCCACTCACAAACAACCAAAGACCTGACTATGCGGGTCACCATGCAATCTTTATAATAGGGCTGGTATTGGGGGGGTATCTGCCTCTACCCAACAGCTGGTCTACACACTCTACCAGTCTTTATCCAATCCTACGAACACGCAATATTTTAATATGTTTTCTTTAAATGTGGGTTTGTCAGTCGACTCATTGCCAATATACCCTAAACTACAAAAGGTGCATACAAAGACACAGTCCCAGTAACCTAAGCTTTTACAGTCAACAGCCTTTAATAACTGGAAAGGAGGCCATGGCATACAGGGACACAGGTGCAAGTGTCACAATGGTGACAAAAGTCTTGTGGACCCTGACCAGATCATACTTGGGGAGAAGTACCAAGTGAACAATGCTAGCAATGTCAGGAAAGACCCTTCCTTGGCAGTTGTCAATTTCAGCTGGGGGGGTAACTGGCCCTAAGAAGGTTGTGGTAAGTTCAGACCCCCCTGTGGAATGCTTGTTGGGCAATGATTTGGAAACTTCAGCTTGGACTGAAGTGAAACTCAGGACTCATGCAACAATGTGGGGCATCACTGCAGATGTGTTTGCTGTGACTAGGTCACAGGCCAAACAGAGAGCCACCAATCAGGCCCTGGATTCCGAAATGTTGAACCAGGTGCCTTCCAAGAAGAGGAGCAGGAGGGGTAAGGCTGTGTCTTACCCCAGGCTCTGAGTGAGGGTCAGTCTTTAGAGGAATATGACTCCAGTCCTGTGGAAGGAACTGTGCCAGATGATCTTGAACCTGATCAGGTTGAGTTTTTGGGGACAGGGGGACCTTCTAGGGCAGATCTGAGCCTGGAGCAACACACCTGCCCCTCTCTTGAACCCCTAAGACAGCAAGCTGCTGCTGAGACTGCAGGGAATGTCAGTGGATTTCACAAGATCTATTGGGAAGGAGGGCTCCTATATTCAGAGGGTAGAGACCCCAGGCCTGGTGCCACCAGAAGGTTGGTTATACCTCTGAAGTTTAGGGGCTTCTTACACACTCTAGCACATGACATTAGAAAAAATATATCAAAATCTCCCTCTCATGGCCAATTCTGACAGGAAGATCGGGCCTGTTGCCCCGTCCTCCCAAGGCCCAAATTGCCTGCTATCATTCCCAATGTCATCTCTAGCAGGTCTGGAGATCCTGTGCAGGAAAATTAAATCAGGATCACCAATTGACCCATTGGCTCCAATGCTCTTCTGTCAAGTCATGCCAACGATCCTGCCATTATATCTGGAATTGGTGAATCTTTCCCTGGCCTCAGCCACAATACCAGCAGCATGGAAACATGCGAAAGTCACCCCCTTGTTGAAAAAACCGTCTCTGGACCCAGTCGAACCGGGTAATTACCGCCCCATTTCGCAATTTCCTTTTTTGACGAAAATGGTGGAATTACATGTTCATACTACTCTTACTGAATTCATTAAATAGAATGCAATCCTTGACCCGTCACAGAATGGCTTCAGAGCCCGACATGGCACTGAGTCTGCCCTGTTGGCAGTGACGGAGGAAATTTGAGGGATTCTGGATGTTGGGGACTAGGCGGCCTTGGTTCTCCTTGACCTAAGTGCCACCTTTGATACGGTCTCCCATGAAACTCTGTTGAAGCGTTTATATGACATCAGAGTGAGGGGTCTAGCTCTAGATTGGTGCCGAGCTTTGCTGACGGGAAGATCTTTTCAGATCTGGATGCCACCATTTCAATCCCAGAGGTGTACCTTACAACAGGGAGTGCCTCAAGGTTCCATCCTGAGCCCCATTCTGTTCAATATCTATATGCAACCTCTGGCTCAGGTGGCTCGGAAGAGGGGACTGTCAATGGTGTCATACGCTGATGACATCCAATTGGTGATCGCCTACTCTAAGAAGAACAACGCCAATCTAGGCAGGTTCAAGGAAGATCTGGTAGAGGTGGCAGACTGGATGGCTAACAACTACCTGCAATTAAACGCCAGCAAATCTGAGGTGTTGCTATTCGGAAAAGACAGTGACTTGTGGACTGAACAATGCTGGCCTGCCAGCCTTAAGCCAGCTCCTGTGCCCAAAGAGGCAGTTAAAAATCTTGGTTTCTGGATTGACAGCAGGCTGACGTTCGACACTCAAGCCAAAGTTGTGGCCGGGACCTGTTTTGGCTTACTGCGCGGCCTGAAGCCGATATTAGGCTTCTTTCCCCCTAGAGTTCGTCAGACCATCATCCAGGCGACAATACTATCCAGACTGGATTATGGAAATCCATTGTATTTTGGGGCGAACAAATCTTGTATCCTGCGCCTGCAAAGGACCCAGAATGCCGCAGCATGTATGCTGGTGGCACTCCCGAGATCTGCATCGGTCTCCCATATCCTACCAAAACTACATTGGTTGCCGGTTGAGAAACAAATTCAATTTAAAACTCTTTGTGTTGCTCATAAAATTCTCACTCAACAGGCCCCTTTGGCCCTGGCTAAGCTGCTTCAACCATATATACCTCAGCGGCCCCTTAGGTCGGCCAATCAGATGCTGGCAACTGTACCTCGGGTTGTGAGAGCAAAAGCCGGGGGGCGCTCATTTCGCTGTCTTGCGGCGCTACTTTGGAACCGGCTTCCGCTTTCAATTAGAGAGATCCAGACTCACCTGACCTTTCGTAAAGCAATTAAGACCTGGCTCTTCCCCTCTGTTGCATAACGTTCTTCTTGACTTGCCACTCTCCGGTGTCTCTGATCACGCTGGGACGCCCCATTGCTGGGACAGCTATGCGTGTTACAAGTCCATTAAATTAAATAAATTCCCCTAGCAGGACACTTAGGCCAAAGCAAGACTTGGGACAGGATTGTCCCTCACTTTCACTGATCTCATATGTCAGAGGATACAAAGTAGTTTTGTTGCTCCTGTATCACTTGCCAAGCCAGTGGTAAGGCAGGTGGTACTACAAAGGCCCCCCTGATACCACTACATGTGGTGGGGGTTCCCTTTGAGAGGGTTGGGATTTACATAATTGGTCCCATGAACCTTCCAAAAGCATCTGACCATTCTTACATCCTGGTTGTGGCAGACCATGCTACCAGGTATCCAGAAGCTATTCCCCTTAGGACCACCACAGCACCTGTGGTGGCAAGGGCCCTCCTGGGGATTTTCTCCAGGGTGGGTTTTCTTAACCCCTTCCATGCTGCGCAAATTCCGCCGCTGTGCTGACGGTTTCTTGCGCGGGCGTGGTCATGACGGAACGGTTCCGTCATGAGCACAGCTCAACCGTGGCTCATGACGGAACCGTTCCGTCATGAGCACCGAAGGGGTTAAGGAGGTCTTAACAGACAGAGGTACAAACTTTATGCCTAGTTACATAACTGCAATGTGGAAAGAGTGTGGAGTAAACTACAAGTCTACCATACCTTCATCATCCTGAATGCAATGGGTTTGTTGAAATGTTCAACCAATCCCTAAAAGGCATGATAATGGGGCTCCCAGAAAAACTCAGGCGAAAAATGGGATGTTCTGTTGCCCTGCCTTCTCTTTGCCTACAGAGAGGTACCACAGAAGGGGGTTGGCTACAGCCATTTTGAACTTTTGTTTGGTGACCCAGTTAGGGGTCCACTATGTTTGGTGAAGTAGGTATGGGAGTTACCTCTCAAACATCCCAAACAAGATATTGTGGACTATGCACTTAGTCTCCGCTCAAGGATGGCTGAGTATATGAAGAAGGCATCCAAAAACCTTGAGGCTAGCCAGGAATAGCAAAAGGCCTGGCATAGCCAAAAGGATGTTTTGACTGTTTACCGGCCAGGACAGAAATTGTGGGTGTTGGAGCCTGTTGCCCCAGCAGCTCTCCAAGACAGATAGAGTGGACTCCACACAATACTTGAGCAAAAGGGAGAAGTCACCTACGTGGTGGATCTTGTGACTTCCAGGAGCCCCCACAGAGTGCTCCATGTGAACAGGCTCAAGCCTTATGTTGACAGGGCAGACATTGGCTTGCTCATGCCCACTGATGAGGGACAGGAGGAAGAGAGTGACCCACTCCCTGGCCTTCTCTCACTGAACCCTGATTATGGCTCAGTATATGGTGTAGCTTTGGCAAGCAGCCTCATTGAGCAGCAACAGTCTGATTGCAGGAAGGTCCTCCATCAGATTAGGCATATGTTCTCACTGACTCCAAGTCAGGCTACCTGGTGCACCTATGAAGTGGACACAAGTGAGAACCTACCTGTGAAGAACAAAATTTACAGGCAACCTGACCATGTCAGGGACTGCATCAGGACTGCGGCCCAAAAGATGTTGGAATTGGGAGTCATTGAGCCCTCAACTAGTCCTTGGGCTAGTCCAGTGGTCTTGGTACCAAAACCTCACACCAAAGATGGTAAGAGAGAGATGAGGTTTTGTGTTAATTACAAAGGACTCAATGCTGTCACTAGGACTGATACTCATTATATTCCAAGGGCAGATAAACTTATAGAAACTTTGGCCTCAGCCAAGTTTCTGAGTACTTTTGACCTTACAGCTGGCTACTGGCAAATCAGACCTGCTGAGGACACCTAGCCAAAGACAACATTTCCAACCTCTAGTGGACATTACCAATTTGTGGTGATGCCTTTTGGCTTGAAAAATGCACATGCCACATTTCAGAGGTTGGTGAACAAAGTATTCCCAGGCCTGGAAGACTACAGTGCAGCCTAACTAGATGATATTGCTGTCTTTAGCTCCACCTGGGAGGATCACCTGGTCCACCTGAGTAATGTTTTGGAGGCCTTGCAAAAAGCAGGCCTCACTATCAAGGCTATTAAGTGCCAGATAGGGCAGAGTCAGGTTGTGTACCTGGGCCATCTTGTGGGTGGAGGCCAGGTTCAACCATTACAAAACAAAATCCAGACCATAATGGAATGGGTTGCTCCAACTACCCAGACTCAGGTCAGAGCTTTCTTGGGCTTGATTGGGTACTACAAAAGATTTGTGAAGGATTATGGGTCTATAGTGACTCCCCTGAATGATCTTACATCTAAGAAAATGCTCAAGAAAGTTCAGTGGACAGTTAGCAGTCAAAAAGCATTTGATGACCTCAAGCAAGCCATGTGCACTGCTCCCATTCTGCAAAGTCCTGACTATACCAAACAATTAATTGTTCAAAATGATGCATCTGAGTTGGGGGTAGTGGCTGTAATATCACAATTGAATGAAGAGGGTCAGGATCAGCCAGTAGCTTTTATTAGCAGATGGCTGACCCCCAGAGAGAAATGTTGGTCAGCTATTGAGAGGGAAGCCTTTGCTGTGGTTTGGGCTCTGAAGAAGGTGAGGCCATACATGTTTGGGACTCACTTCATTGTTCAGACTGACCACAAGCCCCTCTTGTGGCTAAACCAGATGAAGGGTGAAAATCCCAACCTTTTAAGGTGGTCCATTTCCCTACAGGTGATGGACTATACAGTGGAACATAGAACTGGGTGTAACCATGCCATTGCAGATGGACTCAACAGATATTTTCACTTAGAACATGAAGAATCAACTGGAGGGAGGGGGTTATGTAGGAAAGTAGGATATGCTTCCTATGGTTACCCCCACCTTTTGCTTTGTACACCCACTGTTTTGACTAGTCTGGCAGGGATCCTGCTAAAAAAGGATCCCAGCCTATCTGATTTCTCCCTTAAATTGATATGTATGTACTTTGGTACAACTCCAGATAGGATGCTGGGGTACCCTTATCAATCCCTAGTATATGGTACACACGTACCCAGGGCATAGGTACCCCAGAGGCCTCCCATGGGCAGAAGCATGTGTTATGCCACCCATGAGAGGCAGTGCAAAATGGAACCTCAGGTCTGCTACTGCAGCCTGTGTAAGTTGGTGCAAACACCACTTACTTAAGATATAGATTTACTATATCTAAGGGTCACTGCACTTAAAACTTTATAAGTCACCCTCATAGCAGGCCTTAACAATCCTGAAGGCAGGGTGCTGGGTTTTATGTGAGAGGGTGCTCCTGGATGATCAGGGCCCCTCAGCAGTCTACGAAGACCCGTCTCCCGGGCTGTACGTGATACTATCAGACATATAGGTATAGGTGCATTATAACCTCGCGGTAAATGCTATCTAGAAAATGACTGCAACGAAGTATGTCATGTTTGGTGTCAATCACCTTGGACTTATAGTAACTGGTGTGGGAACTATGATTCCTCTCCTCAGAACCGAGGTTCTGGGGGTACCTAAGTCTACTGGTGCCAACTTTCTAGAGCCTTACAGCACAAAATGGATGCTGCCAGCCACAGACACGATTCTGCCCTCCTGCTGCTGATCCAAGCTCACACAGAGGAAGTTCGGACAATAGGTATCCTGTCGCAGGAAGGTGTGACCACCTCCCAGACAGGAATTAGTGTATTGGGGATGGGTGGTTGCATGGTCTCTGTGCCAGAAAGGCTGCACGAGGGGCACATTTGTTGTCCCTGTGCATAGTCCAGCTCAAACCAGTTCTGGGAGACATTTGCTCCTGCTCTGGCACGAAACTGGACAAAGGACATGGGTGTAGCCACCCCTCTGTCCTGTCCCTCCCCTAGGAGGGCCCCTAGAATCTGTCCAACCCTTTCCCGTGGATATAAAATGGGTTACCTGGCTACAAGACATTAGATTTTACGTGGACAAGATTTGACAAGAAGATACCACTACACTTCGACCGTATGGACACACTGGACTTCGCTAGACCACCCTTGGGCTTGACTTTGTCTTCCCTTGCCGTCCCCAGTCTCACCACTGTCCATGATCCATACAGGCTCTGTGCTGGACCCTGTGGACTTCCAAGACAACAGAAAAATCTCCCTTGGGGTGAAGGAGTCACTCCCCTGCAAACACAGGCACTGTATAGCATCTGACCAGTTTTCTGCTCCAGAGCTCCTGGGGACTCTGAAGACTCCAGCAACACAGGAGGTGGGATTCTGAAGGTCTCCGAGGTTGAGCTGCCCTCACACTAAGTTTGAGTCAGAAATCCCTTGTGGGGACCGTTAACCTGTACTCATGTGCACCATGTCCATTTGCAGCTGCACATGCTTGTTGTCGTGCAACAATTCCGTGCATTGGGCCATTTGTAGCCCTGACCCCAGCGCATCTTTCTGAGAAGGACTCCGGCATCCTCGCAATCTGTGCCCTGCTAGCTGGTATCCTATTAAACCGCCTGAGGGCCCCTCACTTCTACTGTGCTGTTGGTCTGTGGGTCCACCTGAGGGTCAACTTTGCTTTAATTGGGCTCCCCTGGTTGCTCCAGGCCAGCCCTGACTTCCCTCGCTGTGGTGAGTAACCTGGTCCTTGCTGGGCCAAATCGTCATCGAATTTGACTATCTCTGTTGTTGTCACTGCCAAGGCTTGTTGGTGCTCCAGCCGGACACTGACCCCTCAGCACTCGACATCCATCATGGGACAGCTCGCCTCCGGCTCCTGGTCATCCTAGTCATCCCCAGGTCCTCGCAGCTGAAGAGTCAAGATCACTGTCAACACACCTGAAGCACCCGGCATCGGTAGGCATTCGTCTACCGAGGCCCAGGTCACTCCAAATTGATCCAGACTCTGTCCCCTCTGCTTTCAAGTTCTTTTCATCTTGAATCCATGTTGGGATTCCACAGGACACGTTTCTTACTTCCAGCAGCAGCATTTCTTTCTCGACATCCATAGAGATTGACAAGGGTTTCCGACGCCACTTCATGCCAATGCACCCGGCTCCTCTGGGATAGATAACTCTTGTACAAAGGTATCCACGGGTGAGGTGGCTCTCCAAACTCTTAAGTTCCAAGGGTTGTCTTCGTAGGAAGGGTCCGTAATCTCTAAATTTCCAACAGAAACTTTCCCATTGAATTATACGGAGCACGCGGTTGTGTTCTCACACTGCACTCGTCCTACGTGGTGTCCCTAATCACTCACCTTGGGATGCTCCTTGGGGTCCCAGCGATTCTACACCTTCTAGACTAGGTGTAGTCCCGAGTCGTGGTTTTTATACCACTTGTTTAGTATATGGTTTGGTCTCCCCCTAGAGCCCACTGTGTATTGTGCTACTTACGGTTGATTCTTTGCAACGGTATTATTTGATTTGTGTTCTACCCTTTTGTAGAGGATACTTATAGATAATAAATACATATTTTTATAACTACTGTGTGGTTTCCCTTTCATTTAACCAATACTATAAGGTTGCATTCTGGTAACACAAGGTGCTTAACATCCCTTCTAGACTTAGCCTGAAGGTTGCTCTCCATAGCTACCACTAGGATAGCTTTCAATAAAGGTTATCTTGACCTAATCACCATAAGGGTTGTTTGTACTGGGACAGGGTGCCCACTTTAACTAGTGAACAGCATATACCAGACCAACTTCTCACATCTCGGTATAAACAATTTCTATGATTTGAACCTCAAAACAATACACAAAAATACCATAAGAAGTATAAACCAAAAAATGCTCAAATATTTAAATATTTTGTTTTATTCACATATATAATTAGTTTTCACATCTTCAATGTATTTGTATCTACTTTATTCATTTCAATTTTAATATACTTTAATTTTTAAACTCAGTCGCTGACCCCCTGAGTAGGCCTCACTGATCCCCAGGTGCCCTCAGAACACAGGTTAAGAACCACTGGCATAGACCAACCAAATGGAAATGTAACTCGAGCCCTATGAACAGTGAGCAGACGACCCAAATCTGGGCATCTCCCTCACACTTGCAGTATGGCACTTAAAAATCAAGAAAGTAATTGGTGGAATGCTTGAATTAATTTCCACTACAGGCAAAATATCTGGGCTGCAGTCCAGCTATTTATTTTTATGCTCACCGTACCACAGACATGCCAGGGAATTGTGACTTGACCTGTTCCCTGAAGTCTGCTCCACAGCATGGCAATGTGCACATAGGTCCATGAAAAGATGGTGGACAGGAGCACAGGCTAGAAAGTTAGATTGAACCCCTTAAATTCTCCTGTGTTATCTTTATCTATAAGCCTAAAACAAAGAGCTAAATTATTTTACTTTTTCACTCATGACCTCTGAATAGCTTCCCTCATATTGGTGCTTTTCTTGGGAACAGTTATTTGACCTTCAGTTTGCGTTCCTAACGTTAATAGTTTGTGATTCACCCTAAACTTTAACATTAACCTAATATTAATTGTTCCTTGGTTCAGTGATACCAGAAACCTTGATGCAGCCAGCTGTTGTCTCACCACTATTTCCTAATATAACTTGGCTTTTGCTGTGGTGTTACCCTATGTATCAACACCAGTTGTACCCAGGGCAGTATCCTTGACTAACAGCAATTTAAGTTACATATTTTTAAGAACTTTGAGAACACAGTGGAGCTGACTCTTTCCCATCGACCATGAATCACACATACAATCATCTCAAGCTCCCTTCTTCCTAGGCGTAAAATATATTTTAGGGTTGTTGGATGAGCAGAGGCCCTTGCATGGTAACATATGTGCACCTTAGCCCAGAGTTCCCCAGCTGCATGTAGATCTGCATTGATCATGTGTGTGTGTGCAATGATCTTGCCCTTCCTTAATGGACTGTGGAATACTGTATATTGGGAGGGGCACCAAAAGTGCTTCCCCAAGAATGGGTTTGGATATTGCCCTCAACCAGAGTTGTGGAATATGAGTGCAGTGGTGAAAGCCTCCATATTTTCTAAATAATAGAATGGCTGGGCTTTATCCTGTGTCCTAAGAGTGGAATCAACCAGCCCACCTGGTTATAGTGCCGCAGCTGTATTCGCAAATTGTTTGGCCTACGAGACAAATGTAGTGCTGTGAGATGCACACATGTTCATGTGTGCTAAATACTGCATTTATGTGTGCTTGTGAAAGTACATTTCATGGAGGTTTGTGGGTTCCATTTTGGGAAGCCTAGAGCCTGGAATTATTCCTGGGGTGGTGAGAAAGCCACACTTGGCGGGGAGCAGAGCATGCCCTGTGCACATCAAACACTTATTATGATTCAGGATCTGTGCTGGGCAGGGAGGCCAGAGCGCAGTGTTTAAGGTACATGGTGGGACTGATAAGGAACACACTACAGGAACACAGAATCATAAAAGGTAGAAGCCTTGATTCTTTGAACCTTTGTGGGGCATATGTCTCTGAAGGCTAAAAATCTGTTGTAATCCTTTGACACATCCAAGACCTGGGTAGTGGGTTTCTGAGCTCTCGTGCCACTTCGGATGCAACAGACAGATCCCTAGACAAAGAACAGAACTAAGGAGTGAATTTCAAAGGGGCCAGGAACTAACTCACATAGATGTCTGGTAAGGCAGTATAAAAGTGAAAGCTGAAAAGTCCCTTGTTCAGAGCTGTGACAAGATCACCATGAATTAAGCTACTGCATCCAGGACCAGGGATCAAAACCTGCTGGTCTCAAAGCTGAGTACGGGGACACTGCCCAGGATGGTAAGAACAGTCACCCTGAGCCTGGATCACCAGCCTGACTGCCTGCCAAGGCAGTGAGCCCAGTGAGGAGAAGAATAGCCTGGAGGAAGCGAGGCCCAATATGGATATGGAGATGAAGATCCATTCGAACGAGGTGGCAGGCTGAGGGTCCATCTGGACTGACAACATTGTGGGTTTGCCGCAGTGAACTGAAGGGCCATTTGCCCTCTCACTGTGGGCCAGTGCCCAAGGACATCGTTGTGCCCATCTCCCATTGACATTGATTGGGGGCTGTCACTGTTGGATGACCAGACTGCCACACAAGTGTTGTATCAGGGCTGTCACGCAAGGCACCACGCTAACTTCTAGTGAACCACACCTGTCTGCCAGAATAGGGGCCCGCTCAATTCCAGGGCAGGCATTCAGAAGAGTGCTCCGCCACTCCCAAGGAGCCAGAGAGCGCTTTACCTGCTGTTGATTGCAAGACCTGCACACCAAGGAAAATTCTGCAGGATCGGAATGCTCCCACCTTCCTACCAGACCACAAAATCTTGTTGAAGGGGTCCCCCACTGCCAGAGAAGGTAAAGGCATTGCAGAGGGTACTCTGCCCGACGCTAGGCTGCAGCACTTCCATTTAGTGCTGAAGTCAATAGAAGATGCTCTGGCACCTAGAGAGGGGCTATTACATTTTTGCTACCACCTGGGTAAGACATATCAAGCAGGCACTTACTTAGACTTGGGGACTAAGGCCCGATGTGTCACAGATGAGAACTGTGTAAGAGACTTGGAGGCACTCCTGGCAAACTTTGTGAACAGAAGCTTAGAGAAGAGGGGGTTGCACCTGTGGAAGAATCACATTTATTGGGGTTGCTGGATGGCATGTTGAGTTTTGTGTTTATGCCTACACTGACACTCTGCCTCCTCCTTGGAAGCCTTAACCCTCTGGAACTGTGCTACCACAGAGAATCAAGTACTTAAGGAGAAGTACTTAGCCCAGTTGCTGAGAGCTCATAGTAGGTTGGGCCCCAGGACGGCAGGAGTACAAGGCCCCATCCACCGTGCTGTGGTCTGGTAATAACCTCTGCATGCTCTGAAGTCCATTGAAATAGGTTCTGACAGGGGTTTCATCACCATTTCCAGTTTTGGCGCATTTTGGGTTTGTAGTGTTCAACAACACCACAGTTTTGTCTCAAACTCACTGTGATTCTACTGTGATCCCCTCCTTAGGCAGGAGAGTTAGTGATAGGTAAAATACATTTGCATCAATACCACTCTGGATGCCTGATTTGGTGACTTAAATTTTACCTCTGTGATAAATGATTCATAAATAAATATACCTGTGGTATTGCTTGAAGTGCCAGAGCTGTTGTTACTTTCAGGGTTGTTAAGTGGTATACTCCTCACTTGATTCCCATTGTTGCCAGATGGTCCACATAAAATCATATTCATTGAAGCTAAAGACCCGGCAAATGAATTTCCTGAAATGCTTTGGCCAGATAAATTGGAGTATTTCATTACATCAGGAAACTGGAATAAAGGCATCTGGAAGATAAAATAAGAATTTCACACAAGTCACTAAATGGGAAACAGGAAATTACCACATGTTACTTTCCAATGTATTGTACAACAAAGACTCCAAAAGAATCATGCAAGATCACACAAGACATTCAAACTTCTGTTTCCTCATCTGATACAAGAATGAAGGTTTTGGTGGAATTTTCTTGAGAGAATATTAAATGGTGTCAACCACATTTCCTCACTGATGCAGTACCATCTTAAAACATCCAAATCTTTAAATAAATACTGCCAGTGATTATTGGAAATTTAAGGGGGACTTGTGAATTCTAGCAAGAGTATTTTGGCAAATATAGTCCTTCTTGGTCCATTTTGAATTTTTAGAGAGTATTCCAGTATTTCGAATTTAGTAATAGGGGTTGGATTTGGAGAGTTTGTGAAAGAAAAAGCCTAGCTCATTTTTGGAGTAAATTTATTGAAAATCAAAAAGTTTGAATGGTTGAGACATTGTAGTAAAATGCACTTGATTGTTTCCAGGAGAAAAGTATCCTTAATCTAGGAGATAATTGTTGGAACTAGTACTTTCTGGTTGGTTTAGGAGGTGCCCAAGCCAGGCAGAACGTACCACTCCTGTCAGGGTTAGGTGATTACACTCACTGTATAATTTGTGCTCACCCATGGGTAGCTTGGCACTGAGCAGTCAAGCTCATCACAGAGGCAATGTGGAAAGCATTGGTACAGCACTCTGACACAGTAAATACACTGAGCATCACAAAAGAGACTTCACACGAGGTGTATGGAAATAAAGATTGCATTCAACGCACACATTTATTAACACAAAATGACATCTTGCATTTCTGGGCATAAATCACACTTGGAAATATTACTAGAAGCACTAGGTCCAACAGTGTTAAAATATAATATGCACACTTGGGAAAAATCCTATTTGAACCCAGCAACCCTATGCAGTGCGAAATGTTGTCAGATCTTGGCCCACCCTGGCAACTAACACAATTAAAATCTATATATTCTTAGGGTGCACCTCAGGTCACAATGATATCAGGTATGGTTAAACACAGGAATATATAATACTTTTCAGCAGCACCATGGGGCAATCGCCGCACGGGTGAAACCAATGTCAGAAACGAGTATTTATTAGGTAATGAAACAAACCAGTAAAACACCACTGCATGGGGCAACTACTAGCATACTGTTCTCATGCATCACACTCACCCACACTCACAAAGTACCATAATGCAGAGCAAAGGATATCGGCAAGTCTGTATGAAGCACACTTGCACACACACACATTTAGCACCGTAACTCGGATGCCAATGATATCGGGCAGGTCAATTGATAATATGAATGAGGGCCCATGGCACAATGCATCCCTCACCTCTCAGTTTAACCCCCACTACTCTGCCCATAGTTTATAGTAAAAAACTGCCACCCCTTACTAGACCTGTTTAAGGCCAGTGTCACACTTTGACTGGGTCCCAGGGGAGAAGACAAAAGGCATATCAGGGTAACTAGGCAACAGTCAACAAATGAGGGTCGGACACCACTTGTCACACTTAGACTGGGGCCAGGGGAGAATCATGCAAGATCACACAAGACATTCAAACTTCTGTTTCCTCATCTGATACAAGAATGAAGGTTTTGGTGGAATTTTCTTGAGAGAATATTAAATGGTGTCAACCACATTTCCTCACTGATGCAGTACCATCTTAAAACATCCAAATCTTTAAATAAATACTGCCAGTGATTATTGGAAATTTAAGGGGGACTTGTGAATTCTAGCAAGAGTATTTTGGCAAATATAGTCCTTCTTGGTCCATTTTGAATTTTTAGAGAGTATTCCAGTATTTCGAATTTAGTAATAGGGGTTGGATTTGGAGAGTTTGTGAAAGAAAAAGCCTAGCTCATTTTTGGAGTAAATTTATTGAAAATCAAAAAGTTTGAATGGTTGAGACATTGTAGTAAAATGCACTTGATTGTTTCCAGGAGAAAAGTATCCTTAATCTAGGAGATAATTGTTGGAACTAGTACTTTCTGGTTGGTTTAGGAGGTGCCCAAGCCAGGCAGAACGTACCACTCCTGTCAGGGTTAGGTGATTACACTCACTGTATAATTTGTGCTCACCCATGGGTAGCTTGGCACTGAGCAGTCAAGCTCATCACAGAGGCAATGTGGAAAGCATTGGTACAGCACTCTGACACAGTAAATACACTGAGCATCACAAAAGAGACTTCACACGAGGTGTATGGAAATAAAGATTGCATTCAACGCACACATTTATTAACACAAAATGACATCTTGCATTTCTGGGCATAAATCACACTTGGAAATATTACTAGAAGCACTAGGTCCAACAGTGTTAAAATATAATATGCACACTTGGGAAAAATCCTATTTGAACCCAGCAACCCTATGCAGTGCGAAATGTTGTCAGATCTTGGCCCACCCTGGCAACTAACACAATTAAAATCTATATATTCTTAGGGTGCACCTCAGGTCACAATGATATCAGGGATGTGTAAACATAGGAATATATAATACTTTTCAGCAGCACCATGGGGCAATCGCCGCACGGGTGAAACCAATGTCAGAAACGAGTATTTATTAGGTAATGAAACAAACCAGTAAAACACCACTGCATGGGGCAACTACTAGCATACTGTTCTCATGCATCACACTCACCCACACTCACAAAGTACCATAATGCAGAGCAAAGGATATCGGCAAGTCTGTATGAAGCACACTTGCACACACACACATTTAGCACCGTAACTCGGATGCCAATGATATCGGGCAGGTCAATTGATAATATGAATGAGGGCCCATGGCACAATGCATCCCTCACCTCTCAGTTTAACCCCCACTACTCTGCCCATAGTTTATAGTAAAAAACTGCCACCCCTTACTAGACCTGTTTAAGGCCAGTGTCACACTTTGACTGGGTCCCAGGGGAGAAGACAAAAGGCATATCAGGGTAACTAGGCAACAGTCGACAAATGAGGGTCGGACACCACTTGTCACACTTAGACTGGGGCCAGGGGAGAAAGCAAGAACCAATATCAGGGTAACTAGGCAACAGTCGACACATGGGGGTTGGACACCACTTGGGAAGTTCACCCACTTCATGCAGAGCAGAAACAGGCTAGAGGCTGTCCCAGTTCTGTGAAACACTGGAGGTGTCATGCAGTCTCTCAACCCACTTCCATTTGCTTCTGGTAGTGTTCTTCAGCCCAGTTACTTACTCCCACCACCGAGGCCCAATCTGGGCGATACTACCTTACAACACAAAGTCATTGGGCTGGGTGAAGAGAGGGCAGTTGATTTGCCGCATTGAGGGTAAGACGGAACACTCAATGAATGGGGGGGGGCAGCTTTCCCGGCACCCCACAGGAAGTGATGCTCAACGTCTGGTGCGCGTTGATCCAAGTCACACCAGACAATCCAATCACAATGAACCACGAGTTGGGTTCTCCGCACCTCCCTGGAAATAAGATACAATGTCTGGTGCCCTATGATTTGAATCACACCAGACAATCCAGTCACAATGAACCGAAGGTTTGGTTTGATGTAGCACCCTGGAAATGAGACAGAATTTCTGGTGGGCAATGATACGAGTTGTACCAGACAACTTGGTTACACTCAACCCACAGTTGGGTTCAATGTACCTCCTGGAATGAGGCTCAACATCTGGTGCACGATGATATGAGTCACACCAGACAATCCGGTTACACTCAACCCAAAGTCAGGTTTGCCATACCTCCCTGGAATGAGGCACAACATCTGGTGCTCAATGACATAAGCCACCCCAGACAATGTGGGTACAATCAATCCACAGTAGGGTTTGCCGTACCTCCCTGGAATGAGGCCCAATGTCTTGTTCGTGATTATACGAGTCGCAGCAGACAAACCGGTCCCACAAACAAAGTCTCAAGTTCAGTAGTACCACACGAAGTAGAATGAGACAGTATTACGGATGTGCCCTTCCTCTGAGGGCCACAACCTGTGAATCTAATACCACATGCAATGAGCATGCAGTCGGCATGTCGCACAAGAGAGATGTGGCACGGACGAGGAAGCGGGTCACACTGGGTCCCGCTACCAGTGAATCCCCTCACCACCAACGAGATGCCTGTGCATGCTGAGGCCCAAAAATGCTGGGGCTGTCACTGTAGTGACGTGAAGGTGACGATTTAAAAGCTATGCAGGGATCCCAGTACCCGAGGGTAAATTATATTTTAATAACTGGATCACTGCTAGCATTATAAAAGGCTGTTGGATGTTATAGGAATGTTAATTAGGGTTTCCTATATCCAGGTGTGGTCCCCTCGGGAACTGGGATCCCTGCATAGCTTTTAAATCGTCACCTTCACGTCACTACACTGCACACTCAGATACATAGCTGCTCCGCTGTATCCAGGCGTCGAAGCACACCCGGGACACACTCGGTGTCACTGGGTGGGCCCGATGATGAAGCATGCCACCAACTAGGTTGGTGGGTGAGGGCTTCATGAACAAACAAAATGGTTTGTACCCTGCCTTACAGTCTTGAGTCTATGTAAATTCACAAATAGGCTAGTCCTTTTTGATCTCACATAAGTGCAAATGCACACACACAGGCCTGCAAATGCAGGCTTGAGACATATTTGAAAGACTATTCTTGTGGGTGGCACCATCAGTTCTGTGGCCCACTAGTAGCCAGTACAGTACCTACACTGGGTATGTGGTATACCTCTTTTCAGGATGCTCACAGATACAGTACCGAAACCAATCAGGTAAGCACCACTTCCTAGCTTGTGTAGGAAGGGCATGCGTGCTTTCTCACTGCGTTACAGTGAGAAAGTGCTCAGAGTCCTAAGGTCACAAATAGAGAATCAGCAAAAACAACGAAGAAAAAGCAAAAAAGTTTAGGGAACGACAACCTCCAGAGCATTATGTCTAAACGAAATTTAAAATGTTTTTCCCTTAAGTAAGTGTATATTACTTTTTGCAATTTATTAGTAAGTTACACTTAAGCCTATGGTAGAAAAAGACACACTTTCTCTAGCCCAGACATTCAGGGGTAATTTGCCCATAAATAGAAGTAAGGTACAACTGCTAGGTAAATCAAGCTCAAAGCTGAAACTGAAGAACTACTGGACACATTTTTTAGCCACAGAAATGATCCATACTATCTGATCATTTAAGTTTCTTGCTGTGATCAGATTCTATACAGTTCGCTCGTCTTTGCAGGGTTTGCTGAAGAAGTCCGGTGGCACAGAACTGAACTCGAGCAGGCGTGTAGCTATCAATAGTGCAGCATTTACAGTGGCACCGGTGCCCGTGATTTAAAGGACACACTGCACCTAAATTCTTCCTGTTTTACTATGAAAAGAAAGGATGGGGCCGTTTCCCCGCTCGCATTAGGGCCCTTGGCGCGCCTTCTACACCACTGAACTTAAGACCCTGATTAAGGAGCATTCAGGTAAAATACCATTAAATGCTTGCCAGTTAAATCATATACCAGAAAATATATCTATCATGAATTATTGATGAGCTAACTTTGGTGGAAAAGAAAGATGCATGAGGTGCTATGATTATTCAACATGGTAAGGGTATGAGGCTGTGAGGGAGTGATTTCGGCTGTAGGTTGACAGTCAGCACAGTTGAAAGAGACAAATCAGTGATCAATGTGGGAAGCCATTTTGCCAGTAGTGTAGTCAATGTGTCATGGGCCCTTGTGCAAGGAAGGTAATGGGATCCCTGGTCGTTATTTGAACTGTGAAATAAAGCAATAATCAGGGTCCAGTGGGACCCTCAGGCCTCTGGGGCCAAGTACACAGCACCGGTTGCACCACTGTAAGCGACTCTCCTGCTTAGGAAGTCACTGTCAACCCGTTTCGGTCCTTTCTTAAATGGCAACATCACTGTTAACACTGAGTCTGATTCACTATTCTTTTATACAGTTAAGTGCAACTTAGAAACACACACATAATACAGTTATGAGGGAATTGTGTAGTCCGTTCCCACGACCCAAAATTGTCTGGCAGATGCCGCACATCTGGCAGATTCATTCTCTTCCACGCATCCCAGCAAAGGTCGGACCAAGCACATTTGGGGATCTTTGGGGGAATAGCTAATAGGGCTTCAACCCCACCGGTCAGTACGAGTAAGGCAATCCACCCCTTCCATGGCATTTTGTTAGCTGTCCCTGCTGATATTATTGGGTAGTCTGCAGCGATTGCTGACGTCTGTTGATAATCACATCCTTTGTTTATCAATAAGAATTATTGACAGAGCTGTGCGTATAATACCTGAATATGACACTGTATGCTCTTATGACAACATTTAACTGACGCTCATGTTCATATACTGTATGTATATATAAAACAACAATGGTATCACCCTGTGCGAGGACTGCTTGTATATTTTGAAGATTTACCATTAAATGAATACTTTCATGAATAAAGTACTACACATTCCATTCTCGTTAAAAACATGGAACTGATGCTGGATAAATCCAAATGGCTAGCAAAAGGACACATTCTCATAGAATACGAATCGAGAGATTGTTTATAACTATTAGCCCTCCAACGGTTCCAACATGCAAAACCAAAATCACAGCATCGTGCACTCAGGAGACCCCGTGAGGCTGGGAACTTTTCCTGCAGGCCACTGCAGACATTAACATTCATTCTTTCATTGTAGGAAGTTCAGCTGACAGGGACCTTTTGGAGTCTTCAAATAATACTGCCTTTTAGCTGCTCTCGCCCCAAAAGCCTCCTTAAAAAACTCCCACATTTCTTTCCCCCAAATTTCCCTTAGAGAATCATAGTGGTTTAACACTTTGCACCCGTGGAATATATACAAGTATTCAAAATGTTAACACGGCTGCCAGTCTGATCTTTCCTTGGCGGATGTCTCATGTCTTATATTTGTTTTCTTTCATTATGTTTTTGTTTTTAGGATAGCAACAGTTTATCACAAAGTCTGCTTTAGACTTTCTTTGCAAATAAATATTGTCTTACAGAACACAGACTTTATGCCTGATTCATCATGTCAATTGTGTTCGTATAGTAGTTTTACCAACACACATTGCAGGACTTACAACCGCTAAGCTTTCACTAAAGGTGTCCTAGCAGCCATAAATCAATGTACTCATGTGTAATACTATCACACAAAGGTGCAATTCATGTAGAACAAAATCCTACAAGTGGACAGTCTGTGGGCATGTCCAGTGGATATTCAGCCTTGATAGTTTGTAAATGGCCACAAAGACTTGAGTTTGCTGGCATCTTTCTAATCCTTTCTCACCTTCGAAACGGTCAGAAACGTACTCCTGGCTGAAGTAAATCCCTTTCACGGGTGGGAAGGGGAGCAGAACCACCCCCGTCCCCCAAGTATCATACGAGTATAAGAGAAAGGGTTCTTCAAACGGAAAAATACTTTCCCATTTTCCTATTGGTGAAAAAAAGAGAAAATGCAATGTATTGTGCCATTGCAAAGAACCACTGGGTGTAACTGATAAAGAATTGTTTTATGTGCACACCAGCAAACAAGATGTTCCTTTAATTAACCCTTGCTTATATCACTCAGATGGAAAACAAATCAGGAAACAATGGGGATTGTATTGTATTGTAATTGCATTTATATAGCGCTTTTTACCCCAACGAGGCATCAAAGCGCTTTTTCGGTCAGTCACACGCAACTCCGGACCCCATTAAGGAATAGTTGTGAATTAGTGTAGTGAAATATGAAAGTAATTTGAGTGGTAGATATGTAAGTCAGTTACTTGGATTCAGAGGAATACTTGATGAATAGAAGAGGGAAAAAGGTTTGCATTTATATAGCGCTTGATACCCCTGATGGGGTGTTGAAGCGCTTTTTTGGGTGAGTAGCACGCTACTTCGTAACCCATAAAGGATTAGTGATGAATTAATACTGTGAAATATGAAAGTAATCTGAGTGGTGGATATGTTAGTCAGTTATTTGGATTGAGAATGACAGTGAAGGTTATAGTAACATAATATAACATCGATGGGGCCCCCCTACAGAATATCCCACATCTCACACAATGTTATGGAGCTTTAGGTACAAAGGGGTCTCCTGCCCCACATGGGCCTTCATCTAGACCCTGGAGATTATTCTGGGGAATGCGTTTTGATAACATAGTGGCGATGGGCAGCGACCAAGCACACACCATGAGACCGAGGGATTAATATTTTACCCCTCACCATAATGTTAGAGCGTTTTCATGCACCAACGTCAAGACTTTGCTTTTGTTGATAATAACATGAACAAAGGCACTACTGCTTGCTGAAAAACGACAGCATTCCTTCCTAAGAGAGCCAACAGTATTGAATAATGGCAGGTCACTGGTCACAAGGAGGACTGATGCCACATCACACTCCAAAGTCGTCATTCTAGATGAACATGAACAGAAGAGTAATAGAGGGGACTTAAAGTGCTACTTAAAAGAGGATATATCAAGTGGTGGCAGGCGAAGAATTCCCGCTGCGCTGGCAGATTTCGCAGTTTTGCCCACTCTGCGCTCCATGCAGAGTAGGGAGTTCCAAAAAACTCCACAAAGTGACACGGTGCGGAGTTTTTCCTGTTGAGCGGGCAGGTAGTGGCGACAGGTCGCTAGAACTCGTGTTGAGAAGTCTGCCACTCACATTGAGGAAGCTACTACTCGAGTAAAATGTATACTGTTGCGGCAGAAAGCTGCAGCGCGCTCTGGCACAATGCGTAGTGACGCTTGTGCTGATTTGAGAGCAGGGGACAAACTCCTGGCACTAAAAATCAGTGCGAGCAATACGACTTAACAGACTCTGCCGCTGCCGGAACTCCGCGGAGTGTGGCAGAGATTTTCTGCAACTCCACAGAGTTCGCGGAGTGAAAAGAACAATGAATAGGAAAGAAGAGCCTTGATGTTTACGGTTTGCACTTAAAACCACCTAAGAAAGACAAGGACACTGGAGACATCCAAAGTAGCGAGTTTTTAAAGTCACCCCCTGCCCTTCACCCATGAACCCTACGCAGCGGTGCAAGTGTCAGTTGTACTATACCCGTAGAACATTAGAGGATTCAAACTCAAAAGGTTAGGAAAAAAACATTAAGATTCTCAATTGTGCATTTTACGCAAAGATAGAAACTAGCTGTTCAGCGGTCAGGATTTTTAAAGAATGTAAAACAGATCTTTGTGCACTTTTAAGTTTTTTGTCCATTCTATGACCAAAAACCTTAGAGCTGTGAAACCAGAGAGTACGTGGAAAGGAAAGGCCAAGATTGAATAATAACGCTTACAATGCAGCAGATGGGTACCCGGTGTGTATTCTGCAGAGAATGTCTATTACCTGGAGGAGGAGCATTGGAAAAGCTATTTATAACACCGGCTTTAATATTTGTCCCCAGGAACGAAACACAAGGACATTAGTTTGATGTACAAACAATATCCAACAATATCAAATATCAATGTCATAGCTGCTGTAATTCCCCAAAACTGCAAAGAAGGGACCCTTAACAACCTGTGGTAAAAGGAGAAGAAGTAGGCTGCAACTTTCTACTAGCTCTGGAATCCTCCAGTGACTCCTCACAATATGTTCAGTCCAGATGTACATTGTGATTGAATTGCCGAAACTATACTTCCCACCCAGTCTAAGTTGTCGAAAAAAATTCTAAAACCTTCTAGTATCACCTTGTTTGCACATGCGAGAAATAACAGTCCGTTGCTTGTCACCAATGTCCTTTTTGTGATTTATTATTAGTGATTGTGGCTAAAGATGCACCAATGTATCTTGGACTCTGGATTTGTCAATCACATTTTAAGAGATGAGAGCTACTTTGAGGCTCAGGGCAGCTATGCTTTGTTAGCTCTGCAGGTGTTAAAGAATCCTACACATTCCATCTGATCAATGACCAAATTGTGCAAACACTATGTGGGAAATAGATGGGAAATAAAAATTCTGCAAGTAGGTCACTAGTCATAGATTTTTGCTTTTGATTTCTGAAAAACTCAATTTGCAAAGGATCTTCCCTGGTCCTTTTAAGGGCTTTCTTTCCAAACAGATCTCAATTAATGGAACATTTGGTAGCCGAGTCAAAGCAATTTCGAATGGTCATACTCTGTGCTGCATGAACACTCTCGACACTATGATATCAAAAACAACCAAAGGTGATGGACTTAAATAGTAGCACCTCACTTTTAATAATGCTGCTGCCTTATCTGGCTGTTAGTGCACAATAACTCCAGCACCATTCACCTAGTGGTGCCTCAAAAGAGAATCTCTGACAATTTATTCACAAAAAATGGAGGTGCACTGAACATAAAATAGAGAGTCCAAAGTGTTTTTCTGTTTCTTTGTTTGACTCTTATTTCATAGCTGATAAAAACACAACAACAGCCAACGCGTTTCGTTCCTTTAAAGACAAATTTTAACGGAACTTCTTCAGGGCTCAAAATGACAGCAAGTCAAGTATAGGCTTTTTATTTGATGATTGGTAAATAAGAAATAGACAGCAAATCCCACATCAGGACATCCAAAATATCAGAATTAATCTTCGTCGGTCGCAGAAGGTATAAATGTGTCTAGAGAGCCAGTGATTCAATATTAAAGATGAGGAGGTCCAAAATAATGATGGCTATCAGATTTCTTAATAAAAATCTGTACGATAGCTTCAAATGGTTGTGTAAGGCGGAAAGTCTTAATTTACAAAAGTAGACGCTCAATTTTTGAATAGCAAAATATCGATCAAACACCTTGATACGTGATTCCTGCTCTCTCTCCGATTCACCGACACTATGGAGGATTCTAAATTTGACATGCAAATCTAGACAATGGAATAAATGTGCAATCTAAATCTGTAAACCTCGTGGATGAGACATGCATAAAAGAAGTGAGAGTGTCAGGTTTAGACAGGATGTTCCAGGCCCTGAAATTATGTGCATGTAAAGAGTTCAAAGACTGAACGTGTAACATCTTGTATCTCTGGAGGGGGAATGAACAAGGGTGATACCTCAAAATGGGCTGTCTTGAGCTGTTGCAATCCCCATCTAGGGGTGAAACGAATTGAAACGAATTCAACATTTACGATGATAAAGGGCCAACATGTTAGATTTAGCAAAAATAAATGTGTTTATCAATAATCCATAAATTGTTAGGGTGCATAAAAACTTTGACCAAAATCAAAAAGTCAGTGACACTATTCACCAAACTGTTTCATTTGTTAACAATATTTTGTTGCTTTTTCAAAACGTAAGTACAGTAATGTCTGTTTAGGTTCTCTTTAACCCCCCAATATAGGAACCTTCATAATGTACAACAGTCAGTCACCAAGAGCCTCCATCTAAATAATCCCTGAAGCAAGCATTCACACCCTACCGATAAATTGCTCTCCCAGTACCTCTTCTCCCCCGATAGCTCTGTTTCGGTGGTTATGCCCACCAGTCTATCACAGAGTTCTTTCCAGTCCATAAGGCATTCCTCTTTCTCCTATGTATGCACAATCTCCATGAGTATTCTTTTAGCTAGCACCTATTCTAGTAGATCTTTGTACCATGCCTCCTGAGTGTGGTACCCAATGTATTGTTATACATCTCGTCAGCAGGATCAGTCATTTTGTATTTCATTTTTATTTCTCCAGCCAAGGGTGGTGCCCCAGCACACAATGCTTAATCGTTTGCACATCCCTTCAGCTGACATCCTCTAGGAGCCTTTGCACCATTTGTTCAAAAATGACTGAACTAAACCACTTTACCAAATCAAATTTGGGAAGCCTCCCTTGTCTGGTGAACACCGGAGGCATATGTCTGTTCTTGTGGGAAAAATCTTGTGAAGTACAACTGGGGTGAACAACCCTCTATAAGATTTTAAAATGAATACAGCAAAATCATGCATTGTTAGTCACTTTTTTGGTGTGCGCTGGAATCTCTGTCCAATCCAGGTCTGTCATATGTTCATGTTCGCCCACAACAGCCTTACAGTTCTCTTTAATTCTCAACTCCTGCTACACTTTGTCCCAAACAAAGCACAGCAAGGTGATGGGGCTCTGGTCCTTATCCAATGCATATAGTTCTTGTACAGTGTTCAATGAAGATGATCTTCCTGGAAGCCATTCCATATAAATCTTGTTGCACCCACCAGCTGTGCACAGATTAGGATCTCTCCTTGGGGCATCTCTCTCACACCTCCTCAAACGTCAAACACCTATCTTCAATTAATTGTCTGCCATCAGCCTACAGTCTCCCATTATTCAAAGCCTGACAGCTCTTTTTTTCTTCAAGGCTGCAAATAGGGGTGGTTCCAAAACCTCTCTGTTCTTATAAACAGGTATGCAGTTAAGCCGTTTTCGATCTCCTATCCCAAATCTGATACTTCATCCAATTTAAATAAGGGGTTCTGTGCTGCAATGTACCCAACAACATTAAAATGGTAGTCTAGCAGTCCCGCTCCTGCACCCAGACAACAGTCTCTTTTTGTTGTTGGGTTCATTGCTCAGCCATAGTGGGAGATTCTGCCAAGAGTTCCAGGACCCCTTGCTCAAAAGGCAATTTAAGAGTGACCAGTTTATTTTAGGCCTTGAACCAGTCCATATTAATGGGGAGATCACTCTATCTAACTCAATGAACAGTGTGCTTGGTACCAGGTACATCATGTCCTATAGGGAGTAAAGACAACAGAACAAGACCGCCACCCGATCAGAGACACAGCAATGCATTCCAGAAATCTATGGATATACACATGCCTTCCAATTATCTGTCTGTGATCAGTGAGATATTGTCTTGAGCACTATGAACAATGTGGATCACTAAATGTTAAAGGAATATGCGATGTTACATCGCATGTGGTATAAAGCATGAGATTACAACGCGGTCATTACAACGACAGCGTTGTTGCAACGCATACCATGACATCGCAAGTCATTTCTATGACTTGCTGTAGGGGGCACGCTGGACTTAGGAATAGTACAATTTACTATTACAACTCCAGCCTGCGCAACAGTAGGGAAGGTTTTTGGAATAGTAAATTATACTATTCCTTAGTTTAGAGAGAGCCCCCCACAGCAACTCGTAGAAACGACTTGGGTTGTAATGGTTAGCGTTGTAACAACGCAGTCGCAATTGAATGCATTGTACCGTATGCCATGTAAACGCTTCTTCCCTATTAAAGCAGCTATTTACTCTGCTACTGCATATTCAACTCAAGCCAAGGCACCATGCAGAAACAATCAATACTTTGACAACTTTGTTGTTAGGTCACGGAGATGCCCAAATTCCTCAAGTGGGATCAATAGCCTCAGGATTGACCGCTCTGGTTTCTTCCTTAGTATTTTCTATATACAGAGATACCACATGAGTTGCATCACCCAGCCGTGCATCCCACTCACACATTTACCTCCCCCATATTTCTGCCAAGAGCTCCATGGACAGAGAAAATAGGAGTAGTGTCAGGGGCTTCCCTGGCGTGTAGAAAGCACAAGTTGTCCAAGACAGTTTCACTGGTCTTTTTTCTCTTAACTTAAAATACAGTGATGTGATTCAGACAGCTATGTGAGGGCTGAAGTTGTACGGTTTGATTACTTTGAACAGGTGGTCACGCCCAACAGAGTAAAAAATGTCTTTGAGTTTGAGCCACTGCAGTTTGATTCCTCAGTCCCAACAGAACGTTGCACATGGGTCATCTAGCATCATGCTTAATTCCGGTATAACCCCCAGCTGGTCCTCATTCACCAATTATGGCACAGCCCTCAACACTCTCCTCACAATTGCCTTGCTGATGATCTTAATAAATGAGTTTAAAGTGGGCAGAGGTCTGGAGGCCCTGCAGTCCTATGGGTCATTGCAAGGGTTTGAAATCAGTGCTATTGTTGCTTCGCAATGTTAACTGAGTGTGCACCACAAGCCAGTGCTTCCACCCGGACAACCAATAGTTTATCTAGGAACGAGCCTGATGTAACAAGTAATTGTTAAATAGCTAATTGATGACCTATCTTTCATCCTTTGTCCTAATCACTAGGTCTTTTGGGGTTTCCATACCCGAGACCTAGGAGAGCAGTTTCCCAGATCTATCTCCCTCCCTATAAAGATGTTGTTTATAATTCACAAAATTTGAATTAACCTTGAATATCACCTAGGGTTTCAAATTCATGTTTCTTCCCTTAACATGGTATAGGGTGATTGAGTGGCTTTTGGGCCCCTCACCCACTCTATTCAGGTGTTCTCTTCTTATATTTACCCTAAGTTATTCCAAAGGTTACTTAGGAACATTCCCCTAATCTCCAACGTCATGTACATCATTCATTTGTCCTTGTGGCCATGATACCCCAGTCATTCTCAAAACATTGTGCTAAATAATCGTGGACCATTCCCTTGAAATCAGAGTCCTGCAGTGTCCCAGGCCTTAATTTCGATAATGGTATTTGCGGTGTGCTCTCATCTTGGACATATCTTATCTGCAGTGGTGAATGGGCCAACAATGTCCTCATTAGATCCCCTGCCTCCCTACAATTCTCTTTTATGTTCTTAATTAAAATAATATAATTTATACACAGGTGATCCATGGGTTTCTTTACAATCAGACATCTCGTACAAATTCAAAGGAGTCATTTAGACAATACCTCAATTATTTCAACAAACATCAAATGTTTTATTGTTAAATGAGACAAGACGAAGTCACAGTTAAGGATACGGATTTTCTTTCAATAATATACATTATCCAAAATATATATGTTATAATTTCACTTGCTTGCACTTATACATGAAACGGTGAACCAAGTGCAGACAATGCAGTGCTCCAATATGAAAATACTAAATATATTTTCAAGAACAATTTTTACAAAAAACACGACACGGAACAACTATTAGGTTGTACACATCAGTGTTTCATATACATCTGTCAGGGCAATGCAGCATATCACAGGTTCTCCTGCTTATGGGGTTTTCAACAACAACTTAGGGGGGTATGTTGATATTTTGACCCCATTTTATTTATAATGTCTCCTCAGGACTAAGCCATCTGACCATTCAACCACCTAATGCGTTCTGGTTCAGCCTCTCGAAAACCTCATAGTCACGTTTTTATTAAACAATATTCTGGACCCATATAGGTCCGAGGCCCTCATCCAGAAGAATCTGCAAGCGGTGAAAACCATTGGCTTTATGGGTTGAACTCTATACGAAAGTGCATGTGACATGGGGCCCAGAATATTACATACTGATTACATATTTCATACGGGGACGAAACGTTGACATACACCCCGTGGTTGTTGTTGAAAAACTCATAAACAGGAGAAACTGTGATTTGTTGCATAGCTCTCACAGATGTATATGAAACAATGATGTGCACAACCAGCGTGTTTTTGTGTTCTAGTAAAAAGTGTTTTAAAAATGATGCTTTGTATTTTCACTTTAGAGCACTGTGTTGTATGCACTTGGCTCACCCTTTCATGTATAACTGCAAGGGAAATGATAATATATATATTGGATAATACATACTATTGACAGAAAATCAGTATCTTTGATTGTTAGGTCGTCTTGTCTCAAATAACACTAAAACATATTATGTATGTTAAAATAGTTAAGATATTGTCTAAAGGAGGTGTCTGATTGTAAACAAGTCCCACGGGACAACCTATAGAGTTACTCTAGTCCCTGTGGGCATATAGGGTTGACCTTGCTTTTGAGTATACATAATTAAAAGAAGTTATCTAGTCTACAATAAGATCCATGTAGAAGTGAGTAAAATGAGTGGACTTTATCGTCCGGACATTGCTTCCTCCACACATTCACTATTCCTAACTGAGCATCAGGCCCCAACCATACAGCTATACATATGCTCATCAAACCCTAAACCTAATCCCTCTAGAACAAAGCAATGCAAATATAACGGTATGTCTTTTCAGCACATAGCGACCAAAAGCCCAAGAGCCCTCACTGGGGAATCAAGGAGCTCTCCAAGAACCAGCACCACATCCATCATGTTCCTCTCAGCCTCATTGCATTCATGTTGGTCTTGGGGGTATCGACCGCCTCCTCAGTGGTTTTCGTTCATTATGACACCTTGTGAAGATCAGTGTGTAATTGCATAGGTCAAAGGTATCTGGATTCACCCACCAGGAGGTCAACAGCACCCCATGTCCCCAGCTCATGATTTTCAGTAGGAAAGTTCGGCCACTCAAGTCATCTCCTTGGTTTCTACAGTGAAGGGCCCAGCCCTTTCTTCCAGGCTCCATGTATTATCACCACATCAGCAGCATAGGCCAGAGTATCCACACATAGTCAATACTATGCATGGATAGTCTCAAAGTACTAGTAAAAGAATCTGGTCCTTGATCTGGAAATGTAATCAGAATCTAATAGACATCCTTTTCTTCCAATAACCTCTGTAAATAAGTCACCATGTTTGAATAACAAGTTGGTTATGGTCACTGCACTGGGGTCACATATGTCACAAATATGTATATAAAAAAATCCTTTTTGCATTGTATATAGATTTGGTGTGCAAGAATGCTTTTTTAAGTAATAATCCTTTTGTGATGAATAAATATGTTACTCATTTTGGCTGAAGTGAGTAAAATCAGTTAACTTTGCAGGCTACCTATGTTTCTGAATTTAGGAATATTGAATGTAATTGTACGTACCTAATTTACTGGGATACTCTACTCTTATTGACCCAGCTCATGATTTAATGGCAGCAAAAGTATATAAAATATACTCAAATATAATTATCCTTTAACTGAGTGCCTTGTGAACAATTGTTACATGTTATTCATGGTTCAGACGTTCTACATTTCCTTTCTGATGCTAAATCACCCTTTTACATCTACCCATCTACTTGTCTTTACTAAGTTTAAATATGCCTATACCTCAACTGCTTTTTCAACTACATTTCTCAATGTATCCTCTTTCTATAATTATGTTTCTGACTCACAGCAATTCTCATGTCTTTCACCTTTGGGGAGAAAATATCCCAGTGGACACCTCTGACACATGAACATTACCCCCAGGTACCTTGCGTCCTTGTCCCATTCATCTACAAAGTGGAGATAACCATCTCCCGAGAGAAAAAAATGACCAGAGAAATGCTGGGACCTTAACCCCGCCTCTCCCATTGGGATACATAATCAGCACACACCCAGAATTTTGCCTGTTCTTTTTTTCTGTCTGTCGACAGAATTGGAGCTGGATGCTGGTGCTGCTCCTGCTGGGCTGGAGTGGTGTTTTTTCAATAATTTCTCACCCCATTCGGCTGTCTGGCTGTGCAGGCAGGGAGTCTGCTGACCTGCTTCCCGGCCTGCTGGGCTTGCTGGGTGGCTTGGTTGTTCCCAGCCGGCTCTGGCATGCCGGCTGGCCCTTTCCGGCTGGTGTGCTGGTCTCCCGGTTGCTTCCGGGTTGCTGGGCACGTCTTCCTGCGGCAGGGGGCTTGTTCCTGTCTAACCTGGTTGTTTCCCAGCCCCCTCAGTGAGTTCCGCGCAGCGGTGTCTGTTTTTATCATTTTTTGTTGTGTCCTTCTGCAGTTGTGCTATTTAAGGGTAGGGGTACCTGTGCTTGTCTGTTGCAGTTTTTGCTCTGTGGTGGCCATCCTGGCAGGGAGGGGTTGTGGTCTCCCTGGCTTGTCTCCCGCCTTTGGAGCTGAGGCACCGGAGTTCAAGCCTCAGGGTCGTCACCGCATCCTGTACTTCTGGGCTGCACCCTTCAGCGATGGCTCCGCTTTCTGTGGGGGTGACTGGTAGAGGGGGCTTAGCTGAAAGCTACCTGCACAGGGGCAATGGAGCCTATGGGATAAAGCTGTTCACTTTGTAACTTGAAACCTGGGGGTTCTAATCCTGCCCTTGGTTAAACCTCGTGTGATCCTGGGTTGATGACTCAATGTCTCTCTCTCTGCCTTGAAGCTGCTTCTTTGCTCTCTGTGTGCCCTGCTTGTTGCAGCTTCTGCTACAGCCGGGGGTGTGGCTTCGTCCTTTCAGTCCGTTGGGCGTTGCGCGCCTGCCCCTGTCCTCTGCTGGGCTAGCCTGTGCTAGCCTATTCCTGCCTCTTAGGCCTTCCGTCTTGTGTGGTTGGTCTTTTGTGCTCCGTTGTGCTGGCTCATCCTGCCGCCTGTGCGCAGGAGTTCTTGTCTCATCGGATGCTGTGGCAGTGGGTTGCATGGTGTCCTGGCTGGGCCATGCTGGTCTCCGCTGGTGCAACATTTCTTGGCCCTCATCGACTCTCGATTGTGGCCGTTGGCTTTGTCCTGCCCCTTGTGAGCCTGTGCAGGTTCCGGGATGTTGGACCCTGGTGTTTGCTGGCCTGGTCTCTTTGGGGCCGTCTCTGGCTGGCTTGTTCTTCTGGATGGGGATGTGGCCACACGGCTATTCTGCTGGCCTTGGCGCTGGTACTCTGGGGTTCGTGCCTCGGGGTCAGCTCGGCATCCTGTGTTTCTGGGTACTTTGCTTCATCTCCCATGCCTAACACCAACGGCCATTTGCAATGCACTGGCCTTTTCTGTTTGCTTGTCTTTGTGGCCTTTGGGTTGGCCTCGCCTGCCCCTGCTCCTGCTCTGGGGTTTCGTGCTGTTTGCCGCCTTGTTCCTTGTGGGACGTTTGGCCTCCTGTTTCAGTGGCTGGTTTCTGTTGCATTCTCAGGCCTGCTCCCTTCAGGTTCTGTGGGCCTTGTGGGGCGGCATTCCTTGGGTTGTGTTCCTGTTTTCCCAGCTTTCTGGTGTGTGCCTTGGACTTTGCTGGCTCTTGGCCTGTTCCTAGGCACTTGCTGTGGCTCCACCTCTCATGCGGGGTACTTGATGGTTGTCGTGTGGCTGCTCTGGTTGGTGCTGGTCGTTCTTTCCTGGGGCCTAGTCTGCCTCTGTGGGGTTTTGGGGGCTTTGTCCTCTGGGACCTCTGGCTGCCGGGTCGTTCTAGTTGGGGGGTGGGGGGGGACTGGTGCCTGGCTGGTGCTTTCCTCCTTCCTGGTTTGGGTTGGGTGGTCCTGCCTTTTGGTGGTCCTTTGGGCTGTGCCTGTGCCCTGTTGGCTGGCCCTGGCCTCTTTCCTTATTGTTTTCTCCATTGGATCTGTCCGGTTGTGTTGGGGTTTGTCCTCTGGTTGGCCCTTCCTCCCTTCATGTCTGGTTGCGTTGGGCGGTGTGGCCTTCCTTTCTTCCCGTCGCCTTTTTGGGCCTCCTGGTGTGGCGCTTTGCCTGTCGGGGCTTCCCTTCTGTTCATGAGGGGGCTCGCTCTGTGTCCATGCTGCTGTTGGGTCCTGTGGGCCTCCCTGGTGGTGCTCAGCTTGTCATCCTTTTTTTGCCCTGTGCCTTGGCTGTGACCTGTTGGGTCTTCCTCTTCTCTGGTCCCTTGCGGTCCGGGGTGTTTGTTGCTTTGGCGCCTGTGTTTTCCTTATGGGGTTTTGCCTTTGGGGTCTCTTTGGGGTGCCTCTTTTCGGCTTCCTTTTTGGCCTTGTCATCTTTTTTGGCGTGTTCTCCTCCATTTGGCGGGGTGGGGTTTCCCTTTGGTTGCCCTGGGTGCTCTGTTTCCGGTTCTCTGGTTGGCTGCCTCTGTGCTGTCGCTGTCACCTTCTGTTTTCTTTGGTCCCGGCTTCCGGTCCTTGGTTGTGTCTCGGCTGGCCTCTTCTGGCTTGCTGGCCGGTTGGGCCGCTGGGGGTCTTCTTCTTTGTGTGGCCTCCTCGCTGTCCGTTGGTTGTGGGCCACCTCTGTTGGTTTTTTGTTTGGCGTGTTCTCCCCCTTCCTTGTTCACTCGGGGGGGGGATCCTGGTGTGTGTTGGCTAACCTCTGGGGGTTGTCCACTTCTTCAGCTTGGTCGTTTCCCATTTATTTTGGTGGGTGCGTCCCTGCTTTGGTGGGGTGCTTTCCTGTTTGGGTGCTCTGCCGGTTGTTTCCTGTGCTCCCTTTTGCTTCCCTTGGGTTGCTGCTTGTGGGGTGGATTCCTGGGTGTGCTTGAGGGTTTGGAAGGCCGGGTTTTCTGCTTTGGTATTCTCCACTTTGTAGATAAATGGGACAAGGACGTAAGGGACCTGGGGGTAATGGTCTATTACTTACCGGTAATCTTCATTACTCCGGGTCACATTGTCCTCGTCCCATTCATGCGCCCCACCCTCTCTCCCGGACGGCTGGCCTTCCTGTGGGGGCTTGGTGGCTCAGGCAGAACCCTGGGTGTATGCGGATTATATACTTCCAGTGGGGGCGGCGGGGTTAAGCTCCCAGCATTCCTCTGGTCTTTTTTTTCTGTCGGGAGATGGTTATCTCCACTTTGTAGATAAATGGGACGAAGACAACGGGACCCGGAGTAATGAAGATTACCGGTGAGCAATAGAGCATTCCACTTTATCTCCTTACCACCGTATTTGCATTCAATTCCTAATTGCATCATGCACCTTCACTTTCATTGCATCTTCACACTGACCTCTTACTTCATTCCCAATGATTTAACTGAAATACTTATGCTCCCTGCAAATGTACCCTTTTTATTATGTTCATGACTACAAAACCATTTTTTTAATTATCTTACTGTTGTATCTCCGATTTTGGGAGTTTCTGATACTGCTTGGGATTAGTTTATGTCTTTCATTCCTGCTTGCTATCAGGATCGTGTTGAATAGCAGCAGACCAAATAAGAAGACAATCATTAAATGTCCCAGGTGACATGACTTGTGGGTCTTCTTAGCTCTTAACTCCAGGTAGGTTGGGTTGTTAGCGGAAAATAGAGTGTGACGGTGAGAGAGAAAAATACACAGCTGTCTTAAGTCTCATACTTCTTCCAGTATGGTCATTGAAATTTACTGCCATCCCAGCCTGTTTCCTATTGGTCATTCCTCAGTAGTCATCTATCATAATTAAGACAGCAGTACGTGTGAGTTATCTTACAAGACCCTTCCACTTTGTAATGATGCATAGAATAGGTCCAGGAAGCACAGAAAATGCTCCAGATCCCCTGAAAGGATCAGACTGCAGGATGTAGCAGACATGCTGTAAAAAAGAGGTATGTAAAGGAGCAAGACAACAGAACTTACAGCCACGGTATGAAACCCAAAGAAGGTAGGAAAGCCACAATCCAGCGCCAGACTGTGTGAAAGGATGAAGATTACAAGAGCTGGAAGTTTTCGGGTAATGGTGGAGGGCTGGGTGACACAACCAAAACGCTTCAGACCCTGTTTGTCCTTTTTGCCTGCCTCCTTAAAATATTTTTCAGCCATGTCCTAACCCTGACAATTGCTCGTTTTTAGTCCACTGTAGAGCATACCTTTCTGTATCACACCTACTCTCTACACGGTGCATGAACGTGTTTCTATTTTAGCCGTACAACTGTTATGACTTCATGCTTATATTCCTCAAGAATTCCCTTGTTTTATTTTGGTGCATATTTCTATTTGGTAGTCCCAAAACAGTTTTCTCTTTCTACAAATTTGCAGAGAATCGCTTTAAGCGGGCCTCTCTACATCCCCCAGTGCAGGTGAGGAACCTATCTTTTCTCTTCTTCCAGCTATTTATTGTTTGCTAAATATTCATTCATTATCCTCCTTAGTCTGTAATAGCAGCAATATTTGTACCTTCTAATTGAATTTCCCAGAGCATATTTCAGCAGGCAACTAGACTTTTGTGAAATGGGATTTGGTCTGTGCTTTCTTTATCCTCCTAAAAGTTTTCTTCAAACCTGAGTTCTTTCTCATCTCACTTATTGATCTTCACTCTATGTTGCTCTCTCGAAAAATATTGCAACTGCTTTCTAGTCTACTCTAAACTCTTGGGTTCAATTACTGTTTTTCTACCTTTTGTCCTAATCCTTGTAGTTCCTATGTCAATTTTATTCATTACTCATTTCTTTGTGTTTTTAATTTCATTTTTCGTGGTTATTTATATTCAAATACATTTATTATTTGCCTACTCACAGAAAAGATTTGATAATTCACAAAATAACACAATTGCTTGCAGAATAAGAATCAGGCCTGAAGGTTCAGGTGTAATTTATACTTAAAAGAAAACATACAACAGATCATGAAAAAGCCTTGGGTATCAAACCCAAATTTATTCTAGAAATAATGATTTTTAAATAATTTGTGAAAATTCGAAATGTAGCTTCATACCTACTTGTAAATTGCAATATGGCAATTCATGAACCATATTTTGTGTAGCTGTGTCTTATAGTACTCCTACTAGTAAACTACTTCTGATTTCACCGGCAAAATTCCAAAGACAATTTCTGTGAGAAGCTGTATCTTTTACTAACTACTCGAATGTTCTCATGAATGTCCAAGAGAAAGACATGCCTCTTTTTAAAAAAAAAGGTTTTTAAAGATGTCTGTGATAAAGCATGTCTTAAAGCCGGAAATTCATGAATACTTCATACCTAAATCTGTCGTAAGACACACTAAATCACAGAAAAAAGCTTTTTTAATCAGGTCTAGAAATTCGGGACTAATTCACACCTCAACACAAGAATACAACAGAGGCTTCTCTGTCATTTGGATCTTCAGATCTGTTTTTCAAAGCTCACATTTGCCCCTTGTAGTAACTGTGCACAATTTTGCTACGGAAAAGATATTTTTTTGAAACCATGGGGCATATTATCAAGGGCCATATCGCTGCTTTTTTGGCTTTAAAAGCCAAAAAAGCATCGAGATATACATCGCACTATTAACAAGCTCATGCTAACCCTTGTTAGCGCTTGTTTTCGCATGATGGCTACCGTTTTTTTATCGCCCTGCATGCCATCGCTAATGACATGCAAAGTAGGCGTTCCTGAGTGAAACAGCAAGGGAGAACTTGCTAACATTGCTTCGCGATATTATCAAGGAATATATGACGTTACTCCGCTAACAATCACTCCGCATACCGTCACCACAAAATTTTTACAACGCAAATGCTATCACCCCGCAATTTATAATAACGCAAACTTTTCCCATGGCTATACTTTTACCACACATGCCATTACAACGCAAAGGCATGCGTTGTAAAGGTATACTCCTAGTAAAAGTTTTAAAGGTAAGTGAGAGTACACTAACACTAACCTACACTACACAAACACTACAACCCTAAACCCTAAAACACTACCCTAAACCCTAAAACACTACCCTACACTACACATACACTACCCTACCCTACACTAACACTACCCTAAACCCTAAAACTCTACCCTACACTACACTAACCCTCCCATAAACCCTAAAACACTACCCTACACTACACAAACACAACCCTACACTACACAAACACTACCCTAATCCCTAAAAATATTAATGCCCACCCCAGGCACATTCCCCCTTATCTCTCTCTCCTCGTGGTTTTTCTCACCTTCTGCTTCCTGCATCACGTCGTCTTTCTGTGGGGGGCGGTGCACGTCGATGTGAGGAAACGGAAAAGCCCGTTTCCTCACAACGACGTGGATCGCCCAAAATCTTCCTTTTTTTACTTCGCATGTGCATTTACCATACATACCTTTATAACGATTTGCGTTGTAAAGGCATGTGTTTTAAATGCACATGAGGAGTAAAAAAATGCGGAGTAATGGTATGCGGGGTAAGTGCTCTATGCGGAGAAAAGGTATGTGGGGTCAAAGTCCACGTTATAAACAAATCGTTGTAAACGATATTTACCATTATCAAGCCAGCAGAAGACCCGCGAAGCGATGATAATAATCGCGCTAAGCTTCCTTTATCGCCGGAATTTAACTCCTGCTATAAAGTTGACTTAGCCATCCTAATAATGGGAGGTGTATTGCAAGGCTAAGGCAACAGGGGCGTATCAGCGAGGTTTTCATTATTGCTGCAAAAATATCGCAGCATTTCCCGCTCTATTCCCGCTTTTTGCTGATATTGCTGAATTTCTTATCGCCTTTGAGATAAGCGTTGATAATAACGCGCTAAGCGCGCTCTGTGATATTTATCGCAGTTTGTTGATAATATGCCCCATATCTTTATCTTATTATAGTCTCCTCAAGCACAAACATCTTCATAAATGCATCTTCTTCCTAGAAATGACAGGTGAAAACTGGAATATGTTTATATTTTCTCCACCATTTAGACCTGGTATTTCTAGACTCGTACGAGGTATGCTTTTCAAACTATTTATGAATGCCACAAACCTATGACAATATGGATGTTTACACTTGTGCACTGCACTTCCACGCCATGCTCACAGCAATGTCTACCAAACTATTAAGGCCCTTAATTATATACATATATACAGGCCTTATATATGCTCACCGGCTGAAATTTACAGAGGGGGAACCCTACATCTGCCCGTGGTAAGCCCCGACTTTCTTCAGTTAAATGTTTTTTCTTTCAACAAAATAAATGCTGAGTGGGTACTTTAAACAGTGAGACCACTTAGCAAACTTTCAACGCTGTGAAAGGAACCTCTGAGGAGCTGTCTCCCTTCACGGCATAGAGATTCCTGCAAGGCAGGTGGGGATCTCTAAATCTGGTGGACAGTTCTCCGCTAAGTTGGC
The DNA here is from genome assembly GCF_964204655.1 of Triturus cristatus. Classification (NCBI taxonomy): domain Eukaryota; kingdom Metazoa; phylum Chordata; class Amphibia; order Caudata; family Salamandridae; genus Triturus; species Triturus cristatus. The sequence continues at coordinate 149,186,468 of NC_140582.1, read as the reverse complement.
AGTGGCCCCGGCCTCTGGCCCATTGGTGGAGCAGCACACCGTCCACCAAGGTCTAAATGACCATCACCCTGCACTTACATTAAAGCCAGAGCATAATCAAAAAACGTACCATCAAGGTAAGTAAGTAGATGTGTAGTTACAAATAGTAAATCTATACTTTCCTATATATGCTCACATTGAGAATAGTTAGTTATTTTATATTCAGGAGTTGGGATATATAAGTTGATCAATATTCTTACCTCGATATTTTGACACACAGACTCCACAGACACCCAACTGGTAACACCTAGGCCCTGATTACGAGTTTAGGTGCTCTTTATTGCATCTGATAAATAACAATAGCACAGGGGCGTTATTTATCCGGTGCTATGAATAACCCCCATTCTAGTTGGTGGGGAGTAACTTGTGGACTTGGTTATTTAACGCACTAAATTCCAAGTGAGATAGTAAATACCATATGCTTTTCCCAAGTTAAATTTCAGCAGGTTTGACCATCCGAAATTTGACGAAGGTTGAGGTATTTAACACATCTGATAATTTGCAGAACCATTTAGTTACCATAAATCCTAATGGTCCAATGATTGTGTTATAAGTAATACCATGGCAGGTTGGAGGAGGTAATCTCAGGCCTCTACTCTCCCTTCTGCTCGCCTGGTTGTCTTGAGGCTGGCTTTTAGGGAGACTATTGAGAGGGCTGGAAAATCCGATGTGGATGAGCCCCTCTCCTGTCTGGAACGTTTTCAAGCTCAGACCTCGTAAAGACAAAGGGGCATATTTACAAGCCAGGCGATAAAATTATCGCCGCTTTAGCGGCAGAAAACTGCTGCTAAAACAGCGATAATGGGCTTGATAATATGCTCTATGGAATTTCAATTGAAACCCATGTTAGATGTGAAGGACGTCTAACCTGAGCTTCAATTGGAATTTCATAGAGCATATTATCAAGCCCATTATCGCCGCTTTAGCGGCAGTTTTCTGCCGCTAAAGCGGCGATAGTTTTATCGCTTGGCTTGTAAATAAGCCCCAAAATTACTTATTGGTGAATGAGGACTTAAACAAAAAAAAGATAGTGCATTGTCCAAATTAAATTGCATTAAGCCATCATTTGTAAGCTGGTAGACAAATAGCTATGTATTGCCAAATGGAGCCAATGCAGACAGACAGTATTACCTGTTGGGTGACAGCTTGTACATTGGTCATTGTACTATATAACAGCAAGTTCTTCTTGGAAGGGTTAGCACCAAGGACATCTGGTATCTAGAAAATAAAATACAGAAATGCATAATTGAAAGCATAATCAGGTAAATGTATTACCGCATTGTAAATCTTTAAGCACAATTCTAAATTCTCACTGATTAATTTTTCTCAGAAATACACCAATAACGGTGACAGGGCGGAAAAGATAAGTAGGTTTGGGAGAAAAAGGAGCTGATACATTTTCCTGGTTAGCTAATGACAGAACTTTGTATAGGAGCCAAAACTTACATTGTGGGAGGTAAATAGGTGAGGAAAAAGATCTCATTGCCAGATCTGCTCGATGGTAATTACAACAACCCCAGAACTGCAACACATTGGTATTTCTCGGTGAACATCAAGCTGCTGATTGGTTGCCAACAGTTTACAGATATATTCTAGTTGGGGAAAATCTTGAGACTTTGAAAATGGGTACGTATGAAGGCAACACAATATTCCTTGCTCTGGGTCAGTGATAGAGATAACTAGGTGGATTACGGAAAATAATCAAAAGGACCTCTTAAGAAGAAATATTTCTCAGGAATACTCATATCCGCAACGTTAATACATTAAGAGAAGTATCAAGAATACATTTCTGAAGATCAAATGTAATGCATCAGCATATTTGCTTTGTTGCATTTTGGGGAATTGCATTTTTTAATTACATACCCTTTCCGCTGAACCCCAAACCCGGTTTTAAAAGTGTTCTATTCCCTTCCCACAAATAAAACACATTTATACATCTGCAACCTTTCTCAAGATTGTAGACTATCTGCAAATGATTGGTAAATAACATCAGGCCTGCAAATATGTAGGTGTTCCCCATCATTTGCAGGTGTCCCAAGCCTAGTTGCACCCTCAAAGCTTTTTCTGTGATTACACGTGTCGTAGTCCTGTCTCCGGTGTAAATTAATACTTCTGAGCATCCAGCTCTGATCCGAAAAATATCCTATATATGAAATTATATCTGAAACAAAACTTGCATATGTCTTACTCATGAATCTACACCTGTAAACTTGCTTAGTGATTGTGAAAAAGATTTGTGAGTCAGGTGTTTGAGTAAGCATGTCTCTCTCTTTGAAATTCATTATTTTGTCACACCTAATGCAAAAGCCAGTCAAGCTAAGAAATTCAGGGACAATCCACAAAAAAGGCAGGAATAAAAAGCAATTTATGCAAGGAGCCTAAGTGTGTAGGGAAATATAAACCTTTGGTTACCCATGAGTCCCAATAAAGGGTCTGACCTTTGTATGTGATTTTTGAGTTGTGCCAGAGAGAAGCAAGATTGGATAGTTTCCTTTGTGAGGTATATTTATTATCAATGGTTAATAGGCATTTCTGGTATTTTTTATTACATATTTGGAAATGGTGAGATGTATGCATCTGATGGTAAGTAGCGTTGCGGGGTCTAAGTTGTTCAAGGTGGCTTTTTCAACTCCTAGCCAAGTGGGAGTATAATTATCAGGTGTGGGGAACCAATGTGTGCCCTGCTTGGCGACGAACGCTGTCTGTTAATCCCTAAAGCTAGTAAGATTAACACTTCCTAAGGCAGCGGGAAGGCAACGTTTCTTCAGTGCTGTTCTTGCTCTCTTACCTTGCCAAATAAAGTTTTTGATTGTAGGAAAGTAGGATCTACTTTTTATGGTTACCCCATCTTTTTGCAAAATGTAAAACTGTTTTTGACGAGTCTGACTGGGATCCTGCTAATCAGGTCACTAGTCTATCTGCTTTCTCCCTAAACTGTTATGTTATGAACTTAGGTACACTCCAGATTGAATTCTGGGGTACCCTTGTCAGTCCCTAGTATATGGTACCCATCTACCCAGGGCATAGGTACTCCAGAGGCCACCCATGAGCTGAAGCATGTATTATGCCACTCATGAGAGACCATGCAAAATGGCACCACAGGCCTGCCATTGCAGCCTGTGTAAGTTGGTGCATGCACCACTTACTTAAGATATGGATGTATGACGTAACAACGCGAGTCATTACAACGCGTGCAGTTACATCGCAATCGTTACAACGACTGCAATGTTACTACGCTATGCCATTACAACGCAAGTCTTTACATCGACTTGCGCTAGATGGCGTGCTAACATTAGAAAAGCATAATTTACTATTCCAACTCCAGTCCACTTAACAGTAGGGAAGGTGTTGTGATAGTAAACTACACTATTTGTAATGTTAACACGCCATCTAGCGCAAGTCGATGTAAAGACTTGCGTTGTAATGGCATCGCGTGGTTACATCGCGTTCGTTGTAACGACCGCGATGTAACAGCATCGCGGTGTACTAACTGCGTTGTTAACGATGTTTCCCTTAAGATATAGGTTCACTATATCTAAGGCTCACTATGCTTAAAACCTATCAGTCACCCCTATAGCAGGCCTTTCCAATCCTGAAGGTAGGGTGCTTGGTTATAAGTGAGAGGGTACCGCTGCATGAGCAGAACACCCCTGCAGCCGACGGAGTCCATTCTCCCGAGTTGTCAGTGAGACAGCAACATACAACATATAGAGGGGCATTATGCGACCACATGATGACCAACTCTAAAATGGCTCAAACAAACCCTATCATGTTTGGTGTGGGATGTATGATTTCACCCCTCAGAAGCGAGTTTTGTGAGGTCCCTGGTGTTCCCAGTACCAGCCTTCTAAGTACGGACAGCACAAAATGGTTGCTGCCGACCAGAGACATATTTCTGCCCTCCTGCTGCTGAGCCAAGCTCGAGCTGGGGAAGGCAGAAAAATAGGTAACCTGTCACGGGTAGGTGTGACCACCTTTCAGACAGGATTTAGTGTATTAGGAATGGGTAGGTGTGTTTGCCAGGGACTGAAAGTTTGCATGAGGGACACATTTGGTGTCCCTGTGCATAGTCCAGTTCAAACCAGTCTTGGCAGCCACTGGCTCTCGCTCTGACACAAAACTGGACAAAGGACATGGGAGTAACCTCCCCACTGTCCAGACCCTCCTCTGGGAGGGTCCCCTAAATCTTGACACCACTCTTCCTTGGGTACTTACAGGCTTACCTGGCTGTAGAAACTTAGATTTGACATGGACAAGATTCTGAACAAGAAACCACTGTACTTTGACCGTCTGGACTTCGCTTGACTTGGTTTGGGCCTGACTTCATCTCCCTCTCAGTCTGTAGCATCGTCTGTGCTCGTGCACCATACAGGATCGGTGTAGGACCTATGGAGCATCAAGGACACTTGAAGATAATCTCTTTTGGAGCGAAGGAGTCTCTCCCCTGCATTTGCAGGCAAAGCAACCTGCAGACCGGTCTGCTGATCCCAAGCTCCAATGGACTCCCAAGGGTCCAGCAACACAGGAGGTAGGTTTCTACAATCCTAAGGCCTGATCTGCCATCTGACCAAGTTTTAGGCCAGTGTCTCTCGTGAGGGCTGCAATACCTGAACCCCTGTGCACCTTGTGTATTTGCATGTGCATATGCTTGTTGACATTTTCCAAACAAGTGCATTGGGCTTCGAGTAGCCCCAACCTCTGGCACCAATTTCTACTAAGAATTTTGACCTCCGCACACAAAGTGCTCCGTGGGCTGTTGTTTGGTGAAATCGCTCGAGGTCCTCTTGTGACTCCTGTGCCTCCAGCCTGTGGGTCCAATTGAGGGTTAACTTTGCTTTTCTTTGGCTGTCCCTGCTTGCTCCAGGCTTGCCCTGACTCCTCTGTGTGTGGTGAGTTTCCTGGGCCTTGCTGGTCAGAATCGTTCCCCTCCTTGACCTTCTGCATGGGTCACCCTTGCCAAGGCTTGTTGGTGCTCTCGCTGAAAACGACCCATCAGCACTCAACATCTTTCGTGGGACAGCTCGCATCTGGCTCATAGTCACCCTTGAGATCTCCTGGTCCCCGCAGCTGAAGAGTCAAGGACTCCATCAACCAACCTGAAGCACCCGACATCAGAGGGCCTTCATCTACCGAGACCCTGGTCACTCCCAAGTGACCCAGACTCTGTCCCCTCTGCTTTCAGGTACTTATCAACAAGAATATACCTTTGGATTCCAATGGACACTTTTCTCCCTTCCAGCAGCGGCTCTTCTTCGAAGTCCTCCATTGGGTTGGGCAGCGGTTTCAATGCCATTTCAGACCTATCTATGCACAAAGCTTCCCCGGGATAGGTAACTTGGTTACCTAGGTATCCATGGGTGGGGTGGCTCCCCAACATTCTGTCTTCCACGGGGTTTCTTCGAAGACCACTGGGAAGGGTTCTTAAACTAAAAAACGTAAACTGCGACTTCCCCATAGAGCACGCGGTCGTGTTCCCACACTGCACACGCACTCCGTTGGGTCGCTTTCAACTCACCTTGGGTGGTTCCTTGGGAACCCAGCAATTCTACGTCCTCTCGACACTGTCTTGACTGAAGTTGTGGTACTTATACCACTTTCTTAGTGTGTGGTTTGGTCCCCCCTGGGGCCCACTGTGTATTAGTGCTATTTATTGTCATTTCTGTGCTTAAGTATTGTGTGCTTTGTGATTATCTCCATGTAGAATGTGTTTTATTAATAAATACATATTTGTATCACTACTGTGTGGTTCTCCTTTCATTTAACCAATACTATAAGATTGCATTCTGGTAAAACAAGCTGCTTAACATTCCTTCAAGTCTTAGCCTGAAGACTGCTCTCCACAGCTACCACTTGGATAACTTTCTAAGGTTATCTTTGACCTCTTAAATCATCATAAGGGTTGTTTGGACTAGTGCACGGAGCCCACTTTAATTAGTGGACAGCATATATCGGGCCAACTTCTCACAGTGAACAATTAATCTAATTTAAGGTGTAAGTTGTCAGAAAGTAATAGAGGTATCATACTGATTAGGAAGTAACATATTGGCATTATTATCATTGTTATAGTTTCAATGAGTCCCTTCAAGGTGGTAGTAAGTTTGAGTGTTCAGCTTTAGAATAGTTCTGTTGTTTTGTGAAGTGCAGGTTTTTCATTGTGCTTAATAGTGTCTATGAAGTCAGAGACTACTTCGATGCCCACCTATTTGAGGTAGTAGGGCTGCCAAGTCAGACCTGACTATCCTAACAAGTTCTTTGTACCTTGAGAGTTGGAAGATATAACTTCCGTTTTGTCTCTGTTTAGTTTGCAGCCAGAAACTTCTGAATACTATTCAATTGTTTCCATGAGGGTATTTATGAATGAGCTGGGATTATCCATGATGAATAAGACGGCATCTGTGTAGGCAAACAATTTCACCACTTCTCCGTGAAAGTTGATTCCTGTCATTTAAGGATTGTTGATATAACTAGGGGAAGCCAACAGAAAAAAAAGGAGAGGGAAAGTAGACAGCCCAGTCTAGAGCCTTTTTCCAATTTGAGTTGTTAGGATAGGAAGCTATTAGTGCAAATTCAGATGCTCAAATTACTATATAATGCCATGATCATTCTTATGAATCCATTCCCCAAATTAAAGGTTCTGAGTGATTCTTCATGTACCATATCAAATGCTATCTCAGTGTCAAGCGCTATCTATTTATTTTATTTATTTAGAGTGTTTTATAAAGTGCATACATGACCCAAGGGTATCAGAGCGCTGTACATGGGGTTGATAAACAAAGTGATAGGTATAGACAGGTACATCAAAAATACAGAGCCATAGTAGGCTGTTGCAACAGATATCATATAAAATGCCAGTCAGTCTATTAATATTGCCTTAGTCTGCATTGTTCTAGCATATTCATGGTGGTTATTTTGCTGCTGCTCTGAAACTATTCAGATCCAGGTACCCAGGGGAGCAACGTTTTAAAGGGTTCTCCTGTAAATGACATGCTTCTGACCAATATAGAAAATGCTGCCATTGTAACGATCCTTGCTACCTGGGGAAGGGCTCTCCGAGAGTCTGCAAGGAATCTATTTATTAGAATCTTTTTCACCTCTTTTTTGAAAAAGTGGGATGATAGGTTTCAGCGCACCTTGGGTTTTAAGATTTCCAGATCCTTGGCATAACCCCAATTGTTACAATGTATTAATTTTTGTCTGAGGTTGGCAATTATCAGTTGAGCTCTTGCCTCAGGGACAGCCAGTCTAGATGCCTAAGTGAAGGGGTGATGTGGTCAAAGCATCTAGTTCCTGTTACCAGTCTAATTGCACCATTAAGAGTAAATTTGAGAGGAGCTTTTTTCATTTTGGGTAGACCTGACAGAGCTGCCAAGACATATTCTAGTCTGGAGACCCAAAGTGATTGTACTGCTTGTTTGAAGTTTGAAGGTGGTAGAAATGGTTTCCATTTCTTCAGTAATCTGAGTTGGAATGTTGTACTGCTCATGGTAGCACTGATGTGAGCTTTCATGTTTAGATTCTTGTCTAGTGGTATTCCAAGGGATTTCATGGAGTCAATGATGGTAGGTTTGCAAGTGAGGGCGTTGAGGTGCTTTAGCCAATCTTGGATAAATGTGGAGCTGTTTTTCTGGAAGAAAAGAAGGAATTCGGTTTTCAGAGAGTTCAGCTTGAGGTTGTTTTGAGAGAGCCAGGACTGAGTTTTGACTAGTGTGTTATTTAGTTGAATGACGGTGTTAGAAATGGGGGTATCTAGTTGGCAAGGGCTTGCAACTTTGTCAAATAGGGACCCTTATTCCTAGTCAGGATAAGAGAGTTACACTCCTAAAATAACCCTGCTCACCCCCTTGGTAGCTTGGCACGAGCAGTCATGCTTATCTTAGAGGCAGTGTGTAAAGCATTTTCACATAACCAACAGTAGTACAGTGTAAGCACTACAAAAGGACACCACACCAGTTTAGAAAAATAGCAAAAAATAGCCAATATATAAGACAAGACCACAAATGATAAAATACAGTCCTTAAAAATCTTCACTTATCAAAATATGCTTTAAAAATAGTTCCTTGCTGTCAATAGCTCCATCCGGGGCTATCATGGTGTTGTGAGCAAACAAATCCAAACAGTTCTGGCTGACCGTGGCGTCACGGGCCAGCTACGGTTTCGGGAAGACCCGCAAACAGTACCTTTTAGAAAGGCAGGGTGTCGATGACCTCTTGTTGAGCGTCCGAAAACACAGCGTCCGCAGGCGTCGGTCCCGGAGGTCAGTGCAGGAGTTGTGGGGGCCCTCGAAGTTACACACGTTGCAGGTTGATCTCCTCTATGTTGGAGTCAGGAGCACTGGTGTCGGCAGGCTTCGTGTGCTGCGGTGCGGCGTGTGGGGCCCTCAGGTTGCGGTGCGAGCAGCGGCTCGGTGGCAGCATCAGCTGGCGTCGTCCGTGAGATCAGGGTTGCGGTGTGAGATGAAGGCGATGCTCGTCACGGTGCTGGCAGGTCACGGTGCAAGCAGCGGCGTTGTTGTTGCTGAAGCGCTGTCGCCGACTGACGAAGTGAAGTCAATGGCACCGGCGTCGGTAGGCCAAGGCTGCGGTGTGGGATGAGGGCGGTGCATCGTGTACCTTTACGAGCGGTGCCCCCGAACCATGGTGCATGCAGCAGCATTGATTTCGGCATGGAGAGTCGTCGTCGGGAAGGTCAAGGCATCGTCGTAAAGCGAGGTGGTGCAGAGTGCAGTGCCTACAGGTCGCGGTGCGAGCAGCGGCTCGGTGTTGGCGTCCGCAGGCGTCGTTGGTGAGACCAGGGTCGGGTTGAGGCGGTGCCCTCTGCGGTGCACTCTGTAGTTCCTTCAGGACACGGAGTCGGCAGCGGCGTCGTAGATGTCGTCGAGTTGCTTTTCTTCTGTTGCAGCACAAAACACACAGTCCCCAGTGCTGAGGGCAGAAGAGCTTGAAGTCTTTGCTGCTCCTGAGACTTCGTGAACAGGGGACAAGCTCTACCTCAAGCCCTTGGAGAAACTCACAAAAGTAGATTGCAGAAAGTTCAGTCCAGTCCTTTCACTGCCCAAGACAGAAGCAGCCACTGCAGGCCAACACAGCAAAGCACAGAGCAAAGTGATAGTCCCTCCTCAAAGCTTCTCCAGCTCTTCTTCTTGGCAGTCTTCTTGATCCAAAATAGTTCTAAAGTTCAGGGGTCTGGGCTCCATTATTTATATCCCAAAATCCTTTGATCTCTTAGGCAAAGAGTGTCTGTGCCCAGCCAGAACCAGTTCTGCCTTCTCTGGTGTAATTTCCTGGCAGGAGGTGGAGACGGCATTGTCAGAGGCAGACCAGGCCCTTTGAGGTGCAAGGAAATCTCCTCTCTCTTCCCCCATCGCAGCACAGGTCTATTCAGCCCTTTCCTGACCTACCTAGACTATCTGGAGCCCCTCCTGCCCCCAGCCTTCTGTCATCCAAAACCCAGACGGGAAATTCACATTCCAGCAGAGGTACACGGGATGACTGAGCCAGAAAATACCTACTTTCTAAAAGTGGTATTTTTAAACACAGAATGTAGAAATCACCTTCACTAAAAGATGCATGTTTAGATTCTGAGTTCAGGCATACTAAATTTCATTTTCCTACCTAGTTCCCAGGGCCAGCTATGTTTACAAGATTTTATAAACAAACTTCCCATTCTGTCCTACGGGGAACAGGTAGCCTTGCAATAGTGAAAAACAAAATGGTCTGTAATTCCCTCTCCGGACATGCCACACACACCAGGGCATGTCCTACCTTTCACATACAACTTCACCCTGCCCACAGGGGTACCTCGGGCCTACCTTAGGGGTGACTAACATGTAGAAAAGGGAACGTTTAGGGCCTGGCAAGTGGGGGCACTTGCCAAGTCGACATTGTAGTTACAAACTGCGTGCAGACTCTGCAATGGCAGGTCTGAGTTACCTTTTTAGGGCTACTCACGTGGGTGGCACAATCAGTGCTGCAGACCCACTATTAGCATTTGATTTACAGGCCCTGGCACATGCAGTGCACTTTACTAGGGACTAACAAGTAAATCAAATATCCAATCACGGAAACACCAATCCATAACACAATTTACCAAAGGAGCACTTGCACTTTACCACTGATCAGCAGCGAGAAACGTGCGCAGAAGCACTACGCCAGCCAAAACCGGGAGGGCAGAAAGCAAAAACTCAGGGGAAACACGTTCAAAGATGTCAAGTCTAACAGACGTCATCTAGGGAGGAAATATTTAAGTACTGTTGTGTGTCGTCTGCGTACATGTGGAATGCACTGTTCGATTGATTGAGGATTTCAGTTAGTGGTTCCATATATAGGTTAAAGAGTGTGGGGAAAATGGTTGACCATTGGGGGACTCCGCACCTCACTGGTAAGGCATCAAAGAATGAGTTGCCAAGTTTGATGCGTTGTGAGAGATTCTGCAGGAAGGAAGCTATCACTCTAGAAGCCAATGTGGATGATTATGCTCTGTCCAGGACACGGCACAGGGGATGGGTATTGTCGCTGGACATGCAATGTTTTAAAATGCGGACCTGCTTAATGCTTATTAATTGTGGTAAGAAGAGATTAGGGGCCAGATGTATGACCAATAGCGTTAGCGAGTCGCAAATTGCAAAACATTGCAAGTCGCAATTTACGAGGCGCTAATGCCAATGTTCAACAGTGTCAGAGACACTGTTAGCGATTACCAATGGACCTCCATGTGTGGGACTGCTTTTAAATAAAGCTGTTTTTTTTCAATGCAGCCTGAAAATGGGATGCATTTAAAAAACAGAAAACTGAAACTTTTTGTTTCATTTTTTAAGGGTAGGTAGTGGTCTCTACGAACACTGCCTGCCCCTAAAAAATATTCTCCCCTGCATTCACAAAGGGGATGGGGTCCCCCGGGGACCCCTTCCCTTTTGAGAGTGCTTTACCACCCTCTTGGAGGGGGGTAAATTGCAAGTGGTTTGCGACCATAATTGCGGTCGCAAAACAATCTTTCATAGGGTAGTGAGTCGCTATTAGGAAGGGACGCCCTTGGAATGCCCCTTCCTAACAGCGAGTCGCAAATCCTTTTTAGCGAGTCGCAAATCAAGTGCAATTGCAAACAGGGTTTGTACATGGCCCATTGGTATTTTTGTATGCGCAAATGGGTCGCAAACCCATTTGCGCATGCAAAAATGGGGCACACATCTGACCCTTAGGCATTTGGCTAGTTTTTTTGCATATAGTTTACAGTCCAACTTTAATAGTGATATGGGCTTATAATTTTTGGGAGAAATAAGCCTTTCCCTTTTTTGAGCAGCACCAAGATGTTGCCTTCCTCTGTAGGGCCTCCCAAATAGTTAAATAGCTCTAACATGGTCAGCAGAAGTGAGTGGGTGAATGTTTTGTCAAATTTGGCTGCGAAGCCGTCAGGGCCAGGTGCTTTGTTTTCTTTAACAGTGCCAATTGCATCTGTGATTTCGACCAAAGGGAATGGTTTGGCCAGCAGCGGCCTGTGCAGATAAGCGTGGTGGAGCGGGGCGGGGGGGGGGGGGGGGGGAGATGTCGACAGATGATAGAATAGGATTTATTTAATTTTCACCTCTTCCGTCGTCTGTCGACATCCCCCTGCCCAGCCCTAACGCCCCAGCGTGCGCTTACCTGCACCAACCGCTGCTGGGTTTGGATAAGGTTGCTTTATTCTCTTCTGATAAACAAGTATTGTACAAAATTAATCTTTTTATCATCAGCGTACAAATCCTCATAAAATTGTCTAACAGTGTCAAGAATTCTCTGCAGGTTTGTGTGGCTTTCTTCCTGTTGCCTTTAATCGCAGTTTTTTTTTGTTGTTATATTTATGTTTGAGATATGAGGCCAACATTTTGCCAGCTTTGTTGGCTTCGCAAAGCTTAAGGCCTTTGAATTTTTTAATACATACACTGGCTTTTCGTCTAGAATTTTATTGTACTCTTCTTTCATGTGTGTGAGAAAGGAGAGAGTGTTCTTATCTAGGTTTTTGAACTGAAGTAAATTGATTTGTATTGAGTCAAGTTGTTTAATTTACCCTTATAGCTTTAGTGATAGGGCGTTATTTGTTTTTTGCTTTCATATTAATTAGGGTGCCTCTCAGTGTTGCTTAAGAGCATCCCAGAATGTCAGTATGTGTATATCCGGTGTAAAGTTATCTAGAATTTAATTTGAAAAGATTTCTTCAATTTTCTTTATATTGTCCGGGTTGGCAAGGACATCATTATTAAAACAACATATCTGGGTTGGGGATTTTGGTTTGGTGCCAGCGAGGAGCGTGTTAGTATAAGAATTGTCAGAAAGCAATCTTAGTGATATGTTTGTTTGGTCTACTAAATGTGTATATACTCCAGAGATAAGAATATAGTCGATTTTTGTGTCGGAGTTATATAGTGCAGAGAAAAAGGTGTAATCCCTGGAATTGTAATGCTTTACTGCCCAGGCAGCTTTGAGGCTGTATTTAGAACAAGTCTTTTGTAACAGTTTGTGAGCTTTAGTTGTGTGATATTTACAGGTGGATTGGTGGGCGAGGGTCGTGTCAAGTGGAAGATTGAAATCCCCATCTACAATGATGAGATCATTGGAGGGTAGGCATCCGATATTATCTGGTGTTTTGTTCAGAAAGAAAGTGTCATCGCTATTAGGGCCATACATATTGACTAAGTGGATTAGTGAATCCCCTCTGCCTAGAGTACCAATGATCTATATACCTTCTTCGTCTATGGAGCACGAGTCAAACTTGATGTTGGACTGTTTAGAGATTAGAGTGATAACCCCGTTTTTTGTGCATTATAGGGAAACAGTGGACTTCAAAGATTTCTTGTTTTTTTGTCGATTATTCTCGACTCCTGAAGGAGAATAATATAACCTTTGGATTTAAAGAGGCAGTCCATTATTGTGTGTCTCTCACTGAATGGTTCAAGCCTATGACATTCGATCAATCTCATTTTGAATTTGAGTAACTCTTGCGCCAAGCTGCATGGGGCAAGAGTGACATAGGGGGCTTGTAAATATGCCCCTAGCAGTGGACTGGCCAGTGTCCTCCACTCTGATATATTACACAAGTACAGTGCTTATGTGAAATGCAATAAAATATGTTTTCAAAAAGAATCTTGAAATGAAGATGAAAGAAGCGAATAACTCTCTTTCATGTCTAAACAGACCCTGAATAATCCATTTGTGTTGATATTCCTCTCTGTACAAACAGTCTAATGTTTGGCTGATGGATTGAAATAATAACATGCGGACAATGCTGCATTTGTTGAGTTGAGCATAAATGCAATTCTGCCTTTTTTGGAAACTTTCTTGAAGTCTGCTTTTCTGTGACACATAAATAAACGTCAATTGGTGAAAATGTGAGTGCCCACGCATGTTACACGTTCCTTGAATTTGAGGTGAAAACAGCTGGTAAAGTCTGTCGGTTCCTGAAGAGGGTTTGCGATCAATCAGGATATTTTTTCTCATCCACACAGAACGAAAAGAAAATCATTGTTATAAACATCCACTTGTCAATGGTAAATTGTCAGCGTAAACACTGTCCCAATTTGAAGACTGAAATTTTCAGTATAGAAACGTACTATTATTTTCTGATGATTCCAATGGCTTAGCAAAAGAGCGTGTATATTGGGGTAATACGCATTTAAGGTTGCAACCCTGCAGTTAATGGCAATGGCTTTTAGAGTGAAACGACCACCCTTTGCCACACATGAGGGAGAAGAGGTGGATTTTGCAATAAAGCGGGCAAAATGATCAAAAGGAAAACTTGACCTATCTCATGTTTCTTAGAAGGAAATAATAATACATTGCTTAAAAAATGGATCCAATTAGATTTATCTAGTTTAGACTGCAAACCTGCAGTTTTCCATGTGAAGCCATTAACATTACCCATCGAAATATCAGAATCACAGAAAGAAGGTGCTGTCGGAGGGCAAGATGGCGGCCGGTGTTTCGGCCGAGTGAGCTGGACCTATGCACTCCCCACGGTGACTCCCTTCGCTGAAATGGCACGAATATGACTTCGCTCTAAAAGGCTTAAAGGCTCAAGGCTTGACGCTGTGATCTTCGGGGGAAGAGAGAAGTGGTGGTTGCGTACGCGGCTGAAAGTTACCGGTGAGGAGCATACTCACAGCGGCATCCGCTTTGATCTGGGCGCGTAGAGGCGTTTGGCGTCTTTACCTTCTGCAGTGTGGTAATTGGTGCTTGTTCACTGCTTTAGCGGTTGGCAGGTCCTTCCGATCTGCTAGTGAAATGCCGCCGAAAGCAGCTCCCAAGATCTTGACAAAAAATCAAAAGCCTCGCAGCGGTAAACCATCAACGAATGCAGACTCTGCAGCCGGGGGACAGGTAAAGGCAACGACGGCTGATACTGGGTCTAACGATGCCATCGGCTCTGCTTCCAGTTCGCTGCCCCGCTCCAAGACCCCTCTGGGTAAGACTTCTGTATCGTCTTCTGTTGCTATTACGCCTGCAGTAAAACACACGGCCCATCTGTTTGTTAAATGGGCAGCCAAAGCCTTGACACAACTGGTAAATAAACTGGCTGATAGCGGGATATTGCAACCTTCAGACGCTATCCTGGGTTCCCCACTGGAGGGATATAAATCGGCTGATATGACAGGTGAAACATCTGTGATTCATGGTGATCGTCAATCAGAGATGGGAAGCGCTTCGGATCCATCTGCGAATTTAGATCTGAATGTCGAGCCCCCAACTGCATTGGCTGGTCTATCAAGAAGCATGTTGGGACTTGCAATTCTCCCTCTCCTACCTACTGACTCTCTTAGAGTGGGTGCGATACAAGATGGTTTAGGTTCTGACCAGGCCGGGTCTAACCTAGATAACGACCCATTAGATAATTTTTTCTTTTTCTCTCTATCAGATGGGTCTACAACATCTGATGATGATGCGACCAGTAGGGATTGGGCAGAGTATGAACAAGGAGAGATTGATGATTGTATAACGGGAGGATATTTGAATGCGGCCCCTCCGGGTGGTACAGTTTGGAAAAACAAGATCTCGAGTGGAGAGGTGAACGATCTAGGGGCCACCGTACCTGATAACATCCTTAATGCCCAAGGGGAGAACATGGCTTGGGATTATTCATTCTCTACCACAAAGCCATCCGCCTCAGGCCATGAAGTGGGCCTAGGGAATTCTGCCACGTTTAATTCATCTGATCCTCCCAAATCTATTACGCTGGAGATGATTTACGACACGATGCTGTCACACAGAGCGGAGACTAGGCTTGAGAACGCGAGAACACAGGGGGCCTGTCGTAAATTACAAAATGCCATAAGACGCATAAATAAGACAAGTGCTGAGATTGGCACTAGGGTAAATGAGACAGAAAGTCGAATCTCAGTTTTGGAGGATGAACTATCAGCTCAGAAAGGAGTGGTCACTGCGCTAAAAAAGCAAAAAGACGATGCCACCTGGAAACTATCTGAACTTGAAAATCAGATGCGGCGGAATAACTTACGAGTGTTGGGTATTCCGGAGGGGGCAGAGCGGGATGATGCAAGGCAATTTATTATCCAATTGTTTACAGAGGCTTTCCCGGAGCTTTCCCAATGGGATTGGGAGATAGAGATACAGAGAGCCCATCGATTCCCTTTTCATAAAAAACAACAAGCTACTCGCTTAGGACAGGAACCTGCCTATTCTCGTGCCATCTTGATCTCAATCAATAATTTTTTAGCGAGAGAAGCTGTTTATGACCTGGCTAGGCCAAACCGTAAGGGATTGGCCAAAGGGATTCATTTTTTTTGTTAGACCTGATTTTTCTCATGAAACAGTGTCTCGCAGATGGCAGCTTCGTCAATTAATACCTATGTTTCAAGCTAAGGGTGGGCAGGCGTTCTTAATGAATCCTGCAAAGCTAAAGGTAAATAGTTTTTTTTTCTCAGAAGTGTTAGCTAAGGAATATTTGCAACAGTTGGGCCCTGTGAGTTGAAGATAATGTGGCATAAGGTGTTATATGGTGTTATAGTTATGGCTATGTTTTTTTCTTGTAAGGGGTCCCGGGGGTGAGTGCTTCCAGCTCCCCATCACCAAGGACCGCGGTCCTATTGCCTCATTATTTGGAGGGTGTGGTGGGAGGGGGAAGGTAGATGGTGGGGTGGGGGGGGTTTCGGGTGGAGGGAAGGGTGGGATCCGGCAGGGTGTGGGGGGGGAAGGAAAATTATGTTCCACAACTGTTTGGTTTTTTTTGTGGTTTTTTGTTTGATGCACTTATGATTGTGTTTACTAAAGGGTTTTCAAATTTTGAACTCAATGGCTAATTTGAACTTAAAAATTGTAACTTATAATGTTTGTGGTCTCAATAATTATGAGAAACGAAGGAAGATGCAAATTGGATTGAAACTTATTAATCCTGATATTGTGTGAATTCAGGAAACGCATATTTCTTGGTCCTTAAGGTAAAAGTTAGATGATTTGGGGTATGTTACTTTGGTGGCTTCTAAACAATCGGATACGACGCGGGGTGGCCATTTTGGCAAGTCCCTCTTTAGTTAAAACTGAGCATTTTTTGGCAGATATACATGGCCGATGGGCTATTCTCGATTGTTTAGTGGGAGATATGCGGTTTACCCTTTGCACTGTATGCGGATTTAACCTTGATGAAGCAAATGTTTTTGATTTTTAAATGGTGAGCTTGCTTTATGGCCTTCACCAGTAGTGTGTTGCGGAGATCTTAATATCCATTTGGATAGTGACTGGGCAAGCCTTTCTGCCCGGTTATACAGGGGTCATAAACCTAAGGTTTTCCAGGCTTTAAAGAACCTGATGGCTGACCACGGCTTGGTTGATGGGTGGAATTTCTTATACCCACAAGCACCTGGCTATACGTTTTTTTCTTCACCTCACACTAAATATTTTGGGTGGATTATTTTATTATCCCTGCTGCTTGGGCCTCCTGTAGTCAAATTCAAGTCTATCCTAGACTTTTATCCGATCATGCTCCTGTGGCTATTTTTTTTTCAAATGTGGCTATTATAAGATATAGTACGACCTTCTCCTTTGATAGGAAACTTTTGCTTGATACTCTTTTTTTGAATCATATGAAAAAGTGGATCTCAGACATTTTTCAACTTAACCGTGGTACAGCTGAACCCGCGGTAGTCTGGGATTCCTTTAACCCCTTGAGTGCCCCGCCCTTTCCACGCCCTGTGCCGGGCGTTTCATTAGCGGGCGGGGCTCATGACGAGATAGTCTCGTCATGGGCACAGCGCAACCGCGGCCCATGACGAGACCATCTCGTCATGGGCACTCAAGGGGTTAAGGCATGTTTTAGAGGTGAGGTTCTCAGTTATGGCCTACATGCTCAAAGATTGCGCAAACAGAATATGATACAGTTATTTACTTAATTGCGGAATGCTGAGTTAGATCTTATAGCTCAACTACAGGCAGCTGATGATCCTGAGGATAGCCTTGATAGATTAGCTAGCTGTAAGGCAAAGATTAATCTTGTATGGGCCCAAGAGATTTCGCTTAAATATCATCTTTATAGGAAACAATTGTATGAGTTTGGGGAATCTTCAGGGAGATACTTAGCTCAAAGAATCCGTGCGAAAAATCAAATATAAAAAATTAACTCTATTTATAATGACCAAAAGGTATTAGTTCACGAACCCCAGGCAATTATGAAAGTTTTCCATCAATTTTATTCTGATTTGTATAGCCAGCCGGATGTTGGAGACCTCCCGCCTGACTTCGGGCTACCAGTACTAGAATGGGATAAGCTCGACCCTGCAGACGCAGAAAGATTGGATTTGCCATTTTCTGCCGAAGAGATCGAGCACGCATTGTTTAAATTGCCCTCGGGTAAGGCGGCTGGACCTGATTCTCTTCCATCAGAGATTTATAAGACCTTTTTTCCAGAACTTCGAGAGGATCTGCTGAATACTTTTCAGGCAGCTAGATTGGGATTCCCTCTCCAGTCATGGGATGCAGCTCATGTAGTTATATTCCCGAAGAAGGGGAAACCTCCTGATCAACCAGGATCATACCGCCCGATATCTCTGGTTAATTGCGATGGCAAATTATACGCTAAATTGTTGGCAAACCGTATGGCCCCGCTTGTTGCTGGTTTGGTATCGCCGCAGCAGCATGGTTTTGTGCCAGGTCGGGGGACGGTTGATCACATTAATAGGGTCATTGCACTTCTCGACGTCGCGCAGGTTGATTCCAGATTTCTGGGTCTTGTCCTGCTCGACGCCGAGAAGGCATTTGACCGTGTGTCTTGGGGTTTTTTATGGGAGGTCATGGTACGCTTAGGGTTCAATCCAGGTTTTCTTCGGGCCCTTCAGATCTTTTATCGGTCCCCTACGGCAAAGATATGTGCTATGGGTCTTAAATCGGAGGAGGTTCAGATTAGCAGAGGGACCCGTCAAGGCTGCCCCTGTTCCCCAATTCTTTTTGCTTTTTACATCAATCCTTTCATTAAAATGCTTGATCTTAATTTACAAATCCCTCCCTTTATAGTTCAAGACACGCAGTATAGCGTTCTCACTCACGCGGATGATATAGCTGTCATTACGTCTAATTTAAATATTGCTTTACCCGCTATAGAACAACTAGCGGAATGTTTTGGCTGATACTCCGGGTATAAGCTCAATAAAGCCAAGACACAATGTTTGTGTACGGATCAAACAATAGTTTCTAACAGTAGGATTGTGGAAGAAGTGGTTTACTTGGGTATTAAGATCAGACCTAATTTGGATGATTTGGTTAGTGTTAATTGGATGGACATCTTGGATAAAACCAAACATGCACTGGATTCATGGCAGAGTCTTCACCTTACTCTTGTTGGTAGAGCAAATGTATTAAAAATGATTATATTACCTAGAGTACTCTACTTCTTTCGTGCTGTTCCCCTTTTGATTCCTAGATGTCAGATTCGCCAGTTACAATCGGTCTGTGAAAAATATCTGTGGGCTCCAGGAAAAATCCGTAGAGCTTCACGTTTTATGATGCTTCCGCCTGCTCGCGGTGGATGGGGAGTTCAGGATTTTGCTCTTTATCAGACTTCTTGTTTACTTTTAAGGATGCGTATTCTCCTGACTGGTGAGGAAATGCCTAATGTGGCAGAAGCACCCTCGATCTATCAAATTACGCTTGGCTCTATTGCAAAAAAATGTTTGATTTCTAATATCGACGGCAGCTACTACAAACGCACTCGGTTTCAAATTATCATATCTGCTTTCAATGTCTGGAAATCTGTTAGGAAAATTTGCAATATACCCAAACTTACAATATATACTCCTCTTAGGGCACCATATCTTTTACCCTCTATTTTTGGTGATTCAGTTATACGATGTTGGTATTCTAAAGGTATTACATGTCTGGGTGATTTTGTGTCCGCGGAGGGTGTTTTTCTTTCTTTTGATGCATTTAGACAGAAATTTGATTTATCTAATAACCAATTTTTTTAATTCTTACAGATCCTCGATTTTCTTCATAAACGTACTACGCCGCTGTTATCAATTCGTATTATTGATGCTATTAGATCTCAATCACAAATCGGAACTATTTATAAAGAGCTTTTAGAACGTCGTATAGATGATATTGACAAAACAAATGAGAAGTGGTCATGCCGGCTTTTATCTTCATCCATTAGCATTCAAGAATCTATTAAGATGGCCCACACGGTTCTTTATTCTGCGTCACTAAAGGCCCAACTTAATAAAACTATTTTTAATTTATATCGTACTCCGGCGGTGATGATGAAATGGGGTAGCTCTTCTCAATACTCTAATTTGAGTGAATGTTTTCATTGCAGAGCTTGCAATGCTGATATAGAACATGTGTTTTACACTTGTCCTTCTTTAACATTTTTTTAAAATCAAATTTCAAGCTTTTTGTCTCATGTTCTTGGTAAACCTATCTCATTGTCATCGAACTTAATTTATTGGGTATTGGGGAGGAAGCTACCCAAGGGCATCCTCTCTTTAAGTTCCGTTTTTTTCTTTTTATTATAGCAGCTGTGATACGTTTGTCAATAGCCACAGCGTGGCTGCAGCCACAGGCACCGAGTTTTGATATATGGCATACTAAGTTATTTAATCTGTATAATCTTGAAGTTAGTATGTATCTGTTGAAAAAACCACGCAAGAGGCGATTTGGTCTCACTATCTGGTGTCCGTTAAAAGATTATTTTGATGAGTAAATAACTATGTTTAGCCCTGTTATATATGATAAGCATATGATTAATTGTTATGGTTTCATTTTTATTTCTCTTGTCCTCTGTATTATATTAACTCTGCTGGTTAAGTGTAACTGAATGTTTGTTGTGGAACATTAATTAATAAAAAAAAAAAA
This sequence comes from Triturus cristatus, assembly GCF_964204655.1. Lineage (NCBI taxonomy): Eukaryota > Metazoa > Chordata > Amphibia > Caudata > Salamandridae > Triturus > Triturus cristatus. The sequence continues at coordinate 149,166,108 of NC_140582.1, read as the reverse complement.
AAAGAAATATCATAATCACTGGCAGCCTGAAGAACTGATGCTTATTTTAAAATATTCTTTTGGCTTGGGGGATGTAGTCAGTCATTACAATCTAAGGAGGTCAAAAAGGCAAATCAATTAAATGGGAGAACTAGGTAACAGTTATTTTGTAAAAACAAATTGTTTACCAAGGCCCTGTGGAAAAAAACACGTGGAAGTGCTCTGTTCCTGCAAAAATGGGGCTGAATATGTGGCAAGCGTTCCTGAAGTTTATTACAATACAGTAATGGGAACACAGGGACAGGTTTATCAAGGATGTGCGTCTGCCTTGCGCCAAGCCACGCATGGTCACCTGGCATGGCCCTGTGCGGCTTGGTAAATCTGCAGTAATGCAAGGCAGTGTCACTGCCTTGCGTTACTCTACATTGCATGGGCCGTTACGTGGGTAGAGCGTGGGTGTTTCCATGCATCCACCCATGTATTCTGAGGCATTCCCAACACCGGTGGACCTGGGAGTGTGTCAGAATTGTACTCCTTCCCACTAGAAGTGCAGTGAGGAGAAATATCTTTATTTCTCACCTTTGTCTCTGTTTTCTAAGTGTGCAGAGTTCTGCAGCACAATTAGAATGTGGAATATTCTTCTAAGGAATGTTTTTGTGCAGGAAGTTTTTCCTTCCTGCACAAAAACAATTCTGACTGTAACGCAGGCACCCTTGATCCATAACGCAAAATTGCCTGCATTGGTGCTAGGCTGGTAATTGTGCGTCAGCACAGGCTCGGGACAGGAATGCACCATATCTTGATAGATATTGTGCATTCCTGCCCTCCCTCTTTCATGCAGAACAGCAAGGTGTCTTGCTGGGCTGCACGAAAGTTTGATAAATAGGTCCCACAATGTTTTGCAATTTCCCACCCAGGACACATGCCTTGCCATAATGTTAGCATTCTAAAATGTACACCCAGCATGAACTTAGAATTAATACTATTGACAACCTTATGCTTGAGCTGCACATGATTTTTTCTTTTTTTTAAAGAGAGTTTGATGTGGAATAATTGCTAGAATCAAACATAAGTAGTGGCTTTTGGGGAACATACAAGTTCCATAAAGATTTTACTAAGAGATTAGGCTGCAGAGTGCAATTTGAATAAATGGATGGCTGTTCAGAATAAAGCTCTTCTGACATTAGTTTGCAAGCTTTACCATTACATTGAGCATTGTTATCTATGAAGGAAGGACAAGTAATAATCTGTTAGATCTGGCACCATTGGCGTGGGTCTCCTTTCCATTTTTTGCTGTTTCCTCCTGTGTTTTTGCTATGTTTTTGCTGGTCTAGATGCTTTGGGTACTTTACCACTGCTGTTCAGTGCCAAAGTGCAAGTGCTCCCTATTGTAAATTGTTGTAATGGATTAGTGACGCCATCATTGGCTTATTTGATTTACTTGCCAGACCCTAGTCCAGTGCACCATGTGTGCCCAGGGCCTGTAAATCAAATGCTGCTGGTGGGCTTGCAGCACTGGCTGTGCCACCCACAGAAGCAGCTTGTAAAATATGGCTCAGGACTTCCATTGCAGAGCCTGTATGCAGTCTGGGACTGTCATGTCGACTTGGCAAATGAACCCACTTGCCAGTCCCTAAACTTTCCCTTTGCTATATATTAGTCACCCCTAAGGTAGGCCCAAGGGCGGGGTGCATTGTATGTAAAAGGTAGGACATGCCCTGATGTGTGTGGCATGTCCTGATAGTAAATTACAGCCAATTTCGTTTTTCACTATTGCAAGGCTACCTGTTCCCATAGGCCTGAATGGGCAGTTTGATTACAAAATCTTATAATCCTAACTGACCCAGGGAACAAGGCAGAAATTCTAGACTAGTATGCCTGAACTCAGAATGTGAAAATACATCTTTTAGTGTGGGTGATTTCTACATTCTGTGTTTGTAAATACTTGCCTAACCATCCAGCATGTCGCTGCTGGGTTTGTGTATTCCATGTCTGGTTTGTGAGTGACAGGGGGCTGGAGAGGGCCTTGGCTCCAGCAGTCTGATGGGTGAGGGCTGAGCTGAATAGGACCTGCATTGAATTGAGAGTAGTGGGCGGAGAGTTCCTTTCACTGACCTGAGCCCTCATAGAATAGAGAGTAGGGAGAGGAGATTTCCTTACAGCTACTTGGGCCAGGTCTGCTCTCAAACAATGCTGTCTCCACCTCCTGCCAGGAAACTGCACCCAGGAGGACAGAACTGGTTTTGACTAGACACAGACACTCTCTGCCTTCAGAGAACAAAGGATTTTCTGTATAAATATTGGGCCCAGACCCCAGAACTTTAGATCACTTCTGGGAATCAAGACAAACCTTTGTCAAGGAGAAGAACCGGATAAGCTGAAGGAAGATTACTGCCCTGTGCTGTTTGCAATTGGGGTTGGCCTGCAGTGGTTACTTTATTGCCAACGAAAGGAGAAAAGGACTTTGTTGTGTTTACTTTATCATCTTGAGGAAGATCTCCAAGGGCTTGTGACTGAGCTTGCCTCCTGTTCTAAAGTCTCAGGGACACTAAGACTTCACCACCAGCTCCTCCTGAATTCCCATGCTGGGAATTCTACCAGTAGAGAGGTGCCTGCTGTTGTTTGGGCTGTCTGAGAAGATTGCATGTCGCTGGGAGCTGGAAGCACGACGCAACAAGGAGAAGCGTTTTGCTGCCACCGCAATTGCCGTCGCATGGCTGAAGAAGCGTGCTGCTGCCGCAGCTGTTTGTCGTCGCATCGCAGACGAAGTGAGTTGCATCACCGGAGAAGCCTGCCACTGGGGCAGAGGTTGCCGTCGCATCACCGGAGAAGCATGTCGCAGGGCCTGTCGTGGCTCCAAAGTTCAACGATTACGCCGCACGGGCATCGGGCATGCACTCATCGCATCCACTTTGTCGCATCGCATCAAAGACGCTTTTTTGTTGCATCACACCGGATTGTCGCATCGCGGCCCCATCTTGTCGCATCGTAACGGGAATGCAGTAAGAAATCGACGCATCACCTCCTCTACCGTGAGGAACCGATGCATCACCTCCCCTGCGCTGCAGTAAGGAACCGACGTATCACTTCCCCTGAAGCAAGGAACCGACGCATCACCTTCCCTGCGACCCTTTTGTTTGTTTTGCGTGACGCATCCAAGGTACTTTGAGAGTAAAGTGTGCACTTAGTATGGTGTGATGTCCTCACCCCACTGCTTGGTCCAATTAAATTGCGGGTGAACATGGAATTGAAACATTTGGGGGTGGATCATACATTAGAATTCGTATAACAGAGGTAAGTTCTAGTTAGTTAGACACACTTGATGCTGAGATGCTGAGGCTATGCTGAGATGCAGGCCGATTTTGCTGCAATCTGACTGAAGAATCCACCACTAGGGAAATTCACGGAACAACCGAGGAGGCATATCCAGCAAGGGGTCCAGACGAGCCAGAGAGAGTAGCACCACAGAGGGGTATAACGCTGGCGTTACACTAGAAGAGGTCAACTTCCCTGTCCTGAGCTGATCATGAATCTTTGAAACTCTGATGCCGGGGTCCTCAAACCATTTCTAGGTAAATATAGTTGTAAGGTAAATGCTCCGTACTTGTTCTCTATTCTTTCTCTCCTCAGGTGCTGTCATTGCAAGAATTAATTAATGCAAACTGATTATAAGCTAACTGTACTATTTTTCCTAATGGAGAATTCTGGTATTATCCATGTGTATTCTGCTTTGACTCACAAAATGTATTAATTCAGATAAACTTTTAAAACTCCTTCTGAGTCTGTGATTCTTACGAATAGAAGTTTAAATGCATTATTGTATTTCCTCCCTATTCTAATCTATTACTAGATCTTTTCGACTGTGCATTTACCCAGGAGACAGGAATGGTAAGAATACTGGTATAAGAGTTTCCTAGGGTAAAGCAAAATTGATGACCAGTGGATATTTACTAGCTCACTAAATGTATGAATGTATATGGGCCCAAATTGAGCGTTGTGTGTCTGACTGTGTAGAGCTGGTAAACTCCGCTGCATCAGGTGCAAACCATTGCCAACTAGAGACCCCCATTTCGAACAGAATAACATTGTGTATTGGAACTCCCTGGGGTGGTAGTGAGGACCTTGGGGGCAAGAAGCGGTTGAAATTGAAACAAACCACAGTGTTTCATTGGTGTAGGAAACAATGGAGAAGTCACACATTTGTAGAATGTGCACCAAGGGAACTCTGAGCATTGGACTCAGAGATGAGTCCTGAGGCACTCACTGTTTAAGTTGACTGATAAAAGATTTGAAAGGGACTAGAGTCACAATCTGATTTAAAAAAAGGAAGGAAACATTTTAATGTTGAATTGAACATTCCATACAGGGCCCACAGTAGTTATATGAAAAGATGGCAGAGTTTGTTTCCTCAACAATAATAAGAACAACATTGGTAAGAGTATGAGCACATATCATAGAACTAGATTCTGATTACCGAGATACCTGTGCCGAGATGATTTGGGCACGTTGTCAAATAATCTCATTCATTAATTAATTCATGCATTCATTCAAAGGAACACTACTCCAAGTCAGGCCCTAGATCGAAATGTTGGTAAATATACAGTGTTTTACCAAACAAAAAAGCTACTAGCTTGTCCCAAAACGATTGATAGGGGTTAAGAGCTTGATGGCAGCATGAGGGATGTAAAAAGTAGTTCATCACTGTGAAACGTTCCTTAGAGAAATTTGAATATGAAATTAATTTAGTAGCACAAGGTTTTTTTTATAAGTTCATGACAACCTTAAATATCCGCATTAAAGATTTCCTTAGTCATACTTGGTTGCATTCCAAGACCTTACATTTAATTTTTTCCTCTCCTAAAGCATCAGAGAACCAGGGGCAAATGGAGTGCTCCTTATGGGTTTTCTGACTCTGAGGGAAGCTATATTAACTTTCTCTACTGAAATCCATAAGATAAAATGTATGGAGTCCAATTCTATCTCATCAGAGAGGGACCAAAGGGCAGTGGTGAAAGCCTCTGCAAGGTTGCCTGCAGTAACCCTGGCTTTTGAAGTGAAACTGAATAGCAAACTAGTCCGAGCAGTAGAGCGGAACGGACAGATTTATAGCGATAAATAGTATTTGTAAAAAAATTTGTTCAAGTATATGTTAAGTTGTATATGTTGTATTGTTGTAACTATATGGTTCATTTTTAAAGCCTTTAGAGATCCTGAGAACATAGTAGCATGAGAATATGTACATTTCTATATGAATACTTAAATCGCTCTTTGGTCTGGCGTTGCACTGGACACCCCCATAACCTAATTCTAAGACATCGCTTTTGGCACCAGGCTTCTGATGCAAGGGATCGGCCTGCTGACATGGCATATGTGGACAGCATGAAATCATGCCACAAGCCAACATCCCTGCAAAGTATACCAGTAGGGTCATTCTGTCCTCCTGTATTTTCATATACCTTGGACAGGCAGCAAAAGTATACATTGACAGCTGATCCGTAATTAAATGATAAGGCAATTACCAGCATTAACCAAAGGCTGCTTATCAGGGGTGCTCTTAGTTATTTGCATTCAGCTGCTGCCTCTCACCAGCAGCTGTTGGGATTTTTCAGAAATGCAAGGTTTGAACATTTTAACCTTGTTTTACCACAGGTGAAGAACTTTTATCTTTCCTCATGCTGTTCCAGAAATTGAATTAGTACAGTGAAATAGCTGTCCCAGAGTACACAGAACCTCTGCTTGAATGAGGGGGCAAAAAGTGAGAGCACCTTTAGTCAGAAGTCGAAATAGGAAGGATATGTGTGCATCAACATGCCCTTGTTAATTTAATATTATTAAAAACAGTTTCCACACCTACTTCAGCTTTGATGGCCCTGGTGCAGATCCCAGGGAGTCAGCCAGCTTACCCCAGTAGTCACTTAGGTCTTGTCTCAGAAGTATCTTTTTTATGATTCAGGAGCCACAGGCACAGTCCTCTCTTTGCTAGCCCCCAAGGTGTGGCAGGTGCAGTCCAGCAGTAACTGCAGCCTATCTTTGTCAGGTCCAAAGGTCAGTAGAACTGTCCTTCTCCAGTCCTTTCTCCAGTTACGTTGTGATCTAAGAGTGAGGGTGCCAAGAGTGCAATATATTTTGTCCAGAAAGTGCTCTGGAGGCGATGATGTGGTCACTAGCCAATTGGCTACCAGGATCCCACCCCACCCTTTGACGACCTCTGGCTATCTGTGGCATCTAGCAATCCCATAGTGCACTATTCTTCCGACTCTCAAGAAGTATGAACTCTTCCCTGGATGTTAGGATCTTGGTAGCCCACCCTAGAGGTGAGGCTACCTGTGTGCTACACAGCCATGGGAAAACCGGTTTGGCCACTGGCTTCCCCACTCTGTTCATCTCACCAGCCAGTCTACCTGAATAACGGGCAACCCTATGTGGGTGTGATAGCCATTTGCCCGTCAAAGTTGGCTTCGCTTTTGAGGATTGCTTTTTGAGCCAACACTCTGTGTGACTTCATGCAAGTCCGAGGTAACACCTTATCTGTAGTAAGCTACTATTGTTCCTGAGCCTCGGAAGCCTTCACACTACTCCCTAGGAGGGCAGAAGGCTGTCTTGTGGCCAGAAACTGTGTGAGTCCAATAGAAAAACTAAGCAACAGAGGGAAATCTTTCTAAAAGTTGCCTTGCCTTAAAAGTGATACTAAATGTGCCTAGGACATCAAGTCGGGTTTAATGTCATGATTATTTCGAGATCTTGAACTCCCATTTTAGTAGTCCCATTTAGAAGTCAGCCAGATTGAGAGATCAGAAGGTAACTCTGTGTTGGTCAATTTGACTACTGAGGGGCATATTCTCAGGGACCAATCGCCGAGTTAGCGGCACTTTATAGCCGCCAAAGTGGCAATAAATTCATTGCACTATTCACAAGCTAGTGCTAACAGTCGATATCACCACTTTTCCTGCGATAGCAGCCGCAAAAAACATCGCCACAGATGACCCCGGCAACTGACGCTAATGAGATACAGAGTAGGCGTTCCCGTGCAAAAAGCTGCGACAACACCAATTCGCAACATTCTCAACGACCAGCCAGATAGGCGATAAGTTCACAAAACATGCGATAAGGCACGTTGGCAGCAGGGATTTAACACCTGCTTCGATGTGGTGTTAAGTCGGACAGCACCCTGCTACTTAAAGGGAGCTCAGCCCAGAGCCACACCTGAAGAACAACAGATGCCATGGAGCTACTCATCATGCAGCTCGGAGCCCCAAGAGGGCCACAACACCCACGGCCACCACACCCAGGCCCGCAACCCTCCCCGTCCCCCCGCCTCCCCACGGCCCACCACAGAGGCACCGCAGACACAGACAGCACCTTCAGAAAATGCATCATCCTCACAGACTCAACACCAGAGGATGTCATTGCCCACTACCCACTACAGGCTTGAAAGGACAACCATCCTACGCATCCTGACCATCATTGCCCACAGGCTGACAGAACAGCTAGTAACCAAGCAATGCTTCTATGCCAATGCTGCCTTCCTGCACCTGTTGGGGGCAATCGACTGCACACATGTACTCCTCGTACCCCCTTCTGCCACTGCACACAATTACCGCAACAGGAAGCACACACATTCCATCAATGTGCAGGCAATAGTGGACCACTGGGGACTCTTCACCAATGTCATCGCCAACTACCCAGGCAGTGTGCACTATTCCTTTATCTTCTGACAGACCATCATCAACTAGCGTTTTGAGGCTGCCACCCATGGGAATGCATTGCTTGTTGTTAAGTAGCAAATGGACACAACACACACCTCAACTCCACAATCATACAACTCACAACTCTGGGAATGCACATGTTACAAACTCACACACAACATGCAAAACAACATGCCCACCTACCAGACACGGCAGCACAACCTACTGTGGTGACCTGGGCAAGCCATGTACACGAGCCATCAATGGCATGGCACCTCAGCCACACAATAGCAGAATGTGGGGAGAGGTGGGAACCATGCATGTGCGAAGGAGGCAAGTGACCCATGAATGAGAATATACACAATGCCAAGTGTGGCGTGCATATGCTGGCCAGACTGCAGTATGCAGACCACAGACATGGCCATGTCGGCATATACTGCTGTTGTTTGGAGTGTGGGGAACAGGGGACACAACCATGTTATCTCAGGCACTGGGGAAGAGCGCGGAAAGTAGCTCATTACATCCTCCCCTGTAAGCGTGAGCATAGTGTGCTAGCCTGGCACCCGCCAGGACAGCGTAGGGGTGTGAATAAAAAGCCTGTTGCTCTGGGCGTGGTTCTCTTCCGGGATGTCCAACGTGTCTGCCAGGGTGGCGTCTCCCAGCACGCCACGAGGCTGACGCCGTGAGCGGCGGTGCCTGCGACCATGTGCGCCTGCTGCACCCCAGGCCACATGTCCCCAGGCCCGTCTTGCCCGCCCCTGTGCAACCAGGCCACACCGCTCACCTGCTGACACCGGCGTGTGTCAGAGAGGGTCCACCACGTGCCTGTGCAAACTCCAAGCCCGAGGGCCGCAACCCTGGCAGCCTCCTCAGACCATCGCTGTCCTCCACGAGACAGGCCCGCTGCACTCCTTTTTCATTGACGAACTCCACCGGCCTACACAGCGGTCAAGTAGGTCACACATTTGGAACTGAGTCTTGATCATACAATGGCCGAGTACACATGTTAATGAAAAGTTCAAATCACTATACTCCCTTCGATATGGTGCCACCAGATCTGTGCATAGCATTACAACCACACGTGTCTGTGGGCCCTTGCTGACTACGCCTTTGGCCTACACTGTGGTCCAACAGGCCTCACACCAACCAATCAAGTCCATACCACACAGGACACGGCATCGTCTCTGGCTAAAAACCTGCCCAGCTCTGGTGCTTCTATCTCCATCATCCACAAGTCATCCCCACATGCCATTTCAACGTCGTGTCTTAGAGTTCTAGGAGGAGCTTGCTGGACAGCAGTTGGCCCGTGCTGACCGCTGCCTCCGGCCTACACAGCGGTCAAGTAGGTCACACATGTGGAACTGAGTCTTGATTATTGACTATTGGATGGCCTCTGTGTTGATGGCCTGGGGCTCATCAACGCCATCTGTCAGTGGCCCTGCGCTGTCCGCTGCCTATGGCCTCAACTGCGGTCCACCAGGGCTTACACATCAAATCGAATCCTGACCTGCCAGGACGACGCATCACCGCAGGATGCACATGCCACCACTGCCAGGACCACCTCCAACCAACAACTGCCAGAGTCGTAAGAGTCTTACAGCCAGACTATCCAAGTTGCTCACACATGTCTTGGATGCCATCATCAGCTCGGTACACTGCTCAGCTCTTCAGGTGCCACTAACTCAGTGCACCACAACTCATGGACACTTTCCAATATATCTTATTTGATATGGACAGCTCACGCAAAAATGTCACCTCAGGCAGTGGGGGAGACATGGGACGATAATGGGGAAGATGTGGCCGGTGTGCAGGGGTGTGAAGGCACAGAAAATGGGAGGGCAGGAGGCAACAATCAGGAGGCAGCAATGCAGACTGGAGGTGGTAGCGCAACTACACACCAGGAGCTATGGATGAGGTACGTGCTGTGGACTGTGGATGCAACCATGTCACCTCAGGCAGTGGGGAAGACCTGTGACAATGATGGGGAAGATGTGGCAGGCGTAAAACACCCTATTCAGCAGGAATATCCCAAAGAGATCCAATCTTGGACAATTTCTTCACATGAGCACGATCAACTCTGGTGACCCTACCTCAGTGCACTGCAACTCGCCAACTCTTCTAATTGGATATTGGGGGACCTCTGTACTTGCTCCGGCTACCAACATGATGCTTCACTGTTGTTTATGTTATGTTGGTGTTTTCTGTTTACGCTTTAATGGTGAACACTGTTCAAGTTGTTGCCAGCACCAACCACTCCCTGAGTGCTGGCTCACACTCACCCCAGACCCATCCAGCAAAGGCGTCACTGGTCAGGTGACCCTGGTAATAAAGAGTGGCCGGGCACACGTACCCGTGGCCAGTTCAACTGACTATCAAAGTGTGTCCGTGTGCTCATTACATATGCATGGTGGCCCCGGGCCCTACCACATTACATTGTGCGTTGTACAGCGGATGCAAACATGTCACCGCAGGCAGTGGGTAAGACCTTGTACATGTAGCTCTGTCGTCACCCCTTCATACGTAAGAGGAGTGGACTCGGCTGGCGTGCGCAAGTCCAGTGTAGGGGTGTGAATGATTGTCCCGGGGCTCTGGGCGTGGTTTAGTACTGGAAATGTGGAAATGCGTGTGGCTATGTCGCAGTGTGTGTGTCCGTTGGCGAGTGTAAGTGGTCCCTGATGGAAATTAGACACCCACGTATGTAATCGAGTTTGACTGCCATGAGTTCGAATCCCACCCACACCTGTTCAGCCACCTCCTTCTGGCAGTCTGACACATGGCCGTAGAATGCGATGTGTGCTTCTATGTGCTGCTGGGAGCCATCCGTGGAGGGGGTGGGGTCTCCTGGATGCAGCTGGGCTGCCCTGCACCTGGAGATGGGTTGCCTAAGATGTCCATGAACTGTTGTAGGGCATCGGTGTCGAGGGTGTGGAGGTCCACTTCATCATCACTGATGAGTTGTCTGGTCTGCTCTGCAGGAGGTGTTGATTGTCCCTCTGCTATGAGAAGGGGAGATACATTTTCACATTGTGTTGACATGTATGTTGACGCATTGTTCATGTTTACCTCGGGACTGCGTGACAGGAGCTTACTATTTGATGTGGGATAGTGGACATTTGAACTACATCACGGATGTGATGTTGTACACGTACATTTTCATCCCACAGTTTCTTGCTATGCCAGATGTGATTGGCCAGTTTCCACGCACAGGCGGGACCTGTTGTGTCCTCTGTTCTGTCGTGGGAGTGTTGCACTTTGTACCACATAGTCGTCAATGTTGATGTGCTGTTATTGCTATGTGTGTCTGCTGCATTGTGGGTGAGTCGCCCCTGCTGCTCAGATTTGGCTGCCCTTTATCCCTTTTAGGCAGTGTGCTTTTGACCTCTGTGCTTCAACAGTGCTGAGATGTTTCGGACTTGGGTGTATTGGGCTCTTGGTTGTGTTGTGACTCTTGGGCATGGTTTGTCTGCAGATTTTTTTTGCGTCATGGTTTGTTTGTGCATATGGATGTGTCGGTGTGGTCTGCTCCTTTCCGGATGTGGGCCATACTCAGCCACCTCAGTGTCATGGCGTGCACAATGTCATGATGATTGCACTGCAGCCATGCTAATCATCACGTAGTGTCACTTGCATTGTCGGTGTGGCTCACAGATACAATTATTTGCTGGGTTTTACATGTGTGCATGTGTTGGTTGTGATATTGGTGATGTGTGAGGTGGGACCGCTTTGGGCACATTGTAGACGGGGGATTACTTTGTGTTTGTATGTGTGCTGCAGTGTGCCACGGGTGTCAGGGACATGATCCAGAGTCATTGTGGGTGTGCAGCGTGCTCTGTTTAATTGTGCATGTGTGCCATTGTGCCTGTCTCCCCCCGTCCTCCCAGTCCCTGTCCGGTACTCACCCTGTTGATGTTGTGTCAGATCATGTTGAGCAGTGTCAGGGGCCATGACTCCTGGCCCCGTATCCCAACTGCTGACTGTGGCCACCATTTTCTCCATGTCATCCAGCTCCTGGTGTGCCGCTGGACCCCCACCTCCAATCTGAGTTGCTGCTTTCATGTTGGCATCGGGTTTCTTCTTGATTTTGGCCTTCACACCATTCCAGTGTCTCTTGACCTCTTCCATGGTCCTCCTCAACGCTGCAACTGCATTCACATGGTCCAAGATAGTCTGCCATATTTGCGTCTTTGTTTCCAATGACACGTTGGATGTGACATACAATTGTTGGTAGTGTTCCATCACCTCCGTGACAATGATCCCGTTTTCCTGTGGACTGAACCGCCTCTTCCTCTTCCTCTTCTCCTTGGCCTTCCCCGACCCCGGGGTTCCTTGCTGGTGGTCTGTGGGGCTTGTGGGTTTCGCGTTGTCCTCTGCACTCGCTCCGGGTGCATCCATGGTGCTATGCAGTTTATTTGTTTTTGTATTTGTTTTACACTGCTTTTATAGTGCATTTTCCCGCATGACGCGTGGGAATTGCAGGAATGTCGCTGGTTATCGCTGATTTTTGAAACGCGATTGGACACTTCACAGCTTTTTTCGCGTTCGTGTTTTGCGTTTTTTCAGCATCATGTTCGTTTTAACACGTTCATTTGGCGCGTTCTCGTGAGACTATCGCAGGGTACCGCAGGGTTGAGAATACAACGTTAACACGGCGTTATTTTCCCGTGATAGACTGCGATGTGCAAAGTTGCGTTAAGCAAAGTTTGCGATAGTTATCACACGTTCTTGAGAATATCCCCCTAAGTTTTCCACAACAAAGACAGCAATTTGGAAGTGTTGCTGTTAGAACATATTAAAAGTATGTGCCCTACCTAATAATATACAGCTACCTACCTTAGGGCTCTGGAGACCTTCCTTAGGGGCAACATGTATGTTATTAAGGAAAGTGGTGGAATTTCCATTGGTTTACAAGGCAAAGTCAAGCTAGCTGTTTTAAAATGGCTCTTCCAGGATGCAGTAGCAGGCTGGGAGACATTTTGTACTTTGTTACACACACCTTACATGCCCTGGGTACCCTTGGTTCCATTTAATAGGTACTTATTATGCCAATTGAGATAGCCAATTCAACAAACGCTTTGTAATAGGTTTGAACATTGGCACATAGTTTTCGCTAACAAGCCTAACATTTGAAAAATCAGCACCACCAATCCAATCCTTTGGGGGTGAGCATGTAAAAAGATGCATTTCCTTACATTCCTGTACTGTAAATTCACCCAAGAGCCAAGTCTCAAGAAAGCAGAACCCTGCTGCCACCAGTCAGGCATGTATTCAACTCTTTAGGCCACTGCCTGAGCTCTCGCACCTGACAAGGCAAAAATGTCTCTTTCCTTATTGTGACAGGAGCCTGGCTGTCAACCATGGTCCAGGGACTAAATAAGAAAGGTCCTAAATGGTATCTTCAAGTCAATATAGGTAATGCTAAAGACTTTCTTCAGTCAGCTGTTCCTGTCCACTCCCAGACCGCTATTCTTGGTTAAGTGGTTAGTGGGTAACACCCTATGGTCTTTCTGGGCTCAAAAGTAGGATTTTGTCCTCTCAGCCAAAGTTATTACCTCTCCCAGCAAAGAGCATTAACTCCAGCTTTGGAGATGTGAGGAGTGGTAGAACTGGTTTTAAATTAGTTCTGACTCAGGCAAACTCAAGTACATTTTTACAGTTACTTTTCCTGCTATACTACCAAAGGTATAACTATTAAATAAAAATTAAGTGAACAATAGCTTTGAAGTTTTTTATCAACTCTCCAAGTGGTAATAGGAAATACAATCTTTAATCCCGGCTAGTTTGATTCAGAAAAAAAGTCTTGCAAGGCCTGCAAAGTAAAATAGCTTTTGGGTTTTATTCCAATGTGTGAGCACAATAACCTTTAGCAATAGCTGCTGTGGCCTTTTTTATTTAGTAACACCCGACCTTGTTAACTTTTGAGGCACATTTTATGTGAGACTTATAAATACATAAAACATGTGTTTCCAACATATTAAAGACCATGTGTCATTGCAGTGCATTTTATTTGTAGCCCAGCCAGTGCACAATGCTGTTCCTTTCAGATATGCATTTTTTTCATATATGTGGATGGTGTAAATACACACGGTAGCCCTCATATGACATTTAACATTCTATAGGTGCTTTGTAGGGGGAAACAGGCACTACAATGCGGCTCTTTCCACACATTCCCTTAACCATGTATGCATTACAACGCATTCAGGGTTACCACTCATAGCCAGCATGCATACCTTTACAACAAATGTAAAGGTATATATGGTAAAGGTATGTGTGTGATGGGTAAACACTGTTACCACGCATATCCTTTTTCACGCATGCCTTTACAATGAGATATGTAGTAAAGGCATGTGTGTTAAATGTGTGTGTGTGTGGTAAGGGTGGTCGAGGCTAAAGGCGTTGTTAGAGGAAATGGAAAGACCCTTCCGCTTCCTCTCAATGATGTGCACCATGCCTCAGAAGAGCTTGGAGAGGAGATATTGTGAAGAGGTAAGGGGGATTTTACTTTCTGAATAAAATTAATTTCAGGGCTGGGGGGCTTGGGTCGCGCAGGAGGCTGTTTCAATCGTCCAGGGCATGGAAGGGGCATTTGTTAGAGGTGTTTGGGGATTTGAGAATCAGGCAGGGGTCAATTTAAGGGTTCAGGGCAGGGGAGTAGTTTTTGTTAGAAGACTTTGGTAGTAGGGGAATCGCGAGGGCTCCATTTTTAGGGTTCAGGGCAGCGGAGGGGTATTTGTTAGAAGGGTTTGGAGGTGGAGTATTCGCGCAGGAGTCCATTTTTAGGGTTTAGGGCAGGGGAGTCGTATTTGTTAGAAGGGCTTGGGGGAGGGGGAATTGCACAGGGGTCTTTTTTTAGGGTTTGGGACAGGGAGGGGTATTTGTTACAAGGGTTTGTTACAAGGGTTTGGGGGAATAACGCAAGGTTATATTCTTAGGGTTGAGGGCAGCAGAGGGGTATGTGTTAAAGGGGTTTGGGGGTGGGGGAATCGCACAAGGGTCCATTTTTATAGTTCAGGGCAGGGGAGGGGTATTTGTTACAAGTGTTTGGGGGTGGGGGAATCGTGCAGAGGTCCATTTTTAGGGTTCGGGCAGGGGAAAGGAATTAAGGATATTTGTCAGAAGGGTTTGGGTGTGGGGGAATCGCGCAGGGCTCCATTTTTAGTTTTCAGGGCAGGGGTATATATTAGAAGGTTTGGGGGCAGAGGGGTTCACACAGGGGTACAGGGGAGGGGTATCTTTTTATAAAAAACATCTGGGGGCTGGAGGGGGGATGGTGCAAGGGAGCAGTTATGGGACTAGGGCAGGGGTCCGAGATAAGCTTTACCTTGAATATGCCCTTACCATGCATGGTTTCACAATGAAATTTGTTGTAAAGTTATGCGTGGTGAAGGCATTTTCGTGGTAAATGTCATGCGTGGTAATGGCATTCACGTTGTAATGCATGCGTGGTAAAGGCATGCGTTGTCATTGAATGCGTTGTAACTTCACGCAACCCTTTGTAGGCACCATTTATGATGAACCTTTCTGTAATTTAAATAGGTCAAGCAGGGAGTTCCAATGTACATCACATGCTGTAGGGTGGAGCACAGGCATTTTACTACTGTTTAGCAGTAGTAATGATCCCAGAATCCTAAAGCCAGCAAATTCACGCAGGAAAAAATTTACTCACTTCAACAAAAATTGTGGTAATTTTACACGGTAAGGTACCAGCTTTGGGGCAGATTTACAAGCTCCTTGCGCCACTTTTGCGTCATTTTTCCCATGTTAAAAATGACGTAAAGTGGCGCAACGGGCTTGTAAATCTGCCCCTTTGTGCTTAAGCATTGATTTGTATGACTTTAATAGAACTTGCCATTTCAATGCTTCTCTTGCTTTGTATTTCTTTCTTGCAAAAAAGTACAGTACTTTAAAAACTAAAAATGTGACAACTTGAATTTTACTTACTAGAAAGCATTCTACCTGAGTTGGGTTCCATATTAAACCTTGACATAGTAATATCTTACCATTAGATGACTTATTTCTCCAACTCTATCGAGCATACTTTAAGTTTAAAAGAATATGTTTTTGTACCAAACATTAGAAAAAATACAATTTTAGTAGCTGAGCTTTTCAACCCTTCTAGGAAAGCCAGCTCTCATTCGTGCCCGCCGCCATAAGGCTGTCATCTCCTATCAAAGTATTTACAGAATCTAATGTGTTATGAAAAAAAATTCTTCAATCTTACATCTTAAATACATAAATGATCATCAAGAAAGCAAATGAATCAATTATGCCTGGTATCTAATGGGCAAACAGTTCCATCAAAGTGCAGGGCTAATGAAAATACGGTTCACTCTGAAAGCAGTCAATCATGAGCGTGTTCCTTACATAGTAACAGTGAACGCCTGTCTTTCTTTATTTGTGCATTCAAAGAATACGCTAATATCATGCGAGGTCGAGCAACAGCAGCACTTTTCACTATAGAGGAGGGCAACTGATTTCTAACCCGCCACTAGATGTCAGCATTGCTCTACAGCGCGAACGCTGAGGTTAGCGACAAAAGCGTAGACTGTTTCCTGTTGAACCCTTTTTCTTTTCTCCGTGAAATCACAATTACACCCAATTTCTGAAAGAGAGGGAATGGTGTGCTAAGAGGAATATATCAGAGGATTAGTTGATGGTGGAAATAACACTATGTCCTAATTGAAGAATCTGCTAGTACATGCAACTCGATGGGATCTATCAGCTATCTATATTTGTAGAGAAAAGGGGTTCTGTTTAGGATTTATGTCACATCTGTCTTGTATAATTATTTTTACAAGGCAGAGATACATGCACCTTTTCTTGACACCATGTGAAAGGCAGTCGAGTGGACAAGTGTGATGGGGTTTGCTTTCATATTCGCTCTGGGTTCAATATGATGACAATCAAAAACACTGTATAGATAGGGGTAGCATTTAGAAAGGTGCAAAAGCTAATCATTGGAGCGGGCCATTCAGCAGAGTACATTCGGAAACAGCCCAGGTGTTCATCAATACATTTGACTGCAACAAGCAGTATTGCTCCTACTAATATTGTCATCTCAGCATGGTGACGTCACTGTGCCCCACCTCGCTGACTTTAAGAACTCTCACTCACCTTCTATACCTATGCGTCTGATGTATAATTGGAAACTTGCAGAGGTATTTCACAGGTGGAAAAATCTTACTGAACAAATGTGACGTCAATGTGTTGGTCCTAGGCTGCCGAAATGGCGCTAGCGCAAGAGGAAATGACAGGAATGCACCGTTTTCCAAAGACAAGGCACATTCCTGCCCTTTCACTTTGACTTGCTGTGCTGGTCTTCGCTAAACATATATTCCCCTTAAGTTGTTTTTGTTTCGCCATAGATAAAATAGTTTACACTATTGAGATTAGTTTACACTGTATCCCCTTTGTATAGGGAATTGTTTCTTACCCATTCTCACCTGGGAAAAGCAGAAAATCCAATTATTATTAGTATTTCTGTAATAATAAATGCACATTTCAAAATAATGAATTCAGGTCCATATTTATGAAACCATTGTGTTCTCCATGTGTCACACAAGGTGAAGCAAGACAACTCAAAGTCTTCAGTAATATGTACAAAGTCCCGCAAGGCCTGATTTGCCTGGTGTTATATGGATTTGTAAATAAATGTAAAGCAAGGTAGCTGCTTATGCTGCGTTACATTACATTTTAACTTAGGAAGCATTGCATCGGTGTAGTAGATGCGTTCCCATGTATCCACTCATGGATTATGGCACATTCCCCGATTTACAAAGCGTTGTAAACCTGGAAATGCATTAAAATGCTGTGCCTTCGCAAGTGAGGCGTAAAAATGAGAAATATCTTTATTTCTCCTCATTATTCCCTCCTATATTCCTCAGCACACATAGAAATATGACGATGCCTCTAATGACTGTTTTGTGCAGGAAGGTCTCCTTGCCAATCCTGCCTGTAGTGCAGTGAGGCAGGACAAGGACAGAGCAGAAATGTTTAAGTCTCTTTGTGATAGTGGTACATTTCTGCCCTCTCCCTTTCACACAAAGCAGCTCAGCAATTTTGCTTGCTGCCCTGCTTTGTATGAAAGTTTATTAAATGTGCCTCTCAGTCAGACACTTTTTGGGTGCACATGTTGGAATAGCAAAGCCAGTCTATCTACACATCACGTGGGGTGTGTGCAGGGGCTCCTCCACTAGAGCGGAGGAATGTTGCCTCACTGCTTTCTAGCAGTATGAGAAGCAGAAACATAAAATGGTAAAACTACCATTTTATGTTTCTGCTTCTAGCAGTGAGCGAAAGCAGAAGGATTTGTGTTATAAATGGGATTTCTGGTAGGCTAGGGCATGCACCTAAGCCAAAACTACCACTCTAGTCAGGGCAAGGGAGTTTCACACCGAAGTTAACCCCTGCTCACCCTCTTGGTAGCTTGGCATGGGCAGTCAAGCTTATCCCAGAGGAAATGTGTAAAGAGTTCGCTCAACAGACTGACACCGCAGCAACACACTAGTCACACCACAAAAGAAACTCCACACAAGGTTATATAAGAATAACCTCTGTATTAGCGTAAAAACACATTAGAACATATCACATATATACACTGTGCCACCTGGCACTTGGTATTACTTTTCGGCGTTTATATACACCACAGGGCCAATCGGGCCACTGTCATAACATCACAACTCTCAGTTAGTGAAGACAACCAGTAACTACTGGTAAGGGTACACTTAGCATGAACTCATTAGGCATAGACCGTCATCAGCAGCAGTGCACCATATCGTTATCACGGTACACATGGGTACTCAGCATAGCACATTATGTGTAGACAGAATTAGCAGTGCATTACAGTAGGGAAATATCGTGCCCACAGACTTTCTGGAGCACATCAGGGAGTAATACGGCCCATCGGGCAACTTCCAGTACCCACAGGCACCTTCAATTACTGGCAGAGTGAACACCTAATTACATTATGCCCACCTTGGGAATAGGGAGACCTCAGGCCGCCTGACATTGTCCTTGGGCCCCATACTGAGCTTTCCCCGCAATGCTGCCTTCCTGATTAAGGCCTCCCTCAAAGGCGTGTGTGCCTCAACAGAGCAGCTGCCCTTGATCTGGCGGAGCAGTTGCGGACAGCACTCTCACACTCCCCCAATGCAGAGCGACCAAAAGAAAGCAGCGGCCCAGAGCAGTCAAACCCAACGTCGGGCAACCCCCCACCCCCTTTGTGGGAGGTCCTCCCAGGTCCCACTGACCAGGTGACGGCGGCCAGGGACCTTCTTTTCCGATTTTTAAAGCTGTGACTGCCCACTAAAGAACAGGGCTGTCTGCAAGGGGCTAAGCGAAGCTTCAGTCGGCTTCCCTTTTCCGCTGGACGGCTCGCCGTTGTGAGCCCTGCCTACAACCAGTCTTTGCCTCCCCCTGGCTTCCGTGAATGTCTAGGTTGCTGGGCAATATTTCCTGCGGCGTCTTTTTGAGCGATCTACGTCACGGCTCCTCCTCGCTTCTGGCCCCCCCCACACCCCCACAACCAGGCTTAGCCTCTACCTGGCTTCCGGAGGCGCGCGAGCTTAAAGTAGAAACCGCTCACCATGTACGGCACCGCCACACAAGCCTATACCAGGGGCTCCAATATACCTGGCACAAAAAGGAAACGTGAAGCGCTCCAAGCGCTTCACTGCACTAGGGTACCACCTCTCTCCACAACCACGAAGGGAGGTGCCATGGTGTTCTCGCAAGAGCACAATTGCTCTCTCTGTTCTCGCAAATGCAGTCCTTCAACATGAGCCTTCGTCAGAGCTTCCTCACTTGAATCCAGCGCTCAATTAGCGTTAAGTTGCCGAAGCATTGCAGAGCAGGATCCCCAGCCCTGAGAGATCCCTGGGGCAGAAGACAGGGCCCAGGTAGGCCAGCTCGCAGGGTCCCCTAGCAGACGGGCAGCCTTCTCAGCCACCCAGCAGGCAGCAGGTAGTCCCAGGCAGCGGTACCTCCTGGTACCCAGCAGTCCTCTGGAAGTATCTTCTTCTCAAGTTCCAAGTAAGCTCCAGTTCTTATACAGTACAGCGTCTTTGTTCTGCCTCCTGGCACAGGGCTCTGAGCCAGCCAGTCCAAACCAGTTCTGGGGGGTCCTTGTCAAGTGCACAACACTCCCCATTGTTCATGTATGCGCTGGCCCTAGTCACACTACAGGGGGCGGAGCCATCATTGTGGAAGGTAGGCACAGCCCTATTCAGGTGCTACTCCTCCCACTACTTCAAAAGCAGATCAGGCCTATTCAGTGTGGCGTTGACTCACCCAGCCTCTCTGGAGCCACTGGACCTCCCCAACCCCTGTCACTTCAAGACCAGACAATCAATACAGAACAGGCAGGCACAAAGACGTATAGCACAGAGAAATGCTCACTTCTAAAAGTGGCATTTCTAAAATAGTGATAATAAACCTGCGAACACCAGTATGCACAATTTATCACCACTATTCCAAACATACCAAACTTGACCACGCTACTCCTCTCATGTCAGGAATTACCACTGAAACACATATCAGGGATGCCCCAATGTATTCCTATGAGAGGGCAGCCTCACAGCAGTGAGAAAGAAAATAGGCTGTTTGTCACTACCAGGACTTGCCAGACAGTTAAGACACATGTCCTACCTTTTACCTACACCACACTCTTCCCAGAGGGCTGGCTAGGGACTACCTTAGGGGTGACTGATAGGTAGTAAAAGGGGGGTCATGGACGTGGCAACCACTTTATGTGCCACGTCACAGCGGCAGTAAATTACATGCTCAGGTCCAGCAATGGCAGAGGCCTGAGACAGGTTTGAAAGGCTACTTTGGTTGGTGGCGCAAGCAGAACTGCAAGCCCACCAGTAGCATTCAATTTACTGGCCCTAAGTATATGAGATACCACTGTACAAGGGACTGACAGGTAAATTAAATATGCTAAACTGGTGTAGACCAATCTTACCAAGTTTACCATAGAGAGCACAAGTACATTAACAGTGATAAAGTGCTCAGAGTCCTAAAACCACTAGCAACAGGTCAGAAAAAATACCGGAGGAAGGCAAAAAGTTCTGAGATGACCCTGCAAAAAGGGTGAAGTCCAACAGTTTGATCGGGGGCCGGCAGGTCGGCGGGTCTGCTCTAGGGCAGGGGAGGAGTGGCTTGCCAACTGCTCCCTCTGGGGCCGACCAAACCAGTCATGAGCACCCTGCCTTTTCTCCATGTAAGCTGCACTAGCTTACATGGAGAAAATGGCAGCCCCATAGGCGCCTATCTGGGAGCCGTCCCGACCAATCACAACGCTGCCATTGCAGAGTTGTGATTGGCTTAGAGGAGGGGCGGGAGGCTGCCTGCTTCCTGTTCCTGCGGAGGCAGGAAAACAAGAGCAGAGACTAAGTAGTGAAGACGAAGGGCCCGGCTATGGTAAGTTTTAATTTTCTTTTATTATTTAAACCACCCCTCCCCTTGCGACCCCCCCTTGCCTTGCGACCCCTAGCCTGTCCCCCCTGCGTGACCCCACACCCGCCCCCCCACCCGTGAGCCATTCCGGCCGCGACTGGGTGTGTGAAATATTGTTCCAAGAGATTTTCCGCTGATTGAATCTCATTGTCACTCGAACAGTGAATTTCAAAGACTCACACTAGGAGGTTATGGAATGGATTAACCAGTGCTCAATTAGAGGGTGAGTCCCTTTCATGTGTTTTGGAACATATGAGCATACTGAGTGATTTATACAGTGCAGATTAAGTTTGGCTTTTCGTTTCTGTCTTTTTATCACCTGCAGGTTGGTTGTTCAAATGACAAAGTCCTGACAAGACCCTACAATTTAAATGGGGTCGAAACATCGACATATTCCCCTTGTTTGTTGTTAAAAATTTGATTCACTGCTTATTTAGTGCAGTACCCTGTATAAATCAAGGCAACCAGAGTACAACCAGAGTTCTTGTTCAGTGTCTTGTTTTAACTAATATTGTTTTTAAAAGATTTTTGGTCAGTTTCACATTAAAGTACTGAGTTGTCTGCACTAAATTTACCCTTCTTATGTGTTGATGTAAGTGAAATTACAATATATATACTTAACAATTTATTCCTTTGACAGAAAATCATCATAACCTTTAGACCAATGTATATATTTGTGTCTTTGTCTCAACTGATATAATAATAACTAATGTACGATGGATTACTGGAGAGATTAACTATTGATCTCTCCAAGTTATTAGGAGGTGTCCAGTTGAGAACATTTTTTGTAGGGGGAATAATGAAGAAATTAAGTAATAGATCCCTCAAAGATATTACAAGGTATCCACTTGTAAAATAGTCCCACGAGACAATTGTGTACATATACTGATACCCTAGTTCCTGTGGGCATCATACAGAGTTGTCCTTCTCTTTGATTATACCTCATTTTATATGCATATAAATTCTACTCAGGACACCTGAGAATTGGGCTGCTTGATACCTAAATACCCCTCACATTGCAAATCTCACCGACTTTCATCCACCCTTAGCATTCCAGAAGATTCTTTTATATTTTACTCACATCACCGACGAGCCAACGCATATCTAAACCATCAGCTTCACTGGATTTTACGTGAATCGCCTGTGTTATGGAAATCTTCCCTCTTTGTGCCGTTAGAATGTATGATTGTGTAAGGTCACAAAACATGCAGTATACTGTTCGTTTACGGCAATGACTGTATTGTGATTAGTCAAAATTAGTTTGATCAGTCAATAATAACTCAAAAGAAAGCTATGCTTTAGCGGGTAAAAATGTTTCCATATGTCCATAATAATATTGGATAATAAACGTATGTTGCACTGCAAGAACACATTCCATGCAGTTACTTATCCACCGATGCTGGTGATTTGTTGCTGAGGAAACCGAGTATGAAGCAATAACTGGCACATCCCTGCATAGCAACAGGGATGCGGCAGTTATTTTGCATCACGGCAGTCACCTCTTGCGCCACCATGGATGTGCCGCATTTACAATGCGGTGCACCATGGCGCAAGAATAGGCAGAAGTGTGACGCCTCTGATGTCGTAAAGGTGACGCAGTGCTGGAGTTGTGTCGAAAGCGCGACGCAACTCCAGCACTGCTCGGGGGCGCCCTATACTAGCTGTGCTGCGTCACTCCTTTCGCCTGCTACAAGCAGGCACAAGGTTTTGATGCAGCGGGGTCGGAAAAGGGACTGAGTGAAATCTTTTCCAAGGCGTTCCTGCGCCGGAATACCCCGCCCTGCGCCAGAACGCCCACATGAAACCTGACACAGGTTTCATGTGGCGCAGGGCTTTACAACGTGACGCATCTCCCTAGATGAAATACCCTGCAGCATGGCGCTGGCTTTGTGCCGACGCTGCGTCACAAAAGTGACGCAACACCGGTGCCAAAGTGGCGTACGGGGCCTGTAAATCTGCCCCCTAATGTTATAATATAAAGCATCCACTTACAACAACACAATTTAGGCCTTAGCTCAGAAGAAAGCAACTAGACTTTAATACTGTTATAGAATATATGTATTATTTGTCTGAAGATAACAAGTGCCATTTTGGATAGAAATTATTATGTAGCAGCAAGTCATGCCACAACATCCCTGGTCTCAGTACCCTGATCTCAGTTCAATAATATAACTGACACAGTTTCCGAACATGCAATCTGGATGAAGAGTTTCCAAACATTACTATGCTAATATTATTATTATTATTATTATTATTTATAATTATCACTATTGTTGTTGTTGTTATTACTCTTAGCACGATAAGACGTATTTCTATTGCAGAAATTCAGGATTGGTCACGTAAAGCCTGCAGGTTGTTCATGTTTAAGAGGTATGTAAACAATAGAGCGTATAATTTGTGTATGCTCAGGGCATGTAATATATATTTTTCGGATTAACTTTTAACAATGCAAGAAGTTCCTTGACCGGATCTGGGATAAGTAGTCCCAGCCCAAAACATAAATTATGTCAATATCAAAAGTTCTCCATACTAGGGGCTTAAAAGTAAATGAAATAAGTCATACAGCTGTGTACAAAGTTCAACATGTTTAACAGGAAGAGAGCAAACAATTGTCCACTGGTTAGTAGGGGTATAGTACACAGAGTTGTACAATAAAAAGAAATAGGGCTCAATAAAAAGACAAAATTAAATGGCAGGTGACCCCACAAGAAGAGCACAATTCCAGCAGATCCCACCCTGGGTTCAGATTTAAGAAAAAGTCAACATTTATCATCAAGAAAGTGGCAAAGGCCCAGATATACTAATTCATTTTCTTGACACAAACCCTGCATTTGTATAAATTGCAGGGTTTGCAACATGAAAATATGTTTTCAAATGTACTAAACCCAGTTAGTGATTTGATAACATGTTACCGAATTGCTAAATGGGTTTTGGCAATCATAAGAAATTGCTATTTGGGAGTGTTTAAAGCTTCCTTTTCAAATAGTGCTTTCTTATGGTATGTATTAATGTCTTGTGACTGAATGCAGTCACAAAACATTATTATATTACTGAAATCTCAGATGAGGTGGTAACTCGTTCAGAAATCGGAAAGGTTCTCCAGGTTATTGTTTCCCCTTTGTTAATGGCCAAAAACATTTTCTAGGATTATTCAGTTGTCTATGGAGCACTGCCTACTCTTAAAAAATAGTTTTGCAACCCTTTCCTTTTTGTTGTAAATGCAACCTGTTTTCCTTTAAGGGAAGAAAGCTGCATTTAAAACAAAAGATTGCTTTATCTAAATGTCATCACAGACATGGTGGTCTTTTGACCCAAACAGGCCACCATCCCTTTCACAGCAGCAAATCTCAATGGGTTGCAATTTGCAACCTACCTCACTAATATTCATGAGGTAGTTCAAACTGCAAACCACTGTGATTCGGTATTTTTTGAAGAAACCCATTAGTACATAGGTTAGTTCGCAAAATACACTTGGATTTACTAAACATTGGTGCCCAAATTGTGACCAATTGTAGCAAATTTTGTGAAATTACATCTGGCCCAATGTCCCTTTCACAAGCGGGACTCAGAAATGTTTTCAAACCTGCACCTTGGCAATGGTCTATTGTGAATATTAACTTACATTGGGTGCTTTATTTTTCTTTCTGCTTTTTCACTTTCATCCTTTAAACAAACATATCGCTAGCCCCCTTTTTGGATTTTTGTTATTTGGGTCTTGGTTATTCAGGGAAATCTTTCTTTTTTAGAAAGTGGTGGAGGTTTATTGTGTTTTGTGTGACATTTTCATAAACAATGCACTTCATAAATACTTTACTCGCTGCATTTCATTTAAGCCTGACTGCTTTGTGTAATTTTACCAGGGATTCAGAACAGGTTTATTTATTTAATTTGTGTGACAACTAGCAGGTGGTTGCCTTATCGTTTGAATGGACACTTGCCCACCTAAAATACTAATCTACTTTAAAATACTTACCATTACTTTAGGGAAGCAAGGAACTCCTTCATGTAAAGTAAAAGAAGTGGCAAAGACTTCCAAATTCGGACAGAATTTTAAGTAATTCTATAGTACATTTTTTTCGCTTATCTCTAATTAGGTACTAGACTATCAATACTTTTATAGACAATTTTTTGCGGGGAGCCAACATGTTGTGCCTCACCAGATGTATCCACAGCTCACTCCATGATTCTTCCAGTATTTATGTGCCTAGTGTTTCTTGCCAACTTGGTAAGTATTTTCACCTGATCATAGTTTTGGACTTTATTATATTTTCAAAGAGGGGATATACCGGCCTACCGCTGCCCGTGAGAGACTTCAAGGCTACCTCAATTTGTAATTTTTGTTTAGTTCCTCTTGCTTTCTTAACACAGTGGAAGGCTGAGTGCCTGAGCTGATAATATCTAAACCTCTCTGATTTGGGTAAATTTAATGAAGTCTTGTGGTTCTCAGGTTACGTAATCTGCTCTTTTGAAGAGGGTACCAATGTTCCTGAAGTTCCTCTCCCTCTAATGTTTGCAGGTTTTACCTTCACTGGAGAAATATCTGCATTTTAAATGTATCAGTGTATGAAGTGAGCAATATGTCATTAGATGTTCTACCTGCACTATTGAGTTCTATACCTCAAGAAAAGTGTGTGCTATCTGGCTATAATACAATCTTGGAGGGATCACTGACAGAATATCGACAGAGGTACACAAAAAAATATCGACACAAAAATATCCATGTCCAGAATACTGAAGTCCTATCTACATAATGGTAAGTACAAAAATATTGGGGAAAAAAATCGTTGTCAAAAATATCGTTCTAATAAATATTGTTTTTTTAATGTAAATAATACATATAATTAAAAGAAACATAGTTAAAATTATTTTAAAATGTTTAAATTATAACTAATAGATAGAATGTAAAAATAAATTAAACATATATATATATGCATAAAATATAATATATATACTTACTTAATAATATTTATAAATAATTCAATTAATAACTTATTAATTGCTAACAAAATATTAAAAATTATAAATACACAAACACACATATATATATATATTATTCATTCGTTTCCCCGCAGGGCTGGGTTCTCGCGCACTCACGGAAGAAACAAATCGTCACCAATTCATATCGTCAGGTTTCTTTCTTTATTTACAGCATGCCAGTTAGAAAAACTCTACGCGTTTCAGTCCCACCAGGGACCTTGTTCACGAGACTGATCTTGGCTAAAACTTTTTTTGTTTGTTTTAAATCCACCTCTACAATCAACAGTGACATCACTTCCTTTTCCGGAGCTAGGCATTCTGGTACATGAAGTCCAAACAAATAAAACTTAATGGATTATACTGTTACAATTAAGTTAAACAAAAACTGGGAATTTTTACCCTTAATAAAGAGGCAAAGTGATGATAACGATATACACATAATGCGACAACCTTCCTCAACAATGCATTAATGTTTCTGAATTGCAATTCATTTTGCATTAAATATGGCCCTCTGGTGGGTCATCTTTTTTGACCGAGGTGATACACTCATAATTAAATTTAAACAATATGAGTCTCAACTAGGTGTCGAATTTGCCCTCTGGTGGGCCCTCATTTTTCAGGCAATATATTGTGTCTAGATTTCCTCCCAGTCTGTTTTTTTCATTTTTTTCTTTTTTTCTTTTAGGATTGATACTATTCTGCCCAGTGCTCCCGAGTCCACCCAAACTGTGATAAAATCAAAAATCAATTTTAAAAATAAAACAGCACAAATCGTTGACAGTTACAGAAAATGTCACTCATAATGAAAAATAGTTCTGCAGTTTATAGATGGTAATGGAGTTCTTCGTCTTGATTTAGACCATCGGGGGTCAAAGTTCTGAAATTTAGAATGTGCTTCGATTCTTTTTGCCTCATCACTCTTTCACGGTCTCCTCCTCTGGGATGTGTTCCCACTGCTTCAATGGCATAGAATTTAAGATCTTTCCAGTTTCCTTTGTGTGCCTTCTCCATGTGTTTAGCCACCGCATTGCTCCTATCGGTGTTGATTGTGGCCCTTACGTGTTCCAAGATGCGTTTTTTCAATTCGCATTTAGTACTCCCCACATATTTCATTGAGCAGGGACATTCAATGATGTAGATTACAAATTGGGTCTTGCAGTTGATCAACTGTTGGATTTGCCACATGCGTTTGTTTGCCATAAGCACTTCCTTGGTGTTTTGTGCGATTGCACAGACTTTGCAACATGTGCATTTAAAAAATCCTTTGGGTTTGAGCCAAGTGTCTTGTTTCTTAGGATTCCTGAAGTGACTGTGAACTAATTGATCTCTTAGATTTTTTGCCCTTCTGTACGTTATGTTTGGGTGATCCCCCATTATCGCAGCTGTAGTAGCATCCATGTGAAGGATATGCCAGTTTTTGCGAAGTATTTGCATCACTTTTGCATTTTCCGTGGAGTGAGTTGTTATAAACCTTATTTTGTTTTCTTCGTTTGTTTCTTTAGGTTTTTCTTTCAACAGGTCCTGCCTGTTGATGGTCGTCATTTTTTGCAATGAGGTTTGAATCGTCTTAGAGCTATAGTTTCTTTGTTTGAATCTTGTTATAGCTTGATTTCGATGTTTTACCCACTCCTCCTCTTTAGAGCAAATTCTTTTGATCCTCAAGAATTCGCCGTAAGGAATATTGTCAATTAGACTGATGTCACTGTTGATTGTAGAGGTGGATTTAAAACAAACAAAAAAAGTTTTAGCCAAGATCAGTCTCGTGAACAAGGTCCCTGGTGGGACTGAAACGCGTAGAGTTTTCTAACTGGCATGCTGTAAATAAAGAAAGAAACCTGACGATATGAATTGGTGACGATTTGTTTCTTCCGTGAGTGCGCGAGAACCCAGCCCTGCGGGGAAACGAATGAATAATTTAACTACGGCCTGACCCTGCCGTCTCTGAACGCACCGCCTGAGAGCGCCCTGTGATTTCCGAAGTGGGTCGCTTTGCAGAAAATATATATATATATATATATATATATATATATATATATATATATATATATATATATATATATATTACCTACTGGCGGTCGCCAGTAGGTAGTTATAGTTAGGACCCCTTTTCCATAGGAAATCCGCAACATTCTATTTTGAATAACTTTGGCGCCGGTCGACGAATCCTTGCGAATTTCTCAAAATAGGTGGGGCGCTACGCTCCGCTCCTACCCTGAAAGTCTCGGGGGGATACGTCAAGCGGGGGCTGAGATAAAAGGGGGGTCCCAAAACGCGTTTTTCCCATGCATTTTTCCATAGGACCTTTAGAACGAGCTACAGCCCGAACGGCTGAACAGAATTACTAGAAATTTGGCAGAGAGGTAGTCCCTATGTCAAGGAAGTGCCTTTTGTAGGTTTGGTGTAAATCTGTTCAGTAGATTCTGAGAAAATAGCCTTTAAATCAATATATATATCTGAGCCCGCTTACGGTACGTTTACCGTACGCTTACGGTAAGCTTACGGTACGCGTACGGTGGCGTGCGCGAGCGCGAATCTGATTGGCTCTTAGATCTTAGTAAACATTCGAATCGGCCGAAACCAGGAAGCGGCGTCCGCCATTTTGTCTCTCGCACTGAGTGTTATTTATCAAACATGATGCCAAAAAACATGTTACGTGGCTGTTTTGACAACTCCCTCCCACATAGTCATGTTGAGGGAGTCCCCAAACATCCCCCAAGAGCAAAAACGGTTTTATTTTTTTTTCGGCAATTTCGCCGAGTACGCTTACCGTACGCTTACGGTAAGCGTACGGTAAAAAATAGAAATAAAAAAAACACTATCCACACTTACCCCACCCCCTGTGCTTTTGTTGGCCGTAGGCCACCAAATGTACAGGGCTTATTAAATCAGTAAAAAAACTATATTTTGGCAACATGAAATTATAAAATCGAAATAAAAAAAACACTATCCACATTGACCCCACCCCCTGTGCTTTTGGTGGCCGAAGGCCACCAAATGTACAGGACTTATTAAAGTTGATAAAAACCGTGCACGGAACGCACTGCGTTAAGTGGGCGCGCACGCCTCGAATGGCGTAAAGTAACTTAGCATTTAAAAAACCGTACAAATTCACTGAAAAAACCATAGGTTTCACACACGTTATAGTTAGGAATGAGCATTTAAAAAACCTTGCAAATTCACTGAAAAAACCATAGGTTTCACACATGTTATAGTTAGCGGAAATTTTACTGATAAAAAACCAATGAAATTGCCCCGTTATAGTTAGTGCTGGCAACTATAACTCACGCGACCGCAATCTTCTGCTGATGACATATGTGTCTTTATAAAAAAAAATATTTGTAATATATGTATAGCTAAAAATGTATGGAAGAAGACATGGGCAAATAAGTGTCTAAATACAGTATTAGCATCAGCAGAGGATTGCGGTCGCGTGAGTTATAGTTGCCAGCACTAACTATAACGGGGCAATTTCATTGGTTTTTTATCAGTAAAATTTCCGCTAACTATAACATGTGTGAAACCTATGGTTTTTTCAGTGAATATATATATATATATATAACGCAGTTCGTTCCGTGCGCGCACAGTGAGCACGCGGTGCGCTTCGCGCACCGCGCACACACTTCACGCAGTTAGTGCCGTGCACGCACGGTGGGCACGCGGTGCGCTATGCGCACCGCGTGCCCACGTTACGCTAGATGGGCCATGTACGCACGATGCGCTTCGCGCATCGTGCGCACATGGAGGACATATTATGCGCTTCCTTGTGATAGGTAATCTGTTGAAATTTTTTGGGGAAATGCTGTGCTCTTATACGCCATGCACAAATGGTGGCCTTCGGCCACCATTTGCACACGGGGTGGAGAGAGTGTGGATTTTTTTTTTTTAATTTTTTTTACCGTACGCGTATGGTAAGCGTACGGTAAGCGTAATCGGCGAAATTTTCGAAAAATAAAAAAATTACCGTTTTTTGCCTTGGGGGATCTTTGAAGACTCAACTAATATGGTTATGTGCATGGGCGCTGTCTAAACAGCCCCTTTATATGTTTTTGGCATTTGTTTATCAGCTCCCCCCTCAGAGTGCGAGAGAGAAAATGGCGGCTGCCGCTTCCTGGTTTCGACCGATTCAAATGTTTACTAAGATCTAAGGGCCAATCAGAATCGCGCTCGCGCACGCCACCGTACGCGTACGGTAAGCGCACCGTAAGCGCACCGTAAGCTGGCTCAGATATATATATTGATTTAAAGGCTATTTTCTCAGAATCTACTGAACAGATTTACACCAAACCTACAAAAGGCACTTCCTTGACCTGAGGACTACCTCTCTGCCAAATTTCAAGTAATTCTGTTCAGCCGTTCGGGCTGTAGCTGTGTCTAAAGGTCCTACGGAAAAATGCATGGGAAAAACGCGTTTTGGGACCCCCCTTTTATCTCAGCCCCCGCTTGACGAATCCCCCCGAGACTTTCAGGGAAGGAGCGGAGCGTAGCGCCCCACCTATTTTGAAAAATTCGCAAGGATTCGTCGACCGGCGCAAAAGTTATTCAAAATAGAATGTTGCGGATTTCCTATGGAAACGTGGTCCTAACTGTAACTACCTACTGGCGACCGCCAGTAGGTAATATATATATATATATATATATATATATATATATATATATATATATATATATATATATATATATATTTACTGAAAAAACCATAGGTTTCAGGCACGTTATAGTTAGGAATTTGCATTTAAAAAACCTTTGAAATTCACTGAATAAACCATAGGTTTCAGGGGCGTTATAGTTAGCTGGACTTTTCACTCGTACGAAACCATTAAAATTCCCCCGTTATAGTTAGTTCAGCTAACTATAACTCGCGCGCCCGCAATGCACTGCTGATAACGTCACATATTACATCACTCATGACATGGTCAGTGACATCACTCATGACATCACTGGTGACATCTCAAATGACATCACTAATGACATCACTGATGACATCATCCTTGTGATAGAGTGGCAGACCTCCTCTTCCCCTAACATAACCTTTGATACACACATTCAAAAATAGAAACTACAATGTTCAAAAAAATGGACATACCAATACCAGTTACAACAACCTATTCAGTAATTCTAAGATCCACATACACATCCACTCATTCACCAACAGTCCTACACAGTCACTCATACATGTACTCACTCATCATATGTACTCACACACCTATACATCCTGTTACACAATGCCACTCATCCATAGAGTTGCTCACACACATAGTCACTCATGCTAATAAAGAATCAAACATCCATTTACTTGCATATACAGTTATACACACACCACCACACTTACTTCTACAGAAACTTACACATACTTAGTCTTATAGAAACACATACTTATTCATACAGGAACTCTTTCAATCTCTCACTCTCACATATACTCACTTATATACACCAATAGTCACATATACTAGTTTAAAACATATGTAGTTACTCATAAAGACACTATTGAGACAGACTATCACTCACTAACACACCCATGCACACACTCATCCACCCATACAGTCCTGCACACATGCTGTCTTCAACACATACAAACAGTGAGTCACTCATTCATGCACCTATGCACTACGTAATACCCCCCACCGAACCATACAGACACTCAGACACTCATACTGATACTCAAAAAAACAACTAATAACCTATATAGACACTCATGTAGCTACTCACCAACCCATGCAGCCACGTATACACAAAGTGAGGGACTGATACAGATATTTTCACATTTAAACATTACTCACTAAGCCATGTATGCACTAAGATACACTTAATCAGTCAGTTATACAATCAATTTTTCAAAAACAAATCATCCATTTAGACACTTATATACCCTTCTATTCTTCCATCAACCTTGAGATATACATATATAAAACCTATGTAATTTTCAGAAAAACACACATTCACTGGATGATGTCATCAGTGATGTCATTTGAGATGTCATCAGTGATGTCATGAGTGATGTCACTGACCATGTCATGAGTGATGTAATGTGACGTCATCAGCAGTGCATTGCGGGCGCGCGAGTTATAGTTAGCTGAACTAACTATAACAGGGGAATTTCAATGGTTTTGTACGAGTGAAAAGTCCAGCTAACTATAACGCCCCTGAAACCTATGGTTTTTTCAGTGAATTTCTAAGGTTTTTTAAATGCTAATTTCTAACTATAACGTGCCTGAAACCTATGTTTTTTCAGTGAATATATATATATATATATATAAATATATATATATTTATTTCTTTATATATATTTATTATATATATATATATATATATATATATATATATATATATTCACTGAAAAAACCATAGGTTTCACACATGTTATAGTTAGCGGAAATTTTACTGATAAAAAACCAATGAAATTCCCCCGTTATAGTTAGTGCAGGCAACTATAACTCACGCGACCGCAATCCTCTGCTGATGCTAATACTGTATTTAGACACTTATTTACCCATGTCTTCTTCCATACATTTTTAGCTATACATATATTACAAATATTTTCTTTTCATAAAGACACATATGTCATCAGCAGAAGATTGCGGTCGCGTGAGTTATAGTTGCCTGCACTAACTATAACGGGGGAATTTCATTGGTTTTTTATCAGTAAAATTTCCGCTAACTATAACATGTGTGAAACCTATGGTTTTTTCAGTGAATTTGCAAGGTTTTTTAAATGCTAATTCCTAACTATAACGTGTGTGAAACCTATGGTTTTTTCAGTGAATTTGTACGTTTTTTTAAATGCTAAGTTACTTTACGCCATTCGTGGCGTGCGCGCCCACTTAACGCAGTTTGTTCCGTGCGCGCACGGTGCGCTTCGCGCACCGTGCGCGCACAGTGAGCACGCGGTGCGCTTCGCGCACCGCGCGCCCACTTTACGCAGTTAGTGCCGTGCACGCACGGTGGGCACGCGGTGCGCTACGCGCACCGCGTGCCCACGTTACGCTAGATGGGCCATGTACGCACGATGCGCTTCGCGCACCGTGCGCACATGGAGGACATATGATGCACTTCGTTTTTAAAGGTAATATTTTAATTTTTCGCAGTAGTTATAAGCCATGCACAAATGGTGCCCTTCGGGCACCATTTGCACACGGGGTGGAGAGAGTGTGGATACTTTTTTTTTTTAATATTTTTTTTTTTAATCTTTTCGTTTTTCACTTATGTGATAAGCCATGCACAATTGGTGACCTTCGGTCAACAATTGCACACGGGGTGGGGTTAGTGTGGATATTTTATTTTTTTTTATATTTTTTTACCGTACGCGTACGGTAAGCGTAATCGGCGAAATTAGCGAAAAAATAAAAATTCCGTTTTTGGCCTTGGGTGATCTTTGGGGACTCCCTGTACATGGCTATGTGTGTGGGAGCTGTCAAAACAGCCCCTTTAAATGTTTTTGTGCTTTGTTTGTTAATCATCTCTCTCAGTGCGAGAGAGAAAATGGCGGCCGCCGCTTCCTGGTTTCGGCCGATTCGAATGTTTACTAAGATCTAAGAGCCAATCATAATCACGCTCGCGCACGCCACCATACGCGTACGGTAAGCGTACCGTAAGCGCACCGTAAGCTGGCTCAGATATATATATTGATTTAAAGGCTATTTTCTCAGAATCTACTGAACAGATTTACACCAAACCTACAAAAGGCACTTCCTTGACCTGAGGACTACCTCTCTGCCAAATTTCTAGTAATTCTGTTCAGCCGTTCGGGCTGTAGCCCTGTCTAAAGGTCCTATGGAAAAATGCATGGGAAAAACGCGTTTTGGGACCCCCCTTTTATCTCAGCCCCCGCTTGACGAATCCCCCCGAGACTTTCAGGGTAGGAGCGGAGCGTAGCACCCCACCTATTTTGAAAAATTCGCGAGGATTCGTCGACCGGCGCCAAAGTTATTCAAAATAGAATGTTGCGGATTTCCTATGGAAACGTGGTCCTAACTATAACTACTTACTGGCGACCGCCAGTAGGTAATATATATATATATGTATATATATATATATATATATATAGATATATATATATATATATATTATCTACTGGCGGTCGCCAGTAGATAGTTATAGTTAGGACCGAGTTCCCATAGGAAATCTGAAAATTCTATTTTGAATAACTTTGGCGCCCGTTGACATATCTTTGTGAAGTGTTCAAAACTAATGGGGCGCTCCGCTCAGCTCCTACCCTGAAAGTCTCGGGGTGATTCGTCAAGCAGGGGCTGAGAAAAAAGGGGGGTCCCAAAACGCTTTTTCCCCATGCATTTTCCCATAGGACCTTTAGTCGAAGGTACAGCCCGAACGGCTGAACAGAATTACTTGAAATTTGGCAAAGAGGTAGTCCTCAGGTCAGGTATGTGCCTTTTGCATATATGGTGTCAATCTGTTCAGTAGTTCCTGAGAAAATCAAAAGTAAAATCACATATATATCTGGGCGGAGCCTAACCACACATCTCACCGTGAGATCTGATTGGCTGTCAGCACTTCATTCAAGAAGTGTTGGCAGCCATCTTGGGACCAATATACATGATAGCACCTCATTAAAAAGAATTGCAGTTAATAGAAGGTTTTAAGACTTTAGTTACATTATAAATCATTTGTTGATGGTACCATACTCATTTTAGGAATTGTGGTGTGTTCTATGGTGATTTTACCATGTGAAAAAGCCTTCTGCTGTGATATCA
Source organism: Triturus cristatus (assembly GCF_964204655.1). NCBI lineage: Eukaryota > Metazoa > Chordata > Amphibia > Caudata > Salamandridae > Triturus > Triturus cristatus. The sequence continues at coordinate 149,131,310 of NC_140582.1, read as the reverse complement.
TGAATCATGTTTGAGAGAAAACTATTTTCTCATGCTTTTCCCACAGAGGTTTGAAAGGTGATCTATAAGCTAAACTGAGAGCATCTTTTCTGTAAATTCACATTATCTTTCTCAGTCATGTGAGAATGAAGTCTGACATGCTCAGTAAAACATGTACATCCAACAAGGGCAGAGACTGTCAGTTGATTCCTTTGTGTTCTACTGCAGCTTCCCAGAGTGTTCTAAAGAACAACTAGAGCGCTAACAGTCCTACTTATGACAAACGTATGGCACACCCGAAGCCATCTTGGTTGGAATAAAGTGGTAACTCTTAAAACATTTAATTTAAAAAGGAACAAAACGAGGGGGTTCATTTTGTCATAGAAAGTATGATTAGTGCTGCAGAAAGAAAAATTAGGGCACATTTTGAGTGACTTCTCAAATCCTTTTCTATTTCATTAAACAATTCTGACATGCAGACTGAAACATGCACTTTCAATACCAGCAGCAGACTTCCCTGGTGAGCAGTAGCTTTACTACAGTGATCTAATAAGCAACTAGAGTGCTAACATTCTGAATTTATGGCAAATGTGTGACACATCTGAATGCCTTCTTGATGGAACCAAAGTAAAAAACTGAAAGTATTTCCTACTGAGGAGACTGTAGTAAATGAGGAAATTAGGAAACATCATAACAAATAAGTCTCCCAAAATGGCCACCAGAGACAAAAGAGCACAAATGTAGCCCAAATATCACCCAGATGTAGCCCAAGTATAGCCCAATGACAGAATGTCCCAGAGTGTTCTAACGAACAACTAGAACGCTAACAGTCTTACTTATGACAAAAGTATGGCACACCTGAAGCCATCTTGATTGGAATAAAGTGATAACACTTAAAACATTTAATCTACAAAGGAACAAAATGAGGGGCTTCATTTTGCCATACAAATTATGATTGGTGCTGCAGAAAGAAAAATTAGGGCACATTTTGACTTCTCAAACCCTCTTCTATTTCATAAAAAAATTCTGACATGCAGACTGAAACATGCACATTGAATACCAGCAGCAGACTTCCCTGGCGAGCAGTAGCTTTACTACAGTGATCTAATGAGCAACTAGAGTGCTAACATTCAGAATTTATGGCAAATGTGTGACACATCTGAATGCCTTCTTGATGAAACCAAAGTAAAAAACTGAAAGTATTTCCTACTGAGGAGACTGCAGGAAATTAGGAAACTTCATAACAAATAAATCTCCCAAGATGGTCACCAGAGACAAAAGTGCCCAAATGTAGCCCAAATATCACCCAGATGTAGCCCAAGTATAGCCCAATGACAGAATGTCCCAGAGTGTTCTAGCAAACAACTAGAGCGCTAACAGTCTTACTTATGACAAAAGAATGGCACACCTGAAGCCATCTTGATTGGAATAAAGTGGTAACACTTAAAACATTTAATTTACAAAGGAACACAATTAGGGGGTTTATTTTGCCACAGAAATTATGATCAGTGCTGAAGAAAGAAAAATTAGGGCACATTTTGACTTCTCAAACCCTCTTCTATTTCATAAAAAAATTCTGACATGCAGACTGAAACATGCACTTTGAATACCAGCAGCAGACTTCCCTGGTGAGCAGTAGTTTTACTACAGTGATCTAATGAGCAACTAGAGTGCTAACATTCAGAATTTATGGCAAATGTGTGACATATCTGAATACCTTCTTTATGGAATCAAAGTAAAAAACTGAAAGTATTTCCCACTGAGGAGACTGCAGTAAACGAGGAAATTAGGAAACTTCAGAACAAATAAATCTCCCAAGATGGCCACCAGAGACAAAAGAGCCCAAATGCAGCACAAATATCACCCAGATGTAGCCCACATGTAGCCCAATGACAGAAGTGTGCAAAACACTTAATTTTTGTGTATTTGCAGTTTTAAATAGTGCAGACTTGTCAGGTATTGGAGTGCTTTACATGAGCATTGGTTACATCACACAAGATCAAATTCATTTTGGTTGTAGACATGGGGAGATTAAGTGATTTGACCAGAATCACAGAATGTTGAGCTGAAGCAGAAACTCCAACCTGGTTCCCCAGTTGCAAAGTCTGCAGCTCTGGAAGTAACACCACATCCTCTCCCCTAGGTGCAACATTTAATCAAGTGGTCAACTGGATAAAAAAACATAAAGATTACAAATAATTTAAAAGTTCTTTGTCGCTATTTGAAAACTCAGAAAATTTGTCCTCATTTTAGTTTTTTAGAGCACTAACCATAATTTTGATGCAAATAAGACCCTCTCATATATGTAATTTCTAAAGGAAATACACCTGATATTACAGTTTTGATTACATCAAGATGATGTCAGGCATTGCACACTTTTGTAATAAATATAGAATGTTAGCAATCTAGTTGTTCATTGGGATACTGTTGAGAGGCAGAGACCAGGGGCACGGACTCTGAAAATTGAAGGCAGGTAGGAGAGTGCAGATGCAACAATTTGACCACACTGGGGAGGCAGGAAGGGCAGTGGCAGCACAACAGACTATGGAGGGCAGTGGAAAGGGGGGCAGGGGCAACAAACCAACAATACAGGACTGGCAAGAGAGGCTGTGGCAATATAATAGACCATTGTGGGCAGAAGGAAGAGGCAGTGGTAGTACAACCATACATGCCAACAGACCCGTTTCAGCCAGGAAACGTCCAATGTTTTTAAGCTCAAATGGTCTTTATTTGATCTGTCTCCTGTCTACAATCTCCTCTTTTTCAATGTAACTCAAAAGGGAAAATCAATACCCCAGTTTTTTTTCAAAATCTCCCTCTTACCAAGTTCAAAATGTTCGCAAGTATGGTACATTGGATCATGATAGGCAGGAGGAATTGGGATAGGGACATGGACTCGGATAACAGAGGACAGGAGGGACATGGAGAGGTGCACCACACTGACCCTACAGGGCAGGCATCAGGGTTTGCAGCAGCACAATACACCACACAGCGCATGCGGGACGGGAGTGCAGCACAACAATCCATAGAAAGCAATAGGGAGGGGACAGGACCATGCACATGGACAACAGAGAACAGAGGGGAAAGAGGCAATGGTAGCTATCTGACCATAATGGACAGACAGGAGAGAAAGCTGCAGCATAACAGACCATAAAGGGCAGGAGGGATGGATCAGTGGCATTACAATGGAACAGACAAGCCAGGAGGGAGGGAATAGTGATCTGCACATGGAAACAGAGGGATGGGGGCAAGAGGGCAGGGCAGGAGCAGCAAGATGACCATGGAGGTCAGGCAGGTTGGGCACTAGAAACAAGACACACCATGGAGAGCAACAATGAGACTATGATGGCATACACACAGACCATGGAGGGAAGGTGGGAGGGGGTCAGGGGCAGCTAGCTGACCACACAGGGAAGGTAGGAGGGGCCATGGCAGCACAGAAGACCATGCATGGCAAGCGGAAGGGTTAGTGGCAGCACAATGGCTATGATGGGCAAGAAGGAGGGTGCAGGGGCATGCATAAAGGACCATGGAGGATGGAAGGGAGGGTCAGGACCTGGGCACAGACAAGAGAGTTCAGGGGAAGGGGCCTCACAACAGACCGCACGGGGCAGGCAGGAGGAGCAGTTGCAGCACAACAGACCAGGGAGGGCAGAAGGGTGTGGCAGTAAAATGAACCATGGAGGACAGGTGGAAGGGGATAGGGGCATGGCATGTGTATAGGCAGGGTGGAGGTGGCAGGGACAGGTTACAGTCATCTGACAATGCTAGGCAGGTGAGAGGGGAGTGCAGCTCAACAGAACACTCAGAGTAGATAGGAGTGGCAGGTCCATGGAACATGGTGGGCAAAAAGGATGGAGCAGGGGCATGCACAAAGAGGGCAGGGGGAAGGAGAATAGGGGCAGCAAGCTAAGCACAGAGGCTAAGCAGGAGGTCAATGATGGGCCATAGAATTGGGCGATGGAGGGTAGGAGGAGTGGACTGGTACATCATGCTAAATGGAGGGCAGTGGCAGCACATCAGACCATGCATGGCAGGAGGGAGGAGGCTAGTCCGTAGACACAGACAAAAGAGGATAGGGAGGAGGTGGATGGGACAGCAAGCTAACTGTTCAGAGAAGGTGGGTATTAGGAACTTTATTGTTTTTAAAATGTGTGTCTGTGCGAACTACTTAAAATATGAACAAGTATGCAGCATAATCTCACTTTTATTCAGGAAGAAGAGGACGTTTGTGACTGTGACTCCGGGCTCACTTGGCAGAAACACCCCCTGACCCTCCACCCCCATCGCAAAATGTAATGCCCGTGAAAAGGGTAGGTGGACGCAGTGTTATATAGAACATAATCCTGGGAGCACGATTGAAAATGAAAACTAGATATAGTATATGTTATAAACTATGCACCAAAAAGTGTGATATAAGATGAACCGGGCGTGAAATATAATATGCAATACATTGTGCGCAATGACAGATTCATTGGAGAGCGCAAGATAGCACAGGCACTAGCGTGTGCTATGCGATATGCGCCTTGGAGTGTAATATGCACAGGGCAGTGTTGTGTAACCTAACTAGTCTCTAAAGTTGTAATATAAAATATGTGCTGGGGAGTGTAATGTTTCATATGCACTGTGACAAAGATATGGATCCCAGATTGTACTATGTATGGCATAGCACTGTGCGTTATAACATAGGCATCGAGGAAGGCACGTTAGATGGGGCAATATAACCCGTGTGAAGGCAAGTGTGGCATGACATATTCACAGGGTGGTGTTACAGTGCACATGGGCTAGAGTGTGTCATAGCATACGCACTAGCTGGTGAAATACAACACAGAGGTGTGAGGCACTCGGTGGGCACTGGTGGGTGTAACACAGCATTGGGCTCAGTCAGGAGCACGCTGTGACTCTCAAGTGAGGTTCGTCTCCATTCCAGAGAGTAAAATAAAAAGTATTACACATCCGGCAGTGGATGTGTGTATTATCAACCGTGAGGGGGGTTTCTTGCATAGTTTGGTCGAATTTTAGTCGAATCCCCTTTGAATGGCTTGGTGTGCGTGTATATTAAATGTGCCCTTCAATAGCTACCCATGTTTGTATAAATAAACGCCAAGGGTGTCTACTTGGAGAGTACCCACCGGCGGGGGCACCGGGATTAAGCACGGTAGGGCGTCAGACACGTCAGAGCTTCACTAGCGGTGTAAATACATTCCATGTGGATTCATTCTATGCATAGTCGCCTTTTAATGAATATTACGCAAATCGTCATGGTGATAGGTACATACGGTTTGTCCAGCATGTCCTAGGTGTTTCTATAAATTTATATATTTTTAAAATATTAAAAAACAAAGGCTGGCTCCGGGGGATGGGGTCCACAGGGCCATAAGTGGCCTGAGGAGGGAGGCAACGCAGCCCCCTCCTAAAGAATTAAATTTAAAAAAGGCCATGACCCGGGGGTTGGGGTCCCCGGGGCCGATTAAGGCCTTGGGAGGGCCAAATTTATTTTTTTCAACAAAAAAAGTTAGGGTGCAGGCCCCGTGGGATGGGGTCTCCAGGGCCAGTAAATTAGAAAAAGAAGGGGGGCCACACAGCCCTCCTTCTTAAAAAAGATAAAATATATAAAAGACTGGCATCGCGCCGGAGGCCACGCCCCCTCCTTGCAGCACGCTGCAAACGTGCCCCCTGGCCAGTTGTAAGTTGGGGAATTAATTCCCCTTCAATACTGAGGGTCCCTGAGGGCCAACTAGCCCAACAGGTATCTCCAGTATGCGCCAGGGAGCTGCATTGCAGACAGGTGTTCTGAGGCCACGCCCCTTTTCACCTCTATACAACGCAGCTCTGTGGCGCTTACTGGAGGTACCTAGTGGGCTAGTTTGACCCTAGAGACCCTTAGGATTCATGGGGACTTAATCTTTCAACTTAGAACGGCCACAGGGCGCGTTTACACAGTGGTGAAGGGAGAGGACGGGGCCTGAGGTGACGTGTGCAAACACGCCCTGTGGTGCATTTTAAGTTGGGGAAATAATTCCCTTTCAATCCTGAGGGACCCTGGGGGCCAACTAGCCCACCAGGTGCTTCCAGTAAGCACCACTGCTCTGCGTTGCAGAGAGGTGGTGCAGGCTGTGCCCCATTTTACACCTCTCTGCAATGGCGCTTACTGGACGTACCTAGTGGGCTATTTTGCCCCTAGGGATCCTCAGGATTCAAGGGGACTTAATCTCCCAGCTTAAAAAACGGCCACAGGGCGTGTTTACACAGTGGGGAAGGGAGGGGACGGGGCCTGAGGTGACGTGTGCAAACACGCCCTATGGCGCGTTTTAAGTTGGGGAAATAATTCCCCTTCAATCCTGAGGGCCCCTGGGGGCTAACTAGCCCAGCAGGTGCTTCCAGTAAGCGCCACTGAGCTGCGTTGCAGAGAGGTGGTCCAGGCCCTGCCACTTTTTACACCTCTCTGCAACGCAGCTCTGTGGCACTTACTGGAGGTACCTAGTGGGCTAGTTGGACCCTAGGGACCCTCAGGATTCAAATGAACTTAATCTCCCAACAAAAAACGGCCACAGGGCGTGTTTACACAGTGGTGAAGGGAGGGGATGGGGCCTGAGTTAACATGCGCAAACAAGCCCTGTGGTGCGTTTTAAGTTGGGGAAATAATTCCCCTTCAATCCTGAGGGACCTTGGGGGCCAACTAGCCCACCAGGTGCTTCCAGTAAGCGCCACTGCGCTGCGTTGCAGAGAGGTGGTCTAGGCCGTGCCCCTTTTTACATCTCTCTGCAACACAGCTCTGTGGCGCTTACTGGAGGTACCTAGTGGTCTAGTTGGACCCTAGGGACCCTCAGGATTCAAGGGGACTTAATCTCCCAACTTAAAACGGCCACAGGGCGTGTTTACACAGTGGGGAAGTGAGGGGATGGGACCTGAGGTGACGTGTGCAAACACGCCCTGTGGCGCGTTTTAAGAGGTAGTTTTAATCTCCTGTCCTATTATATACTAGGGGCTTACAGAGGAGGTCATGCTGATCACAGGGGGACCCCAATGCATAGTGTTCCCTAGTGTATGTAGGTATTTTCACTGTATTCTGAGTGTCTTTTAACATAGCACTGGCTCTAGGACTGGTTAGTCAGACTCAGTTACCACCAGTATCTGTCTGAAAAAGTTGAGGGTACAGGATGATTTAGCAACAAGGCTTCTTTCTGCTCTTCTGTTTGTTCTTCGTGCATGTTATCCTTCTTCCTGCACTTTTCTTCGTCTTTGAGGACTTCTGTTGCCTCTTTCTGCATTTCTTTTTTTTCTTTCTGTGCGTTTTTTCTTCATTCTTCACATGTCCTATCTCTGTAGGCATAGTTCGATATTAGCATTTAAAAAACCTTTGAAATTCACTGAAAAAACCATAGGTTTCAGGCACGTTATAATTAGGAATTAGCATTTAAAAAACATTAGAAATTCACAGACAAAACCATAGGTTTCCGGGGCGTTATAGTTAGCTGGACTTTTCACTCGTACAAAACCATTGAAATTCCCCTGTTATAGTTAGTTCACCTAACTATAACTCGCGCGCCCACAATGCACTGCTGATGACGTCGCATATTACATCACTCATGACATGGTCAGTGACATCACTCATGACATCACTGATGACATCTCAAATGACATCATCCTTGCTGATAGAGTGGCAGACCTCCTCTCCCCCTAATATAACCTTTGATACACACATTCAAAAATAGAAACTAACATTTTCAAAACAATGGACATACCAATATCAGTTACAACAACCTATTCAGTAATTCTAAGATCCACATACAAATCCACTCATTCACCAACAGTCCTATACAGTCACTCATACATGTACTCACTCATCATATGTACTCATACACCTATACATCCTGTTACACAACGCCACTCATCCATAGAGTTACTCACACACATAGTCACTCATGCTAATAAAGAATCAAACATCCATTTACTTGCATATACAGTTATACACACACCACCACACTTACTTCTACAGAAACTTACACATACTTAGTCTTTTAAACAATCACTTATAGAAACACATACTTATTCATACAGGAACTCTTTCAATCGCTCACTCTCAAATATACTCACTTATATACACCAATAGTCACATATACTAGTTTAAAACATATGTAGTTACTCATAAAGACACTATTGAGACAGTCATTCACTCACTAACTCACCCATGCACACACTCATCCGCCCATACAGTCCTGCACACATGCTGTCTTTCAACAAAAACAGTGAGTCACTCATTCATGCACCTATGCACTACGTAATACCTCCCACGAACCATACAGACACTCATACTGATACTCAAAAAACCAAATAATAACCTATATAGACACTCATGTAGCTACTCACCAACTCATGCAGCCACTTATACACAAAGTGAGAGACTGATACAGATATTTACATATTTAAACATTACTCACTAAGCAATGTATTCACTAAGATACACTTAATCAGTCAGTTATACAATCAATTTTTCAAAAACAAATCATCCATTTAGACACTTATATAGCCATTTATTCTTCCATCGACCTTGAGATATACATATATAAAACATATGTAATTTTCAGACAAACACACATTCACTGGATGATGTCATCAGTGATATCATCAGTGATGTCATTTGAGATGTCATCAGTGATGTCATTTGAGATGTCATCAGTGATGTCATGAGCGATGTCACTGACCATGTCATGAGTGATGTAATATGTGACGTCATCAGCAGTGCATTGTGGGCGCGCGTGTTATAGCTGGCTGAACTAACTATAACGGGGGAATTTCAATGGTTTCGTACGAGTGAAAAGTCCAGCTAACTATAACGCCCCTGAAACCTATGGTTTTTTCAGTGAATTTCTAAGGTTTTTTAAATGCTAATTCCTAACTATAACGTGCCTGAAACCTATGGTTTTTTCAGTGAATATATATATCTATATATATATTCACTTAAAAAAACATAGGTTTCACACATGTTATAGTTAGCTGAACATTTCACTCGTAAAAAAAACATTGAAATTCCCCCGTTATAGTTAGTTCAGATAACTATAACTCCCGCGCCCGCAATCCACTGCTCATGACGTCACATATTACATCACTCATGACATGGTCAGTGGCATCACTCATGACATCACTGATGACATCATCCTTGTGAAAGAGTGGCGGTTGCGCGAGTTATAGTTATCTGAAATAACTATAACCGGGGAATTTCAATGGTTTTTTAATGTCCAGCTAACTATAACAAGTGAATTTGTAAGGTTTTTTAAATGCTAAGTTATGTATGTATTATTATATTTTTTATATATTTATTTTACAATAAACTACCTATGTATATAGTTATAGATTGACTGTATCCTGTAATATGGAATGGCTCGTTTAAAATGTTTTTTTTTTAAGGTTTCTCACCGTGTGCGCACAGTGCGCGCACCCCGCGATATTTTGAAAAAAAAAATAAAAAATGTTTTCATCCTTCGGGGTCCTTCAGGGACCCCCTGACAAAGGCTAGGGGGTCAGGAACTCTCTACCCTGCCCCCTTTTCAGATTCTCCACCTTTCTTTTTCACTGTCACACACAAAACACACAAAATGGCGTCCGACACTTCCTGATTTCGACCAATTCGAATGTTGACTGACATGTAACCACCAATCAGAATTATGCTCGCGCACGTTAGGGTGCGCGCACGGTGCGCGCACGGAGCGCGCACGGTGCGCGCTTATAGATATTTATGTACTTTTAACTGCAATTTTCTCAGGAACTACTGAACAGATTGACACCATATATGCAAGGACCTGAGGACTACCTCTTTGCCAAATTTCAAGTAATTCTGTTCAGCCGTTCGGGCTGTACCTTCGACTAAAGGTCCTATGGGAAAATGCATGGGGAAAATGCGTTTTGGAACCCCCCTTTTTTCTCAGCCCCCGCTTGACGAATCACCCCGAGACTTTCAGGGTAGGAGCTGAGCGAGGATTCGTCAACCGGCGCCAAAGTTATTCAAAATAGAATTTTCAGATTTCCTATGGAAACTCGGTCCTAACTATAACTATCTACTGGCGACCGCCAGTAGATAATATATATATACACACATACACCAATAATATAAATACAAATATATGTGACAAATTAACAAATTAGAATATTTTTAATTTTCTAAAAATACATTATACAATACATTAACTAAAACAGTATTGGAAAAGTGTTGGATAGCAAAGTGGTAAAAATTTCTATTCCCACTCCAGAGAGTGTAACTTTAGGGAAAGTGTTGGATAGCAGAGGGTTAAAATTAACATACTTATCAATTAAATATTTTTTTAATTAAATAACCAATTAATAATAAATTAATAATAAAATATTTATAAATAATAACAAATAAAAATGAATAATTACTTCATTATTATTAAATTACTTCCAACTCGTTTCCCCTATAAACGCACAACCCGCTCCTAAAACAATAGATTCACAATTAATATAATTATCAAATATTAAAAATTAATTACCAATTAATAATTAATTAACAATAAATAAATTATCAATACCAATAAATAAAAATGAATAATTACTTTATTAAAATTAAATTACTTCCCACCCTATTCCCTATAAAAACAATATTTCTTACCTTCATGTCACCGATATTCTTGATGTCGATATTCAGTCCCTTCGAAATTTCCAACTCGATATTTTTGTACTCCGAAAATAAAAACTCGATATTATATCTGTGCACCGTTTTGGAGATCTTCCTCCTTTGAGAAAACATATGATGTATAAGAGGGCCCTCCCCACTATTAGCCTTTCCATATGCAGAAATTGTTGGTTGAATTGTCTGTGTGTCCATTTCCCAGCTATTCATAATTGGGTTTCCTTATAGCAGTCTTTTATATTAGGTAACCCTAACACCCCGTGTTTTTTTGGTGCCTTGAGAAGCTTGGCTGAGAAGCCTTGTCAGTTTCCCTTGGCACATAAAGTCCGGCACGTCTCTGCTAATTTTTCTCCTCCCCATCCAAGATATTAACATGTATGTCGAGCTGATGTCTTCCTTATTAACCCCGATTAGTGTAGCTAAATCGGTTCAATACATTGCATCCAACCAAGAAGGTATGTGTAATGCCATATACTTCACTGAATCTTTCTATCTAACTTCAAGGCCATAAATGAAGGCTTTTGTACATTGATATTATAACTAGCCATGTCTCCTATTTCTTTTAGAGTGGTTGATATTGCGGGCAAGGGCCCAGGAAGGTCAACTGCCACCAATAATAAGTCATCCACAAACTGCAATATGCAATTCTCCTCTCCTCTGAAAAGCATACCTTAATATGTGTGGCGTTTTACATGGTCATAGTTAGGGGTTCTATAGCTAATGTGAACAGTAGAAGGCAAATCGGTCAAACCTAACTCTTTCTTCTGAACTACATAGCCTGTAACTGTAGGCCAAGCAATTGCACCAATTCCCCAATAAAGGATCACGTACCATGTTAGATGAATTTTCTGCAATGAAGTGTGAATATATCCATGCTCAATTTTTTTCTGGTGGAAATTTTGAAAAGGTAAGATAGTGTTGGTTGGGACATGACAATCCCTTTCAAATTCAGATTAGTGGTCATGTATCTGGTCAGGGTGTGCACAAGTTAGTCTGTCAGCAAATAGTTTTAAGTATACTTTATTGTCAGCATTTACCTTCGCTGTAGGCCTATACGCTCTGCAATGGGTCTCTACCTGATTTAGGAGGCCTAACATAATGGCTGTCACACAGTCTGAGTCTGCATATATTGAAATAACTTTGTCAACTTGGGCAGTAGACTGGGGCAAACAATTTGTGAGTCTGTCAAGTCGAAACCTTTTAAACATTGCTCTTGTTTTAAAAGCTAACAAAGGTTCAGTTTATGATATGGAGATAACCATGTACTTCCCTATGGTTGGCTTTTACCTATGGGTGTGTCACGATCCCTGCCAATGTTTCAATCCCACTATTAAGAAATGATCCTTATTTTTCCCCTAAAGTTCTTTGACAAAAGTGTTACAACTTTAACAAACATTAGTCTTCTTAAGTCCTTTCTGGGTCTAGAACATTTATTTGTGTCCTCTGATTTCTTCAGTTCTGATTCTGGTCTGCTTTTTACTTGTTCCCTGTTCCTTTCTGGCCTTCCGCAGCTAAGTCTATTAAATATCTTCCTATTGTGGCATTGAGGCTATTCTATAGCACTGTCGTAGTAATATCCAGGGTGTCATTGATAGTAGGTGTTCTTTATTTGAAATGCAAGATTTCTGCTCTAGCTATGACCTACACCATGTGCCACTTCAGTCGACATCTCCTGTCTCTCGGCTGGATACTAGATTATTTATATAAGTGTAACTGCTGAGATTGTGATGATGCTTATATCAGCTTCTCTCCATTTTTCTAGAACTTCTCGGAATATGTCTATTCTATCTATCCTGGAGTGTGAGTCCTGCAGTTGTGAAAAAAAAGAAAGATTTTCTCTGTCTGTGTAGTTTTCACCATGCTTCCATCAGTTCTCAATCTGTCAAGTATTTTCCTAGTTGAGGGTATTGCAGATGTTCCTGTTCCTAAAGTGTACCATCTAGGTCACTGTGAACTGCTAAGATGATTGTCACTTCTGAACAGTCTTTTAATTTATTTAATACACTGTGAATATCATTAAGGCTTGCCATCTGACCCATTCAACAGCAGTTCTTTTTTGGGGAAGGATCACATTTTAGTGAGTGTGTCCCATAGTCTGTCGTCTAACCCTGGTATTCTAGGGCCCACTCAGTAAACCTTTTTGTTGTCCCATTTCCCCTTTTTTAAGGCTTAGAATTTCAGTGAAGAAGAGCTTGATGAGTTCCATGATATTGTTGTCTTTGGCATCTACATTCACATTGTTCACTGTAGCACTGTCACACTTGTCGAGGTATTCAAATTCTTTGCTGTATATTGTCAGTGCATACATTTAAGCAAGGACAATCTTCATCTCTTCTACATTTGTCATATATCTTTTCACTTCAACAAAAGATTTCTGTTGTAGCTCCTCCACTCTCTGGTCTACCTGGTCCATATCTGTTTTTTAGCAAGGTCTGAGCTTCAATTAGAACACAGCAAACCTAAGGAAATACTATTTCAGGTCCCCCCATCATTCCTACTTTAGACTATGCAGGATTTTCATAGGGTCACCTTTAGTCAGGTTGAGCTTGTTTTATTAATTTGCAACCAACACTTTGTTTGCCATTTTCAAGGAATATGGAGTACCTGTGATGGTGGACTACTTTGATTTGCAGTAACTACTTATCTCTTTCTGTCCGTTTGGAATAGGTATTGTCACATTGATTCTCACAAGCACTAGGTCACCATTGTGACCAAGTGGTGCCTCTCAGGGTGCAATTCCTATCACAGCTTTGATGTCTGTGCTGACAGGGTTTTCCATGCTGTTTAATGCTGTCATCTGCCAATGTGAGAGACTGCGACTCGTCTCTGTTACTAGTTGTCTCTTTTGCCCTGATAGCTTTGGCTTGCAGGCACCCACTGTTTTCTCTAACCCAGCCACATTGCCACTCATGTTCTATATCCCGGCTTTCTGCAGCCTGCCTACTGTCAGGTTTACAATTCAGAGATCAAGACAGCACTTTATGTTTGAAATTAGTCTGTACATGCCCTTGGAATCATTATGTGGATCACCCCTATTGTGCTATTTCAAGAGATTGTTTTGAATATACTCCTTAGGTGTGTCTCCTTTGTTCACTGTTTTTCCTCGGACGAAACATCATTGTTCTGTTCTAATCAACCCATGGCTTCATACTGTCTATGGAGGGGTGACATTATACTCCAGCTCTCTTCTGCACACTCACCTCCTCTCCAGGATTGATTTTCATGCCTCCAAACACCTCTCACACCCATCTGGGATCCTCATTGGCAGTAAAGTCACAAGGCCAGGCCTATATAGTCAGGGCCTGTATTTCTCTTTGTGGCCTAGCAATCAGGAGTCACACTGAACTTGGGGAGCCATTAATGACTGTATCCTTAGTTCCTTTACTCACCGAAACCCTGTCCACACTATTAATTGGTGGCGAACCACTTCTCTATGCTTACCTCTGTTCCATTAAGTGTGCATTTAACATTGTTTGAGGTAATTGAGGTAGACTCCTTTGGGTATGGTTGGAGCATCATGGAAAAGAGTCCCCCTTAGACCCTGTGAAAGACACTCACTTTTCTCATAGGCATGACTACATATCTTAAAGCACAGAGACATGTAATCGGGTACGTCATGGGCCTGATGTAAGACGTTATCCATTTGCAAAAAGTGGTCACAAATTGTGCACCAATTTTTTGGGAATGGAAAAGAATTTGGTGTACCGACCTATATACTAATGCGTTGGTTCATAAATCTCGGAATCATAGTGAGCCATAATCCTACCTGCCGCATCAACATTCATGAACTAGATCACAAATTGTGACTTTCTATGACTGGACACATCACAGGAATGATGGCCTGCTGTGGCCAGCAGACCACCATGTCCTAGAGTCAGCATTAAGGGGTCGATTATGTTGGCGGGTGGATCGCCACCGCCCATATGGCAGTGGTGAGCCGCCCGCAATTCCCACCGACCGCCTACCATTTCCTGCCGCCACATTATGATAGCGGGGGGACCCCAGCGGACGGTCTTCGAATGCAAGACACCGCCATCCATATAATGATGCAGGCTGAGATATGCCTTTCCATGGCGGCGTTGCCGCCATGGAAAGGCATGCGGTCTTCTGCATTGGGGGCCCGTTGCAGGCCCCCGGGATGTTGGTGGGAGTGGGGGGTGCACTTGGGGGTTCCAATGGTACCCCCTACATTTGCAAGTACAAGGTGGCAGGCACCGCACGGTGCCTGTCACGTTGTGCATTCAAATGCACAACATGCATTTTGTACCTTGCGGCGGGTGCAGTATGCAGCAACGCCCGCCGCAATGTAAAAAATGCGGGATGCGCCCGCCAGTGTGGCGGGCGCATCCTAATGCCACTGGCAGGACTGCTGCATCTTCGGTGGTCGGTCCAGTTTCCCAGTATGGTGGTGGGTAAAGTCCACCCGCCATCATATTCGGCCCCTTAGATCAACCCGCAATTCCCACCGACCACCTACCATTTCCCCCCGCCACATTACGATGGCGGAGGGACCCCAGCGGACGGTCTTTGACTCATCGACCGGGTGGAAAAAGGGCATGATATGGTGGCGGTGTCTGCAAGACACCGCCATCCATATCATTAAGCAGGCTGAAATATGCCTTTCCATGGCGGACAGGCATGCGGTCTTCTGTATTGGGGGCCCATTGCAGGCCCCCGGGATGTTGGGGGGAGTGGGGGGTGCACTTGGGGGTTCCAATGGTACCCCCCTACATTTGCATGCACAAGGTGGCAGGCACCGCGCGGTGCCTGTCACGTTGTGCATTCAAATGTACAACATGCATTTTGTATATTGCGGCGGGTGCTGCATGCAGCACCGCCCGCAGCAATGTAAAAAATGTGGGATGCGCCCGCCAGTGTGGCGGGCGCATCCTAATGCCACTGGTGGGACCGCTGCACCTTCGGCGGTCGGTCCAGTTTCCCAGTATGGTGGTGGGCAAAGTCCGCCCGCCATCATAATCGGCCCCTTAGTTTTTTAAAGTGCCTCCTAATTTCCCTCAATGAACATGGGCCACAGTGGTGCAAGCTATAACCATGTCTTTCCCGCTAAACAAAAATCTATATTTTGAACCTTTATTTCTCTAAAACAGCTTAACAGAGTTACACCAAATCAGAAAAAACATGCAATCTGAATAAAGACCTAACTTTTCTGTCAAATTTGGTGTAATTCTTTTTGGCTGTTTTTCCTGTAAGTTAGAAATTGAGATTTCTGGTTGGCAGAGTATACACCCTGTCCAAGCAAGAGACACAATCCTAGGAAGGTCAAGTCAGATACACAACCTAAATTAACCTGTGTTCATGTTCTGGTAGTCAGGCTTAACTTAAGAGGCAATGTGTAAAGTATTTGTGCACGCTTTAATTACAGTAACACAGGAGAAACACCACAAAAAAACTCCCCGCCAGTTTAGAAAAATAGAGACTATTTATCCGACTAAAACAAAACCAAAATGACTAAAATCCAAAGCGTAGAAGTCAAGATAAGAATGTTTAAAGAATAAATACAAAAACATTGCTTAGAAGTCAACAGCACTAAATGTTTACTTGAGATTGTACTAGACCAGGGTAAATCCAAAGTTCAGGCTGATCATGATGAAGAGCAGGCCAGCTACAGGGCCCACGCAGGGCCTCATATAAAAGTAACTTGTACGGAGCAAGCATCAGTGCCAAAGGCTTCTTTGTGTCGGCTCCAATCCACGCACTTGGGTTAATGACTCGGAGTCGAGCCTCGCATTCCATGTTGATGGATTGGCGCTACTTTGATGTCAAGCCTCACAGTCAGTGTCAAAAGACTGGCACTGTGTCATCGTCAAATTTCACAGATGGTACCCACGTCATTTTCAAATTGGCACTGCGTCGGAGGACACTGATCAGTTCTGATCAAAGCAAAGGTGTCACTGCATTGATTTTTGCATAAAACAGCTGCAGTACCCATTTTTGAGTACCGGGTTTCTCCCCACTGCAGACCAAACCCGTCGGTGTCCGGCAGAGTGCCAGATCCCAGCAAGGAAGACGGCTCTATATTAGCTGAAGAAACCCAACCTTTCTTTTTTTTTTTGTTTGTTTTTTTTTTGGAAAACCTTTATTACAGTTTCAGAGACATACAAATATGGGCCTACAACCAACAGGCCGGCCGCTAACGCACAGTGTAAACCTAGGCACAGCTTTACATTCACATCGATGAAGCAACAAAAGAGCTACTGGGGTGCTAATCAACTCCGCCGGCCGCGCTCGTAGTCCATAAACAAGCAAAGAAAGGTTTCATATTTTGAAAAAACGAAAAACATCACACACACAAGGCAGAGGGGGTTAATGGCAATAACATGTGCTCCCCGCATCGAAGGAGTAAACAAACCCAAGGAGACAGAGGGGGGGGGGCATGCAAAAGAAACCAAATTCGCATGTTGCAGGAGCATATAGGAATGCGCGGGCTAGGGAGACAGAGCAGCATCCATCTCACGCGTCTGGGGCGGGGCGCAAATACCTCCACGATAGGAGTTCCAGGGACCCCACACCTTAATCCACTTCCCAGGCTTGCCTCTCGCCACATACACCGTTTTCTCTCTGAACATACACCAGTCCATGTGTTCCTTCCACGCTGAGACCGTTGGTGGCCTCTGGGAGCCCCACAGTTGTGCAATGTCACGCTTCGCTACCATATAGCCCAGAGTCACCCACTGCGTCTGCATCACATTGTAATCAGTCGGCTCCCAGACATTCAGCAAACATCTCCGTGCCTCCGGCAACAAGGCAACATGCGTGACTTCGTCTAACACCGCATGCACTCTACACCAAAACCGAGTCACTTCCGGACATTCCCACAGGATATGGAGGAAAGTCCCCAGTAGTCCACAGCCTCGCTTACACAGACCATCCACCGAGTACCCCATACGCATCAAACCAGGCCCCGTGACGTACACTCTGTGAAGTATCTTAAGCTGGACGAAACGCAAACGGGCCGGGATAGCCACCTCTTTCGGGGAGGCCACCGCTGACACCCAATCCTCGTCGTCAAGTTCCATGCCGTCGGCAGTCCATGTCTCTCGCAATGAGGTCAGCAAACCCATTCGATCATTGATAAGCTTCTTATAAATCAGCGAAATGGTGCTATCCGGCACATAGCCGTCCAATATTCTGTCTTCCAACGGGGAATACTCTGGAATAGCCGCCACGTCCGGGAACACGGAACACAAGGCATGGTGAACCTGAGCATACCGAAAGTATTCCCTATCGTTCAACTGATATTCAGTTTTCAGCATGTCGAACGTCTTAAATTTCCCTTTCGTCCAGAGATCCCCTACCCTGCTGATACCAATCATATCCCATTTCTCAAAGCCTTTCGTAGTACACAGATAACCCAAACGCTGGGAAGCGTACAATGGCGTTGCCCGAGTCAAGCGATCCCTCCACCCCATCGCCGCATTTGCTGCATGCCACACCTGCACCGCGACCCGCGTAGGGCCAGTCAACCGCGCATCAAGGGACCCCGAGTATAGTGCTCGATTATAATCCCCGCTTGGCAATAACAATTTGTCCATCTCAAAAGCCGGGTTCAAAGCAGGCCCATACATCCCGTGATTGATAGCAGCCAACTGGGAGGCTCAATAATATCGTTTAATGTCAGGGAGAGCGACCCCCCCATCATACCACGGTAGGGTTAGTTTAGCGAGAGCAATCCGCGGCTGCCCATCCCAGAACAATCGATGCTGAAGACACTCCACCTCCCGAAAATAGCGGGCCGGCACTACGTCCATAGTGTTCTGCAGGGCGTACAAAAAGCGCGGCAGCGACATCATTTTGAACAATGCCGCCCAGCCGAGCGGCGAGAGCGGCAGCCGCCGCCAACCCGCCACATCCGCCCTGAGGCGCTGAAGGGGGGGGAGAAGATTCCGTTCATACCGGGCCACCGGGTCCAGGGTTATAAAGATTCCCAGATACGTGAACCCCGACTGCGCAACCTGGATAGGGCACCCCCGCGGAAGGGGGGGGCCTCCCCGGAGAGAACGTACACACAAGACTTAGCCCAGTTAATGACCAATCCGGAGTTGCGACCAAAGGAGCTCAACACATCCACCAATACAATAAGCGATTTGCGCGGAGATGCAAGATACAAGAGGATATCGTCCGCATATAGGGAGACACGATCCTCGTATTCCGGCTTCAATCGAAGGCCACGCATCGAGGGGTGCCACCGCAGCCACACCGCAAGGGGCTCCAAACAAAGCGCAAAGAGAAGAGGCGACAGCGGACATCCCTGTCGGGTGCCCCTACCCAAAACAAAGGGAGCCGACACCCGTCCGTTGACCACCACCTGTGCCAGTGGGTTATCATAAAGCAATTTCACCCAACCGATAAACCCCGGGCCAAACCCAAACTTCGCCAATGCTGCCCAAATATATGGCCATTCCAAGGTGTCAAACGCCATGGTAGCGTCCAGGGACGCCAAAATGGCCGGCTCACGGATGAATGGCGCTCTAGCGAGGACGCCATGCAGTCGCCGCAGGTTCAAAGCGGTATTGCGATGGGGTATAAAACCGGATTGATCTTGATGAATCAGGTCGCCCACAACCCGGATCAGGCGATTGGCCAGTACCTTGGCAAGGATTTTGGGCTCCGCGTTTAACAAAGAGATAGGCCTGTAAGAAGTACACCGATCCCGCGGCTTCCCTTCCTTATGGATGACAACAATAGTAGCAAGACGTTGGTCAGGGGAAAGGGAACCCGCCGCCTGAGCCTCAAGGAACATGTCCCGGAGATACGGCACAATCTTATCTGGGCGCAACTTATATAATTCGATGGGAAGGCCATTAGGACCCATGGCCTTACCAGAGGCAATAGAGCGAATGGCCAAAGCAATCTCATCCGGCGACGGGGCCGCATCCATCAATAATTTATCCTCATCAGATAGAGATGGCAGAGCAATGTCTCGAAGCAGTAGTCGAGAGTCTTCCTCCGATCGCTCTGAGACCGGAGAGTAAACCCCGTGAAAATACTCCGCAAAGCAATCAACAATATCACCGGGGTCCGTCACACGCACACCATCCACCCTCTCAACATTCGGCACCACTCGACTCACTCTCTCCCTCTTATCCAACCAGGCAATCAACTTCCCGGCCTTATCACCCATATCGTACAAACGCCCCTGTTGCTCCCTGCTCATACTCCTAGCAGATTCGGTAACCAGCGCCTTGTAGTCGGCCTGTTTAAGCGCCAACACATGCAGTCTGTCATCCGTAACACCTTGCTCCAAATCAATCTCCAACTCGGTGATCTCATTTTCTAGCCGAACAACCTCCTGCGCCTCGCATTTTTTGGTATGGGAAATGAGAGACAGAGCCTGGCCCCGGAGCACCGTCTTAAAGGCCTCCCAAAGGGAGATGGCGGAAGACACCGACCCCACGTTGTCATTAAAATAGTGTTCCAGGGACTTAACCAGGTCTGCACGGATCGTGGGGTTTCGTAGGTACCAGGGGTTGATCGGCGCCACCCTCCCCTCCGCCCGCAAGGCGATATCTAGGTGTAGCAAAAGAGGGGAGTGATCAGATATACCGCGTGCCAAGTGTCGCACTTCCCCGATCATCCCAGCTTGGGCCGCAGGCAGTAGCATATAGTCAAGCCTCGAAAGACTACCGTGGGCCCCAGAGTGGAAGGTATATTGCGCCTGTCCAGGGTGTTTCAATCGCCAGCAGTCTATCAGTCCCAGGGTATCCAGAAAGCCCCCCAGCCAGTTCTGGGCCCGAGGGAGGTCCCTAGGGGGGTGTCGATCCTCAACTCCGGAAACCACCGCGTTAAAATCCCCCCCCAAGACCAAAACCCCCCCCGGAAGCCCAAGTAGCAGGCGCCCCAAATCAGCAAAGGTGGCCGTCTGCAGGCCCGGCGGCACGTAAACCGTGACCAGCTAAATCAGCTTACCCTCCCACCTCCCCACCAGCGCAGTGTACCGCCCTCTGTCGTCATGGAGCACCTCATCCACCACCAACGGGAGAGAGGTCCTGACTAAAATGCCCACTCCCCTCGAGCCAGAGGTGAAACCAGAATGGGCCAGAAGGCGATATCCACGTCTGTTCATGGCATGGAAAGAGTTCCCTATGAGGTGCGTTTCCTGCAGAAACACAATGTCAGGCGAAATACGTTTCAAGAACTGCAGGACTACCCCCCGCTTTATCCTGTCCCCCAGTCCGTTCACATTCCATGAAAGAAGTCTCAACTCCTTACCCCCCATCCCTCCCAGCACAAACTATCCCCCTCCCGGAGAGCACAATCATAATAGCACAACAAAAAACATTACCCCGCCTTGTGAAACAAACAAACAAACCCCAACCCCACCCCATCAACCCCAACAGAACTCCCCCACCCTGCACCCCTGCGTGAGCCCGAACAGCCCCCCCAACATGCAGTGTGCCTGTCGCCCCAATATGAAACTCACTACAGAAAGGACAAAAAAAAAAACCCTGAAGGAGGAAAGGGCCCCAGAAAGCCCCCCGCAACCTCCAAATACCACGGGGCAAAGAGTTACAAACTGGAGTCCAGTGCAGCCACAGGTGCAAAACGTTACCAGTCCAGTCCATCGACAGGATCACAGTTCCATTCCTACTCCGTCAAACCCTCTCCGCTCTCCGCCATCCGACCTTCCCGACCTCGACTCCTGGGTAGGGCGTCCAGCCACTCTCCCACCGCCTCCGGCCGGTCGAAGAAGTGTGAGCGACCATCTAACTCGACCCGCAGCTTAGCCGGGAATAGCATCGCATACTTCAACTCCATGTCTCTCAAGCGCCGTTTGATGGCCGAGAATCCCATCCGTTGCTTTTGAACCGCTTGCGTGAAGTCTGGGTAAAAGCTAACATTAGAGTCCTCAAATTTTACTGGCCCAGTCACCCTCGATGCCTGAAGGATAGCGTCTCTATCCCGAAAATTAAAAAGTCGGGCAATGATAGGCCGCGGGGGGGCACCCACCTTCGGCGCACCCCCTGGAATCCTGTGGGCCCGTTCCACGGCGAAGAACTTGCTCAGCCCTTTGGGTGCTAGATGAGTCACCACTAGATCCTCCACAAAAAGATCCACAGCAGACTACTCCGATCGTTCGGGCACCCCGATAATACGGACGTTATTCCGCCTGGCCCTGCTTTCGGAGTCCTCAAGGCGACGATCAGTCAGGTCACTGGCGAGCTGCAACCTCCGCACCGTCGTCTGCAAAGGGGCCACATCTACTGTTAGGCTCGAGTCAATGAGTCGACCCGGTCATTAGTTTTGGACAGGTCCGCTCTGACCAAAGTGACATCAATCAACACCGAGTCCAATTTATTAGCCAAGGTATCAAATTGCTGGTTCACAGTCGCCTTCATCTCCTCAATGGCCCCCATGACATCCAGCAGAGTCAATTCGGATGATGCGCCCGAGGCCTCCTTGGGCGGCTCAGGCGATTTACGTGATCCACTAGGGGATCCCTTTGGCTGCGCATAGCGGTCCATATTGTTGGCCTGGGAATAGGCTCCCCTCCGGGTAGACTTGGGTTTCAGCTTATCGCCGTCCACTCTCGCCGTCATAGTCGGCGACCACCAAGGTCAGCACCCTCCAGCACCCGGAGGAAGGCCAGGAGATCAGGGCCACCAACTGAAATAGGCCCGTTTACAGTTCAAGAATCAGGCTATGCACTACGTCCTCGGCGCTGCTCACCCAATGTCCCGACGTCAGTTTCCGCAGATCAACACAAAACCGAAAGTGAAAGCACGGGGTCCGGGGCTGGCCCAGCCTGGCATGCCGCTGTTGTTCACTTCGCACCCGGACACTTCACCAACTCGAGTTCGGGACCAAGGCCGAAGAAGGCCGCAAACTTCAGATCGCCACAAAACCGGTTCCCGGAGTCCAATTTCGATTTGGAAAACGAGTGGCACCTTAGCGCAAGATCATAAACAGAGGCCCATCGAGAAAACCAGGATTATGACAGGATAGACGTGGGAGGTTGCGGAGGCCCTCGGGAGCCACAAGCCTACGCGGCCATCTTGGTTGCGCGCTAGGCTCCTCCCCCAACCCAACCTTTCTTGATGCTAACATGGGGCTTGAACCATGGTCCACACTCTCTTTTGAACCACGCAGACGGAAATGATACAACTGTTTGTGGCCTTCTGAGTGCCCCCAGGAGTGTGGTATGGTCTAAGGTGCACCGGAGTCGATGAGGGGTCTGCCACAGAGCAGAGTACTCATGAAGGTCTGAAGCGGTGAAAGGCGATGACTGCCAAGATCATCTGCCGTGCAGCTATAGTTCTGTGTGGAGCTACCGTGAGGGAGGAGAGGAGTGACGTCTGCAGCAGCGAAGGTCCTTCCCAGTAGGCCTAAGATGGCTGTGAGGGATCCAGCCCTGAGAGGTTAGGGGGGAATAGCGCAGTGCCAGTCTCTTCGGACATCAGACGTGCCCCCTGGTGATAACAAGGAGGCACGGTGCACATACAGGGCACCCGGGAGGTAACAAGCTCAGCCCAGTAACAAGGCAGTGATCAGCTCATAATGAAGGGGGAAGGACCCTGGAGCAGCGTTGCACGGGCTAGTGGAGTCTGAGTGAAACAAGAGGAAGGAACCCTTTTACATATTGCAAGCTTTTGCCAGCATATCCACACCACCGGGGACTCGAGCCCCCAAACAGCAAAGCAGCAGGAGCCACCCTTACGTTTTCAAGCGCCAAGAGGCGCTTAAAAGCTGACCAGGGCTCCCGTAGTGTGGGATGAGCGCAGGCGTGCTCGGGCCATGGGCAGGCCCGCCTGCACCGGTCCGAGACCAGAGGAGGCCGGGCTGGTCCAAATCCCTGAGATCTGCGTTGCAGGGACATGGATTCGGAGTTGGACTGTTTCCCTTATTAAGGTACTGCATTCTATTTGACGTTGTTCCATTAGGCAAATTGCCTCTACCTCTCATTGTACTGTATTTTCCTTATTATGGGGAAAAGGAAAGTGACTGAGGGTGGTATGAGTGGTGCTGAGAAGAAAAAGAGAAAGAAACGCTCTCCGAACATTAGTCCTTTGCCAGGGAGGGTCGGGGAGCATGGGACCAACGTGTTGGATCGAAATTCACAACATTTTATTAGACTTTGAGGGATTGCTTTTGACATCCATACCCTGTTCTGATATTTCTACTCTCATTCCCAAAGCTCCTCAAGCACATACTCCACATGTGTCTATTAATACTGGGTACGGGAACATACCAACTCTATTCAAAAAGGCTTCTAGCAAGACTCACTCCCTGAAAGCACCAGAAGTACTTAAAGAGCCCTCTATTATCCCAACGAGTGAGTACCACATGACTGAATGCTCATTGCTAGCAGATCTCCCCCTGAGTAATCGCTTTAGCCTTCTTTCAGAGCCAGATCCTTAATTGATGTATCAACCAGCAAAGAAGGCCTGGGAGTCACAAGCTTAGTATCCAACATGCCAAACATGAGCCCACTCCTTGGCAGTAAGTCGATAGCCAATAAATTACCACCCTCTAATATATATTTACAGTGGGAGAAAGAAGCTCTTGAATAAACTGACTGCCCTCAAATTGAGATTGTATCTTAGATTACAAGAGCAAAGCCTTCCATCTATGCCCCTCCCAAGCACTGTATTTTATTCATACTGATTTTTGTTCATGCAGTGGAACAAGAAAGTTACTGTTGACACAAGGCTCTAATTAGTTCTTCTTCTGGAAACCTACACACCTGGTGGTTCAGCATTTGTTTTCGCCGCCTGTGTTATAAATTAACAGTCAAACGCATGTAGCGCGGCTGTGGTCTCTGAGTCGGACTGCGAAAATAAATATATATACGCTTAGAAGCAAGGCTTGTGCCTAGATGCGGGAGGGCCATCCACTATCCATACTCACTAAAGAGTTAAGCAGGCATACCTTTTGCGAGCAGGGCATGCACTCAATGCGATTTTGACCTTTCTTCTTAAGCGGGGCTTTCATACATCTTTACGGGACTGTTGAGGAAGAATAAAAGTAAGCCCGGTTTGTTATTCATTTTCCAAAGTTCGAGTTTAAAAGATAATCAATCTGTTTAGGCTCACATCTTCTCGTGGATTATTTCACGATGCAAAAACCTTCCTTTCCGATGTCAATCATGGAATGGAAGCAGCATAACGTGGCAGTTTTCTAAGGTATACTTGGGAGTTGTAGTTGGCAAATTTAGCCAATGAAATAGTTCAAGCATCTTATGACCACTCATCAGCACTCATGGTGCATTATGGTATTGGTGGTTTATTATACTATTAAACCTCAACTAAAATGGAAGCAAAGTGGCATATCAAGGTGTGCTTGGGAGTTGTAGTTCAATAGTTAGCCAGTGGAATAGTTTGAATACCTTTTGAGCACTCCTCAACACTCATGGTGCATTGTGGTATTAATAGTTTTTGTGTTACACTCTCGACAGCTCAGTCATGCTATTAAGGCTAGTCAGGACACTATTGAATTTTATAATCAAGCATTCTTCTTTTTGAAGCAAAGCATTCTCAATATCAAACATCCGCTGTGGTGTATTGAAGGACCCCAAGACTGTCCATTTGAATTGATGGTCATTGTGCGAATATTCAACAAAGTGCTCAACCATAGGGGTAGTCATAATCTTTTTCTTAATTCTGGAACGATGCTGTGTGATTCTTGTGTTTATTTGTTGGTTTGTCTTCCCTATATATATCTTTTGGCCTGGGCAAAAGATTTCATAAACTATGTTTTTCGTTTTGCAGTTGGTAAAGACTGTGAGTTTCCATTTGATCATATTGTGAGTAAACTCAGTACCTTCAATTGTTGTGGTGCAAGCCACACAGTTGCCACACTTCCGATGACCTTCGATTGGTTTCAAATTCCATTGTGATATAAGGTTGTTTTTCATTTTTGGAAGTGAGCTGTCAGCTCATACAATTTGTTGTCCTATGCTCTTGTTCTTCTTCATCACAAAGAGAGGTTTTGGAAAAGAGCATTCTAGATTTTCCAACAAATGCCAATCAGAATGACCTGCTTGAATGTATTAGTATCTGCAGTGAATGTAGATACACACATCAGTTTCTCAAGAGTAGGTTTTTCCTTAGTCTGTAAGAGGACTTCCCAAGGGGTATATCTTGCTCTTTTGGTTGAATGTTTGAGCAACCTTTTGGGATAGCTTCTTTTGATCATTTCATTACAGAACATTTAAGCGTGCTCCTCAAAGTCAATGTTCCTAGAACAATTGCGTTTAATTCTTAAAAGTTGCCCATAGGGCAAAGTTTCTTTGAGGCTTTTTGGATGAGCACTTGTGTGGTGTAAAATAGTGTTCTTGTCTGTCTTTTTTCGATAAAGCGACGTCTTGAGCTCCTTCTCAATGGGGAAGATCTCGACATCTAAGAAGGTCAATTAAGTTTTACTGTAATTAACAGAGAACTTGATGTCTTCATGACGTGTGTTAAACCATTAGTGGAACACCATTAACTCATCTGGTGACCCCTGCCACAGGCACCAGACGTCGATAGCTTAAGGTGTTGTAGGACTATCAAATGTCTGTGTGTAATACGCAGGATCATGCAAAACTGATATGAAAAAAAGTGTTGTTTGTTTTGTTATCACTTGCTTTGAATTGTCTTGTCATATGTAGTATTTTTATTGTTATGGGTAAGTAACTTGATATGGTTTGAATTATTGTTGGAAACAGAATGTGCTTTGATTACATTGTGTCCCTTTATCATGATTTGTTAAAAATGTCTTGAGTGTTTACAAAAGAAAAGATAATTAAAAACGATCATACATAAGTAATGCTTTGTTTGATCCTAGCGTCAATTCGAGATACGCGTTGAATCGCCACAAGGGTTGGGCTGCCCTATATGTGTACATATTTACTAAACCACAGTATTCCACACTCATCAAATGCAAATCTGCCATTCTTGCATTTAGGGTCCATTGCTTTATACCTACTCTTTGCCCAGACAGATTATGTCAAGTTACCTCACAGTTTTGAGGCATTTAAAGAGTGGCATAAACACTGTGCAGTTTGTAATTTAAGCTTGAGTGTGTTTGGTGAATATAACAAAGTTCAAACAATTATTCTGATGTATTGGTGCTATAGCACGTGTATTATTTCTTAACCCTTCTTAATGACAGAGTGCAATTCGAGTTTCAAGGATAAATTGTACACAGAGCATCATCACATCAGTAAACTGAAAGATGTTAGTGAACTGATTCGTAAACAAAACACAATTCAGAAATGTTTATACTCACAGCCATAAGGAGCTTTAGACTGTCAACATTATTCATGAAAACCTGAGCAGCCATCTTGGTTTTCTCTGATGAAAGAGAACAACTTAGGTTTTGAAATATGGCTTGGTCTTCTGATGAGTTGAAATTAACATATGTCGCTAGCTCTGAGGTGTTGCAGAAAATGTCTGTAAGTGACGTATTGATGGTGGACATTAAAACCTGCAAGAAAAATTACACAATAAATAATTTTATTTAAGAAACATGTTGTATGCTAATCACACATCTAGTACAATTGCTTTACCACCTAAATTAGTCAAGTTGTAATTGTGACTTTTTAATAGATATTTTTACAAATACATTATTTCCTCCAATTATATCCAATTTATAGTATTCTCAGTTGGTATGAAAGTCTTACTTAGCAGGGACAATTTAGTATCTATCGTCTAAAGACTGATCTTGAGAGTTCACATGTGATGGTTGCATGCCTTTCTGAGCACATGTCACCTCCTGTTCCTTACTAGAGAGCTTAATCGGCTTCAGGCACTTGGATTCACAGGAATTTGGTCACTAAGCATCATAAGCATTTTGTGGTCCTCCACGGCAAGCACCAGGCCACCAAAAACCCCTGGCATTCTGAAATTGTGTGCAGATTGTATGTACACATGAACGAGTAATGGTGGGAAAGATTTTTGCACAGAACTTAAGGTGGTGTATAAGAGTTCTGAATCCATTTAAGGTCTATGGATGAAATGTGCTCTCCTTATGAAAGACATGGTGGGGTCAGAAATGCACAAGCAATAATTGCTGTCATCAACAATTTTGGAACTGATATAAAGAGTGAATT
This sequence comes from Triturus cristatus, assembly GCF_964204655.1. Classification (NCBI taxonomy): domain Eukaryota; kingdom Metazoa; phylum Chordata; class Amphibia; order Caudata; family Salamandridae; genus Triturus; species Triturus cristatus. The sequence goes on along the minus strand of NC_140582.1, from coordinate 149,103,636 downwards.
ACAGATCAAAACAAAAATTTATTCTTTCCTTTTTGGTTCAACTTCTTTAAGCTTTAGTATTAACAAAGAAGAAATTTGAAAAATGAGTACCAGAACCTCCTCGATGTCGATGCACACTAGTCTCATAGAAGTCTATAACCTAGCACGATGTCAGTTTATGGAGTCCTTGGGATGAAGGAGGGAATAATTCTCAGGCACCGCCATGGGGATTAGGATCCACCTTTCCGCCAGCCATTTCGCTTGGTTTTTCTGATGTGAAAAGGCTGGCAGAAAGTTTTCTTTGGGGCCCTTGTCCTCCGTGGCCCTCCGCTATGGACTCTGTGCCCCCTAAACATCCCTACATCATGTGAATGGCACTGCATGGTGCCTGCCACAGGGTGCAGGGATGTTTGAAAACATGCCTCTTTGCAGTGGGGCTCGTGCTGCAGCCCATTTCGAGGCTGCAACACAAGCCTCAATACAAAGAGGCATGTTTCCGAACGCCTCCGCAGTGGTTGGATCCTAACTTGGCGGGCGGGACCACTGACTACTTGTCGGTCGGTCCCGATCCAGCAACGATATTGGTTGGACTCTCGTCCGACCGACATCATAATCGGCCCCAATGTTTTTCTTCAGTTCTTGGCAGAACGAATGTTTGAGGTTCTGCAGATTTTTTTAGACTTCAAAATGGAAATCTTGTAGCAAGGGACAATTGGGGTATAAATTGCTCTCTCTTTCGGCCCCTAATGTTTCAACTTTTTATATTCTGCTCCATAATTTTGCTGTTTTAAAGTTTTAATTCATTTTAAACAATGGTGCAATATGTAAGTGAATTCTGTATTTAGTGCTGTAAGTGATTCCAGTAGATGCTACAGATACCTATAAAGGAGGCCAAGCATCTTCGCATCAGATGGAGGAATGAATGAAGGGGTTTTCAGTTCAGATGCTTTAAAGTGTTTCTTAAAGCATTTTAGAAGATGTTTTGGTATGTGGTAAATTTTGGCAGTATGACAGGTTCACAAATAGAGAGAGTTATTTATAAATGATCACATCACATGGAATCAACATGAGGTGGTAAAAGAAGTAGAAGAAACGTTGTGTATACCCTTTAGTGTGAATAGAATCAAAGTTAATTAAACGAAGACCCATGTATGGTATCGCAGTTTGGAAATGTGTGATGTAGTCATGGATAGCATCCACCAACATGTTTAAGTTTCATATGATGGACCTGCAGACTGAATGGGCTAGGTTCCACATGAATTATTCTAGCATTATTTGTATAATGAGTGATTGAGTCATACAGAGTTTTAGGTGTAATGTATTGCAGAAAGTCAAAGTCAAAGCCAGACATCATGAAATGTTCAAAGAATCTGCATCCCATCCTGAGTGACCCCTAAGAATATGTGAAATGATGAACCACTGAAAGTAGAATGCAGGAACTATGAGACAGATGGAGAAAGCATTTTACCAGCTGCCAATTCTCAGATTTGGCATCGGTGATCTGTTGAAATGCTTTTTGCTATGTACTAATCCTATTTTAGAAGTTGGGAAAGGTTTTCAAAGTCAAAAATTGACAAATGGGTCTGAAAGGATAGCGATATGCTATCTGGAAGGGGTGTGCTATAGGGTATCCCTTCCAAATACCAAATCGGTATCAGATATATAAATGTTAGTGACCCACAAGTTAAGGTGGTAACTCATTCGCTAAAGGGAAGGAACCTTTTAGGAACCTTTCCTCTTTTGCATTTAAAAAGAAAAGTTTGTTGGGGAGTTGACAGGAGTTCATGGAACAGCAGCAAACTCTCAAGTGAGGAAAAAATTTAACTTTTCTTTTTCAAACTAACTATTCAGTGGCATATGTGACCAATGTGGAAATCATGACACTGCTACGAGTTTTGCATTCAAGATTAAACAAGATTTTTATATTTTTCAGTCAACAGTAATTAATAGTCAGTTTTGGAAATGGTGTTTTTAAACTTGTTATCCACCACATCTGTTATTTTCCCATTTCAAGTTCCCACCTCAATAGATTAGATTTTTTGATAGGCACCACTGAGAGTTAAAGCTAAATTATATCTTCTAGTACCGCTATATGAAATATTATTAGATTTGATAATTACATTGACTCTTGAGACATCCTGCAGAGAACCGGGTCTGCCCTTGACCTTGCCCATCACAACCAAATAGATATAGACTAGATTACGCCTATTATATATGCACTGGGAAGAAGAAGACAATGAGTAGGAAGTTGAAGAAGTCAACGTGGAAAATAAGATTGACTTAAACAGGGGTAGGGAAAAGTGTACTGGGAACAAATTCTGTAATTACAATAACCCAACAACTTGGGAAAGCACCAGGAGAGTCAATTTTGAAGAGTCCAGAAAGGCCTGAAGCAATGGTAAACAACGGAAGAGCCACAGAAATTGCAAAAGACCGGGGAGACCATAAAAGAGGAAAGGAGTATCAGAAAAAGTATATCATTTGCATCAAAAAGACTGAGGCAAACATTGAGGAGTTCTCTAGAGCTATCATGCACGCCAGTCACAAATTTGATGAAACAATGGTAGAGGATCATAAAAAGTCATGGCGTCAGCGTGATAAATTACGCTGATGACACCCAGCTGATGATCTCTCTTGATGGAGCCCACGCAAACTCACTGGAGACTTTCCACACCTGCATGTTGCAAATGTCACTCTGGCTAAATCAGAAATCACTACAATTTAACAGCGATAAAACTGAAATACTGCATTGTGCAGTAGGAAGAATCCCTACAAACCTACCTACAGATTTCTGGCCTCAGCTGTTAGGAGTTTCGCCTATCCCCGTGAATTCAGCAAGGAATCTCGGAGTCATTATTAGTGACACTCTGAGCCTTGAGATTAACGTCAACAAGCAGGTTAGCTGCTGCCGTGCCTTGCTGCGTGGACTACGAAAGCTGCTACCTTTTTTGCCCCCACAGACTAGAGCCAACATAGTCAGGAGCACTATCCTCAGCCGTTTGGATTACTGCAATGCTCTTTTGCTGGAATCTCCTGCCTATCTCATTTCCAGACTCCAAAGTGTCCAAGCGGCTGCAGCCAAACTGGCACTTTCTTGGGAACGAGGATCTTCCACCACCTCCGCCCTGGCCGATCTTCACTGGTTGCCCATACATCAGAGGATTTGTTTCAAATCCCCATGTACTGTCTTTAAGGCAGTCCATGGGCTAGGCCCTCGACCACTTCAAAACAAACTCAATTGGTATGAGCCGACCCGGTCTCTCCGATCCTCTTCCCTAAACCTTATCAGCATCCCCAGAATCAAGAAAGCGACGTGTGGAGGAAGAGCTTTCAGTATTGCCACAGCGCATCTATGGAATAATCTCCCCACCGATATCAGAAAAATAAACGAACTGATGGCCTTCCGTAAAAAGCTGAAAACATGGCTCTTCCCAAAAAAAAGCTTCCCAAAATTACCTTCCAAAAAAGCTAAAAAAATCTAACTGATCGTTACCTGTTTCACTTACCCCTCCTGTCCTACAGGTCCTCAGCTGTATGTACTTTAGCGCCAGGATGCCCGTAGGGTTGCAGAGCGCTCTACAAATGCTATAAATAAATAAATATGTAGTGAAAGTGTAAGTCGTCAAGGCCTGAAACAGATTGGGAGGTGTCAGACAAACATTGTGTTTTAGTAAAAACACATCCTTAAATAGCTTCTGGGGATGTGCTACCCCATTACTCAAATTGACAGAAGAGAGTGTCTGAAAGAGGTTTAAGCATAGCTGGACGTGTTGTCAGCATTTATTACTACTAGTAATTTTACTACTAGCAGTTTTACTGGTAGTAAGTTGACTACTAGTAAATTTACTAGTAGGAAGTTTACTAGTACTAAATTTAATAGTTGTAACTTACCTTTGTGAATACCAAAAAAGTAGTTAACTTAGAATTGGTTTGAAGTGTACTACTTTTTAGCATTCCCAAAGGTAAAATATTACTTGTAGACTTACTGCTAGTAATTTTACTACTAGTAAATGTACTACTATTACATTTGCTAGAGGTAAAGATAATAGTAGTAACTTACCTTTGTGAATACAGAAAAGTTGGAAACTTCAGACCTGAAGTCTAACTTTACACCTGAAGTCTAACTATAGATCTAAAGTCTAACTTTAGACCTAAAGTCTAAGTTTAGTCCTGAAGTCTAACTTTAAACCTGAAGTCTGAGTTTAGACCAGAAGTCTGAGGGTCCGATTCACAAAGGTAAACTTAGACCTGAAGCCTAAGTTTAGACCTGAAGTCTAAGTTTAAACTTAAAGCCTAACTTTTCCTAATGTCAAACTTTACTCCTAAAGTCTAACTTTACAACTGAAGTCTAAGGGCCTGATTTACAAAGGTAAACTTAGACCAAAGTCTAACTTTGCTACTTTTTGGTAATTTCAAGGCTAAGTTACTACTAGTAACTTTACTACTCGTAACTTCACTAGTAGTACCTTTACTACTAGTAACATAACTACTATTAAGTTTACTAGTAGTAAAGTTACTAGTAGAAATTTACCTTTGTGAATCCCAAAAAATAGTAAAGTCAGTCTTTGGTCTAAGTTAGACTTTTGGTTTAACTTTACCTTTGCGAATCGCGCCCGGAGTTTAGATCTAAAGTTTATCCTTAGACCTTAAGTCTAAGTTTTGGCCTAAAGTCTAACTTTAGACCTAATATCTAAACTTAGATTTCAAGTCTAAATTTAGACTTTAGGTCTAAACTTAGACTTTAAGTCTAAACTTAGACTTCAGGTCTGAAGTTAGACTTCAGATCTAGAGTTAGACTTCAGATCTAAACTTAGGGCCCAATTCACAAAGGCAAACATAGAAGTTTTGTCTAAACTTAGACCAAACGTCTAAGTTTACAACTTTGGGAATTAACAAAGGGAATTTACGAGAACTCTGCCTGAGTGAAGATATAAAGATACTTCTCATAAATGGCTTTTGTGAATTCCAAAAGTTGTAAACTTTGCCTTTTGGTCTAAGTTTAGACCAAACGCCTAAGTTTACCTTTGTGAATCGGGTCCTTAGACCTCATGTCTGAAGTTAGACTTTAGGTCTAATGTTAGACTTTAGGTCTAAAGTTAGACTACAGATCTAAACTTAGACTTTAGCTCTGAAATTAGATTTCCGGTCTAAGTTTACCTTTGATAATCAGGCCACAAGGTCTCAATTCTAACTTTACTACTTTTATTTATTTAGAAATGTAAGCTACTACTAGCAACGTTACTACTAGTAAATGAAATAGTAGTACATTTACTAATAGTAAAGTTACTACTAATAAAATTACTAGTAGTAACGTTACTAGCTGTAACTTACTTTTGTTAGTACAGAAAAGTAGTAAAGTTAGACTTTTGGTCTACCTTTAACTTTGTGAATCGCGCCCTAAGTCTACCTTTAGACCTGAGATCTAAGTTTAGACTTCAGGTCTACAGGTAGACTTCAGGTCTAAATGTAGATTTCAGGTCTAAGTTTACCTTTGTGAATTGGGCCCTGTAGGCACTATTCACAAAGGTAAATCTACATGTGTTGATTCACTCATGCGTAAATTCTCTTGTGCACCTACTTGTAAATCTACTCTTTTTTGCTATTCACCGTTTCTGAGTGTATATTTTCAGCTAAGTGTAGATTTACATGTCTCCATCTCCTGAAACTATGGGATGCACAGGTGTAAGACTGCATTTATGACGGTAAAGGTACTCCTAGTAAACCTTTTCACTCGTATGCACAGATCTCCAGCACCTGTGTGAAGATATCTCTATGTATAGGTGAAAAAATAATGTATTAATTTTAAAAGGAAATCCTACGGCTAACACTAGTAAAATAAAATGGTGCAGCACAATTACTCATAACAGTAAATTTTAGTTGAATTATTCAATTATTAATATATATTATTTTATATCTAAATATAACTTTTATCATGATAAAGAAAACCCCACCCTCAATAACATTTTGATTTTTAATTTTCATCATAAAATAATGAAAATCATGACTTTTACTTATTCATTTAACATTTTTTATTAAGGGTTTGCATAGTTATTTAAAAATAAGTTAATTAGTTTCTTTTAAAATTATACAATGTTTGAATGTAATTGTAATATAACGTTTTAACAATAAAAACAAACGTCCGGCTGCAGTGGCGAGTGAGCACCGACCAAACACGTTTGGAGGCACCACTTGGTGTTTTAGTAGTCCTTTCACTGTATGGGCTCTAACGGAGGACTTCAACTCCCAGCATGCAACGGTACCGAAGGAGAGCGCAAGATGCCTTACACCTGTGAGGCGAAGGAGGGGCAAGTGATCACAAGATTATGAGTGTTCACAGACTTAAACATCGCCATAATGGACCCCTGGGATCAGCGAGAAGGCAGCAGAGACGGGCACTGAGGAGGCCAATCCATGGCTAAAAAGCGTCTGCCCATTGTTTCAGGGACATCTATTGCCAGCGCGGAAAATCAATAAATCTGTTGTGTATTCCCCCGGAGCTGTGTCACACTCTTTTCTTTAGTGAGAGAGAATCTGGACTTCATGTTTTACCAGCTTGCAGGTGCTGGTCTTGTGACACGCCCTCTCGGTCTGGAGAGACACGGTTTACCTGCAATCTTTTGGTGGATATATATATATATATATATATATATATATACAGTTTTGCTGCTCACTTCGCTCCCCAATCCTCGAGATAACAAAGCAGGCACGGACCACAGTTCTGTGCAGATGATTTTATTTTTCGCTAGTCGGCCATGACGCGTTTCGGTCCCTCCTGGACCTTGATCACATGACCATATATATATGCAGAAAGGTAGAAGATAGATAGATAGATAGATAGATAGATAGATAGATAGATAGATAGATAGATAGACAGACAGACAGACAGACAGACAGACAGACAGATAGATAGAAGATAGATAGATAGATAGATAGATAGATAGATAGATAGATAGATAGATAGATAGATAGATAGATAGATAGATAGATAGATAGATAGATAGATAGATAGATAGATAGATAGATAGATAGATAGATAGATAGATAGATAGATAGATAGATAGATAGATAGACTGATTATTTCCTAGGAGATGTTATTTTATATCTTTCATGCACTGCATTTCTAAGTGATCCTACATGGATGAGCCTTGGAAGTGTTGCGCTAAGCGGAAACACACAGAGAAGCTCCTGGATGAGGAGGAGGCCTATCATGCTATATTTATTTCTGCTTGGGGAATTACAACGAACTGTCAAGGAGGCTGTTGCTAATGCTTTAAAAAGACATTCTGTTTGTGATCCCAGTGCTAATGGAACAGACAGAAGAGCCTAAAGGCAGATATGTGCAAAGTTCAGAGTGAGAACCTGGAGTATCCTCTTCCAGAAGCAGGGGGAAAGAAGGTGGATTTTTTTGCAAGATTGCGCTCACAAGACCACAATTCTACACCAGTCCATACAGCAGTTCACAAACTTTTTATGGGGTGTAAGGGCATTGAAAGATGAATTCCTCTTTGATTACTTGCAAAAAAATAATTTTGGGAGGCATTTGAAAATGAGGTCCCATTTGTGACTGAAGTAGACTCTTTGTTGTCTAATGGCTCCTACCAATCAGTCCGAGTCTTTGAAGATGCACCCTCAGCTGAAAATACTCATAAAGAAATAGACATTTCTTTCAAAAGGGTGTGCTCATCATCCTATTTTGAATGAATATGAATAGGCTTATGCTACATACCACCTTTTTGAGATCATGACCAGTCTTGGCTGAGACGGAACATCAAGTGTGTTTTCTTTTGGACACAGCATGTGTTGAGCTAAATACTGCAGCAGCTGCATCATGTGTGTCTGTGTTCTTGGAAATTAGGTACAGCTCAGCATATTATACTCCTATAGCTTCCGTTTTCAGCTCTCTACTAAAGATATGGAAATGGAATTCTGTCCAACTAAACCAACTTATTTTAAAAGATATAATGAAGCTAGATCACGCCTCAACTATCCCCTGGCTCACTTACGTGAGACAGTATTTTATTGCTCTGGGTTTGGAGGATCTTTATGACTCTCCTATTCATTATGCAACCTTACCCAAATCTAGATTAAAATAACTTTTCTCGGCCAAATGTAAACAAGATAGATGGGCAAGAAATGAAGCAAAAATGTTCAGTAATAACATATCAGGCAAAGTCCCCTGAGGGAGTTTGGACCTTCTTCCTACCTCTCCTTTATAGACAACACCCAGGATCGATTTATATTGATGCGATTTCGATTAAATGATATCCCTTTAATGCTGGGTTATATGCACACACATTAAACCTGCTCTCTGTATGTCCTTGATATGATAAATCAAAAAATCAATTTCACACATCTTATTTCTTTGTTCTATATATAAAATAGAGAGGAAAAGGTTTATTGTCCCATTATTGCAAAAACGTAGCATACGTTCTTATATCTTAGCACTTTCAGTACTACAGCAATTGGAATCGCCATTTGTATGTTTTATGACTGTGTCATTTTTACAGGCTGCTGTAAAGACCAGAAGGGCTGCCACTGCAATGATAGCTTAGTGAGACACAGTTAACTCATAGCCCATGGATATATGTATAGCTTACTTTTTATGCATGTAATGCTTTGCGAATTGATGGCTGTGTTTGGCTAACCAGCTAACCCATCTATATAGCACACTCTTCTTTTATGTAAAAGGGTGTATATCCCCATTTATTTAAACTGTAAATGATATCTGGGTGCGTCATACTGTTTAAGACGTTTTAAAGAACCTTTCTATATTTGAATCAGAATTAGTTGTTGTTAATGAGGTTTTATCTATAGTTTTATTGTTTTAGAAATGGTATGGGTAGTGAACTATAGTGTACGAACTTTTATGCATTTTTAGTGCGAAATAAAGTTTGATTTGAAGGAGTTCTCTACTATTACTATTTGAGTCTCATTTTAAAAATCCAAGAAAACAGTCAAAGAAATAAAGACTTTGTTGACTTTTTATCAGCTACAAACAGAGGGCGCTTCTTTTTTAATGAAAGCATTTTTTGGTATAGGTCAACAATAGAAATGTCAGCAAACAAGGTAAAACGTTCGAGAAGGGCCCTTGGCCACAAGACATTTCTCTATTATTAATTCTAGTTATCAACGTCTGTACCCTTCAACATTTGCCAAGGGGAGGTAGGATTTCCAATTTTTGGAGGCAGTGGAAAACGGCAATGTTGGGCAGGCTTCTTCAAGTAGGTGCATTAGGTTATTGAATTTAATTCGAAGAATTTTCAATGTAGGATGTCTTTCAGCAGAACCATCCATCTCATGCCAAGATACAGCAAGATGCAACATAGAAGGGTGTACAAGCCTTATGAAGAGAATGCAATTAAAATAACACCTCGGACAGAAGAAGGTCTAGGAAAGTATTCAATTATACATTTGTTGGCCAAACAAAATGGAGAGTTCACGTATGTTGAGAAGAGCTCTAAACAAAACCATTACAAATTGTTTATCCAATTGCAAACTTTTCTACCTTTAATATGTTAATGGAACTTTTTGCCATTACTGGATACAAAGGATGCATATTCCTGAGTAGCAGAAACATCAAATGTTTCTGAAATCTGCAGTGGAAAAAAGACAATGTAGATTTCTCTACATTATCAATTTCAGGTACTTTTGCTTGGTTTAACTTCAGGTCGTCATGTTTTCACAAAGGGTCTGTCACCATTAGTTTCCTTGTTGCATTCTCAGGATGTCAGAATCTGTAAATATTTAGATGACTGGATGATTTCTACTTCTTTTTTAAAAGTTCAGGAAGATGCCATTCTGGTGTTCAGAACTCTTCAAGGTCGCAGATTTCTTCTCAGCATAGAAAACTCTTATCTGCGACCTACACAGGATTTGACCTTGATAGGTGCCCATTTTCAGACCAATATTGAAAAATGTTTTCTTCCTTACGGCTATATTTGCTGAATGCAGTCCTATTTAACATCATTCTTACAGTGAAGAACAGCACCTGTAAAAGGCTGGTTGAGATGTCAGAGATTAATGTTATTCAACATTTTTGTAGTGCCAAGGGGTCATTTCCACCTAAAATTCATGGAAACTGTCATATTGTATCATTGATTCCCTCTTTCACTGATCATGGATGTTCACTTGAAAGCATAAATATCACTTCCAGAGTCTCTATCTTGGTAGTTGAACACAGACAAGCTACTCAAAAAGTGTCCCTCTATCCTCAAACAGTATTATTCTTAACAACAGATTTCAGTTGCTTGGTGTGGGAGGGGCAACTCTGGGGGATGGTGGCATTCTCATAACTCGCAGAGTGTTTATAGTAAGGACTGAAAACATGGTAGCCAGAAAAATATATAAATCATGAGGGAGGAACAAGGTCCATTTCTTTGAATCATTCGGCACAGGATATTTTTCAGCTGGACAGAAGTCCACCTCTTGTCTCTGCAGTTTGTATTCTAGGGAGGGAGAATGGACCTGTCAAATTCCTCAGTCAGCAGTTTCAATCATCTGTCCACTTCTATCTTCATCAGAGAATTTTCCTTCAGATTTGAAGAAGGTGGAGAATTTCTCCAATGACTGTCTTTGCTTTTCTAGAAGACAATCTTCTAAATCTGTTCCATTTGACAGTCTAATTACCTTAGGCTGGTGGGGGCATTCTCTTCCTCTGCTCTGGCCTCAAGGTTGACTTTCTACATTCCTTCTGATTTGGCTGTTGGCTCTTGTTCTATCAAAGAGTTAGATAGAACAATCTGACTTAATAATGATAGTAGCAATCTGTTCTGAATAAACACTATTTCTCCTTCTTCTTACCCTAGTAGTAGAAATTGGGAGTTGATAAAAAGGTCCTCCCCTCCTTTCACACTCTTTTTTTTCCCCTTGATCAACTTTGTCTAGGGGTTTTGAGATTGAGCGAATTGCCTTGAAGCATCTGAGCTATATTAATGAGGTTGTCGTACATTTGCAGGCAGATAGTGTCCATCTATGCTTCTGAATAGATGGGTATTTATAGAATTTGTCAATTTTCACACCAAAAATTCCATGGGCATCTATTAAAGCTTTTACATCTCCTATTTTGAATCTTTGTCCTATTGCATCTATTGCATCTAGGTTAATGAAGAGATTCACTAACCTAAGTAATTTACTCTATAGTACTACCACTGAATTTGCCTTTTGTTTTAGGAGTTTTAGAAATTTACTGCATTCCTCTTTCCTTAACCCCTGATGAATAAATGAATTTATCTGTGTCAATTAAATAAAATTTACACAATTAGTCACAAAATGAATACATAAAATATGTTCAGAAATTATGAGCAGCAACACCAAAATAGAACCAACATTGTAAAATACATAATTACAGCAAAATGTAAATAAATATGGATTAAAAATGTGGATCCTGCGACAATGGCAGTATTCGGAATATTCAAGCCCTCTGTTGCCTGGTGGCAATGAAGATGTTAACAAATTTCCTAGAGCTTGCTTAATACATGGGAACAGTTGTAGTCATACAAAATTGCAGAAGGAAACACTATTCGACCTGAATATTGGTTTTAATAAAGTGTGGCGTGCAATAAAAAACTCTGGGCAACAGCATATCAGATTAAACCTTGACTGTCTTTAAACTAGTAGTGTCTGCAAGGCCTACTACTTGATGTTGCTGCCCACTCTGGTACAAATTTGTTAATTGGAAGGCTCATGAGTCGTGCTCTAAGAATATAGTGACTGATCTCCTTGGTTAGTGCCGACTTTAGGAATAGTTGCATTCTCATTTCTCGATAAGATTTTATACTTGGGGTGGCATTTGTGGTGGAATATGTAGTTGCTAAGTCGACTTTCCTCAAAATGTGCACAGCCTGTTTTCTAAAAATGTATGTTTCGGCTGGTATAAGGAACAGTGAGGACCATCAGCATGTCCAAATTAACATTTACATCATGAGCCACCTTTCTAGGATATAGAGACCATGGATTGGATGAAGTGGTAACAATCATTTGAAGAGCCTTTTAAAGAGCCTTTTCTAAGGTACCTGGTTTGGCTTGGTGTATGGCATAATAGAACTAATAATAGGAAGGCGGCCTTACATAGAAAGTGCAGGTGAAATAGCGGGCGGCAACTTGGCGCCCGGTATTTCACCTGCACTTTGTATGTAAGGCCGCCTTCCTATTATTAGTTCTATTATGCCATACACCAAGCCAAACCAGGTACCTTAGAAAAGGCTCAGTGTATTTTGGAAGATGTACACTCTGTTTGCCTGTGTCCATAAACCAGACACCCAGATAATTATACTTAGATGTTTGAAAGATTGATTGGTTGTCCAGCCCTCAATTTAGGTTTCACTTGTTTTTGTAGCTGTCATAAATCATCACCAATGTTTTATCTGGTTTAACCACTAGCTTGTTCGTAGTATTGTATTTATGGAGCTCGTTAGGAGAGCACTGCAGATCAACTCTTGCCTGATCCAAAATGAGCAGGTCATCCGCATATTAGATCATTGGAAGCCTAACAGGGCCAATCTGTGGATGGATTGTGTTCACCACTGCTAGTGAGTGACCTATGTCTGCACTGTAAAGGTAAAACAACACAGGGGCTAGAACACACCCCTGCTTTAGGCCCCGTGTGTTCCAGATGGTTTGCTCACTGAGTTGTCTGTGCCAGTCTTAACACGGACCCACATGTCTAATTACAATTAAATGATTGCTTTAAGTAAAATGGCAGGAACTCCATTCCCTCTGACAGCAGATTCATTATTCAGTGTATTTGAAACTTATCTTGATTATTGCAAGACAAAAGGAAAAATATATGTACATTCTGATTCCACATATTTTACCTTTGCCTTCCACAGCAGGGTGCGATCATCATTTATTTTTATTTTTCAGCTGTTATGAAGCCCTTTGGTTAGTTTTACCCTTACTGTATCTTCCAGCGGCAGCATTCAGGGCAGATGTACTTAATTTTTATTCAGTAGTATACCAAGGTACTTTCGCTGGTCTGAATTTCTTAGTGCTTGATGGGTAATGGCTTCTTTGGCCCTCCAGGTTTTGAAACGCCAAATCGGTAATTTGATCTCACTCTTGTTGCAGATTCCCCAAATTGACAAGAATTATTGCCCTTTGCTTCTTGCAGATGTTAAATAGATCCAAGCTTGGGGCGCCCCTCTTTAGTTAGCTCGCCAGTGTTTTTTTTTTGTTTCCAATCCTGTGGACCCGCCTAATATATTTAGTAGTTTGCATGTGTGGAACTCCAGGTCAAACTGTATTCTGGCTGGATAATAATCTCTGGGCATTCCGTTACGGTATAGAATTTACATTTGGCCAGTAGTGACGAATTTACAAATGTGTAATCTGGCGTAATAATGCCTCAGAATGAATGAATGGGTATATTAGCAATTTTATTCCTGATCTGATAGTAGTGGAAGGAGGTAAGTTCATGGTTTTTTTTTACCAATCTGGTATGTTCGCCACAGAGGAGGGGCTACAGTTGTGGTACGATTCAGATGCAATTTCTAAATTATGTATGTTAAAGTTACCAGTTATTATAATCTCATTGGTGGGAAATCTGCAGACTAGGTCGGTAAGCACCGAACAAAAAAATGAATTCATGGCGTTTCTACTAATACTGTGGGTGTTCAAGTGCACGTTGATTAACAGAATTGGGTTGACCCTCTTGTTGAGTTTACACGCCTTAATTGTGGCTGCTAGAAGTGATAGACAACCCATTTAAACTCTGGCGGTCAAGATCAGCAGTTGTGGCTATGTGGATTGCAGGACCACCTGACGGACGACCGAAGTAATTTGTTTTGGTAGCCAGTTTGTGTAAACCATGAAAGCCTGATATTGGAACCAGTGACAGTGGCCATGTTTCCTGCAAGCTGAGCAGATCAGCGACCTTAATGCATTTGAATGCCTAATCTTGTGTTGGCATCTGCCTTAGGCCTGCTACGTATCAGAAATTCATGGTAAACCTAGACCAAAGAAAAGTAGTCCCTGCGTGGAAGCTTTATGTAAAGATTTCTAGAGCTGATGTCATGGGATGGTTACTTAGCTACAAGAAGAATGTAAAGGAATGGAGGTTCCGAGGTTGGCCAGTTACTGAAGGAAAGAATTGATATGATGAAGATGCTTTATGCTGGGATGCTGAGTTAAGAATAAACCTGCTTAAATTACAAGAAACCTGTGAAGGCTCTTCTTTTCATGGCGACGAGGATGGGATATAAAAGCGTTTTAGATATGTCAGCAGCATATCATCAAATTAACTTGCATGAAGCATCCAGGCACTTAACTTCTTTCACCACGCCCTTAGGTGCATTCAGATATAAAAGGATGCCATTTGGTCTAGCATCAGCTTCAGCTGTCTTTCAGAGGGCGATGAAGAGTATTTTTGGAGACATAAAAAATGTATGGTGTTTTCAAGATGACATTTTGATTGCAGGAAGAGATCATTCTGATCATGATAGATTATTTGAAGAGGTAATGAGAAGATTGGAAAAACACAATTTAACTATAAAGAGAGAAAAATGTCAGCTGAGAAAGGGTGTGGTTGATTATTTGGGGCATGAAATAAGTACAGAGGGGATAAAACCGAAAAGAAGTATTGTTAAGGCTGTGACTTTGGCACCAGAACCCAAGAATAAGGATGAATTGAGGTCATTTCTAGGTCTTGCAGAATATTGTTCAAAATATGTTAACAATTTTGCGGAAACTGTTGAGGCCTTAAGAGAAATTATGAAGAAAGGTGTCCCATTTGAATGGTCAGAGAAATGTAAAACAAGTTTCGAACTGGTAAAAAAGAAAATTTCTGAAGCACCCACGTTAGGACGGTTTGAAGTTGGTGGGAGAACGTTTTTAACCACAGATGCTAGCGGTGTTGGAATCGGGGCAGTGTTGTCTCAAGTAATTAAAGGTGAAGAAAAAATTATTGGGTTTGCAAGTAGAAGGCTGCAAGGCGCAGAGAGGTCATATTCAGTGATAGAGAGAGAAGCGTTAGCGTGTTGCTGGGGTATGTGTCATTTCAAATTTTATTTATGGGGTATCCCGTTCAAAGTACGAACTGACCACAAGCCCTTACTATATATCTTTAAAGGAGGGAAAGGTTTGGAAGGAAGTGTGACACCAAGAATCTCTAGATGGTTACTATCGGTCATGGAGTTTAACTATGAGGTGGAATATGTTAAGGGAGAAAAGAATGTGATTGCGGATTGTTTATCGAGGAAGCCTTTGGAGGAAGATTTTGATGAAGTATGTGGTGATGTAAGTGGTGATGTATGTGGTAATGTAGGAGTGTCTGCTTTGTTGTCTGAAGATTGGAAGAGAGCTATGAAGAATGATCCGGTGTTGGAAAAGGTAAAGTTGAGAATTGTTCAGGGCTGGAATGTGCATGATTGCAAGGATTCAGATTTGATAGAATTCTTTAAAATTAAAGAGGAGTTAAGTCTTTGTGGTGACAATATTATGAGAAGATGGCAGATCATACCTCCAAAAGAGGTAAGGAAACAGATTTTGGAGATAATTCATGAGGGTCATCCAGGTCAAGGGATGTCTAAACGCAGGATTAGAGAATCGTTCTGGTGGCCGGGGATTGATAGTGAAGTTGAGGCCTTGGTGAAAGATTGTCAATTTTGTGTGAATAGTGACAAATCAAAGATTGTGCGTCAACCTCCTCTAGAATGTTCTAAGTTTCCGTCAAAACCTTGGGAAAATAAATTAGGAATGAGGGATAGATTTATCTTAGTCCTAGTTGATTATCATTCCAAGTGGTTTGTAAAACAGACCATGGGTGAAATTAGTACAAGTAATGTCATAAAATTTCTTGAAAAGGTTTTTCTGGAGGAAGGATTGCCAGGCAGTATTGTGACTGATAATGGGGTGCAGTTTGTATCTAGAGAGATGGTAGATTATTTGAACAAGTTGGGAATTGTACATGAGAGAGTGGCTCTTTTCAGACCACAGGCTAATGGTTTAGTGGAAAGAACTAATCGAATTGTTATGGAAAACATACAATTATCACTTGCTAATGGATTGTCGTGGAGAGAAGAATTGAGAAAAATGATGTGGATGCACAGGATTACTCCACATTCTAGTACAGGAGTAGCTCCTTTTGTGTCACTTAAAGGAAGGGAGCCTGGGAAGAAAGAGTGTCCTGTATGGCTGTGCAAGAAGGAAAAGATATGGGTTGATCGGGAGGAAATGTTGAAAAAGGTGCAAGGGAATCAAGAAAGAATGAAAGGGTTATATGATTCCAGAAAAGGTGTAAAAACAGTCTGTGTTCAAAGAGGTGATTGGGTAGTAGTGCGGAAAAACGAATGGGTTCGAAAAGGGGAAAGCAAGTACCTTGGGCCTTTCCAAGTGAAAGGTGTGAGATCCAATGTTGTCGATTTGGAAGATGGCACAACTTGGAGTTTGGGGAATGTTTGTAAAGTACGCCAACCATAGAAACGTCAGTGACAATCTGGAGTTAAATAGATTTAGTCATGAAATTAGAGTTGTAATGTATTATCTTATGCTGTGTTTATTTTATCTTATCAATCTATGATTTTATTATTTGTTGTAAAAAAAGGAGATATGTAAAGATTTCTAGAGCTGATGTCATGGGATGGTTACTTAGCTACAAGAAGAATGTAAAGGAATGGAGGTTCCGAGGTTGGCCAGTTACTGAAGGAAAGAATTGATATGATGAAGATGCTTTATGCTGGGATGCTGAGTTAAGAATAAACCTGCTTAAATTACAAGAAACCTGTGAAGGCTCTTCTTTTCACATTTGTTATAGGTGTTTGGAGAAAATGTAGGCTTGGTAGGAAAGAGTGCTGCAATTCAACCTCAATGCGCATCTGCCTTTGCATTTAAGTAGGTTTGGAGTGTGTATTTTGCCTGCTGTCTCTTGTTAGAGTAGACTTGGATCCTTAGATTGCTCGGCCGATTGGAGTTTGGGGTGTCCTTTGCACCCCTTAAGATGCTTGAAATCAGTTTGCATTTAGGTGAAAAACAATTGCTGTTCAATATGCTGGGGTATTATTCTAGTTCCATGGTTCTTATGTCAATGCCCCATTGTGCAAAAGTATGTATTTCACTAAGAATTTGGATTGCAATTGACAGGGTTCTCCAAGTTACTATCGTAGATTCAATGTCTGGATATAAAAGAAGTAGTTAACACTGGACTCTAAGATTATCAGAAGTTTGGTATTGGGTCAGGGACGGAGTGTGTTGCAGAAGATGAAGGATGTTTGCCCTGTTCAAAGTGTCAATCTGGCCTCTCGATGTGTAGGTTGGAGTGAAGATTACTTTCACTGATGTTTGTTGATCATCCCACATCCGATCAAGTGTCACCTTTGTAGATGGTTCTGGTTTTAGGTTGCGTACACTTGAAGGATATTTTGAAGAATTACTGCAGGAATCATTGAGATTGTGGCCATTTGAGGGTACACCGCTAGTATACATGTTTAATGTTTTTCTAGACAGTCTGAGTGGCTTGTGTCTGCCGAATCATTGACTGGCTAGTTCACACTGGTCAGAGTTGGCTGATATAAATGTCTGTTGACAGATGACCTGTGGGATAAGACCACTGTGGGCTGATTGATGATCTTGTCCAAGTGAAACTCTGATTGCCGAGGATTGTCCGCCAGGGGGATCATATTTCCTGGCTGGACAGATGAGAAATGTTTTACCTTAGCATTACTTGTGATGGAAGTTGTACGAATCCTAGGTGCAAAAACTTCAGAATAAACAGCTGGACTTAAGTCTGCATGTACATGGGAAGTGAAGCACCAAAGCTGAGATGAAGGAGTGATTTGAGCCTGTTGGAAAATTGGAAAAAGTTTGAGAGGCAGGTTTGACTGAGGTGAAAAGTTGATATGAGTGCTTGATGCAGATTTAAAGGCAGGTACCATGCCAGCCAAAATAACCATCTTTTCCTTATTTTTCTTGAGCCATTTATTCTGCCTCCTAATTGGAGGGTAGATGGACAATTCCACTACCTATGATGAACTTGAAACAGTGGCAGTACCCTTTGACGGTTTGTTTATGCTGTTGTTTGTGGCGTTCACCTGCAAAGTTACAGTGTTGCTACAGCCAGTAGGATCCAATTGAGATATAGGGCCCTCCGGGTTTTTGCCCTTCTCTTCTGAAGCTGATCTAATGGCTTGGTCTGATGATCTTAACTCTCCCTTTGTGAGATGAGAGATTTTGGTGTTGGCTACCAGAATAGCAAGAAACTCAGGGAGTGTGCAAAGATTATCCACTATGGGGGTGCAGGTGCATGTCAT
Source organism: Triturus cristatus (assembly GCF_964204655.1). NCBI lineage: Eukaryota > Metazoa > Chordata > Amphibia > Caudata > Salamandridae > Triturus > Triturus cristatus. Next base: position 149,085,418 of record NC_140582.1, on the reverse strand, counting down.
GGGCCCATCTACTTGAAAATATGCATTGAGCTTGGTTTCCACGTTTGTTATTTTTGAGTCCATTATAGTTATTGCATTTGCAAGAATTTGCAACAAATCAACCTGGAGTTCTAATTTGTGTGGCCACCAGGGTAAGGTACTTGTGGCCACAAGAACGGTGGAGTTGATTGATACCAGGGTGGCTTAAATGGGTGTATGCCCACTTGCTCCTAATTTCTTAGCTGATAAATTTGTGTGCAGTGCTTGTTGGTCAAACGCCTCTAATAGTTTTTCATCTAAACTGTTCAAGAAAAGCTTGCAGAGAATTTTAAAAGAACCTCTGGTTCACTGATTCATGGATCCAGTGTATGGTTCATGTGACTCATGAGCCTCATGGGACTACATATAGCTTGGCAATAGCTCGGCCTAGCTGGCCAGGAACTTGATGAACTTGAGCTGTTGAATGAGCTGACGAAAACAGTGGTATGTTATTATTAGCTTTTGCTGGTCCAAGGACAATAGGGGCAGGTGAGGCAGAGTTTGACAAAAGCTCAGTGGTAGAGATGTTACAAATGTCCTGTCCAAAGTGCTGGCCCCCTTTTCAGTGCAAAGAGGATAGACAATGAGTGGCTCGCTTTAAATAGAAAGGAGCTTTCAGCAGCATAGATTGATGCAGGCTATGATAGATCCTTACCATGGAGAAAGAAATGCTTGATTGAAAATAAACTTACTTTAGCCTTCTGTTGGATGTTGGGTAAAGAGGCCACCTGGTAACCTGATCCTTGTGCACCCCTCCTGCCTTTATTTGTTTTGATTTGTGTCTAACGCCTACTGCCATTTGCTGTAATACCACCTTTGTGTGCTAGATTTGTGTGTCTCATCCTAAAATTGTTGATTGAAAGTCTGTATGGCAGTTTCCACTCTTGTAAATGTGTGTGAAAGAGCTCATAAGGGCATTTTCAGTACCGGTTGGCTCCTAAAAAAGCTTTTGTACCTTGTCTGCTTTAGTCTGGTAGTAGCCTGCATCAATAAAAAGTGAGGCACTTAAGTGACGTATCAGTAGCTAGTCTCTGTTTTGGAGTTGTTGCCACCTTCCCCTCGACCTCTGAATCTCTTTCCTTCTGGCCTTCTGAAGCTTCTGAGAGCTCTCTGTTCTCTAGAGTCTTGGATGTTTTTGTAGGGGGCGGGCATGAGCACAGCGCTAATTCGGCAACAACGGCAATAATAGTAGCAGTCAGATGTCCACGGAGGCCAATAATGATACAGGCATGATCCGAGCATGTGAGCACTGTGGTGTGGTGATGGGTGCATGGAAGGATGTGGGGTGAAGAATCAAACGTAGCATACGCGTGTGCACAAATCCGCTGGTGGCCCCCAGACCTGGGTGCAAACCACACCAACCACTAGGCTTGACGCCTCTGTCCCCTGGGGTCACAGACTTTGTGCCTAGTGCACCCGTCCAAATGCTAGCCCTGGTCACCTCGCTCCTCTCATCTCCCACTCACTGCTTCTGCCTCCCACTCAACTCACTGCTCCTGCGGGTCCCAGCCATTCCCGCTGTTACCACTGCACTCACCACCCTGGGACTAATACTGACTGATGTGACTGTATCGTGTGACTGTATCCAATGAATTTATTGTGTTTTAATTTCTGTTTTAGCCACAATAATCTCAGGGCCTAGACTGGGGGAATTAGGATCTCTTTTAAATCATGAGCCTTATCCACATTTTTCCTGATAAGGTTAGTCTCTAACCAAGGCCTTCCTTTCGTCCCACAATAGCTTCTAATTTCCATTTATCACAGGACTTGGTACTTCCAGTATTTTGTCCAGGTCTGGTTTCAGGGAAGGATTCTTTGTTAAATTGTATAGAGCATTAAAGATTTATTTAGAACAAACTTTAGTTTTTGGAAAACGTATGCACATTTTAAGTCTGCCATTAGCCAAGACTTTTAGATGTAACTAAACTTTTGTCTATAAAATATTTAATTTAAATGGACTTTCAGGACTCTCTAACCAATAATTGGTCTGTTGTTGTGTTATTCACATTCTTCTGATGCCCAATACAGTATACAGCACGGGGCAATAGTCAGCGTTCCCTGCTAATTTCTCCTTGAGTGAATGGAGTGACTGCATTGTGCTCCCTCACAATGGAGCACATCGGCCCATAAGGTAGTTCCTTTTAATGCCATAGTTTTTTGTTTTGATTTTATTATTACTTAAGTGTTGCCTTTGACTTTACATACTGATGTGATAGCAGGAAGTTGCTAGACTTGTTAGCCATAGGATGGTCTTAGCCCAAACGTTTTGCCTTAGTGCTCCATTTTTCTGCTGATCTTGTTTTTGCTGGTCTTAGGACTGCTAACCAGTGATAAAAGTGCACTGGCTCACATCTTAATCCATGGTATCATTGGTTTATTCCTAAGTGACATATTTAATTTACTTGTAAATCCCTACTCATGTGGCACTCCTTGTGCTGGACTACTGCCTTGCTGAACTGCTGTCTTACTGTGCCTACCTGCTACATTCGTGCCTAGGTGAAAAGGACTGGACTGGACCTGCATCTCTGAACCATAGGTTCCATAGATAGATAGATAGATAGATAGATATATAGATAGATAGATAGATAGACAGACAGACAGACAGACAGACAGACAGACAGACAGACGGACGGACGGACGGACGGACGGACAGACGGACGGACGGACGGACGGACGGACGGACAGACAGACAGACAGACAGACAGACAGACAGATAGATAGATAGATAGATAGATAGATAGATAGATAGATAGATAGATAGATAGATAGACAGACAGACAGACAGACAGACAGACAGACAGACAGACAGACAGACAGACAGACAGACAGACAGATAGATAGATAGATAGATAGATAGATAGATAGATAGATAGATAGATAGATAGATAGATAGATAGATAGATAGATAGATAGATAGATAGATAGATAGATAGATAGATAGATAGATAGATAGATAGATAGATAGATAGATAGATGAGCAGCCCGTGTCTGTCTGTCTCTTTGCAAATCTATCTATCTTTCTTGCTATCTATCGAGAGAGGTGGGGTGGGTGGGGCAGAAGTTCACAGACAACGATAAAGGAAAATTGAATATAAAAAAAGAAACCACTTACCTTGCGCACACCGCATCGCTGAGTCAGTACGTGTTTTTTACCCCTCATCATCTGTCAACTCCCTCCCCACCCGCCCCACCGCTCTTACCTGAACTGTCCGCACCTAGATGGATAGAAGATAGCTAGCTAGATAGATGGCTAGATAGATAGATAGATAGCTAGATAGATAGATAGATAGACAGACAGACAGACAGACAGACAGACAGACAGACAGACAGACAGACAGACAGACAGACAGACAGACAGACAGACAGACAGACAGACAGACAGACAGACAGATAGACAGATAGATAGATAGATAGATAGATAGATAGATAGATAGATAGATAGATAGATAGATAGATAGATAGATAGATAGATAGATAGATAGATAGATAGATAGATAGATAGATAGATAGATAGATAGATAGATAGATAGATAGATAGAATTTTTGTATTTTTCTTTTAAGGAAGCAAGTTTGTAGCCTGTTTCTGAGTGCAGACTCTCCGGACCACAGAACTGTGGCAAGGAAGTCAAGGCATGACATATCGATTATTAGCAATAAGCAATCAAGTAAGAAGTAAGAGAATAAAATCACATTTGTATTCACATAACTAGCATTCTTTACTTTAATTATCTTGTAATGGTAGGTGTGATCCTTATTTCCACAGCCCACACTTCCACATGTTACTGACCTTGTTCTTTAACCACTCTAAACAACCTCTTTTTACAATGGATCTCTCAGCCGAACCCTGGAAACAACTCTCTCCTGTTCAGAGATCGAATTTCATGTATTGATTGATGAACTTCCTCTTGAATTAAATGCTCTGCTCTCCTCTCATATTCATAAGCCTCATTTCAACAAACTGAGACCATTATTTAGCGTATTATTCCAAATGATTACCTAGTCGCGGCCAGCATGACTCGTGGGTGGGGTGGGCGGCTGGATTGGGTTGCGCAGGGGTTCACGAGGGGGAATTTAATTAATAAAAGTATCTTCCCGGGTCCCGTGCCATATGAGCTCCTTGCCGGATCCTGTGGAACAGGAAAGAGGGAGCCTCCCTCCCCTTCCTTAAGCCAATCACAACGCTGCAATGGCAGCGTTGTGATTGGTGGGGACAGCGCTCAGCCGGGCACCTATGGGGAGACCATTTTCTCCATGTAGGCTGCATGCAGCCTACATGGAGAAAAGAGAGTGTGCATGACAGGTTTGGTCGGCCCCAGAAGGCCGACCAGTCAGAGCCCGCAGCATTGGGCTAGCTACTCCCCTCATGTACTTTGTCACAATATGTCTCAAAACCCAAGCAGACATGATCTGATCGGAGAAAGTAACAGTTTTGAATGTTTATTTGTTGGTGATTGTAAGTAATGCTGAACTGGACTTTTTTAACCTCTTCACTGGATGCCTCCTTTAAAAGATACCTCTAGCACCGGTCATTTACATATAATGAGGCGGCCTTCTCAAAAGAATAAAAGTGGGTCTGAGGTTAGTACTACCAACTATTTAGCTGCTTTATTTCTCTGTAATGACACGGGCGCGTCTCGACACTAGTCGGTTCATTTCGGGTTAGCTGTGAGTGCCAGTCTCCTCCAGGATTCTACATACTGCATGCTAAGCCCTTGACATGAACGTTTGTGTTTATCCAATCACTCGCTGTCAAGAGGGCACTACGCATGCATCTCTTGGTTTCGCTTTGACAAATCACTGTTATCGAGAGTGCTAGCCCAGCTGGTTTCATTGGAGTAAGGAAACATTTCAAATCCCAGAATGTATTGATTTATTACACTGAACTGGAAAGTGTATGACATTCTGAAGCATTTCGATACAACCACACTGTGGTTGTTGCTCATTCCACTTTGGAGGTCAACCCGCCACAAATTCGTAAGAATCATCATGTTCAATAACTTCTTAGAAAACAAAAAGAGCAAATCATTGCAAATAAATGCATCTTACTATTTCATTTTTATAACGGAAGTACACATTTTTTCTTTAGCAATAAGCCCACATTGCTGGTATAATCTCTCACCATGCACGTCTCTGACGGGCCTAATGGGGACATTGCTGAGTCATGCTTTTTCAAAGAAAAACACATTAGCGTCTAATTGGTGGGTGGGGGACTGGCGAGCAGATTCCCGGCGCCATTTTCTTCCTTTGGGAAATGTTTTACTAAATTGAGAAAATGACGGAGATGAAAGTATCCCACTAACACCTGTGTAGGGCAGTGATTAATGGATACTAAATATTGCTCATTATGTCTATTACCAGACCAAAGTAATCCACTTTTCTTAATGGATTTTCCTGCCCATTTCAGAGAGCTGCAAAATGGTGTCTTGTCTGTGGGAAGAGGAGCTAGCACGTTAAATTATCCTGTATGTGAAGTCCTTAGTGTGTAATTATTGCCTGCTTTAGAGAGAATATGCAAAACCCAGTGCTCCATGGCATGCTGTGGCTGGTACTGATTGCTGTGTAAGCTCCACGCCTGAAGTCTTTGTTCTGTGCAGCCTGGGGGGACTTTTGCTTGTACATCAATTTCTTTTGGGCCAACAGTTCAAGATAATTACAACAACATAAGCGAGAGCGCAAAATAAGTAAAAACGGGAATACCAAATTCCCAATGAACCCTTTACAACAATTATGCTGTATGCAAATGTTACAGCCATATAATTTGTATCTGACACCGTCTAAAATTCGCTCTTCGCACTAAACACTAAACTCTATGGCAGTCTGTTTTTGCTGCTCTGAAAAGCTGAGCTCCCAGACACTGCTGTCCAAATGTACCTATAAACTTTGCTCTGTCCTAGATTCATCCCACACCCTAGAAATGGATCGATTTTTGGGAGTAATACAAATAGATAAAACACTTCTACCCTACAGTTCAGCGGATCTTAACCAGATGTCCGTGGGTCCCTGGAGGCTCGCGATGCATACTTAGGGAGACCGCAACAGTTTAGAAAAGTAAATGTTATTATCAGATTTATAAAGAAACTCAATGTAAAATTGAAATTTTAGAAAGTGTTGCAAACGTGAAATTGGAATTAAAAGATAAAGCGGCTTATTTACAAGCCCGTTGTGCCGCCCATGCCAGACTTTCTTCCATGTTAAAAGTGATGCACTGGTGGCGCAAGAGGCTAGTAAATAGTCCCTAAGTTGGTATCCTTGGCTTGATTTGTGTGAGCAAAGCAAGTACAGCAAACACAAAATAGTAAGGAACATTTGTGGCCCCAAAATGAAGTACTGAGGGCATGAAAAGGAGCAAAAAATACAAAATGAAAGGCTGGAGCCTAGCATATCACTTCCTTTAGAATCGAAAACTGAATTTGGAACAGCTCCAAACTTCCAGCTGATACAAAAATTTCGCTTTTTCGCTGATGGCAGGCGTAAGGGTGAAGCAGTGCCACAGATATAGGCTGGCCCCATGCATTGCTGGAGTTGCGTCATGTTTGTAACACGACTGCAGCAAGGAGTGACTTTAGCGCAGACAGATACGTCAGGATTTCAGACGTATTTGTCATTACTTCCGTCATTGAACACTGTCCAGTGAATTTTGCGCATCCGTGGTCTCGCAAGAAGGGCGTAGTGTAAAGTATTGCAACGCTGTCTTGTCACAGCACTGCAACACTTTTCATGACTGAGGCCCAGAAATGCGCACTATCTTATTGATGATGCACATTCCTGCCCTGTAGTTTTGTCGCAGGGCAGCGATGCAACATTGCTTGCAGCACTGTCCAGCACCAAAACCTGCTGGAAAGAGGCCCCAAATGTTATCTCCATTTTTAAGACCAACTATAATCTGGTCTTAAAAAAACTGCCTCTAACTGCAATTTGAGGCTGTTTTTTTGGTCCTCCAAAGGTCAGGAATCCCCTTGTAAATATCGCAAAGTGGGGTTAGCGGCCGATTTTGCACGGGAACGCCTCCCTTGCGTGTCATTATAGCTAACAGAAGTGGCGATCTTTACAATGGACCTTCTTCACCCCAGTCAGAGTTTCACACTGTTTATTTCTCACTGTTTACTTTCCCGTCGTTGTTTTGTTCCCGCTCGGTCTGTGCCCCCTGCCCTCCGCTCGCAGCTCTGTTTGTGCCCCTGTTTCTGCTTTCTGTATCCTGATCGCCGCCTGCTGTGTGCCCCCTGCCCCCGGCTAGCCGCTCTGCTTTGTGCCCCTGTGTTGCATTCTGTATCCTGATCGCCGCCTGCTCTGTGCCCATCTGCTTTGTACACTTTTCGCTCCTCCGTACCCTGTGCCGGTCTCCCGTCCTCCGTACCCGCCGCTGCCTCCCCTGCGGCCCCGCCCCCTCTGTGCCCATTCGCCACACCCGCCCCTCACCTCCCGCCTCCCGCCTCCCAGCTGCTCCTCCTTCCCCACCTCCCCATATATGGCGGCCGCAGTGCGGCCGTGCTGCTGGTTAGCCGAAGGCGCGCCTAAGGCAAGCCCGTCTGTGCGCTTGTCCGCGCCCAGACTGCGCCCAGCGCCAGAACCCCTGGCCCCTGCACCTTCCAGGATGATCACCTTCGCTATGATGCCAAGACCTTCGTTGCTCTCAACCCAGGAAGAAATCACACCTGCTGCAAGGCCGCCCGAGGTGCACCCACGGCCCCTTCACCTGCCGAAACTGCAGCTTCTCCTGCCACGAAAGTGCCAAGACACCCACCACAACAGAAGCCAACCAGCTTAGATGCACCCGCTCCGCACACAAACGCGCCGTCGAACTCTAGGACCTACTCGACACCACATCACCGGTCGCCTTCATCACCGAGACCTGGATGAACGAAACCTCCACACCAGACATCGCCATAGCCATGCCAGACGGGTACAAAATCACCCACAGAGACTGCATCAACAGGGCCGGAGGAGGAATCGCCATCGTCCACAAAAACACCATCAAGATCTCAACTAATACCAACGACACCCTCAGCACCGCCGAACACATGCATTTCCAGATCCACCCAAACCCAAAGACCACTTTAAGAGGCACCCTCGTCTACAGAACCCCAGGACCCTGACCTCAATTCTGCGACTCCATCGCCGACCTCATCAGCACGCACGCGCTGACCTCCACCAACTACATCCTCCTCGGAGACCTGAACTTTCACCTAGAGAACAACAACAACAGCAACTCCTCCACCCTGACCGACAACCTCGCCAACCTCGGTCTGAAACAGCTCGTCACGATGCCGGCCCACAACGCCGGCCACACGCTAGATGTCATCTCCTCCTCAAGCCCCCATGTCACCTTCAGCCATGCCTCCGAACTCACCTGGACAGACCACCACTGCATCCACTTCTCCTTCCGTAGACCGCCCACACACCACCGCACACTATAGACACCCTGCCGCCGCTGGGGCAAAATCACCGAAGAACAACTACATACAAACCTCTCACTCAACCCCCGACGACCCCAACCAACCCAGATTAAGGGGCTCTCACCCTCGAACGCTGGATGAACGACTGCGCCAACACCGTCGCTCCACTGAAAAACCCCATCAACACAGACACCAGCAGAAGAGTCAGCTGGTTCACCCCGGAACTCCTCAACTCCAAACACACATGCCAGAAACTAGAAAACATATGGCACAACGACAAGATGCCAGACAGCCGCACTGCCCACAGAGACGCCATCCGCAACCAGCACCACCTCATCAGGACCACCAAAAGAATCTCCTTCACAGACCGCCTTGACAACAATGCACACAACAGCAAGGAGCTCTTCACCATCGTGAAGGAACTCTCCAACACCAGTTCCAACGCCAACGATATCCCACCATTGCAAGCCCTGTGCGACTCCCTTGCCACCTTCTTTCACTGGAAAATCACCGACATCCATGACAGCTTCAAACCCCGGATGACCCCTGCCACCCACACCGCACCCATCCTACCGCACCCCACCGCCCACGACACCATGACTTCCTGGGCCAACGTAAGCATCAAGGACACAATCAAGACCATGGGAACAATCCACTCCGGATCCCCATCCGACCCTCTCCCGCACCACATCTTCAACAAAGCCAGCAAGTCCACCGCTCCCCACCTGCACAGAATCATCACCCTGTCCTTCGAGACCGCCACCTTCCCTGAGATCTGGAAGCATGCACAGATCAACGCCCTACTGAAGAAACCCAAGGCGGACCCAAGCGACCTCAAGAACTTCAGGCCCATCTCCTTGCTTCCATTCCCAGCTAAAGTAATTGAGAAGATAGTAAACATCCAGCTCACCCGACACCTCGAAGACAACAACATCTTAGACCCGTCCCAATCAGGATTCCGCAGCAACCACAGCACCGAGACAGCCCTCATTGCTGCCACAGACGACATCAGGACCCTGCTGGACAAAGGCGAGACGGCTGCCTTCATCCTCCTGGACCTCTCTGCCGCCTTCGACACCGTCTGCCACCTCACACTACGCACACGCCTTTACGACGCAGGGATCCGTAACAAGGCCCTGGACTGGACCACCTCCTTCCTCTCCAGCAGAACGCAGAGAGTCCACCTCCCCCCGTTATGATCAGAGGCCTCCAAGATCATCTGTGGCGTCCCTCAAGGATCCTCCCTCAGCCCAACACTGTTCAACGTCTACATGGCACCACTAGCATGCATCGCCCGACAGCACACCCTCAACATAATCTCATACGCTGACGACACTCAGCTGATCCTCTCCCTCACAAAGGACCCCCTCACCGCCAAATCCAACCTTCACCAGGGAATGAAGGCCGTCGCCGACTGGATGGAGGACAGCCGCCTCAAACTGAACACAGACAAGACAGAAATCCTCATCCTCTGACCCAACCCCTCCGCTTGGGACGACTCCTGGTGGCCCGCTTCACTGGGGTCCCCCCCCGGCCCCCACCGACCACGCACGCAACCTGGGAATTATCCTTGACTCAAAACTCTCCATGACCAAACAAGTCAACGCAGTCTCCTCCACCTGTTTCAACACCCTCCGCATGCTCCGCAAGATCTACAGGCCCTAGTCAGCAGCAGACTCGACTACGGAAACGCCCTCCCTGCCGGAGCCCCGTCCAAGCTCATCAGCAGACTACAGAGAATCCAGAATGACTCCGCATGCCTGATCCTCGACGTCCCGCGCCGCGACCACATCACCCCCTACCTGAGGAACCTGCACTGGCTCCCCGTCGACAAAAGAATCTCCTTCAAACTCCTGATCCACGCACACAAGGCACTCCACAAAACCGGCCCAGCCTTTCTCAACAGCCGACTCGCCTTCTACGTACCCACCAGGAACCTCCGTTCCACCGACCATGCCCTGGCCACGGTCCCTCGCACCCGGAAAACCACTTACGGAGGCAGGTCCTTCTCCCATCACGCCGCCAAGACCTGGAACACCCTTCCCCTCGACCTACGACAAACCGAAGACCTGCTGTCTTTCAGGTGACAACTCAAGACCTGGCTCTTCGACCAGTAACAGCTCCTCCCCCCCACCCCCTCCCACTGCCTTGAAACCCTCACGGGTATGTAGTGCACTTTACAAATTTTGTGATTGATTGATTGATTGATTAACTTCACCAGCATCAGCCACATTGACGCCCTTAAGCAGGGTACTCAACCTATTCAAGGTGGAGGTGCTGAAAAGTCCAGGCAAAATTGACTTGACACCAACATAATTTTGCTTAATTTCTGGTATTTCGCATTACGGATGTGATGTTTAACACCTGAAACAATGTCATTATATCTCATCAAGTAAGCAAAAAAAATGTGGGTATAAAAATCCTATTTGGATTTGGTTTCTGGAGGGTAGTTGTCAGAAATTTGGTTACTGGTTGAAGGATTGAAACTCTACTCGAGTAGCAACCACAGCCAAATAAGCCTGTGCTTAACCTTCCCTTCCGGTAGCTTTACACAAGCAGTCAGGTTTAACTTAGAGGCAATGTGTAAAGTACTTAATCAGCACTTCAAACACTAATAAAGTGAAATCACAACACAAGAAAAATCCCACACCAATGCAGAAAAAAATATTGGATTCACCCCATTATTTGAGAACAAAACAACAAAAATCCAATTAGTAGAATCATAGATATATAATTTAAAAGTTTTAGGTAGAAATAGTGCCTAGAAACACAAAGCGCGAACTGCGGTCATCTGGTCATTCCAGACAGGGACAGAGTCAGAAGTCCAGGCTGACCACAATAGCAAGTGGGCTGGATAAAGAGACCAAGTTAGGCTAGCTGAGCAAAGTCCCTTAAATCCTCGTTCATGGAGTGTTATGAGATCCTCCGTCGAGGATACGTTGTGCAGTGTGCAGTTCTGAGGAGATGAGGGGCTGCGATGCAGAGTCCTTCAGCATTGTCCAGGATGCCATCGACAAGGGGTTTGGGATGCGAAGTCCTGCGTCGAGGATTCATCGCCTACCGGCAGTTCCGAAGAAACTGCAGGGCTGTGATGCAAAGTCCTGTATCATCGTTGAGACTGCTGTCAACAAGGGGCTTGCAATTCGAAGGCCTGCATTGAGGATGCATTGTGCAGCTGCAGTTCTGAGGAAGATGCAGGCTGAGATGTGGGGTCTGCTCCGGGGATGCGCCGCGCTGCTGTGGTTCCAAAGCTGCTGTGAGGAGATATATTGCACTGCATCGGTTTTGCTCACAGGACCACAGCTTGGCTGGCAAAGCACCTTCTGGCACACTTCCAAGGGTATAGGACTGGGGTGGCACCACTTGAAAGGAAAGACTCCTGGCAAGTAGAGTCCAGCTGCAGGGTTCAAGATGGTTGGAGACTTTTCTGTCCCTGAGTCTCTGATCAGGAGGACAGCCAGCTAGCACCCACAGCCCTCCTTCTTTGTTCCAGCAGGGGCCTCATGACAAAGACATTTTACAGCACTGTGACCTGGGCTGGCATTGTGCTGCTTATATACGGAGCGCCCTTTTGTACTGGGACAGCTGTGCTTTGGCCGCAGCCTGCATGCACTGGAGCAGTGCTGCCTTGTGTGGCACACTTCCACTTGCTTTGTGTGGGAGAGTGCTCTTGGCCCTCCTTCCTGGACCCTCAGAGGCCCCTCTGAGAGAGATGTCATGGGACCTTGCATTTAAGGCTGGTGGTGACAGAGTGTCCCTACCCCCTGGGCCAGCGGTGGAGTCCCCTGCAGCAGAGATGGTGATTGGCGGGGAACAACCTTTACAACGCAACTTTTACAACGCACTACACTTACAACACATTTTTTACAACGCACAATCCATTACAACGCATGACATTACAACGCATGACACTACAACGCATTTTTAAAAACTACCTTTACAACGCATTCCATTACAACGCATACTACCATTACAACGCATACCATTACAACGCATAATATAGTAATTTTTACCCCTATACTATCCAACACTTACCCTACTATTGCACCCCCTGGAGTTAGAATAGTAATTTTTACCCCTATACTATCCAACACTTACCCTACTGTTGCACCCCCTGGAGTTAGAAAAGTAATTTTTACCCCTATACTATCCAACACTTTCCCTACTGTTGCACCCCCTGGAGTTAGAATAGTAATTTTTACCCCTATACTATCCAACACTTACCCTACTGTTGCACCCCCTGGAGTTAGAATAGTAATTTTTACCCCTATACTATCCAACACTTACCCTACTGTTGCACCCCCTGGAGTTAGAATAGTAATTTTTACCCCTATACTATCCAACACTTACCCTACTGTTGCACCCCTTGGAGTTAGAATAGTAATTTTTACCCCTATACTATCCAACATTAACCCTACTGTTGCACCCCCTGGAGTTAGAATAGTAATTTTTAACCCTATACTATCCAACACTTACCCTACTGTTGCACCCCCTGGAGTTAGAATAGCAATTTTTACCCCTATACTATCTAATACTTACCTTAAATGCAATTTAATATTATGCGTTGTAATGGTATGCGTTGTAAAGGTAGTATGCGTTGTAATGGAAATGCGTTGTAAAGGTAGTTTTTAAAAATGCATTGTAGTGTCCTGCGTTGTAATGTCATGCGTTGTAATGGATTGTGCGTTGTAAAAAATGCGTTGTAAGTGCATGCGTTGTAAAAGTGTGCGTTGTAACGACATACATCCGTGATTGGCCAGTAAGTGGCTGTACAGGTGGGAGTGATCTTACTAACTGGGCCCTAACATTGGAGCAGGTGGGGCTTAACACTCCTGTTACCACCAGGAACTTGGGATGCAGCTCGGCACCTGGGGACAGATGGGGGAGGCCCTGGAGCTCTAAGTCTTGGCGCTGGACTGAAGAATAGGAGCCCGAAGGGGCAGGGGGGAGGCCTTGATGATACACTTGGCATGGCTTGGCCTGGGGTCCCCTGGTGGCTCCTCTACCTATGTGTGATAAGGACAGGCCTGGTAAGGAACGTTATTTTATTTTATTGTTTTCATTGGCATTTGGGATATGAACAGAACAACAACAGAAGATGGAGGGGGACACAATGGAGAAGGGAGGAAAGGGTTAGAGGTGGACGGGAGGAAGGACAGGCGGGAGAACATGCCATGATTACACAATCCAGATGAAAAAAGCAGGAATATTAAGCCACACATATTGTCAAATAAAAGCACTTCATGAGGCACAGGCCCAGGTGGTAGGGGAAAAATAAAGCAAGGCACAAAGGAAGGATTACAATGGCATAATGTGAAAGGAATATTTGGAATGCCCATTAAAACCCTGTAATCAAGGCACTAATGGTTCACAAGTAGCACTTTGTGAAAAAACAAGCACTACCGTGATGCATTCAACCTTCACACATCCCCATTGTATATCATCCTCTGTTGTAACTACCACTGATGAAGTGGAGTCCCTGGTGCAAAGAAAAGCAGCAAAAGGATCCCATATATGCCTGGCGCTGGAACGCAGTGGCATAAGTTTTCCAAGTTAGACAATTTTTCCTGGCAGTATGCCACATCATTCAATCACGCTTTGTGGGATGGGATGGGCTTTCTGTCCAAATGTATGGTGCCCCAGCACTGAGCCAGAGAAGTAGCATGCCAGTAAGTAAGGTGGTGACAAGAACTGGGAGTGTCTTTAACGTAACCTAAGAGGAACACCAAAGAGGTGAAGGGAGGTGAGTGTTCAGTGATCGTGTGGATGGGGGCAAAAACCTCCGTCCAGAAGGGTGATACCTCCGGACATTGCAAGGCAAAGTAAAAAAAGGAGGCAGATTGAAAATTGTACCGCAGACAGCACAAACCTGGAGCCAGCCCCATTTTAAAAAGCTGCAATGGAGTGCGGTAGAGGAGATGTAGGAATTTAAGGTGGATGTGCCGGAGCCTATAATTAGGGGAAAGCAGCTCTAATTGGCCGCAGTGGAAGGACATCCATGCATCTGATAGAGCCATAGAGATATCTTCCTTCCAAGCCACTCAAGCCCGCAGGGATGCGACTGGAGAGGAGCATTGCATTTTAGTGTAGAGGCAAGTAACCGGTTTGTGAGGAGACGGTGAAGTGAGGAGGTGATTGAGAGCCAAAAGGGGTGGTGGAGGGTGGGGAAGGTATCATGCACAGTGCAACAGGTGCCACATAGTTGGTAAAACAGGAGGATATCGGTGAAATATGAGGGGTGAAGGGAAAGCAGCATCAAACGGTGGGATGAACTGTTCTTCAGGATAGAGGTCAGAAAACAGTCAGATGCCATGTTTGTGAGTGAAAGCAATATGGCCCTTGTCTGTGAATAAAGATAGCCTGGGGCTGTTGGCCAATGGGATGGAGAGAGCATAAAGAAGTGTCATCCCTGCTCTCTTCCACAAACTCTCTCAAGCTGAGCGCAGACATTCAATAGTGTTCATTTTCTGACTTAGGAGCTTTGTATGGTAAGTATACAATGATTAATAGGGGCCGTAGAGTGGCTCTATCCATTTCAACTCCAGTGTGTGGTAGAAACAGGGTGAGATATAGCCATTAGTAGAGAAATTTGGTCCGGGCACATAGCGCATGTAATATCATGTCCGGCACCCCCGTCTGCCTGCGCGAGTGGGAAGATAAGGCGCTCCCAGGAAACCTGCGGCTGTCTACCCACCCATGTTAGAGTCACCAAGGTGGATCATAAGTGCCTGAGGAATTGTGATGTGAATGTACGAAAAGGTATTGGAACTTGGGAGGGATGACCATCTTCACGGTTGCAAACGGCCAGCTAAAGAGAGCTGCAAGTTGGACCACTTAGGTATTCTGTCAACCTGCCAGGTCGAAGCATGACCATAAATTACAAGCCATAGTTTTTCTGGATCATGGTTCAGCCCTATCACCCAAGTAATGCACTGGTTATCTGCCTACTTCAAGGTATATTCAGTGGGGAAGGGGTGTGTATTGTCTGTGAAAAGGAAAAGTATGGATTTGGTCCAGTTCACCTGGATACCAGAATACCCTCTGTACCGCACAACCTCGCCTATAAATGGGGCCAGATTGTCGCCTGGATTACATGGAGTGGATGAGTCTGAGCTTTTTGAAGATAAACACAGGAAAGATTAAAGTGATCGAGTTTGGAAACGGGACATCATCATTATGGAACAAGTCCTGGTGGCTGCTAGAGGCTGGGGAATGCCCGCATCCTGTCAGGAAGGTTAGGCATCTCTGAATTATTTTCGATGATAAACTTAACATGTCAGCACAGGTCATCAGCTTAACTTCTGACTGTTTTTTCCTGCTAAAGACCCTTCGCAAAATCTTTCCTTTCATCCCCCCCAAACTACAGGAGACGGTTATGGCGGCCCTTTTTTTGTCCAAATTAGACTATTGCAATGCGTTGTTTTTGGGCATCGATAAACACCAGATTAACAAATTGCAATCGTTGCAGAATTCAGCTGCACAATTCATTCTAAAGCTCCCTAAGGGTCACCCTACGTTGCATGGAATAAGAGCACTACATTGGCTCCCCGTGCGGCAGAGAATCGAATTCAAGGCACTCTGCCTGGTGCACAAGGCACAATATGTGGGGGGCTCAGATGATTGTCAGGAAATGTTCAGCCCCTATATTCCTTCTCAAAACCTATGATTGGCCAGTCTTGGCCTGATCTGCACCCCCAAGTTCCGAAGGGCCAGTTGGGGTGGCCGATCCCTGTCCTGCTGGGTGGCAAAACTGTGGTATAAGCTGCCAGCAGCACTGAGACTACAACCCAACCTTTTAGTTTTTAGGAAGGCCTTGAAAACCCGGCTGTTTACTCCTGAGTAGATTTAGCACAGCCCCTGCTTTAGCCTAAACTCATCAGTGCCAAGACGCCTTGGCATTCGAACGCTTAATAAGCCCCATATCATCATCATCATCAACATGCATATCGGGTGATGTCGTCTGCCTACATTAAGTCCACCAGGCATCTTGTAGAGAGAGGCCAATACACCTGTTCAAATGGGGCTGCTGACATCTCACTGCTAGGGTTTCCATCGCAATGGTGAAAATGAATGGTGATAGCGGACACCCCTGCCTTGTGCCTCACTCAACTGGGAAGGGATCGGATGTGATCCCATTAAGGCGCACACGGTCAGTTAGAAGTGTGTTTAGGAGACACATTACTTTGATAAAGCGTAGGCTCAAACTAAGCCACGCCAGCAGAGGAAAGAGATATGCCCATTCCAAAGAGTCAAATGCTTTAGTGGTATCAAGTAAAGCTGCTACAATTGATACATGGGGTTTAAGGTCATGCATGGCTGCTAAGATGGTACGGAGGTTATGTGACATGAAGTGGACCGGAAAAAAAGCCTGACTGATCAAGCCACATGATCATGGACAAGAGGGGCCATAAACGATTGGCCAACACCTTAGCAAATATTTTATTGTTGAGATTAATGAAGGAAAGAGGTCTGTACGAGTCACAATGATCAGCAGGTTTGCCCAGTTTGAGGAGTGTGATATCTGCTTCCTGTAACAAGGGCAACAGAGAGCCTGTAGTCAGGGAGACTTGGAACATTTCTAGCAAGTGTAGGATAGCAGGGAGGCAAACTCCTTCTAAAAGGTGTTGGTGTGCCCATGAAGACCAGACACCTTGTCTCCAGGAAGCCCACTTATAACCTGCTCTATCTTTTCCTTAGTGATGGAGGAGTCTCAAGAAGCATGGTGGGCCTTGTCTAGCCAAAGAAGTTGTATGGTGCCGAAGTGCTCATAAAATTGGGCATGAAAAGAGGACATCACATTCAATAGCTCCAGGGTGGAGGATACAGAGGTAGATTAGGAGTCAAGGAGTTTATCTATATAGTTGGATGTGCGCGGTTACCTCAGCAGACCCGGAAAGGTTCTGCCCGACCTGTCATCCTTTCCATACCGTCTAGCCTGGGCGTCACTATGCAGGAAGTGAGTCCCCTTGTGGACTTCCTTTTCAAACTCTGACATCTTGTCATGGATATAGGACAGCATGGCCGTGCCCTTGGTTTGGAAATAATGCTGCTTGTGATGCAGGCACCTCATATTATGACTTTGAAAGCCTCCCAGAGCACAGAAAGCAATTTGACCAAACCTGCATTTGGACCATGATTTTTTTTTACAGAGTTTCTCCCGAAATACTGTATCCCGCATCACTCCCACCCGTAGGTGGCAAGTAAAGGCCATGTTGGTCACCTGGGGGATTTGAAGTGTCAATAGGACCGGGACATGGTCCAAGAGGGTGCGTGGCAAGTGGGATACCCTGGACAACCAAGTCTGGACATCCTTGGAGACCACCCAAACATCCAGCCTAGACCAGGCATTGTGAAATACCAAGATGCAGGTGCCCTCATGCATGTGGGGTTGTGACAGGCACCACACATCCTGGAAGCAACTGTCTTGTATTATCAGGTTTAGTATCTAAGAAGCATGGGGGTGTAAGCATCTGGAGGTACCAAAATGGTTCAGCCGGTCATCTAACACAGTGTTTAATTCGTAGCCCTACAGGTTAGCGCGAGTCCCTGTTCTGGAAGTCTTCGCCCAAATATATGAGAAAAACGAAGGGTTATCATTAGTAGGCCCATAGATGGCTGCCAGTGCAAGGAGCCCACTAAGATGATATATCGACCGTCCGTATCTATAAGTGAGTGTGACAATTGCCAGGGAGCCCTCTATGCAGCAGGATCGACCCACTTCTTGCATAAATGCAGTAGGCATAAGAGTAGGAATCATCGCACCACTGGAAGTGCAAAGCAGAGTACGAGGAATTGTGCATGTGGGTCTCCCATAGGAAGCAAATGTCAATATTGATATTGTGTGGGTTGAGATAAGCGTGAACAGAGCAGCGGCCTGTGCAGGTAGGAGCAGTGGTGCAGTGGGGCCGGGTGGGGGGGATTAAATAAATAATTAATTTTTCCTCACCATCATCTGACGAAATCCACCCCCACCGGACCCACCACTCTTACCTGCACAGGCCATGGCTGCATGAACAAGGCATGCTTTTCTATGATCATTAGGCTCCGATTGTTCGAAGTATTGCAGTTTAGGATGGCCATGGCCTCTGCAAGGGAAAGGGGTGAACTTGCAGTGCGTGTGCAGTGTGACAAGAAGAGACCGTAGCGGTACGTGAGAAAAAAGATAAAAACAAGACAACAAGCAAACTCAGGAAAGTATTGAGTTACCTCCACAGGCATCACATAGACTTGGCGCTAATTCAGGAGACCCATCTCCCCCTTACTAGTAAAATGTTATTGACGAAGGGGCTGGAGGGTAACAGCGTGGCGGCGGGCTTTACGTCACATTCCAGGGGGGTGGTCACATGGGTAAACCCACGATCGAAACTGCGATTGACGTTGTTGACCGCCGACCCGGACGGGCGATACTTAATCGCGCGGTGCGTTGGGAAGGGACATGACCTAATTGTAGTCAATGTGTATGGCCCCAATTACGATGCTCCGGAGTTCTACGGCGCGCTGGCGACACAGTGCAGGCAATACGCGCACGCTGGCATGGTGTGGGGAGGTGACTTTAACTTTACATTCAACCCGGACTTGGACCGCTCCTTGGGGCGGGTGCGCCATCCGGCGGCTGCCGCCTTGCATATGCGGGCAGAACTAACTAGACTTGATATGATGGATATCTGGAGACACCGGCACCCAGGTAAAGGGGGATTCACGCATTACTCAACGTTTCATGACGTGCACACCAGAATAGACTATTGGTTAATGTCGCGGTCTCTGCTTGCGGTCGTCAGGGGGTGCGAGATATTACCGCGCACTCTGTCGGACCACTCCCCCCTCCCTTTGGTGCTGGCTGCCCCGCTCCGACGAGTTCCGCCGTTCACGTGGAGGCTACCGCCTTACTCACTATTAGACGAAGTGTTTCGGGGGGAATTGGCGGCAGACATAGAATCCTTCTTCGAGTTAAAATCAGGTTCAGTCCAGAGTTTTCAAACGGTGTGGGACTCGTTTAAAGCTTATATTCGCGGTGTAGCTATGTCAAAGCATTCTGGGGTGCTTAAATCCATACGGCAGCGGCTGGGGATCCTGGAGACGCAACTTGGGCGGTTGGAGGAGAGTCAAAGGGTTTCCGCGGATCCCGAGATAGTAGAGCAGATTCAGAGCCTGGTCTCCGAATTCAATAGTGAAGCGGACCGAGAGGTGAAGCATACAAGAAAGTATGCCACGGCCCGTACCTACAGGGAAGGCGAGCGCCCGGGCTCCTTACTTGCGGGGATACTCCGAAACGCTAGGCGACCCCTGGTCATCGACGAACTTGTCACGGCTGCGGGCGATGTGATTACCGACGAGACGGGGATTATAGACGAATTCAGGACCTATTATACTGGACTGTATCAGTCTAAGTCCTCCAAAATGGAGGAGGAAATAGAAGACTACCTCAGTTACATTAAAATGCCCTTTCTGACTAACTCACAGAGGGAGTTCCTGGCGCTGCCTATACAAAAGGACGAGATCCTGGAGGCTCTGGGGAGTATGAGAGCGGGCACCGCCCCGGGAGTGGACGGGCTGACGGTGGCCTTTTATAAGGCCTTTCAGGATCAGCTCCTCCCGCACCTTATGACTCTCTTTGATGATATATGTCTGGAGGGTTGCATGCCTGACACGATGCGAGAGGCTCTGTTGGTTACTATCTTAAAGCCCGGGAAACCCTCTAATCTGTGCGGTTCCTATCGGCCACTCTCCCTGATAAACGTTGACGCCAAGCTAAACGCTAAGGTCCTGGCCACGCGCTTAGCACTGCTGGTGCCGGAGCTCGTGGCGCCGGAGCAGACAGGCTTTGTCCCATCCAGGAACCTCACATATAATATCCGCACAGTTCTTGGGGTCATGCAACATGTGCACCCAGAGAGCAAGGCCTTAGCGCTTTTTCTGGATATGGAGAAAGCATTCGATTCTGTGGAATGGCCGTTTATGGTGAGGGTATTGAGGAAACTTGGACTGGGAGAGCCTTTTCTGCAGATGCTGGGAGCATTGTACTTTAGACCTACTGCTCGCCTACGTCTTGGCGACCGAGTCACGGAGGCATTTGAGATCTCCAGGGGAGACTAGGCAGGGTTGCCCTCTTTCCCCACTCCTATATGCGCTGGTAGCGGAACCTTTGGCGTGCGCAATAAGAGAATATCACAGATTTGAGGGCATTAATTTTCCCTCCTATAAGATTGGTATTTCTACCTATGCGGATGATACGTTGTTGTATATCCGCGACCCGGAGGTGGTCCGGTTTCGGTTTGGGGCACTGTCGGGCCTCAAAGTAAACTGGAACAAATCACTAGCATTCCCGTTGACTCCGGCTACCTTGCCGTTCCCGATGGAATATCCCTTACAGTGGACAACGGACTCAATCCGTTACTTGGGGATTCGGCTCCACAAGGACCCGGATGTATTGCTGAGGGAAAACTACGGAGCAGCATACTCCAAACTCGTAGACGATGTTGAGGGGTGGATTAGGCTCCCTTTGTCGCTGATGGGCAGAATAGCTGTCATGAAGATGGTCGTCCTACCACGATTTCTGTTCCTCTTTAACAACATCCCTATAGTGCTCTCTAAGGCCTTCTTTGCACAGTTGACTCAGACCCTGGTTCGGCTGGCTTGGGGTGGTAAACAACCTAGAGTCCAGTGGAAAGTGTTGACGCTTCCCTATGAGATGGGAGGATTCGGAGCCTCGGATCTGGAAAGATACTACAGAGTGGCGCAGGCGTCCCACCTGCATATGTGGATACATGCCCGTCCAGATGTCCCGCATGTGCTACTAGAGCGCCTGTTCGCGGACCCGCTCCCCCTCCCAGCGACGGTCTTCCAACCGGTGGATCGTAGAGTGGGACTGTTGGATTCACTTAGAGCCACAAACCACGCATGGCATGCGTTAATGAGGGCGCAAGGCCGAGAACTATTGTATTCCCCGTTGATGCGGGTGGAGTGGGCGGTGTGGCTCCCCCCCCCCCTGCGGGAAGCGGGAGTGCTGCAGGCGCTGAGCGACTTGGGAGTTGTTAAGATTGCGGATTTGTTCCGGGACGGAGTGGTCAAAACGCTGGAGAGTATTGGCTCAACTCGGCCCGAGATCACATTACTCCAGCGCTTTCAATTCCATAGGGTCCGCAGTGCGCTGTTCGCTCTGTTGGGGCCGGGCATGGCGGAGCCCCCGGAAATCCCGGAATTTACCTATGTTATCAAAACTGCGACACCGTCCAAACTAGTTTCGACCCTCAAAAAACTCGGTGATCAGCACAGTGCGCACCAGGGCTCCGCAGCAAGATGAAACTGGCAGACCGACCTAGAAATGGACATCTCGGATGAGATGTGGAAGTACTGCTGCGCTAGCACCAAAACGGTTTCCTTAAATGGTCGGCACCGGCTGGTACATTTTAAGTTCTTGCAGCGGGTCTATTACACCCCTGAAAGACTGTATCGGTACGGGTTGCGCCCCACGGCGGAGTGCGAGCGCTGTCATATCCCGGTGGCTGACTTCCTGCACATGGCCTGGCTCTGCCCAGGTGTGGCCCGGTTCTGGAAGGCGGTGTTTCGGGAATTG
Source organism: Triturus cristatus (assembly GCF_964204655.1). Classification (NCBI taxonomy): domain Eukaryota; kingdom Metazoa; phylum Chordata; class Amphibia; order Caudata; family Salamandridae; genus Triturus; species Triturus cristatus. The sequence goes on along the minus strand of NC_140582.1, from coordinate 149,063,434 downwards.
AGCCGGATACTGGAAACGGAGATCCAACCTAACCCGGCATTGACGTTGTTGGGCTATTCCAGGCCCCTCCCGTTGGCACTGCGACGTCTGACAGATATGGCGTTCTTGATCGCGTGGCGTGTCGTGGCGGCATGCTGGATGAGGGGGCTGCTCCCTACTAAGAAACAATGGGCCAGAGACATGCTGTACTGCAGCACGCAGGCGGAGACGTATAGCGAATTGTTACCCCCGAAGGGGCGTCCCACAAACTTTTGGGCGCTGTATAGAACGTACCTGAGCGCCAGAGACTCTGAGACGGTTGGTAGGGGGGAGACGCAGAGCGAAGACCCTGGTACTCACAGGGGGATGTAGGGAGGCGCGACACAAGAACGGGACCCCGTTGTAGCATGATGGTGTGTGATGCCGGAGCTTTGCCTGGGATGGATGCTGGTTGGTGGAGGGGGCGAGGGGGAGCTCCTCGGTTGCGGCTGGCGCCTCTTAGGTGAGGTCATGTGGGGTGTGAATGTGGGTTGCTGGGTTGAGAACGGCCTGACAACGGAAGACGCAGAGGCTGGCCAGTACTGGCTACTAGACTTGCGGAAGCGTGTCCATGCAGAAGGAACGTGGATGGAGATAGCGAATGTGTGGTGGGTGGGGTGGGTGGGTGGGAGTTAAGATATGGTTACAAAACTCAGGAACTAGACCAGGTTCATGGGAGAGAGGGGACGGCACTAGGCATGACATATGGATGCGCCGGGCAGTAGTATGGACTGGGGACTACTACACCTTCCATTCTCAGGAGTCATTCAGTCTGGACAATAGTGTGCGATGTTATTATTGCAACGCCGCCGGTCCTCCGGGATGTCGGCTGAATGGCCGTGTAAGAGATGCTGGTTCCGTTCTGATGGTCTGTAGGGGCATCCCATTGCAATGGGTACCCGCGGCGATCTGATTTCTTCATTTACTATGTCTCAATAAAGGTTTTTAAAAAAAAACGAAAAAAAAAACAAGACAACAAAACCATGATACAACAATCCCAACCCTGACCACCCATCACCCACACTAACCCCAAAACTAGGTTGAGACACCCAATCCCACCTGTCACCCAGCAATATATTCCCAAAAAAAGAACAAGGTAGGAATCATCCCTGGGGGCGGGGAGACACCAGATGTACATCTCTCCCATTGGTGGCAGGCTGGCTAAACTAGGAGTTATAGGGGGCAAATGATAAAGATGTTATAAGTAAACAGATAAAGCACAGGGAGCAGGTGTGAGGCCCCCTGCATGTATTAAACAAGTAATAGTTATGAAGGAACAAGCCCCTCAATACTTGCATGTAGCACATAGGATGACGATGGTCCGAGGCAGCCACAGTTCAATCATTGTTGCTGAGGTGGGTCTCCTCAGTGGTGCTGGGCAATTACCAGGGAGATCTGTGGTCTTAGATTGCATATTTGGCAAATTACAGAGTATATTTTGTGTCCATAAAGAAGCGATTCTTCCCTTGAAAGAGACCCTCAGTTTGGCCCTATACAGGAGGGCGTAGGGTATGTCTGCCTTTTGAATATGTTTCTTGGCAGGCAGAAAGTCGTGGCAAGCTGCTTGAACTGCCAATGTAAAGTCTGAGTAAAAGGAGAGGTGGTTGTCCTGGTATTGTATCATGCCACGCTCCCTCTCCAGCCATAGGACCGCATCATGGTCTCCATAGTTGAACAGCCAGACAACTATGGGGCAATTGGTTGCACCGGGTGGAGTTCGAGGTCGAAGTGAGCGATGGGCATGCTCAACTATAAAGACTGCGAACAGATCCTCGCCAAACAAGCCCCACAATAAGGTCACAACAAAGTTTTCCATTTTGGATATCGAGGTGAATACAGAAATTTCTGTTATCTGGAGGTTGCTGCATCTTGATCTTGCCCCCAAATCCTCATTTTTGGCTTTGATGAGATCGAGAACTTTGTCCATGTGCAACAGGTGTTCCCTGGAGACAGCCTGAAGGTCCAGTCTGGTTTCTTGCTTGTCAACACACTGTTTGGCGTTATCCAATTAATTGGTAAGCAAATCAAGTATGCCATCTATTGTTTTCAGACTTTACTTCATGTCCATGAGTAGCATTCTTCGGTCCAGTTCCTGGATGCTGTCATCCTCTGGGCAGTGGGCTCAGAGCTCTAGCCCTGCTGTGCCTGGCGGGTAAGTCATCTGCTCTCAAAGGATAGTTTAGATTGTTTGGCCTGCATGTTCCCATGGTGAGGGCAGCACAGACAAATGATGAAGGTAATCAAGTAGCGTGGACTGTGAAATGGAGCGTCGTGAACCTAGCCGCAGGCAGGGGCATCCAAAGCGAGCGGTCTCCATCTGCAATGGATGAGCATCTAGGGGCATGTGGTGAAGCCCAGGAGAAAAGTTGGCGGTGCCCCATCATGCTTTGGGAGGATGAATGCATGAGGGGGCACAAGCAGGCACAAGCATGCTCAGTCACTGGGATCAGGGTCAGACCAGGAAGTCTGTGCAGGCAGCAGATGAGGGTGCAAAGTCCTATGTTCACAAAAGAAATCACCCAGGACTCAGAATGAAAGGACTGCCCAGAAGTGACGATCCAGTGCACCCCGACACACAGGAATGCAAAGCGATGAATCAGGAGGAAGCAGAGGGATGGATCAGGTCGGGATTGGCCAAGACGATGGTGTGCTACAGATGGGGATAAGGGGAAGACTGCAGTTCAACAAGGTCCAGGGTCCACTAGGCTAATCCCAATGAATTGGTGAACTTCGTCTCCAGGTGGTTTATGTGGGAAGTGTGGCAACTCTGCGGCGAGAGGATCAGTCTACAATTGGTCACATGGTGAGTAGAAAGACCACATCCAGGTGACAGTCACAAGGAATGACAGGGAGTAGCAGACACTCCACTCCCCACAGTGCCCAGGAGCCGCAGTGGCGGGGTCTGCTCATACACAAGGCGGTGGCCAGCACGGGAACAGGTGCGGGATGATGTAGATGTGCCGGCAGTGTAAGCCGTTAGAAGAATGAGGGGCTGCAGACCAACACACCAGCTCAGTCGTAGGGGACATTCAACTATATATACGCACAGGTCTACCCTCTGGCTGAGGCAGTTACTCTAGGCCACACACAGGCCTCAGGAGCAATGCAGATGCAGGTCCAAGTCACGGTTCACAGCAGGCTGCTGAAGCAATCAATCACAGCGCTGTCTGATCACAGTGTGGCCCCGGCTTGGGGAACCAGCAGCAGTCAGATGCCCGCACCCCAGGTTGCCCAGGGGTGCACCACACAGACCAGCCAATAGACAGCAGCGCTGGCAGATACCTGGCAAGATGGTAGCAGCCCAAATGGGCCTTGCAGGCCCCTCAGTTAAGCAGCGTTGGATGCCACACCACTCTGACCTCAGTTAGTACGGGCTGCAATACCAGTGTTATGGAACCCAGGCCCGAGCAGGTGCCAATGTTCCCTCTGCAGCAAATTGCCACGTCTCGGGTGATCCCCCAGAGCATGGAGGATGACCGCCAGGAGCCCACAGTTGCAAGGGACCTCCGCCAACGGCCACATGCCAAGTCACCAGGGGCAGCCGTCCCCAATCAACTCCTGCGTATGTGGCTGGTGGCGCCGGGGCACGCACAGGCAGCCCCAAGCCTCTACACCACACTCTTAGGGGGTAAAATGAAGGGCCTAAGGGGTACAGGCAGGGGCCTGGGTGTAAAGAGACCCCGTGCAGGTGTTAGCAGGCGAAAGAGATCCATGATTTTGGCGGCTAAGTGGTGAATTCGAAGTCAGGCCAGCAGAGCCCTCTAGGGAGTGGCCATCTTGCTGCCTAGTGAAGCCACTCCCCATGGTAAGGATCACTAGCCCCTCCTGCACATAACGCGGCCCTGGCGAGCCAAGAACTGTGACTGGGAGGCCTGTAGTTGGCAGTTGCTGCCTATCGGTGGACCTGGGTTTCCGGGCTTGGCCTTACCTCTCTGAGGCCTGGAGACACACTGAAGAGTCATCAGTCTTTCCCTTGAGCATGGCATAAGGCACAACATTGCTCAAGTGAGTTAGGATTGTGGCCCCCTCAGTGACCGCTCAATCAGATTGTGACTCTAATTTTGGGGGGAGCTCTGCTGCCTCAGTTTGGCTGACCAGGGCCTGTGGTAAGCGGCAATTGTTTGGCCTGAGAATAGATTCAGACTGCTGGGGAGTGACTCTGCAGTGTGAGTAGCCTACGGGACTGTGCAGGAAAACGTCACAGTGGGCAAACCTAGGGTACAAGATACTGGCACTACTATGGGATTGCAAGGGACCAACACGGCAGACGAATTGCCACCTGGGAGTGGTGCAGAGTGAGTGCCTGCTGCCCTTCAGCGGACTCTGGACAAAATCCCGGCTGCCATTGTGTACTCCAAAGCCTCCCTGCAGATGCAGATAGGCAGTGTCTCAGAGGAACTGGGCCTTTTTCAGGCTGACCATTGTAAACTTGTGGATACAATCAAGGAGACAGGGGTGGTAGCTGAGGAGCTCAGGCTGACAAGGCAGTCTTTGTGGCGGCAAATGATGAACCTTACTAAATGTGTGAAAATTCTGGATGGTACTGTGGAGGATGCTGAGGGCTGCAATTGGCGCAACAGCGTTTGGATTGTAGGGCTGCTCAAGAGAACGGAGGATAACAACATGATTACATGCCTGGAAAACTTGATCAAAACTCAGGTTGGGCCTAAAGAACTTCCCCTCCTTCTTCGCCCTCGACCATGCACACAGAGTTCCTGCGAGGCCCCTGCTCTAGGTCATAGGATGCTAGACTACCACGATCAGAACATCTTGCTTCAGAAAGCCAACACTAGTGAACGCTTTCGAGTAGACAATGCACCGGGGACCTTCTTCCCTGATTTCATTGCAGCAGTGCAGGCTAAAAGAGCTTCCTTTCTGAAGGTTAAGTGAGAACTGAGGGAAGTCGGCCTCCGCTATTCTTTCCTGTTTCCTGCTAAACTGAATGTTTTATTGGATGGAACTGCGCACATTTTCCTGAATCCCACCGACTCCTGGGAGTGGATGGACAAGTACCTGGCAGAGGGCACAAAAGGAAATGAACAGAAGCAATCACCACCGCCACGCAAACACCAGAGGAGGAAGTGTCAGGATCAGTCTAATGCGAGCCATGTACCCGGTCTGACAAATGCCAAGGTGGGGAGGTACAGAGCGGCGGCCCTATTGGCAGCAACGGGTCTTGCCCCTGAGCACAGTTCAGACTCAGACACCGGGATTCACTCTGACAGACACTATTTATACATTACCTTGGATGAAACTTCAGTGTGTAAGGAGTCACTCTGGAGGTAGCAGATGACCTGCTTTGAATACGTACTGGCAAGCTAGTGAGACAAACAGGCAGGAGGGCAGTAACACATGTCGGATTATGAGGTACCTTTATGCCATGGGACTTTAATATACTTCTGAGTGACTGTAAGGAGATTCTTCAGCCTGTGAGCTGCAAGATTCTGACGCTCCTACCATGCTGTCATTATTTCTATTCTCCTTAGCATGATTCATGTTATTTGTTTGGGGGACCCTGGCCTTCTGCCGCTGTCTGGGCTCCCTGGGGGGCTTTGTGTGCTCTCTCGCCACATTATTAGTGCATGTGAGATATGGATGGCTGGGTGTGGGTGCATTGGGCAGGCGCGGACACTGGTGTGCACTGTTTAAGCAGATTACCCACCCCGACACACACACATATCTACACTGATCAGTGGGTAATGGTTTTATACTATATGTATTTTTCTTCATGCCTGAGTTTGGGCGGTTTTCTGTTGCAAGACTGCTGTGGAGGGTGGGATTTGGGGATTTGTCTTTCTGTTATGAGGGCACCAGAGTTTATGATGTCATTTTCCAGGCATTGTGGAATGTGAGGGGGGGGCAAACCAGCTTACACCACATGCCTATAATTGCAACACACGCTGAGTTTAAAATATTGACCTGGAACATTACAGACATGGGAACGGAGGCCCATGGGCACAAGATATGTATGTTCCTCAAGCGCAGGGCAGAACACATAGCTCTTTTGCAGGAGACACACCTCACCTCTATGGTAATGCAGCACCTCCAGAGGTGTTGGATGGTCAGATATACACTACAGGGTATTCCGCATATGCTCATGGTGCCTTGATCTGGATCTGGGTCTGGGCAGGCATCCCCTTTGAGGCCACACAAGTCCGACTAGATAGAGACAGTAGATATGTTTTCGTAGCTGGGAAGCTGGATGTTAAACTCCTGCCACTCGGATGTGTGTATGCTCCTAATCAGGATCAACTGCCATTTATAACCAACTTGTTGGCACAGTTGGGTTTTCTTCCTCAAAGAGACGTGATCATTAGAGGAGGCTTTAATGGTGTGGTGGACACCAGCAGTTGGTGACTGTTACGAGGCCTCCACTTTGTTGCCACTGGAGGTCCATGTTGAAACACATAGCTTGCCCCCTAAGCCGCTTCTCAACTATCAGGTATGTCTGGAGACCTGGGGTGGAAAAACTCAGGATGCATACCGTCTAACATTTACTGCTGTCCTGGGAAAGAGTAGACATCTGGTTAAATAGTTGTATGGTGCCCTCAATGGGATGGTGTTGGAAAATCTGAGTGCCCTCAGACAAAAAAAGGGGAGGGTGTGTTGGGCAGAGCTGTTACAGACTGGGAATGGGTGAAGATATAGGCTTACCGATAAAAAGTTTCCTGGAACACCTGGTTTAAAGTCATTCAATTAAATTATCTCCACCAGACCCAACTCACCAAGAATAAATTGACTGCAATATATTGCCGGGAGCCCAAGCGCTACCCTCCCTGCACAATAGTGGAGGCAGATTTGTGTCAGATGACCTCGTCCTGTGCTCATGTACAAGAGTTTTGGACTACAGTAGTGCAAAAGATGAATGTGACATTGAACCAGGATGTTCTGTGCACCTCGGAGGTGTTCCTGTTGGGTTTATGTCCCCACCCAATACCCAAGAAAGTGGGAAACTGCTTCCTAAACTTAGCCTTTATGTAAGCCAAGAGGCAGATTACGTGGTGGGGAAAACTGCGGTAAGACCAGTAATAGCATGATGGGTGGGAACAGTCAGAGAAAGAGTCCAGGCGGATGATCAAGCATTCCATATGGAGGATACACAGGGATGTGGAGGAGGCCCAAAGTTTCAATTCTTCCAGGATTAGTCCTGCATAGTACTTGGTGTCATTGTCAATGAGGATGACAAGACAAACGTTTTTCACATCACCTGCTTATAAATTGGTGAAATTATTGAGCCTTTCCATAATCCTGGGATTCTTCCACTAGCCATGATCTGAGTGAACATTGGTTCCAGAATGTTGGACCAGTACTGAGGATTTTTCTGATAAAGAATAAGAGGAATCCTGTTTGGTCCAGGGGCTCCTTCCAGCCTTCCTTTTCCAATTAGCGTCTTTATCTGTATTGTTGTTACTTTGGATAGTTCCTTGAGTGACTTATGTTGTTCTTTGTTTTCAGATGCTGTTTTACCTGCCTCTGAATTGTTTTTAGTGTTTCTGAGTTCTGATTGTGCTTTGTTGCCCAGCGTGGGTCGAGGTTCTATTCCTTGTTCTTTTCTCTTGTGGCCGGCGTAATTAAAGTTGTCGTAGAGATAGGTGACCCAGTCTTCCTCCGGAAGGTTGGAATCTTTTGTCGGTTGGGAATCGCATTGCAAGGTGTTTATTGTCCGCCAGAATTTTGCGCTGTTCTTACTTTTTGCATTGTGGAGTAATTTTGCCCACATTGTTTCATTGTCTTGCATTCTGGTGGCCCATTTTACCTTTTTTAGGCTGCCCTTTAGGTTCCTCATTCTCCCTGAAGTCAGATCTCTTGTGGGGAGCTTCCTTATGGCTTGGTTGATGACAGTTTTTAGCATTTTTCTTTGAAGTGTTTTGAGATTGGATATTTGTTTGTTTGTTGGGATTCCGCTTCTGGCTTCTACATTGGTTGCAGATTTTTACCTGAGAATGGTGGTAAAGTTCTTCCAAGCCGCTATCGGATTCTTTATTAGGTTAAGGTCTTCGGAAAAGATGGATTTAGCTGACTCCAAGAGGTTCTCTGCTGAATCGATACTGCACTCAATCCTTTTGTTGTTGGTAGTGAATTCTGTGGCTATTGTTTTGTTTATGGTATGTTTTTGGGGGCCACAATTTAAAAAAAATCACTTCTTGAGGTAGGTGGTCACTCTGGTTCATTCCTTTAGTTGATAAGAATCAGGGGGCATATTAACAAGAAACAGGGAAAATTAACGCTAAGGGCGCTTAGCGTTAATTTTTTTAACGCCCGCTATCACTGGATAATATCGCCTGGTTATCGAGTTTTTAACGCTAACCGCCTAGGCGATAAAAAATCCAGCGATAGCAGCGTTTTGGGAGGTTATCGCTGGTAATGCAACGATGTTATGTTATGTTATGCTATTGACTTTTATAGAGCGCGAAAAATCGCATGTTAGCACCCTTTTTCTCTACGCTTCCCTTTACATCTCTAATGAGATGCAAAGTGGGCATTCCAGAGCAAAATAATAGGAGAAATGTGGCTAAGCAACATTTCTACTATTATCAAGCTTCACGCTAACCCTGTCAGAGACAAAAAAAGCAGCGCTAACCACGGTTAACGCTGCATAGGATAGGGATATCCTTGTTGATAGCCCATGGTGGACTTAGCCATGTAATCCACCTCCCATTGGATTACATGGCTAAGTCTGAAAATGAGCAGACGTAAAAAAGCAGCGTTAACCGTGGTTAGCGCTGCTTTTTTTGTCTCGAACAGGGTTAGCGTGAAGCTTGATAATAGTAGAAATGTCGCTTACCATGAGGCGCAGATGGAAGCCACCTGCAACTATTGAGTTGTCAGTCTCTTCCTCCTTGATGATTCTAGATAGCTCGTGATTAGTTGTTCGACCCCTTTAGTTTTATGTCTGGGATGCAGATAGATGTTTTTATTGATCCTAATTGTTGTTCTTACTGCTGGTAGCTCATTAGGCGCCAATATAGGTGTGTAGGTTGCCAAGCTTCCCTTTCGGTGGCCATATCTAGCTTCTTTCCATGCAAGGATGGAGGAGGGCTACTCGGTGCACCGGAAGCATGATGAAGCGGGTGCGGCTCGCTTCCGCATAGACGTCGCATCTGAACGCGAAAATGGCGGACGGACCCGATCGATCGCAGCTCCTCCAGCCCAGTGGGACATCTGTTTCCTTCTCCGAGCGGCTGCTTCTTATGAAGAAATCCATCTATATTCATCTGCTCAAGGTACCATTTGGTTGCGGATTGTAGCATTGTCCTCGGCGTTCGGTTCCGATATGCTGCCTGTACCTGCCTGACCCTATAATGGTGGCCGCATTCAAACCTCTTCTGCACTCATCTCGCTATATATTTCTGACTCGTGTGCAATACGGAGCACTAATGGACAGCGATCCTTCATTAGAGGCCCCCTGATCTGTTGCAACTTCTCAATTGCTCACTTTGGCTGTATTTGTTGAGGCAGCCGAGTGCTCTGCAGTCAAGATGGCACCAAACACTTGTTGAGACCACACTCTACATACTGCAGACTTTCCTGCAACAGCTGATGCACTTTGTTAGCAGGATACCATGAAGCTAATCCAGCGTTCCATCAAACCCCTGTGCCTTGTAGCTGCTCCTGAATTCGTAGTCATTGGCTGCGGCTACGCACCGCCCCTCTACATACATAACTCTTTCACTAATAGGGAACCTTTTTCCTTTGACATCGCAAGTGATCCCTCCCTATGTCCTCTGACCTGGGGGAAAGCTTGAAGACAAGGCGGAGGATGCCTCCCAGTAACACCGGGAGTGATGTCTTTCTTTGGAACTATGGCGATGCCCCCATGGCCTGAAAATAAAACAGTTTTTACTTACCGTGGGGCCCGAGTACCCTTTGACTGCTGCCCGGTGGAGCTGTCCTATGCAGCTATAGAGGAGTCTAGCTCTGAGTCTCCCCCTTGGCCGTCAGCTACCCAGCCGGACATCGGACATTGTTTTTCACGGTTCCTCAGGATTTTATCTGTCTCGTTCTTACTGCTTTGTTCCCCCTCGAGTACTTTCCCCCTTCAGGTCTTCTGGACTCTGTCTGCTTTCTGCTCCCCTGTTTAACTTTTCCCCCACTACCTTCCACTCCTCATAAGACGTGTGTCTTGGAAATGCTACTCGTTAATATCTTTTATTATTGTTTAAGATCACTTTTTTTCCTCCTAAGCATATACTGGTAACTGCAATTGTAAATGTAACTGATGTAACAATGTTCTGAAATTATGTCCATTCTCATGTAACGCCCTCCGATAACTCCGGGTCTAGCCAACTCTATATACAACTTTTCAAACAATCAAACAAACAAGGATGTGTTTGGAGATATGCCCCTGTAGATGTTTGCGTTTCTCTGCCCAAGTTTCTTGGAGAAGTATGAAGGTCATAGGACTGGAGGTAGAGCATTGTTTGTGGGTTTCTTTCTTTGTTAGGAAGTCTGCTGATGTTCCATATGCACATGTTGATAGGCTTTTGCTCTGCCTAATTACTCTGTTTATAGCATGATGGCTGTCATTGGGTGTTGGTCTTATTAATTATTCGTGTTATAAGGCTCCAGGTACTGCTGTTTGGTTCATCCGCTGGTTCTTTTCTCTTATCAAGGTTTTGTTCCTTTCTTTTGAGTGGTTGGAGTAAGACGCAGCCAGAGATGAGCTTCTTGCATCCCTTAATACAGAACCTGTTCCTTCTGTAGTCTGGTTGTAATTTGCTTTCCTAGTAGCAGTGGAGTTGAGTAGCCCGATTGACTGTGTGGGTATTTTCTTATCCCTGAGTGTTGGAAAATAATTCTTTCTTCCATTATCCTTTTTGTTATTTCCTTAGAGCCTTTCAGTCTTGTAGATCAGGCCTGGTATGATGCTGTGGCGTCTGTTGTGTTTCTGCAGCTATTTTCACTGTTGCCCCTCTCCCTGTGGGTTCCTCTGTGCTTCTTTGTCCCTGGGAGCGAGCCATTCACTTTTCCTGATCTCATATTTGTAGTTGTCTGGTTGAGCTCATTAAAGTTTGCTTTTATCCCGGTGGGCTTGTGATTCTGATTCTGGTTCTTTACTTCTAATGGTCTTTTGTAGGACCTCCAGTGCGTGCTTAGTGCTCTGCTTTGGGTTTTGCAGTCCTTCTCAAGCGCGTCCTTGAGAAGCTCAGATGCGCTTGGTCACGCTTGGTCTCAGCCGGAGGGGCTGCTGGTGCCAACCAGATGCCTAAGTTCTGCTGCTTCAACCCAAGGTGCATGCCTGGTGCCTAAAGAGGTCTCGGAAGTCCGCGTGATAGGAATTGTGGGGGTGCAACCAAGAACGTGGTGTCAGGAGGTGTGGGTGAGACCTCTTCGATGCGCAAATTGCACCGGCCTAATGCCAATCATCTCTGCACAACGGTGGGTACAGCAGCTCTAACGACGCCATCTCCCCTGCCAGTGACAGCTCTGCCCTTCCCTTAGCTGTGCCCCCTTCACTGCCTTCTCACACACTGGAGCTCTAGTGCACCACCTTCTTGCCTTAGCTTTCTCCACCATAGTCCTGGTGGTCCTCGCGGTCCTCGTGGCTCTCGATCCTTAGCCCCTCAGCTCCTCCTCAGCACAGCCGCTCTGTCTCTCTGCTCTGCCTCCCTGCTCTCTGCTCGCTTTGGTCAGGAGAGATCCTGGTGTTTGCCTGGTGTTTGCAGCAGCCCCCCTGTGGTCACGGCAGTGCAAGGAGGCCCCGGGATGTCTGCTGCACGGACCAGCCACCCACTAACCAGGCCTGGTCGAGCCCACAGCGGGGTGATGTTTGCGGTGATGCGGCTATGTGGGGCAGGCAGAACAGGGTAAGGTCCAGGTGCCCTGGAAACTACAGAGACTCCTCCAGTGGCCCCATGCAATGCAGGAGGGGTCTCAAAGGCTGGCAGGCCACACATACCCTCACCACCGGCCAGTAAAGAGGCTCCAGGCTGGCCGGAGGAAAATGGCAATGGCGGTCCTCATGGCAGCCGCAAAGGCAGGAGTGAGAGTGGAGCGGAGGGTCCGGGGAGCAGGAAGGATTCAGTACTTCTTAATGCAGCAGTATTTCTAAGCTTCCCTTCCACTTTCAGGAGGTGTGAACAGACTTCTAGAAACCAGGAGAGATTTTTTTGTTATTGTTGTAAAGGGTGGGGCAGAGCCACCAGGCATTGGGCCAAGCCCCACCCCCAAAATGGCTCAACAATCTTTCCGCTACCCAGGGGCAGATAGAACTTTATCTGCTCCTTAGGGGCAAAAAGCCCACCAGATACCAGGGAGGATTTTTTATTGCTAGAAGGGGTGGGTGTGGAACGGGTTGTATGATGGAACAATTAACTCCCTAACCCTGCATGCCTAAATGACGCGGTCTGAACAATGACCTCGTCTTAACAACACATTGCTTTACGACGAATGTCTTTACCACAAATTTTCATGGTAAAGGCCTGCATGGTAAAGGTGTATGCATGGCTAAGATCGCCACCGCCCTAAGGCACAAACCCTCCCCCTGTCCCCCTCTCACCCTGAGATGCAAATACCCCTACCCCCTCCAGAGCTGCATGCTGTACCCTCCCCCTGCTCTAATACCTAAAACCCTGTCCCTTAGCCCTATCCCTTAACCTGACCCTTTCCCCAGCCATAATGCCTAAAGCCCTCTCACTTAACCCTGTCCCTTAACCTGACACTGGCCAGCCTCGAGCCAGCCTTAAGATCTGGCCATCCCTCCCCTAAGCCCTAAAAACTACCCCAACTACTCATTCCCCTCCCTTGCCCTAACGCCTAATTTAAAACACTCCCCCAGCCCAAAAAACAACTATGACCCCTCAGCCCTGGAAAGTACCCATAACCCTTCAGCCCTGGAAACTACCCCTGACCCGCAGCCCTGAAAACTAGCCCCATCCCGAGCCCTGAAAAGTACCTCCAATACCCCAGCCCTGAAGACTATCCCTGAATCCCTAGCCCAGAAAACTACCCTAACACACACCCCAGCCCAGACAACTACCCTTAACCAACACCAGCCCACATAACTACCCCAACCCCCACCCACAAAACTACCCCAACCAACCCCCAGCCCACAAAACTACCCCAACCCACCCCAGCCCACAAAACTACCCTCAACTCACCCCCAGTCCCACTTAAATCAACCCCAAACAACAACACAACCACCTACCCCATCCCACAAAAGTGCCCTGACACCCCCCTGCCCCACTTACCTCTCTGCAGATCTCTTCCTGCTTCCATCCGTCTGCAAGACCTACCGCACAATGCCTTAACCACGCACATGCGTGGATAAAGCATATCCATGGTCAAGGCATGCACGGTAGTTTACAAAAATAAATATCTTTATTTAAACTCAACTTAAAACTTTAAACTTTAAACTTTATTTAAGTCCAAAACGACAAAAATCCAACATACAGGTAAGAAGATATGACTTTAGAACAGTTATTGTCAAAATAAAGGTTGTAGAAAACAAATAGCTCCCCCCGGGACTATAGCAACTTCATTACAGCAATAAATCCAAAGTAAAGCACCGATCGCAAGGAGCGTGGCGTCGGGCATGGAGTCACATGGACTCCCAAACAAACAGTACCTTAGAAACAAAGTCTATGACAATGCACGGCATCGTGGAGTTGAGGTTTCGGTGCCGAGGTAAAGACCAGCTCCCTAGATGCCAGAGGGAAGGCGAGGCATCATGTCCACGAGGAGGCGACCTGTCGAGTCCAGGACAGGGGAAGACGGTTGCCTAGGCGGTGAAGCATCGGTTCCAGTGACAATGTAAAGTTGGCGAGTTCGTGGAGTCACCCTCAGCAGTTATCGGCGCCGCAATAACAGGATGCAGGTGCTGGTGATGATGGAGTCGGTGCGAGCTCTGTCATCGGGAAATGCTGATAACTGCAGGCGTCGGCAGGCGTCAAAGGGCGTCGGTGCTGCGGTGCAGGCCAGGCGGTGCGTCATTCACTTCACAAGTGGTGTAACTGGAATATGTACCACCTGGCAGGTCAGAACTCTCTGCAAGAGGGTTCAGGGGAGCTGGGGGTGAGTCCCTGAGACTTCAGAACAGGAGGCGAATACACTCAGGCCCTTGGAGATTCTTCTTCAAGCAGGCTCACAGCAAAGTTCCAGTCCTTGTCCGTTCCTTGGCAGAAACAGCAACTGAAGGCCAACTCCACACAGCACACAGCAAAGGGGCAGTGTTCCTCCTCCCAGCTCTTCAGCTCTTCTCCTTCACAAAGGCTCCTCTTGTGTCCAGAAGTGATCTAAAGTTCTAGAGTTTAAGATCTACTATGTATACCCCATTTTGTCTTTGTGCAAGGATCTCTGAGTCCAGTCTAAACCAGTTCTGGACATTTTGTCTTTGTGCAAGGATCTCTGAGTCCAGTCCAAACCAGTTCTGTCCTCACTGGTGCAGTATTCCCAAAGAGGGTGGAGACAGCATGTGCAAGGGAGACAAGCCCTATTCAGGTGCAAGGAAATCTCCTTCCACTACTCTAAATGCAGCCAAGCTCCATTCAGCTCAGCCCTGAGTCATCCAGGAAGGGCCAGGCACACCTCAACCTCCCCAGTAGCTGTCTACAGTGAATGCACATCCCCAGGCCTTGCCGCTCCAAAACCATACAGTCAATCCACAAACAGGCAGAGGCACACAGAATGGTAAACACAAAAATGCCTACTTTCTAAAAGTATAGATAAGAGCACTCATCTTCTGTCGCACAGCGTAGTGGGGAACTTTTCCCTCATTAATCCATGTATTCCTTATAAGCCATGTTTATCATTAGAAACCCAAATTTATCCACTTCTTCTTGCTATCTTAGTGAATCACTGCAGAGAGACAGCGTCATGCCACTTTTTTGAATTTTATTTTCAAAACTCCAAATGAATACTGCGTACCCATCCAGGCTTTTCGCAGCAACATGTAATCCAAACAGTGGAATGCACATTAGAATAGGCTCGTCACTTCATTTCCCAATGCATTTCGAGTCTACTATGACTCTTCGTCAGGGGTCACTGCAAAAAAACAAAAAACAGCTGAACCGACTATTCACAGCTGACCTGAACTATTACCTAACTAAATACTAATCCCGTGAATTTTACTCTAACCTCACCATCCCACTAACCCTTCCCTAAACTAATTGCTAACTGAATAACACTCCCAAGTTCATCCTCAACCCCCCCCTTTTTTTGCTCCCAAAACCACCCTAGACAATCGTGAAAAGTTAATTATACCACTCCTATTGTTTAAACCCACTTCATGCAATTGTGCGCTCATTCAAAGGAACCCAGCTACAACATAAAAGAAGAACCCAAAAACTACGATTCACCATAAAAATGCTTCAACTCTAAACTCATACCCCAACCTCCAACCAAACAACATCCCTTCTTCCCCCACGTCCATCAGAATTAATTACCGTGAAAAAGCCGATGTCGACAGCCTAACCTCCTCGTTCACCTCTCTCATTATGTCAATATTAATGCTTTCACGCTGCCATGTTCCCGTTTTATTGAAATCATTGCTCCTCAATGTAACCAATCATTCTCACTCCTGACAGCCCCGTGACTCAACACCCCTCACCTGTACATAAGTAGTCCATACTGTGCCCAAAAACTTAAACTCCCACAATGCACTCAACAAAATTACACCATGATGCAACTAAACTTGATCAACACGTGATAAAGCGGCATTTTCAAACGTACAATTTAAAAACCATCCTTACTAAAAGATGTGTAATTAAATTCTGGTTTCAAAGAGCCTATACTTTATTTCTCTATCTTGTCCCAATGGGAATTTATACTGGTAAGCTGTTACAAAGTATTTCCCGTTCTATCCTATTGGACAGATAGCCTTTCAATAGTGAAAAATGAAATTGACAGTATTTCACTATCAGAACATGTCACACACACCGGTACAAGTCCTACCTTCCCCAGACACTGCACCCTGCCCATGTGGGTACCTTGAGCCTACCATAGGGGTGCCTTACATGTAAGCAAAGGGAAGGTTAGGCTCTAGGAAGAGGGTGCACTTGCCGGGTTGACAGGGCAGTTTATAACTGCGTACTGACACTGCTGTGGAAGGTCTGAGATACCTTTTCAGGGCTACTCATTTAGGTGGCACAATCAGTGCTGCAGGACCACTAGTAGCATTTGATTTACAGGCCCTGGTACACTCACTGCACTTTACTAGGTGCTTAACAGTAAATCAAATATGCCAATCATGGAAACACCAATACATAAACACAGCTTACCCAGACAGCATATGCACTTTAGCCCTGATCATCAGTGGTAAATTGCCGAGAGTCCTATAGCCAAGAAACACAGATCAGAAAAATAGGAGGAAGAAGCAAAATGTTCGGGGCTAACCCTCCAAAAAGGGCCAAGTACAACATTCCACTAACCACTTTAATTCTGAAAGCAAGAACTGCAGAAACTAAAGAGAATTTTGTATGGAAATTAATAGAAAGTAATCAGGAGATAAATCAAAATATTTGAGCAACAGTGTGCCGTCTCTGCTCAGACTAAGATATCCACAAGGAAAACAGCCTAATTATTTCAGCCTATACTTATGTCCCAATAACGCCGGTCAAATAATTCTATGGATTTTATAATCGATTTTATAACTGACTTTCCACCATCAGAAGGAATGTCTGTATTATTACTCGCCATAGACGATCTCTCTGAGTCAGCACATTTTGTTCCATCAGCCCCTACTTTAGTCACTATTGTTATAAAAAGCTTTGTAAGGCTATGAAGTTTAAAAATATCATTATTTCAGATCGAGATGCCCAGTTTATTACTAGATTTTAAAAGGCATTACTGAAAAAAAAGAAATCAATACATTTCTTATGCCCAGGTTACCATCCCATTACAGATGTCCATCGGGAAAAACCTAATCAGACATGTTAACATAATCTATGATGTTTCCTCATGCACCATTCTGATCAGTGGGTTTGTTGAAGAATTCTCATACAAAAATACCTTCCACACCTCATTAAGATATTCCCCTTTCTACAATTCATCTTGTTTCCACTCTCACATTTAGTCCAATGTGTTTACCCCTTCATTAGTCCCCAGCGTACATTCCCTACCCCAAGACATTTATAATATTCAAGAATCAACCCTTCTGCATATGAAACCCACTAAGGCTAAATGCAAGTCATTGTCAGACAGACATCCCAGTCTAATTATTCAGGATGGGAGATAAGTTGTGGTCTTCCATGATCTAACCATTCCAGAATCTTATCCAAAGTTCTCCCCAAAGTATGCGGGGCACCTTTGCAATCACAAGACTGAAAGGTCAGGCTGCAGTAGAATTGAAATTTCCCTTTCATTAGAAACTTCTCCCTATATTCCATATCTATCGGGTCAATGAGGTTGCTTTCTGTACTGCAGTAACTCCACCTCCTACTTTAGTTGCTGCAACACATGAATATGATGTAGAGGAAATCTCAGATTTTCAAATGAATATAGTACAGCTTCAATGCTTAGTAGCCTGGATACGGTATACGTGTCTGATAACTCATCTGGGAGCCAGCATCTTTTTTCCATGAACCAGAATTAGTAAGAGCATTTCAAAGAAGTTTCCTAGTAAACCCAAAATCAATAGGATGTGAGATAATTAGTGGGGAACTGTCAAATCTCCAAGACTGGCATGTCAGAAAAGGCTCTTGAAACTGCACATGTGGAGGAGATGGAGAACAAGACAATGAAAAATACAATCATGCAGGAGAAATAATTCCAGGGCTATATCAGAAACATGCTACACAAGCCACTAGAGGGTTGGTATTGGTTACTTGGTTTAGGAAGATCATCATAAAGATTTTTCTGACACAAAGGTAGTTTTCTGGCAACAGTGGTTGTTACTAACTGTAGGAAAATTGGTTATTAGTAGGTGGGGTATTCACCCTCAGCTAGTATTAATACCACATGCACCAATAGGTCCAGTCACATTTTAGTAAACCAGCAGTCATGCATAACGTAGGAGACAGGTATGTGTAAAATGTTTAATACCAGCAAAACAGTAAATAACACAGCACAATAAAAATCCAACACAAATTTATAAAGATAGAGAATATTTGTGTCTTCAAAACAATACCATAACAACAAAGATTTAATGTAGGAAATCAGAGATATACATTTTCAAAGATTAAATAAAAAATTGTTAATTTTAGCGTCAAAAAGCTTAAAGCGCCACTCGCGGCTATCTAGTCGCGGTTGACCGGACAAAGTCAAAGTTTCAGGCCGGCTGCAATAGAGCTTGGGTCAGATAGTTGGAGGGCTAGGTCCCGGTCAAAAGTTTACCTTGGGACTTAGTATTTTTCTTGGAGGTTTTCTCTCGTCAACAGGCTCGTTGGTGAGTCCTAGGGGTTCTCGGTTCTGAAGTTCCATTCGACGACAGCGGCCTGCTGCAGCACAATGCCTTAGTGGGCCTCTAAAAGTCTTTGTCCTCAATATCAATGGTGAGGGCCTCCTGACCTTTCAGCGGGACAAATCAATGTGGTGAGGCCGATTCGTGAGGTGACGATGTCGGCTTGAATCACAACGTCTCCTGTTGAAACTTCTCTGCAAAACTTTGCAGAAAGTTTCTAAACATTGAGATCCGGTTGTTTCTGAGGAAAATAAGAGTCCAGTAGCTCCAGCCAAAGGTTCAGAGACTCTGTATTGCCTCTTGCTGGCTAGAACTCAATTTCCCACAATGCACCTGCACAGTCAAGGAAAAATCCAGTTGCAACTTATCAGCTGGGTTAATCCTATATTTGGCTTTGCGGGTGACTTCTTCCAGCATGTTTTACCTATTGCAGGAAGTCCACTCCTTTTCCTTAAAGTCAGGCACAGTTCTTTCTTTGTGGAGCCTTATGAGGAAAAGCCTTCTGGGCTGAAGTCCAAGCATCTGGCAGGGCAGTCCCTCTTCTTCTTTTGTTCCAGGTAGTGTTCTCAGGAGCTCCTGCAGCTCTCCCAAATTTATCCTTCATTCTGGGCTGGCAAGAAGTTAGGACACCTCAACCAATAGGGATAAAGTTACTTGCCTCTGCTATGACCACTTCCTGAGAAGTGTGGCATATTTTTGTTCCAGAATGCACTGTTCTCACAAAAATCAAAATGGGGAAACTCTCTTCTTAGTGTGTGTTTCTATGTTACACAAAGGTGTGGCTAATAACCGGCTACACTCCCCTTCCAACCCCTCTCCTAATTAAATTAGGGGGGCTCCCATCTGGCTGGGGATCAAGGAAGTAGGGGCTGTACTGAGTCCTATGACATATGGTCTCCTGCTTTTGAAATCCAGCTTATCTACCCAGCCCCCTTCCACTCCCGCCCTGGCTTCTCTAGGACACAAATATCGTCCTGACAAATGGCCTTATTGTTGCTGCCTCAGGCCTCTTCACACCTACTCAGGGAGCAGCTTGGGTCAGGTTATCAAAAGCTGACCAATCAGAAGAGCTGCTACAGAGCTGCTTTAGGTAACTTCAGGATGATACGTTCTAAAACTACTTTCCTGTAATAGCTATAAAAAATAAGATGCTGGCAAGTTGTCAGATGTATTTTAACCATTATTTTGATTCTTTGAATAATATATCTAGATAGCTCCAATCAAAGGTGATACTGTATTAAGTTTAATACAGTCCTCTAATGTTAGTCTATGGGACTAGCAGCCCTACAATAGAGAAAAACGACTTTGGCTTGTTTTCCTCACCAGGGCATATAATACATCATTTATATTTTCCCTGCTTTTTATAACAATGCACCTATACTTGGGGGGACATCGGGCAGACCTTAAGAATGTCATATAAGTTATAAAAAGGTAGTTTTGAGCTTTTAAAGTACTTTTAATTCCAAAGTTGAATTCGGACATAGTTTAATTTTAAAACCAGACTCCAAGACAGGCCTGGCTTTAAAATGACACCAGACACCACAGCAGTGCACAATTAAATGCATTACGTCCACTGGGGTCTCCAAACCAAAATGTTCTATCATATACTAGGTTCTTACAGGTAGTTTGGGCCAATAACAATTATAACAATTACCATATACTTTTAGAGGGCTTAGCACTTGCCCTGGGCCTGGTTCTAGGGCACTTTCAGGGCCAGTAACCACCAGCATCAGTCAAAAAACATGGGAGTGATTAGGGAAGAAGGATGACTTTCCTACATTAACTCACACCCACTTTAGTTCCCATGCTTTTGTTGTTTTGTTGCCTTCTCAGTTTCGCACCCTCCTGTGTTGCTACCTCTGTGAATTTTGTCCTGTGATCTTTCCTTGCTACAAGTACATACCAGCTTCAGAAGTTCTGCTGAGTTGTATTCTCCATCCAGGACTAGGGCAAGTTTATTGGTTTGCCTGGAGTCTAGTCACAGTGTGACTCCTTGCTACACCGGGTAAAGTCATATTTGCTATCATTGATTCACTGTTTGTGGCCTCACACTTACTGTCTCCTCATCCTTCAATTGCTTGATATGCTGTCTTCCCTCCTGAGGTCGGTGACTCTCTGGCATAATGAAATCCTGTGAGTCCGTCCAGATCTTCCATCAACCAACCTGCTGGGGCAAGTGATTGTGCTCTCTCTCTCCTATCCCATTTTCTCCTAGCGTCTTTACAGGAAGTGAGCACATTTTCACGTGGAGAAGATCTGATTGGTATCGCTGTCCGATTTTCTCTAAAGCCAACAGTTGTGACACTCTGGCCCAGACAATAATGTTGTTAAGCAAATCTCTCATCTAATTAAGTCCTTTTTTGCACCGAGACAAATTAGTTTCTATGAAATTAAAATATCCACTGGAATAATAGAAAACATTTAATTGGCACAGCTGAGTAGGAAATAACCAAGGAGTCTTTAGTAAAAAATAAGCATTTTTGACACACCCTCAAAAGGAAAAATTATAGATCTGATAATAATTCTGAAACATGAAATTCACCTCCTAATTCTACCATCCTTTGGAGTAACAAAAGCCACCGCAACCCCCACGGTGCAGGGGGCCTCCGACCTCCAGGGGCCCCTTCCAGCAGTGGCAGGCCACTGGTCTGAGAGCTTCGGACTGGGTCCAGAGCAACAGGGGCCCCCTGCATGTTCAATACAGCTATTTAGCCATCCCATTAAAAATAGTTACAAATTAATACAAAAGGACAAGCCCCCCCCCCCCCCCTCCCGGGGTCAACAGCAGGGCATTAAAATAAGTGTGACCCTTAAAAAATATTTCCATCACCCCTTAGTTTGAACAAGTTAAAGACACAGAGCAGAGGATGCCAAGCTATCATAAACTACAGGTTTTAATGCTGGTCATGGAGTAGTCAGGACAGAGAATATCAAATGAGAAGGTCCTCATTAGAGCACTGGGTAAAGCCACAATAAATTCCAACTGGAAACCTACAATAACTAGTCGAGGGTTAAGACTATTTTTGTGGCTAAAAATGCAAGCACACTGATTGCACTGATTGTTATTTGTAACATTGTGCCAACCCAATGCCTATAGACAAAACGTTAACTCTCAAAAACTAGTCACCAAAAATGTCAGGTTTTCCACCAAATCCTAGTGAACGTCAATATCTGGAAGAAAGGCCATCTCACTTCTGCACCTTCTAGGAAAATTCCAAATTTCTCAGAATTTTGAAACATCAATGTATCTTGCCTAATGAACATTATAAACACTATGCGGCCTCCTTCACTGGTCAAAGACCATCTGCTATTAAGGTGTAAACAACTGTGTATATTCCTGAGCCAACTAAAATTCTTCAAGTTGCCAATTCTCTTGATCCAAAATGTTGTGCTTGAAAGCACCCACATTTTTTCTCAGGAAAAAAAGAAAATTAGGACCCTCTTTGTGCGCAAAATTTAGAACCATTTTCAATGCTCTCATATGTAGGCTGGCTATTTGAACAAATTGTACTAGTACGAACTGCAAACTCACATTCCCACGAACACTCGTCTGAGCTCCTGTCAATTGGGCATAAAACTGGGGCATTTGCTTCCTCGATGAAGCTATGAAGAGAATTGATGATGTTGATATCTAACCTTCGTATTACAAGACCGCTCAGCATCCTTCAATATCATTGATTATGTGATATCGGCAATCCCTCTCTCCTAGTAATGGCCTGGGATAAACTGTACTCTGCTATAACGAATTTCCACTTTCTTATTAGATACAAACCAGTTTGTGAAATTTGAAACATCAAGATCTCAGCTTTGTCCTTTCTCTGTGTTTAGCCTCAAGGGCACATAAAATCACATACCATTATTAATTGGACATGCAAAAGGAGATATTGGTGGGAGCCATGGACAGTGACCAGTATACTGCCAACATTCTGCTTCAGTTTTGCGCATCTTCCCCACCACCATTGCTAGCACAAATGTCAGCCTAAGACGATGTCACCTTTCTAATGAGAAGGCAACTTTATACAATAACACATATATCTTACCATTTGTGGTATTATAGATGCAGACATTATGCTTGCGATGCCTGAGGCAGGCACAGACAATACATCTTTCAGAAATATGGTGAAAGTTTCGTTGGCTTTCAGTATGTTCTTTACAGGAATCATACCCCCTAATGAGAAAAAAGAATGTTTCAGATTTGTATAATATGAATTAATCAAACTGATTTGCATATGAATTATAATTTCTTCTGGCAAACTTAATGTACAGGTTTTGGAAACACCGTCTTGTAATGCTAAATGATGTTCCATGACTAAATTTTTCTCCTTAAGAACAGTGCAGTTTCAATTGCTTGAGAATGAAATATTTCTAACAGTTTCCAAAATATATAAAATATTTTTTGAAAATCAAGAACGTTTATTTTTGCACAAATCTTTCTAAGCGAGTAGCCTGTCAACAATTTCAAAATACAAGTGCAGTGGAGACATTTTGCTGAGCACATTTGTTATTACAAGTCTTAAGTCAGCTTATTTAACAATTTACGAAATAATTTTGAACATTTCTGAGCTGTCAATACTCGTATTGTATGTTCGTTTAAAACCCATCTTATTTTCCTGCCACCAAGTCACTGATTTAATTTTAGTTCAGTCACTGCCTCTGCCGGGGTTTACCTTTAACAGACACCACGTCCCCTTTCCCACCAACAACATCTGAGCTGACTGGGCCCTTCTGCCATGCTTCTTCCCAAGCCCTACTGTCTGATTTTAGTAAAAACCCTATTGAAAGAGATAAGAATTCTACCTTCAGTATGTCGGGAGTCTCACCCAAGCCAGCATCTACATAACGGAAATAGCAGTGATGTTGGGACAATATTTAGAGTGGGGGTGCACCTATCAATTTTATGTCAATGAAATCACAGGGGTTGCGAAAAATCCATGTGTTACACTAGGTGTAAAGTAAATGGGCGATGCCTATTAGACCAAAGATTGGTGGCAGAATAGTGTGTGTACAGTTGTGGGCACATTGCACTAAATAAATGAATAACGCATGGCTGCTGGTGTACTATCTTAAAATAGAGCTCATTTCCGTGTATGGTATTTGGCCTTTTAAAATGGCCGCTACATTTGCATCAGCCCTGCAGCTTTACTGCTAAACCTTTGCAGTGCACAAATAATAAAATGCTGAAATAAGATTTCTGTGCATAATTATCATTTGTGCATTACACAAGTAAAGTGTTATGGTTTGTTTTGATTTTCTACAAACCTTTGTTTCCATCACTGCCAAGAAATACAAAAAGCTATGTGCCTCATTTGAAGGTTTCCTGCTGCTAATATATTTTTGAATTTTTTTAAAGTTCATTTATTTAAAGATTATCACTTGCTTCACATCACAACATTCCTTCACTTTGTATGGAAAGGAAAGGAAAACACCATTCTCTGTTTTAAAAAAGTAGCATTTGGTCAGAAGGCGTTGCAGGACACACGACCTCTGTCTTTGAGCTCAGCCGTTTTTATTTCTCATTCGCTTGTTCTTAGCAATCATAAACTTAGATATGCTTGGAATAAGATGGTTAGCTATGGCTATCACTGAAGCTAAAGAATGCCCTCTTCTGTTCTATCGCAAGATCTAAACCTGAAGACTCCTTGACTGAAATAGTCAAAGCTGCCAACTACAAGAAATAAAGTAATGTATAGTGTAGTGGATCAGGAGGAAATATAAAAGAGAGGGTGTAATTTAGAGGAAGTTTTTAGAGGTGGTAAAAACATCAAGGGCTATATCAGCAAGCAGGCGCTAAAAAATTATTGCCGCTTTTGCGTCCGTTTTCGGACGAAAAGCGGCGATAATTTTATCGCCTGATTAGCAAGGTCACGCTATCGCGTGAAACCTTGCCTTATCGCCATTTCCCTTAATGCCCATCTTTGCATCTCTAATGAGATGCTAAGTGGGCGTTCCTCCCCAGAAAAACGGGAGAAATGTCGCTAAGCAGCATAGCGACAAGAAAAGTAGCGATAACCTCTGTTATCGCTACTTTCCTTACGCCTGCTTTGAAACTGACTTAGCCATGATATCCTATGGAAGGTGGATATCATGGCTAAGTATGTGAGGCCCTCTCAGCAAGCTATCGCCAAAAGTTGTGTGATTATCACTGGATTTCCAGCAATAATTGCACATTTGGCAGCTTGCGCTCTGAATTTTATCGCTTTGGCGATAAGCGTTGCTAATAGCACGATATCTCCACGATAAAATTCAGAGTTGGCCGGCGATAATTATCCTCACGCTAAGAGCGCTGAGCGATAATTATCGCCGGCCCTTGCTGATATGCCCCCAAGTTTCTGCTGGTGGAGCCTCCTCATGCTGAACTTTTGACAGACAGCCTGTGTGCTGCAAGGCCGTTTGTCAATTTACTTCTGAGCATCTACCCTATTTAAGGTATTAGTTGCAACATACATTTTTCCCATTCAGGGCCACCAGGGAAAGAGTGAAACAGAACAAAAAATACCCTATGACTGGGAGAAATCCTCCAGTGCCTCAGAATTGTTGAATCATTGTTTTTCAACAACAAACTCCTGTTTTTGGAATTTGTTTTTCTAGAAAAATATTCATTGTTGAGCTTTCATATCCAACATGGTGTCCACTTGGAAAAGGATCAGTACCTTTTATGAAGTGGCAGCCGTGGGGGCTCCATTGTAGGCACAGACATCCACACCAAAAGGCAAATATCTCTTATTTTATCAAGTAGTCTTTCTTCATTGAAGTGGGGATCATAGCCTATATTGACTAGTTGACCATCCGTGGGACAGTGAAAGTCTCCTTACTAAGGGGGTGTTTATCTGTTGGACCTGCCCTTTTTGGAAGGCCAAACCCAGATTTTTACCTTCAATGCTTAACTGGTGTTTGTTGGTATTAGGACTTGGTGCACTTTTTCCCTAATGACCAGTGCTGATGCACTTGTGTTCTTTACCTCAAACATAGCAAACCTGGCCACACCTAATTTGCACAATAAATTTACTCGTAAATGACTAGTAAATGATACTACATGTACCTTAGGCCCTCTAAATTAAATGTCTGAGGTCTGCTACTGCAGCCTGTAGTGCAGTCTTAAACCACCACTTCGACTTGGCAAAATACGCTTTTTTAATATGCGACAAAGGTGATTTAATGCACACCATGTTTTCATAATATGTCCAATGTTTAATCCGTAATTATGATTCATATGCGCGTGCTTACTGGGCGTGTGACTTGCCAAGGTGGCGCGTTGACGATAATTCATACTAGGTGGAGCGGGATTGCGCCCCAACCCTAGTCGCACAGAGAAATCATAGTATTCAATGATACTCCAATTCGAAAAAATCATCCATTGTACTCCATTAAATGCCACTTTATTTCAGTCTTTAATGTTTTCTCTTTTTCAGTCCACATATAAGGTTACATGCTTTTTCAAAGTTTCAAATGCTCTTGATGTGCCTATCCAGGCCTCTTTCCAGAGCAGGGCGAAAACGCATAATTCATCATGAGCAGTATTCCATATTCTAACCCAATGCATTTCGGATATATTTAGCCCTTCTTCGAGGGTAACTGCAAATTTAAATTTAAAAACCACCATTACTACTTAGTCTTTCATCGAACATATAACAAAATCTGTACTTCCCAAATTACATTTATTTAACCTCAATGACGTGCTAAACACAAATCCCTTAAAATATAAACCGCCTGACATTTTTAAATAAAGTTAAAGTCAATCCTCAGTGCCAAACTAATCTGTGTACTTCCCTTTCGTTATCCCATGGTTAATTATCCTTCCCATATCCCCACCTACTCTCACACTCCATACTCACATCTCTAAACTCGCAAATCAAATCCCTCCCTCCTCCAAACTCTTCAGTCTCCTCTTGCAGTCACGCTCTAACCAATTCAAATTGAACACATGCACAACGTACTCATCACCCTCCGGTCGTAAACTACCCGACTTAAACCTTTCCCTTCTTCAAACTCCTACTTCCAAAACCTGCATCCCACTCTCAACTCGACATCCACCTTCCTGAGAATCTATCTTCCCCCACGTGACCACTTTGTTTTAACGAAGAAACCAAAGACCAAACCACTCCCTCTTCAGTGCATACTAATTAACCACTTAGCACTCCCTAGAACTCCCGCTTCACAAACTACAACTCGCATGGCCCACTAATTGTCATAAACAAAATGCTACCTGTATGGAAAATATGCCTTTCGCCAGGCCTAAACCTTGCTTTTTATCACTTATAAGTCACACCTAATATAGGCCCTAAAGGCTCATAGGACAAGGTGTTTTGCATTTAAAAGTAGAAGATGTGTGCTTAAGTTTTACAGTTGTTTAAAGTTGTTTTTCACAGATGTGAGGTCTATCTCTCCCACTGACTCTCACTGGGTTAACTTATCACATTAAAATAAGTGCTATTTTTATATTGGAAGGAGATAGACATATGTGTTTTATCCTGAAATGTATTGCAATATAAAATCCTCTTTAATGGTAAAGGCCTTTTCGATATTTGACATTTTCTTGTCACAAGGATTTGTACTTTCTGCCAGTGTTCTGGGTCACATGACTGTGAATGGCTCTGCTGTTGGGGTTTGTGTATGGCTTTCAGACACTAACACAAAGGGGGCTTGGGTGTTGACAGGATGGGCCATCCCCTCAGGTTTACTGGGGAGAGCTGTACCCAACAATACTTACTCTTCAAATGGCTTTGCTACCTACACACATGCACAAAATATTCTGACACCAGGCCTGCCATGCCCATTGTCTCCCCAGACAGTTTATAGCCCTGACAGGGGAAGGGGAATAACTTTCCAGAACCAGGTTTGGGAGTACACCAGGGGGAATACTCTGACACCGGCTGACACCTGGTATAAATATTGGACCGCCAAAGTTACTCTTCAGAACACTCCTGGACCTGTGGACATTACAGAAGAAGGACTGCCCTGCTGCCAGAGGACAGCCTGATGCTTGAAGGACTGCCTTGCTGTTTAAGAAGGAAGAATGGTCCTGCTTGCCTTCATCCCAGGATAACCAGAGTGAATCCAATGGTCAGTTTGCTGACCTCCTGTGGGAACTGCAGGGACACAACAAGCTTCAGAGGCCTCTCTGCTGCTGCCCACCTGACCTGCTGCAGCTGGACCTTCCTGGACCTTCGACTGGACCTGACTGGACCAGCAAGTGGACCTGCCTGAGCCCTGCTGGCCTCTGATGGAGACCATGATCCCCAAGAGGTTCCTCCCCAATTCCTGGACACTTGCTCCCTCTGCAAGAAAAGGTGAAAATCCTGATGTTTGGGCTCCTCACGACCGTGAACTGGCCCATCCACACCAAAGCCTCACTGTCTGTGAGGACAACCAACAAGAAGCTCCAGTGAGACTTGCTCTTCGTGCTACAGTGACCTCCAATAATGACTGACAAAACAAGAGCTGCACTTCGCGCTACAGCAACAACAGCCTGTGATGACCGTCAGTGTGAAGCTACAGAAAAGACTGTCCATGACACCTGAGTGGCTCTTCGCGCTACAGTGATGGCAGCCCTCAACTCAATACCCTGCCAGCTCTTGAAGCTACAGCAATGACCACCCGTGATGGTCTACCTGCTCTTGGCACCCTTTTCCACCCAAACAGAACTCTTCACAACAAACTCAGAAGGTACACCTTCAGTGGGACTAACTTGGCCCCGGTATCTGACCCATGCTACAATTCGATCGGCCTGAAGTGATGATTTTCTCCCGGTCCAGCGTGACCAGATGACCATGAAGGGTGCTTTATGCTTCTAGGTGCAATTTTTACTTGAAACTTTAAAATTTAATAACTTCGGTACTACTGATAATAATGTTGTCTTTCGGTAAAATGTTATTTTTTTAAATGTACTCCATATTTCTAAATAGGTTTGGAATTTTTCTTGTGTTGTGTTTTCACTTTATTACTGTTTAGTGCTGCATAAATACTTCACACATTGACTAAGTTAAGGCTGACTGCTTTTGTGCCAAGCTACCAAGTGGTTAAGCAAAGGTTAATTTAGTGACTTTTATGGTCCATCCTGACAAGGATTGTGGTTGCTGCATGAGTGGGGCTTTCACACCACCTCACCCAATAACCCAATTTTTTATGGTATCCCTCTATACTTAGTGAAAGCCACTTTTCACTGTTTGACTATAAACACTGGAATGTAGAAAGAAATGTGGTTCATTATACAGACAGACCATGTTTTACACCTAACCATCTTTTGACACACAAAGTGATTATAGTCAGAGTAAGGGAGCAATTTGCATTTTGCCTTTGTTTGAAATTAGGTCTCTAGTTGGCAGAGGTATGCACCCTGTCCAAGTAGGGACCCAAATCCTAGTTAGGGTAAACTAGAAACACGCTAAAAGATAACCTGTGCTCACACTCTGGTACCGTGGCACAGAGCAGTCAGGCTTATCTAAAGAGGCAAGGTGTAAAATATGTGTGCAAATCAAGACCAAAACGACAAAAATACCAATAAGTAGAACCAAAGTTAGGAATTGCCAAAGAATACATTAAAAATAGTGCTTAGAAGTCAATGGCGCTTAAAGGTTAATTGAGGTTGAGTTGGATGGGGAAAATCCAAAGTTCTGGCGGACCGCGATTGAGGGCAGGTTGGCTACAGGACTCATGCAAGTCCACTGAAAAAGCACATTGGATGGAGCATGCATCATCGCCGAAGACTCAAAGCGAGGGGTCGTGCATGCACATTTATTCTGATAGTTCTAGACAGCAGAAACCACTTTGCAAGGGCCACAACTGTATTGGCACCATTTGACAGGGCAGGGCTCTCAGATGGCAGACTTCAGATGCTGTTGCAGAGTTTTAGGAAGTCTTTGATGGCCCTGAGACTTCAGAAACAGGGGGCAAGAAAGCAAGCTCTTGGAGTCACTCTGGATTCAAGTGAGATGGGTCCAGTCATTGCCCTCAGCAGGGAAGATATCAACAGGTAGCAGGGCAGCTCAGCAAAAGCAGTTCCTTCGGAGCAGTAGTCAGGCAAAATGGCAATCCTTACAGCACAGCAATCTTTACTCCAGCAGAGTTCTTTCCAGGACCAGTAATGTACTGATTTGGTAGGGTCAGAGCCCCAGTACTTAGACCCAAATGTGACTTTGAAGTGGGTGGTGACTTCAAAGCAGCTCCTTGACCCTCACAGGTCCCCTTTCATCCTATCCTCTCTGCCAGGATATCTGTGGGGTGTGATCAGTCCTTTGTGTGGGAGCAGGACACAGCCTTTTCAGATGCTAGTGTGTGCTCCCTCTAACCCTTCCTGCCCAGGAAGGCTATCAGAATGCAGATAAATGCAGATGAGTCCTCTGTCACACCCACCCTTCCTGTATTTGCGGCTGTCAGGAGGAAATGCAAAAAAGTGTAGTTGTCACCCAGTGCAGACGTGTATTGGGGACAGGCTGCATGCACACACAGCAAAGTTAAGAGCAGCGGAATGTCCACTTTCTAAAAGAGGCATTTCTAAAATAGTAGTGTCAAATCTAACTTTACCACCAAACAGGATTTATCATTACAATTCCTGAGATATGAAACAAGATTTAACTACTCCTGTCTAATCAGGAATTACAGCTTTAAAGTGTTTTAAGAAATTCCTAATGCTAGCTTATGAGAGGAGTAGGCCTCACAGCAGTGAAAAACCAATTTAGCTGTTTGTCTCTACCAGGACATGTAAAACTCAGAAGTACATGTCACACCTTTTACTTACACAGCACCCTTCCATTGGGGCTACCTCGGGCTTACCTTAGGGATGACCTATGTGTAATTAAAGGGGAGTTTAAGGCTTGGCGAGTGATTTAAATGCCAAGTCAAAGTGGCAGTAAACAGCTCATACAGACAGACTCTGCAATGACAGGCGGGATGCAGGTTTCATAGGCTACTTGTGTATGTGTCACAATTAGCACTACAGCCCCACTAGTAGGCACTGGGTATTTAGTATACCACCCTACAAGAAACATATAGGTAAACTAAATATGCCAATCAGATATATACCAATGTCACTATTTTTAGTGGAAAAGCACATGCAGTTTAGCACTTGTTAGCAGGGGTGAAGTGCTCAGAGTCCTAAGGCCAACAAAAAGATACAACAAAAAGCGGAGGTAAGCAGGTAAAAAGTTGAAGGAAGACCACCCTAAGGATGACAGGTCTAACAGCCTTCAGTTATTCTTGTTTTCTTTCTGACATTATTTTATTAATAAAATAATAGCACAAAACATTCCCCAGAGGAAATGTTTGCTCTATATTTCATGGAATAGCTTCTCCCTAATCAGTCCTTAAGGTCTTCAATGCACAAATGAATATTCTTAACTGCCACAGTGACACATACAGTCTCCAATGGGCTGAAAAATCCTTCAGCAATTGATAATATTCACAACCTGATCTTACACTCTTTGTCTCTGTTTATAAAAGTCAAATACTTGCAAGTTTCTGCATCAACCCTAACTCTGTGCAATTCCTGCATGAGGACTTCTTCATCCTGATGGTTATTAAAAGGGTGAAAATTCAAATCCGTCTTTTAAATTCTTTTTTTTCTTCATTGAAAGCATTTTTTATGAAAAATATGTCCCTGCATCTAATACACAGCAAACCCCACACACATACAAATAAACATATGTTGTTTTAATGCTGGGACCATTTATGCTCTTTGACACATTTTTGGCACCAATTACAGTAGGATTCTGGTGAAAAACTGGAGAGCCCTCACCACTGAAGACACACTGAAGACGATGAAGTCAATCCACTCCGGGGCCCCCACGGACCCCTGCCCCCACCACATTTTCAACAGAGCCGCCGACACCATCGCAACCATGCTCTGCCACACCATCAACCGTTCCCTGGCAACTGCCTCGTTCCCCAACGACTGGAAACACGCTGATATCAACCCCCTCCCGAAGAAACTCTCAGCGGACCCCACCGACCTCAAAAACTACAGACCCATCTCCCTGCTCCCATTCCCAGCTAAAGCCATCTAGAAAGCCATCAACAGCCAACTCGCCACATTCATCGAAGAGCACAACATCCTCGACTCCTCCCAATCCGGCTTCAGAAAAAAACACAGTACGGAAACTACCCTCCTCGCCGCAACAGACGACATACGCGCCTTACTGGACAAAAGAGAAACAGCAGCCCTCATCCTCCTCGACCTCTCAGTGGCGTTCGACACAGGCTCTCACCGCACCGTAATACGCAGACTCCACGACGCAGGGATCCAAGACAAGGCCCTCGACTGGTTCCACTCCTTCCTCTCTGGCAGAAAGCTGTGAGTCAGACTTCCCCCTTTCCTCTTGGACCCTACACTTACAACCTGCAGAGTCCCTCCAGGGGTCCTCCCTTAGCCCTATGCTCTTCAATGTTTACATGGTTCCTCTCACCCCCATCGTCAGAACCTATGGACTCAACATTGTGTCATACGCAGACGACACCCAACTCATCCTCTCCCTATCCAACGAACCCAACACCGCCAGACACAACTTTCGAGAAGGCATGGAAGCCGTCGCCAAATGGATGAAAAACAGCTGGTGGCCCCCCGCCATCGGAAGCCCGCCGACCCCCACGGACCACGCACGCAACCTGGGAATCATCCTGGACTCAGAGCTCAAAATGAACCACCAGATCAACTCTGTCTCGTCCTCCTGCTTCCACACCCTCTGCCTCCTACGTAAGACCTTCAAATGGATACCCCTCAAACACAGAAAGACCGTCACTCACGCCCTGGTCACCAGCAGGCTCGACTACGCCTAAGCACTCTATGCCGGAATAAACAGAAACCTCACCCGCAAGCTACAGAAGTTACATCCAAAACGCCGCCGCAAGTCTGGTCCTTAACCTGGCAAGACACTGCCACATCTCCCAGCACCTGCTCACACTCCCCTGGCTCCCCATCAAAGCTAGAGTCACCTTCAAGATGCTAACCCACGCTCACAAGGCCCTCCACGACACCGGACCAGCATACCTGAACAGCCGACTCAAATTCCACGCACCCCAAAGGACCCTACGATCAGCCCAGCTCTCCTACGCCATGGTCCCCCGCACCAGAAAGACCAGATCGGGAGGCCGCTCCTTCTCCTTCCGCGCGGCCAGAGCCTGGAACGACCTTCCGCTCCACCTCAGACAGACAACATCACTCCCCATCTTCGCAAGAAACCTCAAAACCTGTCTCCTCGACAGACCCCCCCCTCCTTGATGGACTGGAACCTGCGACCCCCCAACTGCCCAGCCCCTTGAGACCCTTACAGGTGAGTAGTCGCACTTAACAAACACCTGATTGATTGATTGATTGATTGATTGATTGATTGATTGATTGATTGATTGATTGATTGATTGATTGAAAAACAGGAGTTTTAAGTCAAAGTCAGTTTTCACGGAAATTTAGAGGAGTCTTGTTTTAGATAGCAAGCAACAATTTGAATAGGTAAAACTGTTGAAAGAAACCTCCGTATATGCATGTGAGATAGTGCTACCTTAAGAACTTTTGATGAGCCCTAGCATCATGCAAACAGTGTAACCCCTGACAGGCTACCGTCAAACCACAACTTTAGCCAGGACATTTGATCAGCTCAGCGCTGGATGTGTAAAGTTATTGCTGGACACAAATATAGGGAAATAAAAAGAGGTTTAGGTTGCCCTCAATGGCAACAGTAAACTCTTCGTAGTAAATACCAGTGTGAACGTATATGGAGTAATTAATGCAAAAATCTTCTTATGTTCACCCTTCCAGTTTGGCTGACAGGAGTAATTACGTTAAGTGAAGTCTGATCCATCCTGAATACCTCTGGTTGTGACATAGCACAAGACAGTGGTGAGTTTAGTTTGCTCTGAAGTGATTTGCCTACATTACCATGGCTGCAGGGTAGAGGCCAAACAATGAAAAGAGTAGGATGTAAACAGGGCTACTTTTAGCAATTCCATGAAACTTGTTAGCAAGGGGGTGCTGATTAGTTCTTCCCGAATACTGCTCTTTGGTAGACTGTAGGGCATAATAAGGTTCCATTGCCATAGACAACCAAACCCTCTTGCAGATAACAATAAAATAGCTACAGTTAATAACTCAGTCCCATTTCAATATAATACATTACGTTTAATGGAAAAGATACCTATTTGTAGGTCAATTATTCATGACTGACACAGTTTAAAGGATTCCTCTGTACTTGATATTTAGAGAATGTTATGACCACATTGGTCTTAATTATGGACCAATATTTACAATGAGTTTGCATTTCCTATTTATTGCAACCCAACACAAAGTCTTCTGCTGGGATTTACAAACCAAAACAAATCACAATTTGCACATGTTTGTAACCCAAAGTAACACAGTGCAATGCGCTGCCTCTGCATTAGTTTGTAGAAAAGGGGTGTTCCGTGGGTAATTTGGTGTTCTATACAGCCACTCATTTGAAGCAAATCCCCATCTACAAAGAATAGGAGACAGGGATTTGTGCTGAAATACTGAATATCCCTTAAGCAGGTGTAACAAGGAAAAATGTTTTTATTTCTCCCCATTTTATTCCTCTTTACATGTGTGCTGCATTCTGCAGCAGCACGCATACAAAGCAAGATGCCAGAATTCACAGTTTGTGTGCAGGGTGGGACCACTTCCTGTACAAAAACTATGCTGACTACTATGCAGAAATCCTTGCACTATGGTGCAAGGGTGTCTGCATTGGTGCATGGCAGCCCCAAGTGTGCCAACACAGATAGAGAGCAGACTGTCCAACTTCCAAGTAGATATGGCACCATGCTGCTTTCTCCTGTACATGCAACACAGCACAGCAACTTTACTTGCTCCACTTTGTTGAGCCAACTCTTTGTAAATAAGACTGTCTTTTTTTACAAAGTTGAGTGAAATTTTAATCTCAAAACCTCCTTCACTGAATCAGGGGTTTGACTTTAATGCCCTCCTCTTCCTTATTAGACACTTTGGGGCATATTCTCAAGGACTTATCACTGAGTTATCGGCACTTTATCGCAGCCAAAGTGGTGATAAATGTATCGCCCTATTCTCAAGCTGGTGCTAACAGCGGATATCGCCACTTTTCCTGCGATAGCAGCAGCAAAATCATTGCCACCGGCAGCTAACGCAAATGGGATGCAGTGTAGGCGTTCCCCTGCAAAAAGCCGCAACAACACCACTTCGCAACATTCTCAATGACCAGCCAGATCGGAGATAAGATCCCAAAACATCCAATAAGGCATGTTAGCAGCAGGGATTTAACACCTGCTCTTACCTGGTGTTAAGTCGGACAACAACCTGCACCAGAAAAGGGAGACCAGTCCGGAGCCACACCTGAAGAACAAAAGATGCCATGGATCTACTAATCATGCAGCTCGTAGCCCCAAGAGGGCCACAACACCCACTGTCACCACACCCAGGCCCGCAACCCCCCCGGACACCCCCCCCCCCCCCCCATGGACTACCACAGAAGCAGCGCAGATAAAGACAGCAGACCTTCAGAAAATGCACCACCCTCACTGACTGAACACCAGAGGATGTCTTTGCCCACTACAGGCTCAAAAGGACAACCTTCCTACACATCCTGACCAGCATTGCCCACAGGCTGATGGTACCAGCACAGCGGACAGCCAACATCCCTCCGCAGACAAAGCTGCTGGCTGTGCTGAACCTGTTGGCCTCTGGTACCTTCCAACCCACAACTGCCAGAGTCAGAGGAGTCTCACTGCCAGCCCTATCCAAGTTCCTCACGCCTGTCTTGGATGCCATCATCAGCTTGGTACCCCAGTACCTTCACTTCCCACAGACTGCGCAGGAACAGCTGGAGACCAAGCAAGGCTTCTACGCCATGGCTGGATTCCCACACATGTTGGGGAAATCGACTGCACACATGTACTCCTTGTGCCCCCTGCCGCCACCGCACACAATTACCACAACAGGAAGCGCACGCATTCCATCAATGTGCATGCAATAGTGGACTAACTGAGACTCTTCACCAATGTCGTCGCCAACTACCCAGGCAGTGTGCATGATTTCTTCATCTTCCGACAGTCCATCATCAACCAGCGCTTTGAGGCTGGCACCTATGGGACTGCATTGCTCATTGGTAATTACCAAATGAATACACCCCACACCTCAACTCCACAGTCATGCAACTCACAACTCTGGGAATGCACACGTTACAAACTCACATGCAACATGCCAAACAACATGCCCACCTACCAGACACAGCAGCACAACTTACTGTGGTAACCTGGGCTAGCCATGTACACAAGCCATCAACGGCATGGCACCTCAGCCACACAATAGCAGAATGTGGGGAGACGTGGGAACCAGGCATGTGCGAAGGAGGCAAGTGACACATGAATGAGAATGTACACAATGCCAAGTGTGGCATGGATGTGCTGGCCAGACTGCAGTATGCAGACCACAGACATGCTCGTGTCAAAATATACTGCTGGTGTTCGGAGTATAGTGAACAGTGGACGCAACCATGTTACCCCAGGCAGTGGGGAAGATCACGGAAATGTACGCCCCCCCAGTAAGCGTGAGCGGAGTGCACTGACCCGGCGTACGCCAGGCCGGCGTAGGGGTGTGGATAAAAAGATAGTTGCTCTGGGTGTGGTTCTCTTCCGGAATGGCCAACGTGTCTGCTAGGGTGGCTCCTCACAGCCCGCCACGAGGCCGATGCCATGAGTGGTGGAGCCTGCGATCATGTGAGCCTGCTGCACCCTAGGCCCCCAGACCCGTCTTGGCCGCCCCTGTGCAAACAGGCCACACCGCTAGGCCTGGGCGGTAAATTCCGTTCCGTTCGCGGAATTTGCGGAATTTGGGTAATTTCGCGTTCCGCGGAGAACGCGAAATTGCCCAAAAATCTGCGTTCCGCGACTTCGCGAAATTTTTTGCTTGTTCGCGTTCTCAATATGCGTGTTCGTGAGATATTTCACCCCGAGCACGCAAACAGCGATCGCGAACAGGAAAAAAGTATCGCGAACAAGCAATTCCGCGTGTTCGCGGAATTTCTGCGTGTTCGCGGAGATTTTTTACCGTTTCGCGGAGATTTGCGTAACGCGATTACACAAATTACGCCCACCCCTACACACCGCTCACCTGCCGACACCGGCGTGTGTCAAAGAGGGCCCACCACGTGCCTGTGCAAGCTCCTAGCCCGAGGCCCACAACCTTGGCAGCCTCCTCAGACCATCAAACATTTGGATCTGAGCCTTGATTTATTTATGGCAGAGTTTATTTCAGTGCACAGGCCTCATCGCAGACTGCATCCCCTTCCAGCTCTGGTGCCACTAACTCTGTTCCCCAAAACTCATGGACACTCTCTGGTTGAACTTCTAGAGGCATCTGATTATATGGCCTGGGGGTTGTCTTCATCCTCATGTAGCTTTTACTGACTTGGTGTTAAGAACGAGTCTGTAGCATTCATCTCCTCCATATTGTCTGTTTCTGCTTGGTTCTGCCCTCCGAATCATGCCCTGGAAGAACACTTTCCACTGTCCCCCGGAACACTCTGCGACATTCACCTTGGACATTGACGAGGACCCTCTCAGCTCCCGTGGCCCTACCTCAGTGCACCGCAAGTCACCGCCCTGTGGCAGTGTGCCTGTGCCAGCCGTAGTGCCTCCGGGGCCACTAACTCTGTGCCGCTCAATTCAGGGACCCTTGCTGTCTGAACTTTAAGCTTCTGATTGTCTGATCACTTTTGTAGTTGATGCCAGCACCAACAACTCCCTGAGGGCTGGTTTACACTCACCCCACACCAACCAGCACAGGCGTCACTGGACATGTGACCCTGGCAAAAAAAAGGGGCCGGGCCCGTTCCGCAAACTAACTAAGTGTGTCCATGTGGTCATTATGTATGCATGAGGGCCCCGGGCCCTACCACATAACATTGCACTGTGTACAGCGGATGCAACCATGTCAACTCAGGCAGTGGGGTCGACCTGGGACATGTAGCTGTGTCATACCCCCCTGTAAGAGTAAGTGGAGTGGACTGACGTATGACAGTCCAGTGTAGGTGTCTGGTTAATCAACCTGGGCTCTGGGCATGGTTACGTCTTGGCCTTGTCAAGGAAGTGACTAATGCGTGTGTCTCTGTTGTAGTGTCGGCCCCACCTGTTCCATAATAGACAATGTTGCAATGTAGCATGTCCCCGGAGTGTGGGCTCGGCGGAAGGGGTAAATGAGGGATGGCAAGCCCGTGCGGGGTCCTGGGTCATACATGCCAACTGTTGTGTATGTCGCTGTTACGGCAGCATCACTTGTTCAGCCATCCATGAAATCTACATCTGTGTTCACCCTATCCTTACCATAGGCATACACACAGGTGACCGCACACCTTCAACGCACAACATCACAGTGTCGTTGTTAGTCTTGTGTACATGCACAGACAGGCATGATAATGGTGTGCCGTAGGAGTGCAAGTGATGCAACTGCGCTGCACACAACAGTAAATAGGCTTGGGGGAGGGAGGAGCAGCAGTGAGGCTATGTAATAGACAGTGATGCAGCTCATTTGCTACAAGCATACATGCCAAACAGGAATCACTAAGTCACACATATCACACACCAATGAACCAGTGAGCCTGCCAACACATCATGCAGAACCAACTATTGACTCATGTCTCTCTGCACTGTCACAGGTGACCAAGGATATGCACTCTGCCCTTGGATGATGACACCCCTCCGAGCACCGAACACACAGGCCCAGAGGCAGTACAATGCTTCCTACAAATGTGCCAGGGGCATTGTGGAACGCACATTTGGCGTGTTGAAGTCACGTTTCAGGTGCCTGGACATCACAGGTGGAAGGCTCCTGTACAGCCCGGACATTGTGTGCAAGATGATTGTTAAATGTTGTTTGTTGCACAACATATGTGTACACAGCAATGCCCCATGGCTACAAGTGCCCGATGTACCGGGCAAGGAGGAGGAAGATGAGGCAGGTGGACAACGCCCCACTGCAGCTGCAGCAGGAATAGCCCGTAGGAACACCATCATTGACAATTTCTCCACATGAGCACGTCAAATTGTCACATTCCTTAGCAATCATGGGACAGTACACAATTACCACAGGCAAAGCATGTGCACATAAATGCATTTCAACACCCATTCCCTGAGTGCATGTCACTCCTCTGTACAAGCACATCACTCTGACAGGTGTAAGTGCAACATGTAGTGCTAACAATCTCATAAATTGAGAATAGGTGTTGGGTGGGTCACCTTTGTACAGAGAGGCTGTTTGGGGTGTCACGTATTTGAAATGCCATTTCTGTGTGTCAAAGATAGTACGGAATCCTACTCTTCAGCGTTTCACATGTGTCCCAAATCATTACATATAGGCTGTCATTTGTGACCTACAATTGACAACAGGGCTTCTTTTGGGGTCAGATATGTACCACCATGGTGCAGGGATGGACCCTGTGACTCAAGTCTCACAACATGAGCAACATGGACTTAAGGGGGAATCACTGCCCCTACATTCATCCATGCTTTCATACTTGATTATCATGGACATGACACATCTGTGTGTATTGTAATGTATTATTCACGTTCAGTGGAGTGTTGACGCTGTCTTAGTACTGGGCCATGCAGACAACACTTTACAATGTTGCCCCGTGGAGGGCCAGCCAGAGTCCTTCAAGGACTGTCAAGTTACTCGGAAGGAAAAGAGTCCAGTCCGCAGGCTGATGGCTATGTCATTGTTTTGCAAAGAATATATGTCAGTCCATGTCGAGGTGCAAGCTTAGTGTCACAAAGTGTATCGGGGGACAGTGGAAGATGTTAATCCAGGGCATGATGCAGAGGGCAGAACCAAGCAGAAAGAAGCCATATGGCGGAGATGAATGCTACTGCTTCCTACTTACCACTAAGGCAGATTCATCCTCATCTTCCGCCTCTGATGTTTCATGTGCCTCACATGTGGGTGGTGGTGTTTGGTCTGCATCACTGTGTGACACTGACACATCAGGAGCCTGAGATGTGGATGTAGAAGTAGCAGCAGCATTTGTCTTTGCAATGTCTTGTGGCATCACTCCCATGTTGAGGATCTGCAGGGCATGGAAGATCCTATCTACAGCTTTCTCGTGTGCAGACGTGGTAGCCATTCTTTGCGCCTGCATCTGCTCCATGTTCTCCATGACCCTCCTCATGTTTCCCAAATCACGAATGATATTGCTGTAGCCACTCTGACTGGAAAGTTGTTGTTGTCTCCGAGTCATGACTCCAGCGACGCCAGCCATGGATTGTTGAAGGGCTTGGGGTGGACTGTGGGTGCCCGTCAGGGTGTGTGAGTGGTCCCTAATGGGACTTAGACACCTATGTATGGCATCTAATTTGGCTACCATGAGTTCGAACCCCACCTGCACCTGTTCAGACAGCCCCCTCTGGCAGTCTAACACACGGCGTTGGAACGCCATGTGTTCTTCAGTGAGGTGCTGGGAGCCAGATGTAGTGGTGGGTGCTTCCTGCTGTGATGGTGCTTGGCTGACCTGCTACTGGTGGTGGGGTGCAAGAGGTGTTGATTGTCCCTCTGCAATGTAAAGGGGAGATGCAGTTTCACAGTGTGTTCCATGTATTTTGACGCATTGGCAAAGTTTACATACACACTGCATGTCAATGTACATTGTGACTTTGTGGGCAGATGCCTATTTAATGCGGGACAGTGGACATTTGTACTACATCAGGGATGTGAGGTTGCACTCGTACCTTGTCATCTCACAGTTTCTTGCTATGCCAGTTGTGCTTGGCCATTTTGTAAACACAAGCGGCACCAGTTGCGTCCTGTGTTCTGTTGTGAATTTGTTGCAGTTTGTACCACATTGTTGTCAATGTTGAGGTGCTCTTAGTCTTATGTGTGTGTGCTGCACTGTGGGTGAGTCGCCCCTGCAGCTCTGAATTAGCGGTCCCTTTCCCTTTCAGGCAGTGTGCCTTTGACTTCTGTGCTTCTACAGTGCTGAGATGTAGCGGACTTGGGTGAATTGGTCGCATTGGTCGAGTTGTGACTTTTGGGCATGGTTTGTCCGCAGATGTGTTGTGTATGTCAGGGGTTGTTTGTGCACGTGGATGTGTCAGAGTGTGACCTGCTCCTTTACGGATGTTGTCCACACTCAGCCACTTCAGTGTCGTGGCGTGCACGATGTCATGAGGATTGGCTGGCAGCCATGCTGATCGTCATTTAGTGTCACATGCATTGTCAGTGTGGCTCACAAATACGCATCTTTGCTGGGTTTCGCACATGTGCATGTGTTGGTGGTGAGATTGGTGATGTGTGGGGTGAGACCCCTTTGGGACCATGCGGTACGGGGGCCTACTTGGTGTTTGTATGTGTGCTGCATTGTGCCATGGGGATCAGGGACATCATCAGAGTCATTGTGGGTGTGCAGTGTGCTCTACTGAAATGTGCATGAGTGCCATTGTGCCCATCTCCCCCTGTCTCCCCAGTCCCTGGTCAGTATTCACCCTGTTGATGTTGTGTCAGGTCATGTTGGGCAGTGTCCGGATCCCCAAATCCTGGCACCATATCCCAACTGATGACTGTGGCCACCATTTTCTCCATGTAATCCAGCTCCTGGTGTGCCGCTGGACCCCCACCTCCAATGCGCGTTGCTGCTTTCATGTTGGCATTGGGTGTCTTTTTGGTTTTACCCTTCATATCATTCCAGCACCTATTGACCTCTACCATTGTCCTTCTCAACACCGCATCAGCATTCACATGGTCCAAGATGGTCTGCCATATTTGGGTCTTTGTTGGCAATGACGGGTTGGAGGTGCCGAACAGTTGTTGTTAGTGTTCTATCACCTTCGAAACGATGATCCTGTTTTCCTGCGGACTGAACCCTGTCTTCCTCTTCCACTTCTCCTTGGCCTACCCCCACCCGAGGTTCCTTGCTGGTCATCTGGGGGCTTGTGGGGTTCACATTGTCCTCTGCACTCGGTCTGGGTGCATCCATGGTGCAACGCAGTTTATT
Source organism: Triturus cristatus (assembly GCF_964204655.1). NCBI lineage: Eukaryota > Metazoa > Chordata > Amphibia > Caudata > Salamandridae > Triturus > Triturus cristatus. The sequence continues at coordinate 149,022,124 of NC_140582.1, read as the reverse complement.
TTTTCTTGCCTTTTTTTTTGTTCTGCTTTTATAGTGCATTTATCCGCATGACGCGTGGGAATTGCAGGCCTGTCACTGGTTATCGCTGATTTTTGTATCGCGATTGGCCACATCGCAACTTTTTTCGTGTTTGTGTTTCGCGTTTTTTCTGCGTCGCGCTAGTTTTAACGTGGTCATTTGGCGCATTGTCGTGAGACTATCCATGGTACCGGCATGTTGAGAATACAACGATAACACTGCCTTATTTTCCCACAATAGACTGCGATATGCAAAGTTGCGTTAACCTAACTTTGTGATAATTATCACACGTTCTTGAGAATATCCCCTTTATTTTTTAGCTTTTTCACTGAATATTTCCTTTTGAGTTTTAATGGGGAACAGTCTTGTATGACTCAAACAGCACCCTGTGTTTCAGTTAAATGAAATCCATAAATTATGGTCTCAGGAACATACTACATGTAAAAAGCTTGACAACCCTCTCCACATCTTATTTGAGGAAATGTATGTGAAAGTTTCAAGTAGAACACGAGAAGTTCAAGAGCATGCTTTGTGAATCACCTGGAAATTCAGATATACTACAAGGACCGGTCTACTCACAGAAAAATGTTTGTGGATCGCCTGAAAAATCTGTACACTTTTGTCTTTCTAAATTCAATTTAACAAAAATTTAGAATAATATATTTACATTTATGATTCACAAAATTAAGAATTCAGACTGCTACCCACACAAATGGAATTTGCCATACAGGAATATTGATAGTATGGTCACCCACAAATCCAGTTTTGGAGGCGATTGGTAGCTTGGTCCACCTTCAAAGGAATGCATGAGTGCATTTCCCGGTTGTTAAGTTAATGGGGGAGGAAACATCCTCCAAAATTAAAGAGGGCCATGGGGTGCGTTTGTCCATAAGAAAAACATTTGTCCTGTACAAGCTGCACATTTATGGGATTGTAACCTTGTAGGATGGTACACCTAGGTTCCCTCTGTATGCGGAAATGCTTACACATTTCAGAGTTCTAAGAAAACTATGACTTCCTTCTGCATGACCATCTACTCATAAAATGCTTTTAAAATTTCTCAAAAAGATAAGAAATGTGCTCCAAACATAGGAGTGGCACAATAGGAAACACAGTGCAGATTAGTTTTTTAAGTTTCTGTGAGTTGGGTTATGAATATCTTTCAAATTCATATCTATTTGGTGAATGAAGAGCTGTAGAAAAATCATGCATATATATTTTGCTTCTCTTAGTCAAATAAATGTATTACAGCCTTAACAAAAGCGTTAATATACTAGGAACGACAATACTCATATAAATGCGTCTTACAATGACTTGTTAAAAAGGTGGAATTAGCACCAAAGTTAAACAAGTCTTGAAAAGGGCACTACGTAGGGTTAAGTGTCTCGATTCAGCGCTTAACAGACAAAAAACACCAAGCTCTCACCCCTTTAATTTACAATTCAGCATCTTTATTTCTGTTTACTAATTGGTACTACTTGCATCTTGGTCCACTGAAAGGATTAAAAAAAACTTCAAGAGCAAATTATATGCATGAATTAAATTATTCTAATAATTTTTGTAGCAAAATGCTCTGGAGAAGAGATCATACACAGTGTATGCATACATATGACTATTAAAATATATAAATATTTTGAAAAGCGCATTGATTTTCATGCAGCATAGATGATTTGACACATCTTCTTCCACATTTTAAATGCTGTACCTTTACAAGCAAAAACGCATTGCTTTTTTAGCTAATTTGTTAATTTTGACAACTTCTTGAGCATATCTTGCACGTGTTAGCACAGGTCACACCTGAAAGGTGTAAACATGCTAATATATTTGTAGCAACAGTGCTAAGTAGAATTTGCCAATAGCTTTTGCGTTTTAATACAGGTTAGCCACACTTGTTTTAATGACTTTGTAAAAGATTCCTGCTATTTCACTGCCCATTTAGGTCATCAATTTATTGAAGGCTGTTTTTCTTTCTCTCTCTCTCTCTTCCTCTCTCTCGCTCGCTCTGTCTTCAATTTATTGAGTGCTGTTTTTCTTTTTCTCTATCTCTCTTTCTCTATCTCTCTCTCTCTGTCTTTTAATATGCATTGTAGTTTTGAGTTCACCATTATAAATACAGACTTACAAATCCCAGCATGCCAAATGCTGCTGACCAAAAACATTAACTGGGTTGTTACACATGGCATTGGGTCTGTCAAAGCTTTGCGTTTTTGTGAGCTTTGGGTGGTTGTATGAGCGCTCATGTAAGTTGCTTGTGTGCGTTATTGGCTTTCAAAACAGGCTGTTCCATAGAGCCTAAGGGGCATATTATCAAGGGAAATATCTCCGCTTTTTCGGCACATAGCGCCGGAAAAGCGGCGATTTTTTTATCACCCTATTCACAAGGACACTCTAACAAGTGTTACCACGTGTTTGCTTGTGACTTTTCATGTCAGCGATCAATATCGCTAATGACATGCAAAGTCGGCTTTCCTGATCACAACATGGGAATCCTCGCAAACACGGCTTTGCGATATTTACAAGCCATGCAGCAGACCCACGAAGCGATAAAAATAACCGCGCTAACCGCGGTTATTGCAGGAATGTAATGCCTGCTTTTAAATTGACTAAGGGGCATATTATCAAGGGAAACATTGCCACTTTTTCAGCAATTAGTGTCGAAAAAGCGGCAATTTTTTTATCACCCTATTTACAAGGACACGCTAACAAGCATTAGCGCGTGTTTCCTTGTAACTTTGCATGTCAGCGATCAATATCGCTAATGACATGCAAAGTAGGCATTCCTGAGCACAACAACATGGGAATCCTCGCTAATTTACAAGCCATGCAGCAGATCTGCAAAGTGATAAAAATAACTGCGCTAACTGCGGTTATCGCAGGAATGTAAGGCCTGCTTTTAAATTGACTTAGGCATACTGATAATGGGAGGTGGATTGCCAGGTTAGGCCCACACTCCCATATCAGCAAGCTTCTCCTTAGCGCTGTGAAATCATCACTGGATTACACGCGCTATTCCTGATAATCGGCCTCTATCCCTGGAATTACATCACCTGTTAGCAAAACGTTGATAATACGTCCATAACACGGCGATGTAATCCAGCGATATAAGCGCGATTTGCGATATTTATCACATCTCCTTGATAATACACCCCTAAATGTTCTAAAATATTCAGTTATTTTCCTGTCCTCTCACAAGAGTAATCCCCCAACAACATCCGATAAAGGGCTGAACAAGCCCTTCGAATGCAAAATGTCACGTCTAATATTTTTCTGCGCTTTCCAATATTTGTTGCTCTAAATTTATAATTTAAAAAATCATATCAGCCATAAATGCAAAATGAAAGAAGAATGTATTAGATACTCAATACTAGAATGAGGCAACTTGAAACCCTTTAGAGTGAATCCCTTACAAGCCTCCTGTTGATCTCTGACTTGTCTGCCTTTAAACTGAACCTGAAACAGTCTTTCAACTGTAACTTTTTCTTTGATCAAATCTTACAGCATGATTAAGGTTTTTCTTTGTCCGATTTTGTACTTACCTTTGTTTTTTGTTAATTTTACTACTTTATTATTGTAAAGTTGATTGAACTGAATTGTGTTTTGTTGGCATTGCTTTGTTTTCTGTGCCTTGAACATGGGTTCTCAAGCGTTGCTGCACAACATAGAAATAAAACTAAAACCAAACTACCTCGTCAAAATTACCCTGTGACCACCACCTACACACTGAGATGTTGACCATCTCCATGTTCCCAACTGAGCAGCGGCTCTGCATCAACCTATGCTCCATAGTGTACAAAATCCACTGACCTTGAACTGTGCTTCACCCAGTTCTCACCTGATATGCTTCACAACGTCCAGTGCTCACTTCATGCACACACCGAGGCCTTCCCTAATGCACATTAACCATTGCTCTCATTAGGCACTTTATTCCATCCTCCAAAGAGAAAGCTTACCCAGTGCTCCACTGAGGTGTGCAGCCAGGTGATCATGTGAGGTGAATAATTCACTTCCCAGATGCATCTAAAGCATATGACCCAGTGCTCGCCACACTGTACTGCACTAAGACGTCTATCCCAGCACTACTTTTATGTGCATCGCTAATACTCCTGTGCTTCCTTGGAAACAAATTCTCCGAGTTTCATTACAATACACCTCCCTGCCCCCCTATTCCTGGGTCGTTTCACCTTTGTCTCCTAGCTCCTCATTATCTTGTGCTCCTCGAATCTACGTCACTTTGTGCCTCGAACTGCACAGGACTAGGTATACATTGTGGTTTATGAGCATTGATGGATGCATGCTTGGAAACCTGTGTACAGGGGTGCATGTTTGTTAGACTTTGTGAAATTTGGGTCTCGGTTTGAGTTTGCAGGATCTGCGTGTGTGTGTCTGTATGATGTTTTTAAAGTTTACAAAAGGCAAACATATTGGTGTTGTTAGCGTACCCTTCGTGACAGTCTCGGTAATGGGCTATGTCATCTGGTGGCATCACATCTATACAAATGAAAGCTTAAGTGGTTAACATAAGGTTAATGTTTTCTTTTTCAAGCAAATTCTTTTTGTAATTGGAACGTTTTTTCGTGCAATGAAGATGCTCATTTTTTTAAAGGAACATTAGAACTCTGCTTTGGGAATTACGTCACACCTTTTAGCACAAGGCGCCAACAATTTACAAAGACTTTATAATTGCCGTTGCTTCGACATAGGAGACTGACATCTTTTGAAAGTATCAAAACGAAAAAGTCAAACTGTAAATATCAGCAACACCAGATAGGTTGCTGTTTTATATCCGTCCAACCAAACTTACCAACTGATTAATTCAAATAGCCAGACACATGTTTATCTATTCACTTTAATGTGCACCTAAGCTTGTACGTGTGCTTGTGTGTGTGTGTGCGCAAGTGTGTGTGAGAGACTCAGCGAGTGGCCTGGATAGGTGGGTGCCTTAAAGTGTGCTGTCTCCGAGTGCATGTGTACCTGATGGTTTGTGTCATTTGGGTCAATGGCATCCTGCTTCAATGTAGATCTTTGTGCGGGGTTGTTTGAATGTGTGTATTTGGCTGCTTGCATCTGTTGGCTTGTCTGCATCTGTGCACAGATAGGTTCATGTTCTTCAGTGTTACATACTTCAGTGAGTATTCAATACATTACAGTCAAAATGTTTTGTCTTTGTCAACATAGGAATCATGATCTTAAATTTGCCATAACTATCGGATACAACATGAGCAAAAGACTCAAGGTTCGCTCAGCATTTTTAAATAATTTAAAATGTCTAAGGTAAGTGGTGTTTTAGAGCTCTTATATTACACCTTTACGGCTCTTTGATTCAACTTGTGATCGAGGAAGAGGGAGAGGTATTGTTTATAATTCCTACATATACAAACGTCACATTTTATATTCTCTCTTGCTTTTTTTGTGTAAATTGAAGCCTTCAATAAATTGTGCCTTATTAAGTTTTAGCTTTCATTATTGGCTCTAATTTGAGCAGGTGCTCAGAATAGAGGTGGAAGCCATCAAATAATACCTAGAGCCAGGCGGGTCAGTGGTCTGTCTTGATTCTAACTGTCAAAACATATGCCAAGTCATTAAAACCCTTTTCGTGTGAACCATGAAACAAATGTGGAAACATACAAACAAGTCCATTTCAATTCAGACAAAGTTGTTTCTACAGCTTATGTGATTCATTTTTGTAATATATATTACCTCCTCGTTAGTCTTCCTCGCCACATGACTAACACAGTGAGCTTCAGCTCCACACCAGAACCCTCCAAAGCAAAAAAGTCAGCCTCCTATGCCTCCCATCCTTTCCCAATATAGCCGACCCATTACACCCATGACCTGTATAAGAGGTGGGCCGGCCCAACCCATCAGCCTGTTTTTTTAGTTCTGCGCACGTCTCTCCAGTTGCGTCAGGTAAGTGGTGCCTGCGGTAGCAGGTACTTGGGTCTCAGGTTGGAGGTCCTGCTCTAGCAGACCCTAAGATCTTGGGCTCTTTTTACCCCCTTTCCCCCGGTGTTCTGGCCGGTTGGGCCCTGCTCCAGCGGGCCATGGGTTTACAGGGGGGATGGCCGGGGTACGGGCCTAATGGTTAAGTACTTAGGCTCTCACTCTGCCGATTAGGTGTTCGATCCCTGATCTTTCACTGTCACTGTTTGCTCGCGCTAACATTTTGCTGCGCAGCGCTCTGGCCTACTGCTTTGATCGCATCGCCCGCTGGCCCCTCGAGGCATTGCGGCGGGCGGGGCGGTGCTCGCGCTGGAGGCTGGCTTTCATGGTGTTGCCCATCCCGTCGGAATCCGCAGAGCTTTGTGGTATAACCGACGGCGGAGAACATGTCACAATTATATACGGGGGTTGTGTCAGTGCGCGGACTCTGCTGTGTCTCTGGGAGGTACTTTCCCGCCCTGCCTGGGAGTTGGTTGCTCGCTTATGGGCCTCTGTGTGTTTGGGGAGTTTGGAATGTTTAATCGGCGCCCTGCGCTGATCGTTCGCTTCTGTTGCCGGTGGGTGCACTCCCTCCCAGTCCCGTGGTCACTCACCCGTTGCTCAGTCCGGGGTCGTGCTGGTGTCCCTGGAGTGGCACCGGTCCTCTCCCTTTCCTGCGCGTAGCTTTCGGGTTTGCGGTGTCTGGCTCACACGCATGCGCCCTGGTCCTTTTCGCGCTGCGGCAATCCCTGGTCTTGCAATGTCACTGCTTGCTCTTTCGGGAGTGTAGGCACTGGCGTTTCCTTCAGTTAGGTCTGTCAGCATGATTTACGGCCTAGGGCCGGGTCTGGTGGCTCGATGGTCCCTCGCATTCCTCGCGGGTGCCTGGTTCCTCCCTCTTGGTCACCGGTTCGGATCCCGGGGGGTCCGCTCAGCCGTTCGTCCTTCTGTGGTAGTTGAGTTGTGTGCCTTTGAGTTGGCCTGCTCCTTGGGCTTCTCAGTTTCCGTATGCTTTGCTTCGCTTTGCTGGTGCTCATGTTCTGTCTTGGGGGTTGGGGGTGCTGGCTCTTACTCCTCCAGTTGTGTGTTCCCCTCTCTTGGCTACTGTGCCATGCGGGTCATGTCGCCCCATTGGGTGCGTTGTTGTGTTCTGTTGGCCTGGTGGCTTGGTGGTCTCTTGCGTCCGCTTCGGGCACCTGTGTTTGTCCTCTTGATCTGGCTGAGTCACTATGGCTGTGTGGAGGTGGGATGCGCCACCCGTGATCCCTTCGGGGGCGGGTGGCGGCAGTTGTATGTGATTGTCATTTTCCTCCGCTGTCGTCCTTCCTGCGCACGGGCGGTGTGTTGCCTGCCTTCTCTCCCCGCTCCTGCTGCTCTCATCTCCCGCCTGCCTCTGGTAGGTGGTCGACTTCCTGCCCCGGTTGGTCCGGGGATCCCGGGGGGAGGCCCTGCTCTGTCGGGCTCACTTGCTGGTTCCCCCTCCTTCTGGCCCTCGCAGTCCTGCCCTGCGCTCCCCCTCCCCCGCCACCTTGTACCTTGCTGCCCTGCTATAGCGGGCTCTGGGGTTTGGGTTTTGCCATTTGGCTGCCCGTCTCTGTGGGGGCAGCTGTGGGCTTGTCTGTTTTTCCGGCTGTTGTGCCTGTGAGGGTCCCTCGGCCCCCTCTGTTGTGGGTGTACTGTTAGGAGTGCGGGGCTCGGTTGGCTTTCGGCTTGCCTACAGTGTCGGCGCTGTGTTTTGTGCCTTTCGACTCTGCTGTGCTTTTGGGCAATGGTATTTCCTTCAGTAGGGTTGGGACCTGTTTCAGACTGGTTCTGGCTTCAGGGGGTCATTATACGCCCTTCCGTGCTCTGCTTGTCCCTGCAATGGGGCCTTCCAGGTGTTTTCTCACTCTTGTTTTCTTCTGTGTTTGCCTCGGCGGGCCCCCTTGGTTTGTTCTCTCCGCTTTTCCACAGGGTGTCTTTGCCGCGTATATTATTGGGCACCTGTGGCGTTGGGTTGCAGGGACTCAGCTTCATGGTTTGCTGAGTTTTCCCTGTCCCCTTTTTCCCTACGGGGCTTTGGGACTCCGGTACTTTTGTCCTGTGGGCTCCTGTTCCTGCCGTTGTTGTGCGGGGTCTGTCCCTGTCGGTTGCTGGTTGGACGTCCTCCGGGAGTTTCCAGGGGCTGTGGGCTACAACAGGTCTGATGGGGCGGGCTGCATTTGGCTCATGTCCGTCCGTATCTGGGCTGCATCGGTGGTTGCCTGTTGTTTTCTTACTGGCTGTTCCTGGTGGGCTCGCCCTGTCTTGTCCGGGTCAGTGGCTTTGCCGCTCCCTCCTCATCCTGCTCCCTGTCTCGGCGGGTGGCTCTTGCACCCCTTTCCTGGCGGCTTCCTGCTGTCGCTGTGCGTCTCCTTGCCCCCTGGGGGTTGGGGTTTTTGTTGTGGTCCTCCTGTTCGGACCTGCTTGGTCGGGCCGGGGGTTCGGCGCCCACCTTTGGTGGGGTGAGCGTTCTATCCTTTTTTCTGCTGGGTCGCTTTTGGCGGTCTCACTCGTCCTTCTCTGGTCGGATCCTGTCATGGGGTTTAGTTTGATCCCCTGGTTTTTCCTGTTGGGGTTGTCTGCCTTGGTGGGGGCCTTCCTCGTATCGTGTTTTGGGTCTTGTTGTCTGGCAGTTTTTCTCCTTCCGGTTGGTCTCGGTGCCTCTGGTCCTTCCTTGGTTCATTTTACCCCAGGCCCTTCCCGCTCTCTCTCCTGGTGCGGCTGGGTGCATCCTTCCCGTTGGTGACTTTTGTCTTCCTGGGGGGCATGTTTGGGTTCCTGATCTGTACTGGGTCGGTGGTTTTCCCTGTGGGCGGTTTTCCCATCTGGCTTCTGTTTGCCGTTCCTTGGATTCTCTGGGGTTTTCCCCTGCCTTGCTGGCCCTGCCTTGTGCTCCTGGGTGTTTGCGGGGTGCGCCCCTGTTGGTTTTCTGACACGGTGTTCTTCTGGGTCCCTTTGGTGCTGTTTGTTTCCTTTGGGTCTCCGGTGTTGTTTCTTCGGCCTACTCGTCCTGGCTCCCGGACGGGAGTCGCTCTGACCTTTTGGTTGTGGTCTTTGCCTCTTAGATTGGGTGTTCATTCCCTGGTCTTTAGCTGGCACTGGGTGCTTGGTCTCCAGTGTTGGCTCTGGTGTTTTCCCTGAGTGTGGTTGGGAAATGTTTGGGCCTTTGCGCTTTCCTGGGGTCCTTCTTCTTCCGGGGATTATGGGCTTGTTTGGCCTGGCCGGGCTTTTTGTCCTGTTGGTGGTGCTCGCATGGGCCTGCCCCTGCTTTCTTTTTCCCTTGCTGGTTTTTGTTTCCAGCAGTGCTGTTGGGTGTCCGGGGGTGCTGGTGCCTCCGGTTCTCTGCTCCCTGGCAGGCCCATGCGCTTCCGGTGTGGCTTGTGTCCTCGTCTTTTTTCCCTGGTATTGGGGTTCTGGGGCCTGTTGGCTCTGGTGGATCCCTGGGGGTCTTGACGTGGCTCGGGTTCAGTTTTTGCCCTGCCCTTTTGTCCTTCTCGCCTTTGGTGTGTTTCTGCCTGTGGCTTTTTTTCTCCCTGTGCTTTCCCGTTTTCAGTCGGTTCCTCGTTGTCGGGCTGAGCGGGGTCTGGTTGTTGGCTGGCTGCCTGTGTGGCCGCCTGGGTTCTCGCTTCTGCGGCTCGCTTGGTCCCTGTGCTGGGCGGGCTCGGTCCGTCGCGCTGCATTTCCCTGCCTTCCGGGCGTGGGTGGACATATGGGTTCTCCGCTTTCCGCTGTTGCCCTGGTGAGTTCCCTTGGTGGCCGGGTCTCTTTGGTGTCGTTTCCGACACCATCCTGGGTCTTTTTTCCCTTGTTCCTGCCTGGTTTCTCTCCTTGGGGTCACGGTCCCTTCCAGGGGGTCCTTTGTGTGACTGGGGTATTTCCCCTTCTGTTTCTCTTCTGCGCCCTTTCCTTTCTTGCGGCTCTTGCTGGTTTGTTTGTTTACATCTGGTTCCGCTGCCCCGTTCCTCTGGTGGATTCGGCTCTCTCGCGGGTTGTGGTCTCCCTTGCGGGGTTGCTTTGTTTGTCGGACTGCGTCTCTCTTTCTGCTGTGACTTTTTTGTTGGGTCGCTGTGGTGGGGTTGCCCTCTGTTCATTCAGTTCCCCTCTCTGGGCTTTTGTTCCCCTCTCGCTTTCGGGATGTCCATTGGACGGTCCTGGTGTGTTTGGTCCGGCTTGCTCTTTTCGGTTCTGGGTCCTGTTTTCTGTGACCTTTGGCTCTGTGCGGTCTGGTCCCGAGCCTTTCTCTGTCCTCCTTTGGCTTTTGCTTGGGGCTGGTTTCCTGGCGGCGCTTCGGGTCTCTGGGGTCCGGGTTTTTGTCCTTCCCGGTGTCTTTCGGTCCCGGGCTGGTTCTTCCTGCTCATGGTTGCCTCTCCCCTGGGTGGTCCTTCCGCTCGTTCTGGCCTGTTGGGTTTTGCCCTCGTTCGTGGGCATCCCTTTCTGGTCTGTTGGTTTCTTGTGAGTTTCCATGAAGCCGCTTGGCTTTGGTATGAGCTCACTGTGTTAGTCATGTGGCGAGGAAGACTAACGGGAAGGTAATGCCCCAATTACTTACCGGTAATCTTCATTACTCCGAGTATAGTCTTCCTCACCACATGAGTTTCCATCCCTCCCTCCCTGTCTGGCTATCGGCTTCATGTTTGTGCTTGGTAGTTTCAGGCTGATGGGTTGGGCCAGCCCGCCTCTTATAGGGGTCATGGGTGTAATGGGTCGGCCATAGTGGAAAGGGATGGGAGGCATGGAAGGCTGACACAGTGAGCTTCAGCTCCACACCAGAACCCTCCAAAGCAAAAAAGCTTTGGAGGGTTCTGGTGTGGAGCTGAAGCTCACTGTGTTCGTCATGTGGAGAGGAAGACTATACTCGGAGTAATGAAGATTACCGGTAAGTAATCGGGGCATCACGCATTATAACCCCCATGGTTGGACCCAGGAGCTCCAACCTGCCAAGTGGCCCTCTCTAAGAGTTTCTGACAGGCATACAATTTTCTCATAGACGCATAAATGATCTGCTCCTGCTCAAAAATAATGTTTATTCCCACATAAAATCCTGCAGTAATAAACACTTGCATGATTTTATCTTCTCGACTCAAAACACACTTCTGTGGTGGCTCCACTGAAGATACTGAATCTTTGCAAAATGGGTGGCAGGTTTTGTTCCCCAGGTAAGCAAAGCTTTTTTGATTTCAATGGACAATGTCCCAGTATCGGAGTTTGTTTCTAGGAAAGCAAAAATATATTGGCCTTGACACACAGAGAGTTTTCTCCCTACATATCAGAGCTGTCTCCCTACCTTGGTACGGTCACCCAGCCTGAAATGGGAACGGTTATTGTTGTTAAGACCTGTGGGCATTGAAGCAGTCAGCTTTTCAGGTTTACATTGGCAGAGCAGAAAGAGGCAGGGTAGATCGCCACCAGTTTTCATAGGTGAGGCCACGGTGTCAAACTCGAAATAAGGCGTGTAAAATAACTTGTTGACATTTGCTCAGATCAGTATGTCACAAGTGCAAACCCTGACAAGGTCAACTCAGATTTCACCTTTCCAGCGTGGTAAACAGTGCTTGTAATGGGTAAAAGAGGCATCAGTCAATTTCAATTCTTGTACAAATCTGAAGTTTAATAGGAGCCACCATAGAAAACTCGTGTTCATTTTTCACATTGCTACTTCTGTGCATATTCTATTACTTGCTGCTAATTCATATGTTTCCTTGCCTTACTTGACAAAAATTGTGTGATATAAATTGTTCTCCAGACAAATGGTCTGAGCAGCACTAAGACAACAATGATTTATTGCCTTTTCACTTCCTTCTCCCAATAATGATTTTTTTTCCATTTCAGAGCTGAATGTCTGTGCATTCTTGCCAATATGCCGTATTTCATTGCATGACAGCTTTACATCAGTTTGGCAAAAGGTTATGATTTTTACCATTTTCTTCTTCTATACTTTAATTTTTTTATTGACAATCTTTAACACATTTGTTAGAAATGGGGGTCTCTAGTTGGCAGAGGTAGGTACCTTTGTCCAAATAGAGACCCTTGCTTGTAGTCAGGGTAAGGGGGATACACACTTTAGATAACCCCTGCTCACCCCCTTGGTACCTTGGCACGAGCAGGCAGGCTTATCCCAAAGGCAATGTGTAAAGTATTTGTACCAACACTCACAGCAACACAAATGGACACCACACCAGTTTAGAAAATTAAAGTATCTTTATGTAAACTAAACAAGACAAAATAACAAAAATCCAACATACACAGTCAAAAAATATGACTTTCAAAAGGTTTCAAGAACTTGTACCATAGAAAACTAAGGATGCATGACTTTTCACCAAAGTACTTGTAATTGCATCAAAGTGACCCCTCAACTCACGGTTTCAAGTTGTTGTGGGCTGACGCTGGCTTCCCCACTCGCTATGTAACCGATTTCTGAGACACAGTAAAGAAACCATGAGTTGAGGGGTCACGACCCTCTTTCTGAAAATGCTACTAAAAACTCGTATTGACCTTGCTCAGTTGATCTGCGACAGCTTCGCTATTTATATAAGCGGTGAAAACCACATCTCCATTAAAGTGATTATTCGTGTTGAGTCTTACCAGTAAAGGGTCCTTTTTATATGCACTATCTACTGTCCTGAAGATGGTCTGACGGACTGACGCCATCCAAGATCAAAACGTCGACTCCATCATCTATTTCCACAATATTTACTATATTCAATTGATCATTATTCTCATCAGGAGATATGTCATTGTTGTTTTCATTGGAATAGATGTCTCTTCATGAAGTGTAGGATACATTTAAGATTTCCTCATTCATGATTTATTGCTGAATTAACTGTTCATCTGTACTCCTTTTTAATTTGATTTATACATATAAATATTTTTGTATACTTAACAAAAGATATTCCCATGTGTGTGCTTTATATATTCATTCATTTTTTGGTTTAGTCTATTGACATTTGGGTTTTTGTTCTAAGTAGAGTCACCCATAGAGAAACTCTTGGATTAATAATTGGAGAATCATTTTGAAACAAAATCCCTTGTAGGCACCTTGACCTGTTATTGTTTGATTTGCCCAAGCCTCCAAGGGTATTTTGGGTTTTCCCTACGTTTACATTCCCCTGTTTAGGTGGCCTCTGGTGATCTGTAGTGGGAAGTGTCTGTGAATGAGAACAGAAGACCCACGGTGACTGGTAGTGTAACCTGAGTGATAGGCCCTGGTGTAAACATTGAGGTGCCGATTACGATCCGGTAAAAACCGGGTACGAACCGTCGGTCGGAGCGTTTTCTCCGTCCGACTCGTACCCGGTCGTAAAACTGTACAAACATGGAATTACGATTCGCACGGAAACACCATTTCCGTACGAATCGTAAAAAACACCGACCGACGAAAATATACATACGAATGTGATCCGGGAATGCTGCGACGTGACGTCGGGACGCTTTCAGGCAGCGTTTCACGACCCAGGAACTACGATTCGAACCGACAGCAGTCCGGACGGCAATATTTTCACGGCACCCAAAAAGTGCCAGAAAACTGAAGTACGGCGCAAAACGACCAGAGTAGGTGGCCCGGTACGCGCCGTACCCCCCCCAGCCCCCGTATGTACGCGCCGACCCCCCCCCAGCCCCCGTATGTACGTGCCGACCCCCCCCAGCCCCGTATGTACGCGCCGACCCCCCCAGCCCCCGTACGTTCGAGTCGTTCCCCCACAGCCCCCATACGTACATGTCGAACCCCCCCGTGTACGTTCGAGTCGTACCCCCACCAGTGTATGTACGGTGGGGTTCGACACGTACACGGGTGTACATACACGGGGGGTTCGACACGTACACGGGTGTATATACACGGGGGTTCGACACGTACACGGGTGTACATACACGGGGGTTCGACACGTACACGGGTGTACATACACGGGGGTTCGACACGTACATGGGTGTACATACACGGGGGGTTCAACACGTACGTACGGGGGCTGGGGGGGTATGACTCGAACGTACGGGGGCTGGGGGGGGTCGGCACGTACGTACTGGGGCTGGGGGGGTCGGCGCGTATGCGGGCACATGTCTCCATGGTTGCTATGGGAGTTCGGTGCGGACGGTGTTTTTTCCATACGGTTGTAACATCGGACGCACGGGATGGATCGTAATTCCGCGGTCGGACTTCACTTTTCACATTTGTACGGTAAATCGTCCGTGGACGTGTCGGACACATTTCCCAATGCGATTCGTATGGACTTTTTACCATGCGAATCGTAATTGGCAGTTTGTACGGCACTTGTACGATTCGTACGGTAAAAAGACCGGATACGAGTCGTACGGGGATTTTTTTTACCGGATCGTAATCGGCACCTGAGTGTGAGAATGGTACAGCTAATGTCCAAGAGGCGTGGTTCCTGTTGTCAAATAAACCGTGGATTATGTGGTTTGAGAAACTGGAATACAGCACTTTTTTATTCAGCTCTCTCACCTTCGAGAATATCAACCTAAAGGTGTTGAATGATACTGCCATTGTGAGGTTTACCATTTTGTCTTACCATTGGGCAAGTATGTGCTTCACTGCATACAAGTAAACTCAGTACAAGAAGAAACAGAACAAAGTTGTGATCCCAACTCCCCACCCCACACCTGCAGAACCAGAGCATATGTTGCTACTCCCCAACACAACCCATTCGGAAAAGAGCCTGATCCATCCAGACACCCCTCTTAATCTGTGAGAAGGATAACTGTGGATGACACAGCAAGTAAGCTTCACAACAACGCATTAATAACAAGCCCAACCCCAGCAGCTTCTTCCATCTGCCCAAACAGTAATGGAGAGGGTGACTGTCTCGCAATGATTGCTTGACCCATAACTGGTCTGCTGCGCCAACTAAGAAGAATGATAAAGTGAGAGACCATGACCATGTATGTGGCCTCAAACGATTGTGCCTGACACAGAATGTCCTGTGCTAACTACTTTGCTAGTCAAAGAGGATCACCAAAGAATCACTGGTAATGAAGAGTGGGCTCTTTGTTCTTTTGGGAGGGAAGTATTTGCTTTAGACCTGTATTCCTGCTTGAACCTAAAGCCACACCTGCTGACCAAGCATGGTAAGCATTGCGCTCCTGAACAACAACAAAGGAATGCAGGCCATTGTGTACACACTTCAAATGAGGGCCAAGTGCTGGTAACAATGTTGTCGCTACATTAAAGTTGATCTTGATCTTGTGCTTAACATACAATGGGACCCACTCAGCTTTAGGAAAAGATACGTTGGAGGTGTGGAGGTCTGCTTATGCTAATCACAGTGAATACGCACATTTGAGATTATCTTTAGCCAGATACATTTTTGCCTATTTGTCCCGTAGTACAAGTTATGGAACCATATCGCCATAGGGAAAATTCCTCTGTATGGTATTTCATTGTGGTATAACAAAGAACTTCTCTTTTGTGTAAGATAAGGAAAGGCTTGGAAGATCATCATTACATGCTATTTGAAAACTGTTGACCGCTGAGACTGTATTCACCACACTACCTCCCTGTGAAGCCTTGGACTGCTTGCCATGTTACCCAGTGAGCGAAGTATGGGTGCAGTATATTTAAAAAGATGGACATGTACTTTTAAGTTTTACAAGTCTTGGTAGTGAAAAACTCCCAAATTTGTTTTTCACTTGCTCAAGAGGATAACATTGGATTACATATTATATATTTCTATATTTCAGCACTCCAGAGTTCCCCTTGCTTCCGCACTTGCGAGCGGATGCTGTGTTGTGTACGGGTGTGCACACGTATATGCTGCTTTGAAAAAAGTTGAGATCAGCGCTCACGGGAAAATAATTATCCTTTTAATGGATAATTTGTGCAAAACAAAACAGACACGTTTCGGCAAAGACCATTTATCAATATTGGTGGCCGCCATTATTTTCAATCACTTTTTGTTGACTTGTTTCATCACATCCTGTCATCAACAGCAAAAACAGACTTTCTCTAATGTGTCAAATATCGACGCCATCTTTTAGCATTGAAATTCATTTAAGTTCCAAAGTGTTTCAACTTGGTGTTGCACTGCCTGGACTTCAAAGTCATATTAACTTTATTTTATTTACATAGTGAGAGGAAATATCACCAAATCTACCCAACTTATTGCTATCTTGCCCTGGATGGGCTTTTGTTCTGGTTGGGCTCCTATTTCCACAGTCTCTCTTTCACTCTTCCACCAGAAACACCTTATTAATGTCAACGTCATCTTTTGGCATGAAAATTCATTTGAATTTCAATGTGTCTCTAGTTTTATACGAGTGAAATTTGAGCCTAACTATAATGTCCCTGTAACCTTTGTTTTTTTCAGTGAATATATATATATATGTATGTGTATATATATATATTATCTACTGGCGGTCACCAGTAGATAGTTATAGTTAGGATCTATTTTCCATAGGAAATCCGCAACATTCTATTGGGAATTTCTTTGGCGCCGATTGACGAATCTTCGCAAAATTCTCCAAACTTTTGGCCAGCTCCGCTCCCCTCCTACCCTTAAAGTTTCGTGGTGATTCGTAAAGCGGGGGCCGAGAAAAAAGGGGGTCCATAAACGCGTTTTCCTCATGCAATTTCCCATAGGATCTGTTGTCGCAGCTACAGCCCGAACCGCTGAACGGAATGACACCAAATTTGGCAAAGAGGCAGTCCTCAGTTCGGACTCGTGCCTTTTGCATATTTGGTGTGAATCTGTTCAGTAGTTCCTGAGAAAATTAGGGTAAAATAGTTAGTGATATCTATGGCCGCGGAGGATCCGCGGACCCTACCCGCACTGTAAGCGAACCCTCCCCGAACTGAGCGCGCACCCTCCAGATCGCACGCTGAATGCTAATTGGCTGTCGAGCGTCTCTCTACATTTGAAACCAGGAACTGTTGGCGGCCATTTTCTGCCTCGGTAGAAGCGAGGCTGAAGAAGCAAGGGGAATAAGTGCGTAAAACATATAAAGGGGGCAGAGTGGAAATACTCTGACCCTCTAGAGGTGCTTAGGGGTTCCCAGAAGGACCCCCTGGGGCCCCCCTTTTTAAAAAAAAAAAAGCGGCGAAATGCGCGCACAGTGCGCGGATCCTATCGCGTTGGATGCACGGATTCTCTCGCGGTGGGTGCGCGGATCCAAGGAAAAAAAAATGAAATTGTTGGGAGATAAAGATTAAGCTTAAGTGTTTTGTTCTTGAGTGGCTCTAAAAAGAGCCGTTGTGTTCATTGAGAGATTTTGGTACTTATAAGTAAGTACCTATACAGAGTCTAAAGTTGTTGAGGAAGACTCTGTTTCCTTCATCAGTAAAGTGTACTCCATCTCTCCTATACATCTCTTGCATATGAAAGTGCAGATTGTTATTGTAAATGGATCCCATTCTGTAGTCTCGGAGAAAAGCAGAAACAGATTTATTCACATGTTTCCTAGCTTTCTCAATCTGTGGACAAAAATGATCGGACCAGTTCCATTTCTGCCTTTGGAATATGTTAGAATACACAAAGGCAGTTTTAGGGAAAAGTGAAATCAGTTGTGCAAAGGTGTCCTTCATAAGCATTTCCAGACCTACCCCAGTCAAAGTGCCTAGGTCATTGCCACCACAGTGCACTAATATGCGGTCAGGATGTTGGATTTGCATGAAGGATTTCACCAATGGCATCAATTGGTGCCACTTTAAACCTCTCTGTCCAATCCATTTAATGTCTACATTTGGCAAACCTAGGTCTTTGCGAATGCCTTTGTTTTCTGCATACCTTTGGCTCCAGAAAATGTAGCTGTGTCCCACAATCCACACAGGAAGCATCTTGTAAGGAGGTCTGGATGCACTCAGATGGTCTCTGTAAATGAAATGGCAGTTTGGAAAGTAAGATGTTTCTAAAATGGTGGCTAAGATGCAATTTTGAAAAAAGACAAGAAATCATTGGTTGTTTGACAACCTTCTACACTGAAAGGTAGGGTGCATATTTCTGTTTTTTAAACGCTTGATTCTTATTGGTTAACAAAAACAGATTGTAAGGAACATTATATATGATAAGCTGATATGTTGAGAAGTCAAGCACACTTGCTGTTTTGATTAGCAACATTGTGTGTGCTGAACTTGTGACCTGTGTGCTCAGTACAGTGTTCCATGACCTGTTTCTATGGTAACGGGCAGAAGGCAGATTGGGGGAAGGGTTGAAGTTTATGTCATTTGGAAAGGGTTGAAATGTTTAAAACCAATAGAAATCTGTGTTTGCTTTTGAATTTATGTGGGAAGGAATGTGATTTGATGTTTACATGTATATGTGTGGAAAATGAGAGGGAAACTTTGCCATTCTTTGGTTTTGCTGACAGGTGCACAGTGCAGAGATTCTGTATAAGAAAATCTGGTGTGTGACTGATATCTGGTGTGTGACTGATATACTTCTCAATCTACAAAACATCTTGAAAGGTGAGTTATTTAATTGTGAGGGGATGTATGTAGACTATTTTTCTTTTAATCAGACTAATGTATTTTTTCTGCTAAAGTGTAGGGAGTATTTTTTTTCTCTACAATCTTATTGACAGTGTGTGTGCATGGAGAAACCATTTTGTGATAAACATTTGTGTTTTTCATGTGTTTGTAGAGATAACTGTGCAGTTTTTATATTTTGGTAGAATTAGAAACCAGTCATTGTTTATGAATTTGTGAAATGAGTTATGTTATGTTTCTATACTAAAATGTAGTACTACTTCTAGATGAAGAAATGTGTTTTGATATAGTGCAAGGGATAGTGTTGTTTGTCTAGAATCACACAGTGAGTCTGTGTGCATTTGGGAACCACTGTGAGAGAAGCATTTGGTAATATCGTGTATTTGCTGACAGAAAACTGTTTTGAAACCTGTCATGTTGTCAAGTTTTAGTAGCATTAGAAGTTAGTCTTTGCTTATGTGTTGATTAAATGAGTCAGGCATTAACACTAAAGGGTAGTCGTGAAATATGTAGATTGTGTGCAGTTCCCTTACCTCTTCCACTGTAGTGAATGATTTTTGGTAAACTCCTAGGGATAGTGGTGCTTGTCTAGAATCACACTGTGAGTCTGTGTGCATTTGGGAACCACTGTCAGAGAAGTGTTTGGTAACATCATGCATTTGCTGATAGAAAACTGTTTTAAAACTTGTCATGTTCTCAAGTTTTAGTAGCATTAGAAGCCAGTCTTTGCATATGTGTTGATTAAATGAGTCAGGCATTGACACTAAAGTGCAGTCGTGAAATATGTAGATTGTGTGCAGTTCCCTTATCACTTCCAGTGTAGTGAATGAGTTTTGGTAAACTCCTAGGAATACTGGTGCTTGTCTAGAATCACACTGTGAGTCTAAGTACATTTGGGAACCACTGTCAGAGAAGCGTTTGGTAACATTGTGTATTTGCTGACAGAAAACTGTTTTAAAACTTGTCATGTTGTCAAGTTTTAGTAGCATTAGAAGCCAGTCTTTGCTTATGTGTTGATTAAATGAGTCAGGCATTGACACTAAAGTGCAGTCGTGAAATATGTAGATTGTGTGCAGTTCCCTTATCACTTCCAGCGTAGTGAAGGAGTTTTGGTAAACTCCTAGGATAGTGTTGATTGTCTAAAATCACACTGTGAGTCTGTTTGCATGTGGGTAAGGGGTGTGAGAGAAGCTTTTGGTAACATTGTTTGTTTACTGCCAGATAACTGTTTTAAAACTTGTCATGTTGTCAAGTTTTAGTAGCATTAGAAGCTAGTCTTTGCTTATGTGTTGATTAAATGAGTCAGGCATTGATACTAAAGTGCAGTCGTGAAATATGTAGATTGTGTGCAGTTCACTTACCTCTTCCACTGTAGTGAATGAGTTTTGGTAAACTCCTAGGGATAGTGGTGCTTGTCTAGAATCACACTGTGAGTCTGTGTGAATTTGGGAACCACTGTCAGAGAAGCGTTTGGTAACATCGTGCATTTGCTGATAGAAAACTGTTATGAAACCTGTCATGTTGTCAAGTTTTAGTAGCATTAGAAGCCAGTCTTTGCGTATGTGTTGATTAAATGAGTCAGGCATTGACACTAAAGTGCAGCCGTGAAATATGTAGATTGTGTGCAGTTCCCTTACCTCTTCCAGTGTAGTGAATGAGTTTTGGTAAACTCCTAGGAATACTGGTGCTTGTCTAGAGTCACACTGTGAGTTTGTGTACATTTGGGAACCACTGTCAGAGAAGTGGTTGGTAACATCGTGAATTTGCTGACAGCAAACTGTTTTGAAACCTGTCATGTTGTCAAGTTTTAGTAGCATTAGAAGCCAGTCTTTGCTTATGTGTTGATTAAATGAGTCAGGCATTGACACTAAAGAGCAGTCGTGAAATATGTAGATTGTGTGCAGTTCTCTTACCTCTTCCACTGTAGTGAATGAGTTTTGGTAAACTCCTAGGGATAGTGGTGGTTGTCTAGAATCACACTGTGAGTCTTTGTGCATTTGGGAACCACTGTCAGAGAAGCGTTTGGTAACATCGTGCATTTGCTGACAGAAAACTGTTTTGAAACCTGTCATGTTGTCAAGTT
The DNA here is from genome assembly GCF_964204655.1 of Triturus cristatus. NCBI lineage: Eukaryota > Metazoa > Chordata > Amphibia > Caudata > Salamandridae > Triturus > Triturus cristatus. Next base: position 149,001,653 of record NC_140582.1, on the reverse strand, counting down.
TTAGTAGCATTAGAAGTTAGTCTTTGCTTATGTGTTGATTAAATGAGTCAGGCATTGACACTAAAGGGTAGTCATGAAATATGTAGATTGTGTGCAGTTCCCTTACCTCTTCCACTGTAGTGAATGGTTTTTGGTAAACTCCTAGGGATAGTGGTGCTTGTCTAAAATCACACTGTGAGTCTGTGTGCATTTGGGAACCACTGTCAGAGAAGTGTTTGGTAACATCATGCATTTGCTGATAGAAAACTGTTTTAAAACTAGTCATGTTGTCAAGTTTTAGTAGCATTAGAAGCCAGCCTTTGCGTATGTGTTGATTAAATGAGTCAGGCATTGACACTAAAGTGCAGCCGTGAAATATGTCGATTGTGTGCAGTTCCCTTACCTCTTCCAGTGTAGTGAATGAGTTTTGGTAAACTCCTAGGAATACTGGTGCTTGTCTAGAGTCACACTGTGAGTTTGTGTACATTTGGGAACCACTGTCAGAGAAGTGGTTGGTAACATCGTGAATTTGCTGACAGAAAACTGTTTTGAAACCTGTCATGTTGTCAAGTTTTAGTAGCATTAGAAGCCAGTCTTTGCTTATGTGTTGATTAAATGAGTCAGGCATTGACACTAAAGAGCAGTCGTGAAATATGTAGATTGTGTGCAGTTCTCTTACCTCTTCCACTGTAGTGAATGAGTTTTGCTAAATTCCTAGGGATAGTGGTGGTTGTCTAGAATCACACTGTGAGTCTGTGTGCATTTGGGAACCACTGTCAGAGAAGCGTTTGGTAACATCGTGCATTTGCTGACAGAAAACTGTTTTGAAACCTGTCATGTTGTCAAGTTTTAGTAGCATTAGAAGTTAGTCTTTGCTTATGTGTTGATTAAATGAGTCAGGCATTGACACTAAAGGGTAGTCATGAAATATGTAGATTGTGTGCAGTTCCCTTACCTCTTCCACTGTAGTGAATGATTTTTGGTAAACTCCTAGGGATAGTGGTACTTGTCTAGAATCACACTGTGAGTCTGTGTGCATTTGGGAACCACTGTCAGAGAAGTGTTTGGTAACATCATGCATTTGCTGATAGAAAACTGTTTTAAAACTTGTCATGTTGTCAAGTTTTAGTAGCATTAGAAGCCAGTCTTTGCGTATGTGTTGATTAAATGAGTCAGGCATTGACACTAAAGTGCAGTCCTGAAATATGTAGATTGTGTGCAGTTCCCTTATCACTTCCAGTGTAGTGAATGAGTTTTGGTAAACTCCTAGGAATACTGGTGCTTGTCTAGAATCACACTGTGAGTCTGTGTACATTTGGGAACCACTGTCAGAGAAGCGTTTGGTAACATTGTGAATTTGCTGACAGAAAACTGTTTTGAAACCTGTCATGTTGTCAAGTTTTAGTAGCATTAGAAGCCAGTCTTTGCTTATGTGTTGATTAAATGAGTCAAGCATTGACACTAAAGTGCAGTCGTGAAATATGTAGATTGTGTGCAGTTCCCTTATTACTTCCAGTGTAGTGAATGAGTTTTGGTAAACTCCTAGGAATACTGGTGCTTGTCTAGAATCACACTGTGAGTCTGTGTACATTTGGGAACCACTGTCAGAGAAGCGTTTGGTAACATTGTGAATTTGCTGACAGAAAACTGTTTTGAAACCTGTCATGTTGTCAAGTTTTAGTAGCATTAGAAGCCAGTCTTTGCTTATGTGTTGATTAAATGAGTCAAGCATTGACACTAAAGTGCAGTCGTGAAATATGTAGATTGTGTGCAGTTCCCTTATCACTTCCAGTGTAGTGAATTAGTTTTGGTAAACTCCTAGGAATACTGGTGCTTGTCTAGAATCACACTGTGAGTCTGTGTATATTTGGGAACCACTGTCAGAGAAGCGTTTGGTAACATTGTGTATTTGCTGACAGAAAACTGTTTTAAAACTTGTCATGTTGTCAAGTTTTAGTAGCATTAGAAGCCAGTCTTTGCTTATGTGTTGATTAAATGAGTCAGGCATTGACACTAAAGTGTAGTCGTGAAATATGTAGATTGTGTGCAGTTCCCTTATCACTTCCACTGTAGTGAATGAGTTTTGGTAAACTCCTAGAGATAGTGGTGCTTGTCTAGAATCACACTGTGAGTCTGTGTGCATTTGGGAACCACTGTCAGAGAAGCGTTTGGTAACATTGTGCATTTGCTGACAGAAAACTGTTTTGAAACCTGTCATGTTGTCAAGTTTTAGTAGCATTAGAAGCCAGTCTTTGCTTATGCGTTGATAAAATGAGTCATGCTTTGACACTAAAGTACAGTACCATGTAGTATTGTCTTTACTGCCCCAGAACTGAAATTTTAATATTTTTACCGAGGCACTGTCCTAGAAGTAGTCTGATGATTTAGTCAGTTTCTAAGTACTTATGTTGTGAACCATTCATTACCAAATAGACTGCTTCAAATGTCCATGCAGTATGCATGTAGTTCTCTAACCCCCTACACAGTTGTTTTTCACAACTTCAATTCTCTAGACAGTTTCCATACACTTCCAGGAAACACCCTATTACTCTCTTTGTAGTCTTCTAGTGACCCATTCAGCACCATGTAGTAATTCATTCACTGTGCCAAAACCCAAACATTTATAAATTCACCAAGACACTCTCTTTCCAGTACTCTAATGATTCAGTTACTGTCTAAGTATTTATGCACTGAGCCAGGACTTAGCACATGGACTGCTTCAAACCCCTATGCACTATGCATGCAGTATTTTAACCACCTAGAGATTTCTCTTTTATACTTTCAATTCCCTAGTCAATATCCATATAGTCCAGCAAACATCTTGTAAGTCCCTTTGCAGTCTTTTAGTGACCTTTTTAGTACCAAGTACTAATTCATTCCCTGTGCGAAAAGTCTACCAGTTATAAATTCATCCAGGCAGTCTCCTTGCTGTAGTCTAATCATTCAGTCAGCACCCAAGTACTCATGCAGTGAGCCGGGCCTTAGCACATGGACTGCTTTAAATGCCTATCCAGTATGCAATCAGTTCTCTAATGAGCTACACAGTTGTCTTTCGCAGCTTCAATTCCCCAGTTAGTATTCATACACTTCTAGCAAACACCCTGTTACTCACCCAGTGTGTCTCTTTTTAGTACTGTAATCATTCAGTTAGTTAGCATGTAGTCTTTTTGTGAGGTAGGCTTTAGGGCATGAACTGCTTCAAAGTAGTATGCATTATGTATGTAGTGTTTTAATCATCGTCACACTTGTGGTTCAGGGCTATAGTTTTTTAGTCTGTTTTTATATAAAATGTGTTTGTACAGTAATGGAATATTGTAAATTTGAAAGTTATTAATATACATTTATTTGTGACTCTTTTTTGCAGATACTGTTTTTCAACGTTAAAATCGAGAAAGTATGCCAGAAAAAAAATGAAAAAGAAAAGAACAGAGACAGGAGGATTATTTGAAGAAACATCGGGGACGCGCTAGCACTTGGAAGCCAATTCTCATTCATACACCTGCCTGATCGCCGCCGTGAGGGAAATGGCTAGAGGGGGCTGAAGCAGCTCTCACCAGCAATTTCGAACTGCCTGTGAGGGGAACGGCCAGAAAACTACTTTTCCCAGCAGCCCCTACCTGGCGCTTGCCTCTGATGTCATCTGGCAGCGCCGGGAGGGTTTAAAACATTCACAGGTGCCCCGCAGCGCGGAACGCGCGCGGGCAGCGCCCGGGCCAAGGGCAGGCCCGTCCTTCCCCGTCCTCGCCAGTAAGAGCCAGGGCTGGGCTACCCCCCTAATTCATGAGTTCCAGCGCTTACACTTGGATTCGAGAAAAAGGTACTGTGACCACCCGTGCTGTATGTACGTGAGATTGTTTATCTACTGACCAAGACTCATGTACTGTTTGCTGATATTGCCGTTTAGTCTGTGAGGATTTCTACCATCGTACACGGATTCATATAACGCCCACCCATATATTTATAACATCAGCATTGATAACAGGGTGACATTAGGTGGGAAAGCCGCTTGACTGATTGGGGTGACTGCTGAGATAGTGCGGAGGAGGCTTGTGTAGGTCTCACAGTCTCACAGTCTTAGGAGTCCCGCCGTCGCCCCACCCGAATCTATTTGAAATTGGGACTCTTTAACGTCCATCTACTTTCTGTTAAGAGCCCCTTTTAGCTGGCGTGCTGGTGCAAAAACCTGGGTTAAGGGTGGGTCACTTTTCAACATTTGTTTGCGTCCTGGTGTCAGGGGTTGTGTGCTTCATTATTACTAATAGTATTTTGTGTTTTTGTATTCTTCAATAGATTAACTACTTATCATTTGATTATGGCAGCTAGCCGTGAAACAACTGGGAGAGGCTCTAATATTGGAGTTCAGTCCCTATCCGATCAAACTGATCACCCAGTAACTGCGGGTATACCACTGAGTTCTGTTTCCAATTCTGTGACATCACGGGTGTCAACGAGATCTACACCACATTTGTTACCAAATAAATCTGTGTCCTCCCCCACAGGTGCTCACGTAGGTAAACGCAAACGGGGTGGAGGCTTATTGAGACAGACAAATGCTAAAGTTGGTAAATTAAATAATGGTACAAAAAAAGGGAAAGGGAAGTATAGTGACCCTCCAGATCCCCCTATAAATAGTCCCTCCTTGGGTTTGGTACAGATACCCCCTCCCAACGAAATAGGGGATGTCTTATCCACAAATCTGGGTGCCAGATTTTGGGAAGAATTGGAAAATTTGGTTTCTTCAATTGTCTCTCCTTTAAATGAGCGTTTAATGTGTATTGAAGAAAAACTCCAAGCTATTGACACGAGGGTGGGCCTGTATGGCGACGCGGTGAATAAACTAATAACCAAGGTGGAGAGTTTATCCGCACCAATGTTGGTGCCATGTCAGCAATCCTCTCTTAATAACCCAGGGATACCAGTTGTGCAAGCAAGTGTATTACCCTCTCCTAATAATAATATTTCTACAGCAAGGTTGGTTGATGCACCTGTTAATTATGATGCAGGGGAAAGCATTCCATCACATGAGAATAGGGGGTCCTATCCTCCTGCCCCTAGAGTTGCTAGTACTGGGAGCTATATGACCAGTGCTCAAAATGCACCTAAGCCCAACGGGGTTCTTTTGGATTTACCTTCAGATTGTGCACCCTATGTAGTGGTTTTGTCGGGGGTTCCAGAACTTGGTAGTAACACCCTGGAATCTTATGACGAACTTAAGAACAAATCATTACATTGGCTGAACAAACATAGACCCCTACCGTTACATGTGTTTAGTGAGATCATTCATGTGCGTAGAGTAGGTTGGGTGGGGTCTCGAAAGAAGGATTCTACAGGTGACTGTTTTGTCCTTAACTTTAGAGATAAACGAGCCGTGAAATGTATTTGTGAAATGGAAACGGAGGGCTCGGCATCATGCATCAAGTCCCATCATCTTTCCTATTTTTATCCTCAGGGAAATTATTTGGGAAGGCAGAAATGGTTGGCCCCAGTGTCCGATAATATGGAACGAAATAGGGAGTGGATAAATGACTGCCTATACAACATTCCCATAAATAACCGTTTTGGAGTTTTGGATCAGGTGGATTGACTTTCCCTTTCTATAGGGAGCCCAGAATCCAATGCTGGGATGGCTTTTCGTGATGATGGGGGTGGTAATAACCTGGAATATATTGATGGCAATACTCTTGGTGGTTCTACAGTGGCCTTTGGTGATGTAGAAAGGCCGGACATTGTGATCCCTATGTGTGAGGAGTTGGGTTTGGGGAGGGAAACATCACAGGGTGATGTGGTGCTGGAAGTCCCCATACAGTCTGTGGATGCTCACTCTCTGCCAGGCCAGAGTAGATATCCTTCCCTGTTTATGTTCGCTTCCTGGATTATTGCAGGTTTACAGCGTAGACTCCCGGTAGCAGAGTGGACAGACTTTGTGGAGGAGTATGATATTTGGGCTTTTCAGGAGACATGGGCTGTTGAACCCGTTCACCGTTTAGGTTTTTTAAATTTTTATAAAGCAGCAGTGAAAGGAAAATTAGGTAGGCCCTCGGGGGGCCTTACTCATTGGGTTAGGCAATCAATTAACTATAGTTTGGAGGAGATCCCCACAAATAGCTCTGATATCCTCGCAGTTAAACTACACCGTCCTGCTTTAAAGGATATTCTCATTGTTAACGTATATATGCGAGGGATGCCAGGGGGCCAGAGTTCGAAAACTTTTGCTGACTTTGATTCCCTCTTTGATTCAGTGGGGCATGATTGTATTATGATCATAGCGGGGGATTTTAATGGCACATTTGAACCCCTAAATTATGAAGGGAGAAATATCATGGATGAGGAGGATGTTGAGTGGAATATTCCCCCGCTTGATCTACCACCCATAAAAAGATGGTCTGAATCGGCTGTGCAATTGCTGTGTTTTTGTTTGGAACGTGGCTTTAGAGCTACCAACGGATGCTCATCGTCAGACAAAATGGGTAGGGCCACCTTTGATAATGGTCTGCGTAAAAGCAGAATTGATTATATTTTAATCAACATTGAACATTGGTCCATTTTGGACGACATGATGATTATTGATCGTCCTGAAAGTGATCACAATCCTTTGCTTCTTAGTATCAACCTTACTGTAATGTCGGTTGGTAATGAACCAACAGTGGTGGCCACCGCTGATGCCCTACTAACAAATGATCTACGTAGAGTTCGATGGGCAAGAGTGTTTGATGATAAGGAAGCTCTAGAAAACATAAGATCAGAGGTTGCACGGTCATTGGCCATATTGCGATCTTTTAATACCCAGGTGGAAATCAATGATAGCATCTCTAACATTCATGAAGACTTATTTCTAAGTTTGAAATCCCATTTCTCTAACCCCACTAGACGCCAGAAAATAATGAGCCAGAGTAGAGACAAATCATGGTACAATAAGTCGTGCCGTGAATCTTATAAACTCCTGTCCCTGGCAATTAGGTCCAAACAAATGCCAAACATCAAGATGGCCAGGCAAAATTATAGAAAAGCCTTGCACTGTGCCAAAAATGAATGGGACGAGCAGCATTGGAAAGATCTGCTCGATGCTAGCAGATTGACAAACCAGGCCAAGTTTTGGCATATTGTTAAATGGGGTAAGGGTATTCAAACACAATCCCCCGCAAACTATGTTTCCCCAGAAGACTGGGTTAATCATTTTGGTGCTCAGTTTTCTGTATTAGGGTCTGGGACTGATCACTCGCTGCCAGACTTATTATTGGAGTTTAACCCTTGTTCTCCAACAAATAAACAATTTATACCGCTTGACAATAAGGAGGCAGAGGATGCCCTTAACAAGGCCCCCAGTAGTAGGGCATCGGGCATGGATTGTGTTCCGGTGGATCTCTATAAAAATTATATTGTCAATTGGGTGCCATATATAGTATTTATTGCAAATGCAATGGCTACTGGGGCACACATTCCAGATTCATGGCGGGGAGCCGAAATCTTGCCGATTTACAAGAAGGGAGACCGCTCCAATCCAGGTAATTACCGCCGGATCAGCTTGATCAATTGCATACAAACCATAGTTGCAAGGATGGTTCTCGTAAGAATACTGAGTTGGATGGAGCAAGAGGATATATTGTCCCCACTACAGGCTGGGTTTCGACCATGCGTGGGCACCATCGAGCAAGTTTTTAGGTTTTTATTGATATATTGGCGTGTGGTAAGTTTGGGTGGTGGTACCATCTATGCCCCCTTTATTGACCTCAAATCTGCGTTCGATTTGGTGCCTAGGAGGAAGCTATGGAGAGCATTGAGTGAAATGGGGATGCCTTCGGATTTATTGGCCCTAGTTATTAGGCTACATGAGGGAAATTTTGCACGTGTTCGCTGGGGTTTACAAGGGCAGGTCACAAACAAATTCACTGTGTCACGTGGGGTTAGACAGGGATGTGTCTTAGCGCCAACACTTTTTTTGTTGTTTATTAACAGGGTTATGGAGTATTTTTCTTCCTTTCCAACGGATGCTCCATCCCTGGATGGCACCAAAGTGTCGTTACTTATGTTTGTGGACGACACTCTCTTATTATCCAAAACCCAGATAGGTTTACAATGGGCACTGGATAAATTTGAAGAGTTTTGTTTCGACAATGATCTACAGGTTAATGTTGACAAAACCAAATTTATGATCCTTACTAAGAAAAAGCAAGTGGATGGTTTTGTAACCATGAACAGTATCAAGTTAGCCCAGACTAATGTGATGACCTATTTAGGAATCACATTAGAGTCCAAAATAAAATGGAAACCCCATATTGATGTTTTTTCTCTCAAGTTTGCCCAGCTGACAGGGTGCTTAATTAAAGAACAGCGTTCGTCCCTGACCAAAAGGATAGGTCCTGCCCTTAAAATTTACAATTTAAGGATTAGCTCTGCAATCCTGTATGGAGCAGAACTATGGGGCTTCTCTGATCTATCCATGTTGGTTAAGGTCCAAAACAATTTTTTTAGGAATCTGATAGGTCTCCCCGGTTCCACCCCACTAAAACCTCTTTTAATGGATCTGGGATGCTATTCCATTGAGGATGTGGCACGTTATAGGCCGTTGGCCTTTTGGCGGCGGATATGGATTACCCCAGAACTTGATTCCTTTGCCAGGGCAATCCTGGATGTTAGATCAATTGCAGGTTCAGGTAACATCCCATGGTTTAAGGAAGTTAGAACGTTCCTGGTGGATATGGGGATGAGTAACTTGTGGTCTGACCCCGCTAATAGCCAATTTCCCACAAAAAAGGTTTTTAAAGAAACATATTGGGCATTAGTGTGTCCCAAATATATAACTAAGATTGAGGCCACCTCCCTGACTGGCTTATTTTATGAACACAAGATCGTCCCCTTTATGGAGGATTACTGGGATAGTATTACTAGGTCTTGTGATCGTAAATTATATCACCAATTCAGGGTTGGCAGCCTTCCAATTAAATCCTTTACCAAATCTTGGAACGGCATGCAGGATGATGTCTGCAAATGGTGTATGGGCCAAAAAGAATCTATTGCCATATATTTTTTGTATGTCCAGCCTATATTGCCCCACGTAACAAGTGGCTGGTACCTATCTGCCGGAATCTAGGCACACGAGTCTGTTCTGAAGCATTGAGAATTCTGACAACTAATACTCAAGAACCTCTGGTTATAGCGGTTGCTAAATTTCTTGGCTGGATGTGGATCATTGGGGCTGGGAACATTCCAACAACAATAACTTAGTCTGGGGTCTTCCGGATTGTTGCTAATAGAGATGTTTTCCTGTTTTATTATTGATATTTGATGTCATCGAAATTGACAATAATTGTGTGGTTTTATTACTGAGAATTATTTTTTATAATTCTTACTTTTATCTGTTTTTTAAACAACTTGGATATTATTGTCTGGTAAGATGTTCTTTGATCAATACTGGTTTATATTGTATGGAATTTTTAATTATGCCCGATGTTCATTTTACTTGTTTTTTGTTATTGTCATGTCTTTTATGATGACATATCGAAATGAAGACTAATGAATAAATGAATGAATGAAGAAACATCAACCACAAGTATTGAATGAAAAAGATAATGTGGCTAAAAGGAAAAAATCTTCTGGTAAGATCACGAAGCAATTTATTAAAAATGTTTGTAGGAGCAAACAGAATGTAGAGAATGCTGCAACTTCAAATAATTTTTTGAGTAAGAAAAAAAATCTAAATAAGAGGAAAAGTAAAAAAGCAAATGTTCAGTCAAAGGAGATAAAGTATGGTAAAAGAAGACAAAATCAGTATAAGGAATTACGCAAAAAAATATTTTACATGAGAGTAGTGCATAATTTGCTGAAAGACGTAAAGAAATATAAAAAGAGAGCTTTATTTTCTAAAAAGAAGAAGCATACTGAAAGCATTGTGGAAAAGGCTTTTGAAGTAGAAAGGAAACTGTTTATTTTATTGTTGTACAGAATTCGATCCCTAGATAAATCAATATATGTAATGAAGGCCAAAAGTAGGAGGAAAAGAGTTATTAATAAAAAACAAAATTGTGATGTTTTTTTGGGAGAATGGAAACACAGTTCTAGTTCAGAGCCTTTTTTTAATGAAGAGAGTTATTCACTAAGTGAAAAATTATTGTACGCAATTGACACCAGTGGTAGAGGTTATGAGGTTAGTGATGGTTGTCCAATGGAGAAAGAGAAAATGGTTGAAAGAAATGCAGAAGAAGTGATAGCTGATGAAGTTTTAGGGAGACGTGCTAAAAACCCTGTGTACTCTTGGGATTGCAGTAGTGTTTGTAGTGTACGGCAGGAATCTATTGAAAAATATACTAAAAAAAGTGTAAAACAAAAGATTAAGCTGTTGCAAGGACTACACCCTTGCAGAGTGAGAAAACATACTCGCTTGCAAGGTCATTCTCTGGCTTGTCTTTCTAGGCAAGTTTGTGAAAGTGTTTTTCACCATTTCAGAATGCTGGCAGTAAATCATACTCAAATGCGGAAGTTAGTGAGAAGGTTGTATTATGCAAAAAGTCCAGCACTAAAGTTAAGTGAGTTGAACAGTGCTCTTTTGCGTGGGTCAGTTTCAGATGTGAAGCAGATCTGTGAGGATATTGAGTTTTGTTACTTTGGGCCTCAGCAAGAGAGTGAAGAAACTGACACATTAGTAGAATAAAATGTTGAAGACAATGTAGAACCTGTAATTACAGAAAAACTTGAGGATGAAATGACAAAGTTTAAGGTAATTTCAGGTGAAAGACTAAATGTTTCTTGTATTTGTTGTTGGCGAAGTCACTATAAAAATCAGACTAGGGGTGTCAATCTGTATTTAAAAAGTGAAATAGAAGATAATGATAAGTGGATGGAATTTGCAACTTATTTGTTGGTAGAGGATTGTTTTGATTTGGGATGTGAGCAGCGTATTTGCAAATATTGTTATAATAAATTAGATGAGAATAAAATGCCTGCTAGAGCTGTTCATAATAATCTAGAGTTGGTTGCTATTCCTCCAGAGCTGATAGATTTAAATACGTACGAGTCTATTCTGATACAATGTGTTCACCCTTTTTAGGCTATTGTTCGTATGGAGCCCAAAACAAGTAAATTACCTCCATCAGAGTTGCAAAGAGGATTGAAAGGAAGAGTTGTGTATTTACCATTAGATTTAAGGAAAAATGTTGAAACTATTGGTGTAGATCATGCAGAAAATGAGCCACTAGTCATTCTAGTTAATGGTGTTCCTACTAAGAATAAGAAAATCTGGCAAGAGTTAGTGGATGTTAGAAAAGTGCAAAAGGCATCATTGTATCTGATAAAAAATAATGAGTACTATAGAAATGTGTTTGTTGGAGAAGAAGAAATATATTTAGCAGAAGATAGTGAAACATTAAGTGGACAAATTGAAAAAGTGGACATGTCCAGATGTGAAGAGATCTATGAACATTACAGTGTACATCCACTTCATTCCAAAGAGGTAATGAAGAATACAATTGAGTTGTTTCAAATGAAGAAAGCAACAGGAAGTCCCATGAGTGTATGGAAGAGAGTTTGGAAGCTCGTTGTTTCCCGCAGTTGTTTCCAACAGGAAAAGGTGGACGATATGATGAACGTCCTGTGCAGATTCCTGCATCTGAATATCGGACAACAAGATTATATGCAGAAGATCCAAGATTTCGACAATGTATCCCTTATATGTTTCATCTTCTGTTTGAAAGTGACTTGTCTGGACTTTCATATGCAGTAAATCACATTTTAAAAACTGGAATGCATCTGCAAAATATAACTGCAAAGGATTTTATGGATAAAGTGCATCAGAGAGATGATCATTTAGAATCTCAGTTGACTAATCTGATGGCATGTCAGCGTGGGACTAATGAATATTGGTACCGTCGACATGGAGAACTGAAATGCATGCTACGGAACTTGGGAACTCCTACATGGTTTGTTACACTAAGCTGTGCTGAGTATGCTTGGGATGATTTACTTGAATTTCTTCGAGAGGCAAATTCCAATATAAATAATATTGAATACAAGACACCTGGAGAATTGTGCTCTTTGGATCCTGTCAACGTATGCAGATATTTCAATCATAGATTTGAAGCTATGATGTCTTTCATCTGCAATAAGAAGTATCCTCCTCTTGGAGAAGTTGTGGATTTCTTTTGGAGAAAGGAGTATCAAGCAAGAGGTGTTCCTCACATACATATGTTGCTATGGGTCAAGGATGCCCCCAAATTTGGAACAGATTCAGATGAAAGTGTTTTGTCTTTCATTACATGTGCTGTACCAAATAGCAGAGGAGACAAAAACTTAAAAGAACAAGTCTTACGATTTCAAAGCCATAGGTGTGGAAAATACTGTTGACGAAAGTACAAGTCAAAGGATAAGTTCTATACCAAATGTCGTTCTGGATTTCCACGTCCTGTATTGGCCAAAGGAAGAGTGAACAGTTTCATGTCAGCTGTACGAGATACCATCACAAGAAAGTCTTCGAAAAACACCTACAACTTAAGAAGAAGCGAAGAATCAAAATACATAAATGACTACAACCCAGTTATTTTATCCATGTGGAACGCTAACATGGATATTCAGTATGTTGCGGACAATTCTATTGCTGTTGCTCGATATGTAACGACTTACATTACTAAATCAGAAAAGACTGAATTGAAAGAAATGTGGGAAGAGATTTCTCACGAGAAGAGTCTAAGTAAGAAATTATACAGTTTCAGTTTGAAAATGTTATCGCATCGTGAAATTGGAGCATATGAAAGTTCAGATCGGTTATCATCTGCAAGTCTATATTCCAAAAGTAGAAGAATCATTTGGAGGAGTCTAGGTCTTGCAGGAATGTGAAATCGGGTACTGAAATCTGTTCAAGAAATTGAATATTTAGCTGAAAATGACCCTGAAAGTACAGATATTTTGAAAACCAATATGTTGGACACATACTATCCAAAGAGAAGTCATCATCTTGAGAACATATGTCTCTATGAAGTGTTGCAAAACTGCACTTTTAAACGGAATATTGCAGAGAACATCAACGATGGAAAATATGGAGTGATTGGTTCTGAAGGATGTCTGGTGAAACAAAGGAAAGGATATTTAATTAATCACAGAAAACTGAGTTGCGACACTGTTGACAAAATGGAATTTTACTATTTAGCCCTTTTGCAAATGTTCAAACAATGGCGTTCTGAACTGTAATTACTTGGAGATTTTCCCAGCTATGAAGATTCATTTAATGCTTGTAAAGATAGCATACAATGCAGTGCTTTCGCAAATAATGTGAAAATATTGAATGATGAATTTGATCAAGAAGCTACAATTGCAGCTGAGATTGCTAGAGACAGTTCTCAAGATAGTCAAAGTTCTGCTGCACTGAGTCAAGATCCACTTGGACAACCAATTGTTGAAAATGAAGCAGCGGTTGCCATGAATGAGGTGGAAACAGCAATGTATCAAGCATCATTTACTAATGCTGCCAGTAGAGCATGAGAACAAATTAGAATACCACAAGCTATCTGGAGAAGCTTGTTGTGAAGTTTCAAGAGTCCTGAAGAAAATGAAACTTCTCATTATTGATGAGGTGAGCATGGTCTCTAACTTGATGCTTGCCTTTGTGCATTTAAGAATGCAGCAAATTCTTAAAACAGACTATGACGTGTTATTTGGAGGAAAACACGTCATAATTTTTGGAGATCTACTGCAACTGACACCGGTAAAAGGACAAGCGGTATTTAAAACACTTGCCCATGAGGATACCAGAAAGTCTCTTGGTAGTGTTGGTAATGTGAACATTTGGAGTAATTTTGAATACAAAGAACTGACAACAAATATGCGACAGGCAAATGATGCTGAATATGGAAGTATTCTTCAAGATATAAGAATTGGAATTCTTTCAAAAAAAGGGAAAGAAGCTTTGGAGAGTCGATTACTTTGCAATGAAGCCATTGATAAAATACTACATGAAGGAATCACTATTATTTTAACGGGTAAGTTGAGATCAAAACTAGATGGGTTAGAAAAAAAAATATCTAAAACTGCTAGTTTGGAAAAGACACTGTATGTGTGTGTAAACTGTCGGGTAACTTTAAGGCGTAATTTGGATGTAGAGAAAGGTTTAGTTAATGGTGCAATGGGCAAAGTGGTGGATTTTGTGAATTATCAGAAAAAAGAAGGAATTGAATTTTTAAAAATTAAATTTGATCAGATTGATGAAGTTAAAGAAATTGGTCGTTGTTCAGTTCGTTTTTTGCTTGTTAAAGATTTATATGTCCGTAGGAAACAATTTCCATTTTCTCTGGCATATGCATTGACTATTCATAAATCTCAAGGATTAAGTGTAGACAGTGCATTGGTGAACATTGGATCTACTGTATTTAAAGAGGGTATGGCATATGTTGCTTTGTCGCGACTCAGAACATTATCTGGTTTGTTTTTGATTGATTTTGATGAGACAAAGGTTACTGCAGATGCAAACTGTGTAAAAGAGTATAATAGGGTAAGAAGGTGTATGCTCCAAATTTAGGTCAATATCCTGTATTTGAAAAGCGTGTGGTTGGTCGAAAAAGAAGGTTAGAGAATATCTGTTCTGAAGGTATCAAGAAAAGAAAAGAACAATATAATGTTGTGATTGCAGGTAAAAAGAAATTGGACACTGTTGAAGAGATTGTTGGTTATCAGTTTGAAAATACTTCTGGTGTCAACTGCTATGCTAATGTAGTGGTCAATGTTGTTTTTTATCTTGAAGATTTGCAAGAGCAAATTATGGAGAATCGTCAAAAAAGATTTTGTTTTCTGTTGCACTCTGTTTATGAAAAATTGACAACAGATAGAAGTAAAATACAATCTGTTTCAGATGTTCGTAGTCTTTTGGATGTGTGTTCTGGTTCTACACAGTTTACACAAAATATCCAACAAGATGCTCAGGAATTTTTAATATGGTTTGGATTTTTTGAAAATGAAGGTGTAGAATTAGAAAATATTTTTGGCCTTTCTTACAAATGGGAACTTCATTGTGAAAATTGCACGTATACATGTAGCACCAATGTAGACACTGAGAGATTTCTGTATTTAACATTACCAGACTCTAAATCAGTGGCTTTCAATAAATTAGTGAAAGGTGCAAATCATAACATGGAGTGTAGCCAATGTAAATCAGAAATATTATCCACATTATTGTCAACAAAATATGGAAAATACATAATTTTAATGATACAACGTTGTACAGCTGATGGAAGAAAATTGGATACTTTAATAAAACAATTTGTAGCAGCAAAAATATCAATATCAGGAAGGACTTTTGTAGCAATTGCAATAATTTTCCATGATGGTCCTTCCACCACATCTGGACATTACACTGCCTATCTAAAATGTGACAAAGGCTGGACACTTTGTAATGATGCCCAGTTGGTTTTCAAACAACGTTTGCCTAGGGAATTACAAAATTCCTACCTAATATTTTTGAAGCCAAAGTTTGAGGTAGCTAATTTACTCTCTGAGGAATTTATTATAATAATTTAATAGAACTACCATTGGACAGTTTATATAAAGAAGAAGTGCAAAAATTCCATTTGGCCTCAAGGAAAGGTATATATTTGAATTTTGGACTTTTTGGTGGTTATTTATTTGGTGATTATTTTAATGTGGCAACATTTACAGTTTTTATAAGTTAAAGTTATACAATTTTGTAATCTGTAAGCATTTCATATGTGTATGATTTGTATTTTCTGGTATTTTACTGAGAATAGTATGTTGGTTTTTTTTTAACAATCTTTCTGCTTGTTTTTTTTTTGCCCGCTGTTAGGTGATGACTGTTGAGTACCATTGAAATCACTATTTCGAGTGAAATTCAATATATTCTGAGAACAGCAAAAACGCCAAACAAATTACTTTGTGGAAATTATGTTGTGTTGTAAAAAATGTATTATTATATGTTATAATTTTTATTTTATTTTCTTTCACAGATCCAAATTTTAAAATGAACAATTTTTAAAAATGTATATTTGAAAGAAAAATAGGCAAACATGAATAACATTTTTTATTTCTATTACTGTGCAGGTAAGTTTAACTAAGTCTCAATAGGGAGAATGAAGAGGCCTGCAAGAATCTACAAAGTTGAAACACGTTTCTTAAAATACTTTGTTTATGTAGTTTTGAAATTTGACCATAATCAGATATCAAGTCACCTGCAAAAAAAGAGATTTGAGGGGTTCATAATATTTCATCTTTTTGTCTGTTGAAGGACCGCAATTATTTCAATGATTCTTCTTTGAACATCTTTGCAGTCAAAATTCTGTGCTTACCTTCTATCATTCGCAAGGAAATTTAAAAACGGAAATATGTCACTTTTTGTAACATAGTTATTGTGTAAGATATTCTTTCATATTTTCAAAGAGAGGAAAAGGCACTCTGTGCACTTTTTATAGTCCATGAAAATAAAACTTCATCATGCAGACCATTTTCGGATGAAAGGGTGTTCTATAAGTGGTGTTGTGCATGATTGCACTTAATACTTATAGAACAAGACACATGTCTAGATTTATTAGAAATCGTAAATCTCGATATGTGTGTGAATGGTGCACCATTCTACAATTGGTGTAGGAAGGCACAACAAAGAAAATTGTTTTAATTTCTCCACATTTTTATTTTTTCAATGCATGCTGAAATGTTCAGCATACATTGAAGGAGAAAAATGCATTTTCTCATTGTTTTTGTACAGGAAGGTGTGTCTTCCTGTAGAAAAATAAACAGCACATGACACAGATATCCTTGCACTATTGTGCAAGGGTGCCTGTGTTACCACATGGCTGCAGTCTAAGCAGCCATGCAGAGAGAAGCATAGATTTGCAAGATATTTATGTACATATGTTGCATCCCTGTGCTTCGGAAGTACTACAGCACACAGCAGTTAAAGAGGTTACTGTGTGATGCTGCAGCACTTCCTTATAGTTCTGCACTTATACATTCACCATACGTTACTAATGCATTAATTCAGTCAATTACGTACTACACATACATTCATCTAAACTTTCACACACTAACAAAGAAATTTAGCTCTTTTTTTAAACCAGGAAAGTAGAACTTTTTTTCTTCTTCTTTCTTCTTTTATGTTTTTTTGGGGGGGTTTTGAACAATTTTGTGTTTTTTTTGGTTTTTCTGAAAAAAAAACCAGGAGAAACCAA
Source organism: Triturus cristatus (assembly GCF_964204655.1). Taxonomy (NCBI): domain Eukaryota; kingdom Metazoa; phylum Chordata; class Amphibia; order Caudata; family Salamandridae; genus Triturus; species Triturus cristatus. Next base: position 148,984,521 of record NC_140582.1, on the reverse strand, counting down.
ACAGTAAACTTCAGGGAACAGTAAAAAACAAACAAACACTTTTAAAAATTGAAATTGAGGACGGATGTCCAAGGTTGAGTCTGAGGGATGCACTCTTGACGTGCTCAGCTGCAATGAGGTGGATGGCGCAGGAGCAGGAGTGTCTCTCATGCGTCGGCACTCTTCACGTGCAAGATTGTTTGGATGAAGGCTCCTCATGTGCTTCATCGTACTTGCCGTGCCGCAAGAGTATTTCTTGGTGGGATCCCCTCTCGATAAGACTCTTTTGCAAATCTTACATGTGACCAAGGTGGCATTGGTCTTATTCTGTCCTTCGAGAAAAGTAAAAAATTTCCACACCACTGAAGCAAAACGTTTTTTGTGTGGTTCCTCCGGCAAAAATTAATCCTCAGAGGTTTGAGGTTATGCAGGTGATGCCTGCTGCCCTGAAGCCATTTTTGGTTGCAAAAAGTTAGAACTAAGTTTATACTTAGTCTAAAAAAATCTTCCTCTGTCCAAAGAGATGGTTCTCCAAAGAAGCTCAAAGAAGAATGATTGAAATGGGTGGGGTCTTTCAGTAGTTAGAACAGGAAGTGTAATGAACCAATCAAATCTCTTTTTTTTGCAGGTCACATGGGATCCGCGCACCGTGCGCTTACGCAACATGCACCCAGCGCGCATCCGCGAAATTTAATTAAAAACAAATATAGCATTAGATGTCAAAATATATTAGCTTTAAGACTAGTTTAGAGTTTGTCTTCAGTTAATATTCACATGCAATACATAAATATGTGTTTTTAAATGTTAAATACTTCGCGGGACCCGCACACCCATCGCGTCACGGACGCATATGACGCGTCGCGGAAGCGCATAAATGTCATGTTAAGTACATCGAACGTGTCGCGTATAGGCTGGGAGTCACGTACCGGTCACATAGCGATCGCGCACTAAACACGTACCCAACGCATACCATGCGCGGATGCCAATGGCGTACGGATCGTGAACGGTATGCATAGGGTGCGCGGATCCAAAAATATTTGAAATAATATATATCTAAAAAAGGTTTTGCACTTATAGTTGAAAAAATATTTTTAAAAATATAAAAAAAATGTTTGAAAAACACATTAGGTTCAAATAATATTTTTTAATTTTTAAAAGAATTAATTGAAGAAATATGTTTAAAAACTGATGATAAAAAATTATTTAAAAAAATAAATAAATAAAGAAAATGACACACTGAATTTGAAAAATATAGAAATGCAATCAAAATCATTAAACATGATATCTTTAGAGATAAGTTATAGATAGAAATTAGCTTTTAAAAAACCTTTGAAATTCACTGAAAAAACCGTAGGTTTCAGGCATGTTATAGTTAGGAATTGGCATCTAAAAAACCTTTGAAATTCACTGAAAAAACCAAAGGTTTCAGGGGCGTTATAGTTAGGAATTGGCATTTAAAAAACCTTAGAAATTCACTGAAAAAACCATAGGTTTCAGGGGCGGTATAGTTAGCTGCACATTTCTCTCATACAACACCCTAGAAATTCCCCTGTTATAGTTAGTTCAGCTAACTATAACTCGTGCCCCCGCAATGCACTGCTGATGACGTCACATATTACATCACTCATGACATGGTCAGTGACATCACTGATGACATCACTGATGACATCTCAAATGACATCACTGATGACATCACTGATGACTAGGGGTGGGCGGAATTTGCGAAGTCGCGCTACGCAAAACTCCGCGAAACGGTAAAAAATCTCCGCGAGCATGCAGAAATTCCGCGAACACGCGGAATTGCGTGTTCGCGATGCTTTTTTCCTGTTCGCGAATGCCATTTGCGTGCTCGGGGGGAAATATCTCGCAAACACGCATTTTGAGAACGCGAACAAGCAAAAAATTCCGCGAAACCGCGGAATGCAGAAGTTGAGCGATTCCGCGTTCTCCGCGGAACGCGAAATTACCCAAATTCCGCAAATTCCGCGAACGGAATTTACCACCCAGGCCTACTGATGACATCATCCAGTGAATGTGTGTTTTTCTTAAAAGTTTAAATATGTTTGATATATTTATAGTGAAAGGCCTATGGAAGAATGAGTGGGTGTATAAGTGTGTGAATTGGTGATTTTCTAGGTGCGTAACTGACTCCATAAGTGAGTTATTAAATGTATCTTACTGCAGACTAGTGACTAAACTGTGTGAATGTCTGTATGTGTCTGTGTGTTGGTGTATAAGTGGCTGCATGGTTTTGTGAATAGCTATATGAGTGTCTATATGGGTTATTGATTGGTTGTCTGAGTATCTGTATGGGTACCTGAGTGTTTGTATGGGTATGGTGTGTGTGACACTGTGACTAGATGTGTGAGTGGGTGAATCAGTGGGTGCATGTTTTTAAGAGTGCATCTGTGATGGACTGTATGGTTGGGTGAGTGTATGTATAGGTGTGTTAGTGATTGAATGTATATCTCAGTTGTACATGTGTCAGTAACTACATATGTGAAACGCAGTGTATATGTGTGTAAGAGTATATAACTATCTATATATGAGAGTGTGTGATTTTTGGAGTGGTTGTATGCGCCATAGTGCAAGGATATCTGTGTCATGTGCTGTTTGTTTTTCTGCAGGAGGACACAGAATTTGTTAGAATTTTTATGAGTAAGTGAACTTGAGTGTTTTTAACTGTATAGGTGAGTACATTTTACTGTGATTAATTATTTGTATGACTGACTAGATGTGTCAGTACCTCAATGGATGATTGGCGGAGTGTGAGTGTCTCTATAGGTGTATAAATGCACAGAGTGACTGTAAGTATGAGTGACTGTACAGGTGAGTGAGTGGAGATGTATGTAGACCTAAAAGTCAATGAGTGGGTGAGTACTTATTGTCATTGGAGTATCTATGGTTGTCAAAATGGCCGTCTGAAATTTTGAGTCGGTGTATCAAAGGTTATATTAGGGTGTGAGAAGATGCACTAATTTATCACATGGATGATGTCATCAGTGATGTCATCAGTGATGTCATTTGAGATGTCATCAGTGATGTCATCAGTGATGTCACTGACCATGTCATGAGTGATGTAATATGTGACGTCATCAGCAGTGCATTGCGGGGGCGTGAGTTATAGTTAGCTGAACTAACTATAACAGGGGAATTTCTAGGGTCTTGTATGAGAGAAATGTGCAGCTAACTATAACGCCCCTGAAACCTATGTTTTTTTCAGTGAATATATATATATATATATATCACAGAAAAAACCATAGGTTTCAGGCACGTTATAGTTAGGAAATAGCATTTAAAAAACCTCAGAAATTCACTGAAAAAAAACATAGGTTTCCGGGGTGTTATGGTTAGCTGGACTTTTCACTTGTACAAAACCATTGAAATTCCCCCGTTATAGTTAGTTCAGCTAACTATAACTCGCGCGCCCGCAATGCACTGCTGATGACGTCACATATTACATCACTCATGACATGGTCAGTGACATCACTCATGACATCACTGATGACATCTCAAATGACATCACTGATGACATCACTGATGACATCATCCAGTGAATGTGTGTTTTTCTGAAAATTAAATATGTTTTATATATGTATATCTCAAGGTCGATGGAAGAATAAATGGGTATATAAGTGTCTAAATGGATGATTTGTTTTTGAAAAATTGATTGTGTAACTGATTGATTAAGTGTATCATAGTGAATACATGGCTTAGTGAGTAATGTTTAAATATGTAAATATCTGTATCAGTCTCTCACTTTGTGTATAAGTGGCTGCATGGGTTGGTGAGTAGCTACATGGGTGTCTATATGGGTTATTAGTTGGTTTTTTGAGTATCAGTCTGAGTGTCTGCATGGTTCGGTGGGGGGTATTACGTAGTGCATAGTTGCATGAATGAGTGACTCACTGTTTGTATGTGTTGAAGACAGCATGTGTGCAGGACTGTATGGGTGGATGAGTGTGTGTATGGGTGTGTTAGTGAGTGAATGACTGTCTCATTAGTGTCTTTACGAGTAACTACATATGTTTTAAACTAGTATATGTGACTATTGGTGTATATAAGTGAGTATATGTGAGAGTGAGAGATTGAAAGAGTTCCTGTATGAATAAGTATGTGTTTCTATAAGTGATTGTTTAAAAGACTAAGTATGTGTAAGTTTCCGTAGAAGTAAGTGTGGTGGTGTGTGTATAACTGTATATGCAAGTAAATGTATGTTTGATTCTTTATTAGCATGAGTGACTATGTGTGTGAGTAACTCTATGGATGAGTGGCATTGTGTAACAGGATGTATAGGTGTATGAGTACATATGATGAGTGAGTACATGTATGAGTGACTGTATAGGACTGTTGGTGAATGAGTGGATGTGTATGTGGATCTTAGAATTACTGAAGAGGTCGTTGTAAATGGTATTGGTATGTCCATTGTTTTGAAAATTTTAGTCTCTATTTTTGAATGTGTGTATCAAAGGTTATATTAGGGTGAGAGGAGGTCTGCCACTCTATCACAAGGATGATGTCATCAGTGATGTCATCAGTGATGTCATTTGAGATGTCATCAGTGATGTCATGAGTGATGTCACTGACCATGTCATGAGTGATGTAATATGTGCCGTCATCAGCAGTGCATTGTGGGCGCGCGAGTTATAGTTAGCTGAACTAACTATAACGGGGGAATTTCAATGGTTTTGTACAAGTGAAAAGTCCAGCTAACCATAACACCCCTGAAACCTATGTTTTTTTCAGTGAATTTATGAGGTTTTTTAAATGCTAATTCCTAACTATAACGTGCCTGAAACCTTTGGTTTTTCTGTGAATTTCAAAGGTTTTTTAAATGCTAATTTCTAACTATGCCTACAGAGATAGGACATGTGAAGAAAGAAGAAAAAATGCACAGAAAGAAGAAAAAGAAGTGCAGAAAGAAGCAACAGAAGTCCTCAAAGACGAAGAAAAGTGCAGGAAGAAGGATAACGTGCAGAAAGAACAAAAGAAGAGCAGAAAGAAGCCTTGTTGCAATATCATCCTGTACCCTCAACTTTTTCAGACGGATACTGGTGGTAACTGAGTCTGACTAACCAGTCCTAGAGCCAGTGCTATGTTAAAAGACACTTAGACTACAGTGAAAACACCTACATACACTAGGGAACATTATGCGTTGGGGTCCCCCTGTGATTAGCATGACCTCCTCTGTAAGCCCCTAGTATATAATAGGGCAGGGGGATTAAAACTACCTCTTAAAACAGGCCACAGGGCGTTTTTGCAAACGTTAACTCAGGCCCCGTCCCCTCCCTTCACCACTGAGTAAACACGCTCTGTGTCCGTTTTTAGTTGGGAGATTAAGTTCATTTGAATCCTGAGGGTCCCTAGGGTCCAACTAGCCCACTAGGTACCTCCAGTAAGTGCCACAGAGCTGCGTTGCAGAGAGGTGTAAAAAGTGGCACGGCCTGGACCACTTCTCTGCAATGCAGCTCAGTGGCGCTTTCTGGAAGCACTTGGGGCCCTCAGTATTGAAGGGAAATTATATTCCCAATTTAAAACGTGCCATAGTGCGTGTTTGCACACGTCACCTCAGGCCCCGTCCCCTCCCTTCACCACTGTGTATACGCGCCCTGTGGCTGTTCTAAGTTGAGAGATTAAGTCCCCTTGAATCCTAAGGGTCCCTAGGGTCAAACTAGACCACTAGGTACCTCCAGTAAGCGCCACAGAGCTGCGTTGCAGAGAGGTGTAAAAAGGGGCTTGGCCTCAGAACACCTGTCTGCAGCGCAGCTCCCTGGCGCATACTGGAGATGCCTGTTGTGCTAGTTGGCCCTCAGGGACCCTCAGTATTGAAGAGGAATTAATTCCCCAACTTACAACTCGCCAGGGGGCGCGTTTGCAGAGTGCTGAAAGGAGGGGGCGTCGCCTCCGGCACGATGCCAGTCTTTTATTTATTTTAATTTTGTAAGAAGGGGGGCTGTGTGGTTCCCCTTCTTATTCTAATTTATTGGCCCTGATGACCCCATCCCCCAGGACCTGTCTCCTAATTATATTTTTTTGACCCCAATCCCCAGGGCCGGCCACTGTTTTTTATTATTTAAAAAAAATATATATTTATAGACACACCTAGGACATGCTGGACAAACCGTACGTACCTATCACCATGACGATTTGCGTGATATTCATTAAAAGGCAACTATGCATACAATGAATCCACGTGGAAGGTATTTACACCACTAGTGAAGCTCTGACATGTCTGATGCCCTACCGCGCCTAATCCCGGTAGACACCCTTGTCGTTTATTTATACAAACATGGGTAGCTATTGACGGGCACATTTAATACACATGCACACCAAGCCATTCAAAGGGGATTCGACCAAAATTCGACCAAAACTATGCAAGAAACCCCCCTCACGATTAATACTTTTTATTTTACTCTCTGGAAAGAGGACGAACATCACTTGAGAGTCACAGCGCGCTCCTGGCAGAGCCCAATGCTGTGTTACACCCACCATTGCTTGCTGAGTGCCACACACCTCTGTGTTGTATTCCACTAGCTAGTGCATATGCTATGACACTCTCTAGCCCATGTGCACTGTAACACCACCTCGTGAATATGTCATGCCACACTTGTCTTCTCACGGGTTATATTGCCCCATCTAACGTGCCTTCCTCGATGCCTATGTTATAACGCAAAGTGCTATTGCATACATATTACAATCTGGGATCCATATCTTTATCACAGTGCATATTCAACGTTACACTCCCCAGCACATATTTTATATTACAACTTTAGAGACTAGTTAGGTTACACAACACTGCCCTGTGCATATTACACTCCAAGGTGCATATCGCATAGCACGCGCTAGTGCCTGTGCTATCTCGCGCTCTCCAATGAATCTGTCATTGCGCACAATGTATTGCATATAATATTTCACGCCCGGTTCATCTTATATCACACTTTTTGGTGCATAGTTTATACCATACACTATATCTAGTTTTCATTTTCAATTGTGCTCTCAGGACTATGTTCTATATAACACTGTGTTCACCTACCCTTTTCACGGGCATTACATTTTGCGATAGGGGGTGGAGGGTCAGGGGGTGTTTCCGCCAAGTGAGCCCGGAGTCACAGTCACAAACGTCCTCTTCTTCCTGAATGAAAGTGAGATTATGCTACATACTTGTTCATATTTTAAGTAGTTCGCACAGACACACGTTTTAAAAACAATAAAGCTCCTAATACCCGCCTTCTCTGAACAGTTAGCTTGCTGCCCCATCCCCCTCCTCCCTATCCTCTGTTGTGTGAATCCATGGACTAGCCTCCTCCCTCCTGCCATGCATGGTCTGATGTGCTGCCACTGCCTTCAATTTAGTATGATGTACCAGTCCACTCCTCCTGCCCTCCATTGCCCAATTCTATGTCCCATCATTGACCTCCTGCTTAAACTCTGTGCTTAGCTTGCTGCCCCTATTCTCCTTCCCCCTGCCCTCCAATGTCTTTGTGCATGCCCCTGCTCCATCCTTTTTGCCCACCATGTTCCATGGACCTGCGACTCTTATCTACTCTGAGTGTTCTGTTGAGCTGCCACTCCCCTCCCACCTGTCTAGCATTGTCAGATGACTGTAACCTGTCCCTGCCACCTCCACCCTGCCTGTCCACATGCCATACCCCTATCCTCTTCCTCCTGTCCTACATGGTCCATTGTACTGCCACACACTTCTGCTCTCCCTGGTCTGTTGTGCTGCAACTGCTCCTCCTGCCTGCCCCATGTGGTCTGTTGTGAGGCCCCTTCCCCTGAACTTTCTTGTCTGTGCACAGGTCCTGACCCTCCCTTCTATCCTCCATCGTCCTTTGTGCATGCCCCTACACACTCCTTCTTGCCCATCATAGACATTGTGCTGCCACTAACCCTCCCACTTGCCATGCATGGTCTTCTGTGCTGCCATGGCCACTCCCACCTTCCCTGTGTGGTCAGTTAGCTGCCCCTGACCCCCTCCCACCTTCCCTCCATGGTCTGTGTGTATGCCATCACAGTTTCACTGTTGCTGTTCATGGTGTGTCTTGCTTCTAGTGCCCATCCTGCCTGACCTCCATGGCTATCTTGCTTCTCCTGCCCTGCCCCCTTGCCCCCAGCCCTCTGTGTACATGTGCAGACCCCTACTCCCTCCCTCCTGGCTTGTCTGTTCCATTGTAATGCCCCTGATCCGTCCCACCTGCCCTTTATGGTATGTTATGCTGCAGCTTTCTCTCCTGTCTGTCCATTATGGTCAGCTAGCTACCATTGCCTCTTGCCCCTCTGTTCTCTGTTGTCCATGTGCATGGTCCTGTTCCCTCCCTCTTGCTTTCTATGGATTGTTGTGCTGCACTCCCGTCCCGCATGCCCTGTGTGGTGTATTGTGCTGCTGCAAACCCTGATGCCTGCCCTGCAGGGTCAGTTTGGTGCACCTCTCCATGTACCTCCTGTCCTCTGTTATCCAAGTCCATGTCCCTACCCCATTTCCTTCCATGATCCAATGTACCATACTTGCGAACATTTTGAACTTGGTAAGAGGGAGATTTTGAAAAAAAGCTGGGGTATTGATTTTCCCCTTTGAGTTACATTGAAAAAGAGGAGATTGTAGACAGGAGACAGATCAAATAAAGCCCATTTGAGCTTAAAAACATTGGACGTTTCCTGGCTGAATCGGGTCTGTTGGCATGTATGGTTGTACTACCATTGCCTCTTCCATTGCCACAGCCTCTCTTGCAAGTCCTGTATTGTTGGTTTGTTGCCCCTGCCCCCCTTTCCACTGCCCTCCATAGTCTGTTGTGCTGCCATGGCCCTTCCTGCCTGCTCAGTGTAGTTAAATTGTTGCCTTTGCACCCTCCTACCTGCCTTCAATTTTCAGAGTCCGTGCCCCTGGCCTCTGCCTCTCAACAGTATCCTAATGAACAACTAGATTGCTAACATTCTATATTTATTACAAAAGTGTAGAACGCCTGACGTCATCTTGATGTAATAAAAAATGTAATACCTAGAGCATTTCCTTTAGAAATTACATATATGAGAGGGTCTTATTGGCATCAAAATTATGGTTAGTGCTCTAAAAGACTAAATTAAGGACATATTTTCTGAGTTTTCAAATAGGGACAAAGCACTTTTAAATTATTTGTTATCTTTATGTTTTTTTATCCAGTTGACCACTTGATTAAATGTTGCACTTAGGGGAGAGGATGTGGTGTTACTTCCAGAACTGCAGACTTTGCAACTGGGGACCAGGTTGGAGTTTCTGCTTCAGCTCGACATTCTGTGATTCTGGTCAAATCACTTAGTCTCCCCATGTCTACAACCAAAATGAATTTGTTCTTGTGTGACGTAACCAATGCTCATGTAAAGCACTCCAATACCTGACAAGTCTGCACTATATAACACTGCAAAAACACAAAATAATAAGTGTTTTGCACACTTCTGTCATTGGTCTATATTTGGGCTACATCTGGGTGATTTTGGGCTACATTTGGGCTCTTTTGTCTCCGGTGGCCATTTTGGGAGATTTATTTGTTATGAAGTTTCCTAATTTCCTCATTTACTGCAGTCTCCTCAGTAGGAAATACTTTCAGTTTTTTACTTTGATTCCATCAAGAAGGCATTCAGATGTGTCACACATTTGCCATAAATTCTGAATGTTAGCACTGCCGAGAAAAGAGGGGGGTCCCAAAACACGTTTTCCCCATGCATTTTTCCATAGGGACCTTTAGTCCAAGGTACAGCCTGAACGGCTGAACAGAATTACTTGAAATTTGGCAGAGAGGTAGTCCTCAGGTCAGGGAAGTGCCTTTTGCAGGTCTGGTGTCAATCTGTTCAGTAGTCCCTGAGAAAATCAAAAGTAAAATCATATATATATGTGGGCGGAGCCTAACCACACATCTCATCCTGAGATCTGATTGGCTGTCAGCACTTCATCCAAGAAGTGTTGGCAGCCATCTTGGGACCAATATACATGATAGCACCTCATTAAAAATCATTGCAGTTAATAGAAGGTTTTAAGACTTTAGTTACATTATAAATCATTTGTTGATGGTACCATACTCATATTAGGAATTGTGGTATGTTCTAAGGTGACTTCACCATGTGAAAAAGCCTTCTGCTGGGATATCATGATTGAGAGAAAAATATTTTCTCATGCTTTTCCCACAGAGGTTTGGAAGGTGATCTATAAGCTAAACTGAGAGCATATTTTCTGTAAATTCACATTATCTTTCTCAGTCATGTGAGAATGAAGTCTGACATTCTCAGTAAAACATGTACATCCAACAAGGGCAGAGACTGTCAGTTGATTCCTTTGTGTTCTACTGCAGCTTCCCAGAGTGTTCTAAAGAACAACTAGAGCGCTAACAGTCCTACTTATGACAAACGTATGACACACCTGAAGCCATCTTAATTGGAATAAAGTGGTAACTCTTAAAACATTTTAATTTAAAAAGGAACAAAATGAGGGGGTTCATTTTGCCATAGAAAGTATCATTAGTGCTGCAGAAAGAAAAATGAGGGCACATTTTGAGTGACTTCTCAAATCCTCTTCTATTTCATTAAACAATTCTGACATGCAGACTGAAACATGCACTTTCAATACCAGCAGCAGTTTTCCCTGGTGAGCAGTAGCTTTACTACAGTGATCTAATGAGCAACTAGAGTGCTAACATTCAGAATTTATGGCAAATGTGTGACACATCTGAATGCCTTCTTGGTGGAACCAAAGTAAACAAGCACTGAAAATGCAATAGGTCTCGCCCTTGTTTAAGTTAAAGCAATTCTGTTTGTAATTAGGTGGCTTTTTAGCTTCGCTTTTATTAGTGTTTTTCAAACTTTCATGTACAGAACATGCATATGTATGCATATATGTATATGTATATGTATGCATGCATTTATATTTGTATTTATATAGATATGCAGATCATATATATGTTTATATATGTATGTATATATATATATATACACATACATATATATAAATGCATATGCATATATATGTGCATATGTGTGCGTGTAGAGAGAGGTAGAGAGGTAGAAGTGTAGAGGTAGAGTGGTAGAGGCAGAGAGGTAGAGAGTAGTAGAGAGAGAGGTAGTGAGGTAGAGAGTAGAGAATGAGTAATATAGAGTAGAGATTAGAGAGTGAGTAGTTGAGAGAATAGAGAGAGTAGCAGAGAGTGAGTAGTAGAGAGTAGTAGAGTGAGTAGTAGAGAGTGAGTAGTAGAGCGTTGTAGAGTGAGTAGTAGAGAGTAGTAGAGATTGAGTAGCAGAGAGAGTAGTAAAGAGTAGTAGAGAGTGAGTAGTAGAGTGGGTAGTAGAGCGTAGTAGAGAGTGAGTAGTAGAGAGTGAGTAGTAGAGTGAGTAGTAGAGAGTAGTAGAGAGTAGTAGAGAGAGAGTAGTAGAGAGTGAGTAGTAGAGAGAGAGTAGTAGAGTGAGAAGTAGAGAGTAGCAGAGAGTAGTAGAAAGTGAGTAGTAGAGAGAGAGTAGTAGAGAGTGAGTAGTAGAGAGGAGTAGAGCGTAGTAGAGAGTGAGTAGTAGAGTGAGTAGTAGAGAGTAGAAGATAGTGAGCAGTATAGAGTGAGTAGTAGAGAGTGAGTAGTAGAGAGTGAGTAGCAGAGAGAGTAGTAGAGAGTAGTAGGGAGTGAGTAGTAGAGTGAGTAGTAGAGAGTAGTAGAGAGTGAGTAGTAGAGAGTGAGTAGTAGAGTGAGTAGTAGAGAGTAGTAGAGAGAGAGTAGTAGAATGTGAGTAGTAGTGAGAAAGTAGTAGAGTGAGAAGTAGAGAGTAGTAGAGAGAGAGTAGTAGAAAGTGAGTAGTAGAGAGAGAGTAGTAGAGAGTGAGTAGTGGAGAGTGAGTAGAGAGAGAGAGTAGTAGGTTGTTGTGGAGAGTGAGTATGTTGGAGCCGGCCTCGTGGCGTGGTCCTGTTCCCCCTCGCTAAGCCGTACGAGGTCCCATGCACCTCGGGGCGCCTCCATTTTGGATTATACGTCACTCCACGTGACCACCTACATGACCCTGCTCTACCCGGCCTCGGTCCCAGCGAGGCCCGACATCGAGGCGCCAACCCCTGGCCTGGGGGATACCACGTGAGCCCTTCCCACTCCCGGCGGAGGGCAGTATCGATGGGACCCCCAACCGTCCTTCCACACCTAGGTGCGATCGCCCCACAGCTCTCTGGGGTCTGGCGCCTCTCCTGCTGGGCGTCTGGCCGCGCCCTACCCAGCCTCTCTGCCCTCCTGGGCACAAGGGTCCGGACATCAAAGGGCTCCAGACCTATATCTGGGGCGACCCGGCAACAAGACGACAGTTGTATCCCGGAGTCAAGAGCTCTGTTGATCGGATCGCGGCTGACCCTACGGAGAAAGACTCTTCCTGAACCGACACTCTGAGCCCTGCTGACGACGTCGCGGCTCCATCGTGCTTACCAGACCTTCACGAACCTTTGGGGCCCTGCTGACGCTGTCGCGGCCCGACCTTGTTGAAACGTACCATCAGAGCCCAGCTGACCTCGTCGCGGCTCGACCGAAGCGGACCTACCACCGGAGCCCTGCTGACTGTGTCGCGGCTCGACCCAAACGGAACTACCACCCAAGCCCTGCAGACACCGTCGCGGCTCTCCATGTCCGAGCCGCACTGAGACCAGCACCCAAGGTCTGGCGCAGAGCCTTTCCGTACCTGGCTGGTACTAAGACTGTCCCGCTACCCTATCCCTCCAAGAACATTGAGACTCGTGCCGGATCACTCGATCCCATTGTAAATATTGAACCGTGCTCCTTTTTATATAAAGAACCAAGATAAGCAACTAATACGGAGTCCTGTGTGGTGGTGTTACGGGGCCTAGTACGATCATAGGAGAAGGACCTCTCCTAGGAGGCTTCTCAGCGGCGCTCGGCTATAACTTTGCGGTAGGAAGGTGCCCCGGAGTAGTCCCCCTGATTCCCCGGTGGTCCTCCCTCCAACATTTGGTGGCCAGCGACGGGATCCGAGCCAGACGCAATCGTACAGGCAAGTAACGCACCCACTACCAAACCAGACGGAAAAAGAAAAAGAGAACCATGGACGGCCAAGAAGCAACCGTGGCCGCAACCTTCCAGCTAGAAAAACTGGAGGAATACACCCACAAAGAACTCAAACAAATCTGCAAGGACAGAGGGATCCCAACCACCGGATTGGGCACCAAGGAGGAAATGCAGAAAGCCCTGAAAGCCTGGGCAGAAGCCGAGGCCACTCCACCCCGCACCGAAGGGACCTCGGCCCGGGACGAAAACCTGCCGACCACAACCCCGACAGATGGGGGGCGAGGCATCCCCGAAGCAAGCCTATCCCACGAAGAAATGCGAGAACAAGAGAGGGTCCGGGCACACGAAATGGACCTCGCACGACTCCGGCTGGACGGCGAGCTCCAACTGGCGGAGAAGAAAATAGCCCTGGAGCAACTACGGTTGCAAGAGGAAATTGAAGAAAAGAAACGGCATCGAGAACTCGAAGAGAGACGGCTAACCCTCGAGCACGAGAGGAGCCTCAAAGAACTCGAACTGAAAGCCAAAACGGGGGAGACCAGCACCCCCGGGAACCGGGACGCTCCGCCACTGACCGAGCCAAAGGTTCATATCCCCAAGGATGTCGTCAAAGAATACTACAAGAACGACGACATCCAGCAATGGTTCCGAGCCTACGAGGTAGCCATGACCTCCCATCGGGTACCCCGGAAGGATTGGGGTGCCGGCCTATGGGGGAGGTTCCTCAGCGAGGGCCGTGATACCCTGCTGCAACTCCCCGACGCAGTGATGACCTCCTACGACCACATGAAAGAAGCTCTACTCACCAGTTACGGACTATCCGCCGAGATGTACCGGCAGCGCTTCCGAGACTGCAAGAAGCTCCCCGGTACCACATGGTTCGAGTACGTGGACTTCTTCATCCGGGCCTTTGAAGGGTGGATAAAAGGGAGCAAGGTCACATCGTACAATGAACTGTTCAACCTCATTGTCTGGGAGCACCTCGCCAACAACTGCTTTGTGGAACTAAGGCAACACCTCCTGGACAGTAAACTGACCGAGCCCCGGAAGCTCGCCGCCGAAGCAGACCGATGGGTCAACACCCGGGTCCCCCGGAACCCCATGGGGGACTACCAACGGAGTACCACAGGTCCTCCTCGCCAGCCGGGAGGAGGAGGGGGGTCCCACCGCGGTCGAGAATTCCCGGCCGGACCACCCAGAAGCCCGCCACGAGGCCAAGCCCCCAACCACACGTCCCCGACCATGGGCCGAAGGGGGACCCCCATCGCCCTGCCTGGACCCCGACCACCAGTGACCTGCTTCGGCTGCCAGCAGACCGGCCACTATGCCAGCGACCCGGCCTGCCCCGTGAACCGACGGAATGGGACCGCTGGGCCCCCTCCCCGACAAATAGCAGCTGCAGCCCTGGGGGAAGGAGAGGACGAGGAGGAAAACCGCGACAACGGATCCCCCGAGTGGGAACCCGCTGCCATGTCGCTCGTATGCCTGGGCTCCCGAGAAATGGTGCCCCGAGCGGCCATGCCCAGCAACACCCAGAATTACCAGCAGTGGGTCACCATCAATGGACGACGGGCCGAAGCCCTCCGGGACACTGGGGCCAGCGTGACTGCTGTCCGCTGCCACCTGGTGACCCCCGAACAGATCCTGCCACATGTCCTATGCCCTGTCCGGACCGCGGACAACACCGAGAGCATGTGCCGGATGGCCAGGATCCCCTTCGAGTGTCCGGCACCCTAAAAGTGACTGTCCGCGACGACGCCCCCGTGGACTGCCTCCTGGGGAATGACCTAGAGAGCTCCCACTGGGCCCAGGTGGAGCGCCGCGAGCATCTGGGGATGCTAGGGCTGCCCAAGTGGGCCTGCGCCACCACCCGATCCATGACCGCCCAACCAGCCGCTGCCGCGGCCACCGACAAGCCTACGGGCCCAGAACTATCACCATCCTCCGGCACGGAGGAACCCGACGATGAGGCCGGGCCATCCGAACTTTCTTCCGACGAGGCCGCCTCCCTCAGCGAGATCCCCGAGTTGGCCCAGTGGCGCCACGATGGGGGCCCCACCCGCGAACAATTCCAGCAAGAACAGAAGGCCTGCCCTTCCCTCGAGGGGGCCCGACAGCAAGCGGCCGCCCAGGCCTCGGGGGACCCCACGGGAACCCACTGGGTCTATTGGGACAATGACTTACTATACAGCGAGCAGAAAATCGCCGAACTGGGAGCCGGCCGGGTGTTGGTGGTTCCCCTCCGGTTCCGGGAGTTCCTCCTGAACCTGGCGCATGACGTGCCCCTCGCCGGACACCTCGGGCGGGACAAGACTTACAGCCGCCTAGTGACCCATTTCTATTGGCCCCGAATGCGGAGAGACGTGGACCACCACTGCCGGTCCTACCAGACCTGCCAGGCTAGCGGAAAGACTGGGGGTCGAGGTAAAGCCCCCCTCCAACCATTTCCAGCCGTCCACACCCTGTTCGAACGAGTGGGGATCGACATCGTGGGGCCCCTCGACCCTCGAACCGCCCTGGGACACCGCTTCATCCTGGTATTGGTCGACCACGCCACCCGATACCTCGAGGCCATCCCACTCCGCACGGTGACAGCTCCAGTGGTGGGCCGGGCCCTGATGGGCATCTTCTCCAGGGTGGGGTTCCCCCGAGAAGTGGTGGGCGACAGGGGTACAAACTTTATTTCAAAGTACATGAAATCCCTCGGGCAACAATGTGGGGTCACCTACAGATTCACCACCCCTTACCACCCCCAGGGGAACGGACTGGTCGAGCGGTTCAACAGGACCCTAAAAGGGATGATCCAGGGCCTGGAAGAGCCCCTGAGGAGGAGGTGGGATGTCCTGCTACCCTGCCTCCTGTTCGCCTATCGGGAGGTACCACAGAAATCCCTGCGCTCCAGCCCCTTCGAACTATTGTATGGGCACCCCGTCCGAGGGCCCCTCAGCCTGGTCAAGGAGGGCTGGGAGGCGAACGTCCAAGATGCCCCCCCGACGTCTACCGGTACCTCCTGACCCTGCGGAACCAGACTCGGAAGTTCCGGGCCCTGGCAGAAGCCAACCTCGAAGCCAGCCAAGAGGACATGAAGCGCTGGTATGACGCAAATGCCTCGACCATCGAGTTCGAGCCGGGCCAGCAAGTCTGGGTCATGTCACCCGTGGACCCCTGCGCCCTGCAGGACAAGTGGACTGGGCCCTTCAAGGTGGTTGAGAAGAAGAGCCCCGTCACCTACCTGGTCGACATGGGGTCCCCGAGGAACCCCCTCCGGGTCCTACACGCCAACCGGCTCAAGCCCCACTTTGCCCGAACTGAACTAAGCCTGCTGCTGGTTACTGACGATGGGGGCGAAAGCGACTCCGAGCCCCTACCAGACCTCCTGGGGTCCTCGGGCCAAGACGGCTCCTTGGAGGGCGTCCACCTCTCCGCCACACTGACCCCGGAACAGCGCCATGACTGCCGGAGGCTGCTGCAACCCTTCGCTGCCCTCTTCTCTCTCACGCCCGGGGGGACCCCCTGGTGCGTCCACGACGTGGATACCGGGGACAGCCCCCCTGTGCGACACCGCGCCTACAGAGTACCTGACCGAGTCCGAGCCTGCATACAGACCGAGGTCGCCAAGATGCTCGCCCTCGGAGTCATCGGGCCCTCCGACAGCCCGTGGGCCAGCCCGGTGGTCTTGGTGCCGAAGGCCGCCGCCCCTGGCACCTCTCCGGAACTCAGATTTTGTGTAGACTACCGGGGCCTGAACACAGTCACCAAGACCGATGCCCACCCCCTGCCACGGGCAGACGAGCTGATCGACCGCTTAGGGGCCGCCCGCTACCTAAGCACCTTTGATCTCACCGCTGGGTACTGGCAGATCAAGCTCACTCCCGGCGCCCAGGAACGATCCGCCTTTTCTACCCCCGATGGGCACTACCACGTTCGGGTGATGCCCTTCGGTATGAAGAACGCCCCAGCGACCTTTCAGAGGCTGGTGAACAAGGTCCTGGCCGGGCTAGAAGCCTTCAGCGCGGCCTACCTCGATGACATTGCAGTCTTCAGCGACCAGTGGGCCGCGCACCTAGGGCACCTCGGAGAAGTCCTGGCCGCTCTCCAAAGGGCCGGGCTCACAATTAAGGCCAGAAAGTGCCAGATCGGTCAAGGATCTGTGACCTATCTGGGCCACCAGGTGGGAGTGGCCAGGTAGCGCCCCTCCAGTTGAAGGTCGATGCCATCCAGGCGTGGGAGCCCCCCGCAACCCAAACCGCTGTCCGGGCCTTCTTAGGCCTCACAGGCTACTACCGGCGCTTTATTAAAGATTATGGCAGCATTGTGGGCCCCCTTACGGAGCTCACCTCCAAGAAACATCCCAAAGTGGTGCACTGGACGCCCCGCTGTCAGACCGCTTTTGAAGCCCTCAAGGCAGCCATGTGTGCTGCCCCGGTGCTACAGGCCCCTGACTACAGCAAGGAATTTGTGGTGCAGACCGACGCATCAGAGTACGGGGTCGGGGCGGTCCTCTCCCAGATGGACGCCGAGGGCCTCGACCGACCTGTGGCCTTTATCAGCCGCCGACTGCTGCCCCGAGAACAGAGGTGGAGCACCATCGAGCGGGAGGCTTTCGCTGTGGTATGGGCTCTCAAGAAGCTCCGGCCCTACCTTTTCGGCACCCCCTTCAGGGTCCAGACTGACCACCGGCCCTTGCGGTGGCTCATGCAAATGCGGGGCGAGAACCCCAAGTTGTTGTGATGGTCCATCTCGCTGCAAGGGATGGACTTCACCGTGGAACACCGGCCCGGCAACGACCACGCCAATGCTGACGGCCTGTC
The DNA here is from genome assembly GCF_964204655.1 of Triturus cristatus. NCBI lineage: Eukaryota > Metazoa > Chordata > Amphibia > Caudata > Salamandridae > Triturus > Triturus cristatus. The sequence continues at coordinate 148,966,724 of NC_140582.1, read as the reverse complement.
CAGATTCTTCCGCCTCGGCGAGGAGAACCCCGAAGGAGATGGGTGACTCTCCCTGCCTTCAGCTGGGGGGACGCGTGTTGGAGCCGGCCTCGTGGCGTGGTCCTGTTCCCCCTCGCTAAGCCGCACGAGGTCCCATGCACCTCGGGGCGCCTCCATTTTGGATTATACGTCACTCCACGTGACCACCTACATGACCCTGCTCTACCCGGCCTCGGTCCCAGCGAGGCCCGTCATCGAGGCACCAACCCCTGGCCTGGGGGATACCACGTGAGCCCTTCCCACTCCCGGCGGAGGGCAGTATCGATGGGACCCCCAACCGTCCTTCCACACCTAGGTGCGATCGCCCCACAGCTCTCTGGGGCCTGGCGCCTCTCCTGCTGGGTGTCTGGCCACGCCCTACCCGGCCTCTCCGCCCTCCTGGGCGCAAGGGTCCGGACATCAAAGGGATCCAGACCTATATCTGGGGCGACCCGGCAACAAGACAACAGTTGTATCCCGGAGTCAAGAGCCCTGCTGATCGGATCGCGGCTGACCCTACGGAGAAAGACTCTTCCTGAACCGACACTCTGAGCCCTGCTGACGACGTCGCGGCTCCATCGTGCTTACAAGACCTTCACGAACCTTTGGGGCCCTGCTGACGCTGTCGCGGCCCGACCTTGTTGAAACGTACCATCAGAGCCCAGCTGACCTCGTCGCGGCTCGACCGAAGCGGACCTACCACCGGAGCCCTGCTGACTGTGTCGCGGCTCGACCCAAACGGAACTACCACCCGAGCCCTGCAGATGCCGTCGCGGCTCTCCACGTCCGAGCCGCACTGAGACCAGCACCCAAGGTCTGGCGCAGAGCCTTCCCGTACCTGGCTGGTACTAAGACTGTCCCGCTACCCTAGCCCTCCAAGAACATTGAGACTCGTGCCGGATCACTCGATCCCATTGAAAATATTGAACCGTGCTCCTTTTTATATAAAGAACCAAGATAAGCAACTAATACGGAGTCCTGTGTGGTGGTGTTACGGGGCCTAGTACGATCATAGGAGAAGGACCTCTCCTAGGAGGCTTCTCAGCGGCGCTCGGCTATAACTTTGCGGTACGAAGGTGCCCCGGAGTAGTCCCCCTGACTCCCCGGTGGTCCTCCCTCCAACAGAGTAGTAGAGAAGAGAGTGAGCAGTAGAGGGTAGTCGAGAGTGAGTAGTAGAGACTAGTAGAGAGTGAGTAGTAGAGTGAGTAGTAGGGGGTAGTAGAGAGTGAGTAGTAGAGAAAGAATAGTAGAGAGAGAATAGTAGGGAGTAGTTGAGTAGTACAAAGTGAGTAGGAGAGAGTGAGAAGTAGAGGTTAGTGGAGTAGTGGAGACTGAGTAGTAGAGAGTGAGTAGTAGAGGGAGTAGTAGGGAGAAGTAGAGAGTGAGTAGTAGAGTGAGTAGTAGAGAGTAGTAGACAGCAAGCAGTAGAAAGCAAGTAGTAGAGTGAGTAGTAGTAATGAGTAGTAGAGTAGTAGACAGTGAGTAGTAGAGAGTGAGTAGTAGAGGGAAGTGGAGTAGTAGAGACTGAGTAGTAGAGAGTAGTAGAGAGTGAGTAGTAGAGTGAGTAGTAGAGAGTAAAAGATAGTGAGTAGTTGAAAGAGTAGAGAGTACTAGAGTAGTAGAGACTGAGTAGTGGAGAGTGAGTAGTAGAGAGCGAGTAGTAGAGAGTGAGTTGTAGAGAGTAGTAGAGAGAGTAGTAGAGAGCGAGTAGTAGAGATCAGTAGAGTGAGTAGTAGAGAGTGACTAGTATAGAGTGAGTAGTTGAGAGTAGTAGAGAGTGAGTAGTTGAGAGTAGTAGAGAGTGAGTAGTAGAGAGTAGTAGAGAGTGAGTAGTAGAGAGTGAGTAGTAGAGAGAGAGAGTAGTAGAGAGAGAGTAGTAGGGAGTAATAGAGTAGTACAAAGTGAGTAGGAGAGAGTGAGTAGTAGAGGGCAGTGGAGTAGTGGAGACTGAGTAGTAGAGAGTAGTAGAGAGTGAGAAGTAGAGAGTAGTAGAGAGAGAGTAGTAGAAAGTGAGTAGTACAGAGAGAGTAGTAGAGAGTGAGTAGTAGAGAGTGAGTAGAGAGAGAGAGTAGTAGGTTGTCGTGGAGAGTGAGTAGTAGAGAGTGAGTAGTAGAGAGTTGTAGAGTGAGTAGTAGAGAGTAGTAGAGAGTGGGTAGTAGAGAGTGAGTAGTAGAGAGGAGTAGAGAGTAGTAGAGAGTGAGTTGTAGAGTGAGTAGTAGAGAGTAGTAGAGAGTGAGCAGTATAGAGTGAGTAGTAGAGAGTAGTAGAGATTGAGTAGTAGAGTGGGTAGTAGAGAGTAGTAGAGAGTGAGTAGTAGAGAGTGAGTAGTAGAGTGAGTAGTAGAGAGTAGTAGAGAGAGAGTAGTAGAGAGAGAGTAGTAAAGAGTAGTAGATAGTGAGCAGTATAGAGTGAGTAGTAGAGAGTGAGTAGTAGAGAGTGAGTAGCAGAGAGAGTAGTAGAGAGTAGTAGGGAGTGAGTAGCAGAGTGAGTAGTAGAGAGTAGTAGAGAGTGAGTAGTAGAGAGTGAGTAGTAGAGTGAGTAGTAGAGAGTAGTAGAGAGAGAGTAGTAGAGAGTGAGTAGTAGAGAGAGAGTAATAGAGTGAGAAGTAGAGAGTAGTAGAGAGAGAGTAGTAGAAAGTGAGTAGTAGAGAGAGAGTAGTAGAGAGTGAGTAGAGAGATAGTGAGCAGTAGAGGGTAGTGGAGAGTGAGTAGTAGAGAGTAGTAGAGAGTGAGTAGTAGAGTGAGTAGTAGGGGGTAGTAGAGAGTGAGTAGTAGAGAAAGAGTAGTAGAGAGAGAATAGCAGGGAGTAGTAGAGTAGTACAAAGTGAGTAGGAGAGAGTGAGAAGTAGAGGGTAGTGGAGTAGTGGAGACTGAGTAGTAGAGAGTGAGTTTTAGAGGGAGTAGTAGGGAGTAGTAGAGAGTGAGTAGTAGAGTGAGTAGTAGAGAGTAGTAGACAGCAAGCAGGAGAAAGCAAGTAGTAGAGAGTAGTAGAGTGAGTACTAGTAATGAGTAGTAGAGTAGTAGACAGTGAGTAGTAGAGAGTGAGTAGTAGAGGGTAGTGGAGTAGTAGAGACTGAGTAGTAGAGAGTAGTAGAGAGTGAGTAGTAGAGTGAGTAGTAGAGAGTAAAAGATAGTGAGTAGTCGAAAGAGTAGAGAGTATTAGAGTAGTAGAGACTGAGTAGTGGAGAGTGAGTAGTAGAGAGCGAGTAGTAGAGAGTGAGTTGTAGAGAGTAGTAGAGAGAAAGTAGTAGAGAGTGAGTAGTAGAGATCAGTAGAGTGAGTAGTAGAGAGTGAGTAGTAGAGAGTAGTAGAGAGTGAGTAGTAGAGAGTGAGTAGTAGAAAGAGAGTAGTAGAGAGAGAGTAGTAGGGAGTAGTAGAGTAGTACAAAGTGAGTAGGAGAGAGTGAGTAGTAGAGGGCAGTGGAGTAGTGGAGACTGAGTAGTAGAGAGTAGTAGAGCGTGAGAAGTAGAGAGTAGTAGAGAGAGAGTATTAGAAAGTGAGTAGTAGAGAGAGAGTAGTAGAGAGAGAGTAGTAGGGAGTAGTAGAGTAGTACAAAGTGAGTAGGAGAGAGTGAGTAGTAGAGGGCAGTGGAGTAGTGGAGACTGAGTAGTAGAGAGTGAGAAGTAGAGAGTAGTAGAGAGAGAGTAGTAGAAAGTGAGTAGTAGAGAGAGAGTAGTAGAGAGTGAGTAGTAGAGAGTGAGTAGAGAGAGAGAGAGTAGTAGGTTGTCATGGAGAGTGAGTAGTAGAGAGTGAGCAGTAGATGGTAGTGGAGAGTGAGTAGTAGAGAGTAGTAGAGAGTGAGTAGTAGAGTGAGTAGTAGGGAGTAGTAGAGAGTGAGTAGTAGAGAAAGAGTAGTAGAGAGAGAGAGTAGTAGAGTGAGAAGTAGAGAGTAGTAGAGAGAGAGTAGTAGAACATGAGTAGTAGAGAGAGAGTAGTAGAGAGTGAGTAGTAGAGAGTGAGTAGAGAGAGAGAGTAGTAGGTTGTCGTGGAGAGTGAGTAGTAGAGAGTGAGCAGTAGAGGGTAGTGGAGAGTGAGTAGTAGAGAGTAGTAGAGAGTGAGTAGTAGAGTGAGTAGTAGGGAGTAGTAGAGAGTGAGTAGTAGAGAAAGAGTAGTAGAGAGAGAGTAGTAGGGAGTAGTAGAGTAGTACAACGTGAGTAGGAGAGAGTGGGAAGTAGAGGGTAGTGGAGTAGTGGAGACTGAGTAGTAGAGAGTGAGTAGTAGAGGGAGTAGTAGGGAGAAGTAGAGAGTGAGTAGTAGAGTGAGTAGTAGAGAGTAGTAGACAGCGAGCAGTAGAAAGCAAGTAGTAGAGAGTAGTAGAGTGAGTAGTAGTAGTTAGTAGTAGAGTAGTAGAGAGTGAGTAGTAGAGAGTGAGTAGTAGAGGGTAGTGGAGTAGTAGAGACTGAGTAGTAGAGAGTAAAAGATAGTGAGTAGTAGAAAGAGTAGAGAGTAGTAGAGTAGTAGAGACTGAGTACTGGAGAGTGAGTAGTAGAGCGAGTAGTAGAGAGTGAGTTGTAGAGAGTAGTAGAGAAAGAGTAGTAGAGAGCGAGTAGTAGTGATCAGTAGCGTGAGTAGTAGAGAGTGAGTAGTAGAGTGCAGTAGTAGAGAGTGAATAGTAGAGAGTGATTAGTTGAGAGTAGTAGAGAGTGAGTAGTAGAGAGTAGTAGAGAGTGAGTAGTAGAGAGTGAGTAGTAGAGAGAGAGTAGTAGGGAGTAGTAGATTAGTACAAAGTGAGTAGGAGAGAATGAGTAGTAGAGGGCAGTCGAGTAGTGGCGACTGAGTAGTAGAGAGTAGTAGAGAGTGAGTAGTAGAGTGAGTAGTAGGGAGTAGTAGAGAGTGAGTAGTAGAGTGAATAGTAGAGAGTAGTAAACAGCGAGTAGTAGAAAGCAAGTAGTAGAGAGTAGTAGAGAGTGAGTAGTAGTAGGGAGTAGTAGAGTAGTAGAGAGTCAGTAGTAGAGAGTGAGTAGTAGAGGGTAGTGGAGTAGTAGAGACTGAGTAGTAGAGAGTAGTGGAGAGTGAGTAGTAGAGTGAGTAGTAGATAGTAGTAGATAGTGAGTAGTAGAAAGAGTAGAGAGTAGTAGAGTAGTAGAGACTGAGTAGTGTAGAGTGAGAAGTAGAGAGCGAGTAGTAGAGAGTGAGTAGTAGAGAGTAGTAGAGAGAGAGTAGTAGAGAGAGAGTAGTAGAGAGTAGTAGAGAGTGGGTAGTAGAGTGGTGGAGAGTGAGTGGTAGAGAGTAGTATAGCCAGTAGTAGAGAGTGAGTAGTAGAGAGAGTAGTAGAGAGTAGTAGAGTAGCAGAGAGTGTGTAGCAGAGAGTGAGTAGTAGAGAGTGAGTAGTAGAGAGAGTAGTAGAGAGCAAGTAGTAGGTAGTGAGTAGTGGAGAGTGAGGAGTAGGGAGTGAGTAGTAGAGAGTGAGTAGTAGAGAGTAAATAGTAGAGAGTGAGTAGTAGAGAGAGAGAGTAGTAGAGAGTGAGTAGTAGAGAGTAGTAGAGTGAGTAGTAGAGATGGAGTAGTAGAGAGAGTTATAGAGAGTAGTAGAGAGTGAGTAGTAGAGTAGTAGAGAGTGAGTGGTAGAGAGTAGTAGAGAGTAGTAGAGTGAGTAGTAGAGAGTGAGTAGTAGAGAGTGATTAGTAGAGTGTAGTAGTAGAGAGTGAGTAGCAGAGAGTGAGTAGTAGAGAGTAGTAGCGAGTGAGTAGTAGAGAGTCAGTAGTTTAATTTAAAAGGAACACAATGAGGGGGTTCATTTTGCCAAAGAAACTATGATTAGTGCTGAAAAAAGATAGATTAGGGCACATTTTGATTGACTTCTCAAATCCTCTTCTATTTCATTAAATAATTCTGACATGCAGACTGAAACATGCACTTTCAATACCAGCAGCAGACTTCCCTGGTGTGCAGTCGTTTTACTACAGTGATCTAATAAGCATCTAGAGTGCTAACATTCCGAATTTATGGCAAATATGTGACACATCTGAGTGCCTTCATGATGGAATCAAAGTAAAACACTGAAAGTATTTCCTACTGAGGAGACTGTAGTAAATGAGGAAATTAGGAAACTTCATAACAAATAAGTCTCCCAAGATGGCCACCAGAGACAAAAGAGCCCAAATGTAGCACAAATATCACCCAGATGTATCCCAAGTATAGCCCAATGACAAACTGTCCCAGAGTGTTCTAAATAACAACTAGAGCGCTAACAGTCTTACTTATGAGAAAGGTATGGCACACCTGAAGCCATCTTGATTGGAATAAAGTGGTAACACTTAAAATATTTATTTGCAAAGGAACAAAATGAGGGGGTTCATTTTGCTATAGAAATTATGATTAATGCTGCAGAAAGAAAAATTTGGGCACATTTTGACTTCTCAAATCCTCTTTTATTTCATTTAAAAATTCTGACATACAGACTGAAACATGCACTTTGAATACCAGCAGCTGACTTACCTTGTGAGCAGCAACTTTACTACAGTGATCTAATGAGCAACTAGAGTGCTAACATTATGAATTTATGGCAAATGTGTGACACATCTGAATGCCTTCTTGATGGAATCAAAGTAAAAAACTGAAAGCATTCCTACTGAGGAGACTGTAGTAAATGAGGAAGTTAGGAAACTTCATAACAAATAAATCTCCCAAGATGGCCACCAGAGACAAAAGAGCCCAAATGTAGCCCAAATATCACCCAGATGTAGCCCTAGTATAGCCCAAAGACAGAATGTCCCAGCGTGTTCTAAAGAACAACTAGAGCGCTAACAGTCTTACTTATTACAAAAGTATGGCACACCTGAAGCCATCTTGATTGGAATAAAGTGGTAACACTTAAAATATTTAATTTGCAAAGGAACAAAATGAAGAGGTTCATTTTGCCATAGAAATTATGATTAGTGCTGCAGAAAGAAAAATTAGGGCACATTTTGACTTCTCAAATCCTCTTCTATTTCATTAAAAAATTCTGACATGCAGACTGAAACATGCACTTTGAATACCAGCAGCAGACTTCCCTGGTGAGCAGTAGCTTTACTAGACTGATCTAATAAGCAAATAGAGTGCTAACATTCAGAATTTATGGCAAATGTGTGACACATCTGAATGCCTTCTTGATGGAACCAACGTAAACAAGCATTGAAAATGCACTAGGTCTCGCCCTCGTTTAAGTTGAAGCAAGTCTGTTTGTAATTAGGTGACTTTTTAGCTTCGCTTTTATTTGTGTTTTTCAAACTTTCATGTACATAACATGCATATGTATGCATATATGTATATGTATATGTATGCATGCATTTATATTTGTATTTATATAGATATGCAGATCATATATATGTTTATATATGTATGTATATATACACACACACATGTATAAATGCATATGCATATATATATATGTGCATATGTGTGCGTGTAGAGAGAGGTGGAGAGGTAGAGGTGTAGAGGTAGAGTGATAGAGGTAGAGAATTAGAGCTAGAGAGTAGTAGAGAGAGAGGTGTAGAGAGGTAGAGAGTAGAGAATGAGTAATAGAGAGCAGAGATTAGAGAGTGAGTAGTAGAGAGTAGTAGAGAGAATAGCAGAGAGTGAGTAGTAGAGAGTAGTAGAGTGAGTAGTAGAGAGTAGTAGACAGCGAGTAGTAGAAATCAAGTAGTAGAGAGTAGTAGAGAGTGAGTAGTAGTAGGGAGTAGTAGAGGGTAAGTGGAAGAGAGTGAGTAGTAGAGGGTAGTGGAGTAGTAGAGACTGAGCAGTAGAGAGTAGTAGAGAGTGAGTAGTAGAGTGAGTAGAAGAGAGTAGTAGATAGTGAGTAGTAGAAAGAGTAGAGAGTAGTAGAGTAGTAGAGACTGAGTAGTGGAGAGTTAGTAATAGAGAGCGAATAGTAGAGAGTGAGTAGTAGAGAGTAGTAGAGAGAGAGTAGTAGAGAGTGAGTAGTAGAGAGCAGTAGAGTGAGTAGTAGAGAGTGAGTAGTAGAGAGAGAGTAGTAGAGAGTGGGTAGTAGTTTAGTGGAGAGTGAGTGGAAGAGAGTAGTAGAGAGCAGTATAGTCAGTAGTAGAGAGTAGTAGAGAGTGAGTAGAAGAGAGAGTAGTAGAGTAGCAGAGAGTGTGTAGTAGAGAGTGAGTAGTAGAGAGAGTAGTAGAGAGTAGTAGAGTAGTTGAGAGTGAGTAGTAGATAGTGAGAAGTAGAGAGGAGTAGAGAGAGGTAGAGAGTGAGTAGTAGAGTGAGTAGTAGAGAGTAGTAGAGAGTGAGAAGTAGAGAGTAGCAGATAGTGAGCAGTATAGAGTGAGTAGTAGAGAGTAGTAGAGAGTGAGTGGCAGAGAGAGTAGTAGAGAGTAGTAGGGAGTGAGTAGTAGAGTGAGTAGTAGAGAGTAGTAGAGAGTGAGTAGTAGAGAGTGAGTAGTAGAATGAGTAGTAGAGAGTAGTAGAGAGTGAGTAGTAGAGAGAGAGTAGTAGAAAGTGAGTAGTAGAGAGAGAGTAGTAGAGAGTGAGTAGAGAGAGAGAGTAGTAGGTTGTCATGGAGAGTGAGTAGTAGAGAGTGAGTAGTAGAGGGTAGTGGAGAGTGAGTAGTAGAGAGTGAGTAGTAGAGTGAGTAGTAGAGAGTAGTAGAGAGTGAGTAGTAGAGTGAGTAGTAGAGAGAGAGTAGTAGGGAGTAGTAGAGTAGTACAAAGTGAGTAGGAGAGAGTGAGTAATAGAGGGTAGTGGAGTAGTGGAGACTGAGTAGTAGAGAGTGAGTAGGAAAGGGAGTAGTAGGGAGAAGTAGAGAGTGAGTAGTAGAGTGAGTAGTAGAGAGTAGTAGACAGCGAGCAGTAGAAAGCAAGTAGTAGAGAGTAGTAGAGAGTGAGGAGTAGTAGAGTAGTAGAGAGTGAGTAGTAGAGAGTGAGTAGTAGAGTGAGTAGTAGAGAGTAAAAGATAGTAAGTAGTAGAAAGAGTCAAGAGTAGTAGAGTAGTAGAGACTGAGTAGTGGAGAGTGAGTAGTAGAGAGTGAGTAGTAGAGAGTGAGTTGCAGAGAGTAGTAGAGAGAGAGTAGTAGAGAGCGAGTAATAGAGAGCAGTAGAGTGAGTAGTAGAGAGTGAGTAGTAGAGTGCAGTAGTAGAGAGTAGTAGAGAGTGAGTAGTTGAGAATAGTAGAGAGTGAGTAGTAGAGGGTAGTGGAGTAGTAGAGACTGAGTAGTAGAGAGTAGTAGAGAGTGCGTAGTAGAGTGAGTAGTAGAGAGTTAAAGATAGTGAGTAGTAGAAAGAGTAGAGAGTAGTACAGTAGTAGAGACTGAGTAGTGGAGAGTGAGTAGTAGAGAGCGAGTAGTAGAGAGTGAGTTTTAGAGAGTAGTAGAGAAAGAGTAGTAGAGAGTGAGTAGTAGAGATCAGTAGAGTGAGTAGTAGAGAGTGAGTAGTAGAGTGCAGTAGTAGAGAGTGAGTAGTAGAGAGTGATTAGTTGAGAGTAGTAGAGAGTGAGTTGTAGAGAGTAGTAGAGAATGAGTAGTAGAGAGTGAGTAGTAGAGAGAGAGTAGTAGGGAGCAGTAGAGTAGTACAAAGTGAGTAGGAGAGAGTGAGTAGTAGAGAGTAGTAGAGAGTGAGTAGTAGAGTGAGTAGTAGAGAGTAGTAAACAGCGAGTAGTAGAAAGCAAGTAGTAGAGAGTATTAGAGAGTGAGTAGTAGTAGGGAGTAGTAGAGTAGTAGAGAGTGAGTATTAGAGAGTGAGTAGTAGAGGGTAGTGGAGTAGTAGAGACTGAGTAGTAGAGAGTGAGTAGTAGAGTGAGTAGTAGATAGTAGTAGATAGTGAGTAGTAGAAAGAGTAGAGAGTAGTAGAGTAGTAGTGACTGAGTAGTGTAGAGTGAGAAGTAGAGAGCGAGTAGTAGAGAGTGAGTAGTAGAGAATAGTAGAGAGAGAGTAGTAGAGAGTGAGTAGTAGAGAGTAGTAGAGAGTGGGTAGTAGAGTGGTGGAGAGTGAGTGGTAGAGAGTAGTAGAGAGTAGTATAGCCAGTAGTAGAGAGTAGTAGAGAGTGAGTAGTAGAGAGAGTAGTAGAGAGTAGTAGAGTAGCAGAGAGAGTGTAGCAGAGAGTGAGTAGTAGAGTGAGTAGTAGAGAGAGTAGTAGAGAGTAGTAAAGTAGTTGAGAGTGAGTAGTAGAGAGTGAGAAGTAGAGAGCAAGTAGTAGGTAGTGAGTCGTGGAGATTGAGGAGTAGGGAGTGAGTAGTAGAGAGTGAGTAGTAGAGAGTAAATAGTAGAGAGTGAGTAGTAGAGAGAGAGTAGTTGAGAGTGAGTAGTAGAGAGTGAGAAGTAGAGAGCAAGTAGTAGGTAGTGAGTCGTGGAGATTGAGGAGTAGGGAGTGAGTAGTAGAGAGTGAGTAGTAGAGAGTAAATAGTAGAGAGTGAGTAGTAGAGAGAGAGTAGTAGAGAGTGAGTAGTAGAGAGTAGTAGAGTGAGTAGTAGAGATGGAGTAGTAGAGAGAGAGTTATAGAGAGTAGTAGAGAGTGAGTAGTAGAGTAGTAGAGAGTGAGTGGTAGAGAGTAGTAGAGTGAGTAGTAGAGAGTGAGTATTAGAGAGTGAGTAGTAGAGTGTAGTAGTAGAGAGTAGTAGAGAGTGAGTAGTAGAGAGTGAGTAGTAGAGAATAGAAGCGAGTGAGCAGTAGAGAGTCAGTATTTTAATTTAAAAGGAACACAATGAGGGGGTTCATTTTGCCATAGAAACTATGATTAGTGCTGAAAAAAGATAGATTAGGGCACATTTTGATTGACTTCTCAAATCCTCTTCTATTTCATTAAATAATTCTGACATGCAGACTGAAACATGCACTTTCAATACCAGCAGCAGACTTCCCTGGTGTGCAGTCGTTTTACTACAGTGATCTAATAAGCATCTAGAGTGCTAACATTCCGAATTTATGGCAAATATGTGACACATCTGAGTGCCTTCATGATGGAATCAAAGTAAAACACTGAAAGTATTTCCTACTGAGGAGACTGTAGTAAATGAGGAAATTAGGAAACTTCATAACAAATAAGTCTCCCAAGATGGCCACCAGAGACAAAAGAGCCCAAATGTAGCACAAATATCACCCAGATGTATCCCAAGTATAGCCCAATGACAAACTGTCCCAGAGTGTTCTAAATAACAACTAGAGCGCTAACAGTCTTACTTATGAGAAAGGTATGGCACACCTGAAGCCATCTTGATTGGAATAAAGTGGTAACACTTAAAATATTTATTTGCAAAGGAACAAAATGAGGGGGTTTATTTTGCTATAGAAATTATGATTAATGCTGCAGAAAGAAAAATTTGGGCACATTTTGACTTCTCAAATCCTCTTTTATTTCATTAAAAAATTCTGACATACAGACTGAAACATGCACTTTGAATACCAGCAGCTGACTTACCTTGTGAGCAGCAACTTTACTACAGTGATCTAATGAGCAACTAGAGTGCTAACATTATGAATTTATGGCAAATGTGTCACACATCTGAATGCCTTCTTGATGGAATCAAAGTAAAAAACTGAAAGCATTCCTACTGAGGAGACTGTAGTAAATGAGGAAGTTAGGAAACTTCCTAACAAATAAATCTCCCAAGATGGCCACCAGAGACAAAAGAGCCCAAATGTAGCCCAAATATCACCCAGATGTAGCCCTAGTGTAGCCCAATGACAGAATGTCCCAGAGTGTTCTAAAGAACAACTAGAGCGCTAACAGTCTTACTTATTACAAAAATATGGCACACCTGAAGCCATCTTGATTGGAATAAAGTGGTAACACTTAAAATATTTAATTTGCAAAGGAACAAAATGAAGAGGTTCATTTTGCCATAGAAATTATGATTAGTGCTGCAGAAAGAAAAATTAGGGCACATTTTGACTTCTCAAATCCTCTTCTATTTCATTAAAAAATTCTGACATGCAGACTGAAACATGCACTTTGAATACCAGCAGCAGACTTCCCTGGTGAGCAGTAGCTTTACTAGACTGATCTAATAAGCAAATAGAGTGCTAACATTCAGAATTTATGGCAAATGTGTGACACATCTGAATGCCTTCTTGATGGAACCAACGTAAACAAGCATTGAAAATGCACTAGGTCTCGCCCTCGTTTAAGTTGAAGCAAGTCTGTTTGTAATTAGGTGACTTTTTAGCTTCGCTTTTATTTGTGTTTTTCAAACTTTCATGTACATAACATGCATATGTATGCATATATGTATATGTATATGTATGCATGCATTTATATTTGTATTTATATAGATATGCAGATCATATATATGTTTATATATGTATGTATATATACACATACACATGTATAAATGCATATGCATATATATATATGTGCATATGTGTGCGTGTAGAGAGAGGTGGAGAGGTAGAGGTGTAGAGGTAGAGTGATAGAGGTAGAGAGTTAGAGCTAGAGAGTAGTAGAGAGAGAGGTGTAGAGAGGTAGAGAGTAGAGATGAGTAATAGAGAGCAGAGATTAGAGAGTGAGTAGTAGAGAGTAGTAGAGAGAATAGCAGAGAGTGAGTAGTAGAGAGTAGTAGAGTGAGTAGTAGAGAGTAGTAGACAGCGAGTAGTAGAAATCAAGTAGTAGAGAGTAGTAGAGAGTGAGTAGTAGTAGGGAGTAGTAGAGGGTAAGTGGAAGAGAGTGAGTAGTAGAGGGTAGTGGAGTAGTAGAGACTGAGCAGTAGAGAGTAGTAGAGAGTGAGTAGTAGAGTGAGTAGTAGAGAGTAGTAGAGAGAGAGTAGTAGAGAGTGAGTAGTAGAGAGCAGTAGAGTGAGTAGTAGAGAGTGAGTAGTAGAGAGAGAGTAGTAGAGAGTGGGTAGTAGTTTAGTGGAGAGTGAGTGGAAGAGAGTAGTAGAGAGCAGTATAGTCAGTAGTAGAGAGTGAGTAGAAGAGAGAGTAGTAGAGTAGCAGAGAGTGTGTAGTAGAGAGTGAGTAGTAGAGAGAGTAGTAGAGAGTAGTAGAGTAGTTGAGAGTGAGTAGTAGAGAGTGAGAAGTAGAGAGGAGTAGAGAGAGGTAGAGAGTGAGTAGTAGAGTGAGTAGTAGAGAGTAGTAGAGAGTGAGAAGTAGAGAGTAGCAGATAGTGAGCAGTATAGAGTGAGTAGTAGAGAGTAGTAGAGAGTGAGTGGCAGAGAGAGTAGTAGCGAGTAGTAGGGAGTGAGTAGTAGAGTGAGTAGTAGAGAGTAGTAGAGAGTGAGTAGTAGAGAGTGAGTAGTAGAATGAGTAGTAGAGAGTAGTAGAGAGAGAGTAGTAGAGAGTGAGTAGTAGAGAGAGAGTAGTAGAAAGTGAGTAGTAGAGAGAGAGTAGTAGAGAGTGAGTAGTAGAGAGTGAGTAGAGAGAGAGAGTAGTAGGTTGTCATGGAGAGTGAGTAGTAGAGAGTGAGTAGTAGAGGGTAGTGGAGAGTGAGTAGTAGAGAGTGAGTAGTAGAGTGAGTAGTAGAGAGTAGTAGAGAGTGAGTAGTAGAGTGAGTAGTAGAGAGAGAGTAGTAGGGAGTAGTAGAGTAGTACAAAGTGAGTAGGAGAGAGTGAGTAATAGAGGGTAGTGGAGTAGTGGAGACTGAGTAGTAGAGAGTGAGTAGGAAAGGGAGTAGTAGGGAGAAGTAGAGAGTGAGTAGTAGAGTGAGTAGTAGAGAGTAGTAGACAGCGAGCAGTAGAAAGCAAGTAGTAGAGAGTAGTAGAGAGTGAGTAGTAGTAGGGAGTAGTAGAGTAGTAGAGAGTGAGTAGTAGAGAGTGAGTAGTAGAGTGAGTAGTAGAGAGTAAAAGATAGTAAGTAGTAGAAAGAGTCAAGAGTAGTAGAGTAGTAGAGACTGAGTAGTGGAGAGTGAGTAGTAGAGAATGAGTAGTAGAGAGTGAGTTGCAGAGAGTAGTAGAGAGAGAGTAGTAGAGAGCGAGTAATAGAGAGCAGTAGAGTGAGTAGTAGAGAGTGAGTAGTAGAGTGCAGTAGTAGAGAGTAGTAGAGAGTGAGTAGTTGAGAATAGTAGAGAGTGAGTAGTAGAGAGTGAGTAGTAGAGGGTAGTGGAGTAGTAGAGACTGAGTAGTAGAGAGTAGTAGAGAGTGCGTAGTAGAGTGAGTAGTAGAGAGTTAAAGATAGTGAGTAGTAGAAAGAGTAGAGAGTAGTACAGTAGTAGAGACTGAGTAGTGGAGAGTGAGTAGTAGAGAGCGAGTAGTAGAGAGTGAGTTTTAGAGAGTAGTAGAGAAAGAGTAGTAGAGAGCGAGTAGTAGAGATCAGTAGAGTGAGTAGTAGAGAGTGAGTAGTAGAGTGCAGTAGTAGAGAGTGAGTAGTAGAGAGTGATTAGTTGAGAGTAGTAGAGAGTGAGTTGTAGAGAGTAGTAGAGAGTGAGTAGTAGAGAGAGAGTAGTAGGGAGCAGTAGAGTAGTACAAAGTGAGTAGGAGAGAGTGAGTAGTAGAGAGTAGTAGAGAGTGAGTAGTAGAGTGAGTAGTAGGGAGTAGTAGAGAGTGAGTAGTAGAGTGAGTAGTAGAGAGTAGTAAACAGCGAGTAGTAGAAAGCAAGTAGTAGAGAGTACTAGAGAGTGAGTAGTAGTAGGGAGTAGTAGAGTAGTAGAGAGTGAGTATTAGAGAGTGAGTAGTAGAGGGTAGTGGAGTAGTAGAGACTGAGTAGTAGAGAGTGAGTAGTAGAGTGAGTAGTAGATAGTAGTAGATAGTGAGTAGTAGAAAGAGTAGAGAGTAGTAGAGTAGTAGAGACTGAGTAGTGTAGAGTGAGAAGTAGAGAGCGAGTAGTAGAGAGTGAGTAGTAGAGAGTAGTAGAGAGAGAGTAGTAGAGAGTGAGTAGTAGAGAGTAGTAGAGAGTGGGTAGTAGAGTGGTGGAGAGTGAGTGGTAGAGAGTAGTAGAGAGTAGTATAGCCAGTAGTAGAGAGTAGTAGAGAGTGAGTAGTAGAGAGAGTAGTAGAGAGTAGTAGAGTAGCAGAGAGAGTGTAGCAGAGAGTGAGTAGTAGAGTGAGTAGTAGAGAGAGTAGTAGAGAGTAGTAAAGTAGTTGAGAGTGAGTAGTAGAGAGTGAGAAGTAGAGAGCAAGTAGTAGGTAGTGAGTCGTGGAGATTGAGGAGTAGGGAGTGAGTAGTAGAGAGTGAGTAGTAGAGAGTAAATAGTAGAGAGTGAGTAGTAGAGAGAGAGTAGTAGAGAGTGAGTAGTAGAGAGTAGTAGAGTGAGTAGTAGAGATGGAGTAGTAGAGAGAGAGTTATAGAGAGTAGTAGAGAGTGAGTAGTAGAGTAGTAGAGAGTGAGTGGTAGAGAGTAGTAGAGAGTAGTAGAGTGAGTAGTAGAGAGTGAGTAGTAGAGAGTGAGTAGTAGAGTGTAGTAGTAGAGAGTAGTAGAGAGTGAGTAGTAGAGAGTGAGTAGTAGAGAATAGAAGCGAGTGAGTAGTAGAGAGTCAGTATTTTAATTTAAAAGGAACACAATGAGGGGGTTCATTTTGCCATAGAAACTATGATTAGTGCTGAAAAAAGATAGATTAGGGCACATTTTGATTGACTTCTCAAATCCTCTTCTATTTCATTAAATAATTCTGACATGCAGACTGAAACATGCACTTTCAATACCAGCAGCAGACTTCCCTGGTGTGCAGTCGTTTTACTACAGTGATCTCATAAGCAACTAGAGTGCTAACATTCTGAATTTATGGCAAATATGTGACACATCTGAGTGCCTTCATGATGGAATCAAAGTAAAACACTGAAAGTATTTCCTACTGAGGAGACTGTAGTAAATGAGGAAATTAGGAAACTTCATAACAAGTAAGTCACCCAAGATGGCTACCAGAGACAAAAGAGCCCAAATGTAGCACAGATATCACCCAGATGTATCCCAAGTATAGCCCAATGACAAACTGTCCCAGAGAGTTCTAAATAACAACTAGAGCGCTAACAGTCTTACTTATGAGAAAAGTATGGCACACCTGAAGCCATCTTGATTGGAATAAAGTGGTAACACTTAAAACATTTATTTGCAAAGGAACAAAACGAGGGGGTTCATTTTGCTATAGAAATTATGATTAATGCTGCAGAAAGAAAAATTAGGGCACATTTTGACTTCTCAAATCCTCTTTTATTTCATTAAAAAATTCTGACATACAGACTGAAACATGCACTTTGAATACCAGCAGCTGACTTACCTTGTGAGCAGCAACTTTACTACAGTGATCTAATGAGCAACTAGAGTGCTAACATTATTAATTTATGGCAAATGTGTGACACATCTGAATGCCTTCTTGATGGAATCAAAGTAAAAAACTGAAAGCATTCCTACTGAGGAGACTGTAGTAAATGAGGAAATTAGGAAACTTCATAACAAATAAATCTCCCAAGATGGCCACCAGAGACAAAAGAGCCCAAATGTAGCCAAAATATCACCCAGATATAGCCCTAGTATAGCCCAATGACAGAATGTCCCAGAGTGTTCTAAAGAACAACTAGAGCGCTAACAGTCTTACTTATTACAAACGTATGGCACACCTGAAGCCATCTTGATTGGAATAAAGTGGTAACACTTAAAACATTTAATTTGCAAAGGTACAAAATGAAGAGGTTCATTTTGCCATAGAAATTATGATTAGTGCTGCAGAAAGAAAAATTAGGGCACATTTTGACTTCTCAAATCCTCTTCTATTTCATTTAAAAATTCTGACATGCAGACTGAAACATGCACTTTGAATACCAGCAGCAGACTTCCCTGGTGAGCAGTAGCTTTACTAGACTGATCTAATAAGCAAATAGAGTGCTAACATTCAGAATTTATGGCAAATGTGTGACACATCTGAATGCCTTCTTGATGGAACCAACGTAAACAAGCATTGAAAATGCACTAGGTCTCGCCCCCGTTTAAGTTGAAGCAAGTCTGTTTGTAATTAGGTGACTTTTTAGCTTTGCTTTTATTAGTGTTTTTCAAACTTTCATGTACATAACATACATATGTATGCATATATGTATATGTATATGTATGCATGCATTTATATTTGTATTTATATAGATATGCAGATCATATATATGTTTATATATGTATGTATATATACACATACACATATATAAATGCATATGCATATATATGCATATATATATGTGCATATGTGTGCGTGTAGAGAGAGGTGGAGAGGTAGAGGTGTAGAGGTAGAGTGATAGAGGTAGAGAGTTAGAGCTAGAGAGTAGTAGAGAGAGAGGTGTAGAGAGGTAGAGAGTAGAGAATGAGTAATAGAGAGCAGAGATTAGAGAGTGAGTAGTAGAGAGTAGTAGAGAGAGTAGCAGAGAGTGAGTAGTAGAGAATAGTAGAGTGAGTAGTAGAGAGTAGTAGACAGCGAGTAGTAGAAAGCAAGTAGTAGAGAGTAGTAGAGAGTGAGTAGTAGTAGGGAGTAGTAGAGTAGTAGAGGGTTAGTGGTAGAGAGTGAGTAGTAGAGGGTAGTGGAGTAGTAGAGACTGAGTAGTAGAGAGTAGTAGAGAGTGAGTAGTAGAGTGAGTAGAAGAGAGTAGTAGAGTAGTAGAGACTGAGTAGTGGAGAGTTAGTAATAGAGAGCGAGTAGTAGAGAGTGAGTAGTAGAGAGTAGTAGAGAGAGAGTAGTAGAGAGTGAGTAGTAGAGAGCAGTAGAGTGAGTAGTAGAGAGTGAGTAGTAGAGAGAGAGTAGTAGAGAGTAGTAGAGAGTGGGTAGTAGTTTAGTGGAGAGTGAGTGGAAGAGAGTAGTAGAGAGTAGTAGAGTAGCAGAGAGTGTGTAGTAGAGAGTGAGTAGTAGAGAGAGTAGTAGAGAGTAGTAGAGTAGTTGAGAGTGAGTAGTAGAGAGTGAGAAGTAGAGAGGAGTAGAGAGAGGTAGAGAGTGAGTAGTAGAGTGAGTAATAGAGAGTAGTAGAGAGTGAGTAGTAGAGTGAGTAGTAGAGAGTAGTAGATAGTGAGCAGTATAGAGTGAGTAGTAGAGAGTAGTAGAGAGTGAGAGGCAGAGAGAGTAGTAGAGAGTAGTAGGAAGTGAGTAGTAGAGTAAGTAGTAGAGAGTAGTAGAGAGTGAGTAGTAGAGAGTGAATAGTAGAGTGAGTAGTAGAGAGTAGTAGAGAGAGCGTAGTAGAGAGTGAGTAGTAGAGAGAGAGTAGTATAAAGTGAGTAGTAGAGAGTGAGTAGATAGAGAGTAGTAGGTTGTCGTGGAGAGTGAGTAGTAGAGAGTGAGTAGTAGAGGGTAGTGGAGAGTGAGTAGTAGAGAGTGAGTAGTAGAGTGAGTAGTAGAGAGTAGTAGAGAGTGAGTAGTAGAGTGAGTAGTAGAGAGAGAGTAGTAGGGAGTAGTAGAGTAGTACAAACTGAGTAGGAGAGAGTGAGTAGTAGATGGTAGTGGAGTAGTGGAGACTGAGTAGTAGAGGGAGTAGTAGGGAGAAGTAGTGAGTGAGTAGTAGAGTGAGTAGTAGAGAGTAGTAGACAGCGAGCAGTAGAAAGCAAGTAGTAGAGAGTAGTAGAGAGTGAGTAGTAGTAGGGAGTAGTAGAGTAGTAGAGAGTGAGTAGTAGAGAGTGAGTAGTAGAGTGAGTAGTAGAGAGTAAAAGATAGTGAGTAGAAGAAAGAGTCGAGAGTAGTAGAGTAGTAGAGACTGAGTAGTGGAGAGTGAGTAGTAGAGAGTGAGTAGTAGAGAGTGAGTTGCAGAGAGTAGTAGAGAGAGAGTAGTAGAGAGCGAGTAATAGAGAGCAGTAGAGTGAGTAGTAGAGAGTAGTAGAGAGTGAGTAGTTGAGAATAGTAGAGAGTGAGTAGTAGAGAATAGTAGAGAGTGAGTAGTAGAGAGTGAGTAGTAGAGAGAATAGTAGAGAGTACTAGAGAGAGAGTAGTAGAGAGTGAGTAGTAGAGAGAGAGAGTAGTAGAGTGAGAAGTAGAGAGTAGTAGAGAGGGAGTAGTAGAAAGTGAGTCATAGAGAGAGAGAGTAGTAGACAGTGAGTAGTAGAGAGTGAGTAGAGAGAGAGTAGTAGGTTGTCATGGAGAGTGAGTAGTAGAGAGTGAGTCGAAGAGGGTAGTCGAGTAGTGGAGAGTGAGTAGTAGAGAGAAGTAGAGAGTGAGTAGTAGAGTGAGTAGTAGGGAGTAGTAGAGAGTGAGTAGTAGAGAGTGAGTAGTAGAGGGTAGTGGAGTAGTAGAGACTGAGTAGTAGAGAGTAGTAGAGAGTGAGTAGTAGAGTGAGTAGTAGAAAGAGTAGAGAGTAGTAGAGTAGTAGAGACTGAGTAGTGGAGAGTGAGTAGTAGAGAGTCAGTAGTAGAGAGTGAGTAGTAGAGAGTAGTAGAGAGAGAGTAGTAGAGAGCGAGTAGTAGAGAGCAGTAGAGTGAGTAGTAGAGAGTAAGTAGTAGAGTGCAGTTGTAGAGAGTAGTAGAGAGTGAGTAGTAGAGAGTGAGTAGTAGAGAGAGAATAGTTGAGAGAGAGTAGTAGGGAGTAGTAGAGTAGTACAAAGTGAGTAGGAGAGAGTGAGTAATAGAGGGCAGTGGAGTAGTGGAGACTGAGTAGTAGAGAGTAGTAGAGAGTGAGTAGTAGAGTGAGTAGTAGGGAGTAGTAGAGAGTGAGTAGTAGAGTGAGTAGTAGAGAGTAGTAGACAGCGAGTAGTAGAAAGCAAGTAGTAGAGAGTAGTAGAGACTGAGTAGTAGTAGGCAGTAGTAGAGTAGTAATGAGTGAGTAGTAGAGAGTGAGTAGTAGAGGGTAGTGGAGTAGTAGAGACTGAGTAGTAGAGAGTAGTAGAGAGTGAGTAGTAGAGTGAGGAGTAGAGAGTAGTAGATAGTGAGTAGTAGAAAGAGTAGAGAGTAGTAGAGTAGTAGAGACTGAGTAGTGTAGAGTGAGAAGTAGAGAGCGAGTAGTAGAGAGTGAGTAGTAGAGAGTAGTAGAGCGAGTGTAGTAGAGAGTGAGTAGTAGAGAGTAGTAGAGAGTGGGTAGTAGAGTAGTGGAGAGTGAGTGGTAGAGAGTAGTAGAGAGTAGTATAGCCAGTAGTAGAGAGTAGTAGAGAGTGAGTAGTAGAGAGAGTAGTAGAAAGAGAGTAGTAGGGAGTAGTAGAGTAGTACAACGTGAGTAGGAGAGAGTGAGTAGTAGAGGGTAGTGGAGTAGTGGAGACTGAGTAGTAGAGAGTGAGTAGTAGAGGGAGTAGTAGGGAGAAGTAGAGAAAGAGTAGTAGAGTGAGTAGTAGAGAGTAGTAGACAGCGAGCAGTAGAAAGCAAGTAGTAGAGAGTAGTAGAGAGTGAGTAGTAGTAGGGAGTAGTAGAGTAGTAGAGAGTGAGTAGTAGAGAGTGAGTAGTAGAGTGAGTAGTGGAGAGTAAAAGATAGTGAGTAGTAGAAAGAGTCGAGAGTAGTAGAGTAGTAGAGACTGAGTAGTGGAGAGTGAGTAGTAGAGAGTGAGTAGTAGAGAGTGAGTTGCAGAGAGTAGTAGAGAGAGAGTAGTAGAGAGTGAGTAGTAGAGAGAGAGTAGTAGAGTGAGAAGTAGAGAGTAGTAAAGAGAGAGTAGTAGAAAGTGAGTAGTAGAGAGAGAGAGTAGTAGAGAGTGAGTAGAGAGAGAGTAGTAGGTTGTCATGGAGAGTGAGTAGTAGAGAGTGAGTAGAAGAGGGTAGTGGAGTAGTGGAGAGTGAGTAGTAGAGAGTAGTAGAGAGTGAGTAGTAGAGTGAGTAGTGGGGAGTAGTAGAGAGTGAGTAGTAGAGAGTGAGTAGTAGAGGGTAGTGGAGTAGTAGAGACTGAGTAGTAGAGAGTGAGCAGTAGAGTGAGTAGTAGAAAGAGTAGAGAGTAGTAGAGTAGTAGAGACTGAGTAGTGGAGAGTGAGTAGTAGAGAGTGAGTAGTAGAGAGTGAGTAGTAGAGAGTAGTAGAGAGCGAGTAGTAGAGAGCAGTAGACTGAGTAGTAGAGAGTGAGTAGTAGAGTGCAGTTGTAGAGAGTAGTAGAGAGTGAGTAGTAGAGAGTGAGTAGTAGAGAGAGAATAGTTGAGAGAGAGTAGTAGGGAGTAGTAGAGTAGTACAAAGTGAGTAGGATAGAGTGAGTAATAGAGGGCAGTGGAGTAGTGGAGACTGAGTAGTAGAGAGTAGTAGAGAGTGAGTAGTAGAGTGAGTAGTAGGGAGTAGTAGAGAGTGAGTAGTAGAGTGAGTAGTAGAGAGTAGTAGACAGTAAGTAGTAGAAAGCAAGTAGTAGAGAGTAGTAGAGAGTGAGTAGTAGTAGGGAGTAGTAGAGTAGTAATGAGTGAGTAGTAGAGAGTGAGTAGTAGAGGGTAGTGGAGTAGTAGAGACTGAGTAGTAGAGAGTAGGAGAGAGTGAGTAGTAGAGTGAGGAGTAGAGAGTAGTAGATAGTGAGTAGTAGAAAGAGTAGAGAGTAGTAGAGTGGTAGAGACTGAGTAGTGTAGAGTGAGAAGTAGAGAGCGAGTAGTAGAGAGTGAGTAGTAGAGAGTAGTAGAGAGAGTGTAGTAGAGAGTAAGTAGTAGAGAGTAGTAGAGAGTGGGTAGTAGAGTAGTGGAGAGTGAGTGGTAGAGAGTAGTAGAGAGTAGTATGGCCAGTAGTAGAGAGTAGTAGAGAGTGAGTAGTAGAGAGAGTAGTAGAGAGTAGTAGAGTAGCAGAGAGTGTGTAGCAGAGAGTGAGTAGTAGAGAGTGAGTAGTACAGAGAGCCGTAGAGGGTAGCAGAGTAGGTGAGAGTGAGTAGTAGAGAGTGAGAAGTAGAGAGCAAGTAGTAGGGAGTGAGTAGTGGAGAGTGAAGAGTAGGGAGTGAGTAGTAGAGAGTGAGTAGTAGAGAGTAAATAGTAGAGAGTGAGTAGTAGATAGAGAGTAGTAGAGAGTGATTAGTAGAGAGTAGTAGAGTGAGTAGTAGAGAGGGAGTAGTAGAGAGAGAGTTGTAGAGAGTAGTAGAGAGTGAGTAGTAGAGTAGTAGAGAGTGAGTGGTAGAGAATAGTATAGAGTAGTAGAGTGAGTAGTAGAGAGTGAGTAGTAGAGAGTGAGTAGTAGAGTGTAGTAGTAGAGAGTAGTAGAGAGTGAGTAGTAGAGAGTGAGTAGTAGAGAGTAGTAGCGAGTGAGTAGTAGAGAGTCAGTAGTTTAATTTAAAAGGAGTACAATGAGGGAGTTCATTTTGCCATAGAAACAATGATTAGTGCTGAAAAAAGATAAATTAGGGCACATTTTGACTTCTCAAATCCTCTTCTATTTCATTAAATAATTCTGACATGCAGACTGAAGCATGCACTTTCAATACCAGCAGCAGACTTCCTGGTGTGCAGTCGTTTTACTACAGTGATCTAATGAGCAACTAGAGTGCTAACATTCAGAATGTATGGCAAATGTGTGACATATCTGAATACCTTCATGATGGAATCAAAGTAAAAAACTGAAAGCATTTCCTACTGAGGAGACTGCAGTACATGAGAAAATTAGGAAACTTCATAACAAATAAATCTCCCAAGATGGCCACCGGAGACAAAAGAGCCCAAATGTAGCCCAAAATCACCCAGATGTAGCTCAAATATAGCCCAATGACAGAAGTGTGCAAAACACTTATTATTTTGTGTTTTTGCAGTGTTATATAGTGCAGACTTGTCAGGTATTGGAGTGCTTTACATGAGCATTGGTTACATCACACAAGAACAAATTCATTTTGGTTGTAGACATGGGGAGACTAAGTGATTTGACCAGAATCACAGAATGTCGAGCTGAAGCAGAAACTCCAACCTGGTTCCCCAGTTGCAAAGTCTGCAGTTCTGGAAGTAACACCACATCCTCTCCCCTAAGTGCAACATTTAATCAAGTGGTCAACTGGATCAAAAAACATAAAGATAACAAATAATTTAAAAGTGCTTTGTCGCTATTTGAAAACTCAGAAAATATGTCCTTATTTTAGTCTGTTAGAGCACTAACCATAATTTTTATGCCAATAAGACCCTCTCATATATGTAATTTCTAAAGGAAATGCTCTAGGTATTACAGTTTTGATTACATCAAGATGACATCAGGCGTTCCACACTTTTGTAATAAATATAGAATGTTAGCAATCTAGTTGTTCATTAGGATACTGTTGAGAGGCAGAGGCCAGGGGCACGGACTCTGAAAATTGAAGGCAGGTAGGAGGGTGCAAAGGCAACAATTTAACCACACTGAGCAGGCAGGAAGGGCCGTGGCAGCACAACAGACTATGGAGGGCAGTGGAAAGGGGGGCAGGGGCAACAAACCAACAAAACAGGACTTGCAAGAGAGGCTGTGGCAATGTAATAGACCATTGTGGGCAGAAGGAAGAGGCAATGGTAGTACAACCATACATGCCAACAGACCCGATTCAGCCAGGAAACGTCCAATGCTTTTAAGCTCAAATGGGCTTTATTTGATCTGTCTCCTGTCAACAATCTCCTCTTTTTCAATGTAACTCAAAGGGGAAAATCAATACCCCAGTTTTTTTTCAAAATCTCCCTCTTACCAAGTTCAAAATGTTGGCAAGTATGGTACATTGGATCATGGAAGGAAATGGGGTAGGGACATGGACTTGGATAACAGAGGACAGGAGGGACATGGAGAGGTGCACCAAACTGACCCTGCAGGGCAGGCATCAGGGTTTGCAGCAGCACAATACACCACACAGGGCATGCGGGACAGTAGTGCCGCACAACAATCCATAGAAAGCAAGAGGGAGGGGACAGGACCATGCACATGGACAACAGAGAACAGAGGGGCAAGAGGCAATGGTAGCTAGCTGACCATAATGGCCAGAGAGGAGAGAAAGCTGCAGCATAACAGACCATAAAGGGCAGGAGGGACGGATCCGGGGCATTACAATGGAACAGACAAGCCAGGAGGGAGGGAGTAGGGGTCTGCACATGTAAACAGAGGGCTGGGGGCAAGGGGGCAGGGCAGGAGCAGCAAGATAGCCATGGAGGTCAGGCAGGATGGGCACTAGAAGCAAGACACACCATGAAGAGCAACACTGAGACTGTGATGGCATACACACAGACCAGGGAGGGAAGGTGGGAGGGGGTCAGGGGCAGCTAACTGACCACACAGGGAAGGTGGGAGGGGCCATGGCAGCACAGAAGACCATGCATGGCAAGTGGGAGGGTTAGTGGCAGCACAATGGCTATGATGGGCAAGAAGGAGGGTACAGGGGCATGCACAAAGGAGGATGGAGGATAGAAGGGATGGTCAGGACCTGTGCACAGACAAGAAAGTTCAGGGTAAGGGGCCTCACAACAGACCGCACGGGGCAGGCAGGAGGAGCAGTTGCAGCACAACAGGCCAGGGAGGGCAGAAGGGTGTAGCAGTACAATGGACCATGTAGGACAGGAGGAAGAGGATAGGGGCATGGCATGTGAACAGGCAGGGTGGAGGTGGCAGGGACAGGTTACAGTCATCTGACAATGCTAGGCAGGTGGGAGGGGAGTGGCAGCTCAACAGAACACTCAGAGTAGATAAGAGTGGCAGGTCCATGGAACATGGTGGGCAAAAAGGATGGAGCAGGGGCATGCACAAAGACATTGGAGGGCAGGGGGAAGGAGAATAGGGGCAGCAAGCTAAGCACAGAGTTTAAGCAGGAGGTCAATGATGGGGCATAGAATTGGGCAATGGAGGGCAGGAGGAGTGGACTGGTACATCATACTAAATTGAGGGCAGTGGCAGGACATCAGACCATGCATGGCAGGAGGGAGGAGGCTAGTCCATGGATTCACACAACAGAGGATAGGGAGGAGGGGGATGGGGCAGCAAGCTAACTGTTCAGAGAAGGCGGGTATTAGGAACTTTATTGTTTTTAAAACGTGTGTCTGTGCGAACTACTTAAAATATGAACAAGTATGCAGCATAATCTCACTTTCATTCAGGAAGAAGAGGACGTTTGTGACTGTGACTCCAGGCTCACTTGGCAGAAACACCCCCTGACCCTCCACCCCCTATCGCAAAATGTAATGCCCGTGAAAAGGGTAGGTGAACACAGTGTTATATAGAACATAGTCCTGAGAGCACGATTGAAAATGAAAACTAGATATAGTGTATGGTATAAACTATGCACCAAAAAGTGTGATATAAGATGAACCGGGCGTGAAATATAATATGCAATACATTGTGCGCGATTACAGATTCATTGGAGAGCGCGAGATACCACAGGCACTAGTGCGTGCTATGCAATATGCGCCTTGGAGTGTAATATGCACAGGGCAGTGTTGTGTAACCTAACTAGTCTCTAAAGTTGTAATATAAAATATGTGCTGGGGAGTGTAACGTTGCATATGCACTGTGACAAAGATATGGATCCCAGATTGTAATATGTATGGCATAGCACTGTGCGTTTTAACATAGGCATCGAGGAAGGCACGTTAGATGGGGCAATAACCCGTGCGAAGACAAGTGTGGCATGACATATTCACGGGGTGGTGTTACAGTGCACATGGGCTAGAGAGTGTCATAGCATATGCACTAGCTAGTGGAATACAACACAGAGGTGTGTGGCACTCAGCAGGCAATGGTGGGTGTAACACAGCATTGGGCTCTGCCAGGAGCACGCTGTGACTCTCAAGTGATGTTCGTCCCCTTTCCAGAGAGTAAAATAAAAAGTATTACACATCCGGCAGTGGATGTGTGTTTTATTAACCGTGAGGGAGGGTTCTTGCATAGTTTTAGTCTAATTTTTGTCGAATCCCCTTTGAATGGCTTGGTGTGCATGTGTATTAAATGTGCCCGTCAATAGCTACCCATGTTTGTATAAATAAACGACAAGGGTGTCTACCGGGATTAGGCACGGTAGGGCATCAGACATGTCAGAGCTTCACTAGTGGTGTAAATACATTCCACGTGGATTCATTGTATGCATAGTCGCCTTTTAATGAATATCACGCAAATCGTCATGGTGATAGGTACGTACGGTTTGTCCAGCATGTCCTAGGTGTGTCTATAAATATATATTTTTTAAAAATAATAAAAAACAGTGGCCGGCCCTGGGGATTGGGGTCAAAAAAATATAATTAGGAGACAGGCCCTGGGGGATGGGGTCATCAGGGCCAATAAATTAGAATAAGAAGGGGAACCACACAGCCCCCCTTCCTAAAAAATTAAAATAAATAAAAGACTGGCATTGTGCCGGAGGCCACGCCCCCTCCTTGCAGCACTCTGCAAACGCGCCCCCTGGCGAATTGTAAGTTGGGGAATTAATTCCTCGTCAATACTGAGGGTTCCTGAGGGCCAACTAGCCCAACAGGCATCTCCAATATGCGCCAGGGAGCTGCGCTGCAGACAGGTGTTCTGAGGCCAAGCCCCTTTTTACACCTCTCTGCAACGCAGCTCTGTGGCGCTTACTGGAGGTACCTAGTGGTCTTGTTTGACCCTAGGGACCCTTAGGATTCAAGGGGACTTAATCTCTCAACTTAGAACAGCCACAGGGTGCATTTACACAGTGGTGAAGGGAGGGGACGGGGCCTGAGGTGACGTGTGCAAACACGCACTATGGCACGTTTTAAATTGGGGATATAATTTCCCTTCAATACTGAGGGCCCCTGGGGGCCAACTAGCCCACCAAGTGCTTCCAGTAAGCGCCACTGAGCTGCATTGCAGAGAGGTGGTCCGTGCCGTGCCACTTTTTACACCTCACTGCAACGCAGCTCTGTGGCACTTACTGGAGGTACTTAGTGGGCTAGTTGGACCCTAGGGACCCTCAGGATTCAAATGAACTTAATCTCCCAACTAAAAACGGACACAGGGCGTGTTTACACAGTGGTGAAGGGAGGGGACGGGGCCTGAGTTAATGTGTGCAAAAACGCCCTGTGGCCTGTTTTAAGAGGTAGTTTTAATCCCCCTGCCCTATTATATACTAGGGGCTTACAGAGGAGGTCATGCTAATCACAGGGGGACCCCAACGCATAATGTTCCCTAGTGTATGTAGGTGTTTTCACTGTATTCTAAGTGTCTTTTAACATAGCACTGGCTCTAGGACTGGTTAGTCAGACTCAGTTACCACCAGTATCCGTCTGAAAAAGTTGAGGGTACAGGATGATTTTGTAACAAGGCTTCTTTCTGCTCCTCTGTATGTTCTTTCTGCACGTTATCCTTCTTCCTGCACTTTTCTTCGTCTTTGAGGACTTCTGTTTCTTCTTTCTGCACTTCTTTTTTTTCTTTCTGTGCATTTTTTCTTCTTTCTTCACATGTCCTCTCTCTGTAGGCATAGTTAGAAATTAGCATTTAAAAAACCTTTGAAATTCACAGAAAAAACCATAGGTTTCAGGCACGTTATAGTTAGGAATTAGCATAGGTTTCAGGGGTGTTATAGTTAGCTGGACTTTTCACTTGTACAAAACCATTGAAATTCCCCCGTTATAGTCAGTTCAGCTAACTATAACTCGCGCGCCCGCAATGCACTGCTGATGACATCACATATTACATCACTCATGACATGGTCAGTGACATCACTCATGACATCACTGATGACATCTCAAATGACATCACTGATGACATCACTGATGACATCATCCTTGTGATAGAGTGGCAGACCTCCTCTCACCCTAATATAACCTTTGATACACACATTCAAAAATAGAGACTAAAATTTTCAAAACAATGGACATACCAATACCAGTTACAACAACCTCTTCAGTAATTCTAAGATCCACATACACATCCACTCATTCACCAACAGTCCTATACAGTCACTCATACATGTACTCACTCATCATATGTACTCATACTCCTATACATCCTGTTACACAATGCCACTCATCCATAGAGTTACTCACACACATAGTCACTCATGCTAATAAAGAATCAAACATACATTTACTTGCATATACAGTTATACACACACCACCACACTTACTTCTACGGAAACTTACACATACTTAGTCTTTTAAACAATCACTTAGAGAAACACATACTTATTCATACAGGAACTCTTTCAATCTCTCACTCTCACATATACTCACTTATATACACCAATAGTCACATATACTAGTTTAAAACATATGTAGTTACTCATAAAGACACTATTGAGACAGTCATTCACTAACTAACACACCCATACACACACTCATCCACCCATACAGTCCTGCACACATGCTGTCTTCAACACATACAAACAGTGAGTCACTCATTCATGCACCTATGCACTACGTAATACCCCCCACCGAACCATGCAGACACTCAGACTGATACTCAAAAAACCAACTAATAACCTATATAGACACCCATGTAGCTACTCACCAACCCATGCAGCCACTTATACACAAAGTGAGAGACTGATACAGATATTTAGATATTTAAACATTACTCACTAAGCCATGTATTCACTATGATACACTTAATCAGTCAGTTACACAATCAATTTTTCAAAAACAAATCATCCATTTAGACACTTATATACCCATTTATTCTTCCATCGACCTTGAGATATACATACATAAAACAAATGTAATTTTCAGAAAAACACACATTCACTGGATGATGTCATCAGTGATGTCATCAGTGATGTCATTTGAGATGTCATCAGTGATGTCATGAGTGATGTCACTGACCATGTCATGAGTGATGTAATATGTGACGTCATCAGCAGTGCATTGCGGGCGCGTGAGTTATAGTTAGCTGAACTAACTATAACGGGGGAATTTCAATGGTTTTGTACAAGTGAAAAGTCCAGCTAACTATAACACCCTTGAAACCTATGTTTTTGTCAGTGAATATATATATATATGTATATATATATATAAACACAAAATAGGTTGCCCCAGTTGTGGAGGCCACACAGAGAACCTTCTGATAACGAGGGTTCCAGTCGGATCAGTTCACTCACGTCCCTTCAAATGTGATGCACAGCTCAACGCGTTTTGGGGATTAGCCCTTGTTCACGAACCCCAAAGAAATTCACAGATGGCTACCCATGATTTTGAACACCTACTTTTTTTCAACAAAGTCCTGCCCTTGTGGGCGTGTCCTTGCGCCTTTTACGGCATATGCTGCTCATTGCACTGTGGTATTCGCAGTCAAAAACAGTTAGTATTGCCCGGATGGGTGAAAGGAAAATGAAAAACTGGTCACCAGGATTACGCTCCCCTTCGTGTTGAATATCTCCGTTCCATTCCGACACTCGGCTTTCCCAGTGCCTGGATTCGCTGAGATGCGGGGGGCCCTCCTCGCGACCGGACAAGGCTGCTAAACAAATCCAAAAAATAGGTTGCCCTCGACGAAGGAGCACAGACATAGCACAGAGGCGGGGACCACGTCACGTAGCACATTTGACCTAAGGGGTCTCCTGCCCTCACCCTCCTATGGAGCATAGTGTCCCAACCATAGGGCTTTAGATACAGGCCAGATCATGGTGGAGAGTGATCTTTGTCACCCCACCCAGTGGAAATCCTGTCACCACAGTTTGGTAAGAGTGGAGCCCGCATTTGATTTACTCGTTTAGGTCCTGATGAATGCCACGGACCCTACTGGGCCACTGGCCGAAACATTTCGACCTCATTGAGATCGCTAGGGCGACAATAATATCCCCATCACACCGATCACTTGATTTTAAATTACCATATAGATGCCAGCACCATTAAAATTTAATTTGACATCTATAATGGCTTCTTAACCTCACTATTTGTCTAAGGGCCCCCACTTAGTTTAGAAGTGCATCACTGTTGTCAGGTGTATGCCCGCCCTCTATCAAACCAAGTTTTTAGAGGGCGAGGACTAGTCAATGATGAAGCATGACACCAGGTGGTGTGTGAGTCCAGTCCTTCACTTTCTGTGACATGCCAGCACTCACTAATTAATTAACACTAGCACTAGCTACAATCCACTGGGAGCAGCTCTATTGTGATTAACAGTTTATGTTGGAGGCCGCCGGCTCCCAGCACCCCGTGCCTCTGGTTCCCTCATCCAGGACCCTGTCTGGGTGTTGTGGTTACACATGGTGAGTGTCATCACTGATGATATCTTAAATGACATCACAGCTGACATCACTGATGACATCATCCACAATATCACCAACGCATGCACTCACACCCCATAGAACCTTTCATACACCCATTCCCACTCCCATACAACCATTCACAAATCCATTCATACACCCATATCAGTACTTATGCACCCACTCACTGATTCATAGATCTACACGCAAATCTACTCACTCACCCATACAACGGGTGATCTGTCTAGAGGGGACCGAGAAAGTGGGGGTTCCCCATGTTACTTTTCATACAGATTTTAGACACGGCTAAAGCCTGACCCACTAGACCGAATTACACCAAATTTGGCAGAAAGCTAGCTCTTGGCCCAGAAAGAGTACTTCCAGTTTTTTTCCATTCAGTAGTTTTCAAGATATTAGCTGAAAAACAAATTTGTATGTCTAGGGACCCACGGTGAATCCCCTGCTCCACGCACCACAGCAAGGTCCTGATTGGCTGGTCGCAACGTGCCATAAAAGTTGCGTCCGCAATTTTATATCTCAGGAAACAGTCCTTGGGACTGAAAAGCCTCTTGCATACTAATTGAAGGGGTCAGATGAGAGCTTTCCTGGCCCCTTGTGTATGTTATGAATGAGGTGAAAGAATTTTTAATGGGCAGTAACATGCCCGAAAATTGTTTTTTTTTGTCCTTCCAAGATCCGTGGGGCTGTTGTGGGTCCCAGCGCATCCCCATGGAAATCTGCAAGCTTTACCACAAAGTTACACGGGGGTCGCACTGAGCATTGTGATGGATCTGCGGATTCACAAAAAAAACAACCAAATTGGGCTTCTTCGCAGGAAAGATGGAAAGGGTTAAAGACATACTGACCATTTAGAAGTGGTGTAACAAAAACATTTGTTAAATAGAGCAGCATAGGGGCGAGCAAATGTTAAGAGGAAGCCATTTTACATGCATTTCTACTGACGAGCAGGTGGTTTACAGGTGTTCTGACTGGAGATTTCAAATGAAAACAGGTCTTACTAGACATAGAAATAAAACTGAGAGAACAGCAAAGAGCTTTTACAAGTATGCTAATTAGGATATAGAACATAAAAGTATATCTTGAAAAAAATTAGTGAGTGTAAGTAAGGTAAAAGAAAATGTGTAGCTTCTAGACAGTGTACTAGAATGGAAAATAGAAGTCTGATTAGATGAGAATATTAGCTAAAAATATAGTGAGCAGGAAAGAGGGAGAGAATTTGCTATACTGAATGTATATTCAATTTATTGCGCTAGAATGAATAAATGCATTTGAAATTAGAGGTGAGTGTTTGCTTATGTAATGTAATCTAATAGTGTGCAATTTGCACATGCCTGCTCACACAGTCAGGGAGGCATTTACAGACCCAGTTACACTCTCCCAAAAGCAGTTATGAACCCATCACTCATATAGCCAGACAGTGATTGCCACACTCACTCACACACCCATAAGACCATTAACACACCCATTTACTCATATGCATGTCCAAGTTTGTGTACTAGATCACCCTTAGAGCCTGTGGAGACATCCACAAAAATGCAATCTGCACCACAAGAAGAGTTTGAAGAGGAATACTTCAGCACTCTTGAAAAGGGAGAACTCTGATTATAGTTGACCTTGGAATCAGGACCCCAAAGGGTAGTGAGTTTCAGAAGGAGAAAGAGGAATGGAGAAACGAGTATGTAAATTCTCCAGTGGAGAGACAGGATCTCAGAGAGAGACTTATCTATTGGATACAATGCAGGAAGTACTATCTCATCCCAAATCCAGTCCCTTGGGGACCTCAAGGATAGACAGGCTGAGTAAAAACTGAGGCTGCAGCTGGCCTAGCTGGGTGCAGAGGAGAGGAAATGTGAGGCTAAGAGAGCCTTGGAGGAGAACATGGTCTTGCTGGCTGGAGTGTAAAGGAGGTGCACTTGAAGGCCAAATAGCTGTTAGAGTATGGAAAAAAGGGTGTGAGGACCACTAATGTGTCCAGTTCAGAAGAAATAGTTCATATATTCAGAGACTTGGTGCCTGACTTTGGAGAGGGGATTACTATAGACAGGTTATTTCCAGCATATGAAGTAGCTGTAGAGGTGCAGAGGATGTTTGAGGAGTATTGAAGAGGTGCTTTTGGAGTCATATTTGTGATTATCGGAGGGACAACATTCCGGCTCTAAAAAAGAGGAAGAGGAGGTGTCCCACTATAAAGGAGGCCCTTGTCGGTATATATGAATTAACTCCAGAGGAGTGCGAGTTGAAATTCAGGGTGAGTCGCAAGCTGTGTTACTGCTGCTGGGAGGATTTTGTGGGATACTTTTGAAATATTTGTTAAAAGTACTGATGTTTTTTAAGAGAATGTTTCTAACAGATATATACTTACTTTTCCAGAGAGAACTTAGAAGAAGCAACTTGTTTCAAACAAGATATGGAATTCATACGGAATATGTAATCTTGGGTCCCCAGAATATAATCTTGTTGATTTGTACTCTGCTGCAGTTATTTGCACAGGGCGGTCATCATACTGGCTGCCTAGTCCAGTTCGAAACTGTTGAGGAAAATATTGAGCCTCTAAACTTGTTCATCAGACACTCATTAGAGTTCTTCTAGCTTGTTTAATCTGATACAGTTCAATGGCATCCCCAATAACCTCTTTTGAATGTAATTGATGGATACTGTTATGCCCATATATTTTTATAGATCTACTTCTATACAGTTTTTCAAACTGTCCACTTGAAGACATTTCTTTCTCCACGCAACTTCCATGTTCAACAGCATCTTCATATTTATAGTACACATTATTGTCTTTAAGATATACTGTAGTTTTCTTCACCTTATTTACATCCACTAGTTCCTGCCATATTTTCTGCTTTTCATGGGCACACCTTTCACTAGAATAACAAGCGGTTCTTCCAAATCTCTCTCCACATCCATAGTTTCAATAATGTATTTGACATCTAAAGGAAAATACACAACTGTACCTTGAAGACCTTTCTGAAACTCAGTGGATGATACCTTTATTATTAGAGTTCGCTTCCCTCAGAAAGTAATGTAAGTGATCCAATGGATATTCTGTACAACTCAGGGTTAGAAACTAAGTTGGTGTTCTTAAATTTCACAACATGCACTTAAGCTCAACAAGGTGACAATGCCAGTTTCTAATAAATATTAAAAGGATAGAAGTTCCTTTATAAGCTAAAATCATACTTATACATTAATGTAGTAATGGCCATAGAATTTCGAATCAGTTTGACATAAAAACAAGGAATACAGATCGTTTCATCACCCCACCCAATTATTGCACTTCATAGCGTTTCCTAATGCCATTTCTGTTTTGATAAAATTTAAAACAGCAGTGCAAATAACAGGATTGATCAGTGATTGTAGATATCTGTAGCCCTCAATATATATATATGGGTGAGTATTCATTATTAAGGGTGCCAAAAATCATCTCCTTGGTTCTTTATAAAGTGCACAAAAAAGAGTAAAGTGCAAGGAGGTGCTCTGGGGAGTTCTATTGTCACATGGGCAAGAAATACCAGTGTTCATTTGTGTCAACATTTACAAAGGTAACGTAACGTGACAGCAGCACTGTCAGTACTAGAGTGGGGTCCAACTGTATCAATTTATTCCTGGAAAAGACTATCGCCCACCCATTTATACAGAGGAACATGTCTACGCCTTCATTGCACCTCTTCACACATCTCTTCCTATACATTTCTAGGAATTATCTCTTCTTTTGTTATGGGACTACTGTCTTTTACTTCATAACATCAGCCAGTTGTTTCAACTGCATACACTAACTCATTCTCTTGTAAGTAGCTTTCCTAATTAAAGTAAACATATGAGTCCATTCACATTTATAATTTTGGCAAAAGTTACTTTCATTAATAAGCCTTTTTTTGGGGGGGGGGTCGTTATAAACAACACTGTTTTATCCAGGGTTTTCATTGTGTTTTGTATCAAAATAATTAGTTTGCACTTCAGAGGAAACACTTTAGAAACCACACTCTCAATATATTTTTTTTGTTTGAATACTGCTCTTCTCGTATTTATGTCCCTCATTTTTAGTACCAAATTCTGCCTTACTCCAGCTCTAAACATTCTAATTCTTATTTGTTTAAATTGGTTCAGTCACCTTGTACACCTGCACCTTTTTTCAAAAATATTTTACTTTTAATCTGACTTTCTCCTTCTCTGTTACAAATTTAGAGAGGTAAAGTACATAGAAAGCAGCAGTGTAAGTATATGGGTGAGTTCCTACAGTAGTGAATCAAAAGTTTAAGTTTCAGTGTGTTTCTGTATTTGTAAATAGTTTAAATAGGTTATGTTGTGTTTGCTTATTAATTGTTTCGGTTAAATTGTATTCTAATATTTTAATAAAATGTACTTGTAAATATGTTTATTAATAATTTAAGTTAAGGGTCACAAACACACCCATACAGATACTCACACATGTACTCACACACCGATACAGTCATTCACACAGGTACTGACAAACCCACACGCTGTCACACACTTACTCAAAAACCGGTACAGTCACTGACAGACCAATTTACATATGCAAACATCTTTTACATTGACATATTGTGTAGTTTTTTTTACTACAATCTTTATGGTTGTTTTTTTTGCTAGTGATCAA
This sequence comes from Triturus cristatus, assembly GCF_964204655.1. Lineage (NCBI taxonomy): Eukaryota > Metazoa > Chordata > Amphibia > Caudata > Salamandridae > Triturus > Triturus cristatus. Next base: position 148,932,320 of record NC_140582.1, on the reverse strand, counting down.
TGATCATTATTGCAACAGTACATCATTTTTGGTTTACAAGTGTACATCCAGAGAACAGTAGAATGGAAAATGGACCCACTGAACACATTTTTACAATGACAAACATGTGGCATTTTTCACATTGAGTGACCATCTAACTCAAATTTCACTGACTGCTGATATTATGATGCCCACAGCTGATGACATTTCTCCTAAGAGTGCTGTAGAAGTGGAATATTCTGCTGCACTAGTATGTCCTGCATCATTCAGTTGTACACCCTTTGTTGAATTGTTTTAAAGTGGTCCCATTTGGAATTTGTTCCATGTGAATACGTCTTGGCAATGCTGCTGGGTAACTATATGCTGCAAATATTACATTGCACATATTTAGCTGTAATCTTTTTCCCTGACGAGATTGAAAATGCTTGCAGACATCCCTTTCTTTTGTGCGTTCTGATGTAAAGATATATCTGCATGTGTTTAGGTTGGTTGTGCACAAAACTGTATTTGTAAATAGCTAAACAAGTTGTGCTATGTTTATTTGTTTATTTGTAGTGAGTGCAATGCATAGTGCTCCTTAACTGCCATGAGATAGTGTGCAGTTTTGTTTTTTCTACAATCTTTATGATTGTTTTTCACCTCTGTTCAATAATGAATGATTAAAAAGTAGATAGTTTACCATGTATGACTAAAAAAGCCGATAAAAGGAAAAAAGGAAAATTAACTGCTTATTTATAATAATACATACCTTAACAGTATGAGAAATGTCTAGTTATTTCTTAGAATTATATCTTTATGCATTGTTGACATTGTAAGTTACTTTTGTTATTCTAGTAATTCTAAAACAAATAAATATTTCAGTTTTTTTCGTTTTATGCTGATCAATGGCACCATCTACTCGGGTACTGCACTTTACTAATTAGTTCTTAAAGTGTTGTTCAATAACTTTAGATTTTGAGGATGCACACCCAAGGACAGATTGCTACAGTTACTAACACACATTGGCAAACATCAGATTAGCAACTCATCCATCCATCTATACACATATAGAGGTACTCACACACACAGGCTCACATTGATACGGCCACTGACACACCTAGACACAGATCGATATGTCACTGACACACCCAACTACACACCAATACAGCCGAACACTAATGCATTCAATAACACAACCAGCCACACATTGACAAGCCCAGGGACTTAGCAACACAGACACTCAAACACCAAGGTATACAGCAATGCGGATACTGACACACCCAGCCAAACACTAATGCATCTAATAACACAGCCAGGAACAAACTGATGTACACATTGAGACACCCAGAGGCTTACCAATGCAGACACTGACAAACCAGGCATGCAGCAATACAGACACTGGCACTGCCAGCCAAACACTAATGCATCAAATAACCCAACCATGAATGCACTGATGTACACACTGAGACACCCAGAGCCTTACCAATGCATACACTGCCACACCCAGATATACTGCAATGCAGACACTGAGACACCCAGCCAAACACTAATGCATTCAATAATACACGCAGGCACACACTTGATACACACACTAAGACACCCAGACACATACCAATGCAGACACGGACAACCCCAGGCATACAGCAATGCAGACATTAACAAAGCCAGCTAAACACTAATGCATCCAATAACATCCCCAGGCACAGACCGAGACACCCAGACACTTACCAATACAGACACTGACACAGCCAGCCAAACACTAATGCATCTAATAACACTCCTATGCGCACACTGATCCACAGACTGAGACACCCAGAGGCATATTTATGATGACACTGACAAACCCAGGCTCACAGCAATACAGACACTGGCACAGCCAGTCAAACACTAATGCATCCAATAATACAGCCAGGAACACATTGATACACCCGGAGACTTACCAATACAGGCACTGATACACCCAGCCATACAGCAATGCAGACACTGAGATACTCAGTCAAACACTAATGCATCCGATAACATACCCAGGCACACACTGATGTACAAACTAAGACACCCAGAGACTTACCAATGCATACACTGAGAACCCCAGGCATACAGCAATGCAGACACTGACACAGACAGCTGAACACTAATGCATCCAATAGCACACCCAGGTGCTCACTGATGCACCCCGTGTGACACCCAGAGACTTACCAGTACAGACACTGACACGGCCAGGTAAGCACCAATGCAACCAATAACACACCCAGGTTCACAATACGACACCCAGAGACTTACCAATACAGACGCTGACAAACCCAGGCACACAGCAATGTAGACACTGACACAGCTAGCAAAACACTAATGCATCTAACAACACAGCCAGGAACTCACTGATGTACACATAGAGACACCCAGAGGCTTCCAATGCAGACACTGACACACCCAGGCATACAGCAGTGCAGACACTGAGACACCAAGGCAAACTCTAATCAATCCAATAACATATCCAGGCACACACATGATGCACACACTAGGATGTCCATACACTTACCAATGCAAACACTGCCAACCCCAGGCATACAGCATTGCAGACACTGACAAAGCCAGCTAAATACTAATGCATCCAATAACACACCCATGCACAGACCGAGACACCCAGAGACATACCGATGCAGACATTGACACAGCCAGCCAAACTCTAATGCATCTAATAACACTCCCAGGCACACACTGATCCACAGACTGAGACACCCAGAGGCGTATAAATAAAGACACTGACAAACCCAGGCATGCAGCAATACAGACACTGGCACCGCCAGTCAAACACTAATGCATCCAAGTACCCAACCAGGAACACACTGAAGTACCCATTGAGACATCCATAGACTTACCAATAAAGGCACTGATAAACCCAGGCATATAGCAATGCAGACACTGAGACACCCAGCCAAACACTAATGCATCCAATAACATACTCAGGCACACACTGATGCACGCACTAAGACACCCATAGACTTACCAATAAAGGCACTGATAAACCCAGGCATATAGCAATGCAGACACTGACACAGACAGCTGAACACTAATGCATCCAATAGCACACCCAGGCACACACTGATGCACCCCCTGAGACACCCAGAGACCTACCAGTGCAGACACCGACACAGCCAGTCAAACACCAATGCATCCAATAACACACCCAGGTACACAATAAGACACCCAGAGACTTACCAATATAGACACTGACAAACCCAGGCACACAGCAATGTAGACACTGACACTGCCAGCCAAACACTAATGCACCCAGTAATGCACACCGGCACACACCAAGACACCCAGAGACTTACCAATGCAGACATTGACACAGCCAGGCATACAGCAATGCAAACACTGACACAGCCAGCCAACAATAAAACATCCAATAACACATCCAGGCGCACATTGATGTACACACTGAGAAACTCAGAGACTTAGCAATGCAGCACTGACATACCCAGGCATACAGCAATGCAGACACTGACACACACAGTCAAACACTAATGCATCCAATAACAGACCCATGCACACATTGATGCATACACTGAGACACACAGTGACCTACCAATGCAGACACTGACACACCCATGCAAACACTAATGCATCTAATAATACATCCAATGACACACTGATGCATACACTGACATACCCAGGCTCACACTGAGGCATATGCTAACACACCTAGGCACACACTGATACATACACTGACACACCCAAGCACACACTCATGTATACACTAACAGAGTCAGGCACACATTCTTGCATACACTAAAACACCCAGGCACACACAAACACCCCCAGGGACACACTGATGTTTACACTGACACACAAGAGGCACACACCGATGCATACAATGACACACACATAGGGACAATACAGACAATGACACACCCAAGCATACAGCTATACAGACACACCCTGTCAAACAATAATGCATACACTCACACACCCAGACACACAGTGATGCATACAGTGACATACCAAGGCTCACACTGATGCATATGCCAACACAACCAGGCACATACCGATGTATACACTAACACACCCAGGCACACACTGATGCACACAGTGACACACCTAGAGACTTACAATGCAGACACTGACACACCCAGATATACAGCATTGCAGACAAAAATGAATGCATCCAATAACACACCCAGGCACATGCTGATGCACACACTAAGATACCCAGAGACTTACTAATGCAGACACTAGCACACCCAGGCATATGGCAATGCACACACTGAGATACCCAGTGAAACAATAATGCACACACTGATGCCCACACTGATAGACAAAGGGACTTACTAATGCTGACACCGACACACACAGGCATACAGCAATGTAGACACTGACGGTTCAGTGACTAAATATCGAGGGACATAATATAGAATGCCCAAAATATCGACGCCAAAATATAGAAGGACAGAATATCGACTCCCTATCTACAAACAGGTAAGTACTAAAATATCGATTCCAAAATATAGAATGTTAAAATATAGTTAGCTAAAACATTGATTTTTTTAAATGTATTAAAAATAATATAAAAGTAATTAAATATTAAAAACAATTCAATAAAACATACATAATATAATATAAAAAAGCTTAAAATGTAAACATAATAAAAGTAATGTAAAAAAAGTAGAGCTTTTGGTGGATAGTGAGAGCGTAAAAATTACTATTTCCACTCCAGTGAGTGCAACAGTAGGGAAAATGTTGGATAGCATAGGGGTAAAAATTACTATTCCCACTCCAGTGAGTGTAACAGTAGGGAAAGCGTTGGATAGCGTATGGGTAAAAATTACTATTCCCACTCCAGAGAGTGCAACAGTAGGGAAAGCGTTGGATAGCGGGAGGGTAAAAATTACTATTCCCACTCCAGAGAGTGCAACAGTAGGGAAAGCGTTGGATAGCGGGAATGGAAAAATTACTATTCCCACTCCAGTGAGTGCAACAGTAGGGAAAACGTTGGATAGCGTAGGGATAAACATTGCTATTCCCACTCCAGAGAGTGCAACAGTACAGAAAGCATTGGATAGCAGGAAAAGAAAAATTACTATTCCAACTCCAATGAGGGCAACAGTAGGAAAAGCGTTGGATGGCGTAGGGGTAAAAATTTCTATTCCCACTCCAGTGAGTGCAACAGTAGGGAAAACGTTGGATAGCGTAGGGGTAAAAATTACTATTCCCACTCCAAAGAGTGCAACAGTAGGGAAAGCGTTGGATAGCGGGAAGGGAAAAATTACTATTCCCACTCCAGTGAGTGCAACAGTAGGGAAAGCGTTGGATAGCGTAGGGGTACAAATTACTATTCCCACTCCAGTGAATGCTACAGTAGGGAAAACTCTGGATAGTGTAGGGGTAAAAATTACTATTCTTCACCGCATGCACGGAAACTTCCTCCTGCAGGACAGAGTGCGCACATGAGCTTCCGGGGCATGGTCATTTCCTGGGGTAATCCACGCATGGTACCTCTTTTCAAAAAGCGTTTCGTAGCCTCACCTAGACCTGAAGCGCTATATATACACAATTCTTGGGGACACCTACCTGACAGCAGACGCGCAGAGCTCCGCTCCGCTGAGGCGCAAGAGAAAAATCCTCGCAGGCTCCAGCGCCGGCTGGGCTAGGCTCCGCCCCCTGTTTCGGGACTACAGCGACCAGCAGCCCCGCAGCTCCCATCCAGGACACGCTGCCGCCCCAGAAACCTTAGCGCGCCAGGAGGCGCTACAAAGCTCAGACTGGGGCTGAGCCCCTGGTGGGACACAATTCTTGGGGACACCTACCTGACAGCAGATGCGCAGAGCTCCGCTCCGCTGAGGCGCAAGAGCACAATCCTCGCAGGCTCCAGTGCCGGCCCGGCTAGGCTCCGCCCCCTGTTTCGGGACGACAGCGACCAGCAGCCCCACAGCTCCCATCCAGGACACGCTGCCGCCCCAGAAACCTTAGGGAAACAAATACTTTCAATCACAATGATTCAAGAATCACAGCATATATAAATCAATCGGATAATCAATATCAACCAAAATTATACAATTTTAAATATAGCAATTTATTCTTTGTATTTTGAATAAGGATAAACAAAGTCCAAAAAATTGAGAAAAATAAAGCTAAGGCTGTATATACAATATATTTACAAAACGACGCAGTGAACAAGTGAATAAAGTGACTTGGTGCAATAAGTGACAGTGCAAATAATTACAGTATATGTACGTATTTACACAATATAACAAAAATTGTATGTACAAAATTCCTTATTTTGAAAAAGTCCTTAATTTCCTCATAGGTATGCGATAAACCTTGCAAGACACATGTCCTATCTTTGTATTGTCAACAAGGAAATCAAATTAATAAAGGACTGGAGAACCGTCAACGTTTCGACCCTACATCAGCCGCTAGTTGTGAGTAGTCATATTGGGTCTTCTTCAGGACCCGAAAATTGTATACCAGACTAAGATATAGGTGATTGAGCAGATGTAGCCAATAGTGTTACAGTTACCACCTCTTGTTATCAATCACAGGGGAACGGCTGATTCACACGATTTGAGCGTTACGTGAGAGATAGAAGTATCCGAGCGCCGTCAGTGGAACTTGTGTCCTGACGTTCGCATCCAAGTTTGAATTGCTACACACTAATTTACAACTTTTAAGTCAGTTGAAATACCCAAGTCTTGTTAACGAAAGCAGCAAGAATAAGGAGAGAGTGAATCAGAAGAAGTCAACCAGGCAGAATAAGAGGCCCCTTGTGCGGATTAAACTCGTTACAAGCCCGTTGCCCTGTGATTGATAACAAGAGGTGGTAACTGTAACACTATTGGCTACATCTGCTCAATCACCTATATCTTAGGCTGGTATACAATTTTCGTGTCCTGAAGAAGACCCGATATGACTACTCAGAACTAGCGGCTGATGTAGGGTCGAAACGTTGACGGTTCTCCAGTCCTTTATTAATTTGATTTCCTTGTTGACAATACAAAGATAGGACATGTGCCTTGCAAGGTTTATCGCATACCTATGAGGAAATTAAGGACTTTTTCAAAATAAGGAATTTTGTACATACAATTTTTGTTATATTGTGTAAATACGTACATATACTGTAATTATTTGCACTGTCACTTATTGCACCAAGTCACTTTATTCACTTGTTCACTGCGTCGTTTTGTAAATATATTGTATATACAGCCTTAGCTTTATTTTTCTCAATTTTTCGGACTTTGTTTATCCTTATTCAAAATACAAAGAATAAATTGCTATATTTAAAATTGTATAATTTTGGTTGATATTGATTATCCGATTGATTTATATATGCTGTGATTCTTGATTCATTGTGATTGAAAGTATTTGTTTCCCTATGGAACCATTGTGTATAATTTCTTGATGAGGCCCAGGTTCCTTGGGTTATAGGGTTACCCCTGTTTCTTTAACTTTTGCCCCAGAAACCTTAGCGCGCCAGGAGGTGCTACAAAATACAGGCCTGTCCCTCACCTCGTGAGGACGCACGCAGGACGCGCCGGGAGAAGCCCTGGACAAGGGCGGGACCGTTTGTGGCCGTTAGTGGCCGGGGAGGCTGGGCTGGGCCACCCCCTTTGTGCTGTGTGCACCTGTGTGCTGGCAGCCTGCTATATCGTTAGATGTTTAAGGTCCCACATCATCCACAGGCGCTCCTAAGGTAATACAGTTATTGCATTATAAACAGGGTTATTCCATAGCGCTGCTTATTGGGATAACCTCAGTGTTGCGCCAGTTGGTGTCTGTTGTATATCCAGCACGTTTGTTACCAGCAGTTATACTTGTTTTTATAACAGGTAAAATATTGGAAAGCATAATCCTGTGCCATATGTTTCTGCCCCAAAACAAAATGTGGCTCCTAAACCCCAACTACCCAGTTTAACTGCAATAGACCGTATGCTGCAAAAAACTATTGGGGTGGTGGCTAATGCTATTGAAAGCACAGAACGCCGCCTCTCACTTCCTCTTGGTTCTCTACCCCCCCTTTCGTCTGTAAATGTATCGGTGCCTACTGTTAACTCACAGGACCCAATATTAGTGCCATCTTTTGTTGCTCTTCCAGGGGTCCACCATCTCCCGATAAATTAGGATACAACTTCTATTATGGGTAACTCATCTCTCGAGTTTTTTTCCTTACCTACAAGGTTATCAGTAAGGCCTAATTTTTTCCCAAACGAGGTCACTCCTGATATTTCTTCTCATGCCATACACACCATAGCTAATGGGTGTTCAGAGACGCCATTAAGTCCAATCTTGGTTTCTGATCTAAGGCCTAGCACAAGTAGTGTTAGCCCGTGTGTAATCACTAGAGGGCAAAAGGCTAGGCGTAAGTTACAGCTTAGTAACAAGGGATGTCTAAACTCGAAAATTGTTAAAGGGAATGTAGGTGGTAATAAACTAAAGAAAGTGACTGCTAAACAGAACTCACCAAAGGGGAAGAATGCCGTTAACAGCAAAGCATCTGATACTGCACCCAATGTAGATAATAGAAGTGGTATATTAGCCGACGCACACTTCTGGGAAAGAATGGAGACTCTTGTCAAAATATTTTGTCTTGACCCAGTAAGCAGTAGACCACCCAGTGCTAATATTGCTCCACCACCTAACGATAGTCCAAACACAGGGTGTTCTCCAAGCAGCTCTGCAAATGAAATCCTTTCTATTGCCCACATTGAGCAGATTATGAAGTCCCTTATATTGCCAGTGCTTGAGAGGATTAAAGTTTTAACAGAAAGATTGGATCGCTTTGAACAAGGGACCCTTGATAATTTCTTTTCACTAAAAGCTCTAATCAAATTACATTCTAAAAGTGTCCCTGTCATTGTTGAACAGAAACTATTTCCAATGGTAGACCCTTTACAATCAGGCAAACATGCTTCTTCAAATCAAAAAGATGCCTCTGAACCCCAGAGTGGAAATAATTCCCCTGTCCCGGCCACATTAAATCGTAAAGGTAGCAAATCAACAATGCAACCATCTAAAGGGAACTCGTGGGAGTGTATCTATACCAAGCCAGATAGGTGGCCATACTTGTAAGCTTGCAGTGAGGCATGGGGCAGACTTACTCAGTTCGTCCCAAAAATCTGATTTGGTTGGTAATGTCGACACCAGCTCCACCCATATTAATTTGCCTCCTGCTTGCATGCCATATGTAGTTGTTCTGACGGGAGTTCCACGGTTAACACCGGGTAAATTGGAATCATTTAGTGAGCTTAAAAACAAAATCTGGCTAAATAACAAAAGACCCCTCTCAAGGCAACTCGATAGTCAAATCCTCTTTATTAGACGTATTGGCTGGGTGGGTAGTAGGATCAAGGATATCCCAGGGGATTGTATTGTTGTCAATTTCAGGGATGCACGAGTTGTAAGGTCCATCTGTAACCAACATAATGTGCATGATGGTACTGGAATTGGCACATCTGGCTTGGGTTACTTTTATCCGCCGCTCCCATATCAACAACAAATACAGAGTAATGGAAAACATTTTGGGGGAAGGCTTCTTGGGGACTCCGAGGTGCATCTATCCGCTGCCTTTGGCAGAGTTGCAGATTGCTGTTACAAAAGAGATATTGGGTATTGACCCACTGGCTATGTGCTTCCCCATTGTTTGCCTCTTGTTGATGATAATAAAAGGCCCTATAGGCCTTGGTTTTCGACACATTCCCTTGGGATATTCCCTACCCTTCCTACTTTATTCTCCCCCGATTTAACAAAATCGAGGGAAAGGCTAGGGCCAGTACCCGCAATCACTAAGCATAATTGTTGGGGTATGGAGCTGGAGGTATTAACTAATAAACCCAAACCTGAGATTGGGTCCACTAATAACTGGGATAATCATGCTGGTCTTATTGACACTTGCGTGACCCCAATAGCCCAATCTGTTGATCAGAGCAGTTTCCCCCTCTTGAAAACTCCTCCCTCGTTGTCTTCGACATTAAATCCAGTAGCCGAGTTGACAAATTCATCTAGTGTTTCGACTATATGCTCCCAGGAGCAAGTAGTGGCTGACTCAACCTTAAAGATAGTTAGCTGGAATATCGCAGGTATCTCCAGGAAGCTAGATCTTCCAGAGTGGAATACCCTGGTGGAGACTTTTAAGATCTGTATCTTCCAGGAGACCTGGAGTCTAGAAGCTAACCATAGAGTCGGCTACACTACCTTTTTTATACCAGCGGTACCCTCAATTACTGGGAGGGGTCTCACTGGGTTGCATTATTAAACAAAAACAATGCAACTCACCAGATATTCTAAGGATTACACTTAGAGGCCCCAATAGGGGGAAAACTCTTGACATATTTAACATATATGCAAGGGGGAGCAAAGGCGGCTCCCTATCTCTGGCAGTAGCAACGCTAGAAAGTGAACTCAGAAATTGTTATGCTGGTACACAAGTCTTAGTCGCAGGGGACTTGAACTGTACTTTTGAGCCCCTTGCGACAGAGGATATTTTAGATCTTAGTGAGGATGATGCTAGGAGGGGTATACCCCCATTAACAATCCAGCCAATAAAAAGATGGATGCAAAGGGCCATCCAATTGAATGCACTAACCATGGAATTTGGGCTACGAGCAGTAAATGGTCGTACTATTTCGGATCCATCTGGGGCTCATACATATAATAGGGTCAATCACTAAGTGAAGTGAAGTCCATCTCGAAAGTTACTTTATCAAATTGTGGTAGGCGCCTTAAGTGGTGTAAAGTTGCCTTGGACGAAGGGAAAGTCCAGTCTATAGGAGCTTTCTTGGTAGCCTCACAAAATGAGCTGGACATGATCTGCTCAGACCATTGCGATCCCTCAAAGATAACTGCAGTATTCCAGAATACCATCAAGCTGGTGGGAAAACGATTCCTGGCACAAACACGAGGGGGGGCTGGGAGAGGCCCTAAGAGGCTCATGGGCAAACAAGGGTGGTATACATCTAATTGCAGCAAAAAGAAGACCGCTCAAATTAAAGCAGTCAAGGCGAAGTCACAACCTCTGATCCAACAATCGAGGAAAGAGTACAATCTGGTGACAGCAAATGCCAAAAGGGAGTGGGAGGCCAAGTACTGGCAAACACTCAGGGCCTCATGTAGGTAGCCAAATACCGGTCGGTAACGGCCGATATTCGGTAAATATGCCGTTACCGACCGGTATTCAGACAAGTGAGATGTAGGAGTCCAAAAACCACTTTTCGGTAAATATAAGGCGGTAAATACCGATTCATATTTACCGAATTCCAAAATACCGATTCAGATTTACCGAATACATAATTAACGAATCGGTAAATATGAAGTGGTAAATATGAAGTGGTAAAAATTAAAATGACATGTAGGAGCACTCGGTAATGAAGAAATCCAAGAAAATCGGTAAATAAGAGTCGGTAATTAACACGGATTGAAAGCAGGTGGTAACCATCAACAGTGCAGATAAGCAATCCCAAAATGCAACAGCGTGGACAACATGGCCGCTATGTACGTCATTGCAAGGCGCCTACGTCTACAGGCAGCAGGACTGAGGGTTTGGCGACGGGAGGAACGCATCCACAGACAGCGCATCACACTATTCCAGCTGACTGATGCAGAGATACATGAGAGGTACAGGCTACACCCCGAAACCATCATGGACTCAATCAGGGACCTGCACCCACTCCTGGACCAGCCAATAAGAAGGGCGCACGCCATACCCCCACATGTGCAGGTGCTCTGCAGCCCACATCTGTTGGCATCCGGCAGTTATCAGGTGGTGACAGCTGCGGTGGGTGGTGTATCCCAGAGTTGCCTGTCCCGTTCCTTCAGGAATTTCCTGGATGCCATGATGCAGAGAATGCACCACTACATCAGCTTCCACAACACACAGGCTGCACTGCAGAAAACAAAATCAGACATTTCTCACATGGCACAGTTCCCCCATTTCATTGGCTGCATTGATGGTACACTCATCCCACTCTGTCCACCAGCTGACACAGAGCACATCTACAGGATCAGGAAGTCCACCCACTCCATCAATGTGCATACCGAATTGAATGATTTTGTGAATGGTCCTGTGGGTGGCAGAACCAAAAGGTGGGCGTATGCTATTTACAACGAAGTCTGCAAGTTGTCGCACAGTGAGGCGGCTTCCAGATTGAGAGCTATTGACCAAGCAAACATGGAGAAGGCCTTAGCCGTTATAGATAATAGCTTTAGCACTCTCTCTTCTAGGATTCATACATGAGACAATAGGCACATGCAAGTACACGGCGCATGCAATGTACAAGCCCCGAATTTTGCGTGCGTCCTACGAGGTATCCCAGTGCCTGTGATTACACCTTCTTTCAATCTGCTTGCAAACGGTATTTATTTAATTTTGAATAATGAAGCTTGCTGCGGGATGTGAGTGGGAATCCCGTACATAACTGTCTCGCATAAAGTTGTCTGCTGCAATACTGTTCTTTTTCCACCCCCGCATGTGCGGCTGGATGTTTCCATCTGGCCTTCGATTCCAACCTTGAAAGCAGAGTTCAACAAGTTGAGCAGAATAGAGCGCTATTGTCCCACAAAGAGGTGCCTTTGACTTCCTCTCGTGAAACATTTGTCCTTCACGTTGCTAATACGCGCACTGAGGTACAGGCGCCTCTGAATACTGACCTCCCCCTGCATTTCGGCTCTTTGATCCAAACTATTTTCAATGCCTCGTCCACGACCAGCTTGGCTCATTTTGTGAAACATGTGGCCTCGGGTCTCGTGACCTCTTTCCAAACTATTTTTTGGTGTAATTCCGGCATTTGTTCATTCACTTTTCTCGAGCATCTTTGGAGGTGTCCCGCTGCTCCTGGCGCTAGTGGCAGGTGTGCTGCTTTTCCTTTTCATACTCCGGAATGGCTGCTCCTTCTGTGCCACACGAGCACCTGTCCCGTCTGCATCTTCTTCGTGATAGGATGCTTGACTTCTATGGTACTTTGCCATTGGCGACTTTGAGCCTGGCTTATGGATTATCCTTCAGGTATTCCTACTTCACCTGCGTACAACCTGTATTTCACTGCCTGGATTGTCCCTTTGAATGGCCTCTGGATTTGTGCTTGACCAACATGGTGTCTCCGGTGCCGGATTTCGATCGACTGATGAGGCCCTTAGTGTCTCACGAGTTTGCCTGTTCTGGTGTCCGGATCATGGCGTGTGGTGCGGCGCATGGTATCCTGGGTAATTGGGACATCTCAGCGGCAGCCTACGACTTCTTGTCTATGAGCTATTTGGAGGAACATTCCGGGTGCCCTCTGATTGTGCTAGAGGCTCCGTTGGTTGGAGAACACGTATGTTCCTTTTCTTTACTGAATTGGATGGCTGAGACTTTCAGTGGCCCTGCAAACGATGTTCTGTTGGAAGCCGTGGCCACATATGCTGCCTATACATTCATGGATTAACTGGATTGTCGTCCATTGCGCCTGTGCTACTGGACAGCACCCTGGCGCAACATTTATTTCTTTTATTTCTCTTTTTTCTCTTCCTGATGGTCGGCTTGAGTTTTTTACTATACTTGCATTGTGTTTTTTGGAATATTATGCTGCCATTAATTGGACTTTAGGACTTTGGCGCTGCATTGGTTGCGCCTTGTTCTGCTCTGACGAAACTGAACTCTGCGTTCTCTCTTTTCTTGCCTATTAAATATTGCTTCGCTCAAGGGGGCGTGTAGTGAGTTCTCCCTGAATACGTACATACATTGTTCAGTTAGCATAACCACGTTGAATGTTATGTAGCCATCTTTTTGTCTTTGCACACGACACTGCGTTTACATGTTCTTTCTTGAATAAACTGCTGACTCGAGACTTCCTTCAGACGAGTGCAATCTGTTGTTACCATCCCAAGCTCTGCGCAGCGACCTTGGTCTGTACATGCTGTGACACACAGTCTGGAATTTTACACAATGCATGTTTTCCACTCTAGGTTGTTCGACCCACTATTTAGCCATGACACACGCGCAGCTGCAAATACCTGAAAGTTGGTGCTTTTCATATCACAGACATCATGTTTCTTATTCAGACCGAAGACGAGCCTTCCTGCGAGAAGGCTCCTGATGCTCCTGTGATGTGATTTCACTAAGCTGATTTTTGAGGTATGGGGTCCCCTATTCAAGCCTAAGAGACCTTCTATTATAGCATAATTATGATATTAGCTACTTAGTTAAGGGAAGGTGGTATTATCCTCGGTATTTTCCGAATCGCTAAATACCACCTCGGTATTTTCCGATTCGGTAAATACCACCTCGGTATTTACCGATTCGGTGAATTCCGATTCGTGATTACCGAATGTTACCGAATCGGTAACTGTTACCGAATTTTTACCTACATATAACTTAACGATTCTAATTTAACGAATCGGTACGGCTCGGTATTTAAGAACCGGTAAAATTTATTTACCTACATGAGGCCCTCAAAGAGGTCAGTGCTGGTAGGGATGCCGGCCTCTTCTGGAAAACTATTAGAGCTAAGAATAGCCCTGATAGCAATTTTATTACGTGTAACATCACTGGTCAGTCATGGGTCGATCATTTTTCCAAACTATACATGTCTCAGGAAGGAGCGGCTAGCGATCTAGATATATCTAGTTTCTATATACCCCCAGGGGACAGTTCAACATGTCCGTTTTCTGTAAAGGAAGTCGAAAATGCGATTAGTCGTATTGTGCCCCAAAAGGCAGCTGGCCCGGATGGTATCCCTGGAGATTTGCTCCGTTCTGACTTGCCTACCTGGGGGAAGCTTATTCACACCTTACTTATAGCTATCGATAACGGTGCCCCCATCCCTGAGTCTTGGAAGGGGGCTGAGGTCGTCCCTATTTATAAAAAGGGCCACAGGGACGATCCCTCCAATTATGATCCAATTAGCTTATTACATTCCTCCCAGAAGGTTATTGGAAAGGTGGTACTCGAGAGAATCTTACAATGGGCTGAAGAACATAAGATTCTCTCTGAGTACCAAGCGGGGTTCCGGGTTGGAACTGGGACAATAGAGCAGGCTTTCAGATTATTGCTAATCTATTAGAAAGTGGTTGTCATAGGCAAAGGCAGCCTTTATCTTGCGTCTATAGACTTAAGGACTGCCTTTGACCTTGTACCCCGGGGAACGTCTTTGGGGAGTACTGCTTGACATGGGGATCCCACCAAATATTTTATCAATCTTAGTGAGGCTACACGAAGGAAACTTTGCACAAGTGAGGTGGGGCACCGAGGGCCAAAAAACTACTAGAATTCCAGTGGAAAGAGGGGTCCACCAGGGATGTGTTCTTGCTCCCACTCTTTTCTCACTATATGTGAATGGAGTGGTTGAGCATTTGCTGTCAACTCCATCTGATGCGCCTTACCTGGCGGGCGAGCGAATTCCCACCCTCTTATTTGCTGAAGACACGCTTTTAATTTCCAAGACCCCGGTGGGCCTCCAAAGCCTCCTAGATAACTTCCAGGCTTTCTGTATCAAACGAGGGCTTGTAATTAACACTGATAAAACTAAATTTCTGGTATTGAATCCCCGAAAAAACTTGGGCGATCCCCAGTACTCAACCATGTATCACTAGAAAGGGTCACTGTATTTGATTATTTAGGTATACGCTTATCAGATACCATGCAGTGGTCCCCGCATCTTTCTAAAATGTTGCTTAGCCATAAGAGGGTCACGGGGGCGCTCCTTAAGGAACAGCGCTCCTCCTTAATTAGACCGATTGCCCCCGTCATCGATATCTATAAAGCAAAGGGAGTAAGCTCTGCCCTTTATGGGGCCGAGCTGTGGGGTTCTTCTAATATAGACCAGCTGGTTAGGTCCGAAAATACATTTTTAAGGGACCTCATGCTACTTCCCCAGAGCACCCCAATGGTACCCCTACTGCTCGATCTAGGTTGTCATACTATTAAAGATTTAGCAAAACTTCGGCCATTGCTCCTGTGGGCTCGTCTATGGCGAGTCCCGGAATTGGCAAATTATGCGAAGGGGTTATCAGAAGTTATGTCGATGGCAGAGTGGCATACAATAAAATGGCTAAAAGATGTAAAATTCTTACTTGGCGAACTGGGCCTTAACGAAGCATGGTTAAGCAGGTCTTCTCCCCCGAAGGCAACATTAAAGACCTTGTATTGGAGGTGGGTTGCAGCGATAGCCAGCTCTGATTCATTTCCTGGTAGGCTAACGGAAGAATTTTTAAAGATAAAGGATGTGGTATTTTGGGAACCCTTTTTAGACATTGTCTGGAAACCCGTTGACAGGGCCTTGTATTTCAGATTTAGGGCGGGGGTCCTTCCAGTGCGTGCATTTACTGCCCACTGGAAACCCCCATCCCAAACATCATTATATTGTCCAATCTGTAAAGACAAAGCAGAAACTGTGGCCCATATCCTGTTTGCCTGCCCGGCATATGTGTCTCCGCGGAAAAGCTGGCTAAAACCAATTTGTCGTTTGTTGGGTATTAGGCATCATAACGAGGCACTACGCATTTTAATGTCAGACACACGACCTTTGTTTGTTTGTGGTCTATCAAAGTTTTTATCATGGACTTGGTCCATTAGAACAAAAAGGCTTGAACAAAACGTTTAATATGTAGTTTAAAGTTTATGGTCAAATTGTGTTTAAATATCGTCTTTTTAACCTAATTTTATGTAAACAGTTTTTTAAACCTGTCTTTGTATATATGTGTAAATGCAATTTTTTACAATGTGATGCTTTTAAGATATCTTTACTATCGAATAAAGCCTTATTACTTACTTATTACTTACTTTTCACACTCCAAAGAGTGTAACAGTAGGGAAAGCGTTGGATAGCAGGAGGGTAAAAATTACTATTCCCACTCCAGTGAGTGCAACAGTAGGGAACCAGTTGGATAGCGGAGGGTAAAAAATACTATTCCCACTCCTGAGAGTGCAAAAGTAGGGAAAGTAATGATTTAAATTTAAAATAAGATTACATTAATTAGCAATACCAATAAAAAGTTAATTAAAAATAATTACCAATTAATAACAATTAATTGCCATTGAAAAATATTAATTAGCAATTAACAAAAATTATTTACCAATTAATACAAATTAATTACCAATTAATAATTAATTATCAATTATCAATACACGTAAATAAAAATAATGATATTTACTTTATCACAATTAATTTACTTCCCACCCAATTGCCCTATAAACCCACAACCCACTCCCAATAATAAAAAATACAATTAACATTATTATCAATTAATCAATTAATAAAAATATTTTTGCAATTATTAAAAATTAATTAGCAATTCATACACATTATTTACCCATTAATACAAATTAATTACCAAATAATCATTAATTATCAATTAATTATCCATACACATAAATAAAAAAATAATTATTTACTTTATTACAATTAAATTACTTCCCACCCAATTCCCCTACAAACCCACAACCCGCTCCGAATAATAAAAAATACAATTAACATAATTATTAATTAATCAATTCATATAAATTAATTACCAATTAATAAAAATGTATTACCAATTAATAATGAATTATCAATCAATTAATTATCAAAACATATAAATATAATAATATTTAATTAACCATAATTAAATTACTTCCCACCCTATTCCCCTATAAACCCACAACCCGCTACGGAATAAAATTACGCAAAAATTAAATTACATAACATTCATTAGTTTAAATAAATTAAACATACGTTACAAAAATAATACATCATTTTAACACATATACTACCATACATAACACTACAAAAAAATCGATATTATAGATATCTATATTTTTTAATTCGATATTATGGTAGTCTATATTTTAAAATTCGATATTATGGAATTCTATATTCTTACATTCTATATTATGGAAATCGATATTGTGTACCCCAATTTCGATATTCTGACCTATCTATATTTTGATAATTCGATATTCTGTCCACTCTATATTTTAACTTCGATATTCTGTCCAGTCGATATTTTGGAATCGATATTTAGGGTGTTCACCGACACTGACACAGTCAGCCAAACACTCATGTATCCAATAACACACCCAGGCACACATTGATGTATACATTGACACAAACACAGGCATACACAAAAGCAGCCTTTGATATATCCAGGCATACACCAATAAAGACACTGACACATCTAATCTACCTCCACTGCATTCATTACCACACCCAGACATGCACTGCCCCATCGAGTGACACACTGAGGATGATATTAATGCATACACTGACACACCTGGGCATACATTAGTGCAGACACTGGCAAGGCCAGGCATACACCAAAGTAGGCACTGACACAGCCAGGAAAGCACTAATGCATCCAATAATACACCCGGGCGTACAATCATACACACACTGACACACACACCCTCAACATAGGTTTCAGGGGTGTTATAGTTAGCTGGACATTTCACTCGTACAAAACCCTAGAAATTCCCCTGTTATAGTTAGTTCACGCCCCCACAATGCACTGCTGATGACTTCACATATTACATCACTCATAACATGGTCAGTGTCATCACTGATGCAAAAACAACAGTTGATGGACAGAATGCAGAACAATGTCATACATTCACCCCAATACAGAGATCTGTGCCTAAATCCATCGTTTTTTTGCTCACCATGCCGTTCCAGTTTGAACCCAGCTATATGCAAATCAGTCTTGACCCTGTGCCTCATGGGAACAGTCCAGCCCGAACTGCCAAGCCAGGTCCTCCCCACCCCATATCCACAGGGGGCCGTGAAGTCGGATGCACCGGCAGAACGGAGGAGCGACGAGGGATTTAGGACAATTTTCCTGAGCGGGGGTCCAATGAGGACTTCATCTTAGCAGCAAATGTGCAACAATGATTACCAAAGGTGAAATAAATACTACATCTCCCACAATGCCTGGAATTATTGTGATTGGTAGCCCCATGCAGGGGCGTGTTTAAATTGGCTAATATGGGAGAGTTAGTACACCGCTGCACGGTCCTTTCACCGTAACCTCCGAAGAAGCTCTACAGCGAAACGCGTCAGGCGACGTGAAGGGCTGCTTGTAACCAACCCACTTGGAGAATATTGTCCATACCCTGTATTTAGGCTGGTAACCTACGCCGTTCCTCGAGTGCTGCTCGCAAAGGATACCATTGTGACTCAATATAATGGCGGCAGTCCTGCCGCCGAGCTGGCACCACCCCATATCCACAGGGGGCCGTGAAGTCGGATGCACCGGCAGAACGGAGGAGCGACGAGGGATTTAGGACAAGTTTCCTGAGCGGGGGTCCAATGAGGACTTCATCTTAGCAGCAAATGTGCAACAATGATTACCAAAGGTGAAATAAATACTACATCTCCCACAATGCCTGGAATTATTGTGATTGGTAGCCCCATGCAGGGGCGTGTTTAAATTGGCTAATATGGGAGAGTTAGTACACCGCTGCACGGTCCTTTCACCGTAACCTCCGAAGAAGCTCTACAGCGAAACGCGTCAGGCGACGTGAAGGGCTGCTTGTAACCAACCCACTTGGAGAATATTGTCCATACCCTGTATTTAGGCTGGTAACCTACGCCGTTCCTCGAGTGCTGCTCGCAAAGGATACCATTGTGACTCAATATAATGGCGGCAGTCCAGCCGCCGAGCCGGCACCACCCCATATCCACAGGGGGCCGTGAAGTTGGATGCACCGGCAGAACGGAGGAGCGACGAGGGATTTAGGACAATTTTCCTGAGCGGGGGTCCAATGAGGACTTCATCTTAGCAGCAAATGTGCAACAATGATTACCAAAGGTGAAATAAATACTACATCTCCCACAATGCCTGGAATTATTGTGATTGGTAGCCCCATGCAGGGGCGTGTTTAAATTGGCTAATATGGGAGAGTTAGTACACCGCTGCACGGTCCTTTCACCGTAACCTCCGAAGAAGCTCTACAGCGAAACGCGTCAGGCGACGTGAAGGGCTGCTTGTAACCAACCCACTTGGAGAATATTGTCCATACCCTGTATTTAGGCTGGTAACCTACGCCGTTCCTCGAGTGCTGCTCGCAAAGGATACCATTGTGAGTGATTCAATATAATGGCGGCAGTCCTGCCGCCGAGCTGGCACCACCCCATATCCACAGGGGGCCGTGAAGTCGGATGCACCGGCAGAACGGAGGAGCGACGAGGGATTTAGGACAATTTTCCTGAGCGGGGGTCCAATGAGGACTTCATCTTAGCAGCAAATGTGCAACAATGATTACCAAAGGTGAAATAAATACTACATCTCCCACAATGCCTGGAATGATTGTGATTGGTAGCCCCATGCAGGGGCGTGTTTAAATTGGCTAATATGGGAGAGTTAGTACACCGCTGCACGGTCCTTTCACCGTAACCTCCGAAGAAGCTCTAGAGCGAAACGCGTCAGGCGACGTGAAGGGCTGCTTGTAACCAACCCACTTGGAGAATATTGTCCATACCCTGTATTTAGGCTGGTAACCTACGCCGTTCCTCGAGTGCTGCTCGCAAAGGATACCATTGTGACTCAATATAATGGCGGCAGTCCTGCCGCCGAGCTGGCACCACCCCATATCCACAGGGGGCCGTGAAGTCGGATGCACCGGCAGAACGGAGGAGCGACGAGGGATTTAGGACAATTTTCCTGAGCGGGGGTCCAATGAGGACTTCATCTTAGCAGCAAATGTGCAACAATGATTACCAAAGGTGAAATAAATACTACATCTCCCACAATGCCTGGAATTATTGTGATTGGTAGCCCCATGCAGGGGCGTGTTTAAATTGGCTAATATGGGAGAGTTAGTACACCGCTGCACGGTCCTTCCACCGTAACCTCCGAAGAAGCTCTACAGCGAAACGCGTCAGGCGACGTGAAGGGCTGCTTGTAACCAACCCACTTGGAGAATATTGTCCATACCCTGTATTTAGGCTGGTAACCTACGCCGTTCCTCGAGTGCTGCTCGCAAAGGATACCATTGTGACTCAATATATATATATATATATACACACACACACACACACATATACATTTACAGTTAGAATTTTTTTTGCACAGATTCAAAATCATTCATGCCCAGGTACTAGCAGCACCTTCCCATTCTAACCATGTTTTCATCATGTTTAATTCATGAAAATTATTTGACTTGGGACACTAATTTAGAAATTATGATGATTTATAGACAAATTTGCACCCGCGAGAAAATACCATCCCCATGAGTAACAAAAAATTGTTATTCCTATTAATTAGCACTGTTAATGCAATTTTATTGAAATTTAAATTGCATACAGACAGGATTCTATCACCGCAACAAGTACTCAGAAATAACATTCTAATTTTGACACTGAAGGCCATCAAGCCTGGATCGTTGCCATAAACGTCAATAAGGCAATTTCGGATTGTTAAGAATTTATCTACCATCGTACAGTTTCATGAATTCTAAACAGGATGAAAAATTGCTTGATTAATGTGTGTGGTCAATCAAGCCATAGTTCTTTGCTCTTAGCAAAAAATATGGAAAATTAGATTTTTATAGCCTTTTAGCATGGACTGTGCATCTTCGACTATTTGTACGAATATTTCCAAAATGAAAAGTTCGAATGATGGATTATATTTTAAATAGGATATAGAGACAGAGAGACGCCCATGTTGATAATTTTGACTGAAAAAAGATATTGCATGTTGTTTTTGCAAATAAATCAGAAATGTAATTCAGAAGACTTTTTTATTCAAATTTCCTTTGCTGCCTGGCTGTGTGTTTCCTTTTAAAGAGACTACTTAAGGAAGAGGCACCGTCATAACATTTTTACTATTCCAGGGCACAGATAGTAGTAGTGCATGTGCACAATTAAACCACTTTGGGCTCAAGAGAATGCCTAAGTACTTAGCGGTCATCTTCAGTACCCCTGGTCCTGTTGTACCCATCCGATTAGTGAAGTTAATCCACATTGCAAGACAGAAAATAGAACAAGAATGCTAGTAATATTTGCCCCTCCCCATAAGGCTGGAGCCTATGTAGGCAACACTTACCAGCATTCCTTCTGAACTACCAAGCCTTACCAATATGAAGGATGCTAATCCATAAGGGAGTGGAGAGATGAACGGGATGAGGATAACAGGACCAGGAGTAATGAAGATTATCCGTAAGTAATTAAATATTACCCCCAGGTCCCCCTATTCACTATACTCTTCATCACTAGTGAGGAATACCAAAGCAAACTTTATGTTCAGAAGAAAAATACTACACAAACCACCATCACTGCAACAGTAAATAGTGATTTATTATATAGATCAAGAATATCAAGGCATAGCCACATTCAGCACTCCCAACTCAAAAATAGTGCTCATGTAGGACATTCTGCAATCGATAATGCCTACCAAAAGCATTTGGAGTAGCCCACGTGGATCCTCTACAAACTTCTGAGATTTAAACTTTTTAAACTCAGCCCATGTAGCAATACCACCTCTCTCACAATGCTCTTATGCTCTAGCTGGACGAGGAATTCCCAGTAAGGAGTAAGTCAAAAAGACTGCATGCTTCATCAATCTACTGAAAGATAATAAGGATGCTTTTTCACCCTTGTTGGAGGCCCCAAAAGAAAAAAAGCAATCAGTTGGCTCAAATGCTATTGCACACCAATACCATCTCCTGAATCAACTGTCTCTGAGATCGGGTATGCAGGAGCCAGTTGTCTATGTAAGGATAACTCCTTATTCCCTGTAGTTGAATTGAGGAAATTAATGGATACACAACCTTTGTAAACACAAGGGGAGCTGACTTGAGGCCAAAGAGTAAGACTTTGAGTTGAAAATACTGCCCCTGGGTACAGAGCCTTGGGTATCTCTGATGATTGTGTTGTAAAGGGACACGATTGTATGCATCATGTAGGGCCACTGTGCTCATGTAATGCCTACAGGACAATTATAGAATTACTCTCTGTAATGCTTCAACTTTGAAAGACAGATTCCTCACAACTGTGTTGAGGGACTTTAGATCCAGCATTATCTGGAAATCCCCATTGATTTTGCCACCACATACACTACTGAATAGAGCCACTTGCCCCTCCCTGCTTGAGAACTACAGAAAATGCTTTCTTCCAAAGAAGAGACTCTATCCTCTGAGTGAGAGATCGTTTTTCTCTTCTCCGTTTACCCTTTCATTCGTCTGAGGCAGATGCTTCCCATGCCAGAAGAAACCATTAAATCCTGGCTCCAACCACAAGCTCTTTGCCAAGTCCCATATAATCAGGATCCTGGCTTATTGGGTGACTTGGATTTTTTGTAACTACCCTTTTTTTATATTGCACTTGCCCTGATGTTTCTGTTGCTGCCTAAATGAAGGCTGACACAAAGGGGATTTATTCTGTGACACATTTCTGTCCGAGGAACTCTGTTTTAAGGAAGAAGAGTGTTTTCCACTATAAATAGCATATGGAGCCTCTCCTCCAACACAGCTCCAAATAACTGGGACCATCAAAAAGGCAACCTCAATGCCGATGGTTTCTGTGGTGAATTTGTATACCTATCCTTGAGTACAAGATTTTGCCTAGCCACTATACAGACTCCACCAGACAGGGCAGTGGCTCTGACAATATCAAATGCAGTATGCAACATATACTCAGTTTGCCACTAAATATGAATCATCAATAGCTCTGAACAGTTTTTTAATGTCATAAATTAGGGATTGAGAAACACATGTCCCATAAATGACTGCTCAAAGGACCAAATGTGCTCATGAATCAACTTTATACAATACTGGATCAAACTTTTTATCTGAATTTTCTTTGATGATTGATTACTCTGTAAAGGAAGTTATACCCACAAGTCTAGCAACAAATGAATCAATAGGTATAGCATCTGACAAATTCTGTTGCATGTCATTCGGCGGGTACCAATTAGCAGTTAAACGAGGCGACATAATTATATTAGGATCCTTCTATTCCCTTTTAATGACCTCCATTATTTACAGATAAACAGGAAAATACAATTGAGAAGCACACTAGAATTGCCTCAATGAAACACTAGCCAAGGTCTCTGGGACCTCGTCCTTTTTGAAGTTCAGGTAAATCTTAAATTCAAAAACAGTTCTGGCTACATGTCTTTCAAACATATTTCCCTTCTTGATCCTCTGAAACCTGATTAACCCCTTCAGATTCTGAGGAATCTGAAGACACAAACAGTACATTTTCCTGGACAGATGCTTCACAGGAGCCAACTCCATTAAGGTTTACCTAATCAGCCTTTTCATTCTTTCCTCCTTACTTTCAGCATTCCGTTTGCAAGGAAGAGGAGAGTTAGAAGAATCAGTGGAAGAGGAAGAAACACTACATTTCTTAACTTAGAAAGCTTACCCCTTCCAAAAGTGTAGGCAATAGAACAATTGCAGGCAAGACTTTGCTCAGGACAAAAAATTAGCACACTGCTGTGGGGACTCACCTTCTCTTAAAGAATTTATTTAACTCTCCTCTCCTCTCCTCTGTCTTGGACAGGAATTGACGCATGTGTGCATACACTACCTCCCACTCAAATACAAATAGGTTAGAAACTTAAAATCAAGAAGTCGTTTCCATTAGATGGCTCTCCCACTAAGAACTACTCCACTGACATTTTTCCTGTGATATTGCACCTCTCTCCACAAGCCCAGCAGGCAGAGAGAGGTGTTCGCTTTCCTCCCACTCCAGCTCTGCAGGAGTCAAAAACATTATCAGCCATTGATCAGGGGAATCACAATGCCAATAATGCCAATAGACACGACTTTTTATGTACTTGAAATGTCAAAGCCAAAAGCCAATATTTCGATAGGTATAAAATCTGAAATATCGTCCCATCATTTATTTACAAGGGTTGAATAACATTAATGTGAGAGTGTGCATAACATTGGCAGGTTATGTGAGTAATATGTGTGTGACAGTGTAAGGTTTGTATTTATCTAGAGATGTTTACTTCTGGATCCTCTTAAGCCATACCTGATCATTATAATTAGGGTCACTGGAATCATGTGGTAACGGTGGACCAAATTATGTGGAAGGGTTCACTAAATTATGGAGCAAGCACAGTCAAATTATGTGGCATAAAGCATCACATTTTGTGATGGTATTACTTCCTTACTTCATCATCTTTGGTTAAAGCTGTATGTGCAAACATTTCACTCCATTAGTACTAGTTTGCACCTAAACACAGAAATTGGGAACAGAAGGGGAACCAGTCAGCTTTTATAATGGGTCATCCACTTCACAGCAACACGCCACAACATTTTTAGTAACTTTTGATCCATTTGAGCAAGAAACATTTTTTTAAAAAATATGCAGATTATGCAGCAAATGAAGGATTATGTGGCAAATGCAGCAAATCCATAATCATGCGCAAAATGCTGTGGACACAAAGTTTCACAATTCGAGTAGCTCTGATTGCAATTCTGAAATATAGTTGTGATACCTACTTTGCACCAGTGCTTTTATTTATTGAGAAAACACATTTCAATGAAATGTAATGCTCTGGTCAAGGCTTGAGCCTCCATTGAGGACACTATGCAGAAGGTTTGGCTAGAGAGGCTGTGTGTGTGATTAGTCTAAATATTGCATTTACGCTGACACCTGCAAGCTGGTCAAAGTGGAATAATGGAAGCAGTTCCCCAGGGAGGAGCAGCCTGCGCTTTAATCATCAATAGATAATAGAAGTATGAACAATATCATTGTATTCTTTCCAAAGAGAAGGTTAGATGTTATCAAAGTAGCAAGAACGGCCATCCAGAGGTGGAGATGCAGACAACTGGGTAAGATGATACGTGTGCTGCAAGGAAAAATATCTTTTGGATAACATACTGAGTTATTTAAAATATGAGGGTGTTCAGTTTTGGGGCCAGATGTACCAAGCTTTTCTGAGGTTGTAAACGGTCCGATTTGCAGAACTGGGCCATTTGCAACAGCAAAAAAGTACTCCTAATGTACAAAGGCCCAATCTGCGATTCAGTATCCTATTACAAAATAGCAAATTGGGTTTGCAATTCAGTATTAGGAGGGGGCGTGTTTAGGACGTCCCTTCCTAAGAACACATCACAGTGGTACATGCAAATGTTTTGCCACTGAAATGCGGTCAAAAAATTTCAAGTAGGTAGTACCCATTTTCAAATGGGAATGGGTCCCCAAGGGACCCCTTCCCCTTTGTGAATGTTTGGCAAAATATTTTTTAAGAGCAGACAGTTGTCTCACGGACCACTGCCTACACTTAAAAAAAAAGAAAGAAAGCTTTTAATTTTTCTTTTTAACCCGCATCCCTTTTTCCTTTATGAAAATGGGCTGCATTTCAAAATAAAAAGATTGATTTATTGACAAGCAACACAGACATGTTGGTCTGCTGACCCCACCAGGCCACCATCCCTGTGCATTTTGCAGTTCCCAATGGGTTGCAAACTGTGACCTACCTCATAAGTGTGAATGAGGTAGGTCAATTTACGACGCACCGGGAATCATAGAAAGTGTAAAGCACAATTTTCTACATGGATGTTTGCGATTACCAAATAGCAAATCGTAAAACTTTGCTATTTGGTAATCGCAAAACATTCCCTACGTACATCTGCCCCTTGGTTCAATGTTTGTTTTCACTGTTAAGTGTCTTAAGTTTGAAATGCGAATTTGCGGAAATAAAATAGGTTAAGTGCTGGTACATTCAGTGTTTGATTTGAGCTGGTGAAAATGATACATAACTACCCACAGAGAATCAAACTGTTGGTACTTAGCCAAATAGCCAGACAGCATATTTGCACAATTCCAAAAAGAACAATTTGATCAAATGCTTTAATGTAAATCAAATGAAGCTAGGCAGAAGGACTGATAGCAAATTTGTTTTTAAAGCAAACACTGGACCTCGCTCATTAGGCGTAAACATGAAACGTATTTAGTGGTAGTCAAGCATATTGTCAGTCTGTTCTCTTGACTGGTGCCCGAACCAGACAGGCTCTCACTGGCAACAGTGTGAGTCATGGCAAACCAACAAGGGAAGAAGATGTTATTGGAGGGCCTGCAGGCCTGCACCCGAAGCAATAGAGACGGACTACAGTAGAAAATGATGAAGAGATAGTCACATGCAGGAATGCTGAGTAGTTTGCGTGGGTTAACATTTGTCTGGCGGTGGAAACTACCAAGCAGCTTTCTTTAAACATGACGTGAAACAAATGCATTTTTTAGGGTTGAGCATGCAAGAGCATGCGCTAACGCATGCACGTCTTGTTTGCGAGACACTGTTGTATACATAAAAAGTTTGGAGCCCGCCTGTCCCTTACCATTTGTTGGCCTGTGTGGCACTCTTCTTTACAGCCTTGTAATTTGCCAAGGTAGTCCTAATATCGTTTCCGCAAATATAGAATTACAAAACCGTAACAGAATACACGCAAGGTGCTCACATAGTTACACAAACAAACGTGGACCTATATGTAGGCTGGTCTAATTTATCCAGCTGCGTTCAGATGCTATGTGCTCTGCACTGTGAGTGGGTTGGTTTTGAAAGTTGTACCAGACCTTATATTGGCATCATAGTTGAGACATGCTAATTTTTGAAAACTTTTTGTTGTTGTTAGACTTCTCATGCTGTTTCTGAAGTCCCGCCATATTTTTTCTGAGTATGTTTGACTCAGATCCCACAAACTACCTTGATTGGTTGCTCTATCAACATTCCCCTGTCCTGATGATGACACAGAAAACACTATAGGTCCAAACGCCATTGACGCCTGTCTTTGGCATATATTTATAAAGATGCATTGATTGCAATTTTTGTTGTAGTTACTTGTTGGACTTACTTTGTTCTAAGTTGTGTCTCCCTCTCCCATTGCTCTTTTGCCTACACTGCAAACCATGTCCTGTTCAATGCTTTTTGTGTAACTCTGTGAGCGCATTATATGTATTCTTTTACTGTTTTGTAATTCTATATTTGCTGTTTTTATAAAACATTATCTTGTTGTAATAATTATCTTTATGTTGGTTACCCCTTTAAGATTTTTTGTCCAGACATTTTTTTGTTTCCATGCATATGAACTTCTAATAGTTTACTGTTAACAAATTTTCCTGAACCATTGTAGCCGTATTTTATTTATTTCCCCCAGGTTTGGTTTAGGGTTTCCCCTGTTGGATGTAACCCCTAATATCATTTCTGCTCCTCTCTGTGGAGCAAGTACCAAGTACTGATTGATTCAACTTAATCAGTACCTTTTGCTGCTCCCAACATGATTAAGGTACTATTTTGTTCTGTTTTACTTTTAGTGCCCTGCAAACAGAAGGTGTGTGGCTGGCAAAAATGTGCCCAACAAGTCAAAGATTTTTTTTTTTTTTTTTTTATAGTTAAGCTTCTTTTATTTTGCCAAGACTTTTTTTCTCACTTTGCACTCAAGTTTTCTTTTGTTTTTTCTCCTGGACGCTGTTCTCTAAAGATAAGGTTTATTTTATTGAGAAGTGATATTGATTCTTTCTAACGTGTAATTTTGTAATGATGCTTAAACACATAATCATACAGCACACCCCAAACCACCCCAATCCACTCCGTCCAACTCCAATCCATTCCAAACCACCCCACCGCACCCATACTCAGCCAACACCAATCCACTACCACTCAATCCAACCCACCTCAGACCAATCCAATCCATCCCACTCCAATCCAAACCACTCACCCCACTCCCAATGCACTCTAATTCACCACACTCCCATCCTCCAAACCCACTACACTCCAATCTGCCACACTCCAACCTCCCCTCTCAAATTCACCCCACTCCAATCCAAAACAATCTGGTCCACTCCAGTCCAAAACAATTTGCCCCATTTCAAACTTCTGCACTCCAATCTGCCCCACTCCAATCTTCCCCAATCCAGTTGAAAACAAATTGCCCATTCCAATGTAAAGCAATCTGCCCCAATCCAATCCAAAACAATCTGCCCCACTCAAATCCAAAACAATATGCCAACTCCAATCTTCCCCACTCAAATCCAAAACAATCTGCACCACTCAATCCAAAACAATCTGCAGCACTCCAATCCAAAACAATCTTCTCCACTCCAATCTGCACCACTACAATGAGCCCCACTCCAATCAGCCCAACCTCCAATCCTACCCACTCCAATTTTCCCCACTCTGCTCCAGCCTAATCCAATGCACCCAAATCCACCCACTCCATCCTGAACCCCCCTCGATCCAATCCACCCCAATCCAATCCAATGCACCCCAAACCATTTTAATCCAATCTTCTTCACTCCAATCCAATCCACTTCACCTCACCCAAATCCATTCCGCCCACTCCCTCCCCAATCCACCAAACTCCAATCCAATCCACCCCACTCCAATTCAAAACAATTTGCAGCATCCCAATCTGCCCCCCCACAATCTGCCCCACTCCAGTCCAAAACAATCTGCCCCACTCAATCCGAAACAATCTGCACCAATACAATCCAAAACAATCTTCCCCACTCCAATCCAAAACAATCTGCCCCACTCCAATCCAAAACAATCTGCCCCACTCCAATCTGGACCACTCCAATCTGCCCCACTCAAGTCCAAAATAATCCATCCCACTTCAGTCTGTCCACTTCATTCCACCCCACCCACTCCAATCCAGTCCACCTCACCACAATCCAAATCACCGCACCCCAATCCAGTTCACCATACTTCAATCAAATCATCCAAATCCACCCAAATATAATCTACCACACTCCACTCCAATTCACCCTACCCAACCCGCCCCAATCCAGTCCTCCTCATTCCAATCCAATCCACCCAACTCAGTTCAATCCACCTCACTCCAATCCAATCAACCCCACTGCAATCCAATCTACTCCAATCTACCCCACCCCAAGCCAATCCAATCCAATATACCTCATTCCATTTCATTCCACCACACTCAATTTCATGCCACCCCACTCCATCCCTCCCCACTCCTCTACAATCCACTCTATTCCAGTCCACCCCACTCCACTCAAATCCACTTCACTCCAATCCATCCCACACAAATCCAGTCCAATCCACACCAACCCATTTCAATCCACACCACGTAATCTAATCCACCCCATCAATTCCACACCACTCTAATCTGTTCCACTGCAGTGCAATCCACCCTACTCTAATCCAATCCACCCCACTCTATCCCAATCCAATCTACACCACCCCAGTTCAGTCCACCCCACTCAATCCAAACCATTCAGCCTACCCTACTTCAACCCACTTCAATCCAATCCATCCCACTCCAATCCAATCCAATCCACCACACTCCAGTAAACTCTACCCCCTCCAGTCCAATCCACCCTCTCCACTTGTAGTGAGGGCTGCAATTTATATACATACATTGCTAAGTTAGCATAACCGCATTAGATGTTAGAAAGCCATCTTGCCACTTTTGCTGCTGTTGCACACGACACTGCAGTTACATATTATTATTTGAAAAATGCCTGCTCGCCTTTTCCTTACATGAGAACTGTCTGTTGTTCACATCCCTAACCGTGAGCAGCGACCTTGGTCTGAACATTGTGTAAAGAAACAGTCTGGGTCGCTAGACAATGATGTTTTTGAATTCAGGTTGATCGGCCCACTATTTAGCCATAACACGCACACAGCTGCAAATACCTGAGAGTCGAGCGCTTTTAATATTGCAGGCTGCATGCTTAACACACACATTCTGAAGAAGAGCTTTCCCAGGAGCAGCGCACTCCTGATCCTGTGATGTGATTCAACTAAGCTGATCTTTACAGTATGGGGTTCCCCATTCAAGCCTAGAGACCTTTTATTAATATAATAATATTAGTTTACTAGCGAAAGGAAGGTGGCTGTATTCCACTGTCATTTGTAAGATGATCTCTCCTTTCATTTTTTATGGTATTGTAACAATGCTGATGGTTTTGATTTTAATCATTTGTCTGCTTATGTTAGCCAAAGTACTGCATCTTAGGACACGAGGTTTATAAAATAAACTCTTTAAACTTTACCGTGTCTTTGTTTACTCTTGTTGTGGACTGATATGAGAATAATAACAAACAGGTATTTCTGATTCCCATCATTCCTGAGAATACACTAAGTCGCTTGTTCTGGGTTGTCTATACATTGGGACCGCTGAGATAAATACGGATAACGAATGGGACACTGTTGCTGGTCGGATAGGGGTTCTGGGTTCTGAGGTGAGTTTTTGGTACACCGCAATTCACTGAGGTCCTGGTCACCTGCGCATAGTTCTGTGCATGAGCAGAATCCCTGCAACATGGCGCACCTAACGTTTGGTCTATTGATTTGAAACGCCTTAGTAGTGCTTATATTAGTCCACGACTCCCTCACTCTTGTTTCCGGATAACGGGAGTGACGGATTGTAACCTACCTGTTACTCACCTGATGGGTTCTTTCAAGCTTGATCATTAAAAAGGTTTCTTCAATTTCTGAACCCTTGTGCTACTGATTAAACTTGTTGTTGTTCTTCTGTGTGTCCTTATGGCGGTCGAAATTGCTGCACATAGCCGTACACCTCTGCGACGTCATTTGACGATGTATGGGGTGCCGGACGATGGGATGGCCGTTAATTTTGTGGTGAGTGCTGATAGAACCCATCCTTATGAGTTGTTCTACTCTTGGGTGACACTGCCAGCAGTGAATGCGGATGATAAAACGTTTCACTCGTATACTCACACGCGGATGTATGACGTTACAACGCACACTTTTACAACGCATGCACTTACAACGCATTTTTTACAACACATAATCCATTACAACGCATGACATTACAACGCATGACACTACAACGCATTTTTAAAAAATACCTTTACAACGCATTTCCATTACAACGCATACTACCTTTACAACGCATACCATTACAACGCATAATATTAAATTACATTTAAGGTAAGTATTAGATAGTATAGGGGTAAAAGTTACTTTTCTAACTCCAGGGGGTGCAACAGTAGGGTAAGTGTTGGATAGTATAGGGGTAAAAATTACTATTCTAACTCCAGGGGGTGCAACAGTGGGGTAAGTGTTGGATAGTATAGGGGTAAAAATTACTATTCTAACTCCAGGGGGTGCAACAGTAGGGTAAGTGTTGGATAGTATAGGGGTAAAAATTACTATTCTAACTCCAGGGGGTGCAACAGTAGGGTAAGTGTTGGATAGTATAGGGGTAAAAATTACTATTCTAACTCCAGGGGGTGCAACAGTAGGGTAAGTGTTGGATAGTATAGGGGTAAAAATTACTATTCTGACTCCAGGGGGTGCAACAGTATGGTAAGTGTTGGATAGTATAGGGGTAAAAATTACTATTCTAACTCCAGGGGGTGCAACAGTAGGGTAAGTGTTGGATTGTATAGGGGTAAAAATTACTATTCTAACTCCAGGGGGTGCAACAGTAGGGTAAGTGTTGGATAGTATAGGGGTAAAAATTACTATTCTAACTCCAGGGGGTGCAACAGTAGGGTAAGTGTTGGATAGTATAGGGGTAAAAATTACTATTCTAACTCCAGGGGGTGCAACAGTAGGGTAAGTGTTGGATAGTATAGGGGTAAAAATTACTATTCTAACTCCAGGGGGTGCAACAGTAGGGTAAGTGTTGGATAGTATAGGGGTAAAAATTACTATTCTAACTCCAGGGGGTGCATCAGTAGGGTATGTGTTGGATAGTATAGGGGTAAAAATTACTATTCTAACTCCAGGGGGTGCATCAGTAGGGTAAGTGTTGGATAGTATAGGGGTCAAAATTACTATTCTAACTCCAGGGGGTGCATCAGTAGGGTAAGTGTTGGATAGTATAGGGGTAAAAATTACTATTCTAACTCCAGGGGGTGCAACAGTAGGGTAAGTGTTGGATAGTGTAGTGTAATATTATGCGTTGTAATGGTATGCGTTGTAATGGTAGTATGCGTTGTAATGGAATGCGTTGTAAAGGTAGTTTTTAAAAATGCGTTGTAGTGTCATGCGTTGTAATGTCATGCGTTGTAATGGATTATGCGTTGTAAAAAATGCGTTGTAAAGGTAGTGCGTTGTAAAAGTTGCGTTGTAAAGGTTGTTCCCCCTCACACGCGGGTCCCAGCCAATTATATGCCATATCGGACACTAGAGATCCCCCTTTCAGCCTGGCAGCATAGCATTTGGTTTAATGGCGCCCTTCCCCATGCAGTTGCACCGGCTAGAATGGGCCCTTTGTCAATTCCAGGGGCCACATGGCCGGTGCTAGCCGGATTTACGCCTCACCCCCGCTATTTGACTATTGCGGTGGATGAGCTGCGTGTGCTCCATACAACCCTTATTTCAGTATACAGGGCTTTGGTGCAATATGTTTCACGCAATGTGCAGGTCGGTCCTGCTGTTGCGGGACTACCAGCTGGTCACCCTGTGGTTGTTATTAGTGCTCGACAGCGCAGTGGAGGTTACAGTAGTGCGGCAAGCACTGCGTCGATATCTGGAGGCGACAGCAACTGACACGTTCATTACTGTAGAAACTGCTGACACTAGAGTGGCTCCCCCTGACAGGCTATATGACATAGTCCTCCTAATTGAAGGTGACATACAACGTACAATTCATGGGATTTTTTGGGATAATCTGAGCTCTTCTTATGACATTCTCCTAGCGGAGGCAGACTGGCTCCCGGCTTTCATTTTAGATGCTCCTAGAGGGGCGGAGGTAATACTCCCGTCCTTTGCGCATACAGTGCCAAATGATCATGCTAAAAGGTTCGCTGAGGAGTGGGCTCTGCTGCTAGCACCGGCCTTGTATCGTACTCAGGTGGGCTGGGATAAATTGTCCCCCAGCCATGAGATTCCATTGCGGTCTATGCCCCAGCCACAACCCCAATATCACATGCGTCGCGAAGCCAGACCTCACGTCGTGGCAATCCTTGAACAATTGGAATATCAAGGTGTTATTGAAACATACGTGTCACCAAGGCATAATCCTTTATTCACTGTGATGAAGCCTGATGGGTCGTACCGCCTAGTTTTGGATTACCGGCATTTAAACTCTCATTGGCCGGACATGCGCGGTACAAAATACTCACAGTTTGGCTCTCGTCGATAGTCTCGTGCGAAAAAGGTTTAAAACCACACTTGACATTTCCAATGGCTTTTACAGCCATAACCTGTCCTCTATTAGCAGTCAGTGGACAGCGTTTACTTCAGGCAGCAAACAAAAACAGTTTAAAAGACTAGCCATGGGCTATAAAAACAGCCCTGGCGTCTTTGCCGCATGTGTAGTCTCTCTTTTAGAGAGCATAGATCCAGATGCGTACTCGCATGTCGATGATATCTATCTCACAGACGACGAGTTGTGGTCGCATCTGTGTCGCGTTGATCGCATTATTGTTATGTGCGCAGACTTCGGTTACAAATTCAATTTTGCGAAGTCTCACATTGCAGAGTATACAGTGGTGTTCTTGGGCTACGAGCTCAACAATGAAGGTCGAGGATTGGCTCTGCACTTTCTGGAAAAGTGCGCATGACTGCGTGCTCCTACAACACTGAAGAAATTACAGTCTTTGCTGGGCTTTCTGAATTTCGGTCGTACGTACATTCCTGATTATGTCCAGCGTATCAAGCCGCTTTATGCCTTGGTACAACCTACTTTTTCCAAATCGTGCTGGCTGCCAGAGCATTCAGCTATTTTGAAATTACCGCAAGCTGATCTTCTTGCTTCAAAATACTTACTGACACGTGATAACCGCACTAACCTGGTAATAAGAATTGTGCCAGGTGCAGTGTGTTTCACGTACTTAACGTTCAATGAGGGCGACACCAACCCCATTGCCTACAAATCACACCTGTACACTTCGGCTGAACTGCGCTTTTCCTCTGTTGAGAAAGTTCTTACGGCAGTGCAGATGGCGATTCTCAAAGAACGAGCACTGTCGCAAGGAAAAAGCATGTTGGTTGTCACACCATATCCTGCCCGTGAGGCAGTGACCAAAGCGAGTTTACCAAATTCTAAAGCTTTGCATCCTCGGTGGATACAATGGGCCACTTCCTTGACATCGCCCGATGTCACCTATATCTTTGATGCCTTATTACAGACTCAGGAGTACTTGCAGTATGAATTCGTTCATCCGGCTCCTCTGTCTTTGCGCCCGCTCGAAGATTACCATTGTGTCATTTACACTGACGGTTCTGCGCAACCGGCGACTGGATCGAAGCATGCCTATTCAGAGGCCTGCGCAATTGTGGTGGGTACTTTCGTGCATGGTGAATTCCAATCTGATGTCGTGCATACGCAGTCATTGGGTGATTGTACCGCACAGTTGGCGGAGCTTCATGCTCTGGTGCCTGCACTAGAGTTTGCTGATCCTCGGGTCACTACTCTTATAGTAAGTGACTCGTTTTATTGTGTTCAATCTTACAACGACAATCTATATTTTTGGTCTCAAAATGAATATCGTTATTCCAAAGGTAGCACAATTAAGCATAAAATGCTTTGGGTTCGAGTGGCAGAACTTAAAGAACATCTGCCTCTCGTGAATGTTATTCACACTCTCGGTCACCAACGAGTTGGTGTCCATGCTGTCGGCAACAGCTTAGCTGACGAGGCAGCAAAAACAGCAGTGGCAACATATCTAGTAGCAGCAGTTACAAGATCCAAAAGTAAGATTGATTATGACATTTTGGCAGCTATTGCTGCTACAGAAACGGGAAGTAATTACCCGAGAGGTTTCCCTTCTCGTTACCATTATCACTTAAGTCCTGATAAAGTCCCATTAGTGAGAATTAACGACGTTGGTGACAGATTGATTCCCAACGCGGACTGCAGATCATCGTTGATAACAGCAGCTCACGAAGGTCTGGCCTCTGCCCACGCCGGCATTGCAGCTACTGTTTCTCTGTTACAACAACGTTACTGGTGGTGCGGTTTATATAAACAAGCTCGCGCTTATGTTCTTGATTGTGACATTTGCCAGCAGATTAAACCTTCAACTGCTGCGCGCCCACCACAAACTCAGTT
Source organism: Triturus cristatus (assembly GCF_964204655.1). Taxonomy (NCBI): domain Eukaryota; kingdom Metazoa; phylum Chordata; class Amphibia; order Caudata; family Salamandridae; genus Triturus; species Triturus cristatus. The sequence goes on along the minus strand of NC_140582.1, from coordinate 148,896,481 downwards.
GTACATATCTAATAAACCACTAGGGTGTGTTTATCTAGATCACTGCGGTCCTTTCACCTCTGATACTGCGTACAAGTACATCTTGGTTGCAGTGGATTCGTGCACACGTTTTCTGTGGGTATGGCCAAAAAGGAGTGCTGATGCCTGTACTGTTATCAGGAATTTGTGTGTCTTTGTGGGAAGTTTTGCATGTGGTACCTTTCATTCTGATCAGGGCTCTGCGTTCGCCTCTAAGGCGTACAAAGAAGCCATGAGAAATTTGGGGGTCCAAGTCAAATTTTTGTCTCCCTACCGACCTGAGGGTAATAGTGTGGTGGAGCAAATGAACCGTGACTTAAAGCAATCTTTGACAGCTAGGGTTTTAGGCACTGGCCGGAACTGGCTAGCCCATCTGTATAAGGTCCAACGTGCACTTAATAATCTCCCTGGAAGGTCTCTGGGTGGGCGGACCCCATACATGATGCTCTTTGGCATACGAATGTTTGTCCCGGACCTTGATGGTCTAGACATGGCGGCGTCAGCCGCACCCTTTGACGTAGATGATCACTGTGCTGTATTGCAGACTCTACAAGAAGCCAGAGACAGTCTCGCAAAGGAACACATGCCCTCCACATCTGATGCTGCGCTTCAGATTCCGGTAGTCGGCTGGCTACCTCGAGTTGGTGATCTGGTCCGTGAGAAGGTGGAGAACAAGAAGGAGTTCGGCCCCTCTTATCGTGCAGCGGTTCCAGTGCTTGGCGTGCAGGGTACACAAACAGTAATTTTACCTCCACTTCCTGGTTGCAAGGATAACAGGTACATCTCTATTGACAATGCCAAGCTACAGCGAGTGGACGATTCTTCTTAGTATGACTCCAGTGGTTTCTTGCCCTGCAATGCTGAGAAACTCTGTTTTGGCTCCAGCTTCTACCACCTTGTCTGATGTTGCCATCGAGATGCATACATTTACTGGTACTTTGTTGCTACCACCGGCTGGTGGTCTACCTGAAGATACTGAGTATGCTTATCCTGCAGATGTACCATTGCCTGTTTTACAATCCACCGCAGTTAACCAGTCACGCTTCTCCTTTGATACTAACTCAATGACTTCCAATGCCCCAATCAAAAGTTTCTATTTTTGCTGTCTGGTTTAAAAGACATTTTTTAATTCCCCCTTGGACTTACATTTGGCTGGTGCTCGTATGTATTTTTTTGTTCATGTCCATTTGATTTGTGGTGGTATTTTTTCGTCTTGTGAATGGACACTACCTAAAAGAAAGATCTACAATTCGACTAATTGATGGAACTTTGGCCCCCCACTTCTCATCACACATCATGAAAAGGGACCAGACTTTTGGGAATATTACTGCCTGGCCTGTGTTGGATGGGATTGCGTGGGATGCTGTTAAATTTCAAAATGATTGTCCCACTGAATTAATCAATGTGCCAAATGTATTTCGTGTTTCTATGGGTGGTGTAGTTAAGCAAAGCCTCGCTCAGAGGATTGAGATGTTCAAGCCATAGCAGCACTATTTTCTGATTTGAAATATTATGCTGCATTTGATGCTGAGGATTTGTATTTAGATGCTGCTAATTATGATGAGCAGTTTTGCTATCAACATTATGGCAATAATTTCCTTCATAAAGCCAATACGTTTAGAAATTTTGTAAATTACACATGGGAACACTGTCCAGGACCAAGGCTGGGCAGCTCCACCACATTAGTGAACAAATTCACATATTTTTCTGATTTCAGTGTTTCAAATCCTGCCTCCTTTTACTTTAAAGTGGCAGCTGAGTCTGCCTCGAAAGTTAGGCTGACACACACGAAATTGATATATTCCAAATCCTTTATGGATGATTGGGCAATCAGAGGTTATGATCTGTGGAAAGCTACTATTGATCTTAAATCGTTTGGAGTTCTAAACTGTGGCAGGTACAAGGAACAGAAGCTTTGCATCGTGCCTGCCTCATCCCGAACCACATGTTGTTTTTGAATTCAACAATTTTTCAGACCACCTGCTTTGGATTGGCTACTTCTATAAAATTAAATTCTCCCTCTACTCCGGATCTGGGTGCTTATCCTAATTGGGATAATCATACAGATCTGTCCCTTGATGCGTTGCAGTCGTACGTTTCTAACACATCCTTCAATATTTCCAAATTAAATCCGGAAGGATGGTTAATATGGCAAACGAGCTCAGATTCTTGTCAACATCGTTTTCTGGATTTAAATCCGGGGTATACGCAGGTTCGTGTTGACCCCCGTTTTGAATCATCTCATACTGTAACTACCTACTCTGTAGGGAAGTTATGCCAATCTTGGCTGCAACATTCCACCTTGGCATCTGTTAAACTTCATTTATCCAAATTACATGACAAAATAGATTTGAATGATTATGTTAGGGGCCTGCAGGTGGCAGGTCCAAAAGATGGGTATATGCTGTTTATAACGAAGTTTGGAAGTTATCACAAATTGAAGCTGCTTCCAGATAATGGGCTATTGATCAAGCCAATATGGAAAAAGTATTGGCTGTTATAGATAATAGCATTAACACCCTTTCTTCCAGAATTTACATGTTAGATAATATCGTTTCATCTGTTGTTGACATTGTGCAGGATGATATGTCTGTTTTATATCATGGTCAAAATCAATTGCATTCTATAATGCAATTTGCATGGACACTACAAATGTTAAAGGCTGGGAAAGTCACTTGGTACTACATGAATACTTCATCTTTGTTCCTTCCTTTTAATCTAACTGCAAAACAACAGTTCATGTCCATGAAAGATGCAATATACTCATTGCTGCACATTAATAAGTAAGAACCTTTGCCTTTCTCTGTGGCCGAATTGAATTCCGCTGTGTGGCTTATCCACGGGTTAATCACATTACCATTGCCCCTGTTTAAGTTCAGTTCTTGCATGAAACATTATGCGCTTGGCAGATATTAACAACCAGGTACAGCCTTCCTGCATGAAGTTTGGTCACTCCCATTCACATACAGTTATTTGCTCTTAAATAATGAAGCTTGCTGTGGGATGTTAGTAGGAATTCCCTACATAGTGACTCTATCGCAGAGAGTAGTCTGCTGTAACAACATCCTTTTCCCACCCCCGCATGGGCGGCTGGATGTATCCATCTGGCCTTCCATTCCAATCTTGAAAGCAGAGTTCAACTAGATGAGCAGAATAAGTGCTCTATTGTCTCATAAAGAAGTCGCGTTGACTTCTTCCCGGGAAACATTTGTCCTTCACGTAGCAAACACGCGCACCAAGGTGCAAGCGCTTTTGAATACTGATCTCCCACTTCATTTTGGTGCCCTGATTCAGACTATCTTTAATGCCTCGTCAACGAGTGGCCTGGCACATTTTTTCAGAATTGTGGGCTCCGGCCTCGTGACCTCCTTCCAAACAATTTTTGGTGTGATCCCGGCATTCTTTCATTCTATTTTTTCCAGTGTCTTTGGAGGTCTCCCATTGATTCTCGCCCTCGTGGCTGAGGTGCTGTTGTTGGTCTGCTTACTACGCAATGGCTGCACAGTTTGTGCCACACGAGAGTCTGTACCGGCTGCTCCATCTTCGTAACCGGATGCTTGAATTCTATGGAACACTACCACTGGCAACCTTGAGCTTAGCCTATGGATTGTCCTTCCGGTTTTCCTACTTTACATGCATACAACCTGTCTTTCATTGCCTAGAATGTCTATTCCAATGGGCTCTGGATTTGTGCTTGTCAAACTCGGTGTCTCCCGCCCCGGATTATGATCGACTAATGAGTCCCTTAGTGGCTCATGAGTTGGTCTGTTCTGGTGTCAGGATTATGGCCTGTGGAGCGGCACATGGGTCCTAGGGAATTGGGATATCGGTATGGCTGCAGATGACTTTCTGGCAAGAAGTTATATTGAAGAACACACCAGTTGTCCTCTGAATGTACTAGAGGCTCCAGTTGTCGAAGAACATGTGTGTTCATTACCCTTACTGAACTGGATGGCAGACACTTTTGCAGGACATTCCAATGATTTTCTTTTGGAAGCTGTTGCTACTTACTGTGCTTATATGTTGATGGATTAACTTGGGTGTCGTCCAACATTCCTTTGCACAAACTTTTAATTTTTATTCGACATGCATCAGTAAATGTTTTCCCCCTTTTTCTGTTTTTTTTCTCTTCGAACCTTCACTGCCTTTATACGGATTTCCAATTTGTGCTCTTAGTTTCATTCTATCGAACTTGAACTCTGTGTTCCTTAATTGTACCCCTATTAGTTAGTGGTCCGATCAAGGGGGGGTGTAGTGAGGGATGCAATTTATATACATACATTGCTAAGTTAACATAACCGCGTTAGATGTTAGAAAGCCATCTTGCCACTTTTGCTGCTTTTGCACACGACACTGCAGATACATGTTATTTTTTGAAAAATGCCTGCTCGCCTTTTCCTTACATGAGAACTGTCTGTTGTTCACATCCCTAGCCGTGAGCAGCGACCTTGGTCTGAACATTGTGTAAAGAAACAGTCTGGGTCGCGAGACAATGCATGTTTTTGAATTCAGGTTGATCGGCCCACTATTTAGCCATAACACGCACACAGCTGCAAATACCTGAGAGTCAAGCACTTTTAATATTGCAGGCTGCATGCTTAACACACACATTCTGAAGAAGAGCTTTCCCAGGAGCAGCACACCCCTGATCCTGTGATGTGATTCAACTAAGCTGATCTTTACGGTATGGGGTTCCCCATTCAAGCCTAGAGACCTTTTATTAATATAATAATATTAGTTTACTAGCGAAAGGAAGGTGCCTGTATTCCACTGTCATTTGTAAGATGATCTCTCCTTTCATTTTTTATGGTATTGTAACAATGCTGATGGTTTTGATTTTAATCATTTGTCTGCTTATGTTAGCCAAAGTACTGCATCTTAGGACACGAGGTTTATAAAATAAACTCTTTAAACTTTACCGTGTCTTTGTTTACTCTTGTTGTGGACAGATATGAGAATAATAACGAACAGGTATTTTTGATTCCCACCATTCCTGAGAATACACTAAGTCGCTTGTTCTGTTTTGTCTATACATTGGGACCGCCGAGATAATTACGGATAACGAATGGGACACTGATGCTGGTCGGATAGGGGTTCTGGGTTCTGAGGTGAGTTTTTGGTACACCGCAATTCACTGAGGTCCTGGTTTCCTGCGCATAGTTCTGTGCATGAGCAGAATCCCTGCAACACACTCCACTCTAATTCAGCCAACTCCAAACCACCATACCCTAATCCAATCCACCCACCCAAATCCATTCCATTCCACCCTACTCCAATCCTCCCCACTCCTCTCCAGTCCAATCCAACTCACCCCATTTCAATCCACTTCACTCCATTTCAATCAACCCCACTCCAATACAATATACTCCATCCAGTCCGCCCACTTTAATGAGGGTGGGTTTAGGCAAAAATGTCAGCTAATATCAGAGGGCTTTTCATTGTATATGGTCTACTAATCGCTCTAATGACATTACTGACCTATATTTGTTTTCTAATTCTGGCGTAGATATTGCATATTAGAGCACAATAGTTTAAATAGATTTTGTAATCTTCTTTTGCATCTCTTTTCTATTTATTGTGGACAAGTATGAGAGAAAGAACGGAAGGGTATGACCTGCTAAAGCGATTCCTGAGAGGGTTAAGAGAGTTGTGTTCTGGGGTGCCAAACCACTCGTCTTTCTCTGAAGGTTAGGAGGGCAAGTGAGGCACTTTAAGTTAGTCTATTTTAGGCCCATAGGTACTGATGTGGTATTGTGACTCAGTCCCTACATGCTGATGTTCTATGGCCCCAACCATGGTTCTGTTCCTGAGCAGAATCCCTGCAACATGGTGCCGCCAGTGTTTGGTTTGATAGTTATTTGCGGGTCTCCAAGGAAGTGCTTTGCTTGTGCATGTCCACAATACCCTTGCATCTCCTTTTCCCAGAGAAGTCTGTGGTGTTGGGGATTAATCCTCTGCAGTGTTTAGGAAGTACCTAACTCTGTTGGTTTTTCAATCCTGAATATTAAAAGGTTTGAATCCAGTTTGTGTTCCATTTTGAATACATTTCTGTTTTTTTGATGGCTACACAACCTGTAGACATTCCAGTTAACTGCAGAGCAGCAGTTTCCACACATTTAGTGCAACACAGGCTTCCTAATGCGGGTGGTCCTATTATCTTTGTAGTGGAAGTGGATGCAGCATACCACTTAGAAGTTTTTCTTCTTGCATCACATTTACAGCTGTGGATAAAAATACTAATACATTTCATACATTTACTACACCTACAGCGCCTAATCAATATAGACCATCTGCGCTTATTGAGTTTCCACTCACATACTGGGAACATCAATATTGGTTTGTTAAAACCCTCCCCCCATGTAGTTACACCTGTACACTTAGGTCCACTTAGTAATGAGGGTGCGACTTGGCCAGCATTAGCTGGATATAAACCCTACCCTGATATGGCTAACGACCAAAACCTTGTACAATCACCAGCCATATACACTGGTCTAGTTACTTTATACAGGCGCTTAACTCAAGTGCACCTTGTTGGCAGGCCCAGCTAAGATTGGCCTGCAAAGACAATCCCAGTTGCCTGTAGTGGCTACAATAAGTATGTAATTGTTTATTCAGTTATGGGCAATAAAACACAAATCGTGAGGAAATTCGATTTTGGATAGCCCAAAATATCTATCAAATTGAAGCTGTGTTTTTTTGTACAAGACCACAAGACAGGCACAGAATTTTACCTATGTGCTTACCAAATGGGATGGTTCCTGGTATTGGAGACTGTAACACCTGGGGTACAACTTTTAAAGCTGTCTGTACTCTCTGCCATGGAACTCCGTCGATGTTTGTCTTACCATACAGAACAAACATGGGGCAGTTGCTGCCCTGGATTGGGGGATGAAACTAATAGGGAATTTTTCCCTATTGTCCACAATGATTCTGTATAATGTTTAGGGTGAAGATTCATCTTTGGCTATATGGCAGCAGCTCACAGCAGTTGCACCGCAAGACCATGAACAGGAGTTGCCCATAACTATTGCTGATGTGTAAACATCCTTACAATGTATACATTTGTGAACCAGTCCTACCAAATCACCTCTTTGCAAACTGACTACAGACAAGGATGCCAAGCCTGCCTGTGAGTTTGTTAAAAAACCATAAGATAAATCTGAACAACAGCAGAAAGAGAAACCTTGTGGGGGTTCTACATCCCCGGAGTACTCTGAGAGGCGGTGCAATTTTCAAGATCGTTCCTAAATCAAGACTCAGACAGTTATCAGGTTCCTGATACACATTCTCCTCATTCCTTTCAGGAATTGCTTTATCAGCAGTACTGCAGAGGAGGCCGATCTGAACGCAGACACCATAGTGCACTGGAATGTCCAACAGTGTCCGACAGCGAGAGCGACTGACACCTTTGTTACAGTTGAAACTGCTGCTAGACACGTAACACTTCCAGATAGATTGTATCATTTAGATATTCAAATAGAAGGTGATGTACAACGCACCATTAAAGCAATATTCTGGGAAAGATTGACCCTAGTCGTAAACATCCTGTTGGTGGTGGTCGATTGGTCCCCACCATCTATAGTCACATGCCCCGAAGCAGAGGATGTTTTACTTCGTTGTTTTTTTTGCACTTGTCATAACAAGTCAAACAAGCTTATGCAACGGAATGGGCTCTTTCACTAGGTCCTGCACTATATCACAGTAGTGTCGGCTGGGATAAGGATTCTCCTTATCATGTTATACCCTTATGGTTCAGTCTGCAAGTGCAACCACAATATCCCACTAAACTAAATGCTAAGGCACCCGTTATAGAATTACTTTCCTAATTGGAGTACCAGGAGGTTATTGTACCTTGTGTCTCTCAGATGAATTTTACGGTTTTTCCTGTTTTAAAACCGGATCATTTCTATTGCATTGTCTTAGACTACAGACATTCAAACAGTCATACACGCACATTTGCAGTGTAAAACACATATAGTATTGCACTGATTAACAATGTAGTCTGTAAAAAACAGAAAACAATGATGGACATTTCCAGTTTTTTTTTTTAGCCTTAATCTGGCTCATAAAAGCCGAGATCCGACCGCTTTTAGCGTACTTGTTTTTCAAATGGGATATGGATGACTCCCAGTGGGCTATAAGAATGGCCTGGGTCTTTTTGCTACATGCATCATGTTGATTCTTCCAGATTTTGACCCCAACACACTCTCCTATGTAGATGATACATCTACTTTGCCAGGGTAGATGACATAATATTGGGATTTACTAAACTTGGCTGTAAGTTCAACTTCAAAAACTATTATAGCTATTCTAAGTGTCCTTTTTTAGAATATAAACTTATGAATGAGGCAAAGAGATTTGCTCCTCATTTTTTGGAGAAGTGTGCACAACTGCAACCTCAAAACATGCTGAAAAGATTGCAGTCCCTACTAGGTTTTCTAAATTTTGGCAGAACATACATACCAGATTATGCATAACGCATTAAACCACTTAATGAATAAACAAGCCCTGATCAGAATACTCAGATACACACAGATAATTGCAATCTAACTTGCTTAAAACATGTCCCTTACACATGTGTCAATACCATGAACCCGGTCATCTGTATTTTGCCAGATGCAATTGGATTTACTTACATCACTTTTAATGAAGGTTAAACAGTGCCTATTGCATATGAATTGCATTTATATCCCAATGGGGAAATGTGTATTGCTTCCACTGAGAAAATACTGACTGCAATGCAGATGGCTAGCCTTAAAGAATGGCCACTTGCCCAAGGGAAACGCATTATTATTGTTACTCCCATGCTGGCCTTAGAGGATGTCATGAAAGCTAGCATTCCAAATGATGAAGCCCATAATCCTAGATGAATGCAGTGGGCAACATCGTTAACAGCTGCTGATGTAGATTATCTCTGTGACCCCTCTTTACAAACACAAGAATTTCTACAGTATGAGCATGTTTATCCCATGCTCTGTTTTGCTTCTCGATCAGTATAAATATAATATTTACACTGATGGTTCAGCTCAACATGCTTTAGGTTCCAAGCAGCAATATTCAGTGACATGCACTACTGTTATTGGTATTATGCTGGATTGTAAATTCCAAACTCAAACAACTCACACGCAGTCATTGGGTGACTGCACTGCACAGTTGGCTGAACTAAAGGCTTTGCTTCTTGCACTTGAACATACGGATCCAGAATTCCCCACACTTATAGATTGTGATTCGTACTACTGTGGACAGTCCTTTAATAATAATCTACATTATTGGCACGAAAATGGATTCAAAGATTCTAAAGGTAACACAATCAAGCATAAGACTTTTTGGGTTAAGGTGGCACATCTCAAAGACATTTTACCATGGACTCATGTAAAGCATACATTGAATCTTCAGCATGTGGGACAACATGTTGTAAGGAATTCCTTGGTTGATGAAGCAGCTACATTTGCAATTGCTACAGCTACAGTTCCTGCTATTACTTGTTCTAAAACAAGAATAGATAGTGATATGTTGGCTGCTGTTAATGCAAATAACAATGGCACCCCTTTATCTAAGGGATTCTCTTCTAAATATTCGTATCACTTGATTGAACGAAACAACCCTTTTGTAACAATTCCAGGAGTTGGTGAACAGTTGATTTGCAATGAAGACAGCAGACTTGCTTTAGTAGTAGTAGCACACAAAAGTGTTGCTTTGGCAAATGTTGGTGTGGTGGCCACAATTTTGCTGTACACAACATTATTGGTAGCAAGGTTTATATCAACAGGCCAAAAAATATATCCTGTGTTGTGACATTTGTGATCAAATTAAAGCTTCCACCATGGCTTGTCCACCACAGACTCACCTGTACATCTTAAACAAGCCTTTTGGCTGCATTTATTTGGATGAATGTGGCCACTGATTTCGGACACTGCATTCAAATTTATTTTAGTCGCAGTTGATACTTGCTCTAGAGTCCTCTAGGTTTGGCCACAGCTGATGCTCGAGCTGTTATTAAAGACTTGCAAGTGTTTGTTGGGACACATGCATGCAGTGCATTCAACTCAGACCAGGGCCCGGCTTTTGCGTCAAAAGCGTACTGGGATTCTATGGCATCCCTGGGTGTACAGGTGCATTATTCTTCTCCATGTGGGCCCAAGGGCAATTCTATTGTGGGAAGGTTGAACTGTGACTTAAAGCAGTTATTAACAACTAGAGCATTAGGCACTGGGTGTAGTTGGATCCATCACCTTTATGGGGTTCAAAGGACTCTAACTAACCTCCCTCTAAATAATCTCTAGGTAGGGGGACCCCATGCAAAGTACTTAATGTATGCTCCAGGCCTTGACGGTCCAGACACTGTGGCATCAAGCCACAACCTTTGATGTAGATATTCATTGTTCTGTGTTTCAGAATCTACCAAAGTTCTGTGACACACACTCAAGCAAACACTTGAACACATCTCCCTCTTCCAGTACCGATGTGAAACCCAAACATTCTGGCTTGATTCTGAGAATTGGTGATCTTGTTCCAGAAAAGGTGGTGATTAAAAAGGAATTCAGGCCAACATACTGAGCATCCATGCCTATCCTTGGCATCCAAGGCACAAAGACTGTTATCCTGCCACCGCATCCTGCTTCTAAAGACAAGCGTTTTGTCTCCATTGAACATATCAAACTACACCATGTGTCCTATTCTCAATAGTAGGCTATAGAGTGTCCCAGCTGCTACACAGGACATTCCTCTGCAGCTAGTGAGCACCACCGAAGCTGTTAAACCCCGGCTGGGGAGGAAGGAGAATTACTCTGCAACCGGCAACACAACCAAAGTGAGTACTGTTCTTACTACTGCACTTTCTGCATCTAATGTTGTTTATACTGATCCACCATTGGTGAATCCGCCTGTTTTGAATTTTTCGAGACCTGTTACAGAACCAGAGGCTCCTGTTTTTCAGCTAAGTGCTTCTAGGTATTATATGGATCAAAATTATTTTTCCTCAGACAGTTTTTCTATTTTAAACACTCCTCTAGCAAAGATCTGTGTATTCTTTTCATGGCTGAAATGCACTTATGTAGTCCTGCCTTGGATAGATGATTGAATCACTCTTTCATTCGTTTTTTCCTTTCCTTTTGATTGGATTTCTCACAATGTTTTTCCTATTGATTAATGGACACTAGCTCCCAGAACATTCTGCTATGAAACTGGTAGACAGGATGTTGGCCCCCCATTCTTCTTCCCATAAACTGAAAAGGAACTCATCCCTCATTAACATTTTAGCCAATCCAGTAACAGATGGAAATATTTGGGATAAAGATCCTTTTGAAATATTCAGTCCTACAGATTTTCTGTAGATACTATATGGGTTTACATTTTCTATGAGTGATGTTATAGTACCTGGCTCACGTTCAGATGATTGGGATGGTAAAACTGTAATATCTATGCTTTTGGAGCTGAAATAGGGTACTGTTTTTTGAATCAGAGGACCTGTCCCTTAATTCTGTTAATTATGCTGATAAGTTCTGTTATCACCATTACAACCATCTTTTCGTACACAGGGCCAGTAGTCAACATACACTTTTTAACTATACGCAAACGGAACATTGTCTGACCTCCCCACAAGGGAGTTCCAAAATGTACAAAGACAAATTCACATATTTTTCAAGATACAAATCTTCAGATCCTACAACATATCATTTCTAATTGGTCCCTACCACACCGAAAAAATATATGCTTACACAGACTATGCTAATATATACAGCTTCTCTTGTCACACGGTTAGCCCTTAAAGGCTATGATTATTGGAAGGACACGATTGTATTTTGATCTGGGGAACCAAACCTTGGCAAGCTCAGTGGTTGAAAACCTTGTTTCAAGCATGTTTTATTGCAAACACAAATAATTTTTTTGAATGACACCTTCCAGCAGACTACATGTCAGAGACTGTCAAAAAGTAATGAAACAAATGTCCCGGATATTCCCTCCATTGCACGCTTCTATAAATGGCAAAGTCTGAGGAAATATTTTGAAGAACAACTCAATAGCATGGTGAAGAATTGTACATTAATTCCACACTTAAAGGTCCTCATGGGCGAGTATTGTGGCCAGTAGACAAAAATGGTTGTCAAGCTCATTTTCTTAATTCCACACCTAGGTTTTAATCAAGCCAACACGAGACCCGATATGCACACTCACAACATTCAGGTATTGTTACCACCTATTCAGTGGGGAAATCGTATCACAATGGTTGGAACATTCCGCACTGTCTGCAGTGAAACAACATCTTTCTCTCCTGTCCGAAGACATGGACATATCAAATTTGTTATTAGGTCTGAAATATCCACATTCTAAAAGAATTATTTATGACACCTATAATGAAATTTGGAAATTGTCCCTAATGGAAGCTGCAGCACGTTTAAGACAAATTGATCAGAATAATTTGGAGGAAGTGCTTGCTGTTCCTGATAATAGTACTAATACGCTGTCTTCTCGGATTTCTAATTACAATAACATCGTGTCATCTGTTATTGATATTATACTAAGTGACATGTTGTTGGACTTGGCCCTTTTTGCAGGGTAATCCCTGAACTTTTTGCCTTCCTCCTGTTTTGTTTCTGACCTGTTTTTGTTGGGTTTAGGACTCTGGGCACTTTACTACTGCTGATCAGTGCTAAAGTGCATATGCTCTCTGTGTAAATTGTTATTGTAATTGGTTGTCCATGATTGGTATATTTGTCTTACTAGTAAAGTCCCTAGTAAAGTGCACTATGTGTGCCAGGGCTGGTAATGCAAATGCTACTAGTGGGCCTGCATCACTAATTGCGCCACCCACATAAGTAGCCCTAAAGAGAGATCTCAGGCCTGCCACTGCAGTGCCTGTGCGCAGTTTATTAACTGCCTTGTTGTTGTGACAAGTGCACCCACTTGCCAGGCATTACCTTCCCTTTTTATACACATCAGACACCCATATAGTAGGCCCAAGGTACCTCCCTGTGCAGGGTGCAGTGTATGTGAAAGGTAGGACATGTACTGAGGTGAATAACATGTCCTGACAGTGAAAGGCTGCCAAATTTCGTTTTTCACTGTTGCAAGGATATCCGATGAGCAGGGAGAGAGAGAGAGAGAGCGAGGCAGTGCACCCCCCCAGGTAAGGCTTGGACTCCGGTTGGGAGCTGCAAGCGTGTGTGGCCTGGGGAGGCATGCAGGAGGAGCACAGGAGTGCTCCGAGCTCTCTCCCGCTGCACCGCGTTAGACGCGCTTTGTCCTCGAGCGGCCCAGACCTGCCCAGCAGGACTGTGGCCGCCCCTGTAAGTCTATGATTGTTGTCTCTGCTGTTGGGGCCTAGTGGGGACCTGAGTTGACCATGAAGATTGCACCAAGAATCGCATTATTATTGCATTATGAACTGCCTGATTCTTGCATCGCGAATCGCATTATTATTGCATTACGAACTGCCTGATTCTTGCATTACAAACCGCATTATTATTGCATTACGAACTGCCTGATTCTTGCATTACGAATAGGCCTGGGCTAAAATTCCGTTCCGCTCGTGGAAATTGCGATAATTTGACATTTTCGTGTTCCGCGGAGAATGCGAAAATGTCAAAATTTCCGCAATCCGCATTTTACTGGAAATGTTTTGCATGCTCACGCTGTAAAATAATACATTCTCGCGTGCGCGCGATCGCCTTACCTGAATCCCCGCGTTCGCCGACAAGTTTTCCCGGTCCGGTCGCGTTCTCCACGAGATGTTGGATTGTTGGTAGCCATTTGCGCAGTCTCGCGACAGTTCGCGCCTGCAGTAACGTCATTCGTCGCGTGATCACATCTTTCTTCTCACGATCATGCACCGCGAGACAAGTGAAAACAAGATGGCCGCGCCCACGAGCAACCGCATGGGTAAGTTGGTGAGCCGCGACCATGCAGAAAATACCACAAACGGGCGGGAAAAAAACTTCCGCATCTTCGCGATATTTCCGTGTGTTTGCGGAGATTTTTTACATTTTCGCGATCATTTTCAAAAGTGAATTTCGCAAATTCCGCCCACCCCTAATTACGAATCACATTATTATTGCATTACAAACTGCCTGATTCTTGCATTAAGGACTGTCCTATTATTACATTACGAATGGCTTAGCATTGCATTAGGACTGCATTAGAGATCCTAAATTGCTAATTAATACCGCAGGAACCTACAAGTGATTGCTAGCCTAGTAACTGGCCAAGTGAATTGTTACGAATACGTATATGTTGGTTTTCTATCGTTTGGTCTCATTGTATTCCTTTTTATAAAGAGACTGTTATTTTTATGAAACCAGTGTGGTGTCCATTTGTGGTGTTATCACTGTGTTACTGGGAGTGTGGTTGCAAATACTTTACACATTGCCTTGGAGATAAGCCTGGCTGTTCGTGCCAAGTTACCAGGGGAGAGCAGGGGTTATCTAAAGGTGTGTCCCTCCTTACCCTGTCTAGAAGCAATGGTCCCTATTTGGACTAAGGTACCTACCTCAGCAAATTAGAGACCCCCAGTTCTACACATGTCAACATTGTATCAAGGGCAAAGTCAACATAGATCTATCATGCAGTATAGTTGGACACTTCAAATCCTTAAGAATGGGCACATATCATGACATTATCTGAATTCCAGTAGCTTATTTTAGCCTTTCAATTTATTATGCAATAAACAACTGATGGCAATGAAAGATGCAAACTTTGCAATGATGCAGTTGGAGGAATTAGAACAACTTCCATTTACTACAGCTGAAACATCTTCAGCTGTATGGTTAATACACAGTCTGATATCTTTACCTATTTCAACATTTTGATTCACAGTTTGCATGAAACAATCCCCTTAATATAAATATGAACCCCCAGTAGGCAGCATTATTCATAAAATATGGTCATTCCCTTTATCCTATCGCTGTGAAGGAGCCGGCAAAGAGGTATAATTACTGGAAAAGAATGTGACTGCTGGGCACTCACACGTTTGCAAACACGTTACCGTTTACCATGCATATGACCAAACTGATCACAGCACTAAACTGAACCCCTATTCTAGTTGACTCAGCGAAATCGCTAGGAATCACGCTGGATAAGAACCTAGACATGAAAGCCCACATCAAATCAATGGCAAAAAGTGCCCGGTTTCACTTGAACTATATTAGAAAAGTGGAACCACTCATTTCTACGGCGGACCTCAAATTGGCAGTCCGGTCCTTAGTTATTTCAAGAATTGAATATGGATGTACAACTTTAGCAGGTCTATCAAAATTTTCCACAGTGCCACTAAAAGCATGTCTCAATGCAGCCGCAAGACTCATTACCGGATCTAGGAAATACGACCATACTTCCCCACACCTGAAAGCTTTACACTGATTACCATACGAAGCCAGAATTCAACTTGCACACCTAGGTACTTAGCCCAGAAAATTGAGCTATCAGGGGAAAGCAGACCAGATACGAATTAGGTAGGAAGGCCATTTCGGATATAGCAAAACTTCGACCGGTCTTATACTGGCGGAGACTTTGGACCACTCCTGAGCTTTCCCACTATGCCAAAGGTCTCATGGACATCATAAAGCTAGATGTGTTCCACAAGATTGGTTGGTTGAAGAACCTCCATGAGACACTGAACGATTTGGGTATGGGGGGGTTATGGAGTGATCCGGCGGCTGCTCTGTTCCCTACAAAGAGATCCCTTAAAATGGCATACTGGGAAAAAGTTGAACATCAGGAATGGAGCAGAGCAAATACTTCGGGGATGTCTGGCCGTTATTTGGAGTCAAAAATTACACCTGCTCTAGAATCGTATTGGGACATTGTCGTCAAACCTGGAGACAGGAAACTCTACTTACAGCTTAGAGCTGGTTCTTTACCTCTCAGGTCCTTGACTGGAAGGTGGACCAGTGTGCACGAGGAAATACGTCCTGCTTGTGGGGTACATGCAGAAACAACCGCTCACTTTTTGTTTGTTTGCCCAGCATTTGCTACTCCAAGGCGAGTTTGGCTGTCCCCAATGTGTAAGACCTTAGGTACCAGGAGTAGTGCTGTGGCACTAAGAATTTTGTGCACAAGCACCCTAACAATCATTTCTATAGCCACAGCCAAATATCTGGGATGGGCGTGGTCTTTACGGAACAAAGCCATTAAGCAAACCCTAGAAGTCATTTAGCAAAATAACCAGGGCTCGGGTCTCTCCCCTTGTATCATGACATGTTTTTTCTTTTTTCTTAACTAACGTAGTAATTTATACACTGTAGTAGACTTTGTTGTCTTTTTAACCATGTATATCCATTTCCCAGTCTTCCGATTTGTTTAATGTGTTTTTAATAACTTTTTATGTATTTATTGATGGTCTTTTATAACTTTTCAGGGTTCAAGATGTTAAGCTTTTTGTACCATGTCTGTGTTTGTGTCTTTTATGATCTTTTAAATCGTATAAAGACTGATGATGATGATGGTATAATTACTGGAAAAGAATGTGACTGCTGGGCACTCACACGTTTGCACGTGACCAAACTGATCACAGCACTAAACTGAACCCCTATTCTAGTTGACTCAGCGAAATCGCTAGGAATCACGCTGGATAAGAACCTAGACATGAAAGCCCACATCAAATCAATGGCAAAAAGTGCCCGGTTTCACTTGAACTATATTAGAAAAGTGAAACCACTCATTTCTACGGCGGACCTCAAATTGGCAGTCCGGTCCTTAGTTCTTTCAAGGATTGAATATGGATGTACAACTTTAGCAGGTCTATCAAAAATGTCCACAGCGCCACTAAAAGCATGTCTCAATGCACCCGCAAGACTCATTGCCGGATCTAGGAAATACAACCATACTTCCCCACACCTGAAAGCTTTACACTGGTTACCATACGAAGCCAGAATTCAACTGGCACACCTAGGTAATTAGCCCAGAAAATTGAGCTATCAGGGGAAAGCAGACCAGCCAGGAGTGCCAGAGAGCTGTTGCTGAAACCATCCATCTTTCAGAAGAAGAAAACGTATGACAGAGCTTTCTCCGGAGCAGCCCCCAGAATCTGGAACTCACTCCCACCAAACATTAGAAAAATTCCAAACACGGCAACATTCAAGAGGGAAACGAAGATCTTACTAATGAGCAAGTTCCTTCCTTAGGCACGACTGTTCATCACCAGCATTGTGATAAAGGTGTTACCAACATAGAACAACAACGTATGTAAAGATAAAGTCACCAGTTAAGCTGAGAATAGTCTTTAACTGTACTGTACTACTCGGGACTCATTTTGATGTAGAAATCACGGAAAAAGACACATCGGAACCATTTGTATAGCAATACTGATACACCTTGTACACTAATCAGTTCTAAATTGTTATTTGAAACCGAGAAGATAGACATGTACAGGAATATTATATATATATATGTTAATGCTGCTATACAAGCTGTATCTCAAACCTACCTCATGTAACTGTGAAGCGCTCTGATACCCAAGGGTCACGTTCGCGCTATATAAAACTCTATGAATAAAATAAAATGCATGTGGTTCTTTGGTGGTAAATTTGGCCTGTTTTTTAAAAGGAGTACCAGCTCCTGCAATACTTCCGCTGATTAGTATCCTTTCAAATGGTAGTTATTTAATGCTTAGCGCTCAAGATTGTTGTGGAATGCGTAAGGGTAACCCATATATCTTATTGGTTTCTCAAACCTATACCTGTTATAATAACATCTTTTTTAGTAGTCGATAGCCAGTTGTGGCCTTCCATTCCAACTTTGAAGGTAGACTTTAACAAGCTAAGCAGACTCAAATCACTATTGTTTCAAAAAGAAGTGGCTCTCCCATCTACCCGAGAGACTTTTGAATTGCAGGTTGCAAGGTCATCCAGCGGGATACAGGAGCTGTTAACACAAACCTCCCACTACATTTTGTCGAATTGGTTAATCAAATTTTTTATGCATCCAACACTGCAGGTCTTGCACATTTCTTTAAGATTATAAATTCCAGCCTGGCCAGTTTATTTCAAACTATCATTGGAGTAATACTGGATTTTATTCATTTGCTATCTTCTAGTGTTTTGGAGGATGGCGCTGCTGTTATTCCTCATTTGTTTAATTTGGGCCTATTTTTGCTTTCCCGCAATGGATGTTCCATGTGTACACCCCCTACAATGCTTGTTGTTGCTTCAAGAACTAGACTTGATTGGTCATTAACATTCTGACTCGCCTGGTTTACTTGTGTGCTACCCTTGTTCCATGGCCTCTGGTGCCCCTTTGAATGGGCAGTAAATATTTGCCTGGCTTTGCAGATGCCTACTCTGATGGACATTGAATTACTGATGAGTCCTTTACCGACTCATTTTCAGAGTTGCCCCTTGGGTTTGCGTGGAATGAGCCACTCCTTCCAGAGGAGATGTGTGTGTCCGCACATGGATCACTAAATACTGGCTTTATTAACACAGATGCAGGTTACCTGGTAGCTATCTCAGCATTAGCTGTGACTGAGAATTGTGTCTGTTCTCTGGAACATGTGACCTGGGGTGTCCATTGATCGTCTTCTGCAGCGACTGACTCTTTTTTGGAGTTTCTATCCCTTGAACTTGTGAGGGACATCAAGGGTTCCTGCGATGCACCAGAATTTGATAATTTTTTATAAATTGGCTTATTAGTTTTTTTTATATATCTGTAACCTATCTTATAAACATGCTCAGTAGACATGCTTTGAATTTGCTTATCCTTTGATCATGTTCACACCAGTGAGTTACTTGCCATGCTATTTCCCTGACCAACGGATGGGTGCTGTATGTATCCTATATATCCCATTGTCGTTTTCCCTATGTTAGCCTAATTATGCACATTGTAGGATGCTTTTTATTTGCAAACAGTACCAAATATCACACAGGTTTTTGTGCCACAATGTATTTTCACCCCGAGTTAGCACATGTTGTTGCATTTTTTTCTCTTCCTGGGATTTAGACAGAACAGCCTAGACAAGCGCAAACAACATTGCTCCTTGCTATTCTCTGTGGTTGAACACTAGCACCTAGACATAACAGAGAATCCCAGCTGCTGTTTTTGAACACATGTTTTGGCATATAATCGAGATGTATCATTTTGAAAACACACAGTGAGCAAAGATTGGCAGGCAGAACAAAGGTCCTGGGACGAGAGGGCTTTCTCAGCTGAGATGTAGGGCAACTATATATGCATGCTAAGGTATAGGGTTTGTCAATAAACCAAGAAATATATAATCTATAATCACCTAGCTTCTGTAGTGATGGTGAGTTTAAGTAAATCTGGCAGCTAATATGACAAGGCGTTTCAATGCATATTGTCCACTAATCATGCTAATGACATTTCTGACCTGTATTTGTTTTCTAGCGGTGGCACAGATATTGCATATTAGAGCACCTTAATTTAAATAAATATTGTAAGCTTCCTGAGTGTCTCTTTTCTTTTAAGTGTAGATAAGTGCAAGTGAAAGAACGAAAGGGGATGACCTGCTACTGCTATCCCTGAGAGGATCGAGAGTGTTGTGTTCTGGGGTACCAAATCACTTGTCTCTCTGGGAAGGTTAGGAGGGCAAGTGAGGCACAATAAGCTTGTCAGATTTGGGCCCATAGGTACTGATGTGGATTGGTGACTCAGTCCCTACATTCTGATGTTCTATGGTCCCAAGCATAGTTCTGTTACAGGGGAGACTTCCTGCAAAAATAACCATAAAAAAGTTTATTTTAGATCAAAACCTAACATATTAGAAATGAGAGGGTGTCACAGAGATTATTTGCAGTAACATTAGTGAGCTGCTGCTGTGTTACAATATTGAAAACATGTTACTATCTCTGAATATTAGATGTAAAAACATTTAGTATTGGATGAATGTGCTTGTGCACTGTCAGTGACCGGGCCAAAGAGAGCCTGAAAGAGCTGAAATTGGATCATTAGTTCAAAGCTATTCCGAACAGGGGTTCCTAAAATACGTTCGGGCCAGAGCCCCAAAAAATCTTAAGATGTCCCTGCACATGCTGTGTAGGAGACATCATTACCCACCAATACCAAGCAGTCAATAATAGTCACATGAAGGGCATCCCTTTTTTTTTAAACATGACGTGCAAAATCATTTCAACATTTCAATTTATGTTCACAAATTGAAGTGATTCTGTGTGTCATGTTTAACAAAAGCAATAACCTTTTTTGAATTTTAATGGTCGCAGCCCATCCAGAGCACTACTCAATCATGGTCCTAGTTGATGTCAATGAAGGAGAAAACACGATGCAATGAGGTTCCCTGCCTGCATCAAATAGAGTGGAGAGTTGCCAAAGGAGACAACTAGAGAATGAAGTGTACACACTTGCTTGTAATTGCTTGCATTTGACTTGCGCCATGTGTTTGGCTTTACCTGCAGTTTTACGCTGTGCATGACCATAAAAAGAACCCCGGCCCTCTACCCAGCACACAAACCAAAGGACACCCCTAGGCACTTAGGGCAGGCTCAGATGAATCCTCTTTCCAGTTATTTATATTTACTGGCTGAGTGGCAGGCTTGACCAGGAGGCAGGGGCCCCTTAGGACCAAGGCAATGATGTCAGGTCTAAAACATTATTATAGAAGGCAGCGAATGGAGGAGGCCAAAAGTAAAATGAGTGAGTGCAGACTGGCTCTAAGGGCCTCTCAATTGACCAGGATCTCAGGTCTCACCACACGGCGGGGTTGCATGGTCTTACATTATGCCCCTGACCCTAAACCCAGGCGATAGGCATATATCCATGGACCTAGTAACAAACTTTTCAGAACCCCAGACACTTCTCCTTTACATTACTGGTTGTAATACAATGTATTTTCAATTGGTAATATGTTTGCTTGGCTTCAGTTTGTTTTGAGGTATTTGTGGAAACTAGAATCTCAATCATTTGGCTTTTAATAGTCCCTAAAAAGGTTGATATGTTTTATAAAGATTGGTGTGATCTATTTTGTAGTGCGTTAAAAGCAATCAGTTATTGACTGTGATCTGTATATGTTTGTGATCACTCTTAAATCGTTCCAATGTTTTCTTAAGTGCAGTGTTTGGTTACTGTGTTTTTGCTTTCAGGATTGTGCCATGAGTGCCGTCCTTTAATCATTTCAGACAGTACAAAGCAACCATTGCCATGGGTACTTATTTTACCAGTGTACAGTGTTCAATGCCTCGGCTGCGGAAGTAAGCACTGTGTCAATGCAATTTCAATTGTAACTATCACTCTCATTTAGTTTGTGTACAGTCTACCATTAGATTTCCCATTTGCAATTTAACTATATTGGGATATTCTGAGATATCAGTTAATTGCTGCGTAATCACATCTCCGGCTGGACATTAAAATCTTTATTACAGCTTTAGTAACGGTATTGTAGGATACCTAGACTCACCCTAGACTACTGCACTTGAGCTAGTTCTTGACAGCTCATCCACAACTAAGGAGGTTTAGAAGGCCACTTTCTGCTGCAGAAAAAGGAGTTAGAGTCCTTGTTACTTCGACACACCACCACTTCCACGTCGGATATTGCTGGCTGTTCCTTGCAACTGCAAGGCTCATGGAAATAGACAGGCACTGGAGGCTCACAGTGCAATCTTGTCTCACCTCAAAGAAATCATGAGTATAGCACAATATATTTCATTTCTTAATACATCCAACAGCTAAAAATTGATTAAAATTGAGTAGACCAAATTGAGTGTAAGATTGTTATCCTACATTTCACACTGTCGTTTATATGCTCATTGAACAATTGCAGTCATGATATGCTGTTACACATTGTTGAGCTCTTCCAACTTTCTTTTCACTGGATTGTTGCATTATTGTGGTTTTTACTCTTAGCATTGCATCATTGTGTGCATGGCTAACAAAGGGTCCTTAGTTTACCACTCTAGAGTGTTACCATAACTTTTTAGGTCTGGTATTAGCCTAGACCATTTGATTTTACAAAAGGTATTTGCATAATATACTTTGTTAAAGGAGCTTTCAGCCACATCTCTTCATCCATTGGTATGTTGATTTGTCAATCACATTTTGCTTCTGCCCACTACAGCAAACACCATAGGCCAATGGGTCAGCCTACTGGGTCAGGTTAACTTCACATTGAGTGCCTGCATTTTGCTCTCTCATAATGAGCATATCCACACACAAAGTAGTTCCTTTTATTGACAGTGTTGTTGTTTTTGCTTATTATTACTTTAGTGTTGGCTTTGTGTTTAAAGCCTGAGGTAAAATCAGCACGCATTATACTTAATGTGAGCACAGGCCACATTCAATGCTTTATCCATTCCTTTCTCCTGCTAGTGCCGTTGTAAATTCCTCTTGGAGTGTCCTTTATTTATCTGAGTGCTGGTATTTCACAGCATTCTTTTGAAACTGTTCTGTATTACATTTTCTTCTGTTTAGTATGCATGCAGTGCACAAACCAAAATCTTCAATAATAATCATGTGAATTTGTAAGTGGACAATTCTTCAGAACGCATTTACTCTATAAACAATTTCATCAATGGTTCTTTAATGGACCAGCCATTATTATATTTAATTTGTAGTACTTCTTTCGACCTCTTTCTTTCTTCATTCTTTCTTTCTTGTTCTCTTTATTTGTTTGTATGTTTCTTTCTTCCTACTTTCTTTTCTCCCTTCTTTCTTTCCTTCTTACTTTTCTTTTCTTTCTTTCCATCCTTCAATATTTCTATTCTTTGTTTCCTTCTTTCTTGCTTTCTTTCCCTCGCTCTTTATTGCCTTTCTTTCTTTCTTTCTTTCTTTCTTTCTTTCTTTCTTTCTTTCTTTCTTTTTCTTTCTTTCTTTCTTTCTTTCTTTCTTTCTTTCTTTCTTTCTTTCTTTCTTTCCTTCTTTCTTTCTTTCTTTCTTTCTTTCTTTCTTTCTTTCTTTCTTTTTTTTTTCCTTCCTTCGTTTTCTTCGTTTCTTCACTTCTTTCTTGCCTGCTTTCTTTCTTTCTCTGTTTTGTTCTGTCTTTCTTTTTTTGTTAAGTCTGTGTTAGCCAAGACCTTTTGAGTTTTCTACAATTATGTGCATGACATAGTTACGTACAGGGTTTTTCTGACATACTTCCTCCAGTCATCTGTGGTTGTGTCTTTCACATTATTCTACAACCCACTTGCGAATACATCAAGGGGAAATGCGTCAGCCCATTTCAGTCATTAGCTGACTTCACTATGATTTACAGCATGCCCTTTCACAAGGAGCATATCTACACACAAAGGGGCTTATTACGGTCTTAGTCTCAGTTGCCTTCGACCAACACCATCTCGGTCTCAGAACTGACCGACCTCTGGTCGGTGGTTCCTACTGCCTTATTATGATGTGACCAAAAACAGTTGCATACTCAATTCTCACCATGCAAGCTTGTGTTACGGCTGTAAACCGGCCGTAATACAGGCTCCTATAGGGAAATGGGGGTGTAGGGTTTTACAGGGGTGTATCCTATCTACCTCCTCAACCACAAAGCGTAGGCCACGGAGGCCAAAGTCGCTCTCTGAAAGCCTTTCTGTGTTGGAAAGGCCTGCACAGAAAGGCTGTGGGAAACAAACACTGTAATCCTGACATCTGAAAGTACGTCCATAGGGGATTATGATGGGTTGCGACTGGCAGGAAGATTCCGAGAGCATGTCGGAACCGAGTAGGAATGACCAGCCAGTTTACGTTCCGACTGCCGACATCGTAATCAGGAGGTCGGACCGCAGCGAGACCTTGCCAGTCGGAAAGCTTCTTAATAGAGTTTGGGGGCTCTCCCACCAACATTGTAATCGGCCTTAAAATATTTCCCTTCAGTGCCATGGAGTACTATGGTAATATGTGCTTTTTTGAGACCAAACATTTCTGCCTTTAGTCAATGTTTTTCTGTAGATTGACGAACACCGGGAACCTTCCTGAAAAATAAAGTTTTGCAAAAACCATGACAAAACAAAACAGGAATTGCCAAAAGGCTGGCGGACAAAGCTAGACCTATTGGCTTTGAAAATACTTTCTTATTGTGTACCCTCCCTGCACATTCAGATCTTTATTGTGATTGTCATAATATTGTTGTATTGTACCTAGACTTGCTCTTCACCACCTCCATTGCTCGAGGCCATGACTTGTCATCCATCTGTACACAGTGAGTCCGGTAGCTTTAAAGGTGAAAACTTTCTATTGTACACAAGTACAGATAATACTAGTTAGAGAGGGGCACCAACAGTTTTAAATATGAGTGCTTGGCTGTGCTAAATAAGGCAGTAAGAGCACCAACTAACCATTGTCATGTATATAGCTGCGGTGATTAGATTGCGCAAAAGCTTGTTAAAGGGATGAAAACATATAATTTTTGCAAATTAGTTCTTTGCTTTTTGCGTAGCAATAAGAAGTTCTGACAAGGCATTCCATAGCTCAAAGCATTAACCTCTCACATGCAGAGGACGGAATGGTCACTTCCTCGGCTGAGGTGTTGATGTGCCAAGAGCATAACCATTACTTCCTTAGCCCAGCAGTGAGAACTCCCTCTGTAGACAGCAGAGGGAATTTTTTTTCCAGCTGCGGGCGCTGGGAAAGAGCTTTCTTAGCTCCCTGAGACATTTTTTTTCCATGTAGTGACGATCGGTGTGCTTACATCATTACACTGAAAGTGAAAAGTGCCCATCGGCTCATTTCATTTTCGCTGCCTACATGCTCCAGGGGCTATTTCAAATAAGAACCTAAAAACGTATAAAATGAAAAACTCAGGGGGAACCAAAGTAGGTCCAAAAGGACAGTTGTTTCCATACGTTCTTAGGCTGACTCTGCTTTGTGCACCCACACAAGTGAGGTATCATTTTTATCGGGAGACTAAGGGGAACACTGGGTGGTGGTGAATTTGTGCCGTCGTTGTGACCTCACAACCTTGCCACACAGAAATGTGATTTTTTAGGTAAATTTGAGATTTGCAGGGGATTCTGGGTAAGAAAACTTTGGGAGAGTCATGCAAGCCACACATCCCTGGACTCCCCCAGGTGTCTAGTTGTCAAAAATGTCTGGGTGTAGTAGGAGTCCCTGGATGGCCGCCAACCCTGGGACCAGAAATGCAGGTGCTCCCTATCTATCTCCCTATCTATCACAAAACAACCTGTTTTTGCAAGGGGGTCAGCTGTATTTTTTGTCCCGGGCTTGTGGGCCATCTTGGGAAACCTACTAAACCCAGACATTTCTGAAAACCTCAAACAAATCATATTTTCCTCACATTTCTATGTGAGAAAATTTTAGGATCACCAAATCCACGCACATTTCCTTCCACCCAGCATTCCCCCAGGTTTCCTGATCAAAATGGTACATCACTTGTGTGGGTGGGCCAAGTGCCTGCTACAGAGAAGGGCCCAAAATGTATTGTGGAGACATCAAAATTATCTATCACAAAACGACCTGGGATTGCAAGGGGGCACCTGCGTTTTTGGTCCCTGGCTCGGCGGCCATTTAGAGAAACCTACCAAACCCAGACATTTCTGAAAACTAGACACCGGGGGGACTCCAAAGATGTGTGACTTGCATGGGTTCCCCAATGTTTTCTTACTCAGAATCACCTGCAAACCTCAAATTTAGTTAAACAAATCACATTTTTCTCACATGTCTGCATGGGATCCCATGTCGGCACTAATTTCCTATACCCCAGCGTTCCCCTTGGTCTCTTCAGTAAAATTATATCTTCCTTGTGTGGGTGGGCCAAAAACCTGCGACTAGGAAAGGCCAAAAACGTAGAAATTGAGGGGATAGCACAGTGAGCTCTAAACGCTATATTTTTTTTAAAATACGTTTTTAGTGTGATTCTGCATTTGATTCTGACACAAACTTTTCCATGGTTACAGAACGGACAGATTTGAGCAAAATATATGTGTTAGGACCACCATCTTTAAGTGTGTAAATTGATCATGTACGTAGATGAGTTTACTATGTTATCATTGAGGGATGTAATACTATGGGCATTCTACATGTATTGGTATGTGGTTATATTAATTCTTTGAATGTACGTGTCAGGATTACAAGGAACTATACTCTAAGGAACGGTTGTGTCCAATCCCAAATTAATATAATTACATCATTCTAAATAAATATTATTACGTCATCCTAAAAAATATCAGTACTCGTAAGCGTATGTGGGATTGCATGAAATATATATAAAATCTAATACTACTAATCTAATTTTACTCTAATTTTGGGGAACCAGACTACAGACTTAAGGTATGTGTATAGGACCGTGTAGTGACTCCTTCTGGGTTAAGACCTACAAGTGTCTAACCTGACCCTGATATTTACCTTCTTACTCACTAGAGTGACACTGAGGATTACAGGTATTTATTGAGGAATTATGTTGTCTCACACATACTAGTTTTGCCTGCAGTCTTTGTCACTTTGTTTGTTATGCTTAGATTTTGAGGCAATTGGCCTCACACGTCGTGTTGCCTTCAGTCTGCTTGCGGTATCATTTCACACAAAGCTTGAGTGTTCACTTAACGGGTGCATATTAATGTCACATACATTTATTTATTTTGAGATACGGTCATATCATAATACGAATGGATGCATTTGGATCACTTCCTAAATTTAATATATAATCAAAACTCAGGTTGTAGTGTCATCTGAATGTATCCAATGGTGTAAAGTACCAAAGCATGTAACATGGAAACTGTCTAGCCACACCAGCTGTAGTATATGAGCAAGCATGTTTCCACCAACCACTGCACTTTATTAAACATAAGACCCAAAGAGCTGACTTGGATATGCGATGTATATTTTGAAATGTACAAATGTGTTGTATATGTGAGATGGGTCTTAAATGGTTTTTAAGCCCTGAGGAAGTCGTAGGGTGACACACCCATTGACAAAACACATATTGGCTGGCACATGCACATTAACCTGTTTAAAGAAAGAACTGGAGAGCATATGGATGACTGGAAGACTTATTTGTATCAATAGCTTTGCGAATGCTAAGAGACTCGTTTCTTTTATCTTGCGTCTATGTTAAGGGATACAGGGCTATCATCCCTTCTATTTTAAGCACTGCATTCAATGCCCAAATTCTTTAATATTTGTATACAGTACCCGAGCCCCAAACCCTTTATTCTTCCCCGAACTCCATAGCAACTTGTTTGCCTCTTGTCCTGCACATTTTGAAATGTATCTTTATGAGGGGTCTAGTGATGCTGACATTTTGGCTGCTTTTGGAACCATCTGTAGCAAAGTGAAGTCTGCATTAACTTTCAATAACTCACAATCGCCTCCCCTACATCCTAGATGGTTTGACAGTAGGTGCTCTCAGGCACATAGGTATCTAGAGAAGGCATCAATTTAATAACCTAGGAACAGAAATTGGGTCAGAACGTAAAGGCAGGTTTATCAAAGGGCATTAACTGACGGAAAGAGTTTTGAAACAAGAAACATTGGATCAACTCTTTTAGGCCTGCACACTTTCCCAGACTGTATCTTTCTGGGAAATCGTGAACCGCTCTTTATTTGCACACATCTGGCATGTTGTATGGTCTCACATCTCGAAAGACAACTGGGCTATAGATTTTGAATGGGTCTATAATTGTTGTTACACCCTTAACCCTATGCTGGGAACAGGCACTTTAAAGGGAGTCTTAATTTTTTTCTTCTGTTAAGAGAAAGTGTCTGAGGCCCTTGTCTGACTAGCACAGAATAAGGCACCTGGTCTGGACAGTGTGATGGCAAAAATGTAGCTGCTAGAAATCAATTTACGGGCTCCACTACTTACTCCGGTCCCTAATGTTGCCTCTGGAAAGGGTCTACCTACTTTCTGGTCACAATCCGTCATAGTGGCCATTATTTAAAAGAGGAGAAATGAATGGGGATCTGTGATGCTACAGACCTATTTCATTAATTGATTCAGCAGCCAAAGTAGTTGGTCAGTTGGTTTTGACTAGTATTTTGTCTTGGGCAGAAGACAACAAGATCATTTCTGACCTGTAATCTGGATTTAGGCCCAATCAAAGCACCCTGGAACAGTGTTTGAACCTGCATTTTATCATATGCAAATAGGTTGTTGCTAAGTGTTGGAATCTACATATGTCCTTCACAGACCTCACATCGGTATTTGATTGAGCTAACAGGGACAACCTTTGGACCCTGATTATATCAATCAGGGTGTTTGTAGATGTTGTTCTGCTATTTAAGAGACCTGCAAAAGGATGTCTTCAACTGTAAGACACAGCATGAATGGTCGATGCACTGAGAGTTTTGGGGTTGAAAGAGGGGTAAAACAGGGGTACATCCTCACTCTTTTTTGTTCACGTTATATATCAACCAGCTAGAATCGGCAAATGTAAGAAAAATAATTCAAAATGATTTTCCTTGTAATTTTTAAAATTAATTTAATGGTGCATCATATTTTGATAACTTTGGCAGAAGTTGACTTATAAAAATTTAGTTTTTGCTGCCACTAAGCTAGAACAGGATCAAACCAGTTCTGCTACACATCAAAACTCCAAAGGCCAATACACATTCCTTGCTATCAATCAATCAATCAATACATTTGTAAAGTGCACTACTTACCCGTGAGGGTCTCAAGGTGCTGGAGGGGGGGCACTGCTACTGCTCGAACAGCCAGGTCTTGAGGAGTCTCCAGATGGTCAGTAGGTTCTGGGTCTGACATAGGTGGATGGGGAGGGTGTTCCAGGTCTTGGCGGCTAGGTGGGAGAATGACCTGCCACAGGCGGTCGTTCTTCGGATGTGCGGGACAGTGGCGAGGGCGAGGTCAGCAGAGCGAAGCAGGTGGTTAGGGGTGTAGAAGGTGAGTCATTTGTTGAGGTATGCTGGTCCGGTGTTGTGGAGTGCCTTGTGGGCGTGGGTGAGGAGCTTGAAGGTGATCCTCTTGTTGATGGGGAGCCAGTGCAGGTCTCTCAGGTGATCTGTGACAAGGCGTGCCGAGGCGTTCTGTATGCGTTGGAGTAATTTCTGGAGTTTGGCCGTGGTTCCGGCATAGAGGGCGTTGCCATAGTCCAGTCTGCTGCTGGCGAGGGCCTGGGTGACCGTCTTTCTTGTTCCGGTCGGGATCCATCTGTAGATCTTGCGGAGCATGCAGAGGGTGTTGAAGCAGGAGGATGAAAACCGTTGACTTGCTGGGTCATTGATAGCGATCAGTCTAGGATGACTCCCAGGTGGCATGCGTGGTTGGTGGGTGTCGGTGCGGCTCCCAGCGTGGCCGGCAACCGGGAGTCATCCCAGGCGGAGGGAGTGGGGCCGAGGATGAGCACCTCCGTCTTGTCGAGTTCAGTTTCAGGAGGCTGTTCTTCATCCATTCGGCGACGGCCTTCATTCCTTTGTGGAGGTTGGTTTTGGCGGTGGTGGGGTCCTTGGTGATGTAGAAGATGAGCGGGGTGTTGTCGGCATATGAGATAATGTTGAGGTCGTGCAATTGGACAATGTTGGCTAGCGTGCCATGTAGATGTTGAAGAGTGTCGGGCTGAGGGATGATCCTTGGGGAACGCCACAGATGATCTTGGTGGCTTCCGAGCGGAAAGGGGGGAGGGAACACTCTGTGTTCTGCCGGTGGGGAAGGAGGTGATCCAGTCCAGGGCTTTGTTGCGGATCCCTGCGTTGTGGAGGCGTGTGCGTAGGGTGTGGTGGCAGACGGTGTTGAAGGCAGCTGACAGGTCCAGGAGGATGAAGGCCGTGGTTTTGCCGTTGTCTTGCAGTGTATTGACGTCATTGGTGGCGGTGATGAGAGCGGTGTCGGTGCTGTGGTTGCTACGGAATCCTGATTGGAACGGGTACAATGTGTTGTTCTCTTAGAGGAAGCATGTCATTTTCATGCTGACAATCTTCTCGATGACTTTCGCTGGGAACGGGAGCAGGGAGTTGGGACCGAAGTTCATGAGGTCCTTACAGTCTGCCTTGGGTTTCTTGAGTAGGGCGTTGATCTCAGGGTGCTTTAAGCTCCCCGGGAAGGTGGCAGTCTCGAAGGAGGTGTTGATGATCTTCCGGAGGTGGGGTGCAATGATGGGGCTTGCTTTGTTGAAGATGTGGTGTGGGCAGGGGTCGGACAGTGAGCCGGAGTGGATGGTGTCGTCGTCATTGACGTGGGTCCAGGAGAGCTTTGTTGCGGATCCCTGCGTTGTGGAGGCGTGTGCGTAGGGTGTGGTGGCAGACGGTGTTGAAGGCAGCTGACAGGTCCAGGAGGATGAAGGCCGTGGTTTTGCCGTTGTCTTGCAGTGTATTGACGTCATTGGTGGCGGTGATGAGAGCGGTGTCGGTGCTGTGGTTGCTACGGAATCCCGATTGGAACGGGTACAATGTGTTGTTCTCTTAGAGGAAGCGTGTCATTTTCATGCTGACAATCTTCTCGATGACTTTCGCTGGGAACGGGAGCAGGGAGTTGGGACCGAAGTTCATGAGGTCCTTACAGTCTGCCTTGGGTTTCTTGAGTAGGGCGTTGATCTCAGGGTGCTTTAAGCTCCCCGGGAAGGTGGCAGTCTCGAAGGAGGTGTTGATGATCTTCCGGAGGTGGGGTGCAATGATGGGGCTTGCTTTGTTGAAGATGTGGTGTGGGCAGGGGTCGGACAGTGAGCCGGAGTGGATGGTGTCGTCGTCATTGACGTGGGTCCAGGAGAGCAGGAGGTCGGTGTGGCTGGGGGGTGCTGAGCCTATGGTATTGGTGGCTGTCGGGGAGGTCTGTGATCTTGCGGTGGAAGAAGGTGGCTAGGGAGTTGAAGAGGTCTTGCGACGGCAGGATGTTGTTGGAGTTCATGCTGGGGTTGGAGAGTTCCTTCACGATGTTGAAGAGCTCTTTGCTGTTGTATGAGTTGTTGTCAATGTGTTCTTTGAAGGTGGTCCTTTTGGTAGTTCAGATGAGTTGGTGGTGCCTGTGGATAGCGTTCTTGTGGGCTGTGTTGTTGTCTGGTGTCTGTTTGTGGTGCCACTTCTTCTTGAGTTTTCAACAGGTCTGTTTGGATGCCTGGAGGTCGACAGTGAACCAAGTGGCTTTTCTGTCTATGTGTCTGTTTGAGGATTTCTTTATCGGGGCGAGCATGTTGGCGCAGTCGTCGATCCATTGCCTGAGGTTGCAGGCTGCCGTGTCGGTGTGTGCGGTGTCCATTGGTGGGTTTCGGGCGATGGTGGTGATCAGCAGGTCTTCAGTGACCTTGATCCAGCTGTTGTGGGGGGTCCGTTGTGGGTGGTGGTGTGTGGTGGGTTTCTCATAGGTGAAGTGGACACAGCGGTGGTCGGTCCAGCAGAGTTCAGTGGTGTGGCTGAAGGTGACGTTGTTGCTGGGGGAAAGGATGGGGTCAAGCGTGTGTCCTGTGGAGTGGGTGGGATCCTTGATGAGTTGTTTGAGTCCAAGGTTGTCAAGCAGGGTGGTGGAGTTGCTGTCGTTGACGTTTTAGAGGTGAAAGTTCAGGTCTCCAAGTAGTCCGTGGACATGAGGGCGTGCGTGCTGACGAGGTCGGCGATGGAGTCGCTGAACTGAGGCCAGAGTCCAGGGGGTCTGTAGATGAGGGTTCCTCTGAGGGTGGTGTTGAGGTCGATGTGGATCTGGAAGTGCAGGTGTTCGGCAGCGCTGAGGGTGTCATCGGTGCTTGTCGAGATTCTGAGGGTGTTCCTGTGGACAATGGCGATTCCTCCTCTTACTCCATTGGTGCAGTCCCTGAGAGTGATTTTGTAGCCATCCGGGATGGCGATGGCGATGTCGGGTGCCGAAGAGGGGTTCATCCAGGTCTTCGTCAGGAAGGCAACGTCTGGGGAGGATGAGTTGAGTAGGTCCCAGAGTTCGATGGCGTGCTTGCGTGCGGAGCGGGTGTTGAGAAGTATGCATCTGAGGTTTTTGCGTCCTGCCCCCGTGGGCCCGGCAGTGGCTTGGAGGCTGGTGAAGCTGCAGGTCTGGCAGGAGAAGGGTCCATGGGTGCGCTTTAGTGTGGCCTGGAAGCAGGTGGATGAACGGTCAGTGTTGAGTGCGTGGAGGAAGTTGGCGGCGTAGCGGCAGCGGGTGTCGTGGTGTTTGTGGGGGCCAGGGAGTTTGCTGCCGGGCACGGCCCAGGCGTGGACGGGCGCAGACAGGCTTGCCTTTGGTGCGCCTTTGGCGCGCCAGCAGCGCGGCCGCACATCGGCTGCCATAATAAGGGGAAGTGGAAGGGAGGAGCAGCTGGGAGGCGGGGAGTGTGAGCGGATGGGCGAGCAAGGGGGGGCAGAGCTGCAGGGGATGCAGCGGCAGGGAAGGGGAAGGAAGGCTGGAACGCAGGAAGAGGTTATGGCGTGAAAAACGGGCTGGACCACAATATAACAGAATAACATAATACAACCACAAAATATACAGTAGAGCACAAGAGACATAAAAAACAGTGGAGCAGAATACAACTGCGGGAATTACAGCAGGGTGAGAGTCATAATCAGACAAGTTAAAGTGAAAGCGGGCAGCGCGAGCAGGCAAATACCTACGAGTGCCTCGAACTTGCGGCAGCAGCGAGGTCAGAGGCACGGGCACAAGCAGGTGGAGCTGTGCAGTGTGGGGAGCGACCTGCCTGGGACAGGGTCAAGGGCCACTCTTTTCACCGCGCAGCAGCCGCCATAGCAAGGGGAGGTGGAAGGGAGGAGCATCTGGGAGGCGGGGAGCGTGAGCGAATGGGCCAGCGAGGGGGACGGGGCCACAGGGGACGCAGCAGCGGGGAAGGGGAAGGAAGGCTGGAATGCATGAAGGGGTTATGGAGCGAAAAATGGGCGGGACCACAATATAACAGAATAACAGAATACAACCACAAAATATACAATAGAGTACAAGAGACATAAAAAACAGTGGAGCAGAATACAACAGCGGGAATTACAGCAGGGTGACTGTCACAATCAGACAAGTGAAAGTGAACGCGGGCAGCGCGAGCAGGCAGATGCCTACGAGGACCTCGAACTTGCGGCAGCAGCGAGGTCGGGGGCACGGGCACAAGCAGGTGGAACTGTGCGGCTTGGGGAGCAACCTGCCTGGGACAGGGTCAAGGGTCGCTCAAGCTAGAGTTGTTGTCTCTGCCTAACAGAGGTCAATAGTGCAGCCTCTGAACCTAGGAAACCAGAATTGTTGTACACTTAGCAGGGGTTAGCCATCTGGGAGTGGTGCAGATGACCTGGCAGAACAAAGGACAGTCTTAACACTTCTTCTTTTGACTTGCTAATCCCAAATGAGGCAGACAGTATCTGCACCAAGCTATTCCCATGATTCTCGCTGACTAGTTATATCCCTAGCAGGAGAGAAAACTAATTGAGATTATGATAGAGGGAAATAGGGGTGGGGCCAGGGGCAATTCTAGAGCTCCTCCAGAGGGGAGAAGGGCTCAGTCATAATACATTTAGTCTTTCTAGGAAAGGGAAAAGGAAGTGTACCAAAAGGAAGTTGGTTTTGGGTGAATCAGTAGGCATGATTATGTAGCAAAATCTCTCCAATCACTAACAAATGCAACAATAATACTGGCATCTCGGCACTGCCTCGGAAGACGAAGGTGCTGCTGGAAGAAAGAAGACACCAGATTTTTGCTTGAAGCAGAGTAATCAAAGACTCCTGACTCCTTTCGACATAAAGGGACTGGAACTGCTCTCCAAGGGTCAAGTGGTTGGCCTTGTTTCTGTGATTAAGGGATATAAAAAAAATGAAGGATTCCTGAGGTGGGCCGTGATGGAGTCTTTCGGCTGGGTGGAGACTTGGTACTTGGGAACTTGACCTAAGGGACTAGGTGCTGGCTTGCTGACCAGAACAAACTTTCCTTGTATAAAAGTTGGATTAAATTAGTTCTACCTCTTCATAACGGGGCAAAGGTGCTGAAGCTTGCCTAAGGTAGTTGTATAAACGATGGTTAAGAAAACCACTGGCAGCTCAAAGCTTTTTGACACACTGAAAACAGTGGCAGCTGGTGGAATCTGAAAGTGGTGAGGCATAAGAGGAACAGATGAATCATAGTGCGAGCAAACCGAGTGAGCCTGATGTTTATGAGGGGTTCGCCCCCCATAGGAACTTTTTAAAAATGGGTGTATTTTGGTGCAACTTTCAGCACTATTTCTGTGACACAATGTTGTGTTAAGGTCTAAGCTGCCGATTTTGGAACTGGGGTACCAGGTTCAGTTCTTGGCTTTGGTTAAATATCCTGTGATTCTGGCAAGTCACTTAATCTCACTCCTATGTGCCTATACAAAATAAATGTAACCTTGTTTAATGTAGTTGGGGCTCATGTAAAGTGTTTCAATGCCTTTGGGTGGAGTTTGAGCTATAAAAAAACTGTACAAAGAGGTACGAAATAAAACCTTAACATATTGAAAGATCAATATATACCTATTTCGTGTTGGTTTTTACAAAGTGAAACCCAAAAATCTGGATAAATCACAGCTTCCCCACTTAAATTGTGTGATCTAAGGCAAATATTTTATTTCACCACAAACTCAGAATACCAGTTGAACAAAAACCTATTATGTATGATTGTCAGTGGGTCAAAAAACAGTTGACTACATTGTCATCCAGTTATTGGCCTCTCAGTGCAGCACATAGTGCAGATCACATTAGCAGGCAGAATTCTAAATTCTGCCTCACTCAGAAGCAAACAAGTCCCATGTTTCTGATCAAGCACATACTTCTGTGTCTAAAAAGTAAGTTGTCCAATTAAATTGGAAACTTGCTTTCTAGATATCAAACATATGTCTGTGCAGGATAACTTACATCTCAGAAAATATGTACTCTATGTCTAGAAACACAGAACGTATGCTTTGGTTAATTACTTTACTAAGCATTTTCGTCCAAGACGAATTTAGAATGATTATTCTGCAGATGCCTAAATTGCTCCAAACAAAAGACTGCTGTTTTTAACTGCAGATGCACTCTACCTCTAAGCTGTGCATCATGGTTCTGCACCCTGGGATAAATCTGGTTATACTCGGCAATTGCGTTTAGGTGCTGCAAACGTTTTGGATTGCTATGTTTTAAAAGTTATACCAAACTTTCCAAAAGGTGCACACGAAAAGTGCTTAGCAGACCCCATGGGTTTTTAGCAAAAAATGAATGCACACGTACATTTTGGGATATGTCTTCGCATGACACTTATGAGGATTATTTACTAGTAGGCCTGATCAGAAGTTAGTTACAATGCTGCTGCTGCTACTAGAGCAAAAGACAGAGAGAGCAAATAGTGGAAAAAGAAGAGGGCGAATGGACAAGGGCAGTGGGGTAATGGAAGGAAAAGGGAGAGAGTAAAGAGGGAAAGGAAGGGAAAGTGAACACGACTATAATCGAGACACAAGAAAGCCAACACTACTTACCCCTGTCAGTAGTCCTGTAGTGCGGTAATGTCACAGATGGAAGCACTGCATTCCAAACAGTCCATGTCGCTCTCTTTCCACGAGGCCAAGCCATCAGCTCCTGTAGTCCTCAGCACGTGACCCGGCCTCAAAGAGCCATGAGTTTAGTCTCATGACTCTGTGACGTCAGGCTCTCTTCCAAAGGCTGCAACCCATCCCATTTGCAACTCTTCACCCTGTGATGACTTGGAAAGGGAGGGATGGTGAGAGGCAGCTCTAAATAACTGACAAGCAGCCACAGGTGTACAGGGCTGCTACTGTAAAAGCCCGGGCTGCTTCAGAATGTGACGCTTATTGCGTTATTAGTGGGTGGTCCTAGAGGATCCCCAAGTAGTGCAGGACCGGGCGGGCAGCATGTCCACTGGTACACTGCTTATTGTTCACTGCTGCCAACTGAAACATGCGCTGTAGCGCATGTATGCAATTGAAAAAACTGCCTGACTGCCTGGCATTAACTTTAAAGAACGGACTGGTAAGACGGAGACCAGGCAACGCAGTGCCAGTAAATGCTTTTAAAATAATGCCAATAGGATGGTAATTGCTCTTTGCATTTACCATCCATGCTGCACATAATTAGGAGGGCGTAGCCCCTACCCCCACCCCCAGAAACTGCCACTGACTGAAAATGTTTTCAGTGGATTTCGCAATAAAGGAATCTGGCCTCATGGGGCTCTGACTAGCAAAATCTAGGATAACTTGTGACTTACAAAAAAGTTGCTTACCCCCCAAAAAAACATTTACTTGTCTTCAATAATGCTCTTATCTGGAGAATACTCTAGCTAATTGCATATTCCTCACTCTGTGAATACCTCCATGCATCAGACTAGATCCAGAGAGTTTTCTAAACAATTTCCTTGCACTTCAGTAGATGCGTTCATCATACAGCTCCCCAGTTGTAACGTCAGGCTGCTATATTGGCTCCACCTCCGTGTGCTGACATCGGTTTCTTTCTGATATCTATCGGCGTTATCAGACACGGAACCTTCAATAATGAAATTTTGCCTGTGTGCAGATCTCTAGATTGTAATATTATTAGTATGGACTAGATGAGTCATTACACAGATCGAGGCTGTGAGTGTGTTTATGATGAATCTCTGGTTAGATAGAGTAACCACTAGAAAGAGCATTACCCAAGGTAAGTAACTTGTTCTTCTGAAGGATACTTCTTACCACAGACACTTAACCTTGTGAATAGATGCCAAAGCAGTGCCATCCCAGGTGCTGGGTCTGTGGAGTAGCTCAGACCAGGAAATCCTGTAGGGCATAATGGTAAAAAATGTTCTTACTGCTGGACTTGCTTAGTCAGAAAGTAGTGCTTTGTGAACGTGTGAAAGGACACCCATGTAGCAGACTGGCAGATGTTTAAGACTGGCACACACCACACCAGTGAAGTGGCAGTAGCCTTTGCCCAGCTGAAATTAGCACATAGGCCTTCAAGAGGCTTTTACTTGGACAGTCCATAGCAGGTCAATCTATATGGAAGTTGTATTTCTTTTGCACCATTTTCCCCTATTTCACCCTAGAAAATCCTACAAATAGCTGATCATCGACTCAATGTTCTTTTGTGCCATCACTATTAAAGCTGAAGGCTCTCTTAGGGTCAAGACAATGAAGTCTTTCTTTCATTGGGTGAGGTGGGACAAAGAAAGCTGGCAAGATAATAGACTGCCATATGGGAAAATGTGTGACAACCTTTAAGAGAAATGTTGCTTTCTTCCTCTCTGTGAAGAAGATAGCATGTGGCTGTTGAACAGAAAGTGCTGTAAGAAACTTATTAAATGAGCTGACATGTTCGCTATGAAGAAAGTCATCTTCAGAATAAGCAGGCACAGAGAACAGCTGGGCATTGGTTCAAACGCGGGCACATAAGGAAAATGAGAACCAAAGAAAAGCCCACTGAGGCATCACAAATGGCGTTGGTGGGAACCTATGGGATACCCTTTATAAAAATGCATCACAACAGCTGATTTAAATAAAGATGGTTAATCAAGCAGACACATGAAGGCCGAATGGGCCAATAGATAACCCTTAACTGTTGTCACAGCAAGGTCTTGCAGTGCTAGCAAATGACAAACCAAAAGTGAGCTATCAACTGTCACTGCTCAATTTCCATTCTTGGAAGTGGAGGTTGTTCAGGCTTGGTTGCAGAACACTGCCCTGCTGTGGCAAACCGAGGCCCTCCAAATTAAAGGACATATGTTTGTGGCCAGACGTTCTGAGTACTACACTCTCCTTGCCACTAGGATGCCTTGGCCTGGTCTTTCCTGATATTTTTTAAAACTGTGGGGCAAGAAAGGTAGAAGTGGGAAGGCGTACAAAAGTCCTAGCTCAATCGTAGCAAAAGGTTACGATCGAGATCTGCCTTTGGAACTCCAAAATGAGAAGTTTTGACACTGCACATTATCTGTGATGGTTAAAAGATTGAGCCAGGGTTCGCCTCACTGCTGAAAGATATGCTGTACCACTTCTCAGCATAGCCACCGTTCATGATTGGCTACACAATGTACGCTGAGTTTGTCCACCCTGGCATTTAAAGAGCCTGCTGGATCTTCTATGATCAGGGAGATGGTCTGATGATTCAGACACTTCTAAAGGCATAAAGCCTAGCAGTAGTGTTGTCTATGAGAACCTTCAACCGTTCCCCCTTAATGGACAGGAGTAAAGCTTTCAGTGCCACATGCATCCCCCACTCCTACAACAAGATGATGTGGAGACAGGCTCCCGCTAAAGATTAGAGTCCTTTAATCTCCATATTTACCAGATGACTTCCCCAATCCAGCAACAACGCATCTGTTACAATCATCAGCTATGGGTGGGGTAGTCACAGTGGTCTGATACTGATACAATTGTGGTTTGACAGCTACCATCGTGGGTCTTTCCAGTCTACTTTAACACCAGGATGGGATTCAAAGGAGGAACGGGTGCTAAGCCCACTGAGACTCCAGATTGCATTCAGAGCTGGCATGTCCCACCTGTAGTGGTCCTCCAGCAGGGTACAGGAGGTCAAGAGGTGTTGGAACAACTCTCACTGGGACCCAGGTCAAGGATTGAAACATAGGGATCATAACCCAAATGTCCTGGGCTCATTGAGGCAGAGGAAAGACTTGGAAGAGTACCATATCTAGGATAGCTCCAATGAAGGGGAGCCCTTGTGCAAAGGTCAGGTGTGAGTTTGGCACGTTGATGGGAAGATCCACTGATGTCAACAGATTGGTTGTCATCTGGTGATGATTTATTACTGTTTGAGGTGAGCCTGCCTTTAGCAGCCAGTCAATGGGGTACCAGAAGACCGATATTCCTAACCTCTGAAGATGAGCAGCAGCCACATCCATCACTTTCATGAACACCTGAGGTGCACCGGTAAGGCCAAACAGGAGCACTGAAAGCTTAAAGTGTTTGTGGCCTACTTGAATCCACAAACAGTGCCTGTAGGACTGCAGGACAGTGATGTAGAAGTTCTCTAAATCAAACACCACTATCCAGTCTCCTGGATGTAGCGCAGACAAAAGTGGGCTAGGGGCCATTTTGAACTTGTGTTACCTAAGTAAGAAGTTCAGAGGGCAAGGTTCACAGATAGGGCAGAGACCTTCATCTTTTTATGACACCAAAAAGTAATGGGAATAGCATTGAACTTTCACTGGACACCCAGGAGACAGTTCATGCTAAGATGCATTCAGGTCCAACAGTGCTTTATTTGTGCTGGTGGTTGCCATTGGGGGCCACCAGTACTTATTTTTTCATATGAGATACTTACTGAATGCAAGAGAAGAAAAAACACACAGATCAGAAAGAAGGAGGAAGAGAAATAAGGCAAAACCATCACAAAGGAGAAAGCAGGAACCTGCAGAAGTGAGATAAAGGAGTAGGATATGTTCGGTATTGGATTAAAGCTGACTAGTCATGGCATTGGGCACAGCAATGTTTAATTGCACCAGCAGCTAGCTTCTGAGCAGCGCTTTGTTTGTAGGCACTCTATTTTTCACAATTAAACACCGACTTATATGCGCAACACATCTTAATAAAAATGTTAATGGTCATAAATTTCCTTCTCAGTTTGGCTATTTTGACTGGGTCTGCTGCCTTCAAAGGTTCTTCCGTGGGAGGCTCAGCAGTTCAGGGCACCCAATGGGTGTCAGGGGTTCTCCACTCTCAGTGTCTCAAAGTAATGAGGCATCCAGGACATCCACACTGCAGGTGTAATTTCTCTGTATCCTTTTAAGACCTTACTGCTTCATTTATTGCAGCACCTGCATCGATCCAGTACTCTAAAACTTCACCACCGTGTACATTTATCTTCAGTAGAGATATGGGACCCTAACTAGTTCCTCTCTCTGCCTCACTAATGCAGCTGAGTTCTCTATTTGTAAGAGAACATTTACTTCCATCACAATGAACATTAATTGAGCTGCAGTCATCTCATAAAAATGACCTTTTTTCCCATTGGTGGGCCCTTCGATATCATGAACTGAGGTACTGGGATACCTTTAATCCCTCCAAACATAATTAGGGTACATTCACCGCTGATAGTATAGTCCTATCTGCCACAGTCACCACTCTGCAAAGGAGATCCCTTGAAAACATTGGAAATTATTATGATCCTGACACCCCAATCAAAAGCCTATGCTTAAGCTGTAATTGATTATTGCAAGGTCATGCTTCACTGAGTAGGACAGGACACAGATGACCTACGACTCATTCCAGGTTAAAATTGAGATGGTCCCCAGGAGGTGCTTTAAGCAAGCACAACCATGGACTATTCACTTGGAAAGAAACCCTCCTTTCAGGGAACTCTAACAAGACCTCAGATACTGTCAACCACCTCCCTCCTGCTCCGACATCAAATGCCTTTAGATTACATCGGTAACAAACAATTCTAGCCAGGCTGACAATTGTACCTTTATATGACAATCACAGTGAACTATGAAGCTGAAACGGAGTCACATGAACTGCTCACGAGGTAATATCTGTCACCACATTAAGCAGTGGTGGGCACGGCACAGCTATGTCCTACACGAATATGACCTCATTGAGGTGCAACCTCTGGTTATATAGGTGCAAGAAACATGATAGAGTTTTCCTCGGTGTGACTGAAATACTCTAAAAAACACTTGGGAACCAAATCATGGAGAAACACAAAACGATAGAAGGAATTGAAGCCTTACGCGGTCATTGTAATTGTACTCGTTTTAACCAGTGACTGATTAATACCACTGCCTAGGGTCTTTGCAGCCAGGGTAAAAGGTTCCAAGCTACAGCTGATTATTTCCAACAGAGCTGTGGTCATATGTCCGAAAATCAAGCTCAAAGGGTCCCAATTTGCAGTGGGTGTAACATAGAGATCAGGTTCCATCGCAATATGATACGGTACAAAATTGTATCCAAAGTTTTAAAGTATATTAAACCATATAATGAGAAGGATCTCTGAGAGGAATATAACTGGTAAAGGTGAATGATTTCCATAGCTCTGAAAGTAGTTACATAGTAATATTGTTCCAGCCAATCAGAATGTTACTCTCACCACTTTTTTTCTGCCACTTTTTGCTCCTTTGCCTTTGGAGCAGTTGGCATTACTTGGTTGACAGCGAATTATCTCACAATAACGCCATCTAAAATGTTCATTACCAATACCTTAGTTTCCTATTATAATGTGTATAGATTCATTGGGGCATATTATCAAGGAAACGCGATAAATATCGCATTTCCCAATTTGCGCGATTTTGGCCAACGCCAGCTCTCGCTGGATTTAATCGCCGAGATATTGCGTCATTATCAACGCATATCTCCAAGGCGATTAAAAATCCGGAGACAGCGGCGAAATGCGGGTTTATCGCTGGGAATCCCGCGATAAACCTGCAGCGATGGGGGAATCCTTATTGATAGGGAGATGTGGACTTAGCCGGACAATCCACCTCCTATGATACAGATAAGCAAGTCAGCATTTTTGCAGACGTTAAGTACCGACGATAACCGCGGTTAGCGCAGCTTTTTTAACCGCTTTGCGGTTCTGGGGCTTCGTTGATAATAGAGCGAAGTTGTGTCTGCGAGTGTTTCCATGACGTGTTAGTCAGGAACGCCTGCTTTGCATGTAATTAGCGATATATATCGCTGACATGCAAAGTGGAAAAGAAACAACAGCTAACAATGGTAATCCTGCGTTAACGCCTGTTAGCGCAGTCTTGTTAATAGGGCGAAAAAAATATTGCCGCTTTTTGGCAAAAAGTGCTGCAAAAGTGGCAATATTGCCCTTGATAATATGCCCCATTGTGTCCTAAATAACTAATAGGAAGGTTTAGTAACTGTTCACTGCCGACATTTGAATTCGTGTTGCTTGTTGCAGGTTCAGAAAACGATAGGGCCTAAATGGGTATTTAAACCCTCGTGGATTGATACATTTAATTTAATTAAATGGGAATTCAAGTCACACCTGTTTATTACAATTCTGTAGAACTTCTCTAACAAGAGCTACTAAACAAATCATTTAATATTAAATGAAGGCAACATAACTCTTCTCTATATAATAGTAAGGAATTTTTGAGGCAAAGTAAGGATGGTTACTAAATAAAATAAGAAGAGGTTGAATGAGGTGTGAAGTGAACTAGTCTATCTTCTATTCATTTTCCCTTGTGCAAGGAATAGCTCGCGGTCTAGGTTATAGTTTCCATTCATAATCATGGGTCAGATTCTGTGCAAAGCCTTCACGTAAATTATATTTATTCTGAATACAAAGAAGGAAGAATTTTAATTGCATGCTCGACACCTAAGTGCTGCTTTTCAACTCCATTCCAAAGTTGTTACACATGATAAATGACAATTCACTGTTTATCCATTATAGCAAGCAGATGAACATAATTGACTTGACTTAACACTTATTCATGAGAGAGACAGAAAATATGTAAGACAAATGGAGCACTGCATCATGCAAATGTCCCAAAAACCCATTTATATATAATCTTTTTTTTCTTCAGATTGTTAAATTGCTGATTGGAGACAATCTGAACATGGATAAAAGGCAGTTAAATGTACTATTGGCGGTAACATTTTAATACCAGTGTGACGAGAGTGTCAGGTGGCCAATAACCTTGCAACACCTGACCTGTATTATTTGCAAAATGTAACCATAAGCTAGTACTACGCTACTGGTTTGATTACAATATGTACCCAAATTTGTAACCATTTTTATATTGCCCTTGCAAGATGCTTGTTGTGTTAAGTCTATAATATTGTGCAATTGTCTATTTCCTATCCAATATTCTCTCTCACCTCGTGATAAAACGGGTGACCATATTTCCATGCTTTTCGTCTTAAAAAGATCTCAAAATGACACGCTTTTCAGCTATAACAGGAGGACAGTAGCATCGTTTCCCTGGAAGCTGGGCTGCGAAGAATGTTTGGCCTGCAGTTATCATCAATCCATGGGCATGAATGAGCTGCTCCAAGAACAGATGTCTTCATCCCATCACAGGTGTGCAGCTCTGGTATCACGCTGCTACGGAGGGAGAGAATGTTAGGTAGACACCTTTAAGACATATACCTACTGGTATAATGTTTAGGACATTCATTGCTAATCGCTCTAGCCAATGTAACCATAAGCATTGGCAGTATTTTCTTATACCTGTTTTTTATTAGGTTAGTATATAATACATTTTTGGTAGAAAATTCATGACAAGACTGCCAGTCATGGCTAGTTTGAATAATACATGTTTTCAACTTAAATAGAACACTGATCTCTGAGGCCTGATTTGCAGAACTTCACCAGGGGTCAAAAGCCATATATTTTCCGAATGACTAAATAAGGGAAACGTGATGCAATATATTTATTCGCAGAAAGTGACCGTGAGCAGATTCAAGAATGATATTTTGGCCTATTCAGCCCCATAGATGTTTTTCTTTTGGATTACCTAGTTT
Organism: Triturus cristatus; assembly: GCF_964204655.1. Classification (NCBI taxonomy): domain Eukaryota; kingdom Metazoa; phylum Chordata; class Amphibia; order Caudata; family Salamandridae; genus Triturus; species Triturus cristatus. Next base: position 148,853,296 of record NC_140582.1, on the reverse strand, counting down.
TCCGTTTCCCTTTAAATGAGTTTCCCACACTGAAACCTATGATAAAATTGTTTTGAGTGTTAACCATCAGGGCCCACCTTTTAAAGTAAGGTCCACTACTTTACTGCTGGCGTAGAGACCTGTTGGCTAATGGCACATGTGCACGTGTGCTGGTTAAATTAGTGGGAGTGTTGTTTAAGTCAGTCTAGTATCTGCCCACAAGGACCCTGTTGCAGAGAAATGATTTAATAAACTGTATATGACCTGCACAGGACTTATAATTTAAATGTTCCCATTTTCTTTTGACTGTGACTTAAACTTGAGTATATTTAAGGCTTTACTGTTAGTCTGTAATGATGTATTCTACTCACATCGTAGGTGAAATCGCCACCAAATTAATAGCTTTGCATTGGCTGGACCTAGAGAGAAGTTTAACATGTGTTTCCCTAGGGAAGCAAAGCTCCTGATGACCAATATAATATTCATTGGCCAAATGTGTATTTTGAGTTTGGTCATATTTCTCTGAGCCAGCTCCTAATTAGTTATAAGCTCCGATCTACCCTGCTAGGCCAAGATAATCACTCTGTTAGCCAGCAGGTAGTTTAAAGACTTTCCCACATAATAGGCTCATTGAGAGGGGATTAAGCCTGTTTCTGGGTGAGAAAGAGATTGTTAGCAGAATCTGTACACATTAATTGCTTTCAAATCGACTGATAAGCCTGGGGAAGCCCTTCTCATAGAACAATAGGGGAGTTGTCAAACCACTATCTTCATTCTCTCCAGGTGGCCCCTTTATTGTTTTGGTGAGAAGAAACCAGTTTGTAGTGGCAGTTAGAATGGATCCGAAAGCTCTCAGAGAGCAGTGAACGTTGGGCCCTTGAAGTCACGATTTTAAAAAGTCAAAAAATACTGCTGTGCAGGTGGACTGGCACTGAGGTGAAGTGATGAGCGATTCTTAGTGGGTCACAAATTGACTTACCTCATGATTATTAATGAAATAGGTCGCTGTTCGCGACCCATTAGAAATTGCAGCCATCACAGTGATGGTAACCTGTTGAGGTCAGCAGACAACCATGCCTGTAATTGCTTTTTAAAATAGCAATCTTTTTTTTTTTTTAAATGCAGCACATTTTCCTTAAATGCTCTTTAAAAAATATTTGTTTCTACATTCACAAAGGGCAAAGCGTCTCTTGGAGACTCCTTCCCATTTGCAAGTGGTTCCCACCTCTTCTGAGGTGCCTGTAAAATTATCAATGTTTTGCAACTGTAATTTGGTTGCAAAACAATCATACATACTACTGTCATTCTATATATTAAAGTGACGCCCTAAACACTTTTTTTCTAAATACTGAAGTGATAAACCAAATTGTGATTCAGTAACAAGTTACCTAAGCCAATTTGTTATATGTACATTAGAAATGTTTTTTTTGTGGTCGCAAATGGTTTGATTCTGAGAATCGGTCTATTTGTCACCACAAAAAAGTTTCATATATATGCCTCTTAGGGTGCAGAAACTTTGAATATGTAGACATTTTTTGGTGGCTTTAGTACTATTTTTTACTATTATGAACTTGTATTTTTACTGGTGTTTCTGCGGGTATTGGGCCAGAATGTGTAATTTTTCCCCTGCCTGAACTTAACACCAGCAGCAGATATTTTAGTCCACACACTAGTTGTTCAAGGAACTGCACGCTGAATTTAATGAGTCTCTCGCTGGTCTGCGCAATGGGTGCACAGGATCTGCACCGAAGGGCGTCAACGGCACACCTGTAAAACCTGTCTGCGCCTGTCTCGACCTACCCAGCGCCTAGTGCGAAACCATGTGGACAATTTTAGGAGTTATCTGATAACTTATCTAAATCTTCTCATTAGTCTTCCTCCCAGTGCCGTAGCCTGTTACTCGCTTTCATGCACTCTATATGGAAACAGAACGCTCATTAAAGCACTTTATAGTGTTGAGGGTGACAAGCTCATCCTCCCCTCCTCAGGGGCTCACGTTGGCGCTCTCAGGCATGAATATTTCTGGGGCCTGGAGACCCACAGCACAGCAGTGGTGTTACACACAGAGGAGGATGTGAAAACACTCTACAGAACTGAATGTGACAAGCTGCTCCTCAGGGACTCGTGTTGTCGCTTTCATAGACAATGATTTCTAGGAGCTGGAGTCCTCCCAGCACAGCAGCAGCTAATACTAATTACACTAGTGATGTGTCTGATGACATTGCACCACCTGAATATAAATTGATTGAATATTGGCTGTTTGACATTCACTATTAAAGAAAGATGATCTTCCCACGCATTCCATTGCTGGAGCTTTGGAGACTATAGACATTTCCACACTGGCCTGTGAGTACCCATGTGTTTAGATCAAACTGCTAGAACATTTTGAATTACTGGGAAGATGACCTCAAATGTGTAGTGTCCATACACAAGGTAAAATTAAGACGACACTGTCCTGAGGTGACCTATTGATTTAGTCTGGGTCGAAACATCTGTCAGACACTACATTGTTGTCTTCTACAGAAATCTTAAGAATCCCAGTGGCGATCCTGGGGAAAAAGAGTAGAAAGAGGCTAAATAAACACTAGAAACGAGCAGAATGAGGCAGAATAAAAGTCAGAAATGAGCAGAAAGAGGCAGAATAAAGGCCAGCTAAAAGCAGAAAGAGGCACGGTAAAGGTGAGAAATCAGCAGAAAGATGCAAAATAAAGGTTAGAAACTAACAGAAAGAGGCAGAATAAAAGTCAGCAATGAGCAGAAAGAGGCAAAATAAAGGTCAGCAAAGAGCAGAAAGAGCCAAAGAAAGGTCAGAAACTAAAGAAGCTGAATAAAGATCAGCAACAAGCAGAAAGAGGAAATATAAAGGTGTGAAATGTGCAGAAATAGACACAATAAAGGTGTGAAATGAGCAGAAAGAGGCAAAATAGAGGTCAGATATCAACATCAAGAGGCAAAATACAGGTGATAAGCGACCAGAAAGAGGCAAAATAAAGGTGTGAAACTAGCAGAAAGAGGTAATATAAAGGTCAGAAATCAGTAGGAAGAGGCAAAATACAGGTGAGAAACAAGCAGAAAGATGAAAAATAAAGGTCAGCAATGAGCAGAAAGAGGGAAAAAGATCAGCAATGAGCAGAAAGAGGCAAAATGAAGGGCAGAAGGAAGCAGAAAGAGGTTGATGAAAGGTAATAAACGAGCAGCAAGAGGCAAAATAATAGTCAGAAATTAGCAGAAAGAGGCACAATCAAGGTGAGAATGAAGCAGGGAGGCAAAAGAGAGATCAGAAGCCAGCAGCAAGAGGCAAAACAAAATTGAGAAACAAGCAGAAAGAGGCAAACTAAATTTCAGCAACAAGCAGAACGAGGTAAAATAAAGGTCAGTAATGAGCAGAAAGAGGCAGAATAAAGGTCAGAAGGGAGCAGAGAGAGGTAGAATAAAAGTCAGAAACAGACAGAAAGAGGCAAAATAGAGGTCAGAAACCAGAAACAAGAGGCGCAAAATAAAGGTGAGATATGAACAGAAAGAGGCAAAATAAAGATCAGCAACAAGCAGACAGAGGCAAAAAAGTGGGCAGAAAAACTAGCAGGCATGGTAAAACAGAGGGCGGAAAAACAAGTAGGAACGGCAAAACAGAGCAGACGAGGGAAAACCAGAAAGCACTCAGATATGCACCCACTCACAGACCCACTCAGACACTCTCACACCAACTCACAGACCCACTCAGAGACTCACACACCCACTCACAGATTTAATACAACACTCATGCACATGCTCACTCACTGTCAAAGGTTAGTGGTGACATTTGGGAAACAAACTTTAAAAAAAACTTAGAAATTGATTGAAAAAATAAAGGTCTAAGAGACGTTATAGTTAGGAAATAGATTTTTTTTTAAACTTAGAAATTCACTGAAAAAAACAAAGGTTATAGGGACATTATTGTTGGCGGTGTACAAGAATGGCCCCGTGGTAGCAGCTAAGTTTCAGGAGGGCTTACTGGATGTACAATCATGGATGCACAGTAACTGCCTGAAACTTAATGCGGAGAAGACTGAGGTTATGACCTTTGGCACAATCTCTCCAGAATGGTCTCACACATGGTGGCCTAGTCAGATGGGCCCGCCTCCGGTGCCAGCCACCAAGGTCAGGAATCTGGGAGTGATTTTTGATAATAAGTTAACTTTTGGATGCCACGTTAACAAGGTGGTTTCGGCTACTTTCTTTGTACTGAAGAAAATAAAAAAACTCTTGCCGTATTTACCAGTATCTGCAGGAAAAACGCTAGTTACCACACTAGTATTTTCAAAATTAGATTATGGAAATGCTCTCTTTCTTGGTACACACAAACACATCTTAAACAAGCTTCAGTCCGTCCAAAACATGGCAGCACGGATCCTGCTTACCATCCCTAGGCGACATTCCACTTCTGCAGCCATACGCCATCTTCATTGGTTAAGGGTTGAGAGCAGGATCAAATTTAAGGCTCTTTGTATAGCCTATAAGGCCATCCACCAGACAGGACCAAAGTTTCTAAAAGAGGCTTTTCAGGTGTACATCCCCAAAAAGAATCTAAGATCAGCAGCTAGCTATCTTTTGACTGTCCCCCGCACAAGAACGGCCACCTGGGGTGACAGGCGATTCTTGGTAACAACGCCTGTGCTCTGGAATTTACTTCCTTTGCACATTAAAACCGCTCCCACCCTTATTAACTTCCGCAAATTACTGAAGACTTGGCTTTTTAATCAATGAGAATGCGCTCTGATCTGTGCTGTAATCTAGAGTATCTCGCTGCGCCTAGACACCTTAGGGTATTAGCTGCGCACAAAAATCCCATAAATAAATAAATAAATAAATAAATAAATTATAGGTAGGCTCAGATTTTACACGTACTAAACCAAGGAAATTCATCAGTTATAGTTAGCTGAGCTAACTATAACTTACGCCCCTGCAATTCACTGCTTATGAACTCATATGTTACATCATTCATGACATGGTCAGTGACATCACTGATGACATCACTGATGACATCACCCTCATAAGCACTCAAACACCCACTCACACCCCTGCAAACTTCTTATATACCTACTCACCATAAACCCACACAACCACTCACACAACCATTCACAGACCTAAACAAGTATTCATCTCACCACTCACTTATCCATAGAACTATTAATACAAGTCACTTATCCATAAAGCCACTCACACAGCCACACCCTCACCCATACAGATACTCACACACCCACTTATTCACCTATACAGCCACTCACTCCCTCACTCCTCACTCACTCACTCACTCACTCACTCACTCACTCACTCACTCACTCACTCACTCACTCACTCACTCACTCACTCACTCACACATACAGACTCTTAACACAGCCACTCACTCATCCATACAAGCACTCACACACTCAAACATCCACACAACCATTTGTGTACCCATTCACACATCAATTCAAGCACTTACCCATCTGCTCACTCACTCATACATCCATTCACGCAGACACCTACTCTACAGTACAGGCATTTTCACACAAACTCACTTAATCAAACAGTCATTAAAACAGCCACACATTCACCCATACTATCATTTAAACAGCCAACCACTCTCTCAAACAGCCATTCAGACACCCACTCACTCACCCATACAGTCACATACACACCCACTCACCCACCCATACAGTGACTCACACATCTACTCACACACCCATACAATCACTGACACACCCACTCACTCACCAATACAGTCACTCACACAGCCATTCACTCACCCACATAGCTACTCACACACTTTTATACACCTACACAGCCAATCACACACCCACTCACACAGCCAAACAGGCACTCAGACACTCATTCACACACAGATACACACAGTCACACAGCCACTCACATATTATATGTTAGAAATAGTATCACTCATTAGTAGTACAGAAAGCATACTATTTTAACTTTTGCAGTACCTTGCTATATATATGTTTAACACACAAAATCTTTTAGAAAACACTCACACTAATTGAATGTTTTCAGTGATGTCATCTCTGATGTCTGAATTTCTAATTTTTTTAAAATTCTATTTCCTAACTACAAGTTTGAATAACCTTTGGTTTTTACAGTGAATAAAAAAAAAACTACTGGCGGTTGCCAGTAGGTAGTTATAGTTAGGACCTTGTATCCATGGAAATTGGAATTTTGTTTGCTTTGATTAATTTGCTAATAATTTTGGCACCATTTGGAAAAATTTCAAAACTTGTTTGCCACTCACTTCAGCGGCTGTCTGAACAGTGTCTGGGTGATTCATCGAGCAGGTGCCAAAATGCTGTTTTCCATGCAATTTTGCATTGAGATTTTTGACTTGACTATAGCCCGAACTGCTACATGGAATTACATGAACTTTGTCAGAAATCTAGATCTTGGTCCAGAAAGGTTGATTTTTGTAATTTTCTGTAAATTTGTTCATTAGTTTTGTACTTAATAAAGAAAAATGATTTATGTATATCTATAGGCATGGATTTACGGCTTCACCAGCAACGCCATGATTGGCTGAATGCAAGAAATCTGAGAGTAAAATTGCAGCTGCTTTTTTCTCTATTGGCAAAATAACTAGAACCTATGTTCTAGACACAGTATGCACTACTATGTCTTAAGGGGGTGGTTATAAACTTTACATGAATATGCTCAATTGAAATGAACAAACAATGTACTCAATTGAAATAAACAAACAATATAGCATTAATCGATTTTGTTTTTTTACATAAATCTTCCATGAAAAATAATCACAATGTTCTCTTTTAGCTGGCAACCCAATCCAACCCAATGCATTTTGGGTAAAAAAAGATACCCCTCATCAGCGGTATCTCTGAAATAACAAATCCGAGCCATTTTGACAAAATTAGGTATATAGCATGGTGTCCATCTTTGCCAAGAGACAAGTGTTTGCTAAGAAGTCACCTTCATAGCGGAGCTCGAATTTGGACATTATATATACACAGGGCTAGGGTGGAACTCCCTCACAGGGTGCACACAAAGATATTAAAACTTCAGATTTTTTTTTTAATTTGAATTGAGATTTGAGTGCAACACAATATTTTCAGCCTCTGTTTTCTGTATTGGGACACGGTTCACAGGAGGTTCTGTGAGGAAACCCTCATAAGCAAGAAATTGTCCAGAAATAATTTTGTTTTTACGCGACTATTCGTGGCTCTACCTTGGTACTTAGCACTGCCCCCATGTGAATCCACAATGGAGCCAATGATCCAGACCTCAAATAAAACACTCACACACATCTTCTCATATACTCTCTTACACACCCACACAACCACTTTCACACACTCACACATACATATGCTTACTTACGTGCCCACTCACATACCCATACAGTCACTTTACACACCCTCTCACACACCCATATAGTCACTAATACATCCACTCACAGACCCAGAGAACTACTCACACACCCACTCACAGACCCATACATGCATTTACACACCCACTCACACAGCCACATACACACCCATATAGCCAGTAACACACCCTCTCACAGTCCCATACAGCCACTTACACAGCCATTAAAACACCCAGCTATCAAATACTCAGATGCCCCCTTACACACCCACACAACCACTCACACACCCACTCACACATCCATACAGCCACTCACACACCCACTCAGAGACCCAGAAAACCACTCACACACCTACTACAGACCCACACAGGCACTCCTACACCCACTCACAAACACACTTACACACCCGCACAACTATCCACACAGCCACCCACACACCCATACAGCCACTCACAACCCCACTGTATAAATTTGCTGTTGTTTTTTAATAAATGTTTGCTTTTGGTTGGGAACGGATCCACGGATCCATTGCAGATCTGCCCGCAACATAGAAAGCAGACCTCCTAAGATTTCCAGTCATATCCTAGTAATTGTGTCTAAATCATTGCCACCACAGTGCAAAATCATGAGATCTGGATTTTGGCAATCTACAATGCTTTCAACCAAAGGCAGCAATTGATGCCACTTTAACCCTATCTGGCCCACCCAAGTAAAGTCTACATTAGATAAACCTAGGTCTGCTCATTCTAGCACTCTATGACCCAGAATACAAAACTATAGCCACATCCAGATTCTGACCATTTTGGAGACAAGTAGGAGTAGCACGCAGGAAAAGGCTGTCGCAGAATTAAGCAGTTTTGAAGATGGCAGCTGAAATGGACGACAGCAAGTAAAATATAAAATAACATATTTGATTGCATGGTGGAGATGGGCTGGGAACTTAAATTAGGTAGTGACTTTACAAGATATTTAGCTACCTCTGTGATTGGCTTTGGAAAAATAAAATATTTTTTTATTTTGTTTGGGATAGTATTTATTTATTTATTTAGTGTTTTATAGAGCGCGAACCAGACCCATGAGGGTATCAGAGCGCTTTACAGTAGTAACAGGTGGGATACAAGGACAAAAGGGGGAAGAGAGCCAAAAGATTAGGGAACAGATAAATACAGCATATGGTAAAACAAACAATCGTAATATCTGGTTGCATTTTGGGGTAGGAACAAATTGATACATTAAGCTAGAGAAGCAGTCTCAACACCCGGGAAGATTGTTCGGAAGTGCCGGGTGGGTAACATAAGGAGAGAGGGCCAAGGGATAATGCCGTAATGATAAATGAAGTCAGGTTATGGAGGTGATTGTAACGTGAGCGTTACAAGAGGAATTTGCCCATTAGGAAGGTTTTGGCCTCCTTTTTGAAGTAAGCTAGAGACGGTATTCTTCTGATGGCGGGTGGGAGTGAGTTTCATATTCTTGGGGCAGCCCCAGAGAAGGCCCGATTGTACGTTCTTTTTTTCTTGAAGCGCGCTGGTTGGAGCACAAGGACTCTGGCGGACCGGGAGTTTCTGGCTCCTCCGGATATCACGAGTTTCTGGGCAAGAAAAGCAGGGGACTTGGAATATAGAGCCTTGTGGGTGACACTTTAAGGTGGGGCGAGATATGGTCGAACTTCTTGGAGCCAGTTAGAAGTCTGGTGGCGGCATTGAGGCAGACTTTCAAGGGTGCCAGAGAGATCTTGGGTAGGCCTGCGAGGGTGGAGCAACCATATTCTAGCCTAGAGATGACTAGAGCCTGAATTGCCGATTTTAGATCTGGGGTGTCGAGGAAAGGTTTCAGGTTTCTTAGGTAGTTCAAATGAAATCTGGCAGTTTTGGCCATCGCGTTGATATGGCCACGCATGTTCAGGTTGCCGTCTAAGGGATTTAGCGGAGTCCACAATGGTAGGAGAGCAGCTTAGCACTGTGATAGCCTTGATCTAATCTTGAATGTCCGTGTTGGTGTTAGGTGGTGAAATTAAGAGGAACTCCGTTTTATTAGCGTTGAGTTTAAGCTGGTTGGATGTGAGCCAGTGAACAGTCAACTTCAGGGCTTCATTCAGGGAGAGAATGTCCTCTGGAGAAGAGATTTTGATGTAGAGCTGTGTGTCGTCGGCATACATGTGGTAGGAAATATTGGCGGTGCTCAGCACCTCTGCGAGCGGTTCAAGGTAAAGATTGAAGAAGGTAGGGGACAAGGTTGATCCTTGAGGGACTCCAACTGTGATGGGAGAGGAAGCGGATAGGTTGCCGTTGATCAGGACTCTCGGTGAGCAGTTCTGGAGGAAGGACCTAAACCAAACAAGAACAGTGCCATCTAAGCCCATCCTAAGTTTGAGGCGATTAAGGAGAATTTCGTGGTTAACCGCGTCAAAGGCCATTATAGGTCCAGGAGGATCAGCAGACAGGTTTTGCCTTGGTCAAGGGCTTGGAGGGCATCATCCACGATGTGGAGGAGTGTGGTTTCCGTGCTGTGCCCAGGTCTGAATCCGGATTGCAAGTCGTCTAGTAGGTGGAAGTTGGTGATGTGATGGCTCAGCTGCTGTTGTACACATTTCTCTAGCACTTTAGCTAGGAGTGGGATGTTTGAGATAGGTCTGTAGTTGTCAGGAGAAGCAGGATCTAGCGTAGGTTTCTTTAAAATGGGGACAACCTGGCCAGCTTTGAGAGAGTCAGATACAGATCCCTGTAAGAGGGAGGCAGTGATTATTGCAGTCCAAGAAGGGATGAAAGCCTGAGAGGAAGCGACAAGGCAGTTTGACGGGAGAGGGTCATTGAAGTGATTGTTGGGGGCTTAAAGAGGATAGCATTTTTGAGACAGATTGCTCATCATAGACTTTAAAGTTGGACCAGAACGCTTGGTTTTTGAGGGAGGTCTGGAAGGGCATCGCGGAGTAAGAAGGTAGAGCCAGCGGGGTTTGGGAATAGGTAGCAGACATGAGTTCCTTTCATAGGGCAGAGATTTTATCACAGAAGAAGGAGGAGAATTGCTCTTATAGGATTGGAGATACAGGGGTTTCTTTGGACGATTTTGCTAGCTTGTTGGATTGGAGTTTTACCAACTTGAATAATTTGCAAGATCTATTCTTAGCGTTATCCAGTTCTGTTCTGAAGAATTCTTTTTTAGAGTTGAGGATTTTTTTGTTCTAGGCGTTTCTGGCCTGGCGGAGAACTTTAAGATGGGCTGCTTTTTCCAGTTCCGTTCTGTTTGCCGGAGGGACCTCCTCTCATTGTTGAGGGATCCGTTGAACCAGGGGTTCCTGCTTTTGATCTGGGTTCTTTTAGTTTTAGCGGGCAAAGTCATCGATAATGCTGGATATAGTTGTGGAATAATGATCAGTGAGGTTGTCAACCGTGGTGAGATGGGGGGAAGGTGGAGGTCAATTTCACAGCGGGCAGCCAATTTCTCATGGTCAAGGTTCTTGGTGTCTCTGGTCCATCTTTTGGGGATCACCGGTTGCGGTGTCCATGTCTTGTGAGTGCCAGGCATAAGGAAGGTGATAGCGTGGTGGTCAGACCAGTCGCAAGGATCTATGGAGATGAGTTTGGCCGCAGATTCCTTAGAGATGATCCAGTCTAGAATGGTGCCTTTTGAGTGAGTAGGGAGGGAGCAGGCTTGGGTAAGGGCTTGGTCAGCCAAGAAGTCTCTGACGGCCCTGACCTGCGGGTCTTTGGGGTCGTCCCAGTGCAAGTTAAAGTCTCCAAGGAAAATGTCATTGGAGTTATGGGAGGTCTTGGCTGTGATGATATCCATAAGGTAGTCTGTGAAAGTGTCATTCCTGCCTGGGGGTGGTAGAAGATGTGCAGTCTGCACTGTAGGGTGGTGTTGTTGTGGACGGAGAGAGCAAGATATTCGCAGGAATCTGTAGGTTTGGCCAGTTAAGTGATAAGGAGGTTGGAGCGGTAGATGCAGGCTATGCCTCCGCCTTTTTTTTTTATTGCCTGTCCAGCCTTACGATGTGATAGTTGGGCGGGACTAGAAGGTCTAGGCAGGGTGATGAAGATTAATTTAGCCAGGATTCAGTCAAGATCGCTAAGTCCGGGTTTAGGTGCAGGATGAGATTGGCGACATCGGAGGCATGCTTTACCGCAGAACGGCAGTTGATAAGGAGACCGGATAAACGGGGGACGGGATGCGTGTTGTGACTAGGGGCAGAGGTTGGGACTAGCGCTAGGTTACTGTTGACTATCCCTCTGTTGCGGAGAGTGGCTGATCTAGTGGGGTTGATTGCAACAGTGCATATAAGCTGTTCTTTCCTCGGGTCAGAGGGGCATGAGGTTTCATAGCTAACGAGGAGGTCCACAATTTCTTTCTCCGAGAGTTCCAGAGGGCTAGTCGTTGCAGGGGAAGGTTTGTAGGTTAAGAGGAGGGCCAGTACTTCTTCCTCTGCGAGGTGGCAGGGCTGCCTGCGAGGGCGCAAGTGGCTCAGGGATAGCAGAAAAGGGTGGAGAAGGGGCTCGGAGGAGGAAGGGGGGTAGAGTTCTGTGAGAGCCTGATATTCAAGAGAGTGAGCTCGATGAGGTGCAGGAGGTTCTTTTGGTCCATGATGGACTTGTGGATGCTCAAGGGTAATTTGGTGGCTTTGCGGTGGAGAGTGTCCAAATCCCTAAAAGAGGGGTGCTCTTGCGGGCAGCGGGGCCTATGGTATGGGGACGGAACTGGTGGAGTGTGCAGCAGTTCTAGTAGTGAGGCTAGTTTGGCCAGAGTCATGAGTTTCAGTATCCCCGCAATAGGGAGGATTTGAGGTTGAAGGTTTAGGGAGGCTTCTGATGGCTTGTGCTGGTGGCCTGGTAGACAGGCTAGGATGTCTAGGGGGTTGGGCCATGGGGGGGTGTCAGTAACCATAGGAGAGGGATGGGAATGTAGGTTGGAGGTCAGGGGTAAGGGCAAGTCGCAGTTGGTAGGTGCTGGATGCATCGTAGAGGGGCTCTGTCGACCTGTGTTGGGAGCCCTGTCATGGGTGGGTGGTGAGAGGCCATGTTCCCTTGGTAGGTTAGTTGGGGGAAGGTGCATGGGGAGCGAGGATGAAGGGGGGTCATGTAGGGGGAGCGAGGATGAAGGGGGGTCGTGCACATATTTTTTAAGGAGAGGGAAGAGGTCAGCGAATTTGTTGAGGTCTTTTGGTGGAGCTTGGATCAGGATGATGGTGTCGTTTTTGTATAAGGTGATGGTGAGGTCAGCACGAAGGTTTGCGGATGGTGCGATCGTGAGTTTGCTGCCATGTGGAATGTTCCTAGTATTATGTACGCGGAGGAGGTTCGAGAATGTATTGCGCCAGAGAGACGTTCTCCTGGAGTAGAAGATAAGGTTATTAATGATTGAGCCCTTTTCCGCGCTGGATCGGAGATCGGAGACTAGGGTCTCAGGGTGCCTTTTCAGGATGGAGTGTTTGAAGGATTTAGCGGCGGTTTTGGAGAGGTTGGGACGATAGATAACGGTGTAGGAGTTGTCGCCCATGGGGATCAGACCAGGCTCAGCCATGTTGGGGAGAGTGTGGATACTCTCGTCCAGAAGGTCTGTTGGGAGTAGTAAAGAATGTGGTAGGTCGAAGTCCCCAAAAAGGTCTGTTCTATGCACAAGGCTTATCTAAAGAGTGCACAATAATGCCCAAATGAGTTGCCCCCTCTAAAGGGTAGACAATGTAGTAACGGTCCAGAAAGGCAGGTCAATAAGATTAGGTTATTCAATGATCGGTGGGAATATTAGAACTGATTTAAAACAATTCCAAGATGGCAGCTACATAAGTTTTTTCTTAGACCGAGATACACTTTGAGCAGTCCTCTTTCGCTTTCCCTGAGGGGGGCTATGATAGGACAGAGAGATTGAACAGTCCTCTTTCTATTCCTATGAGTGGAGATAGAACAGTCCTCTTTCTATTCCTAAGAGTGGAGAATCGGTTTCACAACACAGTAGCCCTGTTTTTTAATATGGCTGAGCCGGACTGGCTCAGAGGATACCATGTTAGGGCCAGGCAGCACGCTGCTAGTAGTTAGAAGGAACTATGTTGGTAATCTGCCCTAAACCGAAAAGACAAAGGAGAGAGAACTGCTGCCATCGACCGGATCCAGACAGGGAGATTAACAATGGTCGGGGCGCCAATGGGTGCCGCAACGTGCTGGTGCAGCCACAGAGCAGCGTGCATTGAGGGGCAGCACAGACCTCGGGTCTGGCTCAAAGTGCCAAGGTGTGCGTGATACAGAGTCCGGGCCGCCGAGGGCAGTGCGGTCTCCTTGCCGGGCTCGGGCACTCGTGATGGGGCGAAGATATCCCTTGCAATTGCGGGCTCGTCCAGGTCAAGGGAGCGCCCTCTTGATTTTTTTTTGTCTTGGCATTGCCAACAGTTAACCACATCTGCTACAATTAATGTCAAGCTAGTATGCTGTTTAGAGAAAGTCTTGTGAACATTTCACCTACTGATTGGCAAAGACTACTGGAAACATGGTTACTATGGACACCGAAGTAAAACAGTGTGGGGGAAGGGAACAAAAGAGATTGCAGTGTGAAAATGAAAAGGAGACTGGTGTGCATAAATTGCTCAGTTGGACGTTTTATGTTTAGTAAATGACAATATTTTACAAAATGAAACATAAATGAAAAGCATTAACAGCAGATTGTTGAATGCTTTAAAGGGTTTCTATGAATATCTGAAGATACACTGCAGATTTACATTGGGGGCCAAGCTGAATGCTGTGCTGGATCTGCAGATCCGCAAAAAAAATACCAAACTGGGCCTCTTTACAAGAAACATGGGAAGAGTTAAAAATAGTGATCATTTAGTAGTATAACAAAAAAAAGAAAGATGAAATGAAGTATAGGAATATGAGTCAGAGCATATATGGAAGGGTATTCATTTTAGGTAATTTTCTAATGAGAGTGGAAGAGGATTGCCATAATTCTTACTTGAGATTTTCAGAGAAAAAAAGATGTTAAGAGACATTACAATAACAGTTGGACAACAGCAAACAGATTTTACAACCATGTTAATCCCCAAAGCCCGTAGCAGCACCTTCCGGAAATTATCAGGGCATGCAGCGAAAGCAAACATGGGAAATCAAGGTAACCAGCAAGACTGCTGGTGGTGAGAATCCTTCCAAGAGCAGGAACCAGAAACCAAACCAAACGCTGAGGTCCAGGAAGGTGGCCCCTAAATAGCCCCAATCCTCACTGTAACATGCCTTTGTAATCATGGGGAAAAACCCCACCCATCAGAGAGCGAGTGAAACGCCGACTTGACGCCCACAAACCCATCACAGCCAAAGCAAGACACAGCCACAAACCGCCGGAAAAAAGGAAATGAGAGACCAAACGAGTATGGTATAAATACTTGAATGCAGGGCTCAGCATAATACCAGGAGCATACAACAGGGTATAATAGATGGAACCTTTATCAGAAAAGATAAACATTAGACTTACTAAGTTGAGTGTTGAGTACTGGTGATACAGGACGTAACAGAGTGACCATGTCTTGCAGTTTTGGTGAAACAGCAAGGATGGTAAGTATCTAGTCAGGTGAGGTGGTAAGGGTCCCACAGATAGTCCAACTGCTGATGATGGTGCACCACCTTCCCTCTCTTATCATCCTCTGATGCGTCCTTGTATGTATGGTTTTCCGATGTTTCAAAACAGAGGATGTGCCATGTAAACATTCATTCACAGTACCTCTTGGCAATTTATTGCTGCATAGATCGCTTTGTACAACTTTCTTTTCTTCTGAAGGGCTACTAGAGAAATATTTCCAACACTGGAGTAATTCTTTTGGGGTGGTAAGTCTTCTTCTTCTTCCTCCTGCTCTTACAGTTTGCTTCTGTCTTCAGCAGAAGAGATCTTAACTTTGAAACGCTCTTCTTTTGAAGTAAAGTGAAAAATATGATGAAGCTGTGCTGCAGAGACTGTCTCAGAGAGATGTGAAACTGAAATAACTGATTTAGGATATAGTTTTCTATGTGGTTGCGTGGCCAGATTTGTGGTGGCATTGAGTAGATCTACAGATCCATAATTTGAATGGAAAACAGAGAAAGACTCTTTGTGTTTTACATTTGAAAAACGACATATAAGTCATGTTATGTTCATTTGTTAATTGTTAGTTTTAAATTGTATAATAATAAATGTGTTAATACATTGCATTTATAAACTTGCAAAACTGTATATTACTAAATTGAACTTATAGGTGAAATTGTAGTACAATTTATATTCAAAATAACTGAAATTCACTAAAAACACAAAGGTTACAGTGACCTTATAATTTGGAAACAGTATACAAAACTGTAGAAATTTCCAGAAAAAGCAAAGGTTACACATGACGTTATAGTTACGTTCAGATTTTCCACACACAAAACCATAAAAATTCAGCAGGCATAGTTACCTAATCTAACTATAACTTACGCCCAAGCAATGTACTGCTTATGTCCTCACATATTATATCACTCATGAGATGATCAGTGACATCTCTGATGACATCTCAAATGACACCCGCAGCAAAATAAAGAAAATAAAAAACAAGATCAGGCGTTCAAGACACCCATAAGTGATCCAGCGTGATTCAGTCTTTGAAAGTAGGAACAGAATGTGAAGCATCCATTTCCTAGTTAATACTCCAACCCAGTATTAACTTTTTCGCTCTAGCAGAGTTAAATCTCCATGAAGCCACAGTGTAAAACAATTAGAGAAACATTGTTATCTCCCATATCTGCTCTCCGCAATAGGCTCACAAGTTATTGCTTCAGCTTCTCTGCTTAGTACATGAGTATCCACTGCCTCCAGCATGGAGGCTGATGAAAGACAAGTGAGTGAACATGCATGGCTCAGCAATGACACAACTGAATACCTGGAATACATGTTAACAGTGTCTAGTGCTCTATCCTGTCATGCACAGCTTTTGAAGCGTGGCAGGATTTTTCAATTATGCATTACATACTTCTCTTCTAATGTGATGACAGAGGGAGCACGGTCTGTCTTCCTACAAAAACCTCAGTGACACAAACATAGACACTGTGTGAAACTGGAACAGAATTGCCTTCTGCTTTGTGGTGTTCAGACCCCTATGGTTTGTGGATGGAGGGTGGAGGAGATGTTGTCTTGTAGGTACAGGTGAACTATGAAACGAGGTTTGAATACAGATTTTAGCTCAAATTCCTATCTTTCTAGGCAAATAATTTAATATCTTGGCATCCATGAAATGCCTCACACATTCTGGCATGCAGGTAATGCCCTCAGAACAAGTTTGCGCT
The DNA here is from genome assembly GCF_964204655.1 of Triturus cristatus. Lineage (NCBI taxonomy): Eukaryota > Metazoa > Chordata > Amphibia > Caudata > Salamandridae > Triturus > Triturus cristatus. The sequence goes on along the minus strand of NC_140582.1, from coordinate 148,836,715 downwards.
ACATAAAACTGCAAAAGTGTTATGCCACCGTCAGTTATAAGAGAGGCATGTTACAGATACCAGATGGTGGCAATTGATATTTGTGTACTATACATTTTCACTCTGTGTTTTGTGTCACTTGCAAAAGAATCACTGCCCTATTCTTGATGTTTCAAGACTTCAAGTGCCTAAAGAAGCAGGGGCGTAGTTTTCATTAGTGCCGAAGGTGCAGTGGCCACCTAAGCCCAGACGCCTGAGGAGCCCGCTGAATCCTGATTATTGTTGCATTTTATACAATACAAGCTGGATTGTTTCTCAGCTGTTTTATATTAGGGTTGCATTGACCCTTCTTGGTGACATTTATTTAATAAACCCTGTCAAAATAAAAGGCTGAGTAGGCTGCCTAGTGTGTGACATGCATGGTGCAAAGAGATCTGCAGCACGTGTCCTAACCGAGTGAGCTCTCTTACCAGATTGATGGATAGGTGTTATAATTTGTTTAGGACTGTCAAGATAGCCACATTCGGAAGGGTTGCTTGCCATATCTGCCTCCCTGTGAGCACACAATCACGTTTACAGTGATATAATGAAATGTACAAAAGTTTCCACAACATGTTAGTTCAAACATTTACCATTTTCCGTTCATTTATTCCAAGCAAAAAAACAAATACCAACATCCAATCGTGCAGAGATTTCACCTTTTGTTATGCTAACTCATGTTTTAAGCTACTAGCTTTCAATGTCAAACTGATCCCTACTTCTGAAAGATTTACTTTTCTGTGAAGAACATACATTTTACTGTTCCTCTTGATTAGGCAGCACATAAACAACATTTGATTTTTTACAAAATTCGGGCAAATGCGGGCGTGAGATGCCCACAGGTTTGACAAGGTGACATTCATACATGGAAATATGTTCTTCTCTTCCCAGCGAGCGAGTCAGAGACAAATACCGTGAACAATGAATTTGTCACTGTTTCCACTGAAAGTATTAAGAAAATACTCAAAAGTGCAGACAACCGAAAACTCTTCTCCATTACATGGTCCCGCTAGCAGGTCTTTAACATACATTTCAGTAGGTATGTACAACCCAGTTACATAATGTTTGCATAGGTGTAAGTGTCTGAGGCAGCAGAGTGTCTTATTCTACTGGAAGGAGTTAACAAACACACAAGGAGCATTCTCCAGTGGGCTTGAATTGTAAAATACAGATAAGTTAAGTAATTTATTTTTCAAGTTAATTAAGACCCATTAGAATAACAATATAAATCATAGCTATAAAATCATGCATGACGAAAAACAATAAATGTATATATAAACAATTACATATGGCAATTAAATATTACTTTACGTTTGAAAAAAGCTTACTTTACGTTAAAAAAAATATAGAAATTCACTGAAAAAAACAAAGGTTAAAGTAACGGTATAGTTAGGGGAAATGTTCAGTAACAAAGTAACGTTTTAAATTAAAAAAAACACTGAAATTCTCCAGTTATATTTATAGTTATCTCAAATAACTATAACTCGTGCCATATGGTAAGTATAACCCGCGCTTGTAACTATAACTTGTACTTGTTGTGAGGCACTTCAAGCTGAAATACAATAAAAACATCAGTCACTTAAAATTCTGTGTGCTGAATAGAATTCCAATCTGAGAAAGAGGGAGTAATAAAACACAGGAATTAATGAGACTTGAATCAAGGCTCTTCATTATATATAGTACCCTTTACCCGAATGGACTGAATCTGGATGAAGAGCTGGAATTAAACTTAGGTTGATTTCAGTACCCCTATTAGTCACTGTGAAAAGTAATTTTAGTAATGAATTTTGTTTAGTTTCTCCTTTTTCTCTAGTTCCCTAACAAGTTATGTTTGTTTGGTATTTTAAAAGGATACGTAATGTGTGGCTTCACAGTATTGTTTTTGTTTTTATGGCAGAAACTCCTGAAGCAGGATGTTGGCCATTAAAAACAAGAGAGCCAATAATATCTAGCCCGGTTGGGCAGCTTCTTTCTACCTCATAAGAAATGGTCTGTGGTATTGTACAGTTTTTATTACTTGTTGCCTTCCTTTATAATTTTGCAGGTGATGTCAAAATGTAAGCCTAGAGACATCTAGTGCCATTGCCCAATTGGGCACAATTGGGAAACTGAATAGAATTCTAAACGGAATTTTGAGGATTGTTGAAATCCACCCCTTCTTTCTGTAAATTTAGGAATATTTACTTTTCTTGTGTATCTGCCCATTTGGGCCTAATTGGTCAGAGAGAAATATGGGGATACAGGTAGTAATACAAGCCCCAAGCCAGGAGGAGGTGGACCGATATGTATTTCTACTTTAGTTTAAATTAATTTCAATTTTTGATTAAGTTGGATACTCAAATGTATGATATTACGAGGTGCCTCAAATATTACAATGCATTGGCCCGTATATATGTGAAGACAGTGTTTGAAAACTAAAATGTAATAGGATGAGCATTGAAGCTGATGACATGCATTCAGAAGACAATCAATGGTATTCGAATGCATCTAATAAATCATGTACAATATAGTTTAAAAATGTCCGACACGCTCCACTTCATCCTGGCCACACTGGAGAGTCCATTATTTGTGTTGCTTTTACAATGTATCACATGGGGTTTTGAAATGAGGAGGGAGTAAACATAACCTGTGACCAAGGAGCTGGCTGCTCGGAAACCCGTGTGCTTTTTAAAAGCACTTTCAATAAACACTCTTTAATCGCAATTGAGCCGCGGTCTATTTCCTTTATTTACTGTTGGATGAACGTGCTATAAAGTTGAAGTGGTGCGTTGATGTACATATGTAGACATATTTCTAACTATAACGTCGCTGAAACCTATGGTTTTTTTCAGTGAATTTCAAATGTTTTTTAAATGATAATTTCAAACTATAACGTCCCTGAAAGCTATGGTCTTTTCAGTGAATTTCTATGTTTTTTTAAAAGCTAATTTCTAACTAAAACTTCCCTGAAACCTATGGTGTTTTCAGTGAATAATAGATATATAGTATAGTATAGTTGTACATGTGACTTGTTCACGGCTGAACATATTCACTGTATTGAGGTTTAAAGTGAGGCGATAATTCCAAGCCACACTACTCCTGTGGCATGAGGGGAAATTCTGATAAGGAATGCTGGGCCGGTTTCCAGAAAGTATGCTGTTACTCTGCAATCTAAGTTTCCAATTCTGGTGAGTGGAAGAATCGTCTCGCATTGTGGAGTCCGGCGTGAGGAGAAGAGTTCGCGTATCGGCAACTCGTTTCTTCCACAATTATCACCTCACTTTAAACCTCAATACAGTGAATCTGTTCAGCCGTGAACAATTTGCATGTACAACTATACTGAGGCGATGAAAGAAAGAAAAAAGGAGAAAAAAACGGATCGATTTATTGTGTTTTATGTGTGATTAACATCTGAAACTACCAGTTGAATTTTACGTGTGCTTGGGTATACACTCTCCAACTCTTCATTACTTGGGAAGGCATAGCAGTGGTTGTAAATAACCCGGGTGGCACCTAAGGGCCACTTCCTTCAGTTGGCACCCAAAGAGGGACCTTGCAAGGTGACTCGACTCACCCATAATCAGTTTGCTGGGTGTGGTTTGCATCCAGTTGGTCAGGCGGATTGGGGTACCCTAAATGATCAAGCTTGGTTCTTGCAGCTGCCCCGCCTGTCTGATCGGGTGACTCCTCGTCTAGTGGTCACCGGCTGGGGTCCTGAGAAGGCGAAACCTTGGAGTTGACCGTTTGGTCCAAAGAGTCGGTAGTGGAGAATAACTTGACTCGAACTGTGTGCACCAGGAGAGTGATTTGATTCTTGGAAAAATGAGCCATTCTTGAACGGCACGAGCCTACGGGCTGTGTCTTGGTACAGTCTCCAGACTGTCTTCTTGAACTTGGTACAGGCTCCGGACTGTCTTCTTGAACTTGGTACAGTCTCCAGACTGTAGGGAGCGGTCTTCGGACCATTTTAGTTTGGTTCTTGAACACTTTTTTTCATTAGTTATCTTTTTCTTTATTATTTTTGTTGGTGTTGTACTTGTCTGTTGGGGACAGCGCATTTGTCTTATATTAAGATGCCTTGTCTAAGTACACTGGGGTGTTTAGGATGTCGGAGTTGTTCTACTGAGGCTCGACTGGAAGAGAGCCAGCCTGCACCTCTGGAGGGGACCCTAAATGTTAATGTATACGACAAGCATGGTATCGGCTCTATTATGTTTAGCACATTTTGGAATAAATATACGAGGGACAATGCTGAGTTACAATGGCCACTTACTGGCTTGTTTGATGAACAGAAATTGAATTTCTTGCAGGAAAAATTGTTCGCTAAAAAGAGCAGGCAGTTGATGATTGATTCTCTGAGAGTATGGCAGAAGGAAGCAAAGCAACGGAGTATGAGAGCAGAGAAAGAGGCCCGGAAGAGACAGACGTGAACGATAACGCAGAAAGCAGTGGCCTATGAAAGGGAAAAGATAGAGAAAGGCAAAGAAAGTGCAGATAGAATGTTTCGATTGCAGTCTGATATGTTATGTTACTAGAGAGGATGGTGATGTTTTCGTTAAAGAGCTATTGGATTCTTGCCCTCCTTCACCTTATGCTCCTGAGGGGATAAACCCAAAAGTTCCAACATCTCTGTCCCCAGCCCCTGGTGCTGCTCTCCCTAGTATTTCTGCCTCTAGCCAAACTGCTTCGGCCCCAGCCCCGCCTGCTTCCTCTCTACTCATGCAAGTAACAGGGCCGGGAGCCGTTAGCTCTCCTTTCCTGTCTACTGACTCCGTATCTGCTGCTACACCCCCTTTCACTCCTACAACACTGTCTCCCTTCATGATGATACCTGTCTCTTTATCTGCTTTTTCTCCCTCAAGTATGACACCCCAAGCACTGCAGAGTGGCGAGACTCCTGTACGTGGCACGAGACCGCATGGATAACAGTGTTGGTGCATTCTGCTGTGGGTGATGAGGAAAAGCAAATGGTGGCAAATCAAGCAGCTCAGTGGGCCCGGAATGCAATTTATAGTGTGGAGTGGGATGAAAGATTATGAGCCCTTCATACAGCAGCATGCTCTTGAACACATGCCGGCCACGCTAATAAGACTGTGGGCGCAGTGTTTTCAAGGAGTTGCACTGCAGATCATCTTTGACATACGGGACAGGGTATATGCTACAGGTATGGCTCCCAATGAGGTTTTTAGTAATGTAATGACATTGGTGGGTTATTGGTGCAGATTGCTCCAAAGAGTTCCGACTATGGTGACCCAGTGCCCCAAGAGGGAGGTCCATCCCAAATTTCCATCCTTAAATACCAAAACTGCGCGACTCCATGAATACTGTAATTAGGCCACAAGTCGACGCTCGGTTTCAGGTACAGTGGATCTATACTCCTTGGAAGTGGAGTGCGGTAATATCCCTTAAAGGTCAATTGCCAGACCCTTGGAACAACCCAACTGCATACTACAAAGAGTTGACAGAGGTGGCCTCCTCCACGGTGGTAACGTTAGCTGATATTGAGTTGTTCTTTAGCCTGTTGGTACCGGTGGATATATGGAGGCAAGTGCATACACAGGATCATGTAGTGGATTTGGGAGGAACATAGGATCAGATCAGGGCGTGGGTTAAGGAACGCAAGCCCAGCGAGAAGCCGAAGGCGGAGTTATTGGCTTTGCTGGGTGCATTATCACTTATATGCATTCCCCTATCCCGCCGAGATGGGTGGATTGGGACAAGTTGACTGCATGTCGTCAGAAGAAGGACGAGAGTGTCTCTGATTTCTTTACTAGGTTTGTAGGGGTGTTTCTCAACTTTAGTGGTCAGGACCTGTCATTGAAAGGTGGGGTTCGGTTGTTTGTCAGCAGGTTCGTTAATAACTTGCTTGCTGAGATTGCGACTAGGTTGCAGGCTTCAGAAAGTACTTGGAGCACCTCCTCCCCTTAAGTAATACTGAGTATTGCACAGTACTACGAGCATAGAGAGAATGAAGAGGAGAAAGTGGAGAAAAAGTCAAAAGAGTTGAAAACAAGGGAGTTGATGCAGCAACTTGTGAGGGGAAGTGGATGAGGGAGAGGGTTGGGTTCGGACCAGCGGCTAACCCGGTCTAACAGGGGTGGTACTTCGAGTGCACCCATTGAGCTCAACCAATGTGCATATTGCAAGCAGGAGGGACATTGGCGGAATGAGTGTCTAGAGTTATTGCAGAAAATGAGATCCCGAGAGATCAGGGTTTTAGAGGACGTGGAAGAAGAGGGGGGGGGCGGGGGTAGATGCAGTCAGAAAACACATCATGTAATCGACAGAGTGGGAACTATTTTGACGACCCCGACTGAGGCAGTACTATCATGATGACTATGACATAGACGAAGTGACGGGGATGTCTCAACTAGGAAAGCCAGGGACAGGGCAAGGGACCAGTTCCGGTGCCTGTAGATCAACGCGGACCCTATGTCACTGCGGATTTGCAAGGCACGGCTAAGACATTTTTAATTGACATCGGTGCTATGAAAAGCTCTGTTTCTCGTTCGCTGGTCCCGGGGGCATCTCTGTCTGGCCAATATAATGTGTTGGTAGGTTTTTCAGGCATGCCGGTTGTTAGCCCCATTTCCAAACCTCTTGCTTTGACTATTGGCCCCTTCATGGCTGATACACAAATTGTCAAATTGTGGGGATAATTTGTTGGTATTGGATTTGTTAAAAAGGTTAAATGCAACAATTTTTTGTTCTCCAGGCGGTGTCTACATGACTATTGGACCACAAGTGGCCCATGCTAAGCAAAGTTTTGCAAAGAATGCCCCCATTGCCGCTGAGTTTAACGATGTGCCACACACATTATGGGTCTACAGGAGACACGAATGTGGGGTTACTCCAGATACCACTGGTCTCTATACAGATCAAAGATAATGCTGTATTGCCACGTATTCCCCAGTACAAGATATCCAAGGCAGTAGAAAAGGCCTTATTGCCTATAATACAGGATTTTATTAAGTCTAGCGTGGTTGGGGAGACAGCGGCGAATGTCTGTAATAGCCCTATTCTTCTTATTCTTAAAAAGACACCCTTGGATTCTTCTGATGCTCACCCTGATGTGTAGCGCTTCGTAATTGACCTTAGAGAGGTTAACAAAATAGTGGTTCCCCAGTACCCTGTGGTTCCAGACATTACCACAATCCTGACAATGATTCCCCCGTCGGAAAAATTATTGATGTGATTGATTTGAAGAATGCTTTCTTCAGCATTCCAATCCATACAGATAGCAGATATCTGTTTGGATTTGCAATAGCCAGAAGGAGCTTTAGATTCTGCTGTGCTCCACAAAGCTATACAGAAAGTCCTAGTATCTATGGCCAAGCTTTGAAAGCTCAATTGGATTCTTTGGAACTTCCCTCTGGTAATGTGCTGTTGCAGTACGTTAACGTCCTCCTTGTGGCTTTAGACACTGAAGATGGTTGTAAAGAGGCCACAGTTAAATTACTGTTGCATTTGGCACACCATGGACACACGGTGTCACTTACAAAAGTTCAATATTGCCGACAGGAGGTCACCTATTTAGGTCACCTACTGTCAAAGGAGGGTCGCAGACTAACACCTGAAAGCATAGCTGCTATAACTAATATGCCTGTTCCTAAGACCCAATGTGGGGTGCGCGTTTTCATTGGTATAACTTCGTATTGTCGTCACTGGATCCCTAATTATTCCTTACTAACAAAACCCCTCCTTTACCTGACCACCAAAGAAGTGCATGAACCCTTGACTTGGACATCTGCATGCCAACAATCTTTTGAGCAATTAAAGGTTGTGCTTTGCTCTGCTCCTGTGCTTGGTACTCCTGTTTACCAGAAGCCTTTTGTGGTCTACGTACATGAGGTGGTTGGTTGCACACTTTGTGTTCTAACACAGGATTTTGGTGGTAAGCAGAGACCCTTCGCTTATTTTTCTGCTATTCTTGATAACGTCGCCAGAGCTCTCCTGAGCTGCCTGAGAGCTGCTGCGGTGGTGACAGTTTCTAGCAGACAATCGGCAGGGTTCATCCTTGATACTGATCTCACAGTAATGGTACCTCATGCTGTGGATACGCAATTGAATAAGACAAAGACGTAGCACCTTACTAGTACGCATCTGACTGCATATGAATTGACTTTGTTTTCTCTGCATATTACCATCAAACGATGTTCTGCTCTGAACCCAGCCACATTACTACCCCTTCCTTCGGAAGAAAAGGACAATGATGTGGCAATCTGTCTATGTTATTCAGAGGCTTGACAGGGGCACAGTAAGGGGTGGTGGCTTAGCGATTATTCATAAAACTGATTCTGATTGTCGCACCACAACAAGCCCGCTAACTGATTGCGAAAGCCTTGCCTTTGCAATTTATATTTCCCACGTCTGCACATTTTCGGGGATTCTGATCTATCGACCCCCAGGACTCCTCAATCAATTTAATAATGCACTCCTTGAGACAGAAGCCAATCTGGCTAGTGCCAGCGCTAACTTCACGCTACTAGGGGACCTAAACCTCCATTTTGAGGACAGATTACAAACAGACGTATGTGATATAACTGACGGTCTAGGTGCGTTCCAACTCATTCAAAAAGTAGGTGGCCCCAACCACACCAAAGGCCACTTACTGGTCCCCATCTCCTCCAATTTGGAAAATCTCTTAGCCGGAGACCCCATTAGGCTGCCATGGTCTGACCATTTTTTAATTCCTTTCACCTGTGTTCTGCAAGCTAATTCCATGGCAACCATGGGAAATAGGGAATACTCACGTACATGGTCCAAATTACCAATTGAGTCATGGGTAATGGTTCTGGAAAATTCCAGACCTACCTCTGATCATGATCCTGTCAAAGCGTATAACAAATTTAACAAGTGGGTAGAATCATCACTGAATACTGTCCGCCCAAATAAAATGACATACAACAATGCAGGAACCAAGCCAAACCCGTGGTACTCCCCGAAACTCCGTGAACTTAGATGATTTGTAAGAGAGCTGATAGGAAATGGAGGAAGGATTTTTCTGCCAATCATAAACTAATCTATAGAGAGGCCATAAAAACCTATACATCCGAAATACAAACGGCCCAAACTCTATTCTACGAAGAGAAAATGTTTGTAGCTGCTAATTCTCCACACACATTTTTTTGCATAGCCAAAGGATTGCTTACCATCCCCTCTCCCCCCATTGTTTCTGAAAACACTTTAGCACGATGTAATGCCAAGGCAGAATTCTTCTCCAGTAAAATACAAACCATATATTCCTCTTTCCATCAAATAACAACTCAATTAAATATTGGAGAACAGGAGAACTTGGACAAAGAGAGAGCTGGCATAATCGAAGAAATTCCTCCACTTAACCCGTCCACTTTGCTAGAGATCATGAGCAAACTGAAATCTGGTTCCCCCATTGACCCTGCCCCTCCCAATATCTTACATTTGGCCTCTGAAATCCTATCTCCAGTAATCCTCAACTTGATGAATGCCTCTTTTTCCTCAGGGATCGTCCCCCCACTGTGGAAATGGTCTATGGTTAAAGCCCTTCTAAAAAAAACAACCCTGGAACCGGAAGTGTGGAGCAAATATTGCTCTATCTCCTTACTGCCAGCGATCAGTAAGATTGCGGAGAAACATGTGAACTCTGTACTGTCCTCCTTCTTGGAGAATAATAATTGTCTCCACCCCTCCCAGATGGGTTTCAGACCTCAACACGGTACTGAGACGGCTCTCCTGGTGGTAGTGGAAGAAACTAGAAAAATCTTAGACGCTGGAGGCTGTGCGGCCATTACTCTTTTGGACCCAAGCGCAGCCTTGGACACGGTCAAGCATCAGCTGTTGATACAAAGGCTAAGTGAGGTGGAAATTGCCGGGGCCATGCTTAATTGGCTGCTGTCTTTCTTAGAAGATCGATTCTTTGAAGTTTTTGAAGACAGAATTTCCTCTAAGCCTATACCTCTTAACTGTGGGGTTCCCCAGGGGTCCTCCCTGAGCCCCACAATTTTTAACATGCATTTGAGGCCTTTGGCAGAGGTGGTGCTACCTTTTAGACTCCAGATCGTCACCTATGCTGATGACACCCAGGTGGTTGTTTCCTTCAACCAACGGGACTCTACCAGCACTAGTCTCGCCCTCTGTCTGGACAACGTAGCAAGATGGAAGAAAGACTCATTTTTTAACTTAAGGGGTCAAAAACTGAGCTTATGCTATCTAGGGAATAAAGAAATGGCAAATATTGGACTACTCTGGCCTAGCTCTTTTGGTCCTACCCCCTTCCCTAAAGACCAAATCAAAAGTCTGGGAGTTTGGCTCGACCAGAACCTTGATTTTACAGAGCAGGGGCATAAAGTAGCAGCAAGCTGCTATGAGATCCTTCGAATGATCCATAAAGTGCTCCCACTACTTCCTTTCCCTGCAAGAAGAGTTCTTGTCCAGGCTCTCATCCTGTCCCGTCTTGACTATGCTAATGACCTATATCTCGGAGCTCCCTGCGCCTCAATAAGAAAGCTACAAATTGTTCAAAACTGTGCGGGGCGCATGCTTATGAACATCTCAAAGCACTCCTCAGCTAAACCAGCTTTAGCATCCCTACACTGGCTTCCTATTCGTTAGCGTATTCAGTTCAAAGCATTATGCAGAGCACACAGGGCACTCTCAGGTAAGGGATCCTTGGCTATCCAGTCCCTTGTCCAACTATACCACCCAAATAGGGTCCTAAGGTCGGAAACCAAACACCTAGGGTTCCATTAGGATGCAGGGCGGATGTCGTCCGCCGGGCGGGCGTTAGCAACCGCCGGACCGGCGGCAGACATCCGCCCGCCATCGAAGCCCTGAACACTGCCGGTCCGATTAGCATTGCGGTCGTGACCGCAGCGGTGTGATTTTCCGCCCGCCACTTTTCCACCGGTTGCAGTCCACCCGCTTGCCTGGTGTGCGGAGCTGGACCGCTACAATTGTGGCGGATCAGGGCCAAGCACCACCGGCACGATTATGATGTTGGCACTAGCCAGCTTTCCGCAGCTGTGGAACCACCATGAAAAGGCATGCGGAGAATGTCTCCAGGGGTCCATTGCGGACCCCCAATGTGTTGGGAAGTGTGTGGGTGCACTGGGGGAGTACCCATGGTACCCCCCAACATGTCCCTGTACCAGGTGGCAGGCACTGTGCAGTGCCTGCAACACAGTGCAGGGAAATGCAGGACATGCTTGTTTGGACATTGTGGCCGTGCTGCTGGCAGCACCGCCCGCCGCACTGTTAACCGCCGCTATCCGACCTCCGCAGTCGGATTTACACTGCGGAGCATAATATTTTCCCGCGGTCCTGGTGGGCGGTGTGTTCCCACTACCATGGCGGTCGGGGTGCTTTTCTGCCCCCATCCTAATAGACGTCCTACTGTCAATACCAAGAATAAAGAGAGCACCCAGTGGTGGCCGCCTCTTTACTTATAAGGTGGCTAACATCTGGAACAGTCTGCCCCTGCAGATCCGTGCCCAACCTAACTACCTTATTTTCCAGGGACAGATTAAAACATTACTCTTTCCTTAACTACGGCTCATAGTTCAATGTGTATGCAGGCAATAGCACAGGGATGCCCATGGGTAACCAGGCGCTTTAGAAATACTGTTTCATTCATTCATGTCCATGATTGTTTATTTCAGACTGAGGAAGAAATGAAAGGACGGTAGAACTGACAGATGTTCCCTTACCTGACCCCCAAGGAGAACTATATGTTGATGGCTCTTGTTTCAAACTACCAGATGGCACTATTACTGCTGCTTATGCAATCACAATGTTACACACTGTAGTTGAGACATCCTGTATCCCATACCAATCGGCCCAAGCTGCAGAGTTGGTTGCGCTCCTTAGGGCTTGTGAGTTGAGTGAAGGACTGACTGTCAATGTCTACACCGACAGCCAGTATGCCTTTGGTGTGGCCCATAATTTCGGGTGCATCTGGGTGGAGAGAGAGTTCTGACCTTGTACAGGTTGCTAATACAGCATGGTCCATTGATACATAGACTGTTTTCAGCATTGACACTTCCTGATAAGTTGGCAATACTAAAATGTAGTGCTCACAAAGCAGTAACAGATGACGTTGGAAAGGGAAATGAGTTTGCAGATCAGACAGCTATGGAGACAGCTAGATTGAAGATGAAAAAGATGTTCATGGCAGGTCCCGCTATGTGGGTCCCAGACAATGGAATGTTGGAGGACACATTACAAAGTGTCAAGGAAATACAGAGTGAGGCGACCTTAGATGAACTAGCACTATGGGAGGAGAGTAAAGGGCGTTTGGACAAGGATGGGTGCTGGACTGACTTCTCTGAGAAACAGAAATGGTTGCTGCCTAATGCCTACGTGCTCCCTGTTGTTACCATGGCCCACGACCCAGCACACATTAATGCCAAAGGAATATGTAAGCTACTGGACCCAGTATGGCAGAACGATAATATCTCTAAGGTAGCCACACACCTTGTGAAGCACTATTATTTGTATGAAACATAATCCTGGGAAAGGCACTCCTACACCTGCAGGTATCTTTTTGTCCACCAGATGGATTTCATCGAAATGGAACGAGTGAACAGTTTGAAGTATGTGCTGGTTGTGATTTGTGCATTCAGTAAATGGATTGAAGCTTATCCAACTAAAAAGAACCCGGCTGTAGCGACGTTGAAGGCACTCCTAAAAGAGTTCTTCCCGCGCTTTGGTTTGCCACATTTGATTTGGAGTGACAACGAAAGTCACTTCAATTCAAAGGTTATCAAATTAGTGCGTGAGGGTCTTCACATTAAACAGAAGTTCCATGCAGCTAACCACCCCCAGTCAGCAGGTCTTGTGGAAAAATACAAAAGGACTCTTAAACTGAAATTAGCAAATATTCAAGAAAGTACAGGTTTGCGATGGTCCGATGCTCTACCTTTGGCTTTATTATCTACCAGAGTGACAGCGCATTCTAGAACAGGGTTGTCCCCGTACTAAGTGGTCTTTGGGTGCCCCACCAATGTCTGGGGCGTTCCAAGACCCAAGCTCTTCTCTGAAATAGAGTACCCCCTGCTTGTGGACTATCTGTATGAGTTAACTAAAGATCTCCATTCTATCTTCATTTTATCCACCAACAGATTCACAACACACTGCATCCAGTACCAGAGGGGCCCGGGCATCAGCTACAGCCCGGGGAGTACGTCTTAGTGAAGTATTTCCAGCAAAAGAGCTGCCTGGAGCCTCATTGTTGGTCCTTCTCGCCACCCACAATGCAGTAAAGCTTGAAGGCCAGAAGCACTGAGTGCATGGATCGCACGACAAGAGGATCCCTCTCCCACTTCTGTATGACCGGTGGGTCCTCAACGGCATTGCTGACCAGGAAAGGGGGAGAGTGCCACTTTTCATTCCCTTCTCTGATGCCCAATTGAGGTGGGTGCAGAAAGATGAAGAAAGAGACGTGGCCTTGCTTGAGGCAGTCCCCCCAGAGATAAGGGCCGTCCCGGATACTCCCGCATCTGGTGCACAAGAATCTGAGTCTCAATGCCCACCTGACCCTGAGTTTTAACCCCTTTTCGTTGATGAGACAGTGCCTGGAGCCACAAGGTATAACTTGCGCCCTCAACGAAGGAACAGTGCATCAGAGGGACCGTCTAGGAGTTAGGGAAGGACTTGAGATCAGGTTTTAGGTACCCTGTCTAGGGTACCAGTGATAAGAATAGGGAACAGAGATTTGTGCACTGGCCTGGACACTGGACAGGATTAGCTGAGGGTGTCTTCCCAGTAGGGAGGGTGCCCTATCCTGAAAGAAGAGCATTTGTTTTCCAGCAAGGGCTGCGATTGCGCAGCTCCCGCGTGGAAGTGCTTCATAGCCCCGTCATTGATGAACAATTGGAGTCTCTTCAGCGAGGCTCTAAAGGATGCTGGGTTGCCCCTCTGGTTGGTTGTATTTTTGTGGCTTCAATTCCTAAGGTTTCTTTCTATGTACCCATTTGGCCGTGCATTCATGAAGGAGGTAAGCCCCTGGTGTCCCCACCATTACAGCAGAATGGTCCTGTGTGGTCTAGTTGGTCTACTGGGAGAAGGGTAGTAGTGGCAGTAATCCTTCTCATATTAATGCTAACACTATTTGGGGTAGTATGGTATTTAGAAGAACAGCATCCTGTGCACACTTTGATAGGGACTACCCTGGCTCCACCTGAGCACTTGTCCGTTGCACTCGCCCCAATTAAAGAAAGACATAGATAGACTTATGTTGAGAATGCTTTTCTGCAGATGCTTCATCAGGTACACTGTACCACTAATGCCACAAATTGTTGGGTGTGTGGGGTACTCCCCTCAGTTATGCACAAGAATGATTTACTGGTGTCAATGCCCCTGTCATACTGTGAGGCATGGGTCCAGTTGCTTTCTATGGTATACATTCACTATCGTGCTGACGCTCTGAACATGGTACAGTCTGATTAAGAAGCAGTGTTGGAGTATATAGTGGTATACCAAGGATATACAACTGGGGCAGATGGCAAAGAGGGTACCTTACATCCAGAAGCGTGTATGAATATTTACAAAGATAGTAAGAATGTCACTTGGTTACAAAATGAAATTTTGGATTTTCAAGGATTTAATGTTACTGAATACTTTAAATGTTACCAGGAACAAAATATGACTGAAGACAAAGCCATGCCCGTCCTTGTGATCAAAACACCAGCTAGTTTCTATGTTGAAGGTGCAGGGAACATTCCAGTAGGACAGAGCAGTTGTAACTACACATACCGATTGAACACAACTAGTAGCCCACCTTTGCTTACACCTCCAAATGTATACTTCGTTTGTGGGGAACAGAATTATACATGGCTTCCCAGGGGATGGTTTGGCCGGTGTTATGTCTCCTTTCTTTTACCTCCCATTTACATTGCACCAGCTAATTATCACAAGTATCATAGGCTACAGAGTAGGGATCTACATTTGCATCGGGTCAAAAGAGTCGTCAATCCAGAGGATAAAGATCAAACAGATACTCCCCTACAGCAATTTACTGACATAATGAAGGGCATTCTACCGTTCTGGGGCCCCATGTTCAATAGTCGTAATATTTGTCGCCTTGCCAGAGTAGTTATAGGGAGTTATTAATACTACATCAGGTATACTGACTAATCTTACAGTCAAGCTTCAGGCTACGAGGCTCGTCGCTCTTCAAAACCGGATTGTATTAGACGTCATTCTTGCTGATGGGGTGGAGCTTGCCACGTCATCAGCAGCAGTTGTTGTGTTTACATTCCTGATAACGCCCCTAATGTATACTCCGTAATACAGACGTTACACAGGCTTGCTTCAGATATCCATCAGGATAATGGTTTATGGTCCCTCACAGAGTGGTTCTGGGGTCTTCTGACATCATGAGGGTGGAAGATACCACTTTTCCTAGTAGCTATCACAGGTATCATCTTTACATTTTGCTTATGTGTTAATTGCCTTCCAGCCTGTTGCACCTATTGTGTGAGCAAGCTCACCCCACCCCTAAATTGTCAGGACGTGATAATGAGGTCTCTACTATGATGATGCACGATATACAGGACATGATGCTTATCAACGAAGGTATTTTTGAATACTAAGTAGATTTTGATACTCATGTGCTGCCTTATTCTCCCTTGTAACTTCAGTGACTATGCATTTTCTTTCTCCCCACTAGTGTAAAGACCCTACCGGATAGCCTCAATAAAGCATTTAGCCACCCATGCTAAAAGGAGGGTCTGTTAGGATTGAAAACCCCATTTCTGCTATGTACTCGTTTCATGTTATATTAGGTTAGCAGTGTGTGGCTAAATAGACACCATTTGTATTCACGTTATGCAACCCACTGAGTTATCCCTGTAACATGCAAGTTTTAGTTAGTATTTTGTAATCCCTATTAGGCTGCTTAGGCTGTGCCTGAACAAGGCCTCATTGTTGGTATTGCTTGCCTCAGCAGAACACTGTATTTCATTATTATTTTCTCTTCTGTTCAAGGCTGCTTCCCAACTTACTAATGAATAGGCCATTCTGCCCTCACATACCTACCCGAGTGTGTAGTTCTGCTCCCACGTTAGGAGACGCTGAAACTCAGCGCGGTAACCTTGAGTTACAGATAGCATGTACCCATCTGGCAAGTGGTAGCCCATCCTTCTGTGCCTCCTTTGTTCATGTTCGGCCCTGGCCGGTAACTTTCCACTGTGGGCATGGTTGGAGGCTCTTGGGAGGAATGATTAATCATTGCAGACCATTGGGAGGGCAGTCCCTCTGCAGACATCTTAGGGTGCAGGTCAGACTGGACTCCTCTGCAGAGTATTGCTAATAAAAGCCTGTTTGTATTCTCTACTGTCTGACTGACTCTTAATTACTTGGAAAGGCATAGCTGGTGTTTGTAAATAACCCGGGTGGCCCCTAAGGGCCACTTCCTTCAGTGAGATGCAGACAGAAGCAAGAAAGGTACAGAAAGCGGGAAGACAAGTGCAGAAAGAGATAACAGGGGTGCAGAAAGAAGCGAGACAGGTGCAGAAAGAAGCATGGAAAGTGCAGAATGAAGCAACAGGGGTGCAGAAAGAGGCAGGAGAAGTGCAGAAAGAAGCAACAGAGGAGAAGAATGAGGCAAGAGCACTGCAGAAAGAGGCAAGAACGTTGTAGAAGCAGGCTAAAGAGGTACAGAAAGAGGGGACTGAGGTGCAGACAAAGGCAAGAGAGGTGCAGGAACAGGTAAAAGGGGTGCGGAAAAAGGCAAGAGGGGTTCAGACATTTGCAAGAGAGGTGCAGAAAGAAGCAAGAGTAGTGCAAAAGAACCAACAGAGGTGCAAAAAGAGGCAAGTGCAGTGCCGAAGGAGGCAAGAGAACTACAGAAAGAGGGGTGCAGAAAAAGGCAAGAGGGATGCAGAAATTGGGAACAGAGGTGCAGGAAGAAGTCAGAGCAGTGCAGAAAGAACCAACAGAGGTGCAGAAAGAGCCAAGAGGGGTACAGAAAGAGGCATATGCAGTGCAGAACAAAGAAAAAGAGGTACAGAAAGAACCAACAGAGGTGGAAAAAGAGGCAAGAGGGGTGCAGAAAGGGATAGGAGAGGTGCACAAAGAGGCAAGAGGGGTACAGAAAGAGGCAAGAGGGGTACAGAAAGAGGAAGAGAACCGCAGAAAGAAGCAACAGAGGTGCTGAAAGAGGCACAACTGGTGCAGAAAGGGACAAGACAGGTGAAGAAAGAAGGAACAGAGGTACAGAAAGAGGCAAGAATGGTGCAGAAAGAGAGAAGAGAGGTATAGAAAGAGGCAAGAGAGTTGCACAAAGAGGGATGAGGGGATACAGAAACAGGCAAAAGGGGTGCAGAAATAAGCCAGTGAAGTGCAGAAAGAGGCAAGAGGTACAAAAAGAGGCAAGAGAGTTACAGAAAGAGGCAAATTAAGTGCAGAAGAAGGCAGGACAGCTGCAGAAAGAGGCAATAAAGGTGCAGAAAAGGCAAGTGAGGTTCAGAAAGAAGCAAGATAAGTGCAGAAAGAAGCAACAGAAGTGCAGAAGGAGGGAAGAGGGGTGGGTAGAGAGGCAAGAGGGGTACAGAAAGAAGCAAGATAGGTACAGAAAGAAACACAAGTAGTGTAGAAAGAAGGAACAGAGGTGCAAAAAGAGGCAAAAAGGGTGCAGAAAGATGTGAGAGGGGTACAGAAAAAGGCAAGAGTGGTGCAGAAAGAGGCAAGAGGGATACAGAAAGAAGCCAATGAGGTGCAGAAAGAGGCATCAAACGTGCAGAAAGAGGCAAGAGAGGTACAGATAGTAGAAGAGATTTGAAGAAAGAGGCAAGAGAAGTGCAGAAAAAGAAAGAAATGTGCAGAAACAAGCAACATAAATGCACAAAGAGGCAAGCGAGGCGCAGAAGGAAGCAAGAGTGGCTTGCACACCATTAGTACCAAGTTAACACCCGGATTTAGCAATAAGTAACAGGTGACCATTCTAGATTTGCAAAGGGCCTTCCACCACTCTGTAACACTTGTCGCTGCATTTTTGGTAACGTTTCAGCCATTTGAGCTAGAAACAACGTTTTTTTTGTTCAAATCTGCAGATCAGGGAGCAGATGATGAATTATGTGGCTAATGCGGGAAAATGTATAAGTCGGTGCAGCCAAACAGTCGCATAATTCCAGTGGCCCTGCTCATACCTCTGACTAGGTCCACAAGTTCTCCTCAGTGATTCCTTCTTTTTTTGTCTCACTGAGTTCATAGTTGAGCTTCTCTGGAAATGAGAAAGACTAAACCTGAGGTTACCACTCCACAACACAGACTACCATATCACATAATTACTCTCCATAACACATAATCCCACTCTACCTAATTCCTATACAGTAAATACCACATACTTTCTATTCACATAATTTCATTGCACAGCATACCACATAATTCCACTACACACAATGTACATCCACTCCACTCACAAAAAACATTATTAAACAACCTTTGCATTTACAATTCTAATAGCTCTAACACTCGCAAATGCGAAACCTATTACATTGCAAACACTTCTTTAACTAGTAGTCATGTTTGCAGAGTGATGAAGAAAGGGTGCTGGGCCTACTACCAATGCCCAGGAATTCCGCTGCGTAGAACATACAGGAGGTATCAGGAGGGCTTCTTGCCCCCCAAAGTCCCTCAGGAGTATATTGGACTTCATCCCCCATCCCGTAGTCTGCTGGGATGCGCATTTGCAGAGTGGTGGAGAAAGGGGGGCATGGCCTCCGAAGAAGTTTTAGCTAGCCCACTGTGTGGGACTTTCAGGAGGTAACAAGAAGGGTAGTTGCCCCCCAAGGACATCCTTGGGGGCCAACTACCCCTCCTATTACCTCCAGTAAGTCCCACACAGCAGGATTGCTAAATTCTCATAGCAGGCCATGCCCCCTTTGCCCACAACTCTGCAACTGCGCTCCCTGGCGTGCTCTTGGATGGGGATTGAAGTCCTCTTCGCTTCTGGGGGTCCTTTAGGGCCAACTAGCCTACCTCTTACCTCCAGTAAGCCCCACACAGTGGGATTGCTGAGAGGTGGACACAGGCCATGCCCCCTACCTCCACCACTCTGCAAATGCTCCTCCTGGCACACTTTTGGTTGGGGGATGAACTTCCCTTTCCTCCTGAGGGTCCCTGGGGGCCAACTAGCCCTCCTGTTACCTCCAGTAAGCCCCATACAGCTAGATTGCTGAGAGTGCTCAAAGACCATGCCTCCTTTTACACGACTCTGCAAACGAGACTCGTGGCACACTGCTACTCGGCCTAGGCCAGTTCATGGCCAAAAAAAGCATTTAAAAAAAAAGAATCAGCAGAATTTGTGCTAGGTGCGTGAATCTTGCAAATCTTTTAAAAAGTGCGGACTCCCGCGCTTTGTTTTAATGAGCCCCAGGGTGCACCAGGTCTCAGGGGCAATGCCAAAATTATATAGCAGGGACCCGTGGGGACCACCACTGACCTGAGGCTATGCTAATTATATGTGGCGGATACGCAGCCCCCCTCAGCCCCTGGGACTGCAACCAACTCAGAGCTTGTTAAATTTGATGTGGGGGGCTCCCAGGCCCCCCAAGATCAGGGGGCCGCCACCTCCCCAGGGCTTTATTTTGTGTTGGGGGATGTCTCACGGACCCCCCCAAGCCCTGGGGAACGCCACCTCCCAGGTGCTTTCATAAATTATTTGCGGGGGCCTCGAAGGCCCCCCCAAACTCCGGGGACCATCACCTCCCTGGGGCTGTTGAAATGAGGGGAGGGGGGCTGCGGCCCCCCTCCTGGAGCCCTTGATGGCCCTCAGGACCTCCACCCCCCAGAGCCGGCTCCTGCAATGTCTCAGGGTGCTCAAGCCTGGGACATTGCTTTTTGCTGTTTGCAAACTTCTGCTTTGCTTCTTGGAAGCGAGGGCAGGAAATCTGCTCTCAGTTCCATGAAGCAAAGCAGAATTGCTTTGGGCAAGTTGAGCTGCATGTTAGCAGCTCCCCTTGCCCAAAAGCAATACCGGCTCCAGCAGGAGGTGGAGACCCGGCTGGGACCATGGGAGCATTGGGGCTCCCCCCACGGTCCCCAACGCTGAGGCGGACCCGGGGGATGGGTTCCTTGGGGCCAGAAGTGCCCCAGGAGGGGGGGCCAGCTGGCCCCCTCCCTTTATTAAAAAAATATAAATGGCTGGGCCCCGGGTGATGGGGTTCCCTGGGCCAAAATCGGCCTGGGGAGGGGGGCCACACTGTCCCCTCCTTAAATTCATATATAAAGGGTCAAGCTCTTGGGGATGGGTCCTCGGGGCCAATAGTGGCCCAGGGAAGGGGGGCGCATATTTTTTTTTTTTTAAAGAGGACGTGCCCTGGGGGATGGGGTCCCTGGGGCCAAAATCAGCCTCAGGAGCAGGGCCGCATGACCCCCCCTTTTTTTTTCATAGTGCCAGGCCCCGGGGGATGGGATCCCCAGGGCCCCAAAAGTACTAAAAGAAGGAGGGGCCACACAGCCCCCCTTCTAAAAATATATTTTAAAAAAAGCTGGCATCTTGCCGGAGGTCCCGCCCCCTCCCTGCACCACTCTGCAAACGCTCCCCCTGGCGCATTCTAAGTTAGGGAATTAAGACCCCTTAAATACTGAGGGTTCCTGGGGCCAACTAGCCCACCAGGTACCTCCAGTAAGCACCACACAGCTGGATTGAAGAGAGGTGGTCTGAGGCCACGCCCCTTCTTACACCACTCTGTAAACGTGCCTCTTGCGCATTGCAGTTGGAGCGATGAGGTCCTCTTTTGTCCTCTTTTGAGGACCTCAGGACACAAGTGGACTTCATCCTCCGAGCAGCAGTGCCCAGAAGCTGCATTTGCAGAGTGGTGTAAAAAGGGGCATGGCCTCGGGCCACCTCTCTGCAACACAGCTCTGTGGCGCTTACCGGATACACCTGGTGGGCTAGTTGGCCCCCAGTGACCCTCAGGATTCAAGGGGACTTAATCCCCCAAGTTACAATGCGCCAGGGGGTGCGTTTCCAGAGCGGTGCAGGGAGGGGGCAGGGCCTGATATAACAAGTGTGCAAGCGCACCCCCTGGTGTGTTGTAAATTGGTGGATTAAGTCCACGCCCCTTTTATTACACCACTCTGCAAACACGCCTCTTGGTGCACTGGTGGTGGAGCGATGACCTCCTCTTGTGTCCTGAGGACTTGTACAAAACCAGAGAAATTCGGCCGTTATAGTTAATTCAGCTAACTATAACTCACGCCCAGCAATGCATTGCTGATGATGTCACATATTACATCATTCATGACATGGTCAGTGACATCACTGATGACATCACTGATGACATCTTAAATGGCATCACTGATGACATCATCCATGTGATAATCTGATGCACCTCCCCCTACCCTAATATAAACTTTGATACACCCACTCTAAAATACAGGCTACCATTTTCGAAACCATATTCACACCAATACCAGTTAGTACATACCCACTCACTAATTCCTAGGTCTACAGACACATCCACTCATTCAACCATGCACTCACTCATACATGCTGTCAACCATCAATACGGTACTATCATATGCACTCATATATCTATACAGACACTCACACACCACCACTCATCCATAGAGTTACTCACACACCTAATAAGTCATGCAAAGAATCAATCACACTCCTATTTACTCACCCAAACAGTTATATACACACCATCTCACTTATTCAAACATATAATAGCACATAATTGCACTCATACAATAACTAATACAGGCACGCATTCATCCATATAGCTACTCTCAAAAGCACTCACTCTCACATATAGTCATGTATGTACTCCAACACTCACATATACTGCCTTTCACATATGCAGTTACTCACACATGTACCACTGAGACATCCATTCACTCACCAACACACCCATACACACACTCACCCACCCACCCATACAGCCCTTCACAGATTCACTCTTGAACCCATACACCCAGTGAATCACCCACTCACACATCTATGCACAGAGAATCACCCCCCACCCACTTACACAGATACTCAGGCACCCATACAAATACTCAGACTACAAATCAATAACCCATATAGACCCTCATTTAGCTACTCACCAACCCATGCAACCGCTTACACACCAACTGACAAATTAAACTGTGTGAATGTCCGTATCAGTCACTAACCCATGCATTCAGTAAGACACCTTTAATCACTCACTTATACCGTCAGTCATGCACCTACTAAATCATCCATTCAGACACTTATACACCCACTCATTGTTCAATACACCTTGGCCTATATATATATAAAACGTATTTAAACTTTACAGATGCCATCAGTGATGTCATTTGAGATGTCATCAGCGATGTCATCAGTGATGTTACTGACTATGTCATGAATGATGTAATATGTGACGTCATCAGCAGTGCATTGCGGAGGCGTGAGTTATAGTTAGCTGAACTAACTATAACGGCTGAATTTCTCTGGTTTTGTACGAGTGAAATATCCAACCAACTATAAAGTCCCTGAAACCTGTGTTTTTATCAGTGTATATATATATATATATATATATATATATATATATATATATATATATATATATATATCCAAAAGAAACCTCCAGCGAACAGAAGGAAGGGGCCATGCAGGGAGTACCGGAACAGGCTTTTATTGGACAGCAGTTTGGGCATAATATATTTCGTCATGAATTGCCTTCCTCACACGCCACTGCAAACACTGAGTCCAGCACCCCACCTCAGCTTTTATAGAGTCCTGCAGTCTTTGTGCGATTGTAAAGGACACACCTCCCCAGTCATGTGGTCGCTCACCTGCTGTAGGTCGATTGATCCTACAGCTCCCAGAATCCAACATCATGGTCAGGTGATGCGTGGGGAAAATTCTGTATGGCATTGGTGTGCTGCAGAACATGGCGCGCTGTATCCAGTGTCTTTAATAAGTCCGCAAGCCTCCCTAGGTCCCCGCATAGACTCTAACCTCCAAGAAGCATGTAGGCAGGGTCGGGGGCTGATTTCAGTAAACCAGCAACCCTCGTGAAGTCACGAGCTGCCGGCTGGCAGCGTCCCTTATCTATTCCGCACTGAGGAGGTGTGCTGGAGAAATCCGATCCCTCGGGCAAAAACAAAACTGCAAAGCAGAGCGCCAGTAATGTCTCCAGCCGACTTGACAGAGTTGGGCCCCTTAACGCGTCTCTGGCTGACGCGAAAATATCCAAAAGAAACCTCCAGCGAACAGAAGGAAGGGGCCACGCAGGGAGTACCGGAACAGGCTTTTATTGGACAGCAGTTTGGGCATAATATATTTTGGCATGAATTGCCTTCCTCAGACGCCACTGCAAACACTGAGTCCAGCACCCCACCTCAGCTTTTATAGAGTCCTGCAGTCTTTGTGCGATTGTAAAGGACACACCTCCCCAGTCATGTGGTCGCTCACCTGCTGTAGGTCGATTGATCCTACAGCTCCCAGAATCCAACATCATGGTCAGGTGATGCGTGGGGAAACTTCTGTATGGCATTGGTGTGCTGCAGAACATGGCGCACTGTATCCAGTGTCTTTAATAAGTCCGCAAGCCTCCCTGGGTCCCCGCATAGACTCTAACCTCCAAGAAGCATGTAGGCAGGGTCGGGGGCTGATTTCAGTAAACCAGCAACCCTCGTGAAGTCACGAGCTGCCGGCTGGCAGCGTCCCTTATCTATTCCGCACTGAGGAGGTGTGCTGGAGAAATCCGATCCCTCGGGCAAAAACAAAACTGCAAAGCAGAGCGCCAGTAATGTCTCCAGCCGACTTGACAGAGTTGGGCCCCTTAACGCGTCTCTGGCTGACGCGAAAATATCCAAAAGAAACCTCCAGCGAACAGAAGGAAGGGGCCACGCAGGGAGTACCGGAACAGGCTCTTATTGGACAGCAGTTTGGGCATAATATATTTCGGCATGAATTGCCTTCCTCAGACGCCACTGCAAACACTGAGTCCAGCACCCCACCTCAGCTTTTATAGAGTCCTGCAGTCTTTGTGCGATTGTAAAGGACACACCTCCCCAGTCATGTGGTCGCTCACCTGCTGTAGGTCGATTGATCCTACAGCTCCCAGAATCCAACATCATGGTCAGGTGATGCGTGGGGAAACTTCTGTATGGCATTGGTGTGCTGCAGAACATGGCGCACTGTATCCAGTGTCTTTAATAAGTCCGCAAGCCTCCCTGGGTCCCCGCATAGACTCTAACCTCCAAGAAGCATGTAGGCAGGGTCGGGGGCTGATTTCAGTAAACCAGCAACCCTCGTGAAGTCACGAGCTGCCGGCTGGCAGCGTCCCTTATCTATTCCGCACTGAGGAGGTGTGCTGGAGAAATCCGATCCCTCGGGCAAAAACAAAACTGCAAAGCAGAGCGCCAGTAATGTCTCCAGCCGACTTGACAGAGTTGGGCCCCTTAACGCGTCTCTGGCTGACGCGAAAATATCCAAAAGAAACCTCCAGCGAACAGAAGGAAGGGGCCACGCAGGGAGTACCGGAACAGGCTCTTATTGGACAGCAGTTTGGGCATAATATATTTCGGCATGAATTGCCTTCCTCAGACGCCACTGCAAACACTGAGTCCAGCACCCCACCTCAGCTTTTATAGAGTCCTGCAGTCTTTGTGCGATTGTATATATATATATATATATCAACCTCAAGAGTTGCCTGGAATGAGAGGGCCCACACAAGGGAGTAAGTATTTGCCACTTCTTTAATGGAGGATGCAGCAGGAAAAACAGCAAAGTGCCTCGCTGAAAGTAAAAAGTCCTGGCCGACGCGTTTCGTGCCTAACGCACTTCTTCATGGGCTCCGGGCTTATCTCTGAGGGCGGGCAACGGCTTTTTATCCAGCACTGTTTTCAAACACCTTGAAACTCCACCCATGTGGGCGTGGCTACCTCCGTAGCCTGCTGGTAAGTGTAGTGCTTTCAATTTTCTCTTGTGAGTCGCCGTGCCACACTCATTATAAATGCAAATCCAATGTCCCAAGTGGGTTGCGGGATGCACCTGGCTGCTAACCCACGTTCGTTTCTTCCTCCATGGGCGCCCCTGTCCAAAAGCTACCTCGTCGTATGGCGTTGCAACAGGGCTGCACGTCGTGCAGCGGTGCTCCTCTCGCGGCTCAGGCAGCGCCGCAAAACATCAACCTCAAGAGTTGCCTGGAATGAGAGGGCCCACACAAGGGAGTAAGTATTTGCCACTTCTTTAATGGAGGATGCAGCAGGAAAAACAGCAAAGTGCCTCGCTGAAAGTAAAAAGTCCAGGCCGACGCGTTTCGTGCCTAACGCACTTCTTCATGGGCTCCGGGCTTATCTCTGAGGGCGGGCAACGGCCTTTTATCCAGCACTGTTTTCAAACACCTTGAAACTCCACCCATGTGGGCGTGGCTACCTCCGTAGCCTGCTGATAAGTGTAGTGCTTTCAATTTTCTCTTGTGAGTCGCCGTGCCACACTCATTATAAATGCAAATCCAATGTCCCAAGTGGGTTGCGGGATGCACCTGGCTGCTAACCCACGTTCGTTTCTTCCTCCATGGGCGCCCCTGTCCAAAAGCTGCCTCGTCGTATGGCGTTGCAACAGGGCTGCACTTACCAGCAGGCTACGGAGGTAGCCACGCCCACATGGGTGGAGTTTCAAGGTGTTTGAAAACAGTGCTGGATAAAAGGCCGTTGCCCGCCCTCAGAGATAAGCCCGGAGCCCATGAAGAAGTGCGTTAGGCACGAAACGCGTCGGCCAGGACTTTTTACATTCAGCGAGGCACTTTGCTGTTTTTCCTGCTGCATCCTCCATTAAAGAAGTGGCAAATACTTACTCCCTTGTGTGGGCCCTCTCATTCCAGGCAACTCTTGAGGTTGATGTTTTGCGGCGCTGCCTGAGCCGCGAGAGGAGCACCGCTGCACGACGTGCAGCCCTGTTGCAACGCCATACGACGAGGCAGCTTTTGGACAGGGGCGCCCATGGAGGAAGAAACGAACGTGGGTTAGCAGCCAGGTGCATCCCGCAACCCACTTGGGACATTGGATTTGCATTTATAATGAGTGTGGCACGGCGACTCACAAGAGAAAATTGAAAGCACTACACTTACCAGCAGGCTACGGAGGTAGCCACGCCCACATGGGTGGAGTTTCAAGGTGTTTGAAAACAGTGCTGGATAAAAGGCCGTTGCCCGCCCTCAGAGATAAGCCCGGAGCCCATGAAGAAGTGCGTTAGGCACGAAACGCGTCGGCCAGGACTTTTTACTTTCAGCGAGGCACTTTGCTGTTTTTCCTGCTGCATCCTCCATTAAAGAAGTGGCAAATACTTACTCCCTTGTGTGGGCCCTCTCATTCCAGGCAACTCTTGAGGTTGATGTTTTGCGGCGCTGCCTGAGCCGCGAGAGGAGCACCGCTGCACGACGTGCAGCCCTGTTGCAACGCCATACGACGAGGCAGCTTTTGGACAGGGGCGCCCATGAAGGAAGAAACGAACGTGGGTTAGCAGCCAGGTGCATCCCGCAACCCACTTGGGACATTGGATTTGCATTTATAATGAGTGTGGCACGGCGACTCACAAGAGAAAATTGAAAGCACTACACTTACCAGCAGGCTACGGAGGTAGCCACGCCCACATGGGTGGAGTTTCAAGGTGTTTGAAAACAGTGCTGGATAAAAGGCCGTTGCCCGCCCTCAGAGATAAGCCCGGAGCCCATGAAGAAGTGCGTTAGGCACGAAACGCGTCGGCCAGGACTTTTTACTTTCAGCGAGGCACTTTGCTGTTTTTCCTGCTGCATCCTCCATTAAAGAAGTGGCAAATACTTACTCCCTTGTGTGGGCCCTCTCATTCCAGGCAACTCTTGAGGTTGATGTATATATATATATATATATATATATATATATATATATATATCAATAACCACTTGGTTTTATTTATATATATTTTTATTAACTGTCTATTTATGTCAAAGTAAGGTATTTATACTATTTATAATAAATATTTACTACATAGTAGTATGTTTTCTAGCTCTACCAGTATCCTCTGTTCATGTGAACTATAGTTGTTAAGGGAACCATTACAAATAGCCCATTTCTGTTCCGGGGTGTCATGTGATCAAGGCTGCGGCGACGTGGCCGAAACACGTCATGCTGACTGATTGACTGGGCAAAATAAAGCTGAAATAATCAAATTTGCACTGTTGTGGTCCGTACCTGCGTTCGAGTTGCCGAGCATCGTGGTAATTTAGGAGTGTTTTGTTTTCATATATATATATATATATATATATATATATATATATATATATATATATATATATTATCTACTGGCGGTCGCCAGGAGATAGTTATAGTTAGGACCGAGTTCCCATAGGAAATCTGAAAATTCTATTTTGAATAACTTTGGCGCCGGTTGACTTATCTTCGTGAAATTTTCAAAACTAATGTGGCGCTCCGCTCAGCTCCTACCCTGAAAGTCTCGGGGTGATTCGTCAAGCGGGGGCTGAGAAAAAAGGGGGTCCCAAAACATGTTTTCCCCATGCATTTTCTCATAGGACCTTTAGTCGAAGGTACAGCCCGAACGGCTGAACAGAATTACTTGAAATTTGGCAAAGAGGTAGTCCTCAGGTCAGGCATGTGCCTTTTGCTTAAATGGTGTAAATCTGTTCAGTAGTTCCTGAGAAAACCAAAAGTAAATTCACATATATATCTGGGCGGAGCCTAACCACACATCTCATCGTGAGATCTGATTGGCTGTCAGCACTTCATCCAAGAAGTGTTGGCAGCCATCTTGGGACCAATATACATGATAGCACCTCATTAAAAAGCATTGCAGTTAATAGAAGGTTTTAAGACTTTAGTTACATTATAAATCATTTGTTGAGGGTACCTTACTCATTTTAGGAATTGTGGTGTGTTCTAAGGTGATTTTACCATGTGAAAAAGCCTTCTGCTGTGATATCATGAATCATGTTTGAGAGAAAACTATATTCTCATGCTTTTCCCACAGAGGTTTGGAAGGTGATCTATAAGCTAACTGAGAGCATATTTTCTGTAAATTCACATTATCTTTCTCAGTCATGTGAGAATGAAGTCTGACATTCTCAGTAAAACATGTACATCCAACACGGGCAGAGACTGTCAGTTGATTCCTTTGTGTTCTACTGCAGCTTCCCAGAGTGTTCTAAAGAACAACTAGAGCGCTAACAGTCCTACTTATGACAAACGTATGGCACACCTGAAGCCATCTTGGTTGGAATAAAGTGGTAATTCTTAAAACATTTAATTTAAAAAGGAACAAAATGAGGGGGTTCATTTTGCCATAGAAAGTATGATTAGTGCTCCAGAAAGAAAAATTAGGGCACATTTTGAGTGACTTCTCAAATCCTCTTCTATTTCATTAAAAAATCCTGACATGCAGACTGAAACATGCACTTTCAATACCAGCAGCAGACTTCCCTGGTGAGCAGTAGCTTTACTACAGTGATCTAATACGCAACTAGAGTGCTAACATTCTGAATTTATGGCAAATTTGTGACACATCTGAATGCCTTCTTGATGGAATCAAAGTAAAAAACTGAAAGTATTTCCTACTGAGGAGACTATAGTAAATGAGGAAATTAGGAAACATCATAACAAATAAGTCTCCCAAAATGGCCACCAGAGACAAAAGAGCCCGAATGTAGCCCAAATATCACCCAGATGTAGCCCAAGTATAGCCCAATGACAGAATGTCCCAGAGTGTTCTAACGAACAACTAGAGCGCTAACAGTCTTACTTAAGACAAAAGTATGGCACACCTGAAGCCATCTTGAATGGAATAAAGTGGTAACATTTAAAACATTTAATTTACAAAGGAACACAATGAGGGGACTTATTTTGCCATAGAAATTATGATTAGTGCTAGAGAAAGAAAAAATAGGGCACATTTTGATTTCTCAAATCCTCTTCTATGTCATAAAAACATTCTAACATGCAGACTGAAACATGCACTTTGAATACCAGCAGCAGACTTCCCTGGTGAGCAGTAGCTTTACTACAGTGATCTAATGAGCAACTAGAGTGCTAACATTCCGAATTTATGGCAAATGTGTGACACATCAGAATGCCTTCTTGATGGAACCAAGTAAAAAACTGAAAGTATTTCCTACTGAGGAGACTGCAGTAAATGAGGAAATTAGGAAACTTCATAACAAATAAATCTCCCAAGATTGCCACCAGAGACAAAAGAGCCCAAATGTAGCCCAAATATCACCCAGATGTAGCCCAAGTATAGCCCAATGACAGAATGTCCCAGAGGGTTCTAACGAACAACTAGAGCGCTAACAGTCTTACTTATGACAAAAGTATGGCACACCTGAAGCCATCTTGATTGGAATAAAGTGGTAACACTTAAAACATTTAATTTACAATGGAACAAAATGAGGGGGTTCATTTTGCCATAGAAATTATGATTAGTTCTGCAGAAAGAAAAATTAGGGCACATTTTGACTTCTCAAATCCTCTGCTATTTCATAAACAAATTCTGACATGCAGACTGAAACATGCACTTTGAATACCAGCAGCAGACTTCCCTGGTGAGCAGTAGTTTTACTACAGTGATCTAATGAGCAACTAGAGCGCTAACATTCAGAATTTATGGCAAATGTGTGACACATCTGAATGCCTTCTTGATGGAACCAAAATAAAAAACTGAAAGTATTCCCACTGAGGAGACTGCAGTAAATGACGAAATTAGGAAACTTCATAACAGATAAATCTCCCAAGATGGCCACCAGAGACAAAAGAGCCCAAATGCAGCACAAATATCACCCAGATGTAGCCCACATGTAGCCCAATGACAGAAGTGTGCAAAACATTATTTTTTTGTGTATTTGCAGTTTTATATAGTGCAGACTTGTCAGGTATTGGAGTGCTTTACATGAGCATTGGTTACATCACACAGGATCAAATTCATTTTGGTTGTAGACATGGGGAGATTAAGTGATTTGACCACAATGACAGAATGTTGAGCTGAAGCAGAAACTCCAACCTGGTTCCCCAGTTGCAAAGTCTGCAGCTCTGGAAGTAACACCACATCCTCTCGCTAAGGTGCAACATTTAATCAAGTGGTCAACTGGATAAAAAAACATAAAGATTACAAATAATTTAAAAGTTCTTTGTCGCTATTTGAAAACTCACAAAATATGTCCTCATTTTAGTTTTTTAGAGCACTAACCATAATTTTGATGCAAATAAGACCGTCTCATATATGTAATTTCTAAAGGAAATACTCTAGGTATTACAGTTTTGATTACATCAAGATGACTTCAGGCATTGCACACTTTTGTAATAAATATAGAATGTTAGCAATCTAGTTGTTCATTGGGATACTGTTGAGAGGCAGAGGCCAGGGGCACGGACTCTGAAAATTGAAGGCAGGTAGGAGAGTGCAGAGGCAACAATTTGACCACACTGGGCAGGCAGGAAGGGCAGTGGCAGCACAACAGACTATGGAGGGCAGTGGAAAGGGGGGCAGGGGCAACAAACCAACAATACAGGACTGGCAAGAGAGGCTGTGGCAATATAATAGACCATTGTGGGCAGAATGAAGAGGCAGTGGTAGTACAACCATACATGCCAACAGACCTGTTTCAGCCAGGAAACGTCCAATGTTTTTAAGCTCAAATGGGCTTTATTTGATCTGTCTCCTGTCTACAATCTCCTCTTTTTCAATGTAACTCAAAAGGGAAAATCAATACCCCAGTTTTTTTTCAAAATCTCCCTCTTACCAAGTTCAAAATGTTCGCAAGTATGGTACATTGAATCATGGTAGGCAGGAGGAATTAGGGTAGGGACATGGACTCGGATAACAGAGGACAGGAGGGACATGGAGAGGTGCACCAAACTGACCCTACAGGGCAGGCATCAGGGTTTGCAGCAGCACAATACACCACACAGCGCATGCGGGACGGGAGTGCAGCACAATAATCCATAGAAAGAAATAGGGAGGGGACAGGACCATGCACATGGACAACAGAGAACAGATGGGAAAGAGGCAATGGTAGCTAGCTGACCATAATGGACAGACAGGAGAGAAAGCTGCAGCATAACAGACCATAAAGGGCAGGAGGGACGGACCAGGGGCATTACAATGGAACAGACACGCCAGGAGGGAGGGAATAGGGGGTCTGCACATGGAAACAGAGGGCTGGGGGCAAGGTGGCAGGGCAGGAGCAGCAAGATGACCATGGAGGTCAGGCAGTATGGGCACTAGAAACAAGACACACCATGGAGAACAACAATGAGACTATTGTGGCATACACACAGACCATGGAGGGAAGGTGGGAGGGGGTCAGGGGCAGCTAGCTGACCACACAGAGAAGGTAGGAGGGGCCATGGCAGCACAGAAGACCATGCATGGCAAGCGTTAGGGTTAGTGGCAGCACAATGGCTATGATGGGCAAGAAGGAGGGTTCAGGGGCATGCACAAAGGACCATGGAGGATTGAAGGGAGGGTCAGGACCTGGGCACAGACAAGAGAGTTCAGGGGAAGGGGCCTCACAACAGACCGCGCGGGGCAGGCAGGAGGAGCAGTTGCAGCACAACAGATCAGGGAGGGCAGAAGCGAGTGGCAGTAAAATGGACCATGGAGGACAGGAGGAAGGGGATAGGGGCATGGCATGTGGACAGGCAGGGTGGAGGTGGCAGGGACAGGTTACAGTCATCTGACAATGCTAGGCAGGTGGGAGGGGAGTGGCAGCTCAACAGAACACTCAGAGTAGATAGGAGTGGCAGGTCCATGGAACATAGTGGGCAAAAAGGATGGAGCAGGGGCATGCACAAAGACATCGGAGGGCAGGGGGAAGGAGAATAGGGGCAGCAAGCTAAGCACAGAGGCTAAGCAGGAGGTCAATGATGGGCCATAGAATTGGGCAATGGAGGGCAGGAGGAGTGGACTGGTACATCATGCTAAATGGAGGGCAGTGGCAGCACATCAGACCATGCATGGCAGGAGGGAGGGAGGCTAGTCCATGGATACAGAGGATAGGGAGGAGGTGGATGGGGCAGCAAGCTAACTGTTCAGAGAAGGTGGGTATTAGAAACGTTATTGTTTTTAAAATGTGTGTCTGTGCGAACTACTTAAAATATTAACAAGTATGCAGCATAATCTCACTTTTATTCAGGAAGAAGAGGACGTTTGTGACTGTGACTCCGGGCTCACTTGGCAGAAACACCCCCTGACTCTCCACCCCCATCGCAAAATGTAATGCCCGTGAAAAGGGTAGGTGGACGCAGTGTTATATAGAACATAGTCCTGAGAGCACGATTGAAAATGAAAACTAGATGTAGTATATGGTATAAACTATGCACCAAAAAGTGTGATATAAGATGAACCGGGCGTGAAATATAATATGCAATATATTGTGCGCAATGACAGATTCATTGGAGAGCGCGAGATAACACAGGCACTAGCGCGTGCTATGCGATATGCGCCTTGAAGTGTAATATGCACAGGGCAGTGTTGTGTATCATCACTAGTCTCTAAAGTTGTAATATGAAATATGTGCTGGGGAGTGTAACGTTGCATATGCACTGTGACAAAGATATGGATCCCAGATTGTAATATGTATGGCATAGCGCTGTGCGTTATAACATACACATCGAGGAAGGCACGTTAGATGGGGCAATATAACCCGTGCGAAGGCAAGTGTGGCATGACATATTCACGGGGTGGGGTTACAGTGCACATGGGCTAGAGAGTGTCATAGCATACGCACTAGCTGGTGGAATACAACACAGAGGTGTGAGGCAATCGGCGGGCACTGGTGGGTGTAACACAGCATTGGGCTCAGCCAGGAGCACGCTGTGACTCTCAAGTGTGGTTCGTCTCCTTTCCAGAGAGTAAAATAAAAAGTATTGCACATCCGGCGGTGGATGTGTTTTTTATTAACCGTGAGGGGGGTTTCTTGCATAGTTTGGTCGAATTTTTGTCGAATCCCCTTTGAATGGCTTGGTGTACGTGTATATTAAATGTGCCCGTCAATAGCTACCATGTTTGTATAAATAAACGACAAGGGTGTCTACTTGGAGAGTACCCACCGGCGGGGTGCCGGGATTAGGCACAGTAGGGCGTCAGACACGTCAGAGCTTCACTAGTGGTGTAAATACATTCAATGTGGATTCATTCTATGCATAGTCGCCTTTTAATGAATATCACGCAAATCGTCATGGTGATAGGTACATACGGTTTGTCCAGCATGTCCTAGGTGTTTCTATAAATATATATATTTTTAAAATAATAAAAAACAAAGCCTGGCCCCGGGGGATGGGGTCCCCGGAGCCATAAGTGGCCTGAGGAGAGGGGCAACGCAGCCCCCTCCTAAAGAATTTAAATAAAAAAAGGCAATGCCCCCGGGGTTGGGGTCCCCGGGGCCGATTAAGGCCTTGGGAGGGCCACATTTATTTTTTTCAACAAAAAAAATTAGGGTGCAGGCCCTGGGGGATGGGGTCCCCAGGCCCAGTAAATTAGAAAAAGAAGGGGGGCCACACAGCCCCCCTTCTTAAAAAATAAAATTAATAAAAGACCGGCATCGCGCTGGAGGCCACGCCCCCTCCTTGCAGCACTCTGCAAATGCGCCCCCTGGCCAGATGTAAGTTGGGGAATTAATTCCCCTTCAATACTGAGGGTCCCTGAGGGCCAACTAGCCCAACAGGTATCTCCAGTGTGCGCCAGGGAGCTGCGTTGCAGACAGGTGTTCTGAGGCCACGCCCCTTTTTACACCTCTATGCAACGCAGCTCTGTGGCGCTTACTGGAGGTACCTAGTGGGCTAGTTTGACCCTAGGGATCCTTAGGATTCAAGGGGACTTAATCTCTCAACTTAGAACGGCCACAGGGTGCGTTTACACAGTGGTGAAGGGAGGGGACGGGGCCTGAGGTGACGTGTGCAAACACGCCCTGTGGCGCGTTTTAAGTTGGGGAAATAATTCCCTTTCAATCCTGAGGGACCCTGGGGGCCAACTAGCCCACCAGGTGTTTCCAGTAAGTGCCACTGCTCTGCGTTGCAGAGAGGTGGTGCAGGCCGTGCCCCTTTTTACACCTCTCTTCAATGGCGCTTACTGGACGTACCTAGTGGGCTATTTTGCCCCTAGGGATCCTCAGGATTCAAGGGGACTTAATCTCCCAACTTAAAAAACGGCCACAGGGCATGTTTACACAGTGAGGAAGGAAGGGGACGGGGCCTGAGGTGACGTGTGCAAACACGCCCTATGGCGCGTTTTAAGTTGGGGAAATAATTCCCCTTCAATCCTGAGGGACCCTGGGGGCTAACTAGCCCACCAGGTGCTTCCAGTAAGCACCACTGAGCTGCATTGCAGAGAGGTGGTCCAGGCCGTGCCACTTTTTACACCTCTCTGCATCGCAGCTCTGTGGCGCATACTGGAGGTACCTAGTGGGCTAGTTGGACCCTAGGGACCCTCAGGATTCAAATTAACTTAACCCCTTCGCTGCGGCGTGAATTCCGCCGCAGCGCTGGGGGGGTGAGGGGTGAGCACGGTGCCGCCATGCTCATGACGGAACCACGCCGTCATGAGTCACGGTCAAGCTGTGCTCATGACGGCGTGGTTCCCTCACGACTCCGCCCACTCTCTATTTCGCCCGCACAGGCAGGGAATTAGAGCTGCGTGGGAGGAGCGGCCACCAACGGCCGCAGCATGACGGAACCACGCCGTCATGAGCACATGCCGCCGGTGGCTCATGACGGCATGGTTCCGTCATGGGCGTACAAGGGGTTAATCTCCCAACTAAAAACGGCCACAGGGCTTGTTTACACAGTGGTGAAGGGAGGGGACGGGGCCTGAGTTAACGTGTGCAAACAAGCCCTGTGGCGCGTTTTAAGTTGGGGAAATAATTCCCCTTCAATCCTGAGAGCCCCTGGGGGCTAACTACCCCACCAGGTGCTTCCAGTAAGCGCCACTGAGCTACGTTGCAGAGAGGTGGTCAAGGCCGTGCCACTTTTTACACCTCTCTGCAATGCAGCTCTGTGGCGCATACTGGAGGTACCTAGTGGGCTAGTTGGACCCTAGGGACCCTCAGGATTCAAATGAACTTAATCTCCCAACTAAAAACGGCCACAGGGCGTGTTTACACAGTGGTGAAGGGAGGGGACGGGGCCTGAGTTAACGTGTGCAAACAAGCCCTGTGGCGCGTTTTGAGTTGGGGAAATAATTCCCCTTCAATCCTGAGGGACCCTGGGGGCCAACTAGCCCACCAGGTGCTTCCAGTAAGCACCACTCCGCTGCGTTGCAGAGAGGTGGTCTAGGCCGTGCCCCTTTTTACATCTCTCTGCAACGCAGCTCTGTGGCACTTACTGGAGGTACCTAGTGGTCTAGTTGGACCCTAGGGACCCTCAGGATTCAAGGGGACTTAATCTCCCAACTTAAAACGGCCACAGGGTGTGTTTACACAGTGGGGAAGTGAGGGGACGTGTGCAAACACGCCCTGTGGCGCATTTTAAGAGGTAGTTTAATCCCCTGCCCTATTATATACTAGGGGCTTACAGAGGAGGTCATGCTGATCACAGGGGGACCCCAACGCATAGTGTTCCCTAGTGTATGTAGGTGTTTTCACTGTATTCTGAGTGTCTTTTAACATAGCACTGGCTCTAGGACTGGTTAGTCAGACTCAGTTACCACCAGTATCCATCTGAAAAAGTTGAGGGTACAGGATGATTTTGCAACAAGGCTTCTTTCTGCTCTTCTGTTTGTTCTTTTTGCACGTAATCCTTCTTCCTGCACTTTTCTTCGTCTTTGAGGACTTCTGTTGCTTCTTTTTGCATTTCTTTTTTTTCTTTCTGTGCGTTTTTTCTTCTTTCTTCACATGTCCTATCTCTGTAGGCATAGTTAGAAATTAGCATTTAAAAAAACCTTTGAAATTCACTGAAAAAAACATAGGTTTCAGGCACGTTATAGTTAGGAATTAGAATTTAAAAAACGTTAGAAATTCACTGAAAAAACCATAGGTTTCAGGGGCGTTATAGTTAGCTGGACTTTTCACCCGTACAAAACCCTTGAAATTCCCCCGTTATAGTTAGTTCAGCTAACTATAACTCGCGCGCCCGCAATGCACTGCTGATGACGTCACATATTACATCACTCATGACATGGTAAGTGACAGTGACCATGAAAACATCTGTGACACTGTGCATGTAACGATTGATTTTCTCTGGGGTGAGATCAGCTCGATGTACTGTCCAAAATTGTTTTAATTTGAACCTGCCATTCTGAGGTACATATGTAGGGCTCTCTAATCCCATTTTGAGCGCAGTGGTGCCAGATCTGTTGCAGTGTGTTGGTGGAGCGTGTCTGCAAACCAACGAGTGAGATGCCCGCCATTTCCTATAGCATGTATATACTAGAGCAATAAATGTGTCTGTGACTCCTGCATTACATCCCCCCACCTGCTCTGCAGTAGACTAATCCAGGAGGCATGCATGAGGAAATATCCTAGAGGAAGTCCTTCCTCCTGCGCTAGTTCCCTCAATGGCTTAAGCGCACCGTCCAAGTAAAGCGCACCCAATGTATATATACCCGCATTATGCCAATCCACCCGGTCAGTCGGTGTAGTGAGTTTGGTTCCCATGGGTGTTCCAAGCAGTGGTATCACAGGAGCATAAGGTTTTATGTGTTTAGTAAGGAACAGAGCTCTTTTAAAACATCGGAAAGCCACATGCAGTATCAGGGGGAGTGAGCCATTTTTCCCACCACAAGGGTGAAACATATAGAGAATGGTGGTGTTTCAATTCCTGCTGTGTCAGATAAGTATCGACCTTCCACCCAGCGTGCCACCCACTTCAGCTGGGATGCTAGATAATAGTGTTCCAAGTTGGGAACTGCCAGCCCCCCTTGACCGGTTGGTAAGTATAACTTTGCAAGTGCTACTCTACAGTGAGATGTATTACATAACAGACTACGGACCATGCTCTCAATGGGTCGTAAAAAAGAGGGCGGTAAATATAGCAGCAGATTTGTAAAATAATAAAGAAGTCAAAGGAGGACCACCATGTTAAAAAGTGAAACCCTACCTGATAATGACAGAGCAAGCGTTGTCCAGAAAGTCATCTGTGAAGAGAGAGACGTAAGTACCCTAGTGAGATTGCCATCCAGCAGATACAGGTCATTATGATACCCTGATACCCAGTTACCTAAACATGAGTGGTTGCCAAGAAACCGGGCTTCCATTAATAGTAAGTCTTGGATCAGGAGCATTAGGATCAAATGGACATGATTTCTCCCAATTGACCCACAGTCCTGAGAGGCAAGCAAAGCAAGCATATTGGGTATGCTTTCTGGTACCCCCCAACATCTCTTATATATAAGAGAAGGTCATCCGCATATAGGAAGATCGCATGCATTTCTCCTCCCAAATGGATGCCCCAGTGGTTTGCGGATGCTCGCATGGCCAGGGCCAGTGGCTAGATGGCCAATGATAAAAGGAAGGGGGAAAATGGGCAGCTCTGCCTTGTACCCCTGCACACTGGTATTGGGTGTGACACCATGCTGACCGTCTTGACCCTTACTACCGGTTTGGCATATAGTAGTTTAATCAACATAGTGAAATATGGTCCTAGGCCATATCTGGGTACAACACTAAAGACACTTGGCCACTTCAACGTATCAAAGGCTTTCTCCAGGTCCAACACCATGCATCCGGAGCTGGGCCAAGCTTGAGGCACATACCGCATGATTCTGAACAGGCTGTGTAGATTGAGGGTTTGCGAACGGTCCATTCTGGTCCTCGTGTATTAACGGAGGCACTAATGGTGTCAGCCGCTCCACAAGAATGTGAGCCAGTATCGTATCATCCGCGTTCAGCGGTGCTAGTGGGCAAAAGGAGCCCAGCTGGGTGGAATCTCTGTCTGTCTTCAAGAGGGAGACCAGGGTGGCTTCGCACATAGAGCTTGTCAAGTGGGATAGGTGTATCACCTCTTTGTAGACCCTCTGGAGAGTAGGCACTAAAAGATCTGCGTATATGTTTTGTAAACCTCTGAGGTTAAGCCATCCTGTCCCGGCTCTTCCCCTGGGGCTAGAGAACGAATTGCTCCCTGGATTTCTGCTGTTGTTATGGGTGCCTCAAGCTCCATGTGCTGATCAGGCGTTAGCTGAGGGAAGGTGAGGTCATCTAGAAAATTGTGTATTTCGCCGGCCAGAGGCTTTTGTAGTTGACCGATATAAAGAGGTGTAATGGAGGACTAGTTCTTTGTGTATTTCGTGCTGAGTATATTTAATCAGTCCATCTGGAGTGTGAAGTGCCGTAATGACACCACGTGGTTGATCTTACCTAATTAGCCAAGCAAGTAGTGCCCCAGATCTATCTGCTAGGCATGTGTTTTCGCGGAGTGCGCCTCATAGTTGCAGTACCTCAGTCTCTTTATTAATGTAGAGTGTTTAGCCCTTGCCTTCCCCACTTCCTTGGACCAGGAGGTGTCGGAGGTTAGACGTGTTTCTATTAACAATAATGTACGTTCCAGGTCCTAGAGCTCTTATTACACTTGTTTCCGCATGCCGCACCTCAAACCCATGCAGTTACCACTTAGCGTCGCCTTAAATGCATCCCATTCCAGCAGGGTCGACGTCACTGTGCCTTTGTTGTATATAAAATAATCATCTGCTATGGTGCGAAGGGATTTACAAAAGGGTGGATCTTCTAGCATGTTAGACTGCAGGCGGCATGCTGGAGACACGTTATGATGCGTGTCCCACGTTAGTGTTATGTAATGTGGCATATGGTCTGAGTGTGTGCGTCCCATGTATACCGCTTGTGTCACACATGGTAGCAGGTTGGGTGTGCATAGTACCATATCAGTACGGACATGTAAAGTATGTGGTGCAGAATAGAAGGAGTACACTTGTGTGGTAGGATTACGGTGTCTCCAGATGTCTACCAATCCCCAACTGTCTGCCCAGCTTTTTAACATTGCAGCCCCATTAGCCACTGTTGTGCCCCAAATCGGTGGGAATGACTGGTCAAGGGATATATCTAGTACTTTGTTGAAGTCCCCTCCTATCACCCAGGGCATATCACACCATCTGGAGAGCACTGCTGACAGCCTGTCCCAGAAGGGCCCCTGTTCCGTGTTTGGTGCATACACATTTCTCAATAGAAGTCATCTACCATCCAGTCTGCCTTTAAGGAAAATATATCTCCCTTCCAGATACGTCCCCTCTTCTTCCATTTTTAGGGGGGTGCCCGGTCGAATCCATATCAGTATCCCTCGGGCAAATGCTGAGTAATTAGTAGCAATAATGTGAACCCTCCACCTGTGTTGCAATTTGATTGCCCCCACGTGTGTAAAATGGGATTCCTGTTGGAGGACTATTTGGACATCATGCCTCTTAAAATATACGTAAACCGTGTATTTACAGGCAGGAGTTCGTAGGCCTCTTACATTCCATGTTATGATACGCCGTGATGTCATGTCTCAACTATGTCTATGTACGGGTGTCGGGAGGGTGAATGTACAAGCATGTGGCCATATTGGAGGATATTGTGCTGGTACAGCCATATTCAAGCACCACAAGGCCTTTCAAACTTTTCATTAAGCATAACGTCAAACCTACTAACATATAAAATCAAAAGAGCGGATCCCGCAACCGTGCAGGAGTGCCCAAACCCAGAGCCCAATTTGGCTCGAAGCAAAGCAACCCCTAAAGGTGTTTGTGTGTGAGAGAATGTGTCTTCCAGGAGCCCACCAGGACAATGTGTCCACCCTTTAGCTAGTAACTGTAGTATCTTTTAGCATCTCCTGTTCTACGCATTGATACATCAACTCTCCAGTCCATCCCTCACCTTGAGAAATCCAGCACCCCCCTGCCCCCCATAGGTACAGCAATATGACAACTCCTACTAAGTCATTTTTTAGCACTAGGAACTCTACAATCTGTGCAAATAAAGGATATATAGTAGCTTCAGATAAATAATTCCGACGTCTGTGGTGTGACATCAGAGAAAATCAGAGAGTTTGTATCACGTGGACAAATCACCGAAGAGCCTCCATCTTTGGATGCCCGAGTCGATATCCGTTCTTTGTCCGAGTCTTTAGCCAGGTCCGAGATCCTTTCCGCCTCTTGGACCGATTGATGCCTCTCTATTATTATTTGCTCCAGGTTGGGAACCGCTGTCAGTTGTGGCGTCTGGACTCTCCCCCGGTGACCATGCCACCTGGCATTTCCCGCAGCCCCTCGTGTAGCAACCTCTCCAGTTTGTCTGGTGCCTGAGAATTTACCAGTGGACTCCATCCAGTCACACACATCTTGTGGCGCAAACATTTGTTTTTCCATCTGCCACCATTTGTAGTCTTGTAGGAAAGTACAAAGAGTATTGAATATCGAGCTGCTTAAGTTGTCACTTTACCGCTAAAAAGGAACCTTGTTGACGCTGAACCCCCACAGTGTAGCCTGGGAAAAACATCACCGTGGCATTTACCACTCGAGTGTCTCGCATCTTCTGAGTTTCCTTTAGAATTGAGTCCCTTTCCCAATAGTGGAGCATTTTGAGGAGAACTGGGCAGGGGTTCAACCCTGGTGCAGGTCTCCAGAAGTGGAACGCAATACGCTTTTTCGCCCGAGAAGTAGGGAGATAATGATTCTTTCAGTAGCAGCTTCCTCGTCCATTTTTCAGTGGACTCCACTGCTTCTTGGCCCTCTACTCCCTCCGGCAGGCCTATCAGGTGGACATTGTTCCATCTTGTGCGTCCTTCTGCATTTTCCATCCTTTGTTCCAGATGGCGAAGTCTCGTTTCAAATACCCCCATTTGTTTCTCCACAGTTTCTGTTGCTGGTTGTACCTCTGCTAGAGTACGCTCCACATTGGTAACACCGTCAATGAGTTTCCTGTGGTCCACATGTAAGAGCGTGACTTCTGCTGCCATGTTATCTATTTTTGATTCCAGGGAAATTCTGGACCTCTCAATAGCATGAAGTATTGTGTCTGACCTGTCTTCAGGCGGCAAGGTTCATGGGGTCTGGTATCCTTGCCTGTCCGTCTCCACAACAGGCCCGTGAAGAAGTCTTGTAGTTAATTCCCCTGGATCGCCCCAACTCTTCATGTTTTGCAGTTATTGAGCCACTCCCTGCTGTGCTAAGCTGGTCAAGCAGACTCTTTCATGTGGAGGATCAATGATACCTGTGACTTTCCGTACAAACTGATTACTGGATTGGTCCTGTCTCTGCACCCCAGTGCACCATACTGTACTCCTTGCATGATAATGGACAGATAGCATGGCACATATGACTTGCTTGGATCCTGCGTGGGACACAGTAGACATTCCTGTTATCTTGCTCACTCCAGGAAATCCATACCTTTTGTGACCCACAAGTCTGTAAAAGTTAGAC
Organism: Triturus cristatus; assembly: GCF_964204655.1. Taxonomy (NCBI): domain Eukaryota; kingdom Metazoa; phylum Chordata; class Amphibia; order Caudata; family Salamandridae; genus Triturus; species Triturus cristatus. The sequence continues at coordinate 148,795,431 of NC_140582.1, read as the reverse complement.
TTGCTAGCAACCCCGATAGAGGTGTAAAGAAGCATGTTCAGCACAGCTTTACCTCTCACTGGGCAGTGATCCCATGGAAGACTCTCAGCCTGTCAGATGTATTATGGGGGGAGAAAGGAGTCAGTCCGCTGCCTTCTTCAACGATGCTCAGAAGAACGCCGCTATGATTCCCAGCCGCGCGTAGCTGCTCTCCTGCCCCCGGCGACCTCATCGCCAATATTTGTGTTCCTCCCTACTTTCTCAGCAGGTGGCTTCCCGTCCTCCTCTTCAGGCATCTTCTCCCAACACAGTGTCTAATGATGCATATCAGAGGGCCCACGGGTGATATCGGGAAGCAGCACCAGTCGCCTCATCCGATCGCCTCTGGGATCTCAAATGTTGTTTGATTGGATATCGCCCACAGTGACCCAATTCTCCACTGCCCACACACCTCCGTTGACACAGTAATGGACATCACCCCAAGCCTAAGAGTTCAGCTGGGTCAACGGCCTTCTACGCCTGCAGGTCAGATGGTCTCCTTCCATCCCTCGGCAGCCTAGTCCATCCATCCATCACTCGCGCAAGCCGTCTGGCTCACCCTACATGTATTCTCCTCGAATCGGGAATACGCCCTCCACCACGGCCTCTGGTTGCATCAGGCAGGCTCTCCCCGTCTTCTCTCAGCTGCCAACAGCTCCGCTCCACTTCTTCTGGTGCACTGGGCAGCTCCATTCGATGCCCCGGCACATTCTGGAGGGCTCCAAGCGACAGTGGGAGCACCCCAGGCAGTCAGTGGATGTCTGAATTAAGGCATAGCTCGCGGATAATGTGGGTGGAGAGCCAAGCAGTGCTAAATCGGATCTACCATTTAGCACCTGCAAGCCATACCCCAACCCACTCACACTCATGCAACCACTCACAAACCCACTCAGACACACACACAAACACCCATTGAGACACTCCCACACTCACTCCCACATGCATGCTCAAAGGTTACAGTTTATAGTTAGGAAATACAATTTAAAAAAGGTTATGGGGACGATATGTTTGGGCAAGTTAGAAAATGAATTGGAAAAAAACTCTCAGAAATTCACATGAAAAAACAAAGGTAACAGAGATGTTCTAGTAAGTCTTGGATTCCAATCATACAAAACCAGTGAGCTAACTATAACTTACGCCCCCACAGTGCACTGCTTATGACATCACCTATTACATCGCTCATGACATGGTCAGTGACAAATGACAGACTTTTAGAAAAAGCTCACAATCAGTAGATGATGTCATCAGTGATGTCACTAACCATGTCATGAGCAATGTAAGTTGTGAGGTCATAAGCAGTGCATTGCAGGGGCGTAAGTTATTGTTAGCTCAGGTAACTATAACTGCTGAATGTCACTGGTTTTGTACGAGTAAAGTCTGAGTGTAACCTTTGTTTTTTTCAGTGAGTTACTAAAGTTTTTTTAAATTCTATTTCCTAACTATAACGTCCCTTATCCTTTGTTTGTTTCAGTAAATTTCTAAGGTGTTTTAATGTTATTTCCTAACTATAACATTTCTGCAACCATTGTTTTTTAGTGAATATATATATATATATGTATGTATATATTACCTACTGGCGGTCGCCAGTAGGTAGTTATAGTTAGGACCCTGTTTCCATAGGAAAACCGCAACATTCTATTTGGAATAACTTTGGCGCCGGTCGACGAATCCTCGCGAAATTTTCAAAACTAATGGGGCGCTACACTCCGCTCCTACCCTGAAAGTCTCGGGGGGATTCGTCAAGCGGGGGCTGAGAAAAAAGGGGGGTCCCAAAACACGTTTTTCCCATGCATTTTTCCATAGGACCTTTAGACACAGCTACAGCCCGAACGGCTGAACAGAGTTACTTGAAATTTGGCAGAGAGGTAGTCTACAGGTCAAGGAAGTGCCTTTTGTAGGTCCGGTGTAAATCTGTTCAGTAGTTCCTGAGAAAATAGCATTTAAATCAATATATATATCTGTGGCAGCTTACGGTGCGCTTACGGTAAGCTTACGGTAAGCTTACCGTACGCGTACGGTGCCGTGCGCGAGCGCGATTCTGATTGGCTGTTAGATCTTAGTAAACATTCGAATCGGTCGAAACCAGGAAGCGGCGGCCGCCATTTTCTCTCTCGCACTCTGAGAGGGGGAGGAAAAACAAAGGTTGAAAACATGTAAAGGGGCAGGTTAGACAGCTCCTAACCACCTAGCCTTGATTAAGGTGTCCCAAAAGAACCCCCAAGGCCAAAAATTCATTTTTATAATTTTTTGAAAATAGGCGATTACGCTTACCGTACGCGTACGGTAAAAATTAATTGTAAAAAAAAAAAATCCACATATTCCCCCCTGTGTGCAAAAGGTGCCCGAAGTGCACCTTTTGTGCATGGCATATCATATTACGGAACATTTAATAGTTTACCTTTCACAACGAAGCGCATAATATGTCCTCCGTGTGCAGACGGTGCGCGAAGCGCTTCGTGCGTACATGGCCCAACCAACGTAACGTGGGCACGCGGTGCGCGTAGCGCACTAACTGCGTAAAGTGGGCGCGCGGTGCGCAAAGCGCACCGCGTGCTCACTGTGCGCGCACGGTGCGCGAAGCGCACCGTGCGCGCACGGAACTAACTGCGTTAAGTGGGCGCGCACGCCACGAACGGCATAAAGTAACTTAGCATTTAAAAAAACTTACAAATTCACTGAAAAAACCATAGGTTTCACACACGTTATAGTTAGGAATTAGCATTTAAAAAACCTTGCAAATTCACTGAAAAAACCATAGGTTTCACACAAGTTATAGTTAGCTGTACATTTCACTCGTAAAAAACCAATGAAATTCCACGTTATAGTTAGTGCAGGCAACTATAACTCACGCGACCCCAATCCTCTGCTGATGCTAATACTGTATTTAGACACTTATTTGCCCATGTCTTCTTCCATTAAATTTTAGCTATACATATATTACAAATATTTTTTTTTCATAAAGACACAGATGTCATCAGCAGAGGATTGCGGTCGCGTGAGTTATAGTTGCCTGCACTAACTATAACGTGGAATTTCATTGGTTTTTTACGAGTGAAATGTACAGCTAACTATAACTTGTGTGAAACCTATGGTTTTTTCAGTGAATATCTATATATTCACTGAAAAAACCATAGCTTTCACACATGTTATAGTTAGCTGGACATTTCACTCGTACAAAACCATTGAAATTCTCCCGTTATAGTTAGTTCAGCTAACTATAACTCGCGCGCCCGCAATCCACTGCTGATGACGTCACATATTAAATCACTCATGACATGGTCAGTGACATCACTCATGACATCACTGATAAAATCGCAAATGACATCACTGATGACATCACTGATGACATCATCCAGTGAATGTGTGTCTTTCTGAAAAATAAATATTTGTTATATATGTATATCTAAATGTTAATGGAAGAAAAAATGGGTAAATAAGTGTCTAAATGGATGTTTTTTTTTGGTAAAATTAATTGTATAACTGACTTATTAACAGTATCTTAGTGAATACAAGTATTAGTGAGTAAGGTTTAAATATTTAAATATCTGTATCAGCGTCTCGCTTTGTGTATAAGTGGCTGCATGGGTTGGTGAGTAGCTACATGAGTGTGTATATGGGTTATTAGTTTGTTTTTAGAGTATCAGTATGAGTGTCTGTATGGTTCAGTGGGGGATGTTACTTAGCGTATGGATGCATGAATGAGTGACTCACTGTTTGTATGTATTTTGAAGACAGTAAGTGAGCAGGACAGTATGGGTGGATGAGTGTGTGTATGGGTGAGTAAGATAGTGAATGACTGTCTCAATAGTGTCTTTATGAGTAAGTACATATGTTTTGAACTAGTATATGTGAGTATTGATGTATATAAGTGAGGATATATGAGAGTGAGAGATTGGAAGAGTTCCTGTATAAATAAGTATGTGTTTCTATAAGTGATTGTTTTAGAGAGTAAGTATGTGTACGTTTCTGTAGAAGTAAGTGTACTGGTGTGTGTATAGCTGTACATGCAAGTAAATGGATGTTTATTTGCATGTGTGAGTATGTGTGTGAGTAAATCTATGTATGAGTGTAGGTGTGTAACAGGATGTATAGGTGTATGAGTACATATGATGACTGAGTACATGTATGAGTGACTATATAGAAGTGTTGATGAATGAGTGGATGCGTATGTAGATTTTGGAATTACTGAATAGGTTGTTCTAACTGGTATTGGTATCTCTATAGTTTTCAAAACCTTAGTTTGTATTTTTCAATGGGTGTATCAAAGTTTATATTCGGATACGAGGAGGTCTGCCACTCTTACACAAGGATGATGTCATGAGTGATGTCATCAGTGATGTCATTTGAGATGTCATCAGTAATGTCATGAGTGATGTCACTGACCATGTCATGAGTGATGTAATATGTGACGTCATCAGCAGTGGATTGCGGGCGCGCGAGTTATAGTTAGCTGAACTAACTATAACGGGGAAATTTCAATGGTTTTGCATGAGTGAAATGTCCAGCTAACTATAACATGTGTGAAACCTATGGTTTTTTCAGTGTATGAATATATATATATATATATATATATCTCCACAGAAATGCCCCTGCATTGAGGACGCGACTCACATAGCGAGTGATTAACAAAATCATTTATTCAAAGAAACCGGCTTTTCATACCGATCATTTTCAGTCCGTGCCTGACGCGTTTCAGAGCCTTCTCGCTCCTTTCTCAAAGGCATGCTCCGCGCACCATGATTCTGGCTTCCATCGTTCCATCCGTGCTTTCACTTTTATGGGCCTCAGGTGTGCCCGCCTTGCGGAATTCATCAAAGTGCACACTGGGAACTGTGGTTCATTAAAGCCTGCTTTTTACCCTTCAGTGGGTTTGGTGCAATTCACAAATTAAAACGGACTCAATTTCACAACCCTCCAGTGGGTCTCAGGATGAAAGTCCGGTTCCAACTTCCTTTCCTCGCTGTGTCGTTTTCAAACTCTGACCAGTTCAAAATCTGACGATTCCGCATGTGATTTCGGGACGGTGCAATCCTCCACGGGTGGGCCACCCATGTATTATATCTCCACAGAAATGCCCCTGCATTGAGGACGCGACTCACATAGCGAGTGATTAACAAAATCATTTATTCAAAGAAACCGGCTTTTCATACCGATCATTTTCAGTCCGTGCCTGACGCGTTTCAGAGCCTTCTCGCTCCTTTCTCAAAGGCATGCTCCGCGCACCATGATTCTGGCTTCCATCGTTCCATCCGTGCTTTCACTTTTATGGGCCTCAGGTGTGCCCGCCTTGCGGAATTCATCAAAGTGCACACTGGGAACTGTGGTTCATTAAAGCCTGCTTTTTACCCTTCAGTGGGTTTGGTGCAATTCACAAATTAAAACGGACTCAATTTCACAACCCTCCAGTGGGTCTCAGGATGAAAGTCCGGTTCCAACTTCCTTTCCTCGCTGTGTCGTTTTCAAACTCTGACCAGTTCAAAATCTGACGATCCCGCATGTGATTTCGGGACGGTGCAATCCTCCACGGGTGGGCCACCCGTGTATTATATCTCCACAGAAATGCCCCTGCATTGAGGACGCGACTCACATAGCGAGTGATTAACAAAATCATTTATTCAAAGAAACCGGCTTTTCATACCGATCATTTTCAGTCCGTGCCTGACGCGTTTCAGAGCCTTCTCGCTCCTTTCTCAAAGGCATGCTCCGCGCACCATGATTCTGGCTTCCATCGTTCCATCCGTGCTTTCACTTTTATGGGCCTCAGGTGTGCCCGCCTTGCGGAATTCATCAAAGTGCACACTGGGAACTGTGGTTCATTAAAGCCTGCTTTTTACCTTTCAGTGGGTTTGGTGCAATTCACAAATTAAAACGGACTCAATTTCACAACCCTCCAGTGGGTCTCAGGATGAAAGTCCGGTTCCAACTTCCTTTCCTCGCTGTGTCGTTTTCAAACTCTGACCAGTTCAAAATCAATTGAGCACGCAGGGAACTGTGGGTACGTGCTAAAGAGATGTGCTTTTTTAATCTGCCTCTGATGAAAGAGCATGAATGCTCTGAAACGCGTTAGGTAAATGGACATAAAAGCGGAGCTGGAATCCTGTTCCTGAGCAATAAAAGGTTTGAACTTACTGGCTGGAGGAGTGCGTCTTCAATGCAGGGGCATCTTTTGGAGAATATTTACATGCGGCTGGTCCAGCCGTAGGAGTTCGCACCGCCCTTGAAGATGGTAAAGGGATCGTCAGACTGGAACTAATCAGGACAAGGACAGCGCAGCTAGTGCTGTAAAGGTGGAGCAAGCTTTCAGCTCTGGGGCCCAATGGAGGGCTGTTATCGGTCCAGAAAATGTTTAAAAAGGCACACAACCACTGGAGGTAATATTGTGCACTAAATGAAAACTACAAGTTCCGGCGTGCAATGTGAACTGAACTAATTAAGAATGGCACACCGGAGGCCAATACAAATCAATTGAGCATGCAGGGAACTGTGGGTACGTGCTAAAGAGATGTGCTTTTTTAATCTGCCTCTGATGAAAAAGCATGAATGCTCTGAAACGCGTTAGGTAAATGGACATAAAAGCGGAGCTGGAATCCTGTTCCTGAGCAATAAAAGGTTTGAACTTACTGGCTGGACGAGTGCGTCTTCAAGGCAGGGGCATCTTTTGGAGAATATTTACATGCGGCTGGTCCAGACGTATTCCCTCCATACCAATAAAGGCTCATGGCAGCAATGTTATGTCTCAAGTGCTGCTTTACTGAGGGACAACTTTGGAGCATAATATATATATATATATTTATCATAGCTCCTCAGTTTCTCACCTCCTTCATGCACTCACAAACAGGTGCTTTCTCGCGGGCGGTGTACCCACAATTATGCCAGCTTCTAGTCTCACATTCTCTCAGAACGTAAAGGAAATCACTCATGGGGCGAATCCAATGTATTTATTTCATGGACTCACAGCAACCAGATGCGTTTCGGCAGTCGCCGTTTTCGATGGTAACCAGGTGCGCCAGAAACGACCTTCTTTTATGTCAATTACAAACATCACATCAACATTGGTAAAAACTGAGAATGGAAAAGCATTTTCATATTTCGCCGCCATCTTACAATGTGCAAAAATTACCGTTCTTCTCAATAGAATTAGGTAATAACTGATCAAGTATATACATAAATACATACATACAATTTGCTTGCTCGAGCTCAACACAGTTGGATAAGGTTACAGATTAATTTAATTCAATTTCAACCACCAATGGGCTCCCTTAATTCAATACATCCTGCCCACAAATTGGCCTTTGTGGTGTCCCTGACACCTCCTATCCACACAATACACTATTGCATGTCATGGTACTGCCCTATATGGGCCTGAGATCAATTAGCCAAATAACGGTTTCCAGCACATTGAAAATTAATTCTAAATTCTTTCCTTTTCCCAGTTAAAAACCTCAGCAGAACCAATGTAGCCACTCTACATAATTACATTTCAAACGTATTATACATTTCATAAATATCATAATCAGGTGTAAAAACAGGCTTCATTTTCTTTCTCAATATTCTTCCCATAGCCATGGGATTATCTATCTACTCTCGTAAGTGCACTGAAAGCTCCTCATTGCAGTTCAAACCGTCAGAAACCTTTGTTTGGAGATATATTATAAATCTGGATTCCAGCCTCCTCAGACTGGTAACCCTGTCTCCACCTCTTGGATTTACTGGGACATGATCTAAAGCAAAGAAAGTTAAAAGGTTCCGGTCACTATTGTGTTTGGCTTTAAAATGCCGAGCTGCCGGATACGACAAATCACCATTTTTAATGTGTGGGCCAAGATACGCATCTTGGTTTGATGTATAGTACTACCAATGTACCTGAGTCCACAAGGGCAATTCAAGCAGTACACTGTATACGGTGTACTTCATGTGATAAATCTCTTAAGGGTTTTTCATTTCTGTACCCCCTGTATGTGGTATGTTAGAACCCTTTTGCTCCCTGTGCAGGCTTTGCATTTGCCACAGGGATAAAAATTCCTGCACCTTTCAATCAAACAGCTTAGGTGTTTCTCTTCTCATATAACTGCTTGTAAGGGAATCACGAAGAGCCCTAGCTTTCCGGAAGGTCAGTAATGGTCACTGCGGAAAATTTGATTCTACATGCCCGCAGTGTGCACACACAGAAACTGATAAACAGCATCCCCTCTGGGGTGCTGTTGCGTATAAAAAGGAACAACACCAGGGAGGTTGATTTTAAAAAGCACTCCAGTGAATAATTGGACAGATTTAGAGCATGTGGTTATGGTGAGTAGGTACCAATGGGAGCATTAAAGAAAGTTAATTATGTCCCTAGAAGCAAGCTGTTAGAAGAGAAACCTAAAAAATCAATGAGTGTGGCTTTCGGATGATCACTACATTTTCAAGTGAATCAGATAAATTCGAACCTTTTTGCGCAGGAATTGGAACCTGCTCAAAATGGATGCCGTAATTAGAATGGATATTCCTGTACGACCATTACTGACCTTCCGGAAAGCTGGGGCCCTTCGTGATTCCCTTACAAGCAGCTATATGAGAAGAGAAACACCTAAGCTGTTTGATAGAGAGCTGCACGGATTTTATCCCTGTTGCATATGCAAAGCCTGCACATGGAGCAAAAGGGTTCTTTTTTTTTTTTTTGTCCTCATCTCACCAAAGACTTCCACAGATTTGACAAGCCAACATTTATTTCTCTTTCCTAGGGGCCTCTTTGGCTCACTGTTTCCGTCTAGGCCCCACGGCCTTCCTCACGTATTTGAGGACTGGTGTAACCATGGGACCTTAGGGGGTGGAGCGCTTTTAGATCTCATAAATCAAATCAATTTTCTCTGTCGTGCCCATCCTATCATGGGTTGCCAAGTACTGGATTGACTATCCTCTCTGATATCTTGATCTAATAATGCCATTTTAAAGGCGGCTCTCAACCATTCTTCCTTGCCCGGGGGAATGTTATCCTTCCACTTGATACAGATTTCTCTCCTTGCCAAAATAATTAAATATAGTATAAGGGCCATATGTTCCTGAGAGAGCATGCCACTGAGTGAGTCGTTCTTACCAAAAAACACCAGGGATAGATCTACTACTATATCTACTTCTAGTATGGATATTAGTACATCGCCCACTCCTTTCCAATATGTAGTTAATTCCGGACACTGAAAGAAAATGTGTATGTCATAGGCATTAATAAGACTACATCTTGGGCAGCTTGGAGGCGGGATAGGGGCAAATTTTGCAATTTTAGCTGGAGTATAATATAACCTATTTATTACAAAAAAGTGATTTTTCTTCAGGGAGGCCTTCTTAATATATTTATATAATATCTTTAGTGATGGTTTATATAGTTCCTCAATATGGATGGCCAGAGGTGATTCATTCCAAACTGTACTTGGGGGAGGGATCATGGCTTCCTCTGCTTCCTGAATTTGAGCATACCATAGGGCTATTTCCCTCTTCCTCGAGCACGGATCTTGTAATAATTGCTCTAATTCCCAGTTTCTAACAATGTCACATTTTTCTGACTCATACCAACTTTTTAGTTGAAGATATTTGAACCTTGAAAAAAGAGGGCCTATTTTGGCTGATATTACTCCCCAAGGAAGGATGCCCTCTGAGTCTACCAAATCTGACCATCTCTCCATACCTGAGTTTTTGATCGGTGTCGCCAAACTATCGCACATGCAAGTTGGAGTCCTGGGAGAGTCCCAAATTGGAGCAAAATCCGAGAAACATCCAATACCCCATATCCTCCTCATTTTATACCAATTTGATAGTGCTGATTTCAAAACCTTTAGCCGAACCTTTTTAAAAAACCTTGGCGCACCGAATTTACACAAAAACCCACCTTGACAGCTGCCACCCTCGACTAACACCATTTCCCCTAGTACTCTTCCCCAAGCAGTTAATTAGGGATAGGTTAATAACATTCTTACCCCTTTAAACTGAAAATCCATCAAATACCAGTTTATGTCGGGTAAAGCTAGTCCTCCTTTAAGGAGCTTCCTCCTAAGCTTTTTCCACAACATCCTGGCATTTTTTTGACCCCATATGAAACTGCCTATTTTGCCCTGAATCTTACTTATAATCTTACGAGGGAAGATTAACGGAATTGCGTTGAAAATATAAGTCAATTTGGGGAGCACAGACATTTTAACCAAATTGACCCTCCCATAGATATTCAGGGGGAGGTTCTTCCATTTAGCAAATAAATAACCTATATCTTTTTCGATTTTCCCAAGATTTATTGATGGAATTTTATTTAAATCTTTGACTATTTTAATTCCAAGGTATCTAAACTCATTGCTAACAGGGCCTCCCTTATAAGTTGTATTCCAACACATTATTTCAGTTTTATCTGGGTTGACACAATACCCTGAGACCTCACCAAATTCCCTCAACGTGAGATCCAACTGTGGGATTGCATACTCTGGATCGCTGGTATATACTATCACATCATCGGCATAGAGTGCCAGTTTACATTCATAACTTAATGATTTAAATGGAATGATAGCATTATCCAGTCTAATTGTTTGCGCTAGAGGCTCTATATAAAAATTAAATAAAAGGGGAGACAGGTGGCATCCCTGCCTAGTCCCTCTCTGAATTGGAAAACTAGGGGTAAGTGAGCCATTCAAAAGGATTTTGGCCGAGGCACCTGAATAACAATGCTTAATAGTCCGCACGAATACTGGACCAATTCCCATGACCTCTAAAACACCCCAAAGATATCTCCAACACACACGATCAAATGCTTTGGCGGCATCAATTGCCACCACTGCCAAAGGGTCTGTTCTTGCCTCTGCTAGGTCAATATTGCCGATCAGTAGTTGGGTTTGTTCTTGAATTACCCTCCCCTGTATAAAGCCCTTCTGGCCGGGGTTGATTAGATTAGGTGCCACTTTCACCAGTCTACCTGCTAATATGCCCATGAAGATTTTGTAATCTGCGTTAAGCAGGGAGATTGGACGATAGGAATCTGCTGCTAGAGGATCCTTCCCTGGTTTTAGGATTAACATTAACGTAGCCTCACTCCATGATCTAGGCATCACCCCGTTGGAACAGTAAATTGAATTAAATAGCCTATGGAGGACTGGTAGGAGTTCATCTTGAAGTAGTTTATCTATTTCGTTAGGGAGAGCATCGAGCTCTGCAGCTTTTTTATTATTTGGGTCAATATCTCCTCTATTGTGATGGGAGCATCCAGGGCTTCCTTAGAGGGCTCCGTCAGGATTGGGAGAGATTTATCTTTTAGCCAGTGAGATATCTGGGCTTGAGTAGGTTTAAGGTTCAAGGTCTTCCTTGTATAAATCTGAAAATAGTGTTAACAAGGCCAACTGTATTTCCTCCGGATTACTAGATTTAGTTCTGTCACTATAAATAATTAACTCATTGATGTCATTTTTTGCCCTATCTAACCTAGCCTTCAAAGGCAGGATTGCCCCTGCTTTCTCTCCATATTCGAAAATCTCCATATTTCTAGCCTGCCATTGTGCCTTACATTTCCGATCTATAAAAAACCTGAGATTTTTTCTAGCCTCCTCCAATTCACTATCTATCCGGTCTAGTTCCCCAATGTCTCCTGTTATAACCTCCCTCCTCTCAATCTCCAGAATACCAATCTTCCCCTCCAGGACATGTAGCTCTTGGGTCTTTATTCGATTTTTTAAACTTATTTGTGCATGCAAAAGGCCTCTCAAGTTAGCCTTGTAGGCATCCCATACTTGGTCGATAGAAGTTGATCCCAAGTTAAAGGAAAAGAATTCTGAAGAAGATCTACTTATAGATTGAATTATCTCTGTGTCCGTTAGCATTACTCTATTCAGTGTCCATCTTGATTGAGGACGAATGTCACTTATTACATAAACTGCTAATAAGGGTGCATGGTCTGATAGGTGAGTTGGCATAACCGTAATGCTAATAAAACTTTTTAGTGCTTCTGTATTCACCAGTATATAGTATATCCGTGAGGAATGTCTATATTTTTTACTATAGTAGGTAAATCCCTGGGTATTGCTTTCCTTAAATCTCCATAAATCAGCTAGGTTTAAGTTTAAGATTACATTTTTCATGACCCTTCGTGATTTTGAAGTTGCTATGGTATGGCTTGAATGGAAACTGTCTTTTACTGGGTCGAGTTTTACATTGAAGTCCCCTCCTACTATCAGGGGGGGATTTACTGACATTAAACTTCCTTGTAGTTTAATTAAATATGAGGGGTCATCTGAGTTCAGCCCATAGTAAGATGAACATGTCATCTCAGCTCCCCCGAAATCCAGGAGGGCAATTACCCATCTGCCAGATTGATCCGTTTGGACAGACTTAATCCTACATGAAAGACCCTTTTTGACAACAATTGCTACCCCACGACTATTCATTACTTGTTGTGAAGCATAAAAACACTGTACCCAGGAAATCTTTGAAAAGACCGCATGAAATTCAACCGAGTTTAAGTGAGTCTCCTGCAATAGGCATATCTGTGCTGGTGCAAGCTCTAAATATTTTAAAATCAATCTTCGTCTACGCTCACACCTCAAACCATTTAGGTTCCAAGAGATATAATTAATTTTACGGCCATCTTTTACCTTACCGGTTGTTGCCATGGATTTCCTTATAATAGAAATGTTTCCTTGTTACTCTCTTATTGAGGAAATATAAATCTTGGTGTGATGAGGCATTTTTTCCATACTCTGCTCCCCACCCAGTGTCATCCCCCCTTCTGGTCCTAAACCATTAAACCCCCTTAAGTGCCCCCTTACCCCCTCCTCACTCCCCACCCCTGGAGGAACCCACCCTTCCATTGGGCTAAGCCTCTTCGGGTGTTGCTCCCTCGTACTCTCCCCTGTCTAAAAAAAAAACTATAATATCGCTTGTGGACAAAGAGGGACAGACCCTCAAGCTAAACACCTATATCCCACTCATGTTACCCACCCTTTTTCTCTTCTTGGACTTTAGCGATAAATGTATCCACCTCTTCCAAAGACCGTAACAAGTACATGTAGTTCTTCCACATTACCCGAAGGGTGGCTGGAAACCTTAATTGTGCTTTTGCCCCTAAGCTATTTATCTCTTCAAGTCTCTTCCCCATCTCCCACTGTCTCGTGGCCGTTATGTGGGAGATGTCAGATCTAATAGTAAAAGAAAAAGTAGGTTTATCAGTAGGTGGCGAAGATATAATCCCTTCTTTAAGTGCTGCTGTAGGGATTAGCTCCTTAACAGAATATGATAAGAAATTCACCAATATCTTGCGTGGTTTTTGTTTCCCAGACTTTCTTTTGAAGGGGTCTCTGTGAATCCTTTGGATCTCGTAGTTGAGATCAATATTCGGCTGGCTCTTGAGGATTGTAGCTTTTAACAGGGTAATCAAAAAACCCTTTAAGTCATCTCCTTCAAGTGCCTCTGGGACATTTAGAATTTTTAAATTGTTTCGCCTTGAGTGATTCTCTAAGCGTTCCAAGTCATCTTTCAATTTTGGCATCTCCTCCTCGAGTGTCTCGGTTCTTGCCGTGATCTCTCCCAATTTCTTGGCTAAAACCTCACAGGATGTCCGGATAGCTACCTGGTTTGCCTCTGAGACTGTGAATCGCGTAGCCATCTCCGCCTGGTTTGTTTCTGAGATAGTGAACCTCAATGTCATTTCTTCCTTCATGGTCAGCAACAAGTCGGCTAATGAGCATGGATTTAATATTGGAGTAGCTGAAGTGAATAGGCTTAAATCTCCCTGATTAATTCCTTGCCCAATTTCCTCACCCCCTTGTTCTTGATCTATATTTTGAACTTTATTTTGAACCGCCTCCTTTTGAACCTCTAACACTGAGAACCTATTAAAGAGGTCTGTCCCTGGATGGAAATCCTGTTGTGACGGCTTTACAGGGGCAATGATTGCAGATTGTGTGCTTTGCTCTTGGATTAGACTTTCTTGGTCGTTTATTTTAGGCGTCTTGACCATCTTACTCTTTGCTGACCTCCCCAACTTCTCTTTAGGCATTGAGTTAGAGGGCAGATGGGGGGGTGAAGAAGGTGTATCCAGCTTATCTGTTGAAGGGGGAACTGACCCTTCCCCCTGCGTGGGGCTGGGCATGATGTTATTTAGCAGTTGGGGTGATTTGGCTGAGGATATAAGCGAAATAACCTGGTAAAAAGTTTTCAATGATGGAGTAACTTTGGTTTTAATTACAGGTTATTTCCTCCTCCTTTCCTGCAGTCTTGGCTTCCCTTGCGACTGTTTAGCGCAAGTTGACTCCCTGGGCAGGTCTTGTATTTCTAGTGCCTGCTTACGGTGCCCTAAAGTTATCTGGGGGTCTTTCCTTGCTTCTGGGACTGTTGCCTGAGGCGGTGAAACCCTCTCAGAAAAATGTATAATGTCTCTATTGGCGGCTAGGTGGGCTGCTCTTGCTCCTAATGTATATCTGTTTGGCTTGGGGGGAGAAATGCCCTCTTGATTATTGACACTTTTCTCCATACAGTCTAAAGAACATGCAGCCCCCCTTTTCGGACAGCAGCACCCTCTATGCACACCCTGGCCTCGGGGGCTCACTTCACCGAACTCTCTGCTAATCCCGGTCTTACCAATGAAGGGGGAGGAGAAACCAGCCTCCCGGCATCCCAGCTCTATAGAGAAGTCACTATCGGAGGCCTCGGTCTGGATTTTACACACAGACCGGGCCCCCCCTACCTTTAATGACACCAGGTAGTTGACCTCTGGACGTTGTGCGGGACTTCCCCACAGTGATCGCCAAAACAATGAGTGCAGAGTGCCGCTCTCATGCACCGCTGCCGCCGCCTCCCACTGTACCTTGAGGATGCAATTTGTTTTAAGAAAAAAGCACTCAATGCTTCAGTACAGGAATAGCAGTACCCAGAAGCCACTAGCTGTCTCTTAGTTTGTTGTTCATGTGCTCCTGCGGTAGCATTTCTGCCTTAAATTACTTTTAATTACTCAAGCAGGCAAAATACTGTAATTTTTGTAATTTTGGCATCACAAGAGTATTGCATACTTACTGAAATTACTCCGATTATTCTGGTGTAATTAAAATTCAACCCAGGTTTAGTAAAATGTTTATGGAATAGAATTCTTCTAAAGAAACATCTGAAATCAGACTTTGAAACAATATTTTTGTCTAGACCCCGAGACTGCAGTCAGAACCAACCTCAAGCTATATCACCAAAACTATGTGCTTGGGGAAAACAGTGCAAAGATCCTAATACAAAGATGGCAAAGTCACTTACTTACATTAAGCATGCTGCATTACCAAACATTTCCCAGATTGGGCCACAGTACTCAAATACTCAACCTAACAAACAGACGCCCAGTGATCTCTAGTTCAATAGAACAGTGTATATTCTTACCTGCAGTCTGGTTGGCCTGCGACACAATTTCAAGCCATCCGTTTAAGTCCTTCCAAATATTTTGATAAATACTTAGGCTAGAGGGTTTTGACACCACATTCTGAATGTCTTTGAGGATTGTAGAAAGGCTGAATTTGAATAAAAAATAAGAACAGGATGAGTTAATATTGCATTCCCTTTTTTGTTGATTGAATATATAGGCAGTATTTTGCATGGTTTCACTAAAAGATAAACTAATGAACACTTGAGACAAGCCTCTGGGCAAGAGGGAGTTCACAGTATTTACATATTGTCTACTATTCCCCTGAAACCAAGCATAATCCTTTCCTTAGATTCTGAATGTTAACTAATAAAATGTCTTTTATGTTAATACTAGGCCTGGGTGGGGAATTCTGCTCCATTCGCGAGGCACGCAGAGTTACCAAAAACTCCACCCCGCATTGCGGAGAGGAGTTTTTTCGCCAACGTCAATCTTGCAAGCATGAGCAAGGAAAATCTACCTCCAGATGAGATTGCTCAACGCAGGTGGTTGGCTTTCTCAACGTCACGACTGCTCGCGTTGAGAGACTTTCCGTTTGCATTGAGAAAGCTGTGGCTCAAGTAGAAAATCTACTAGAGTAGCAGAAAAGAAGTAGCATCCTCTTGCACTGCGCATGGAGCTGTTATGGTTGATTTTATAGCATAGAATAAACAACCGGCACTGAAAATCAATGCTAACGGTATGACCAAATGCACTCAGCCACTTGCGGAACTCCACGTAGTGAGGCAGAGATTTTTAGTTACTTTGCTAAGTTCTGCTTAGCAGAACTCTGCGATCTCTGGCCAGGCTTAGTTAATATTTATATTTATATTAAAAATAAACATTTTAAAATATTATAAACTCATTTTTATAGCAATAAATAATTATGCAATAATCAAATACGAGTTAAAAAAACAGAAATTGGGAATATATTTTCAATGCTGGATGAGGGACTAAAAAAAGGGGCTTCTGAAAGTAAAGACTGGCCGTAGGAGGAACCAGAAGAGGTTGCCTGCCCTATTAATAGCTTTACTGTGGAGGAGAATAAAGTTTTAAACTTCTGTCCTCGAAGTGGGGAATAGTTTACAAAGTTTGCACCTCGTCTAGTTTGCAAAATGTAACTCAATCAATTCTTTTGAGAGAGAAAATGTCCTCATCAAAAGACATGCATGTAAGAAAACTATTTTACCAAAGAATCTTTTGCAAGAGTATTCTCCTGGTTAAAATGCTTGTTTTTTATTCAAAAGGTATTTATTAGGTTTTCAAGAACAAAGCAAAGCAAAACAAAGGAAAAAACGAGTGTGATATGGCATTATAACAGGATACATAATGTTCAAACAACATGAACAGAACCCGATGACCATCTGTAAATTCATACATGAAAAAGAAACAAAATGTGAAAACAATGTGCAATATACATAGCACCGCACCAGTATTACAAATTAGAAACACAAAAAAACAGGAAGGAAATTACGGAGTGGTTCACTGAAGAACCTCTTGCCGTCCAATAATTGTGTATGCTTTTAACTGTCGAGTATAGGGAGATTAGGGCCAGAAAATAGCACATTTGGAAGTGACAAATATGTATTGATGTTTAGATGGTCCATCTTTGTTGATAATAAGAATAGAAAGTGGGAACACACCCCGAGATGACACCCGCCCAGCTCATGAGGAAAGGGGCAGACCACAATCCACGAGGGATCAGGGAGGTTTTGTAGTGGAGGAGTAGGTGTCCAAAGATGTCCATACCCTGTTATTTTGGGGATTCCAAGGGGAATTCTGAGGACAGATATTATCTGCACCTCTTCAAAAAGGAGATCCAGTTGAGCCAGGCCTTAAAGGAGGAGGCGGTCATGGTTTTCCAGTTGGCCAATATCGACTTACATGCCGAAATTAGTTATATGTCCACTACGAGTCTATCATTCTGTGTTTGGCTATGGGGGTCTAGAAAACCTTGAACTAGAGAAAGAAATTCATTGTTAAGACAGGCCCCACAGATGTGTAGAAGCCAGTACTTTGTTTGGGAAAGTGCGGGAGAGATCTTGTGGGATACAACTGATTTCCAAATAAGTTCCTGGTTATTGGGGGAATGGTTCCATGGCTATTCCATTTTTCTAAGACAGTTTTCATGGAGGATGTGGATTTAGGTAATAAGACTTGGTAGAACTTAGAGGCTTGGTTAACCTGACTTGTTAAAGGTCATTATTGTCTTGATGATGGAAGGATCTTTATCAGGAAAGGTTACCTTGGACAGGCTTGCTTTGAGTTTAAGAAACTCATAAAGTCTATGTCTTAGAGGTTGTATTGATGTTTAAATTCTGTGAAGGAGAGCGGGGCACCCAAGGAGCCCAGTTGTCATAGGAAGTGAATGCCTTTCAATGCCCACGATTTCCAGAAAATGTTTTTTCCTTCGATTTTGATCTTTGCATTGTTCCATAAAGACATCATATTAGAATGGGTGAGATGGGTCTCAATGAGTTTATCTTTGTCAGAGCTCTTTTTGTATTGGAGAAGATCTATTTTCCAGAGGTAAGGGGTAAGGTGTTACTAGATAAGAGCGCAATAGGGTGAAGTTCACTGAGTAATTCTTTTTTGGCTAATAGCCAGATAGGAGTATAGTCAGGGGGTGGGGAAAGCCAAAGAGAGCCTTATATGGCTAGGAAGGCAGTTTGGTACTTTCTGAAGTTGGCCAGCCTAGGTGGACTGGTAAGCGTAATATCTTAAGAGATATTATTGCATGTTTGTTTTGCCATATGAATTTTGTAAATAATTTGTTCAGCTTGTGATGAAATTCCTCCATTAGAACAAGGAGTAAAATACTGATCAGATAGTTGACTATCAGTGCGATCATCATTTTGATGGTCTCGATGCGGCCCCACCAAGTCATAAATTTGGGATTCCAACCCTCCAACAACTCCTCAATTTTGTTTAGTGTTAGTTTTTCATTGTGGCACACTGATTCTAATAAGTCCGCATTCAATTCTAGGCCAAGGTATTTAATGTAATGGGGATGCCAAGATAGACCTGTGTATCTGAACAGATCACTCGTGCAAAGATTGTTCAAATCCATTTTCTCAGGATTGTCAGTATTAAATTTATATCCAGACACATGGGCATAATCCTCTTTTGACTTTAGCAAAGTAGGGATTGAGTGAGATGTGTCTTCCGTCAAAATCAGTTTATCGTCTGCATATGCGGCCAATTTTATTTTTGTGTTATTGCAAGAAATTCCAGCTATATCTGGATTTGCCTTGATCCTGAGAAGTAAAGGTTCAAGTTTCAAGATCAAGAGTGATGGAGATAGGGGGCAACCCTGTCGGGTACCCCTCTCTAGATTAAACGCTGAAGATAAGAGACCATCCGAACGTACTCTAACTGAGGGGGGACTATAGAAGGCCATGATCATTCTAGTGAAAGTGTCACCAAAGTTATACTTCAACAGGTTCTCTTGGAGATAAGACCAAGAGACCCTGTCGAAAGCCTTCTCAGCGTCAAGGGTGATGGATACAGTGTCAGATATTGCAAGCTTTGCTTTTCTCAATGGTGTGACAGAGAAGACGGGTGTTGTCACTTGAGAGTCTGTTTTTCATGAAGCCCACCTGAGAGTGATTAACTAAAGACGGCAACCATGACTCTAGTCTTTTACACAGTATTTTGGCATAGATGTTTGTGTCTAAGTTTATTACTGAGATTGGTCTATATTTTTTCACCAACAGAGGGTCCTTACCCTCTTTTGGGATGACCACAATGGTGGCCTCGCTGTTTGAGATGGTAATGACGCCTGAGTCTGAGAAATGCCGGATTAGGGCAAGAGGAAATGTGGGGGAATGTGCAGGGGCGAATGTTTTATAGAACTTAGCACTGAGACCGTCCGGGCCTGGAGCTCTGTTAAGTTTCAGTGAATCAATAGCACTATTCACCTCCTCTAATGATATTGGTGCGCTAAGCAATAGTTTGTCCTGGTCTGTGATAGACGGGACTGACACCTCAAGGTAAGATCTACATTCTTCTGCCGGGAAGACAGAGTCTTCTTAGTAAAGAGATGTGTGGAAATCCTTAAGGATCTTAAGTATATTCTCGGGGATGGAATGTGGTATGTTATTCTTGTCTTTGAGTGCGTTAATACCATTACAATTCTGTTTGTGTTTCAAGTTTGAAGCCAGAATTTTCCCTTCCTTGTTGGTGTCACACAGTTTTAAAAACTTGTATTTATTGATCCAGACCCCTCTCTTGCTCAGTAATCTATTGTATTTGTATTTCTTGTTTGTGAGAGTGGAAGTGTATGTGCATCATGGTGAGAGATGAGTATGGCTTCTAGAGCTTTAATCTCATTTTCAAGAGTATCTATCTCTCTGCTATGGGCTTTATTTAGTTTAGCTTAGATTTCGATTAAGGAGCCCCTAACCGTAGCTTTGAGCGCATCACAGTGTATAGTAGGGGAAGTCCATGATAGCAAGTTTTCCCTTAGGTAGTTTTTATCACTGCTTCAATAGTGGCACTGGTAGCTGCGTCTTTGATTGATTCATTATTGAAGCTCCACATTTGCCCGAAAGGGACAAGGCAATAGTTGAGTGATCTGAGATCAGCCTGGGTAAGATGTCTGTCTGTTCTAGTAGGTGTGTGGGGATTTAGAAATCAATAGGTAGCAAATCCTAGAGTAAGATTTATGGGGGTTGGAGTAGAAGATATAGTCTCTTGTGTCTGCGTGCTGTAATCTCTACCGGTTAAGGAGACTGACTCTGTCACATAGTTTGAGAAATGCTTTATGCAACCTAGGAGAATGCAGTACTGACATGGATTGTCGATCTAAAGTTAAGTTCATTGGGAGATTAAGGTCACCACCTAAGATAATGAGAGAATTGGAGGGGATTTGGTTTTGTTGCAGGGTTAGGGAGTCACAGAAATCTGGTATGTCATTGTTAGGTCCGTACACATTGAGAGTGTGCAAACAATCGTTATTCCTGGATAGTTTTGTAAGGACCCATCTGCCTTTATCGTCTGTGACTTGAGAGTCAACTGAAAGGCCAGACTTTTTTGCAATTTGTGTAACTACCCCACCCTTCTTATTGATGGCTGTGGAGCAAAAGACGTCAGACAGACAACTACTCCCAAATGAGGACACTTCCTTCTTGGATACTTTAGTTTCCTGAATGAGGAACACATCTGCTTTAAATTTGTACAGGTAATTTTTTATTTTCTTCAGTTTAACTGGATGATTTGGACCCCTAACATTAAGGGAGGCGATTTTCAGACTCATAGCAGTGCGTGTGTATACTCATAGTGAAGATGTCTGCCTACCACAATATAGTGCTGGAGTAAGTCATCATGTATGTGAATAGGAGAAGGCCCCACAAGGAGCTCATGTGGAACATAGGCGATCCCAAAATTCAGAGCACGATTGTTAATGCATGAGGACTGACCAGAGAAACTAGGGTAAAAAGCTAATGTTTGTCTGAAAAGATGGACATGAACCAAAGATAAGAATGAGAAGTAAAAGCAAGAAGTCACCGGGGACAAGAAAAAACAAAGGCAAATTAGAACCAACATTAACTCCCCCAAACCCACTCTCCATCTCCCTCAACCCTTGAAATGTGTGTGCGCCACATGTCTCTTTGAAAAATGCACTTTTGTGCATTTTTCAAAGAATGCGCAAATTACCATCAACTTGAAGTTGATGGTAATTAGCATTTCCTAAATGCACAGTTTGCATTTAGGAAAGGCTTGATGCATTGCGATTCCCTAAATGCATTCACAATTTCGGTAATCGCAAAAAATTGTGATTACCTAATTTGCAAATGGAAAGCCTTTGATGCACCAGAAAAGGCCTTTTTGCCCTCGCAAATGGGATGGCCCGTTTGCGAGGGCAAAAATGCTTGATGCATGTGGTCCATAGTGTTTCCATCCACCAGGATTTTGAATTCAGTCAGAGCGATCAATGAGAACTGTATGTTGGAGTTTTTCAGTCTGGGTCACAGTGCGAGGAACCCTTTTCTGGTCTCCATTGTAGCTTTGAAGTAATCTTGCAAGATGAAGATTTTTGGGCCATTCCATAAAATATGGTTGTTCTTGCGGACAGAGCTGAGGATTCATTCTGTGTGTTGGTATCTTAGTGGATGGCAGATAATTTAATGATTTTGATTTCTGTTTCCAGACTTGAAGGAGGGAACACTGTTTGCTCTTTCCAGCTTAAACTCCTTTTTAAAAAAAGGCATGTCGTTAGCGGGATCCACTTCTCCAGGAAGCTAATACAAGAGTCTGCTGAATCTTCCAAACCTTCTGGTAAGTTAAAGATCTACAGATTCCCTCTGTGGTTCCTGTCCTCAAGGTCAGAAACTTCTATTTGAAGAGATTTAGTGGTGGACAGCAGGTTGGTATTGACTCTGGTTGACGCAGTGGCGTTGTCTTCCAGCGTACTGATACGAGATTCTGCCTCCAATGCTCTAGCATTGATGCTAGTTATGTCAGATTTGATCAAGGATACCTCCAGTTGCATCTCATCAGTGTTGATTTTGGTGAATTTGGTGAGGTTGTGTACCTCAGCTAATGTTTTAAGGCTCATGTCCATGGTGTTATTGATCTCAGACTTCCCTTTAACTGATGAGTCAGGCAATGGTGGTTCATGTTTGGTATGCTTGTTATTCGGTTTAGGCTTTGGCTACATGGTTTTTCTAGTAGGAAGGTTGCTAAGGCGGCACTGAGTAGATGCAAGTCATTGAGAGGGTCTGTGTTAGGAATAGGGATGGGATTTAAGTTATTGCGCACCCTCTAGCACAAACAGCCCACAGCAGATATTGTGCTAGATTGTTATGGAAGCCAGGTGGCACAGTAGAGATACAAGTACAGATGAGAGGATCTAAACGGGCAGGAGTTCAGATCACACCATCTCCTAGGTGGACGTAATTTTGGGGTCAGACAGAGCCCTACGAGGCTCCAGTTCAACTTCAGTATAACTACAAACCCTATCAATTAGTGGACTCCTTGGTAGGGAGTATATTTTCAGATGAGCTGTCCGATGTGCACAGAGGAGCAGCTGTTGAGCTTGTAAGCCCTTATATATTTATTTTATTCAAATAAGGCTGCCATTTTCAGGTCAGGCAAGACAAGCCGATTCACAGAGCAGCCTCTTGAGAGAGCCCAGTCCTCCAACATACCTTCCTAGATGGAACGTTGTTCAGCGAGCCGCAGGTGGAATGCGGAGCCTTGTTTGATGAGCGCTTCACTCCTGGCTCAGTTAGCACTGCCGATGCAGCCATTGATGCGAGGGTCCAGCCGCCATTTTAGCGAGAGGAGGCCTGCGGCAATCAAGATCCATGAAAAAAGCCTCAAAGAGCCTGCTCCCGGATCAGCACTATCAATGCTCCGGGGTCAGGGACGGAAGCGGATTTCTTCTGGACCTGACATTTAGATGAAATAGCCTGCTGTGAAGGACCAGGGTGGTGGAGCTGCACAATTAGGCTGCCATGTGCCACGCTGTCCAAGCCACAATTCAATTGTTTGACTTCAGTTTTTTCTCCCACAAGCATATTTTCAGAAAATTCAGTTTTCCATTCTTTTGAACTTTGCAAGCTATAAGATGTCCCTGACAATGATGATATTTCAGAAAAATCTTTGCTACGTTTTGGGTGGAAACCTCTCTAACTTCACACAGAAAACTTTTATTGACCAAATTGGTGAGCCTGAACTGGATTTGAATGCTCATTGCCAATTGAGACTGTAGACTGAAATGAAGTACATAAAACAAGGAAAACGATTTTTCATCATACAGACAGACAACGGATACGAACCTGTGCTCTTCTTGGTTGATCAAATATGGACAGAAGTGTGAACTTGCGATTACAATACCACGATATGCATGTTGGTGCATGTTTACTCCTCATTTCCTACCTAATTGCTAAAACAGAATACTTGGTAATAATAAATGGATTATCTAATTATCCCCTGATTGCCTTCATGTCCCCTGCCCATGGATGAGATGCATTGATACCTGCCAGTGGGACCCAATACCCATGTACTTTCGCTGAGACTTTGGCTCATATCCTCATATACTACCCTGTGATGACACTGAGCAACCTTTTGAGGTGCTCACAGCTTGAAGCAGTTCTTCCACAGAAACAATCTCCTAATATCCCAAAACTGTGATGCACAATTTCAAAGGACAGATGGGAGTGACAAACCATTTCATATCCCTCCTTTTACCTTACTATGTGGATTTGAGGATACCGAGAGCTGGAAGCAAAGGATTCTTCCCTGCAACCACAGCTACATGTATTGGAACAAACAATTGGGCATTTGTGCTGGAGGGCTTAGCTATTAAGTCAAAACACCTCATAAACATTGGCAATCCAATGATTCAGGAAACTGCAAATGCTCAGCTGCCCAACTCTTAGACATGGTAGTGGAAACATGAAAAAAGGGATGGGCTTGAACACACCATTTGGCATATATAACTAAGTGGGTTTCTAAAAGAGACAAATACAATTGAAATCAACAAAAAGCTTGGTGGCCACATTTTGGACAGATTTTCAATGAGAGGAATACATCCATGAATACTCTAGGTTTGAGTGGGTTGTGTAAGGGCTAAGATACAAGACATGCTGATATATGGATGAACTACTCCCCCTGAAATTGCATATAGCACAGACATGGAGAGATGTTGGGGTTTTCTCTGCTGTAGATGGCTTTTCTGGTCTCATTTCATGCATACCACCATGGATCTTGTTGTCCAAATTTTATTATAGGGAAGCTAGACCTGCAGGTCCAGGGTATCATGGCATGTGGAGGTGTGTGAGTTGTTAATGCTTATTTTGCGGCGGATCTATAGAATGGAGGTGAAGTGCGTCAATGCTGTTACCAGGGGACCACCACAGCTTTGGTCTTTAGAAAGCACATTTATCTTAAATGATCTAACAATTGTAGGCTTCTGGCATTTTATGTGGAAGTTGAATTTGTATGAGCTCTTCTCTGTCTCTCTCAACACAGTGACATTTATGGACCAGATAACGTCTACATACCCAGCAAAGACAAGCAATACCATAATAACCTAGCAGTATGAATGAAATGTACCAGGACCTGAAAGTGCCATTTTAGAGACTAGAGTCTGAGTTTGTGGACTGTAAACAGTACAGATTTACATTAAAGTATTTGGCTGAGAAATGAGAAATGTGGATACCAATGTTAGAAAGCTAACATAATTACAACTTGGGGCATGAAAATAAAAATCCTCCTTATAATACAAACTAGGGCTATCCAATTTTAGGTCTGAGTTGGGACAGCTTGATTTCTCACTGAGTTCATGTTAAGACAATGCAGAGAAAGGGGCTTTGAATCATCCACTTTCAATCATCCAGTTGCAGACATTAGGTGACACATTGTCTTTTCACCTTTGGCTTTTTCTACTAGAGGGTCAAGCAGCTATATCTACTTTTTACAATGGAAATTGGTGGGAGAAAAAAGGTGACCCTACTGGATCACTTGCAGCCGTGAGGGGTACTGGGTGCAAGCACTGGATAGCCAGGTCTGCCCTGAGCACAGTGCCATTCATAGTCATGCAGTTAGGCTCTCAAGCTGGTTGGTGGACTGCAACAACAGCCTTAGTAGCACAGTCCACCACTATAATCAGTCTTGAGTGCTCCACCAGGAGAGAGTGAGTCTTGATTCTATGTCTTTGCCACCTATCAGTGCAAGGCCAGTCTACTCTGATCCACTCTGAAACTTTTCCATAAATCTGCAAATAAAAGTACATAGAGATTTCATTTTATTTCTCTTAACAAAAGGAGCTCACAGAAGACACTGGTGCTTTCATCAGTTGCATTAGACTGCTCATCTGCATTTGATATGGTTAAAAGGTGTTATTGTTATTATGTTTACTGAGAGCATATCCACCCAAGCATCTTGACATTGGAAGCAATAAAGAGACAGGCCAAGAGGAAGAATAAAAAAGGAAACAAAACACCCATACAACAAAGATTACAAATACATATAACCAATATACACAGGAGGACATAATATTTTTTGGACTTAAGTGAAGAATGTACAGCCTTCTTTAAACCCCCCAAATGTAGGATGGTTCCACTACTAAGAGGCAGATCATTCCAAGCTTAGGGTCCTAAAAAACTGGAAGTCCTTGTTTCCCCCTGCAACTCCTCCCTCCACTGAATTTTGTAACAAAAGGAATTAACTGGAGTACCAAAATCTTAAAAGGCAGTAAGGAGCTATCAGTTATGTGAGAAACGAGGGTGTGGTCTTATAATAAGCTCTAAAGACCAAACAGACTAATTATTTACTGACAACCAGTTCAGCATGTATCTAGAAGCCACTACATGGTTACGTTTGTATTACGTCCAGTCACAACTCTGGTGCCGATGACGATCCTGCAAAAACCGGGTACGAACCGTCGGACGGAGCATATTCTCCGTCCGACGCGTACACGGTCGTCAAAATATACAAACATGGAATTACGATTCGCACGGAAACACCATTTCCGTACGAATCGTACAAAACCCCGACCGACGAAAATAAACATACAAATGTGATCCGGGAAAGCGCCGACGTGACGTCGGGACGCACGCAGCCTGCCATTCACGAACCAGGAATTACGATTCGCACCGACGTCATCCCGCACGGTGAATATTTTCCGGCTGCCAAAAAGTGCCAGGAAATTAGGACGACGCGAACAAGGAGTACCTGTACGCGACGGACAGACATGGACCCGAACCTACGTGTCATTCCAGCCCTCATAGCAGTCGACCTCCTCTACAGGTTCGGACGCAGACGCCGCAGAAGGTCAGAACAACAAAGGAGGGGGGAAAGGGGGGGGCAGGACCAGGGGCAGGCCACAAACCCCCCACCAAAGTCACACAGCACACATGCCCTGGACATACCTGACCCCCAGGCCCTGGTCACCACAAGGGGGCGGGGGCGTGTCCAGCAAAGCCAGCGTCCGCCACAACGGAAGTGCCTGACGACGCGAACCGGCAACACAACAATACAGGTACGTCCCGTACCCACGCCTTAAGAGCGTGGGTATGAGTCGTACCACGCCCACACCTACGTCATCCCAACAATGGCGGGACGGCTGTACCCACATGGCAAAGGCCTGGGTATGGCCCGCACAAGCACCACATAGCGTGGGGACGCATATGTACGGACGGTACCCCCACCCGCGTACGTATGGAGCGTACCCCCCACCCCAACAGTGTAAGTACGACCCGTACCCTCACACGCGTACGTATGGAGCGTACCCCCAACCCCAACAGTGTAAGTATGACCCGTACCCTCACACACGTACGTATGGAGCGTACCCCCCACCCCAACAGTGTAAGTACGACCCGTACCCTCACACGCGTACGTATGGAGCGTACCCCCAAAAGTGTAAGTACGACCCGTACCCTCACACGCGTATGTATGGAGCGTACCTTCCACCCCAACAGTGTATGTACGGACCGTACCCTCACACGCGTACGTATGGAGTGTACCCCCCACCCCAACAGTGTATGTACGGACCGTACCCTCACACACGTACGTATGGAGCGTACCCCCCACCCCAACAGTGTAAGTACGACCCGTACCCTCACACGCATACGTATGGAGCATACCCCCCACCCCAACAGTGTAAGTACGACCCGTACCCTCACACGCATACATATGGAGCGTACCCCCAACAGTGTAAGTACGACCCGTACCCTCACACGCGTACGTATGGAGCATACCCCCCACCCCAACAGTGTAAGTACGACCCGTACCCTCACACGCGTACGTATGGAGTGTACCCCAACAGTGTAAGTACGACCCGTACCCTCACACGCGTACGTATGGAGCATACCCCCCACCCCAACAATGTAAGTACGACCCGTACCCTCACACGCGTACGTATGGAGCGTACCCCCCACCCCAACAGTGTAAGTACGACCCGTACCCTCACACGCGTACGTATGGAGCGTACCCCCAACAGTGTAAGTACGACCCGTACCCTCACACGCGTACGTATGGAGCGTACCCCCCACCCCAACAGTGTAAGTACGACCCGTACCCTCACACGCGTATGTATGGAGCATACTCCCCACCCCAACAGTGTATGTACGACACGTACCCCCCCCTCGTATGCATGCAGCTAACCCACACCCGTGTATGTTCTAAGCGTACATATTGTGAAATAGGAGGGGTGTGTGCAGAGTCCTCCCAGCAGTGCCCAGAGACAGGAGGGGTGGGTGCAGAGTCCTCCCAGCAGTGCCCAGAGACAGGAGGGGTGGGTGCAGAGTCCTCCCAGTAGTGCCCAGACGCAGGAGGGGTGGGTGCAGAGTCCTCCCAGCAGTACCCAGACACAGGAGGGGTGGGTGCAGAGTCCTCCCAGCAGTGCCCAGACACAGGAGGGTTGGGTGCAGAGTCCTCCCAGCAATGCCCAGAGACAGGAGGGGTGGGTGCCTAACACTCCCAGCAGTGCCCAGAGACAGGAGGGGTGTGTGTAGAGTCCTCCCAGCAGTGCCCAGAGACAGGAGGGGTGGGTGCAGAGTCCTCCCAGCAGTGCCCAGAGACAGGAGGGGTGGGTGCCTAACACTCCCAGCAGTGCCCAGAGACAGGAGGGGTGGGTGCAGAGTCCTCCCAGCAGTGCCCAGACGCAGGCGGGGTGGGTGCAGAGTCCTCCCAGCAGTGGCCAGACACACGAGGGGTGTGTGCTGAGTCCTCCCAGCAGTGCCCAGAGACAGGAGGGGTGGGTGCAGAGTCCTCACAGCAGTGGCCAGACACAGGAGGGGTGGGTGCCGAACACTCCCAGCAGTGCCCAGAGACAGGAGGGGTGGGTGCAGAGTCCTCCCAGCAGTGCCCAAATGCAGGAGGGGTGGGTGCAGAGTCCTCCCAGCAGTGCCCAGAGACAGGAGGGGTGGGTGCAGAGTCCTCCCAGCAGTGCCCAGAGACAGGAGGGGTGGGTGCCTAACACTCACAGCAGTGCCCCTGCAAAGAAAAGGGTGGAATACCCACAGATCTAATGCCCACAAATGTCAGTCAGGTGCACAAAGATCCGGCAGTACATGTACCACATGTGTGCGAGGCTGGGAGTATACACATGCATAGCGCCAAAAAGAAAACATGTACACATGAGGTCATGGCAACAGTCTACATACACAAGTACAGTGACCACCAAGGACGCCACGAATGATGCAGGTAGAGACATCGCTCCGCATGCATGTGCAAAGTTGAAGGAGTCCATCACACCCCCAGCTGATGTAGACACAGCTCAGCACCACATAGTGGAAACACCCTGCAGGGAAGATGTCAGGGTACACAGAGGAAGGAACACACCTTGGGACAATTTCACCATGCAGTAACTGCTTACATGAACAAAGACACTTAGCTAACACCTTGTGATGGCACACAGATACCAGGGTCCCCCCTATGACCAGCACACTACTACATTTCCCACACACCAAACACATGTTCACCACCCAAAATCATGTAGCAGCCCCACCAACAGCAATACCAGAAAAGCAGTAGTGATCTAAGGAAAAAAAAATTGGCTTTATTCAGCATTACCAAAAAATGTTAGTGTGGATAAAGTTCAATATTTACAAAGCCCATAGGGCAGTCCATGAGTCACAGCTGGATGGGGGACACAGTGGGACGCGTGTCCCCTAGCTTGCCTGCACAGTCAGACTCCTTCGTCTTCCACAGCGGGGAGGGCATCATGTGGGGGGGAAGGACCAGGCACCAGAGGGACATGAGGGCGAAGGGTAGGCGTCGTGGGTGCAGGGATGGAGGACTCCACCACAGGGGGTGGGGCAGGGCCAAGGGCGGAGGCCAGGATCTCGCTGCACACCTTAGCAAGGTCCTCCAGCGTCTCCCCTGCACCCGAAGGAACCACAGGCCCCAAGGAGGGGGGGGCGAAGGGATGGGTCGCAGCGCCACTGGGGGAGGGTGTGGACAGGGGGGGGGGACTCAACCACCCTGACCGGGGACTCCCTTGAGCGCTTGCGGGGTGGTGTCACAGTGGGGCTCAGGGACAGAGCGGCCATGAAGGAGTCCTTGCCGGATATGTGGCCAGGAGAGCTGAGGGGAGGGGATTTGGAGGGAGTGGATTGGGTGGAAGGCGGACTCCCACTCTGGCTGCGTGACTTGCGTTTGCCCCCCGACCCAGTGGGTGTGCCTACTTCACCCTGTGTGTGCGTGCCAGGAGGTGTGCGTATGACCTTCCCTGCTGGTGTGGTGCCTGTGTCTGTTGTGGTGGGTGCATGCTGACGTCTGGGTGTACGTGGGACAGGCATGGGAGTGGGAAGTGTGGATGGGGCAGGGGTAGGGGGTGGGACGTAGCACTGCAGGAGACCCACTGCTGCAGTCAGTGTTGAGTCTATGGATCTCAGCAACTGGCGTTGGTCAGCCTGCGATGAAAAAATGCCCTCCAAGTATGCCTCCATGTTGTGCAGCACTTGGCTGTGGCCATGGAGGACATTAAGGATCGCAGCATGACCAACCTGCAACTGCCGCTGGATGTCCACAGACTCAGCATTGGCGGCAGCAGTGGAGACAGGGGCAGGGGGTGCGGTGCCTGGCAGGAAGGAGACATGTGGTGACCGGGCACGCTGGGAAGGGACACGAGCAAGTGGGAGGCGGCTGATGGCAATGGAGGGGGTGGGCTGAGATGTTGTGCCGCTGTCTGCTGCTGGTGCAGCCTCCGCCCACTCGGAGAGATCATCCTCGGACCCGTCAGCTTCATATTCAGTTGTGCCAGTGGACAGGTCCTCGGCCTCACTCTCCTCCGCCTCTGTACCACTCAATGTGCCAGGCACGATGTCAACGCTGGCACTGGTGCTCGGTCCCTCCGCTCCGTCTGTGCTCATGTCTCCCTCCGTGTCCCCCGACGATGCTGTGGGCAAGGTGAAGAGACAGCAATTAATCACACACCTGTATACATATGTCACATGAGTCCAATCTACATAGGTTACAGTGCATAGCCTGCAAAGAAAGATCAGTAACACCTACAAAACAAGGTACAGATGTAGGGCATGCAACACACAGTTGGTTGACCCACCATGCCAATGAAAATCCATGGAGAGCATGACACAATAGCAAATGACATGAAATGGAGTTTGACATAGGAGCCAGGCACTGGGAACAATCCAGCACTGCATCTGCACCACACAGCGTTGCCGAAAATAGGGATGAGGAGGGACCATATCCATGAACTTGAGGCACATGCTGCATAGGTAATACAGGAAACATGCCCACCATGACTGGCTCACTGCACCTTGAGTGTATGTCCAGACAAACATCTTACACTGGTCAGACCTAGCAAGGAGAATTCTGGTTTTGACATGTAGGCTTGGCCCGCACCAACCACCCCCTACATGAGACAATTTGTTGAGACACAGGTGGCACTTACATCTCTTAGTCTGGGTGAAATACACAGGGGCTGCATAAATGCAAGATTGGACGCCAAATACCCAAGGTGCGCCTGTCCAAATAAGCATGTACAAATGGCCACCATCAGATGATCGTTACAAGACACACAGGCACTGGCCACCGTGAGTATGAACAAGGAAAATCAGGTCAGGCTGTACAGTGGACACTTGTACTACATTTTAAGTCATTATACATGGCGCCAGGGGACAATGGCACAGAGCACAACCTATGCTGTAGACACTGAGAGTGTCCACGTTTAGTGATGACACACATGACACCTAGGAAAATATGCCCCAGGGGACAGTAGTGGCCACACAACTCCATGGTCCTGAATGGGAATGACGGCAACACACGCCACCATCCCTGTACCATGCGTATCGCACACTCATGCACATCATGTCACAGGCCACAACATAGGACATGCGCGCTGTAAGGCATTACACTTGAGAGACTAACTCCCATGTCTGGACTCATCATCAGTGCCAACTGACATGGAACCCACATGTACTGAACTGGACAGGGCACAGGCAAGGTCCCAAAACCTGTTACACACCACCCCCACACATGATGCTACAGGCATAGTTCACGTGGAGAAAGCGCCAGCCGACATTACCTTGTGAAGGAGTGACTACACACAGACCAGAGAACACATTGCAAGGAGGGGAAGGGAGGCAGGAGAGCACCGCTATACTGTGGGTAACTGGATCTGCACAGCACCTTTAAACCCTGGCAGTGTATCCATGCAACTGTGCACTTACAAATGCTGGTGACACACAACAAACACACATGTACCTACCCCCTTCCTGCTGCTGCTTCTCCTGTAAGCACCTGTCCAAGTCTGGAAAGACCACCGCCAGCACACGCTTGTGGATGTGGGTCAGACGGCGGCGCCCGCGGTTCTTATGGGTCTCAGGTGAGTCCCCCAGCAGGACCCGAGCGATCCTCTGCGTCCAGCACCGGATATCCTGCCAGCGTTTCCTCACCTGGGGCAGGCGCCGCTTGCGACCATCCGCACTCCTCACGGCACTGACAGCGGTCAGCCATATCTGCTTCTTGGCAGAGGCGCCTACCTGTGAGGATGAACAAGTGACACTACATCAATACACCAGGCACATGTCACAGAGAGACATATTTGAACAAAATTGCAGTTTACAACAAGGCATAGTATGCATCCAAGGCATTGCACCTTTGTCATAGGGACATGATCCTCTGGGGAAGGGCTAAAGCAGTACGTGCCATTGAAAGTACACAGGTGGAATGAGGGCAACCACACAATCAATGATCCTGGCTCACACTGTGCATCACAAGCTACACCAGGATAATTTGCAGCACCTCAAAGCAGTCACATGCCACAGGCCACTGACGCTACCGCAGCAGAGTACACAGACACACACAGGCACAGGACATTCACCTGCCATTGCCAAATGCAGCGACAAACCTCACTCTGCACATGTGCCACTAGACGGGGGAGCTCACAGGTGTGGGGCTGGCTCTGCACGTCAGACACACAGCACTGCTCCCTGCTCACATCACATGGGCAGGGTATCTCCATCCCTCATGCAGCCCGGGTGCTACACTCCACATATGCACCCACCCACATGACAGGGGACTTACACACACACACATGTCCTGGGTACGAACACATCATGTGGACACTCTCAGCACAGGTACACAGAACTAATACACATCTGTGGGTACAGTCACCTGTCACACTGGGCTGACCACATAATCACATGAGGACTGTAGAGGCTACATTCCCAGGAGGACAAGACAGGCAGATTGTGGCATGCACCATGCAGTGATTGTCACAGTAAACCCAATGCAAGTGAGGACGGCAGACATGCACCACTGCATGCTCTGGCTAGGAGACATCAGGCATTCCCCCACCTGGGACCCCCCCTACAGTACATAGCATGTGTGAGACACCTGGACACAATGGCAGAAGTCACAGTCACTAAAAAGGGACACAGTCTGTGCTAGTGGACTCTGCACTCACCTGATACCCTGATCGCCCATACAGCATGGGGTACTGTGGGAGGATCACATCCAGCAAAGCCAGGTTCCCCTCCAGGGTGAAAGGCTGTGACCTCTCCACAGACCTTGACATGGTTCCAGGGAATCAGTAGCAGCAGCTGGGTCGTCGAATACAAAGATGTGCAGGCAAGTGCTCCCTCATGGGACCTGGCTGCCTTATATCTGCCTTGCTGGCCTGTTTCATGCACAGGAGTACAGAGTGATTGGTCACTCACATTTGCATCCTATGTTTCCTCCAATCCCTTCAAACCTAGCACAGTCAGTGGGTTCTTATTGTGTTTTTTTCTTCAGCATGATGTCACCTCCAGAACCACATTGCAACAAAGTAGATTCATTCAAACTGACTACTGCTGTGCACCTGTTTAAATAAATTCAAACTTTAAACTGGGTCTCCATGACAACCAGCATGCATGTAGGCCTTAATACTTGTCCCTCATGTGTCCCCTATGTAATTTGGAGCTCCACACACACGTACGGGGCCCTAGGGCACCCCAAATGCATGTCAACGGCCCGTACAGGCGTGTGTATTGTCCGTACCACTATGGGTACGCATACGCGAGCACACCCATAGTGATACGGACCGTACACGCGTGCGTACGCTCACCTTCACTATGGGTGTCCTCGCGTATGCGTATTCATGGTGAAAGTGAGCGTACGCACGCGTGTATGGTCCGTACCACTATGGGTGTTCTCGTGTATGCGTACCCATAGTGGTACGGACCGTACACGCGTGCGTACGCTCACTTGTACGCTCACTTTCACCATGAGTACGCATACGCGAGAACACCCATAGTAAAAGTGAGCGTACGCTCGCATGTACGGTCCGTACCACTATGGGTATGCATACGCGAGAACACCCATAGTGATACGGACCGTACACGCGTGCGTACGCTCACCTTCACTATGGGTGTTCTCGCGTATGCGTACTCATGGTGAAAGTGAGCGTACGCACGCGTGTACGGTCCGTATCACTATGGGTGTGCTCGCGTATGCGTACTCATAGTGGTACGGACCGTAAACACGTGTGTACGCTCACTATCACTATGGGTACACATACGGCAGCACTCCCATAGTGATAAGGAACGAACACAGGCCCTCTTAGCGAAAGTACGGTGCCTTTCACACATCACAGTGGTGACAGGCAGCACACAGGAAGGAATAGGGCTGACATACTTGTCCATGGACGGACATCAAGGCATTGTCTGGCCAGTACTACATGTGTGGGGCACAGGTGTGAAAGGCTGTGATGTGGCACATTACTCCTGAGTGGAGAAGGCACCAGATGTATAATGAGATGTGTACAGATGTTATGTGTGATAGTGCAATGTGTGCCAGGCATGCCCTTAACTCCTTTGACATGTGTGCATGTCGTACTGCACACTTGGGATGAGCGTCACTGGCATGGCACGGTCCCCAACACACGCAAGTGTCCCCTGATGCCCGGTACAGGGGTTACCACACCAGACATGTCACTACCCACGGTGCACGATGTGTCTATGTCATGTATGTGTGGTGTGTTCCCATTAGGTTGATGTTGGAGCTCCCTCATAAGCATCAGCTGTTGCAGCAACCAACATGTGTCCGTGTGTAGATGGACATGGCACACAGTTACGCACACCAGGCCACATGTGGTATCGGATGTGAGGTGCGTATGTATGCATGGGACACGGAGTAGCATAACAAGGACATGTCTGCATCCTCTCTATGAATGTGTGGTGAGTCATCAAATGTACACCTTCATGGCAAGGTGTGTGGGCTGTCCTAGTGTAATGTAATGTGACCTGTGGCTCTAGTGTTCCGCTACCAGTCTCTGCAATCGACATCCTACTTCTGCTGATGTGTGGATGTATGTCACTCCTGTGTTGCGTCTGGCTGTTCACTTACACTGGGACACAGTTAATCCCATGCCATGGCATGTGGAGGTTCACAATCTCCGTGTGTAGCTGGGTCTTGGTAGGAGTGTCACCTGCCAGCCATACGTGTCCAGGGCATGTGGCACATACCTGACTCCGTATGTCGCATATGTGTATTGACAGATTAACATGTGCTCAGTACATATAAATTGTGGTTGTAGTGCACTCACTCTTCCTTGTCACTTCCAAATTACTGCAGAGCGCCGCCTCTTCCCCGACCAATTCCGGACTTGGCTGACATGCGGGAGAATGACTGTATCCGGTGCTACCGCTTCCCCCAACCATTGATACTGGAGTTGACGGCGAGACTGGCACCACACCTGCAACCGCTGCACATGTATCCTACGGCACTGACACCCAAGCTGAAGGTAATGGCAGCCCTACATTTTCTTGCCACGGGTACCTTTCAAAATACCATAGCTCATGTTGGTGGCATGTTCCAGAGCATGTTCTGCCGTGTGCTGCATGATTTCTTAGAGGCCATGTTGCTTCACCTGGATGAGTTCATCCATTTCCCAACCCCTGAAATGTTGACTGGGGTCAAGCGTGGATTCTATGCCCTTGGAGGGATGCCCCATGTCATTGGGTCCATAGATGGGACACATGTGGCTTTGGTACCACCACAGGCACAGGAGGTAGCGTACAGGAATCGCAAGCACTACCACTCCATCAATGCCCTTGTGGTGTGTCTGTCCAACATGGTGATTTCACATGTCTGTGCTCGTTTTCCAGGATCAGCAAACGATGCCTACATCATGAGGCGTAGCAGGGTGCCTGAAATGATGACGCAGCTGCGCAACGAACGAGCATGTGTTGTTGGTGGGTACACTCTGTCCGTCCTGTATTTTGCGTAGACTTCCAGCACGACCGCTTCTCCTGTCCTACTTATGTCCATGTGCTTTCCATGTAGGGGACGCTGGCTATCCCAACATGCCATGGCTGATCACACCTCTCCGCAACCCCATCACGCCGGCCCAGCTCTGCTACAACACCGCCCATGGCCGGACAAGGCGAGTGATAGAGAGGACATTTGGCCTCCTGAAGAGCAGATTCCGATGCCTCCACAAGACCGGCGGCGCCCTCCCATAAGCACCGGCAAAGGTCTGCAAAATCTTCATGGTCTGCTGCATGCTGCACAACATGGCAGTT
Organism: Triturus cristatus; assembly: GCF_964204655.1. Classification (NCBI taxonomy): domain Eukaryota; kingdom Metazoa; phylum Chordata; class Amphibia; order Caudata; family Salamandridae; genus Triturus; species Triturus cristatus. The sequence continues at coordinate 148,759,548 of NC_140582.1, read as the reverse complement.
GAGAAAGCTGTGCCACTCATCCTGGATCAAGATGATCAGGACCATCCACCCGTGGAGGACGAAGGGCTTGGCAATGGGGCTAGTGATGTGGAGGATGTGGAGCCGCAAGAGGACATCCGGACTCGGCTCATACGCGACTTCTTTGCTTAGTGGTGAGTACCAGTGTCTGTGTGTGCACGCATTGGTCCCCGTGTGGCATGTGTTGCAATGTGTGTGTCCATCTGCATGTATGCCACGTGAGTCAGAGGTGTGTGTGGATGTGTCACTGGAGTGATGGTGCCAGTGATGTGTATTTCCCCAGTCATATTTGTGACCTAGCATGTTGTCATCCTTACATGTGTCGAGTAAATGCACATGCAAGTGGCTGTGCTTTTTGTGGCTGACTTCTTGTGTGTCTCTCTTCCCCAGGTACTTGCGCATGCCGTCTGCTGGTTGCATTGTTGTGGCACTGCTATTCCTCATGGACACGTCATCGTGTGCTGACTCAGCGTTACACGCACGGACAAGTTTGGAAGTCTCCTTAGGGTAAGGGATGCATCACGGGTGTATTGGGTGTGGCAGTTGTTTACGATGTATGCACACTGCCCCTGTCGATGTTTGATTCCTCTGCAGACATGTCGCATCACCATGGTACACATAACATGCAGCTGGGTACACCTGAATAGATGGTCAGACTTGTTGACAGTCATCAGTGATGGGATTGTGGAATGTGATGATGGCATCAATGTGTGTTACACTGCCCTCGGACACATACCGTTTGCATTGGCTTGACATGGTGTGGGACTTCCACATCAGCGGATCAATGGTGTATGGCAGGCTCTCCGTGAGCAGCAGGAGGTGTTTAGCTGTTGGCCGACACTTGTGTGCCAGTTCCATGGCTATCACGCATTTGTGCTGCAGAAGGGGGGTGCCAGTGTTCGACCCACATGTTACTCCACATGACCTGTTCATGTGTACTCCGAGTTGCCTCAGCAATCCCAAATGCATGACTAATAAAGCTGTCCCTATGCCTCCAAGGTGCCTCTTCTCAGTCAATGCTGGTGTGTTGCCATGGGCCATACGGCATGTCTGGCATGGTTTTCCGTGATAGTGGCTATGTGTCTATGTGTAGAGTAGCAAGATGCAAGCTGTTTGTGTGGGATTAGACTGTGTATTGTGCATGATGTCCATGGCTGTGTGGGTATTGTGACATGTGCCATCCCCACGCATTCAACGTTGGCCAGGCCACCATTCTCTGCATCCACCTGACTCAAGCTTTCAGGACATGGTTCTGCCACCTGTCCACACATACCTGGGTGCCCCACAGGACACTCCACTTGATCCCTGACCTCTGTGCATGGCTGTCGCTGTACTCAATATGTCTGTCGGCACGGTTGTGCGGCACCCCTCAGCTGGTTGGGCCCATCACGGGTGTGTATGGTGCTCCATGTCTGTCTTGCCTAATACAATGTGACCCATGTGTGTCCGGTGCCAGACTCAGGCCCCAGGGTGTAGATGGTTGAAGTCAAATGAGAACTCAGGCATGGTTAGACTTTACAAGACACATGTAAGGTAATAATGCAACCAGTAGGCATCTTCTCTTCATGGTGTGACTTTTTATTTTGGTTGGGGGGGGAGGGGGTTTGACATGAGGGGCTTTCCGGGTGTGTGGAATCCAAAGTTCACTAGGGGAGTTGGTGTCCTTGCCATTTGAAATCCTCAGAGTCCATGCCACAGTCTTTGTCAACATTGGTCAGACAGTGACCAGCAAGTCCATGTGGCAGAGAATGTCTTTTGATGCTGTGCTGCTGTTGCTCCAGTGGGCCAGGTGCCAGGCCAGGTGTCCTGGGAGAGGGTGCTGTTGCGCCGACCCTCACGGTCTTTTCCGTGGACGACCCGCCCTCCTGCGGGGACCCTCAGAAGCAGGCCGTGACGATGTTTGGGATGCTCCATCGGATGTTTCCTCCTCCTCCTCCTGATCCCTCCCTGTGGGTGGTGATGTTCTACGCCTGCTGGCACAGGGAGGGTTGTCCATGTTGTCGGCCATCCGACGGAGTGTACTGTGAATTCCCGTGAACACCGTCACAAGCTCAGCCTGTCTGTCCTCCATCCGCCGTTGGTGTTGCAGTAGACAGGCATGTTGCTCCGCATGTTGCTGGGCCTGCTGGGTCTTGATCTCCTCGAGGATGGACACAACCTGGGCCATGCCCGTGGTGTCCTGCCGGTATGTGTCCAGGATGTTTCGGACATGGGAATATACCGGTTCCCCAGCCAACTGGTCAGGCTCGCACCTCCGCCGTCCTCCACTCCCACCACCCCTGCCCACTTGCACCTGGCCTGCCCTTGTGGGCACATCGGGTCTCCGGGACCCCTGAGGGGTGGCATTGGCGTTGTCGCCTGCCTCCTCCTGGGTGCCCGGGACACCGTGTCCCTCCTGGCCAGCCTGGCTGCATTGTGGTGGTGGGGCAGGGATCCTGGGTGTCTCCTGGGATGTGGCAGGAGTGGGGGTGGTGGTTGGCCCAGTTGTACCTGACGCAGGTGCTGCAGGTCGTTGGACACCAGAGGGGCCAGGTTGGTCGGGGTCGGGTTCGTCCACAGAGTGGTGAGAGTCGTCGCTGCCGGTGGCTCCGTCATCCCGCCGAGCCGGATTCTGTGAGTCTTCCCCCCAGTGTTGGGGGGTGATCCACGATGTTGACCTGTGTGTGAGAGAGACAATGTTAATTTTGTTCCATGCAACATCCATGTTTCATTCATTTCTAAGTTGGCACATTTCCTCTGGGAATTTGGATATGTCTTGCATTCCACTCACAGTGCACTTGTGCATGGGTATGTCCCTTGGCCACAGCTTTTGCAACTTTACCTAAGTGTGGCACAGTCTTACTTGCTGCGTCAAGTGTGACTGCAGTCAGCAGTGGAGTGGGCAGGTGTGGCGAGCCATGCATTGGCGCCTTCCGTGTAGCACTGTACGTGGGCACATGGAGTTGTTCCACACACTTATATGATGCAGGTAGCTGTCGTTGTGCTCGTGCACAGGTTGTGACATGGCCCTGTGTTTTGCCATGGAGAAGAGGGGGGGTTCTGGCACTGGCCACCCTTGTCTACATGCACGCAGTCCACCTGCTGACGAGCAGACATTCCCACACCCCACAAGGCTGAATTGCTCTCCCTGTGTGTCCCTTTCTCGCTCCCTCTCTGTCCCCCTCTCCCTCCCTCTGTGTGTCAGCCTCCTCCCTCTGTCCGTCTCCCTGTGTCTCCCTCCCTCTCTGTCCCCCTCTCCCTCCCTCTGTGTGTCAGCCTCCTCCCTCTGTCCGTCTCCCTGTGTCTCCCTCCCTCTCTGTCCCCCTCTCCCTCCCTCTGTGTGTCTGCCTCCTCCCTCTGTCCGTCTCCCTGTGTCTCCCTCCCTCTCTGTCCCCCTCTCCCTCCCTCTGTGTGTCAGCCTCCTCCCTCTGTCCGTCTCCCTGTGTCTCCCTCCCTCTCTGTCCCCCTCTCCCTCCCTCTGTGTGTCAGCCTCCTCCCTCTGTCCGTCTCCCTGTGTCTCCCTCCCTCTCTGTCCCCCTCTCCCTCCCTCTGTGTGTCAGCCTCCTCCCTCTGTCCGTCTCCCTGTGTCTCCCTCCCTCTCTGTCCCCCTCTCCCTCCCTCTGTGTGTCAGCCTCTGTCACCTCAGCCCAGCTTCCTGGGCACACACTGTTAGCAGATCTTTGAATGGCCCTTGGATTGTTGATGTGAGTTTGTTTCTGATCTCCAGGCACCCATTGGGTGGAGTGTCTGTGTCTGCACTGCTGCTGTGGTGGCGTGTGCTGCCACTCTTTCACAGTGTTGGCTGTTCATTAGCTGCTGTCATGTGCCAAAACGGGCCTTCACCCCCATGTCTTAATGCAAGGCGTCCGCCATTTGCTGGCAAGTCATTCCTGTGTTGGGACACACTGTTTGTCTGGCTGTGACCTAGGCCATATGGGCAGGGGGCATTGTTGTCTGCTTCTGAGTTGCACTATGTGATTTTTGGGGCCCACACTCCCGCCATCCGGCTTACCGAGTCTTGTGTTGGTGTTTTCTGTGGCCTGTGACTTGACATTGTCCAGCTGGGTGCATGGGGCATAGTGGCGCCAGTGGCATGTGCGTGTTCATGGAGTGTGGTTGAGTCATGCGATAGCTTGGGGTGGTTGCTTGCCTGTTTGTGAGTTTGGTTGTGGATGACGTTCCCCCATGTGAGGTGAGTTGTTTGTGTACTCACCCGGCTCTCGGAGTCCATCTACTCCGTCCACTGCCACCACCGGCAGTATGGCCATCACCCTCTCCTCCCAGGGATGGTATTCTACGCGTCTGCGGGGCGGCCCTCCTCCAGTGACGTTGGCCTGGTTGTGTTCATCGGTCATTTTGGCTCGGACCCTCCTCCGCAGATCGTACCACCTGGCTTGGCATTCATGCTTTGTCCTTCTGGTGTCCGCAACAGCATTCACAGCATCGACGATCGTCTGCCACATGGCTGTTTTTGCTGACATGCTGGTCTGTCTGACCAATGTTCCAAAGAGCTGTGGCTCGACTCTGAGGATTTCATCGACAAGGACCTCCAACTCTCAGCTATTGAACTTTGGATTCTTGTTAGTGGGCATGGTGAGGGGTGTGGGTGTGGATGGTGGGGGGGGGGGTGTGTGGATGGTTGTGGGTGTGTGGGTGTGGTTGTGCAGGTGTGTGTGTGAATGTGATGAGGAGGTGTTTGTGAAGGTGTGTGTGTGAAGGTGTGCAAGTGTAAGGTGTAGTAAAGGTTCTAGTATGGTGCTGTAGGTTGTCTGTGGGGTCTGGCAGCAGTGAGTCTGTTGCAAAGGCTCATGGTTTGTGTGTGTGGGCCCCTTTTATTGGTCCATTGGTGGGTGTGGCTGTGTTTGAAGTTTGGGTGGGTGTGTTAATAGGAGTGGTTGTGTTTTGGGCCTCTGTTTTGGTTTTTGGCAGTTGCAGGTCAGTGAAGGTGTTGTTTTAGTGGTTGTTGGACATGTTTTGTGGCTTTGTGCCATTCGAATGGTGTATTCTTGTGTTGTTTTGCTTTGTCCTGGTTGTGTACGTGCGTTTCTAGCGTGTGTACGGTGTGTACATGGGCCATTTTGTTGTACAGTGCTGTCCTTGTGTGTGGCTTGGTACGACTCGTACATGCGCGATGTTGTGTGAAGGTGGTGATGTTGGGGCCTGGAGTGCGCTCCGTACTTAGAAAGTTGGGGTGGGGGTACGCTCCATGCATACGCGGGTGGGGGTACGACTCTAACGTACACGGGTGTACATACACGGGTGGGGTACGACACGTACACGGGTGTACATACACAGGGGGGTACGACACGTACACGGGTGTACATACACGGGGGTACGACTCGAACGTACACGGGAGTACATACACGGGGGGTACGACACGTACACGGGTGTACATACACGGGGGTACGACACGTACACGGGTGTACATACATGGGGGTACGACTCGAACGTACACGGGTGTACATACACAGGGGGGTACGACACGTACACGGGTGTACATACATGGGGGTACGACACTAACATACAAGGGTGTACATACACGGGGGGGTACGACTCTAACGTACACGGGTGTACATACACGGGGGGTACGACACGTACACGGGTGTACATACATGGGGGGTACGACACGTACACGGGTGTACATACACGGGGGGTACGACACGTACACGGGTGTACATACACGGGTGGGGGTACGACTCGAACGTACACGGGTGTACATACACGGGGGGTACGACACGAACATACACGGGTGTACATACACGGGGGGGTACCACACGTACATGGGTGTACATACACGGGGGTACGACACGTACACAGGTGTACATACATGGGGGTACGACACTAACGTACATGGGTGTACATACATGGGGGTACGACACTAACGTACACGGGTGTACATACACGGGGGGTACGACACGTACACAGGTGTACATACACGGGGGTACGACACTAACGTACACGGGTGTACATACACGGGGGTACGACACGTACACGGGTGTACATACACAGGGGTACGACTCGAACGTACACGGGTGTACATACACGGGGGGGTACGACACGTACACGGGTGTACATACATGGGGGTACGACACTAACATACAAGGGTGTACATACACGGGGGGTACGACTCGAACGTACACAGGTGTACATACACGGGGGGCACGACACATACACGGGTGTACATACATGGGGGGGTATGACACGTACACGGGTGTACATACACGGGGGTACGACACGTACACGGGTGTACATACACGGGTGGGGGTACGACTCGAACGTACACGGGTGTACATACACGGGGTTACGACACGAACATACACGGGTGTACATACACGGGGGGTACCACACGTACATGGGTGTACATACACGGGGGTACGACACGTACACGGGTGTACATACACGGGGGGCATGACATGTACACGGGTGTACATACACGGGGGGTACGACACTTACACGGGTGTACATACACGGGGGGTACAACACGTACACGGGTGTACATACATGGGGGTACGACACATACACGGGTGTACATACACAGGGGGTACGACACGTACACGGGTGTACATACATGGGGGTACGACACGTACACGGGTGTACATACACGGGGGGTACGACACGTACATGGGTGTACATACACGGGGGTACGACTCGAACGTACACGGGTGTACATACACGGGGGAGTACGACACGAACGTACACGGGTGTACATACACGGGGGTACGACACGTACACGGGTGTACATACACGGGGGTACGACATGTACACGGTTGTACATACACGGGTGGGGGTATGACTCGAACGTACACGGGTGTACATACATGGGGGTATGACACTAACGTACACGGGTGTACATACACGGGGGGTACGACACGTACACAGGTGTACATACACGGGTGGGTACGACACGTACACGGTTGTACATACACGGGGGGTACGACTCGAACGTACACGGGTGTACATACATGGGGGTACGACACGAACGTACACGGGTGTACATACACGGGGGTACGACACGTACACGGGTGTACATACACGGGGGTACGACACGTACACGGGTGTACATACACGGGGGTACGACACGCACACGGGTGTACATACACGGGTGGGGGTGTACATACACGGGGGGGTACGACTCGAACGTATGGGGGCTGGGGGGGTGTTGGGCGCGTATGCGGGCACATGTCTCCATGGTTGCTATGGGAGTTCGGTGCGGACAGTGTTTTTTCCATACGGTTGTAACATCGGACGCACGGGATGGATTGTGATTCCGCGGTCGGACTTCACTTTTCACATTTGTACGGTAAATCGTCCGAGGATGTGTCGGACACATTTTCCGACCCGAGGACGTGTGGGGAATAATTCCCAATGAGAATCGTATGGACTTTTTCCCATGCGAATCGTAATTGGCAGTTTGTATGGCACTTGTACGATTCGTACGGTAAAAAGACCGGTTACGAGTCGTACGGGGAATTTGTTTCCAGGATCCTAATCGGCACCTCTGACTGCAATATTTTGTATGCACTGAAATTACCCTAAGGCATTACTAGACAGGGCCAGGTAGATGACATTACACCAGTCAATGTGGGAAAGGAAGCATGCTGCATCAACTTGGCCAAACATCTTGTGAGGAATAAAATGTGAATGTTCCTGAAAGATTTAAGAATACCAAAGTTTGTGGCCCAAACATTTTTACTTGGGGTAAGAAAGTTAGATGTTGGTTGAAGCTAGCCACCAGGTTCCTTATCTAAGTAGCCAGAAAGTGGATCTCTACCAGGTGTTGTGGTCAAAGGTCACATAGTTGACGTTTACACAAGTAGCACCTCTGTCTTGTCCCAATTAAGTTCAAGAAGTTGACAGACATCTAGTCCTGCATTCCCAAGAAACAGCCTTTAAGCCTGTTGGTGGAATTTGCCAACACTCTTCAAAAGCTAGGTGTAATCAGCTTATTAATTAGTTTTGAAGCCGGAGGATCTTATCAAGCTGAAGGGGGTTGCACATACAAATTAAACCGAATAGGAGATACATCTGAACCTGGGGAAACGCCACAGCAGTGCATGGTTTTAAGTGAGTCAAAGGTAGAATTTACCACCAACTGTGACCTATTTTTCTAAAACGAACAGAAACATGAGTACAACCAGTTGATTAGAAGATCATGACTAAGTGTTACAAAGGCTATGGAAAGTAATAATAGAACCCCTATGCAGATACCTTCATCTTAACAAGTTCTAGCTCAGTCCAAACAGCTACTAACTTTACGTCAGTCTCTTTTTAAGGTCAAAATCCTACCTGATGCTTATCCAGAATATGTTTTTCCTCAAGACAATTAGCAAACCAGTTTGTCAGACACTTCTCTAGAAACTTAGACATTAGCTGAAGTAGAATAATAGGTCCACATTATAGTACCTCCTTAGCATTGAGGCTTTGAAAAATATGTTTGCTCCTCAGCATTGATGACTTGTTTTTAAGAGGGGTCTCACTAACACATTTTCAAATTGTTATGGCACAATCGTAGCCATTAAATATGTATTAATAATCTCATAAAGGTGATTTTCCATAACAGGAACTAGTTACTTAAAGATGTTAAACGGACATGGATCATGCAGTCATCCAGATTTTAGTGATATCTTTTAAAGTGGCTAAGCTTAATACTGACAGTTGGTGGATAATTTAGTCTTCAAATAAGCCATGGGTGAAGAGCCTATGTCACTGAATTTTTAATGAAAAGAACTCTGCTAAACTAACCACAGTTGCCATGAAGGTGGGATGGCAGAAGTCATCTGTGACTTTAAATAGCTCTTTTGGGACATTTTGTGTGTCCTCTGGTTTATTTAAAATGAAACTGGTTTTGTTCTCTTTAAAAAAGGCTTTCTTTTCTCCTCCTAAACTCCTCCTCTAATGTGTGCTCATACCCTCCCCTACATCACTGTTTCTTGTTGCCTCAGTTCTAATCTCTTCCTTCAAAAATCAGAAGTAAACCAATCGTGTCTAGTTCTTGAGGAATCAACACCTTTAAAAGTCCATGGTCCTCCATATGGAAAAAACGGTTTTGAATATAGCATTTAATAATACTGTTGGAAAGCTATTATCATTTGACATGGAATAATGCTCTCAACAGGTTTTCTGTTTTCTCCATTATGACTTTCCACCATTCTCCTATCAGATCAATGCTTTCCTGCCTGCATTTCTCAGTTTTACAATTTTGATCTCCTTAAAGTAAAATATGCTCTTGGTTAATACTACATAATTCCAGAAATTTGTCTTTAAAAGCAGCTTTCAGACTTGGGTAGGGTAGGACAAGATAATCAGAAATGAGATGAATTGCCACCAACAACAAACTAATGATTGGAGGATATTATCAGAGAATTTCTAAATGACTTACAGCTTGTTTGAGTTGTTACAGATAATTTCCGCTCATCACTTTATTTTCAACTCTTTCCAGCCCAATCACAGCACATGATATTGTAACCCACGAAAATATGTTATTGCAGATCTGAATTGAATTATGAATTAATATTATTAACCATATATCACAGAGGAAAAAAATATGTCATCCATCTTCCTTTAATAAAGTCAGGATCTCCCATCTATGTTTGGAGAGCAAGGGGGCAGATTTCTTAATAAGGTTTCCTAAGGGTTTACATCCACTATCAGAAGGCCCTTCTTTGCTGATGGCAGCAAGTTCAGTTCTCGGAGAATGCATACCCTATTCTCAGGAGAAGTAGACCCTCCTTGCAATAATAAAATTGAGCTGCAACTCCCAGTGACCAGACTGATGGGTATACAAATCCATGTGTCACTGCACAACATCTTAATTTAACTAGGGATGATAGCACATACAGATTCCCACAAACAACTGCTACAGGTAATCTAGAATACTAAGTCTTAAACATGGGCACTGTCAAATAGCCCCATAAGGAAGGACAGCTTCACTCCAAGATGGCTGCTTGCAGATCAAATAGTCCTAAGAAATTCAGGAGAATGAGAATTGTCCCATGTTCTCGCAGTGAAAGATTCAGGAGTACATGGAATATCGCCGGCGGGTCGCCATACCTCCCACCTGCCTTCAATAGCTCCCCCCACTAAGCTCACCTCAAAGTGCCCATTCCTGCCACAGTAGGTGGTGATATGGTGAAATACAAATAAAAACAATAGCAAATATAGTGCTTAATAAAATGGCACTTTTATATGACCTATATAAACGTAGCCTGACTTGGACAGTGTACAATGTGGAGAGTAAATATGGAATCAAAGACAGCACTTTTTAGTGCCCTACAAATAGCAAAGATAAGTGATACTCAACGTGGGGTGAAAAAGAAAGTAAAAGAAAACAATATGACATGGGGATTGGATAGACATCTTGCTTGCAGGTTGTCTAAATGACTAAATAGAATGCAAACTGTGTTAGCGAGAGAGAAATGTGCAAATAGTGTTGTAGCAAATGTGTCTGACCGTGCAACAATATGGAGAAAAAGTAATTTGAAAAGTACAAAATATCTTCTGTAGTTGGATGTCTCACACTGTGGGACCAAAAAAAGGAGGGGTTGGTGGTAGAGCAGGGCAAAGAATAAAAGTGCTGAAGACATCAGCAGAATTTTCAAAATACTTTCTCGTTTTATAAGAAGACTTACAAAATCATATATGGCTCATCAACAAACCCTTAATCTCATAACAGATGTTCTGCTTTAGTCATAAGGAAAAAGAAAACCTATTCTAAGATGGGGGTGTGTGAGTGTGTAAATGTGTGCAGGTGTGTGTATGGGTGTGTGTTTGTATATGTAGACATGGAGGCTAATTTGCAATGATTTTCATTATATTTGTGATGGAAACCCTTCCAAGAGGGCCACTGGAGCATTTGTATGCATGCATATCTATAGGTCTGTGTGCACATCATAAAGTTGACACCTATTAGCTTTGTCAATGCTTATTTATGGAAGTGGCTCACTTGGTTCTTCTTGCTTACCCTCTGAAGCTGCGATAAAAAATGTCTCTAAGTTTTGAGGTCCCTGTGCAAACCCCTGTTTGAGCAGGGATCCCAATTTCAAGAGGTGTTGTACTTACCACTCCTGGTAATTAGTGGGTGTAAGAAAGTATACATCCCCATAGTTTTCCCAGTTTACTGACAAAATATTGATTGTAAAAATATAGAAGTAAAGAATATTTATGCAAAAATATCAACTCCATTTACTTAAACAGGTAAGTACAAAAATATCAGAAACAAAATCGATGTAAAAAATATAGTTGTACAAAATATTGAATAATAAATATATATATATATATATATATATATATATATATATATATATATATATATATATATATATATATATATAACATAATGAATATTAAATATGATAAATAATAAAGTGAATATAAAAAATAAAGTAAGTTTAATATAAATTTTAAAAAATATAATAAATAAACATAATTAAAAAACACACACATACATAATAATTCATGAATATTTACTTAAACCAATAAACAAACTATTAATTTCAATTTATTTTATAATTTAAAAATAATATAAAATGTACATATATATATATATATATATATAAACTCCACTTGTGTTCCGGTAAACCCACCACCTCCGAAACTAAGGGCGCGTCGGCGATTATGGACTTCCGAAACTCGGTCCCAATATGCAACAAATTTCCAATGAAGGAGAGTCGACGCCGTGTCGTTCAGTTAATCTGGTTTATTGTCAGCTGTTAATGTCAGACGCGTTTCGCCTGCCCAGCAGGCTTGCTCACTAACATTGCAATAAAGTTTTCACATCAATTTAACTGAAAGTGTTCCCTTGACATGTGAGGACTACAAAACCATAAACAATGAAGACAGACTCGTAGTTCCACATTAAATTCATCATTTTATATCAAGCAAAAATCGTGCCTTCTCTGAAAAGTTGGATAGATTGCTGACATTTCGAATGTATCTATAATATAAATTATTGACATTTGTTTATAAAGGCTAATAAATATTAAGTCTTTAGATGTCAGTGTCTTGACTTATAATTTTTAACAGACACACTCTCGCAACATGGACCATTCGGCAAATTATGTTCAAGCTCTTTTAGGCCTAAATATTGTTCGAATTATGTTACCAATCACAGCCCTAGTGGGCCAAAATGTCATAATCAATCGTGTTTTGCCAACATCATAGTCACGTGACCAAATCACAGATATTTCTGACATGATAGAACACCTTGGTCCATTTGTTGTGTACCAACCTTTATTCCTAAGATAATGTGTTCGCCCTAGTGGGCTATTACTCACGACCATATTTGGTATAACAATAAATATTTTCAAAAAATTATTACCAAAAAATCACAAAAGATCAATTAATATTGTGGAACCAATTAGCTATCTTCATCACCTCATACTTATAGTGTGTGTGAAATAAAACAGTTAAAAAACAACAACAGGCTCGGGAGGACATTTACAGGTATGTATGGAGATCTTCTTCCATATTCAAACCTATGGGGATCTTAGTGTTAAGTTTGATGATATAGCTAGATTCTAGCCTACGTAATGCTTTTTGACGATCACCTCTCCTAATGCTCTGTGGTACAGCATCAATCACAAAATATGACAATCCTATTACATCTTTATTGTGATATTTCTCGAAATGACGAGCAACTGGATAGGTTTTATCTGTATTTTTAATTGCTCGTAAGTGTTGTAGCACTCGCTTGTGAACTTGAAGAATAGTGCTGCCCACGTACTTCAGGCCACACGAGCACTGAAGCACGTAGACAGCAAACTCTGTTTTGCCAGAAAACTGACCCTTTATTTTTTGTCTTTCTTTGAGAAGCCTGGGATATAACTATTCGTATTCTTCCCAAAGGTACAGTCCTTACATTTTGTGCATTTTATGAAAACTTGCCTTCTGACTAGCCATGATTTACTTATTTTAGCCTGATTTTTTGTTGGTAATATGTTGCTCACTAGAGCCTGCTCGAGGGAACAAGCTTTTCTGAAGGTGATGAGGGGTCTCCTTTGTACACATTTGTTTAAGATGGGGTCATTGCGAATAATATGCCAATGTTTTTGCAGGATATGTCTCAATTCATTATGTTGATTATTAAATGTAGTAATCATCCTGCTTTGGGAATTATCTTGCCTGCCCTGAACATTCTTTTAACTGGGATTAAAAAGTATTTCTTCCCTAGACTTTTGGGTTGCCTTCCTTATCACTTCCCCAATACATTGTTGTGAGTACCCTCTCGTGGAGAATATTCCTTTGAGGCACTCTAGTTCTGCCTCCAAATCCTTCTTAGTGCTGCAATTCCTCATTGCTCTAAGGCATTCCCCATAGGGGATACTTCTGACTAAGTTGGTCGGATGGAAACTCGGTGCATGAAGTAGCATGTTTCCGTCAGTAGGTTTACGAAATAACTTAGTGTGCAATTTCCCTTGATGGATATACACTGTCAGATCTAAAAAGTTCACCTCTGAAGGTACTAATGACACTAGTAAACTTCAAATTCAATTGATTGACCTGCAACTTTTTCACAAAATCTTGGGCACTATTGAAATCTCGCTTCCACACAATAAATAAGTCATCAATGTATCGACTCCACAAGATCACATTATCTTGCCATTCTTGCTGGTAAAAGGAATTGGACCACCTGCTCCTCCCACCAGCCCATATGCAAATTCGCATAGCTGGGGGCCAAGCAGGTGCCCATTGCTGTTACACAAAGTTGATGGTATAAATCATCATTGAAAAGAAAAAAGTTGTTCTCCAGGCTCGTAGTAATCATAGCTAACAGCATTTGTGTATGATGCCAAAGTTTTGCTGGTCTACCGCCCAAGAAATGTTTAACAGCATTCAGCCCATCTTTGTGCCAAATACTGGTATACAAGGTTGTAACATCAATAGTCATCAGAAGGAAATCAGGTTCCCATGGCACATCATAAATTCTTCGCAAAAAATCGCCTGTATCTTGGATAAAAGAAGGGAGCTTGTTCACCAATGGACACAAAAAAAGAGTCAACAAATTTAGAAGTATGCTCAAATGCACAATTGATAGCTGAAATGATGGGGCAACCTGGTGGGTTTGTGATACTCTTGTGAATCTTAGGGATTAGATAAAACACCAGGGTAGTGGGATTAGAGATTGTTAGATATGACAATTCATCTTGACAGATAAGGCCCTGTCTACGCCACTCCAATAGTCGTTTGTTATACATGTCAAAACTTTGATTCATTATATTTTTGTGTACTTTGACATAATTGACTTTCTTACCCAGTTGTTTATAGGCCTCCTTAAGATATTGCTGCCTACCCTATAGAACCACATTCCCTCCTTTGTCGGCATTCCAAACAATGCAATCATCGTTGTTAGACAATTTATCAACTAGCATATAATATTCTCTAGCCTGCTGCGAAAATGATTTTTTCTTTGAATTTATTTATGAGTACAGCTCTTTAACCTCATTGATTACCAAATCATTGAAAATGTCCACAGAGTCCCTGGCTCTTGTAGGTGTAAATTTGGAAGGCATTTTGAATTTTGTTGTTTCACTACTATTGATTGAAATTGCCTCATCCTCTGCCAGCTTTATTGCCCTGCTGGATATGCTTGGTAAATCTTGGGTTGCTGCAATCTCACTGCCCATCTCATTCGCCAATTGAAGGTCTTGTAGATCGATCATTAGATTACTGTCACCCACAGCTAGATTTTCTTTTCCATCATTTGCACAATTTGATACAGGATTTACTGGATTTTTTGGAACTACTGCAAAGTATTTCTTTAATTTCAAAGACGTTACAAATTTGAATACATCTACCCTTGTGGTGGTATAGTCCATATCAACATTTCTAAATCCGTACAGTAGTTCCTGAGAAAATCAAAAGCAAAATCACACATATATCTGGGCGGAGCCTAACCACACATCTCATCGTGAGATCTGATTGGCTGTCAGCAATTCATCCAAGAAGTGTTGGCAGCCATCTTGGTACCAATATACATGATAGCACCTCATTAAAAAGCATTGCAGTTAATAGAAGGTTTTAAGACTTTAGTTACATTATAAATCATTTGTTGATGGTACCATACTCATTTTAGGAATTGTGGTGTGTTCTAAGGTGATTTTACCATGTGAAAAAGCCTTCTGCTGGGATATCATGAATCATGTTTGAGAGAAAACTATTTTCTTATGCTTTTCCCACAAAGGTTTGGAAGGTGATCTATAAGCTAAACTGAGAGCATATTTTCTGTAAATTCACATTATCTTTCTCAGTCATGTGAGAATGAAGTCTGCCATTCTCAGTAAAACATGTACTTCCAACAAGGGCAGTTGATTCCTTTGTGTTCTACTGCAGCCTCCCAGAGTGTTCTAAAGAACAACTAGAGCGCTAACATTACTACTTATGACAAACGTATTGCACACCTGAAGCCATCTTGATTGGAATAAAGTGGTAACTCTTAAAACGTTTAATTTAAAAAGGAACAAAATAAGGGGGTTCATTTTGCCACAGAAAGTATGATTAGTGCTGCAGAAAGAAAAATTAGGGACCACTTTTGAGTGACTTTCAAATCCTCTTCTATTTCATTGAAAAATTCTGACATGCAGACTGAAACATGCACTTTTAATGCCAGCAGCAGACTTCCCTGTAGAGCAGTAGCTTTACTACAGTGATATAATGAGCAACTAGAGTGCTAACATTCTGAATTTAGGGCAAATGTGTGACACATCTGAATGGCTTCTTGATTGAATCAAAGTAAAAAACTGAAAGTGTTTCCTACTGAGGAGACTGTAGTAAATTGGGAAACTTCATAACAAATAAGTCTCCCAAGATGGCCACCAGAGACAAAAGAGACCAACTGTAGCACAAATATCACCCAGATGTAGCCCAAGTATAGCCCAATGACATAATGTCCCAGAGTGTTCTAAAGAACAACTAGAGCGCTAACAGTCTTACTTATGACAAACGTATGGCACACCTGAAGCCATCATCATTGCAATAAAGTGGTAACACTTAAAACATTTAATTTGCATAGGAACAAAATGAGGGGATTCATTTTGCTATAGAAATTATGATTAGTGCTGCAGAAAGAAAAATTAGGGCACATTTACTTTTCAAATCCTCTTCTATTTCATTAAAAAATGCTGACATGCAAACTGAAACAGGCACTTTGAATACCAGCAGCAGACTTCCCTGGTGAGCAGTAGCTTTACTACAGTGATCTAATGAGCAACTAGAGTGCTAACATTCAGAATTTCTGGCAAATGTGTAACATATCTGAATACCTTCTTGATGGAATCAAAGTAAAAAACTGAAAGCATTTCCTACTGAGGAGACTGCAGTAAATGAGGACATTAGGAAACTTCATAACAAATAAATCTCCCAACTTGGCCACCAGAGACAAAAGAGCCCAAATACAGCACAAATATCACCCAGATGTAGCCCACATGTAGCCCAATGACAGAAGTGTGCAATCACTTTTTATTTTTTGTGTTTTTGCAGTTTTATATAGTGCAGACTTGTCAGGTATTGGAGTGCTTTACATGAGCACTGGTTACATCACACAAGAACAAATTCATTTTGGTTGTAGACAAGGGGAGATTAAGTGATTTGACCAGAATCACAGAATGTTGAGCTGAAGCTGAAACTCCAACCTGGTTCCCCAGTTGCAAAGTCTGCAGCTCTGGAAGTAACACCACATCCTCTCCCCTAAGTGCAACACTTAATCAAGTGGTCAACTGGATAAAAAAACATAAAGATAACAAATAATGCAAAAGTACTTTGTCGCTATTTGAAAACTCAGAAAATATGTCCTCATTTTAGTTTATTAGAGCACTAACCATAATTTTGATGCAAATAAGACCCTCTCATATATGTAATTTCTAAAGGAAATGTTCTAGGTATTACAGTTTTGATTACATCAAGATGATGTCAGGTGTTCCACACTTTTGTAATAAATGAAGAATGTTAGCAATCTAGTTGTTCATTGGGATACTGTTGAGAGGCAGAGGCCAGGGGCACGGACTCTAAAAATTTAAGGCAGGTAGGAGTGTACAGAGGCAACAATTTGACCACACTGGGCAGAGTGGAAGGGCAGTGGCAGCACAACAGACTATGGAGGGCAGTGGAAAGGGGGGCAGGGGCGACAAACCAACAATACAGGACTGATAAGAGAGGCTGTGGCAATATAATAGACAATTGTGGGCAGAAGGAAGCGGCAGTGGTAGTATAACCATACATGCCAACAGACCCGATTCAGCCAGGAAATGTACAATGTTTTTAAGCTCAAATGGGCTTTATTTGATCTGTCTCCTGTCTACAATCTCCTCTTTTTCAATGTAACTCAAAGTGAAAAATCAGTACCCCAGTTTGTTTTCAAAATCTACCTCTTACCAAGTTCAAAATGTTCACAGGTATGGTACATTGGATCATGGAAGGCAGGAGGAATTGGGGTAGGGACATGGACTAGCATAACAGAGGACAGGAGGGACATGCAACGGTGCACCAGACTGACCCTACAGGGCAGGTATCAGGGTTTGCAGCAGCACAATACAGCACACAGGGCATGCGGGATGGGAATGCAGCACAACAATCCATAGAAAGCCATAGGGAGGGGACAGGACCATGCACATGGACAACAGAGAACAGAGGGGAAAGAGGCAATGGTAGCTAGCTGACCATAATGGACAGACAGGAGAGAAAGCTGCAGCATAACAGACCATAAATGGCAGGAGGGACGGATCAGGGGCATTACAATGGAAAAGACAAGACAGGAGGGAGGGAATAGGGGTCTGCACATGGAAACAGAGGGCTGGGGGCAAGGGGGCAGGGCAGGAGCAGCAAGATGACCATGGAGGTCAGGCAGAATGGGCGCTAGAAGCAAGACACACCATGAAGAGCAACAGTGAGACTATGATGGCATACACACAGACCATGGAGGGAAGGTGGGAGGGGGTCAGGGGCAGCTAGCTGACCACACAGGGAAGGTGGGAGGGGCCGTGGCAGCGAAGAAGACCATGCATGGCAAGCAGGAGGGTTAGTGGCAGCACAATGGCTATGATGGGCAAGAAGGAGGGTGCAGGGGCCTCACAACAGACCACGCGGGGCAGGCATGAGGAGCAGTTGCAGCACAACAGACCAGGGAGGGCAGAAGGGTGTGACAGTAAAATGTACCATACAAGACAGGAGGAAGGGGATAGGGGCATGGAATGTGGACAGGCAGGGTGGAGGTGGCAGGGACAGGTTACAGTCATCTGACAATACTAGGCAGGTGGGATGGGAGTGGCAGCTCAACAGAACACTCAGAGTAGATAGGAGTGGCAGGTCCATAGAACATGGTGGGCAAAAAGGATGGAACAGGGGCATGCACCAAGACATCAGAGGGCAGGGGGAAGGAGAATAGGGGCAGCAAGCTAAGCACAGAGGCTAAGCAGGAGGTCAATGATGGGGCATAGTATTGGGCAATCAAGGGCAGGAGGAGTGGACTGGTACATTATGCTAAATGGAGGGCAGTGGCAGCAAATCAGACCATGCATGGCATGAGGGAGGAGGCTAGTCCATGGATTCAGACAACAGAGGATAGGGAGGAGGTGGATGGGGCAGCAAGCTAACTGTTCAGAGAAGGCGGGTATTAGGAACCTTATTGTTTTTAAAATATGTGTCTGTGCGAACTACTTAAAATATGAACAAGTATGCAGCATAATCTCACTTTTATTCAGGAAGAAGAGGACGTTTGTGACTGTGACTCCGGCCTCACTTGGCAGAAACACCCCCTGACCTTCCACCCCCATCGCAAAATATATTTCCTGTGAAAAGGGTAGGTGAACGCAGTGTTATATAGAATATAGTCCTGATAGCACGATTGAAAATGAAAACTAGATATAGTGTATGGTATAAACTATACACCAAAAAGTGTGATATAAGATAAACCGGGGCATGAAATATAATATGCAATACATTGTGCGCAATGACAGATTCATTGGGGAGCGCGAGATAGCCCAGGCACTAGCGCGTGCTTGGAGTGTAATATGCACGGGGTGGTGTTACAGTGCACATGGGCTAGAGAGTATCATAGCATGCGTACTAGCTGGAGGAATACAACACAGAGGTGTCTGGCACTCGGCGGGCACTGGTGGGTGTAACACAGCATTGGGCTCAGCCAGGAGTGCACTGTGACTCTCAAGTGAGGTTCATCTCCTTTCCAGAGAGTAAAATGAAAAGTAGTACACATCCGGCGGTAGATGTGTGTTTTATTAACCGTTAGGGGGGTTTCTTGCGTAATTTTGGTCGAATTTCTGTTGAATCCCCTTTGAATGGCTTGGTGTGCGTGTGTATTCAATGTGCCCGTCAATAGCAACCCATGTTTGTATAAATAAACGACAAGGGTGTCTACTTGGAGAGTACCCACCGGCGGGTGCGCCGGGATTAGGCACGGTAGGGCGTCAGACATGTCAGAGCTTCACTAGTGGTGTAAATACATTCCACGTGGAATCATTGTATGCATAGTCGCCTTTTATTGAATATCACGCAAATCGTCATGGTGATAGGTACGTACGGTTTGTCCAGCATGTCCTAGGTGTTTCTATAAATATATAAAATGAGAAAAATAAGAAAAAACAAAGGCCGGCCCCTTTGAATCCTGAGGGACCCTGGGGGCCAACTAGCCCACCAGGTGCTTCCAGTAAGCGCCACTGTGCTGCGTTGCAGAGAGGTGGTGCAGGCCGTGCCCCTTTTTACACCTCTCTGCAATGGCGCTTACTGGACGTACCTAGTGGGCTATTTTGCCCCTAGGGACCCTCAGGATTCAAGGGAACTTAATCTCCCAACTTAAAACGGCCACAGGGCGTGTTTACACAGTGGGGAAGGGAGGGTATGGGGCCTGAGGTGACTTGTGAGGACACGCACTATGGCGCGTTTTAAGTTGGGGAAATAATTCCCCTTCAATCCTGAGGGCCCCTGGGGGCTAACTAGCCCACCAGGTGCTTCTAGTAAGCGGTGCTGCATTGCAGAGAGGTGGTCCAGGCTGTGCCACTTTTTACACCTCTCTGCAACGCAGCTCTGTGGCGCTTACTGGAGGTAGCTAGTGGGCTAGTTGGACACTAGGGACCCTCAGGATTCAAATGAACTTAATCTCCCAACTAAAAATGGCCACAGGGCATGTTCACAAAGTGGTGAGGGGAGGGGATGGGGCCTGAGGTGACATGTGCAAACACGCCCTGTGGCGCGTTTTAAGTTGGGGAAATAATTCACCTTCAATCCTGAGGGACCCTGGTGGCCAACTAGCCCACCAGGTTCTTCCAGTAAGCGCCACTGCGCTGTGTTGCAGAGAGGTGGTCGAGGCCCTGCCCCTTTTTACATCTCTCTGCAACGTAGCTCTGTGGTGCTTACTAGAGGTACCTTGTGGGGTAGTTGGACCCTAGGGACCCTCAGGATTCAAGGGGACTTCTTAATCTCCCAACTTAAAACGGCCACAGGGCGTGTTTACACAGTGGGGAAGGGAGAGGAGGGGGCCTGAGGTGACGTGTGCAAAAACACCCTGTGGCACGATTTAAGAGGTAGTTTTAATCCCCCTGACCTATTATATACCAGGGTCTTACAGAGGAGGTCATGCTAATCACAGGGGGACCCCAACGCATAGTGATCCCTAGTGTATGTAGGTGTTTTCACTGTATTCTGGGTGTCTTCTAACATTGCACTGGCTCTAGGACTGGTTAGTCAGACTCAGTTACCACCAGTATCCGTCTGAAAAAGTTGAGGGTACAGGATGATTTTGCAACAAGGCTTCTTTCTGCTTTTCTGTTTGTTCTTTCTGCACGTTATCCTTCTTCCTGCACTTTTCTTCGTCTTTGAGGACTTCTGTTGCTTCTTTCTGCATTTCTTTTTTTTCTTTCTGTGCATTTTTTCTTCTTTCTTCACATGTCCTATCTCTGTAGGCATAGTTAGAAATTAGCATTTAAAAAACCTTTAAAATTCACTGAAAAAACCATAGGTTTCAGGCATGTTATAGTTAGGAATTAGCATTTAAAAAAACCTTAGAAATTCACTGAAACAACCATAGGTTTCAGGGGCGTTATAGTTAGCTGGACTTTTCACTCTTACAAAACCATTGAAATTCCCCCGTTATAGTTAGTTCAGCTAACTATAACTCGTGCGCCCGCAATGCACTGCTGATGACATCACATATTACATCACTGATGACATCTCAAATGACATCACTGATGAAATCACTGATGACATCATCCTTGTGATAGAGTGGCAGACCTCCTCTCACCCTAATATAACCTTTGATACACACATTCAAAAATAGAAACTAAAATTTTCAAAACAATGGACATACCAATACCAGTTACAACAACCTTTTCAGTAATTCTAAGATTCACATACACATCCACTCATTCACCAACAGTCTTATAGAGACACTCATACATGTACTCACTCATCATATGTACTCATACACCTATACTTCCTGTTACACAACGCCACTCATCCATAGAGTTACTCACACACATAGTCACTCATGCTAATAAAGAATCAAACATCCATTTACCTGCATATACAGTTAAACACACCACCACGCTTACTTCTACAGAAACTTACACATACTTAATCTTTTAAACAATCACTTTTAGAAACACATACTTATTCATACATGAACTCTTCCAATCTCTCACTCTCACATATACATCCAATCTCTCACTCTCACATATACTCACTTAGATACACCAATAGTCACATATACTAGTTTAAAACATATGTAGTTACTCATAAAGACACTATTGAGACAGTCATTCACTCACTAACAAACCCATACACACACTCATCCACCCATACAGTCCTGCACACATGCTGTTTTGAACACATACAAACAGTGAGTCACTCATTCATGCATCTATGCACTACGTAATACCCCCACCGAACCATACAGACACTCAGATACTCGTACTGATACTCAAAAAACCAACTAATAACCTATATAGACACTCATGTAGCTACTCACAAACCCATGCAGCCACTTATACACCATGGTGCCAATTACGATCCGGTAAAAAAATTCCCCGTGCGACTCGTATCCGGTCTTTTTACCGTACGAATCGTACAAGTGCCGTACGAACTGGCAATCACGATTCGCATGGTAAAAAGTCCATACGAACCACATCGGGAATGATTTCCCACACGTCCTCGGGTCGGAAAATGTGTCCGACACGTCCTCGGACGATGTACCGTACAAATGTGAAAGGTGAAGTCCGACCGAGGAATCACGATCCATCCCGTGCGTCCGATGTTACAACCGTATGGAAAAAACACCGTCCGCACCGAACTCCCATAGCAACCATGGAGACATGTGCCCGCATACGCGCCCAACACTCCCCCCCGCCCCCGTACGTCTGAGACGTACCCCCGTGTATGTACACCCCCACCCGTGGGTGTACACCCCTGTACGTCCGAGTCGTACCCCCACCCCTATACGTGTCGTACCACCGTCAATGTACACCCCAGTATGTTCGAGTCCTACCCCCACCCCTGTACGTGTCGTACCACCGTCTATGTACACCCCAGTACGTTCGAGTCCTACCCCCACCCCTGTACGTGTCGTACCACTGTCTATGTACACCCCAGTACGTTCGAGTCCTACCCCCACCCCTGTACGTGTCGTACCACCGTCTATGTACACCCCAGTACGTTCGAGTCGTACCCCCACCCCTGTACGTGTCCGACCCCCATGTATGTACACCCCAGTACGTTCGAGTCGTACCCCCACCCCTGTACGTGTCGTACCACCGTCAATGTACACCCCAGTATGTTCGAGTCCTACCCCCACCCCTGTACGTGTCGTACCACCGTCTATGTACACCCCAGTACGTTCGAGTCCTACCCCCACCCCTGTACGTGTCGTACCACTGTCAATGTACACCCCAGTACGTTCGAGTTCTACCCCCACCCCTGTACGTGTCGTACCACCGTCTATGTACACCCCAGTACGTTCGAGTCCTACCCCCACCCCTGTACGTGTCGTACCACCGTCAATGTACACCCCAGTAAGTTCGAGTCCTACCCCCACCCCTGTATGTGTCGTACCACCGTCTATGTACACCCCAGTACGTTTGAGTCGTACCCCCACCCCTGTACGTGTCCGACCCCCATGTATGTACACCCCAGTACGTTCGAGTCGTACCCCCACCCCTGTACGTGTCGTACCACCGTCAATGTACACCCCAGTACGTTCCAGTCGTACCCCCACCCCTGTACGTGTCGTACCACCGTCAATGTACACCCCAGTACGTTCCAGTCGCACCCCCAACACAACCTCCTAAGTACGGAGCGCACCCCAGGCCCCAACATCACAACCGCATGTACGAGTCGTACCAAGCCACACACAAGGACAGCACCGTACAACCAAATGGCCCATGTACACACCGTACACACACTCAAAACGCACGTACACAACCAGGACAAAACAAAACAACACAAGAATACACTATTCGAATGGCACAAAGCCACTAAACATGTCCAACAAACACTAAAAAAACACATTCACTGACCTGCAACTGCCAAAAACAAACAGAGGCCCAAAACACCACCACTCCTTATAACACACCCACCCAAACTTCAAACACAGCCACACCCACCAATGGACCAATAAAAAGGGCCCACACACACAAACCATGAGCCTTTGCAACAGACTCACTGCTGCCAGACACCACAGAACCATACTACAAACTACACCACACCTTACACTTGCACACCTCCACACAACCACCTTCACAAACACACCCTCATCACATTCACACACACACACCTGCACAACCACACCCACACACCCACAACCATCCACACCCCCCCCCCACCATCCACACCCACACCCCTCACCATGCCCACTAACAAGAATCCAAAGTTCAGTAACCGAGAGTTGGAGGTCCTTCTTGATGAAATCCTCAGAGTCGAGCCACAGCTCTTTGGAACATTGGTCAGACAGACCAGCATGGCAGCAAAAACAGCCATGTGGCAGACCATCGGCGATGCTGTGAATGCTGTTGCGGACACCAGAAGGACCAGGCAGGAATGCCAAGCCAGGTGGTACGATCTGCGGAGGAGGGTCCGAGCCAAGATGCTGGAGGAACACAACCAGGCCAACGCCACTGGAGGAGGGCCCTCCCACAGACCCGTACACTACCAGCCCTGGGAGGAGAGGGTGATGGCCATACAGCCGGTGGAGGCAGTCGAAGGATTAGGAGGACTCCGAGACCCGGGTGAGTACACGAACAACGCACCTCACATGGGGGGACCTCATCCACAACCAAAATCCCTAACAGGCACGCAACCACCCCAAGCTATCGCATGACTCAACCACACTCCATGAACACACACATGCCACTGCCGCCACCATGCCCCATGCACCCAGCTGGACAATGTCAAGTCACAGGCCACAGAAGACACCAACACATGACACGGTAACCCGGATGGCGGGAGGGTGGGCCCCAAAAATCACATAGTGCAACTCAGAAGCAGACAACAATGCCCTCTGCCCATATGGCCCAGGTCACAGCCAGACAAACAGTGTGTCCCCACACAGGAAAGACTCGCCAGCAAATGGCGGACGCCTTGCATCAACACATGGGGGTGAAGGCACTGTTTTGCACATGACAGCAGCTAATGAACAGCCAACACTGTGAAAGAGTGGCAGCACACACAACCACAGCAGCAGCGCACACACAGACACTACACCCAATGGGTGCCTGGAGATCAGAAACAAACTCACATCAACAAGCCAAGGGCCATTCTAAGGACTGGAAAAAGTGTGTGTCTAGGAAGCTGGGCTGAGGTGACAGAGGGTGACACACAGAGGGAGGGAGAGGGGGACAGAGAGGGAGGGAGAGGGGGACAGAGAGGGAGGGAGACACAGGGACACGGACAGAGGGAGGAGGCTGACACACGGAGGGAGGGAGAGGGGGACAGAGAGGGAGGGAGAGGGAGGGAGAGAGGGAGGGAGAGAGGGACAAAGAGGGAGGGAGACACAGGGACACAGACAGAGGGAGGAGGCTGACACACGGAGGGAGGGAGAGGGGGACAGAGAGGGAGGGACACACAGGGAGACGGACAGAGGGAGGAGGCTGACACACAGAGGGAGGGAGAGGGGGACAGAGAGGGAGGGAGACACAGGGAGAGCAAATCAGCCGTGTGTTGTGTGGGAATGTCTGCTCGTCAGCATGTAGACTGCGTGCATGTAGCCAAGGGTGGCCAGTGCCAGAACCCCCCCTTTTCACCATGACAAAACACAGGGCCATGTCACAACCTGTTCACGAGCACAACGACAGCTACCTGCATTATATAAGTGTGTGGATCCACTCCATGTGCACATGTACAGTGCTACACGGAAGGCGCCAATGCATGGCTCGCCACACCTGCCCACTCCACTGCTGACTGCAGTCACACTTGACGCAGCAAGTAAGACTGTGCCACACATAGTTAAAGGGGCCAAAGTGCTGCACAAGGGACACACCCATGCACAAGTGCACAGTGAGTGGAATGCAAGACAGATCCTAATTCCAAGAGGAAAATTGCCAACTTTGAAACTGATGAAACATGGATGTTGCATGGACCAAAATTAACATTGTCTCTCTCACACACAGGTCAACGTCGTGGTTCACCCCCCAACACTGGGGGGGAAGACTCACAGGACCCGGATCTGCGGGAGCCCGATCCCACCAGCAGCGATGACTCTCACCACTCTGTGGACGACCCGACCGACCTGGCCCCTCTGGGGTCCAACCACCTGCAGCACCAGCGTCAGGTACAACTGTGCCAACCACCACCCCCACTCCTGCCACATCCCAGGAGACACCCAGGATCCCTGCCCCACCACCACAATGCAGCCAGGCTGGCCAGGAGGGACACGGTGTCCCGGGCACCCAGGAGGAGGCAGGCGACAACGCCAATGCCACCCCTCAGGGGTCCCGGAGACCCGATGTACCCACAAGGGCAGGCCAGGTGCAAGTGGGCAGGGGTGGTGGGAGTGGAGGACGGCGGAGGCGCGAGCCTGACCAGTTGGCTGGGGAACCGGTATTTTCCCATGTCCGTAACATCATGGACACATACCGGCAGGACACCACGGGCGTGGCCAGGTTGTGTCCACTCACAATGAGATCAAGGGGACCCTCGATGAGATGAAGACCCAGCAGGCCCAGCAACATGCGGAGCAACATGCCTGTCTACTGCAACACCAACGGAGGATGGAGGACAGAGAGGCTGAGCAAGTGACGGTGTTCCAGGGGATTCACAATACACTCCGTCGGATGGCCAACAACATGGGCAACCCTCCCTGTGCCAGACGGCGTAGAACATCACCACCCACAGGGAGGGATCAGGAGGAGGAGGAGACATCCGACGGAGCATCCCAAACATCGTCACGGCCTGCTTCTGAGGGTCCCCGCAGGAGGCCGGGTCGTCCACGGAAAGGACCGTGAGGTTCGGCGCTACATCACCATCTCCCAGGACACCTGGCCTGGCACCTGGCCCACTGGAGCAACAGCATCACAGCATCAAGAGACATTCTCTGCCACATGGCCCTGCAGGTCACTGTCTGACCAATGTTGACAAAGACTGTGGCATGGACTATGAGGATTTCCAATGGCAAGGACACCAACTCCCCTACTGAACTTTGGATTCCAAACTCCCGGAAAGCCCCTCACTTTATCCCCCTCCCCCCCCCCAAAATAAAAAATCACACCATGAAGAGAAGATGCCTGCTGGTTGCATTATTACCTTACATGTGTGTTGTAAAGTCTAAACATGCCTGAGTTCTCTTCTGAATCCAACCATCCACACCCTGGGGCCTGAGTCTGGCACAGGACACACGGGTCACAGTGTATTAGGCAAGACAGACATGGAGCACCATACACACCCGTGATGGGCCCAACCAGCTGAGGGGGTGGCCGCACAACGGTGCTGACAGACACATTGAGTACAGCAACAGTCATGCGCAGAGGTCAGGGATCATGTGGAGTGTCCTGGGGGGCACCCAGGTATGTGTAGACAGGTGGCAGAACCATGTCCTGCAAGCCTGAGTCCGGTGGATGCACAGAATGGGGGTCTGGCCAACGTTGGATGCATGGGGATGGCACATGTCACAATACCCACACAGTCATGGACATCATGCCCAATACACAGTCTCAGCCCACACACACAGCTTGCATCTTGCTACTCGACACATCGACACATGGCCACTATCCGGGAAAACCATGCCA
Source organism: Triturus cristatus (assembly GCF_964204655.1). Taxonomy (NCBI): domain Eukaryota; kingdom Metazoa; phylum Chordata; class Amphibia; order Caudata; family Salamandridae; genus Triturus; species Triturus cristatus. The sequence continues at coordinate 148,732,339 of NC_140582.1, read as the reverse complement.
GACATGCTGGATGCACCGTGGCAACACACCAGCATTGACTGAGAAGAGGCACCTTGGAGGCATAGGGACACCTTTATTAGTCATGTTTTCGGGATTGCAGAGGCAACTTGAAGTACACATGAACACTTCTTGTGGAGTAACATGTGGGTCCAACACTGGCACCCCCCTTCTGCAGCACAAATGCGTGTTAGCCATGGAACTGGCACACAATTGTCGGCTAACAGCTAAACACCCACAGCTGCTCACGGAGAGACTGCCATACACCATTGATCCGCTGATGTGGAAGTCCCACACCATGTCAAGCAAATGCTAACCGTATGTGTCCGAGGGCAGTGTCACACACATTGATGCCATCATCACAATCCACTATCCCATCACTGATGACTGTCAACCAGTCAGACCATCTATTCAGGTGTACACTGCTGCATGTCGTGTCCCATGGTGATGCTACATGGCTGCAGAGGAACCAAACATCGACAGGGGCAGTGTGCATACATCGTGAACAACTGCCACACCCAATACACCCCTGATGCATCCCTTACCCTATGGAGACTTCCAAACGTGTCCGTGCCTGTAACGCTGAGTCAGCCCACGATGACGTGTCCATGAGGAATAGCAGTGCCACAACAATGCAACCAGCAGACGGCATGCGCAAGTACCTGGGGAAGAGAGACACACAAGAAGTCAGCCACAAAAAGCACAGCCACTTGCATGTGCATTTACTCGGCACATGTATGGATGACAACATGCTAGGTCACAATTATGACTGGGGAAACACAACCATCACTGCCACCATCACTCCAGTGACACACCCACGCACACCTCTGACTCACGTGCCATACATGCAGGTGGAGACACACATCACAACACATGCCACACGGGGACCAATGCGTGCACACTCAGACACTGGTACTCACCACTAAGCAAAGAAGTCGTGTATGAGCCGACTCCGGATGTCCTCTTGCGGCTCCACATCCTCCACATCACTCGCCCCATTACCAAGCCCTTCGTCCTCCACGGGTGGATGGTCCTCGTCATGTTGATCCAGGATGAGTGGCACAGCTTTCTCAACTGCCATGTTGTGCAGCATGCAGCAGTCCATGAAGATTTTGCAGACCTTCGCAGGGGCATATGGTAGCGCGCCGCCGGTCTTGTGGAGGCACCGAAATCGGCTCTTCAGCAGGCCAAACGTCCTCTCTATCACTCGCCTTGTCCGGCCATGGGCGGTGTTGTAGCGGAGCTGGGCCGGCGTGATGGGGTTGCGGAGAGGTGTGAGCAGCCATGGCATGTTGGGATAGCCAGCGTCCCCTACATGGGAAGCACATGGACATCGTTAGAAGTGGTGAAGCGGTCGTGCTGGTAGGCTATGCAAAATACAGGACAGACAGACTGTACCCACCAACAACACATGCTCTTTCGTTGCGCAGCTGCATCATCATTTCAGGCATCCTGCTACGCCTCATGATGTAGGCATCGTGTGCTGATCCTGGAAAACGAGCACAGACATGTGAAATCACCATGTTGGACTGACACACCACAAGGGCATTGATGGAGTGGTAGTGCTTCCGATTGCGGTACGCTACCTCCTGTGCATGTGGTGGTACCAAAGCTACATGTGTCCCATCTATGGACCCAATGACATGGGGCATCCCTCCCAGGGCATAGAATCCACGCTTGACCGCAGTCAACTGTTCAGGGGTTGGAAACTTGATGAAGTCATCCAGGTGAATCAACATGGCCTCTAAGAAATCATGCAGCACACGGCAGAACATGCTCTGGGACATGCCACCAACATGAGCTATGGTATATTGAAAGGTACCCGTGGCAAGAAAATGTAGGGCAGCCATTACCTTCAGCTGGGGTGTCAGTGCCGTAGGATACCTGTGCTGCGGTTGCAGGTGTGGTGCCAGTCTCGCCGTCAACTCCAGAATCAAACGTCGTGGGAAGCGGTAGCACCGGATCCGATCATTCTCCCGCATGGCAGCCAAGTCCAGAATTGGTCGGGCAAGAGGCGGCGCTCTGCAGTAATTTGGAAGTGACAAGGAAGAGTGAGTGCACTACGACAACAATTCATATGTACTGAGCACATGTTAATCTGTCAATACACATATGCTACATAGGGAGTCAGGTATGTGCTACATGCCCTGGACACGTATGGCTGCCAGGTGACACTCCTACCAAGACCCAGCTACACATGGAGATTGAGAACCTCCCCATGCCATGCCATGGGAATAGCTGTGTCCCAGTGCAAGTGAACAGCCAGACGCAAGACAGGAGTGACATACGCCCACACATCAGCAGAAGTAGGATGCCGATTGCAGAGACTGGTAGCGGAACACTAGAGCCACAGGTCACATGACATTACACTAGGACAGGCCACACACCTTGCCATGAAGGTGCACATGTCATGACTCACCACACATTCATTGTGAGGATGCAGACATGTCCTTGTCACGCTACTCCGTGTCCCATGCATACATGTGCACCTCACATCCGATACCACATGTGGCATGGTGTGCGGAACAGTGGGCAATGTCAATCTACACACAGACACATGTTGGTTGCTGCAACAGCTGCAGCTTTTGAGGGTGCTCCAACATCAACCTGATGGGAAGCCCCCACACATACATGACATAGTCACATTGTGCACCGTGGGTAGTGACAAGTCAGGTGTGGTAACCCCTGTACCGGGCATCAGGGGACACTTCCGTGTGTTGGTGTCCGTGCCATGCCATGCCAGTGACGCTCACCCCAAGTGTGCAGTATGACATGCACACATGTCAAATGTGTCAAGGGCATGCCTGGCACACATTGCACCGTCACACAGTACATCTGTACACATCTCATCATACATCTGGTGCCTTCTCGACTCAGGAGTAATGTTCCACATCACAGCCTGTTACACCTGTGCCCCACACATGTAGTAATGCACAGACGATGCCTTGATGTCCATTCATGGACAAGTATGTCCATCCATGGACAAGTATGTCCGCCCTATTCCTACCTGTGTGCCGCCTGTCACCACTGTGATGTGTGAAAACCGCCGTACTGCTGCTAAGAGGGCCTGTGTACGTTCCCATATCACTATGGGAGTGCTGCCGTATGTGTACCCATCGTGATGGCGAGCGTACAGGCATGTGTACGGCCCGTACCACTACGAGTACGCATACGCAACAACATCCATAGTGGTAGGGCCGTACGCACGCCTGTACGCTCCCTATCACTATGGGTGTCCTCGCGTATGCGTACTCGTAGTGGTACGGGCCGTACACACGCCTGTACGCTCCCTATCACTATGGGTGTCCTTGCGTATGCGTACTCGTAGTGGTACGGGCCGTACACATGCCTGTACGCTCCATATCACTATGGGTGTCCTCGCGTATGCGTACTCGTAGTGGTACGGGCCGTACGCACGCCTGTACGCTCCCTATCACTATGGGTGTCCTCGCGTATGCGTACTCGTAGTGGTACGGGCCGTACGCACGCCTGTACGCTCCCTATCACTATGGGTGTCCTCGCTTATGCGTACTCGTAGTGGTACGGGCCGTACACACGCCTGTACGCTCCCTATCACTATGGGTGTCCTCGCGTATGCGTACTCGTAGTGGTACGGGCCGTACACACGCCTGTACGCTCCCTATCACTATGGGTGTCCTCGCGTATGCGTACTCGTAGTGGTACGGGCCGTACACACGCCTGTACGCTCACTACCACTACGAGTACGCATACGCGAGGACACCCATAGTGATAGTGAACGTAGGCACGCGTGTATGGGCCGTTGCAATGCATTTGGGGTGCCCTAGGGCCCCGGGACGCACCGTACCTGTGTGTGAAGCTCCAAATTACATAGGGGACACATGAGGGACAAGTATTAAGGCCTACATGCATGCTGGTTGTCATGGAGACCAAGTTCAAATTTTGAATTTGTTCTGGAAGGTGCACAGCAGAAGTCAGTTTGAATGAATCTACTTTGTTGCAATGTGTTTGTGGGGCTGACATCATGCAGGAGAAAAAAACCGATAGAGAACCCACAGACTGCTAGGTTTGAAGGGATTGGAGGAAACATAGGATGCAAATGTGAGTGACCAATCACTCTGTACTCCTGTGCATGAGATGTGCCAGCAAGGCAGATATAAGGCAGCCAGGTCCCATGAGGGAGCACTTGCCTGCACATCTCTGTATTCCACGACCCAGCTGCTGCTACTGATTCCCTGGAACCATGTCAAGGGCTGTGGAGAGGTCACAGCCATTCACCCTGGAGGAGAACATGGCTTTGGTGGAAGTGATCCTCCCACGGTACCCCATGCTGTATGGGCGACCAGGTTATCAGGTGAGTGCAGTGTCCACTGCCACAGACTGTGTTCCTTTTTTGCGACTGTGACTTCTGCCATTGTGTCCAGGTGTGACACACATGCTATGTACTGTAGGGGGGGTCCCAGGGGGGGGAATGCCTGATGTCTCCCAGCAGTGCCTTGAGACAGGAGGGGTGGGGGCCTATCGCTCCCAGCAGTGCCCTGAGACAGGAGGGGTGGGTGCAGAGTCCTCCCAGCAGTGCCCTGAGACAGGAGGGGTGGGTGCAGAGTCCTCCCAGCAGTGCCCAGAGACAGGAGGGGTGGGGGTCTATCACTCCCAGCAGTGCCCTGAGACAGGAGGGGTGGGTGCAGAGTCCTCCCAGCAGTGCCCTGAGACAGGAGGGGTGGGGGCCTATCACTCCCAGCAGTGCCCTGAGACAGGAGGGGTGGGGGCCTATCACTCCCAGCAGTGCCCTGAGACAGGAGGGGTGGGTGCAGAGTCCTCCCAGCAGTGCCCTGAGACAGGAGGGGTGGGGGCCTATCACTCCCAGCAGTGCCCTGAGACAGGAGGGGTGGGTGCAGAGTCCTCCCAGCAGTGCCCTGAGACAGGAGGGGTGGGTGCAGAGTCCTCCCAGCAGTGCCCTGAGACAGGAGGGGTGGGGGCAGAGTCCTCCCAGCAGTGCCCTGAGACAGGAGGGGTGGGGGCAGAGTCCTCCCAGCAGTGCCCTGAGACAGGAGGGGTGGGTGTGATGCCAGTGTGAGCCTGGCTCATTGATTGTGTAGTTGCCCTCATTCCACCTGTGTCCTTTCAATGGCACGTACTGCTTTTGGCCTTCCCCCAGAGGATCATGTCCCTATGACAAAGTTGCAATGCGTTGGATGCACACTATGCCTTGTTGTAAACAGCAAATGTGTTCTAATCTGTGTCCCTGTGACATGTGCAAGGTGTATTGATGTAGTGTCACTTGTTCATCCTCACAGGTAGACGCCTCTGCCAAGGAGCAGATATGGCTGGACGCCGTCAGCGCCGTGAGGAGTGCGGATGGTCGGAGGCGGCACCTGTCCCAGGTGAGGAAATGCTGGCAGGATATCCGGTGCTGGACGCGGAGGATCGCACGGGTCCTGCTGGGGGACTCACCTGAGAGCCACAAGAACCGCGGGCGCCGCCGTCTCTCCCACATCCAGAAACGTGTGCTGGCGGTGGTCTTTCCTGACTTGGACAGGCGTCTACAGGACATGCAGCAGCCGGAAGGGGGTAGGTACATGGGTGTGTTTGTTGTGTTTCACCAGCATTTGTAAGTGCACTGTTCCATGGATACACTTCCAGGGTTTATGGTGCTGTGCAGATCCTGTTCCCCACAGTATTGCAGTGCTCTCCTGCCTCCCTTCCCCTCCTTGCAATGTGTTCCCTGGTCTGTGTGTAGTCACACCATCACAAGGTAATGTAGCCTGACACCTTCTCCAAGTGTACAATGCCTGCAGCATCATGTGTGGGGGTGGTGTGTAACAGGTTTTGTGACCTTGCCTGTGCCCTGTCCAGTTCTGGACTTGTGGGTTCCATGTCAGTTGGCACTAATGCTGAGTCCAGACATGGGAGTTAATCTCTCGAGTGCCAGGCCTTCCAGCAGGCATGTCCCATGTGGTGGCCTGTGACATGATGTGCATGAGTGTGCGTTACGCATAGTGCAGGGATGTTAGCGTGTGTTGCAGTCATTCCCATTCAGGAGCATGGAGTTGTGTGGCCACTACTGTCCCCAGGGGCATATTTTCCTAGGTATCATGTGTGTAATCCGAGAATGTCGACAATCTCTGTGTCTACCGCATAGGTTGTGCTCTGTGCCATTGTCCCCTGGCACCATGTTTCTTGACGTGAGATGTATTACAAGTGTCCACTGTCCAGCCTGACCTGATTTTCAAAGTACATACTCACGGTGGCCATTGCCTGTGTGTCTTGTTGCAATCATCTGATGATGCCCATTTGTACATGATTATTTGGACAGGCGCACCTTGGGTATTTGGTGTGCAATCTTGAATAGTTGCATCCCATGTGTATTTCACACAGACTAAGAGATGTAAGTGCTTCCTGTGTCTCCACAGATTTGTCTCATGTAGGGGGTGGGTGGGGCGGCCATGGCCTACATGTCAAGACCTGTCATGTCCTTGCTCGGACTGGCCAGTGTGTGATGTTTGTCTGGACATGCACTCAAGGTGCAGCGTGCCAGTCAGGGTGGGCATGTTATCAGTATTACCTATGCTGCATGTGCCTCTAGTTCCTGGATATGTTCCCTGCTCATCCCAATTTCCTGCCACGCTGTGTGGTGCAGATGCAGTGCTGTATTGTCCCCATGGCCTTGCTCCTCAGTCAAAATTCCATGTCATCTCATTTGCTATTGTGTCATGCTCTCCATAGTTTTTCCATGGCATGGTGGGTCACACAACTGTGTCTTGCAGGGCCGACATATGTACCTTGTTTTGTAGTTGTAACTCTTCCTTTGTTTCAGGCTATGCACTGTAACCTAAGTAGATTTGACTCATGTGACATATGTATACAGGTGTATGATTAATTTCTGTCTCTTCACCCTGCCCACAGCATCGTCGGGGGACACGGAGGGAGACATGGACACAGACGGCGCGGAGGGACCGAGCACCAGTGCCAGCGGTGACATCGGGGCTGGCACTTCGAGTGGGACTGAGGCGGAGGAGAGTGAACCCGGGGACCTGTCGACTGGCACAACAGAGTATGAAGCTGACGGGTCCGAGGATGATCTCTCCGAGTGGGCGGTGGCTGCACCACCATCTGACAGCAGCCCTACATCTGGCACCGCCCCCTCCATTGGCATCAGCCGCCTCCCACGTGCTCGTGTCCCTTCCCAACGTGCCCGGTCACCACATGTCTCCTTCCTGCCAGGCACCGCACCCCCTGCCCCTGTCTCCACTGCTGCCGCCAATGCTGAGTCTGTGGACATCCAGCGGCAGTTGCAGATTGGTCAGACTGCAATCCTTAATGTCCTCCATGCCCACAGCCAGGTCCTCAACAACATGGAGGCATACTTGGAGGGCATTCATTCATCGCAGGCTGACCAACGCAACTTGCTGAGGTCCATAGACTCCACACTGACTGCAGCAGTGGGTCTCCTGCAGCGCTACATCCCACCCCCTACCCCTGCCCCTTCCACACTTCCCACTCCCATGCCTGTCCCACATACACCCAGACGTAAGCATGCACCCACCACAACAGACACAGGCACCACACCAGCAGGGAAGGTCCGCCGCACACCTCCTGACATGCACACACAGGGTGAAGTAGGCACACCCACTGGGTCGGGGGGCAAACGTGTGACACGCAGCCAGAGTGGGAGTCCGCATTCCACCAAATCCACTCCCTCCAAATCCCCTCCCCTCGGCTCTCCTGGCCAGATCTCCCCCAAAGACTCCTTCATGGCCGCTCTGTCCCTGAGCCCCACAGTGACACCACCCCGCAAGCGGTCAAGGAAGTCCACGGTCAGGGTGCTTGAGTACCCCCCCTGTCCACACCATCCCCCAGTGGCGCTGCGACCCATCCCTCTGACCCCCCCCCCCTCCTTGGGGTCTGTGGTTCCTTCGGGTGCAGGGGAGTCCCTGGAGGACCTTGCCGAGGTGTGCAGCGTGCTCCTAGAATCCACCTTTGGCCCTGCCCCACCCCCTGTGGTGGAGTCCTCCATCCCTGCACCCACGTCGCCTACCCTTCGCCCTCCTGTCCCTGCGGTGCCTGTTCCTTCCCACCAACATGATGCCCTCACCCCTGTGGAAGACAACGGCTTGTAACTGTGCAGGCAAGCTAGGGGACACGCATCCCACTGTGTCCCCCATCCAGCTGTGACTCCTGGACTGCCCTATGGGCTTTGTAAATATTGAACTTACTACATACCAGTTTTTGGATCATGCTGAATAAAGCTATTTATTTTTTGGCCTTGGAACACTCCTGCTTTGCTGGCATTGCTGTTGGTGGGGCTGCTACATGGTTGTGGGTGTTGGTCATGTGTTGGGTGTGTGGGTAATGTAGTAGTGTGCTGCTCATAGGGGGGACCCTGGGATCTGTGTGCCATCACACGGTGTTAGCTACCTTTCTCCATTCATGTAAGCAGTTGCTGCATGTTGCAATTGTCCCAAGGTGTATTCCTTCCTCTGTGTACCCTGACTTCTTCCCTGCAGGGTGTCCCCTGACTTTAGCACAGAGCTGTGTGTCCATTAGCTGGGTGTGTGACGTAGTCCTTCACCTTTGCACATGCATGCTGAGCGATGTCTCCACCTGCATCATTCGTGGCATCCTTGGTAGTCATTGTACTTGTGTATGTGGCCTATTGACATGACTTCATGTGTACATGTTTTCTTTTCTGCGCTATGCATGCGTATACTCCCAGCCTCGCACACATGTGGTACATGTACTGCAGGGTCTTTGTGCACCTGACTGACATTTGTGGGCATGGTATCTGTGACTACTCCACCCTTTGCGTTCCATGGGCACTGCTGGGAGTGATGGGCATCCACCCCTCCTGTCTCTGGGCACTGCTGGGAGGACTCTGCACTCACCCCTCCTGTCTCTGGGCACTGCTGGGAGGACTCTGCACCCACCCCTCCTGTCTCTGGGCACTGCTGGGAGGACTCTGCACCCACCCCTCCTGTCTCTGGCCACTGCTGGGAGTGTTAGGCCCCCACCCCTCCTGTCTCTGGGCACTGCTGGGAGTGTTAGGCACCCACCCCTCCTGTCTCTGGGGTCTGCTGGGAGGACTCTGCACACACCCCTCCTGTCTCTGGGCACTGCTGGGAGGACTCTGCACCCACCCCTCCTGTCTCTGGCCACTGCTGGGAGTGTTAGGCCCCCACCCCTCCTGTCTCTGGGCACTGCTGGGAGTGTTGGGCACCCACCCCTCCTGTCTCTGGGCACTGCTGGGAGTGTTAGGCACACACCCCTCCTGTCTCTGGGCACTGCTGGGAGTGGTAGGCACCCACCCCTCCTGTCTCTGGGCACTGCTGGGAGTGTTAGGCACCCACCCCTCCTGTCTCTGGGCACTGCTGGGAGTGTTAGGCACACACCCCTCCTGTCTCTGGGCACTGCTGGGAGTGTTAGGCACCCACCCCTCCTGTCTCTGGGCACTGCTGGGAGTGTTAGGCACCCACCCCTCCTGTCTCTGGGTACTGCTGGGAGTGTTAGGCACACACCCCTCCTGTCTATGGGCACTGCTGGGAGGACTCTGCACCCACCCCTCCTGTCTCTGGCCACTGCTGGGAGTGTTAGGCCCCCATCCCTCCTGTCTTTGGGCACTGCTGGGAGTGTTAGGCACCCACCCCTCCTGTCTCTGGGCACTGCTGGGAGTGTTAGGCACACACCCCTCCTGTCTCTGGGCACTGCTGGGAGTGTTAGGCACCCACCCCTCCTGTCTCTGGCCACTGCTGGGAGTGTTAGGCCCCCACCCCTCCTGTCTCTGGGCACTGCTGGGAGTGTTAGGCACCCACCCCTCCTGTCTCTGGGCACTGCTGGGAGTGTTAGGCACCCACCCCTCCTGTCTCTGGGGACTGCTGGGAGGACTCTGCACACACCCCTCCTGTCTCTGGGAACTGCTGGGAGGACTCTGCACCCACCCCTCCTGTCTCTGGCCACTGCTAGGAGTGTTAGGCCCCCACCCCTCCTGTCTCTGGGCACTGCTGGGAGTGTTAGGCACCCCCCCTCCTGTCTCTGGGCACTGCTGGGAGTGTTAGGCACACACCCCTCCTGTCTCTGGGCACTGCTGGGAGTGTTAGGCACCCACCCCTCCTGTCTCTGGCCACTGCTGGGAGTGTTAGGCCCCCACCCCTCCTGTCTCTGGGCACTGCTGGGAGTGTTAGGCACCCACCCCTCCTGTCTCTGGGGACTGCTGGGAGGACTCTGCACACACCCCTCCTGTCTCTGGGCACTGCTGGGAGGACTCTGCACCCACCCCTCCTGTCTCTGGCCACTGCTGGGAGTGTTAGGCCCCTACCCCTCCTGTCTCTGGGCACTGCTGGGAGTGTTAGGCACCCACCCCTCCTGTCTCTGGGCACTGCTGGGAGTGTTAGGCACACACCCCTCCTGTCTCTGGGCACTGCTGGGAGTGTTAGGCACACACCCCTCCTGTCTCTGGGCACTGCTGGGAGTGATAGTCAACCACCCCTCCTGTCTCTGGGCACTGCTGGGAGTGTTAGGCACCCACCCCTCCTGTCTCTGGGCACTGCTGGGAGGACTCTGCACACACCCCTCCTATTTCACAATATGTACGCTCATGGCATACACGGATGTGGGTACGCTCCATGCATTCGAGGTGAGGGTACGGGTCGTACTTCCACTGTTGGGATGGGGGTACGCTCCATACGTACGCGGGTGGGGGTACGGGTCGTACTTCCACTGTTGGGGTGGGGGTACGCTCCATACGTACGTGGGTGGGGGTACGTGTCGTACTTACACTGTTGGGGTGGGGGTACGCTCCATACGTACACGGGTGGGGGTACGTGTCGTACTTACACTGTTGGGGTGGGGGTACGCTCCATATGTACGCGGGTGGGGGTACGGGTCGTACTTACACTGTTGGGGTGGGGGTACGCTCCATACGTCCGCGGGTGGGGGTACAGGTCGTACTTACACTGTTGGGGTGGGGGTACGCTCCATACGTACGCGGGTGGGGGTACGGGTCATACTTACACTGTTGGGGTGGGGGTACGCTCCATACGTACGCGGGTGAGGGTACGGGTTGTGCTTACACTGTTGGGGTGGGGGTACGCTCCATGCATTCGAGGTGAGGGTACGGGTCGTACTTACACTGTTGGGGTGGGGGTACGCTCCATACGTACGCGGGTGGGGGTACGTGTCGTACTTACACTGTTGGGGTGGGGATACGCTCCATACGTACGCGGGTGGGGGTATGGGTCGTACTTACACTGTTGGGGTGGGGGTACGCTCCATACGTACGCGGGTGGGGATACGGGTCGTACTTACACTGTTGGGGTGGGGGTACGCTCCATACGTACGCGGGTGGGGGTACGGGTCGTACTTACACTGTTGGGGTGGGGGTACGCTCCATACGTACGCGGGTGGGGGTACGGGTCGTACTTACACTGTTGGGGTGGGGGTACGCTCCATGCATACGGGGTGGGGGTAGGGTCCGTACATATCCGTCCCCACGCTATGTGATGCTTGTGCGGCCCGTACCCAGGCCTTGGCCCAGTGGGTACGAGCCGTCACGCCATTGTTGGGGTGACGTGGGTGTGGGCGTGGTACGACTCGTACCCACGCTCTTCAGGCGTGGGTACGGGACTGTTGGACAGGCAACACGAAGGGCTTGCTCCCTTCCCGCACGACAGGGCCCGAGCTCCGGCCCACCAGGCATAATCCACGAAAAGCACCTGTACCCCGTCTCCCGACGGATCTTCTGCCCTCGGACCTCTACTCATCACGGGGCCCAGCCCCACCGGCTCCCCCGGCCGGTTCAAGCCGCCATCTTGGGCCCTGCACCACGAGGCCGCGTGGCCTCGCCCCGACCCTAACCCCGGGCCTGGCCGGCCCCGACATCTCGGCACCACCATCCACCCGGGAGGTGAGCGGACCACTTGGCAGGTCAATGGGAGGACGAAGTGTCAAGAGCTCTTCCCCCGCCAGGTGCCGATCGCCTCCAGCTCCCCCAGGCGCTGGCTCCACCCCCTGCTGGGTGTCTGGACACCTTCATCCCGGGCCCTCCGACCTCCAAGTGCGAGGGTCCGGACATCAAAGGGCGCCTGCCCTATAACTGGGGCAACTCCGGAGCAGGAAGGCAGTTGTATCCTGGAGTCGAGAGACACCGAGAGAACTCAGCCTTGACGGACTACTGGCGCTGCCGTAGCCCGCTCTTGTGAACCATCGTCCTGCCTGCTGGCGCTGCCGCGGCCTTCTACAACGACCATCCTCACCGGGACCTGCTGGCGCTGCCGCGGACCGTACATCGACCATCTTTCCGGGACCTGCTGGCGCTGCCGCGGCCCGTTGTAACGACCACCCTCACCGGGACCTGCTGGCGCTGCCGCGGACCGTACATCGACCATCTTTCCGGGACCTGCTGGCGCTGCCGCGGCCCGTACCAACTAAGCTCGAGGATTGTGAGCTAATCATCATCTCATCCAAACTACCTGACTGGTAGACAGACTGTCCCGCTACCCCTTACCCTGCTTTGAGAGACTTGAATCGAGGGGACCCCTGAGTCCAGACCTCCTTGTACCATTCAACCGTACCTTAAGAAGTGCTTATAAAGAACACTGAACCTTACCCGTGTGTGGAATCTGTCTGTGGGGGGGAAGTTACTTGTCTGTACGATCGCTGGAGACGGCTCTCCCCGGAGACCTCTCCTCCTGACCCCGGCCGACCCTCCCGGTCCGTCTATCCTTTCTAACATTGGTGGCCAGCGGCGCGATCCGAATCAACGCGTAATCGTACAGAGAGTAGCTCACCCCACGACAACAACACGATGTCAGCCAAAGATAGCAACTCCACCGAGAAATTCCAAATGGATAAATTAGAAGAATACAACCACCGCGAACTGAGACAATTCTGCATAGAACTTGGCATTGCTACCACCGGCCTGAGTACCAAAGATGATCTAAAGCACGCCCTAGAGTCGTGGACAGAAACTGGGGTCACCGGACCCTCCGACCAAAGCAGCATCACACCAGAGGGGAACACCACGGCTCCCGAGGAGCGGGGAGCGGGCCTCTCGCAGGAGGAGATCCGAGAAAGAGAAAGAACCAGATTGCACGAGTTGGAAATGGCACGACTCAAGATGGATGGGGAACTCAAGTTAGCTGAACAGAAACTCAACCTTGAGCACATGCGGCTCCGAGATGAACGAGAAGAGAAGCAGAGACAGAGAGAGCTGGAGGAGAAAAAAATAACGCTCGAGCACGAGCGCAAACTGGCGGAAATAGAACTTCGGAAACAGAATAAAGAACTGGGGGTGCCTGAGCGACCACACACCCCGGGGCCAATCGAGAAAAAAGTCCACATCCCCAAGGATGTTGTCCGCGAGTATGTCCGAGAAGACGACATACAACAGTGGTTTAAAGCCTACGAGATCGCCATGACCTCCCACCGGATCGACCGGAGTGATTGGGGAGCCGGACTCTGGGGGAGGTTTATCAACGAGGGTCGCGATGCCCTACTGCAGCTCCCAGATCACCAAATGTCGTCCTACGACCACATGAAGGCTGCCCTCCTCACCCGCTACGGCCTCACACCCGAGATGTACCGCCAGAGGTTCAGAGATTGCACCCGGATCCCAGGTACAACTTGGGTAGAATACGTGAACTATTTCAGCCGTGCCTTCGAGGGTTGGATAAAGGGGAGCCAGGTCACCACCTACGAACAACTCTTTAACCTGATGGTATGGGAGCACCTGTCGAACAACTGCTTCGTCGAGCTCAGGCAGCACCTCCTCGACAGTAAGCTGACTGACCCCCGGCAGCTCGCCGCCGAAGCTGACCGATGGGAAAGCACCCGAGTGGGCCGGAGGGGGCCACACGAACAGAACAGAAACAACCAAGGCCAGCACCGTCCTCGGGGAGGAGGAGGGGGCCAGGGGCGAGGGAGAGACGCCTTGCCCGCAACACCCGTGGCCAGCACCCCGGCTCCGGCCGGTCGGGGCAACCCCCCGTGGCGTCCTGGGGTCCGAGCCAACGTCACGTGCCACCGATGCCAGCGAGTCGGCCACTACGCCAATGACCCGAGCTGCCCGCAGAACCAAACACCCAAGCCCCACCAGGTAGCTGCCGCCGCCCTGGGGGAAGAGCGATCATTGGAGGAACCAGAGGAGTATGAGCCGGCCCAGCAAGAGTGGGAACCGGCCGCCATGGTCCTGGCGTGCTTAGGGGGAAGAGACATGGTCCCGCGGGCTCCCCTACCCGCTAACACCAAGAAATACGGTCAGTGGGTGACCATTAATGGACAGCGAGCCGAGGCCTTGCGTGACACAGGCGCCAGTGTGACGGCCGTCCGCTGTCACCTGGTGAAGCCCGAGCAGATCCTGCCGAACATTCTCTGCCCCGTCCGCTCGGCAGACAACTCTGAAAGTATGTGTCAAATGGCCTGCGTCCCATTCGAATGGGGAGGGGTCTCCGGCCTGTTGAAGGTGACGGTCCGGGACGATGCCCCCGTGGACTGCCTCCTGGGGAATGACCTCGAGAGTTCCCCGTGGGCCACCGTTGAGAGAAGAGAGCACCTGGGGATGCTGGGCCTCCTGGACTGGGCCTGCATAACCACCCGGTCCATGGCCGCCCGTGCCGTCCCTCGATTGGAAGAACCAGAATGGCCAGCACCTCCGCCCCCAGTCGCCCCAGTAGAAGACAACGACGAGGCCAGCCTCCCAGACCCGACGGCCGAAGGGGACGCGCAACCCCAGGACCTTCCTGACCTGGCTCAGTGGCGTCAAGAGGGGGGGCCCACCCAAGCACAGTTCCGCCAGGAACAAAAGACCTGTCCCTCCCTCGAGGGACTCCGCCAACAAGCCAGCGCCCAGAACGCAGGGGACTCCACCGGAACTCACTGGGTCTACTGGGATAACGACCTGCTATACAGCGAGCAAAGAATCGCCGAGCTGGGGGCCGGTCGAGTACTGGTGGTACCCCTCCGCTTCAGAGACTTTCTGCTCAACCTGGCCCACGATGTCCCCCTGGCTGGACACCTGGGCCAAGATAAAACGTACAACCGCCTAGTGACCCACTTTTTCTGGCCGAAGATGAGGAACGACGTCCTGAACCACTGCCGATCTTGCCCCACATGCCAAGCCAGCGGGAAGAGTGGTCGGAAGCTGAAAGCCCCTCTGCAACCCTTCCCTGTGGTCACCACCCCGTTCGAGAGGGTGGGGATAGACATCGTGGGGCCTCTGGACCCCCGCACGGCACAAGGACACAGGTTCATCTTAGTACTGGTGGACCATGCCACCCGCTACCCCGAGGCGGTGCCCCTACGGACCGTGACAGCTCCGGTGGTTGGCCGGGCCCTAATGGGGATCTTCTCCCGGGTAGGCTTCCCCCGAGAAGTCGTCAGCGACCGAGGCACGAACTTTATATCCAAATACATGAAGTCCCTCTGGCAACAATGCGGGGTCACCTACAGATTCACGACCCCCTATCACCCCCAAGGGAACGGACTAGTGGAGCGTTGTAACCGCACCCTCAAGGGGATGATTGGGGGATTGGAAGAGCCCCTCCGTCGCCAGTGGGATGTACTACTCCCGTGCCTCCTCTTCGCCTACCGAGAAGTTCCCCAGAAGTCCCTCGGTTTTAACCCTTTCGAACTCCTGTACGGGCACCCTGTGCGAGGGCCCCTCAGCCTAGTAAAAGAAGGTTGGGAGATGGCCCCCCTAAAGACCCCTCCAGACGTCTTCAAATACCTCCTGGCCCTACGCAATCAGACCCGGCGCTTCAGAGTGATGGCCAAGGCGAACCTCGAGGCCAGCCAGGAGGACATGAAGAAGTGGTATGATCACAATGCCTCCTCCGTTGAGTTCGAGCCTGGACAACAAGTATGGGTGATGTCCCCCACCGAACCATGTGCCTTGCAAGATAAGTGGACGGGGCCCTTCAAAGTAGTCGAGCGCAAAAGCCCCGTCACTTACCTCATCGACCTGGGGACCTCCCGGAACCCCCTTCGGGTCCTCCACACCAACCGACTCAAACCACACTTTGTGCGCTCAGAACTCAGCCTCCTGATGGCTACGGACAGTGGGGCAGAGGAAGACTCCGAACCCCTCCCGGATCTTCTGAAGACTCAGGAGAATGACGGCTCCATGGACGGGGTCCGGCTCTCTGACGCCCTCACTTCGGAGCAACGCCAGGGCTGCCGGAACCTCCTGCTGCAGTTCGCTACCCTGTTCTCCCTCACCCCCGGGGTCACCCCTTGGTGTTTGCACGACGTGGACACCGGGGACAGCCCCCCTGTCCGACACCGGGCCTACCGCGTACCAGATCGGGTACGGGCCTGCATACAGGAGGAGGTGGCCAAGATGCTCACAATCGGGGTCATCGAGCCCTCGGACAGTCCCTGGGCCAGTCCGGTTGTATTGGTCCCCAAAGCCGCTGCCCCCGGCACCGCACCTGAACTGAGGTTCTGCGTCGACTACCGGGGCTTGAACGCTGTCACCCGGACCGACGCTCATCCGATCCCCCGAGCAGACGAGCTGATCGACCGGCTGGGGGCCGCCCGCTACCTCAGTATCTTCGACCTAACAGCGGGCTACTGGCAGATCGGCCTCACACCCAGGGCTCAGGAACGGTCAGCCTTCTCTACCCCCGATGGCCACTACCAATTCAAGGTCATGCCCTTCGGCATGAAGAATGCCCCCGCCACGTTTCAACGCCTCGTGAACCAGGTCTTGGCGGGGCTCGAAGAGTTCAGCGCCGCCTACCTGGACGATATCGCTGTATACAGCCGCCACTGGCCCGACCACCTCCGTCACCTCCAAGAGGTCCTACAGGCCCTCCAGCGGGCCGGCCTCACAATTAAGGCCGGCAAGTGCCAAATCGGCCAAGGGTCTGTGACCTACCTTGGGCACCAAGTGGGAAGCGGGCTGGTGGCCCCGCTACAACTTAAGATTGCTGCCATCCAGTCCTGGCAGCCCCCCGTCACCCAGACCGAGGTCCGAGCCTTCTTGGGGCTCACCGGCTACTACCGGCGGTTCGTGAAGGACTACGGCAGCATCGTGGGGCCCCTCACGGGTCTCACGTCCAAGAACCAACCGAAGCGGATTAACTGGACCCCCGATTGTCAAACGGCCTTCGAGAAGCTGAAGGCCGCCCTGTGCACCGCCCCTGTGCTCCAGGCCCCCGATTACAGTCGGGAATTTGTGGTACAGACCGACGCCTCCGACCACGGCATCGGAGCCGTCCTTTCTCAGTTAAACCCTGAAGGTCATGACCAGCCGGTGGCCTTCATCAGTCGACGTCTCCTGGCCCGAGAACAGCGCTGGAGCACCATCGAGAGGGAGGCCTTCGCAGTGGTGTGGGCCCTCAAAAAGCTCCGGCCCTATCTCTTCGGTACCCACTTCCGGGTACAAACCGACCATCGACCCCTGCAGTGGCTGATGCAGATGCGGGGGGAGAACTCAAAACTCTTGCGCTGGTCCATTTCCCTGAAGGGAATGGACTTCACTGTGGAGCACCGACCAGGCCAAGACCACGCCAACGCGGATGGCCTGTCCCGCTTTTTCCGCCTCGACGAAGAGAGTCCCCAAGGAGATGGGTGACTCTCCCCGCCTTCAGCTGGGGGGGACGCATGTTGGACAGGCCACACGAAGGGCTTGCTCCCTTCCCGCACGACAGGGCCCGAGCTCCGGCCCACCAGGCATAATCCACGAAAAGCACCTGTACCCCGTCTCCCGACGGATCTTCTGCCCTCGGACCTCTACTCATCACGGGGCCCAGCCCCACCGGCTCCCCCGGCCGGTTCAAGCTGCCATCTTGGGCCCTGCACCACGAGGCCGCGTGGCCTCGCCCCGACCCTAACCCCGGGCCTGGCCGGCCCCGACATCTCGGCACCACCATCCACCCGGGAGGTGAGCGGACCACTTGGCAGGTCAATGGGAGGACGAAGTGTCAAGAGCTCTTCCCCCGCCAGGTGCCGATCGCCTCCAGCTCCCCCAGGCGCTGGCTCCACCCCCTGCTGGGTGTCTGGACACCTTCATCCCGGGCCCTCCGACCTCCAAGTGCGAGGGTCCGGACATCAAAGGGCGCCTGCCCTATAACTGGGGCAACTCCGGAGCAGGAAGGCAGTTGTATCCTGGAGTCGAGAGACACCGAGAGAACTCAGCCTTGACGGACTACTGGCGCTGCCGTAGCCCGCTCTTGTGAACCATCGTCCTGCCTGCTGGCGCTGCCGCGGCC
The DNA here is from genome assembly GCF_964204655.1 of Triturus cristatus. Taxonomy (NCBI): domain Eukaryota; kingdom Metazoa; phylum Chordata; class Amphibia; order Caudata; family Salamandridae; genus Triturus; species Triturus cristatus. Next base: position 148,714,157 of record NC_140582.1, on the reverse strand, counting down.
TTCTACAACGACCATCCTCACCGGGACCTGCTGGCGCTGCCGCGGACCGTACATCGACCATCTTTCCGGGACCTGCTGGCGCTGCCGCGGCCCGTTGTAACGACCACCCTCACCGGGACCTGCTGGCGCTGCCGCGGACCGTACATCGACCATCTTTCCGGGACCTGCTGGCGCTGCCGCGGCCCGTACCAACTAAGCTCGAGGATTGTGAGCTAATCATCATCTCATCCAAACTACCTGACTGGTAGACAGACTGTCCCGCTACCCCTTACCCTGCTTTGAGAGACTTGAATCGAGGGGACCCCTGAGTCCAGACCTCCTTGTACCATTCAACCGTACCTTAAGAAGTGCTTATAAAGAACACTGAACCTTACCCGTGTGTGGAATCTGTCTGTGGGGGGGAAGTTACTTGTCTGTACGATCGCTGGAGACGGCTCTCCCCGGAGACCTCTCCTCCTGACCCCGGCCGACCCTCCCGGTCCGTCTATCCTTTCTAACAGGGACGTACCTGTCTGGTTGTGTTGCCGGTTCGCGTCGTGACAGACTTCCGTTGTGGCGGTCGCTGGCTTAGCTGGACACGCCCCCACCCCCTCGTAGTGACCAGGGCATGGGAGTCAGGTATGTCCAGGGCATGTGTGCTGTGTGACTTTGGTGGGGGGTTTGTGGCCTGCCCTGGTCCTGCCACCCCCACCCCACTTTCCCCCCTCCCTTAGTTGTTCTGACCTTCTGCGGTGTCTGCGTCCGAACCTGTAGAGGAGGTCGACTGCTTTGAGGGCCGGGATGACACGTAGGTTCGGGTCCATGTCTGTCCGTCGCATACGGGTCCTCCTTGTTCGCGTCGTCCTGTCTGTCCGTCGCGTACTGGTCCTCCTTGTTCGCGTCGTCCTGTCTTTCCGTCGCGTACTGGTACTCCTTGTTCGCGTCGTCCTGTCTGTCCGTCGCGTACTGGTCCTCCTTGTTCGCGTCGTCCTGTCTGTCCGTCGCGTACTGGTAGTCCTTGTTCGCGTCGTCCTGATTTCCCGGCAGTTTTTGGCAGCCGGAAAATATTCACCGTGCGGGATGACGTCGGTGCGAATCGTAATTCCTGGTTCGTGAATGGCAGGCTGCGAGCGTCCCGACGTCAGGTCGGCGCTTTCCCGGATCGCATTTGTAGGTTTATTTTGTTCGGTCGGGGTTTTTTACGATTCGTACGGAAATGGTGTTCCCGTGCGAATCGTAATTCCATGTTTGTAAAGTTTTACGACCGGGTACGAGTCGGACGGAAAAAAGCCTCCGTCCGACGGTTCGTACCCGGTTTTTACCGGATCGTAATTGGCACCCAAGTGAGAGACTGATACAGATATTTACATATTTAAACATTACTCACTAAGCCATGTATTCACTAAGATACACTTAAACATTCAGTTATACAATCAATTTTTCACAAAAAAATCATCCATTTAGACACTTATATACCCATTTATTCTTCCATCGACCTTGAAATGTACATATATAAAACATATTTAATTTTCAGAAAACCACACATTCACTGGATGATGTTATCAGTGATGTCATCAGTGATGTCATTGGAGATGTTATCAGTGATGTCATGAGTGATGTCACTGACCATGTCATGAGTGATGTAATATGTGACGTCATCAGCAGTGCATTGCGGGCGCGCGAGTTATAGTTAGCTGAACTAACTATAACGGGGAATTTCAATGGTTTTGTAAGAGTGAAAAGTCCAGCTAACTATAACGCCCCTGAAACCTATGGTTTTTTCAGAGAATTGCTAAGGTTTTTTAAATGCTAACTCCTAACTATAATGTGCCTGAAACCTATGTTTTTTTCAGTGAATATATATCTCTGCAGCGGGTCAGGGTGCTCTCACACAGCCTCCACTTGCGCACAGGACACTGCACCACCAAAGAAGCAATTCTCCAAGTCATAGATTTAGTTAATATATTTAATTGCATCGCACCAAGGTGAGAAAATGGCCTAATCGTTTCAGCCGTAGCCTTCTACAGGGCCATGGAGATTTTGTCTAGAGTGTCAATTTTAAAGGGGCAGATGCCCCACCGACACCTCAACAAAAAAAAACTTTATATACAGAAAATCGGGACACAAGCCATATGAATTTGCAACTAAACATAAGGCGGTGTGCAATAAAGAAATAATAGTAAATCTCTACAAATCATTCTCTTAAATCTTCTTTTTTTGTCTTTATACTCTTTTTGATCTTTTTATTCTTTTTTGTCATTTTAATTTCTTTGACAACGTGGGTCTGTACTGTGTGTCAGTCAGAATACATAAGTATGAAAAGACAGAAGTGAACATGCGAGTCTGAAACGAAAATAGGGATAAATCAACGGTGCAGTACCCATGTGTAAAACAGATTTGTTAAATCAAATTTACTTATCAAATATACCATGAAGTATGTAACAGTATATACAACTCCAATGTCGGATTTTAAGGCTACTGAGCGTACTCCCAAATAGACAAAAGCAGACTAATCGCTCAAGTCTTCCTCATTCAAAATACTCTTCTGTGTTCTCATATTCTGGCACCACAAGCGAGTTTTCACTGTTTGCCTCCAAATATTCAATTTCACACATTATTCGTTGACATCAGAAAACTTATATACAAAACATCATCTAGACAGTTCCTAAAGTCCAAAGTGCTTTAAATTATGTTCAAATGACCCTCAGGAATAGCCCCCATTATATGGATGCACTGATGCCCACAACAAGGGGTCCGCAGGAAAAATGCCAATTCACAGAGATTGCAAAAACTATTTCTGAAATACCAGAAATTCCTTATGCTTTCTTGATTTACGCACTGTGGATTGTCACTGAAATCAGAAAACTTAACTGTAGGACTTGGCCCTTTTTGGCTAAAGTCCCTATACTTTTTGATTCCCCCCTAGACCTTTTTCTGACATAGTGTTGCCAACTTAGATGCTTTTGAACACTTTGCCACTGCTAATCAGTGTCAAAGTGTAAGTGATCCCTGTATAAAGTAATGGTAATTGGTTGTCCATGATTGGTATGTTTGCCTTGCTAGTAAGGTCCCTAGCAAAGTGCATTATGGGTGCCAGGGCTGGTAATGCTAATGCTACTAGTGGGCCTGCAGCACTATTTGTGTCACCCACACAAGTAGCCTTAAAAAGGGAACTCAGGCCTGCCATTGCAGGGCCTGCATGCAGTTTGTGAAACTGTCAAGTGCGCTCACTTTCCAGACCTTACCCTTCCCTTTCTGTGCACCTAAGACACACCTAAGGTAAGTCTACGGTCCCCCCGGGACAGGGTGTAGTGCATATGAAAGGTAGGACATGTACTACGGTGTGTGTCATGTTCTGACAGTGAAATAATCATTTCGTTTTTCACTGTTGAAAGGCCATATTGCCCATAGGACAGAATGGGAGGGCTGTGTAATATGTTTTCCAGCCTGTCCTCCCAAAGGCTTAAGATGGAAAGGTGAAGTTTAGTATGCCTGAACTCACAATTTAATAACACATCTTTTCATGTAGGTGGTTTTTGCATTGTGTGTTCAGAAGCCACTCTTTTGAAAGTGGCTGCGTTTTTGTGCTCTGACATTTCTTTGTGTCTCTGCCTGGCTGTGGATTGACTGTCTGGATTTGAAAGGATCTGGGGAATGTCTTGACCAGTGGGAGGAGGTGAGATGGCAACAGGCTGACCTGCATCTGGAGTGTAGGGGGAGGAGAAGTCCCTAGAGGTAAAGAGGCCTGAGCTACTGCTAAAAACAATTGTCCCATCTCCTGCTAAGTGATTGAGAATCCAGACCCCCACTAATCAAAGGAAGAAGGTGTCACTGGGAAGGAAGCACCCAGAACTGGTTTGAGCAGGGGTCAGTGTCCCCTGAAGCACAAAGACTTCAAAGCCATTGAGGGGTATAACTAAGAGAACTGAAGCCCCTGAACTTTGGAGAATGGCTTGATCAAGTGTGAACAAAACTGGAGCTACTTAGTAGTCAAGTGGACCTTTGCCAAAGAAGGAACAGCTGAAGAGATTGATGTGTGATCTGGGGCTGGCCTGCAGTTTGCTGTTTCAACCAAGGAAAGGCTAAAGGGATTTTGTGTGTCCTGTGCCCCCTTGCTTGAAGGATTTTGCGGTGTATGGTGTCCTGAAGTAACTATCCTCAAGGGCCTGAGGTGAGCTGGCTCCCTGTTCAGAAACACAGGAACACAAAAGTTTCCAAAGAAGACTCTCCGAGATGCTGTGTGTGTGTGCTCTGTCTATCCTGAGTTCTTCGTAAGGCATGCCCTGTGATTGTGGCACCTGGAGTCCTAGTGTGTCTCAGAGATGCTGTGTGCATGTGCTCTATCTAGCCTGAGACCCTCGAAGGAGTCACCTTGTTATTGTGTGCACTGGAATCCAAGTGTCTCAACGGCGTTGTGTGCGGGTGCATTGTGCAGTGAGACATTCGTGAGGATCTGACTTGTCATCTTGTGCACCAGACGCCAAGTGAGTCTCGACGCCGTTTTGTGCGGGTGCGTTGTGCACCATGAGACTTTCGTGAGGCTTGGCCTTGTCATCGTGTGCACTGGAATCCAAGTGAGTCTCAACGCCATTGTGTGTGGGTGCATTGTGCACCGTGAGACATTCGGGAGGATTTGCCATGTTATTGTATGCACCAGAGCAAAGTGAGTCTCAGCAACGCTGTGTGTGTGATATTCGTGCAGCCGGAGACTCCTGTGTTGAGTGCCCAGTGATCATGCACTCGGAGTGAAGGAAGATTCAGCGATGCAGTGAGCATGTGCTTTGTGGCAGCCTGAGGTCTTCGTAAGTGAAGCGGCCCAGACTGGCAGTCCCGGAGGAGCTGAGTTGCCGGCCCAAGCCACCATTGTCATTCCACAAAGCTGCTTGGAAGCCCAGCTGCTGGACAAGGAGAGGATAGTGGGTTCGTGCCCCGGAGGTAACGTGTGTCGACTATTCGGGTGGGGCGCGGGCTCAGAGGGAGACAGGGTCGGCCTCTCGCTTGTGTTGGCAGCGCGAACCTCTGCTAGTATTGCGGCCTGTATTGCGAAAGGGAGTGGCGGTACCGGGGCCAGAGTGGGAAGCTCCACTTTGGAATTACATGGTACTGTGTTTGGGGGCAACTGTGAGAGGCTGACTGAAGGTCAGAAGAGGAGGCAGAGAGACCGCCTAAGGACCTGTGATCGAGGCCTGAGTGCACTACGTAGTATTACATTTCTGTGAGCGGAGTACTAGACTGACGTATTACACACTACAACATTTCTGTATAACGAACTACTTGATTGTCGAATGACGCATTGCCTTGTTCCTGCATAACAGACTACCTGATTAGCGTATTGCGCATTGCATTACTCCTGCATAACGAATTACCTGATTAAGTGTTTAGGCATTGCCTCATTATTGCAGAACGGCATATTTCATGGTTGGGTAGCGCATTGCATTGTTTTACCTTGCAAAGTGCCTGATTGTTGCCCCATGCATTGCATTCTTTTCATTGCAGTATCTGATTGCTAAGTTTCGCATTACAGTATTTTTACATTGCAAGAGTACCTGATTCTAGCATTATGAACTGTATGACATGTGATTAGGAGTACAGAAGAATGTTGTGAAGTGCTCATTGACATCGCCAAAACTTGCAAGGGCTGGCTGACCTAACAACCGGCCAGGAGAAATATTACACAACCTCATATGTTGGTTTTATATTGTGTGGTCATATCGTATATCTTTTTACATAAAGTTTATACTTGTTTTTACAAAACTCGTGTGGACTCTATTTGTGGTGTCATCATTGGATTATTGTGAGCGTGGTTGAGAATACTTTACACATTTGCCTTGAAGATAAGCCTGGCTGCCCGTGCCAAGCTACCGAGGGGGTGAGCAGGGCTATCTAAAAAGGAGACCTTCCTTTCCCTGACAATGGAATGCGGGTGCCTACTTGGCCTAAGGTACCTACCTCAGCCAACCAGGGATCCCAGGTCTAACATTAACTATAAAGATTTAGATGTGCAAAAATGACTATATATTCCTCTATAGAATACAACTGCACCATTGTGGACTAAACTGTTTATAAACGCATCCATTGTCTATTCAACATTGAGCCATACATTTCAATCAAAGTGCTTTGTGCTGATACCTCGATCACGGACATTCATGATTCATAGATTTTCATCGTTTTTTCAAAATATGTCTTTTCTAGAAAAACTATAAGAAATTGCTCAATTAAAGAAAATTGAATGTAGCAGCTTCTTAGGGTTCCATCAAAGTGCTTTGTGCCAGAGTAAATTGTACTCTACAAAGGGTTAAAATCCAAACCCAGTAAAATTGGAATAACCATGGTCTATACCAGAATGTACAAATAATCTATGTGCAAATTAGCAAAATAAGACAGCAGCAGTGTACAGTACACATATGCAATATCACAGAGGCAGCCAGCAAGGTTGGAAAATATGTAGCAGCACACATGGTTGATCAATTTACAGACTGCATCAGCAGCAGTATAGAGTGCATAAATAAATGTCCATATACCAGCATCCAAATTTGATAAAGTGCAGTGTTGAGGTGCATGAGATGAGTAAGCAGCAGATGTCAGCTCATTTGACTTTCAGAGCAGTGAAAGCATCCCAAGTTAAAAAAGTGCAAAGTACAAGCATAGCTAAACCATTAGGGTTATTTAGGGTAAAAAACATTAAGCAGGTTGTACACTAAAAGCAAAGAAAATACAGTATTACACTACATAAGACAGTTTCAAAAAGCAGGATATCCTGAGATAACTCATTTATGTGGACAGCTCATCCACTTGCCATGTTTTTACCTTCAGGAAGCAGGTGACAATAGATCTAACAATGTGGGCCATAACATTCATGATTCTATGAGTACTAATATACATACACATTCCTGCAACATGTTATGGGCCTTGAAAAAGTTAAACAGGGAGATGAGTTGGAGATACTGGTGCGAGCCACTCACTAGCTCACTCCAAAAGTACATGTAATTCAGTATCTGTATTCAGACCCCATGGGCTTTCAGTACCCATAGAGAGTATCCATCTCGATTCTGCTCTTCGAAGTTTCATCTCCCTGTCGCCTCCTCTTGGATTTTCAAATGTTTGCTGAATTACGTAGTACAAAAGTTTACTCATCTCCCTATTGTGATGCTCCCAGATGTGTTTTGCAATGAAATATGTGTAGTCGTTATTGTTGATCGCCTGAATGTGATGCATGATTCGTAGTTTCAATTTGTTGATGGTACTCCCTACATATAGCATCCCACATTCACACTCCAATGCATACTAAACATGGGTACTCTCACAATGTATGTGTTCCTTGATATTTTTTTTGCTTTACCTTCCACCAATTTCACCTCTGTCCTGTTTGCTCCCCATTTGCAGGCTTTGCATTTTATGCACCTGTGGAATCCCGTTGTTTTGCTGAGTGTCCAACCACAGATTTGTTGCTGTTGTGGCCTGAAGCTCTGTACCAAAAGATCCCCCAGGGAATGTATTCTCTGATATGTGATGCTTGGATTGGTTTTTAAAAACTCTTTTAGTTTGTCATCTTTCTCCAAGATCCTCCAGTTGTCCTCAATGAGCTTTTTAACTTTTTTCTCTGAATTATTAAAGTCCATGATGTATCTTATTGTACACTCCCTATCTGCTCCTTCAGAATTTCTTCCATTTAACAGTAGGAGATCTCTCCTATTCTTTTGTTTAGCTCTCCAAAAATCATCCCTCACAACCGACACAGGATACCCATATATATATATAAAAGAAAGCAAAATTGAACACGCTCTCAGGAATGAACCACAGCTGAAGATGCACGTAGATTTATTACTTCATAAATGAATTTTGCTTCGTTTTATGCATATTTTTTGCCAGTGGCTCCACTGGCTAACGCGCCACCTCCCGTGGGTCTCTATGCTTATATATACAAATAACATAAAATCTAATTTAAAACAATTCTATTATATATTAAAACATTAAACTATTTAAAAATCTTCAACCTCAAATTTCCTACTCCAGCGAGTGCAATAGTAGGGAAGGTTTTGAATAGGGAGGGGTAGAAATTACTACTCCTCTCCAGTGAGTGTAACAGTAGGGAAAGTGTTGAATACCAGAGGGGTCAAAATGACTATTCCCACTCCAGTGATGCAACAATAGGGAAATGTTGGATAGCCGAGGGGTAAAAATAACTATACCCACTCCAGTGAGTGCAACAATAGGGAAAGTGTTGGATAGCGGAGGGGTAAACATTACTATTCCCACTCCAGTGATTGCAACTGTAGGGAAAGTGTTGGATTCCAGAGGAGTAACAATTAATATTCTCACTCCAATCAGTTCAAAATTGAAAACAAACAAATTGTTAACAACAATACAAATATTTAAAAAACAAAATACATTAAAAAACATAAAAATATATTGAAAATGTCAATACAAATATATTTAATATTAAAATGTTTTAAAATACATATTATAATGTTGAATATATATAACAAATACGTACAAATATTATATTAAATAAAATCAAAAATAATTCCCAAACAAAAATTAAAAATTATTTAGAAACAATAGCATTAATTATTATATCAATTTACTTTTTTAATTTCACACCACATAATTGACAACCCACATCTGAATTAAGTTTTTTTTTACTTCAACTAACATAATTAATTACCAATTAAAGAAATATTATTAATTGTATTAATTAAAAAACACATTAAAACTCATAACTATTATTTAACTTCCCACACAAATTTATTACACAATTAAAACTTATTTTCAATTAAAAAACTAATAGTATTGAATAACTAATTATAAAGTAAGGAAAATTAATTTACTTGCCACACTGTACCCCTATAACAATAAAACACACACAACAAAAAATATAAACAAATACATTAACTAAATATAAATTAATTAATTAATATTAATGATCAACTAATTTTCAATTAATTCAACAAAAATTACTTCCCACCCTTTATCCCAATAAACCCTACAACCCACACCTAAAATTAAATATATAAACTCTATATTTAATTTTCAATCAATTAACAACTATTTTTTAATTAATTAAACATAAATTAATTCCCACCCTTTACCCCATAAACCCCACAACCCACACCTAAATAAATCACTCAATTACCATAATTAATTATCAATCAATTAGTTAAAATAAATTAACAAGTAATTATTAATTCATTAAACATAAATTACATCCCACCCTTTACCCCTATAAACCCCACAACCTGCACCTAAAATTAATTACACAATTGCCGTAATTAATTTTCTATCAATTAATTATTATTAATTAAGAACCAATTATACATTTTTTTAAATACATGATTTCCCAACCTTTACCCCTATAAACCCCACAACCTACACCTAACAAAAATTACAGAATTACCATAATGAATTTTCAATGGATTAATTATTAATAATAATATTAATTAATAACTATTAATTAATAACTAATAATGAATGTCAAATAAATTACTTCCCACAATTAACGCTATAAAATCTAAATTAATTAAATAAACAATAATCAATTTATTATAATCAAATTACTTCCCACTCTATTCCCCTATAAATGCACAACCCGCTATGGTACTAAAAAATGCAAAATGTATTTAAAAATAAAATTCATAACTTCTAAAAATTTGACACATATATTAACAAACATAAACAACATTTATACAAAAAAACACATACATTTAAAATATGAACTAAAATACATAACACTAATTTAAAAAATCGATCTTTTAAACATCTATATTTTTGCAAACAATATTAATGACGTTTATATTTTTTTAAACGATATTTCTTACCTTAAATTCGAAATTCTTGACAACGATAGTCTTGCTGTCAATATTTCTAAATCATGATGTGTTCAACTCTAAATTTGTGTAAGTCGACATTTCCAACTCAATATTCTGTCTCAGCACCAGTTTTCCCCAGTTAAAGCTGCTAAACTTTAAATGTAAAAAATGCCTTTTATGTACTGTCATGTGGATTTGGGTGCAGAAAGCACTACACTGACATTCATACTGTGCGTTTGAGAATGTCTTTTATCATTGGCAAAAAAATATGAAAGACAGCATTCCATTACAGAGGTGTGAGGCCTTTTTGAAGGCCAGCCTCATGTGAAACAAAGTGATCTAAATATTCAAACTGTCCATTTGTTCTTGTCTGAGGTAAACTAAGTACACAGGTACAGGTTTTATTTTCTTTGTAGTGTTTGGGGTTGTGCCATCCACGGTGTCGGACCCCAGACTGATGGACTAAACCATGTTAGTACACACTGAGGGCTGCCTAGAGAATGGCATGGCGAGAGCAAAGGTAGCAACCCAAGCCTTTAGAAATCGGCCTCCATGCCACTGTCGCTTTGGGACATTGCCTGGTCCCTCTGTGACCAGTCTGCCCCTGACAGAATTCCTGATCAGTGTAATCATCTAGTTGATGAATTTCAGCTGACATGTATGTTGAAGAAAGATGCCAGTCCTGATATGAGTTGTCTTTTGGTTCCTGCATCACCAGTGTAAATCAGAATTTCGACTAAAGATATTACCTGGCTCACATGCGGTACCTTGGTCTAGACAGATTGGTTGCAATACAGGGATATTCAAGAGGTGTATTATAACAACACATTTCACAAAAATATTCTTAAAGCACTGAGGGCCTGATGTAATAAGGGTCAGGTCGCAAAGCAGTTGATTTTGTTTTTGCCTCCTGCATGCCTTATGACCTGACCAGAGTTTAGTGACAAAACAAAACTGATTTACAAATCAGACTCAGTGCAACACATCCAATGGCAAGGATTCAGAAAAACCTCTGACTAACTAGGATGCGTAAGGCAGGAATCCTTTTACAACGCCTGGAACACTGTTGCTTTTTTGTCAGACTGTGATCTGTTCCCTTCTTCATCATGATTGGTCCAAATCCCACTCCCCGCATGGAGACACTGAATCTGAGCCTCTACTACACTGAGGTCGAGATAGATTCCCATTTTAAGGGACTAACACCACTGAGGAAGCATAAAAAATGATCCTGCTTTGCACAACACATAAAACCGAATCTCAACAATAAAAATAAAGGTGCACTTGCACACGTTTAAAGTAAGGACACAAACATAGAAAAAATGATGAGCCAGCACTGTAAAGCATGCTTGACTAAATAGAAACAGTAGGATTTATCACTTAGTGAATTTAAGATGATTAAGGGGCCCATTAGGATGGCGGGCGGACTTTAGTCCGCCAGCCACACTAGCGGTGCTGGGACCGGCCGCCAGTGGAAGCAATTCAGTTTTAGCGGGAAGATTGCCATTGTGATTTTAACAGAATGCAATTGGATAGCAACTGTGGATGGTACTTTTTTGTAAACATTGCTTATACGATTCGATCACTATAGCAACTACGTTGGTATCCTGTTGAGCTTTCACAGATTCAGTAGTATTCAAAAAAACAATACATATGCCCTCATTATGGGTCTCAGTGTAATAATGATATATCTAGTAATGGCAGTTTCCTGCTGAGTTGCGATTTTGACATAGGTGGTAAAAACAAATACTGTAGGGTCTTACTCTGTTTGACCTGCCAAAAGTTAATGAAAGGTGAGATATTTAGAGCACCTGGTAAAAACAAAGTGTGGTATATATCATAAATATCTATATTCCGACCTCTATATAACCATGAGTTGGCGCAAGGGTTGGAAAACACCAATTGGTTCATAATCAGGGCCTCAGTGTTTTTAGTCTAGACGCTTTTTTCACTGTGATGTTTTGCCTTAGCATTTTCTGATGTATTGTGCTTTGTGAAGATTTTGCAATTTGATTCCCAGGTTCACTGTAAACAATTTGAATACTTTGAGTTGTGTTCCAATGATAAATATAGATAGTAAAACTGATATGTCCAGCTGCACATTCACATGTTAATTGAAACTATGTTAATTGTCTTGTACTGGACCCTGATTCAACCATAATACTCCCCTTTTGAATTATGCTATTACTGCCCATCAACAATGTCCATGAGAATCAACAATGCTTGGTGGCCATCTTTCTAATGCATACCATGCAATGAATGTCCTTAGTGGAGAGCACCTGCACTCTCACCTTAAGTGGTACTTCGTTGTACTCGTCACAGCAAGTAAAAGTAAACAAATCTAACATCAACCCTCCAAGAGGACCTTCATAACTCAAATGTACTGCCTCTTAACTAGAAATGAATGTCAACCACATTTCAAAGGACCTTTAACATTTTTCAATTGTATTCCTCTGATAAGTTTCAGATCATATGCCTCTAGAGATCCTGCTTGTGAAGAACCATGCAAATCAGATTATATATTTGGCAGCTGGAAAATGTCACATGAGAAGGGATGGAGATAAGATGTATTTTGGGGGTTATGTGCTACAGATAATGTGGGAATCAGATCCCACATAAGGACTCTGCTGTATTATTTGAATAAACTAATCTCTTGCCAAGCTGCTTTCCTCACTTTTCTTTTTTTTCTCCTTGAAAAAAGCAATTGGGTTGAACGTCTAGGGTATGTGTCTTAAGCAGCTACAATCAACCTACCCAAGATATTAAGATTCCCAAAGTAATTGGCAGCAGTCAATCAAGACTCCATACTATAGTTACTAAACTGTTGTCTTCTATAGAACCAGCACTTTTCAGTCCATGTTGTTTGACCTGATGCTCTATAATGATTTACTTGGGACCAGAGAGGTGGTAACTACTGTTTTAAAAATGTAGGGCCTGATTTATCGTTTGGTGGATTGTATACATTGTCACACACATGACGGATATCCAATCTTCCATATTACAAGTGCAATATATCCCATGGCAGTTGTATGGAGAATATGAGAAATCTGTCAGTTTTGTGACGGAGAATTCCATCTGTCAGGCCTTTATTTTATAGTGCTGCATGGATTACAAGCCTATGTTGTGACATGGATGGACAGCCTTTCATTAAGTGTTGTTAAGAATGTTCATCTCAAGAAACTTAGGGGCATATTATCAAGCACTGCGTTAAAATTATCGCTGCTTTAGTGGCAGAAAACTGCCGCTAAAGCGGCGATAATGGGCTTGATAATATGCAGCAGAGAATTCCCATAGAAGCCGATGTTGACACCAGAACATGGGCTTCTATGGGAATTCTCAAGGGCATATCATCAAGCCCATTATCATCGCATTAGCGGCAGTTTTCTGCCGCTAAAGCAGCGATAATTTTAATGCAGTTTCTTGATAATATGCCCCTTAGGGCTTAATTTGGAGTTTGGCAGATGGGGTACTTCATTATATATGTGACGGGGTACAGTGTCCACCAAACCCTTGATCCGCCACCGTATTTAGAATTGGTCAGACTGTCAGCTTTCTGTTGGTGGTTGTTAGATCTGGGGGTCTCTAGTTGGCAGAGGTAAGTACCTTAGACCAAATAGGGACCCTTGCTTCTAGTCAGGGTACAGGGACACACACGGTAGATAACCCCTGCTCACCCTCTAGGTAGCTTGGCTTGAGCAGACAGGCTTATCCCCAAGGCAATGTGTTAAGTATTTGCAAGTAACAACCACAATGACCCCTCAGTACACCACAAATGCAGACCACACAGGTGAGTATATTAAAAATATAGCTTTATCTAGTTTCAGCAATAAAAATCAACTACCATAGCATTGCATATTAGTTTCCGGTTCTCTTCAGCTTTCTCTGGTTGCTAGGAAAATAAAAAGATAGTCTCTAGTCTCTTGTGTGAATTAGTATTCAAAAAGAATAAGTTTGTAGGCTCTCAGTACTTAAAACACGTTTCTCCAGCTGGGCCCTGCGCTTATAACCGAAGCGCTCCTCTCAGGCTGCTCTTCTCGCTTGTAATCACGAGATTGCACAATGGGCAGCAGTCCCCGGGTCCCACGCGCTATGCGGGAGGTTCGGGGATTGAGATGTGATTAAAAGAAAATGCCCCTACAGCTAACGAGGTTCCCGGCAAGGTTCCTCCTCCCGGCACAGACTCACCAGGATGCGGGCAGGGGCGCGATGACTCGGGGCTTCGGAGCAACTTCTCCGGTGCAGGGTTTCTGCAGCTCTCGAGCGATGGGCCAATCAGGTCGCGGCTCCCTCGACGAGCCCCCAGTGACGATGTCAGATGCCACCGGGAGTCAGCAACTCGCAGCGCGGCTCCTTCTGCCAAGCCTCCACCAGCAACCAATCGGGTCGCGGCCTCCTTGCTTCTTTCTCCGCGGCTTTGCGGAGCGGGGAATAGCAGCTACTGATCAATTTTGGGCCCCGGGCCACAGCGGCGAATTGCGGGCAGGGTATTTTAAGGCGACCAGTGTCAGCGGGTCGATCGAGACACCGCCAAGCCTCACAGCAGCTCAGTTAGCACTGGGGACGCCCACAATCTTTTGGCCACAGCAATACAAGTGCCGATGAGCACGTCGGTCTCCTCAACGCGGCAGCCGGTTTCAGGCAAAGATCAGCGCGGCGCTCTCAAGCAAAGCAGAGAGCAGCCAGCGCACTTCACGGGGCAGATGTTTTTGGAACTTGATAAACAGCCCACGATCTCTGCAGTACACAGCAGCCCAGGGGGACACAGCAGAGTCTTGAAGTCTTGGCAACCTTTCTGCCCCTGGGTTGCAAAACAGGAGGCCAGCTCTTCTCAGGCCCTTGGAGATTCACAGTTGAAGACACAGCACACAGCACACAGCAAAGTCTCATTAGGTCAAGTAGGTAGGGTCACAGCACACAGCAAGGTCCCTTCTCCTCCTCAGCTTCAGTTGCACAGCAGAACAGGTCAGCCCTTAGAGCACACAGCAAGGCAATCTTGCGTCAGTCCTTCAGCGGTCCGTCTTTCAGCAGAGGTTCCTCTTGATTGTAGAATCTAATCTTCTGTTGTCAGGGGTCCTTTACTTATACCCCTAAAAGTCTTTGAAGTCTTTGTGCAATTGGGTCCTGAGCCCGGCCTGATCCAGTTCTGGGTGTTGCTGGAGCACTTTGTTTTCCTGGCTTCTTCTTTCCTTTCAGAGTGAGGGGCAGAGTCGTCAGCTGCCCAGCAGGAGGTGGAGCCAGCAGTGTGGCAGGCAGGCACAGCCCTATTCACTCCCAGGTGCTATCTCCTCCCTCCTCTCTACTTGCAAATGCAGTCATTCAGCAAAGGGCTGACTCATCCAACCTCCTGGGGGCTCCCCAGCCCCTGTCACTCTCAAACCAGACAGTCAATCCACAAGCATGCCCAGGCAAACAGAAGGGTCAGACAAGAGAACAGCTACTCTTTAAAAAGGACCGTTCTCCAACTCAGGATTTAAAAACAACCTCTCCTAAAAGATGTGTTATTAAATGCTGAGCTCAGGGATATCAAACACTCATGTCTTATCTTGTTCCTATGAGAAGATAGGCCGATGGCCATTGGCACCAGCCCCCCCCATGTTAGCCTATGGAGCAAGATAATCTTGCAGCAGTGAACACACAAAATGGCCGCTGTTCACTACCAGAGCATGGTACCTGCACTAGTACATGCTCTACCTTTTACATACACTGCACCCTGCCCAGGGGGGTACCTTGGGCCTTCCATAGGGATGACTGATGTGCACAAAAAGGGAATGGTTAGGCCCGGCCAGTGTGGACACTGGCCAGGAGGACATGGCAGTCCAGGGACTGCAGGCAGGCCTGAGGTGGCAGGCCTGAGACACCATTTTAGGGCTACTCATGTGGGTGGCGCAATCAGTGCTGCAGGCCCACTAGTAGCATCTGTCATTACCAGCCCTGGCACACACAGTGCACTTTACTAGGGACTTCATGGTGATACAAATATGCCAATCAGGTATATCCAATCAATATGATATTTTACACAGGGAGCATATGCACTTTAGCACTGATCAGCAGTGGTAAAGTGCCCAGAGTCCTTTTGCCAACAACCACAGGTCAGAAAAACTAGAGGAGGAAGAAGCAAAAAGTTTGGGGATAACCTTGCAAAAAGGGCCAGTTCCAACACAACCCCCTTCCAGCCTAAAGCCAGGGTAGACCAAGCGATACCTCGATGGGATTCCCTGCTTAGGGCGATAGAACCCGAAAACTGGCCCAAACAGCAGGGCATTATTCCTGTTCTACGCCTTCCTGAACCCGGTTGGATCTCTTCATCCATACTCTCAGGGTCCACCAAGCCAACCCATGTGGAACCCTTCTCTTCATCTGTGGACACCACCTGTGCAGCACCTAGCCTTAACTGGCTCACAGGTGTGTCCCAACAGACAGACAGCAGGTCACAGTGACCACTGACAGTGGTCAGGGATGAGACCCAGGCCTTATGCCTCTCAGGGCCCTCAAACCCCTGCGGCGTCAGAGGGTGGGGGCAGTAGCCCCAGGTGCTTGGCACCCTTTGTCCACTTCCTTCCCTGTCAGGTTGGGTCTGACAACCTGGCACTGACCCACCAGCCCCGAGCCTGTATCCGGTGGCTGGACAGGAGGCTGGGGTGGGCCTTTCCATACCCGGTCCTCCTCTTCCTTGGGGCTCTGTACCCTCCCAACTGGAGCGGTACCCCCTTCTAGAATAGTCAGGGCACCTGGGGCAGGTGTCCTGCACCATTCGCCCACCAGTTCAGGGGTTCTATCCTGCAACTGGGATTCCAGGTCAGGGGGGACACCCCGAACCTGGCCCTCCAACCTATGGTCTAAACCCTTCAGGTGAACCGGGGTCAGAGGCGAGGACTTCCTCCCTCTGCACCCCCTTCCGGAATGCTGCACCCTCCCCACTGGAGTGGTACCCCTGGAAGCCAAACCGGTCAGGACACTGCTTACAGAGGTCCTTCCCTCTAGTTCAGGCGGATCCTGAACCTGGCCTCCCAGCCCAGGGGCTAAACCCTGCGGCTGAACACCTGCCTGGCATGCCAGGACTTCTGGGGACTCACACAGTATCTCCCCGAGGGTGACACATGACTCATGTGTCTCGTGACAGGCTGCCTGGCGCATGTCTCCCAGCCCCTGTCCACCTGACAGTGCGCGAAGATCCCCCAGGACAGAAGTGGTGTCACCATGGTCACTCCTAGGGGACTCAGCCCTTCTGGCTGGTCCCTGACCCAGTGGTTCTCCCATTGGGGAACACATCCCCCTCTCACCCCTCAGTCTGGACTTCTGCACCCTCCCAACTGGAGCGGTACCGCCAGACACCAGAACCACTGGAGCTCTGTTTACAGAGGCTCCAGGTCCTCCTGACACTAGGAGATCCTCCTCAAATGGCCTACTAGCACTGTCTAGGCCCCCAACCTGGTGTTCCCTTAAGGAACCCTCCAGGCCCTGAGACTGGGTTTCGGGCACCTGGGGACCCACAGTCCCACACTCACCCCTTCTCCACTGAGACAGGACATGAGCCCCTACACCCCTCCCACTACACTGGGACCTAACTGGGCTACACTGAACTTCTTCCACCTCACAGGTCTGGAAGATATCTGTGCCACTACTTTTGGGATCACTCCCCCATGCCTCTTCAGACCCTCTGGCATCCAACCAAAGGTCTACCTCCAACGCAAGCTCTCTGGAACCAGAGAACTCACACTCCACCGGGTGTTGGCATAGCTCTGGAAAACAGGGACTTAAATTATGCTCTCCAACAAATGAATCATACAGCCCCCCCACAGTTGTTAACCAAGCTACCTTTTGCCTCACCCTCCAGTGCCTCACACAAGTACCCCACACCACTCTCCTGATATTGGCAAGACAGTATCTGACTGTCTCTGTCACACAACTCACACTCTTCTGGGTGGTCTTCACACTCACACACCAAGGTGTCTACCATGGGGGAACCCCTCTCCCTGTACCTCTCATCTAGGGTCAGTAGAGTGTCCCTCCCACCACTAGGAATATGGTCCCCTGTGCCAGTTCCCCAATCTACTTCAGGGACACTGCACCCCACTGGAACTACATCATAAACCTGAACCCCCTGGTGTATGTCAACCCCCTCCTTCAAGTCAGGTGCCACATCTCTGGGTGTTTGTACCTTTCTCTCAGCACTAGAAACCACAATCTTGCTGCCACCATCTGAGCTGGACTCCACCTCCAACTCAGCAAAGCTCACTTCTTGAGCTACCCATTTTTCCTCTTCAGCTGAGACCCTCATGGCCTCAAGCCTCTCGAGCTCCAAATCAAGCTCCCTCATCCTCGACTCATGAGCCAACTGGAGTTTTCTCTCTTCCAAAGCGAGAGCATTCCTCCTCTCTTCCGCCTTCTCCTCACTGTCAAGGCGCAGTTTCCTCTCTTCTGCTTGAGTTTTGAGCTTAAAAAGTTCGATCTCATGGGCCCTAATCCTCTGATTTTCCTCCAGCTCCTCTGGAGAAAGGCCCCTACTGGAATGGGTGCTGCCCGCCCTAGAAGGCGGCACATTTACTGGCAAATCATTGGATCCAAATCCATGCTCCTGTGTACCATTCTCTCCAGTAGCATCTTCTGTTACAACATCTTTGGCCTCCCACCAGGCCCTTAGAGCTTTCTGTAGCTCTTCCTTGTTAGGGCTGCCCTTCATTGGGCATCCAAGCTGCTTGCAGAATTGCTTCAGCTGCTCCTTTTTGTATGTGAGCAACTCTTTTACTTCAAATTGCAATTCCGTCTCCTCGCCTACTCCATTCAGAGACATGATGCTTCCTAGGTATTCCAAAAATAAGTTTCAAATTTTGTGCAATATGTAGCTGCTAACTAGACTAGTGATGTACAAAGAATCACTGCAGGTCATGTGCAAATACTGGTTCTAATCCGCACCGCTGACCACCAGTGTTAGATCTGGGGGTCTCTAGTTGGCAGAGGTAAGTACCTTAGACCAAATAGGGACCCTTGCTTCTAGTCAGGGTACAGGGACACACACGGTAGATAACCCCTGCTCACCCTCTAGGTAGCTTGGCTTGAGCAGACAAGCTTATCCCCAAGGCAATGTGTTAAGTATTTGCAAGTAACAACCACAATGATCCCTCAGTACACCACAAATGCAGACCACACAGGTGAGTATATTAAAAATATAGCTTTATCTAGTTTCAGCAATAAAAATCAACTACCATAGCATTGCACATTAGTTTCCGGTTCTCTTCAGCTTTCTCTGGTTGCTAGGAAAATAAAAAGATAGTCTCTAGTCTCTTGTGTGAATTAGTATTCAAAAAGAATACGTTTGTAGGCTCTCAGTACTTAAAACACGTTTCTCCAGCTGTGCCCTGCGCTTATAACCGAAGCGCTCCTCTCAGGCTGCTCTTCTCGCTTGTAATCACGAGATTGCACAATGGGCGGCAGTCCCCGGGTCCCACGCGCTATGCGGGACGTTCGGGGATTGAGATGTGATTAAAAGAAAATGCCCCTACAGCTAACGAGGTTCCCGGCAAGGTTCCTCCTCCTGGCACAGACTCACCAGGATGCGGGCAGGGGCGTGATGACTCGGGGCATCGGAGCAACTTCTCCGGTGCAGGGTTTCTGCAGCTCTCGAGCGGTGGGCCAATCAGGTCGCGGCTCCCTCGACGAGCCCCCAGTGACGATGTCAGATGCCACCGGGAGTCAGCCACTCGCAGCGCGGCTCCTCCGGCCAAGCCTCCAACAGCAACCAATCGGGTCGCGGCCTCCTCGCTTCTTTCTCTGCGGCTTTGCGGAGCGGGGAAAAGCAGCTACTGATCAATTTCGGGCCACGGGCCGCGGCGGTGAATTGCGGGCAGGGTAATTTAAAGGCACCCAGTGTCAGTGGGTCGATCAAGATGCCGCCAAGCCTCACAGCAGCTCAGTTAGCGCTGGGGATGCCCACAATCTTTTGGCCACAGCAATACATGTGCCGATGAGCAAGTCGGTCTTCTCAACGCGGCAGCCGGTTTCAGGCAAAGATCAGCGCGGAGCTCTCAAGCAAAGCAGAGGGCAGCCAGCGCACTTCACGGGGCAGAGGTTTTAGGAACTTGATAAACAGCCCACGATCTCTGCAGTACACAGCAGCCCAGGGGGACACAGCCGAGTCTTGAAGTCTTGGCAACTTTTCTGTCCCGGGGTTGCAAAACAGGAGGCCAACTCTTCTCAGGCCCTTGGAGATTCACAGTTGAAGACACAGCACACAGCAAAGTCTCGTTAGGTCAAGTAGGTAGGGTCACTGCACACAGCAAGGTCCCTTCTCCTCCTCAGCTTCAGTTGCACAGCAGAACAGGTCAGCCCTTAGAGCACACAGCAAGGCAATCTTCCGTCAGTCCTTCAGCGGTCTGTCTTTCAGCAGAGGTTCCTCTTGATTGTAGAATCTAATCTTCTGTTGTCAGGGGTCCTTTACTTATACCCCTAAAAGTCTTTGAAGACTTTGTGCAAGTGGGTCCTGAGCCCGGTCTGATCCAGTTCTGGGTGTTGCTGGAGCACTTTGTTTTCCTGGCTTCTTCTTTCCATTCAGAGTGAGGGGCAGAGTCGTCAGCCGCCCAGCAGGAGGTGGAGCCAGCAGTGTGGCAGGCAGGCACAGACCTATTCACTCCAAGGTGCTATCTCCTCCCTCCACTCTACTTGCAAATGCAGTCATTCAGCAAAGGGCTGACTCATCCAACCTCCTGGGGGCTCCCCAGCCCCTGTCACTCTCAAACCAGACAGTCAATCCACAAGCATGCCCAGGCACACAGAAGAGTCAGACAAGAGAACAGCTACTCTCTAAAAAGTACTGTTCTCCAACTCAGGATTTAAAAACAACCTCTCCTAAAAGATGTGTTATTAAATGCTGAGCTCAGGGTTATCAAACACTCATGTCTTATCTTGTTCCTATGAGAAGATAGGCTGATGGCCATTGGCACCAGCCCCCCCATGTTAGCCTATGGAGCAAGATAATCTTGCAGCAGTGAACACACAAAAAGGCTGCTGTTCACTACCAGAGCATGGTACCTGCACTAGTACATGCTCTACCTTTTACATACACTGCACCCTGCCCAGGGGGGTACCTTTGGCCTTCCATAGGGATGACTGATGTGCACAAAAAGGGAACGGTTAGGCCCGGCCAGTGTGGACACTGGCCAGGCGGACATGGCAGTCCAGGGACTGCAGGCAGGCCTGCGGTGGCAGGCCTGAGACACCATTTTAGGGCTACTCATGTGAGTGGCGCAATCAGCGCTGCAGGCCCACTAGTAGCATCTGTCATCACCAGCCCTGGCACACACAGTGCACTTTACTAGAGACTTCATGGTGATACAAATATGCCAATCAGGTATATCCAATCAATATGATATTTTACACAGGGAGCATATGCACTTTAGCACTGATCAGCAGTGGTAAAGTGCCCAGAGTCCTATTGCCTACAACCACAGGTCAGAAAAACTAGAGGAGGAAGAAGCAAGAAGTTTGGGGATAACCCTGCAAAAAGGGCGAGTTCCAACAGTGGTACATATTTTGGCTCCATCAAGTAAAAGCTTACTAAAATGGCCTGATGGAGTGCTGGCTGTCAGAGTAGGGGATTACACCATCCTCCCTACTTTGGGCTGATGGTCAGATCTCTTTTTTTCTTTTATTCACTGTCAGGAAAAACCCGGCAGGTATGATCAGAAAAATAACAATAAACCCAGTGAAAAAAACGACCTGAGTGTGGGTGTTATTAGTTACTTGTTTTGAAAAATAAATTCCCTCTTTGGGATTTTGTGAAACAAAAAGTTTTGTGGACCTTGTGGTAGTCTGTAGTCCCTAACGGTGTGGCGGGTCCGCAAAGAAGCCGTCTACTACCACGATATTGGCTCTGACTTTACTTTATTTAACACGTTTGGAAGGGTTGACAAAACAGAACCAAGTATGAGCAGGTATAACCAAAACAAAACAGTCTCTTTCCGAGTGTTCTTTCCTTTGAGTGCGGTCTGCTATAGGGAGGGTGTGTCGCCTTCTCTTTTCTGGGGTTCGCCACATGAGGGGCTCGGTGGTTGAAGGGAGGGAAGAGAAGAAAAGAAAAGAAAACAGGTCTGAGTCACTGCTACTCTCTGTGTTTATTGTGTGCTACCATCACCGAAGGAACGTGTAGGGAGGGAAGTGCGGGAGTCTGGGAGGGTCTCACCCTTTTCTGGTGCTTCACTGCCCTTCACAACCTCCCCACCGCCCCTACCCGAAAGGTCCCCGAAGAGCCACTTGCCTCGAGCTACAGCCCATTCCCCAGACCGCGGCGCTGGGACCCGGGGAGTCTTCTCCTCCCTGCAGCCCACCGGGTTTGATCGCTGTAAAGACCTGGATGTTCCTTCTGGGTCCGCCTTCTTCTGACTCGCCGTTCTGCACTCCTCTCGTCCGCCGTTCTCCTCCGCTCGTCGCTGCTCCTTCCTGTACTCCTCTCGTCCGACGTTCTCCCACGCTCGTCTCTGCACCTTCCTGTACTCCTCTCGTCCACCGTTCTCCCACGCTCGTCTTCCCGTCTACCTCGACCTCTTCCGTCGTTGGCTCCTCCCCCATGGTCGGCTTGAATGCTGGACCGTCTCCCGCTTCCGGAGCGGAGCCCAGCGGCACAGTTCCACTCCACTTCCGGTCCATCTCGTGTTCACTCTCACAGACAGCAATCAAAACCTATTCCAACCATCCACTTGACTTTGGTACCTTCAGAGAACCCTCCACGACAGTGGTTCCCCATAACACATGAATAGCTATTTTGGATGAAATGCATCTACATTTTTTATTACCATGTCATAAAATACAGTTGTATAGTTATTTTCAAATAGTATACAGTAGACAATATAATTTCAGCAACACTTCAAATCTATCACTGATAAAAACAACTTGAGGCACTAGTCAGACACTACTGAACACTATTATAATCTGAAGACCAATTAAGTACAAGTCTGACGTTAGTGCAGTTTTCTACCTGGAAAAATTACAGACATTAACTTAAAGTCCTGCAGCGCTGCACAGCAAGTCACCTTGCTGCACTGCATGTCAGGGAAAGGGCAGGAATGCATCGTATTTAAAAGAATACGGCACGTTCCTGCCTTTGTGTTTAGTTTTCACAGAATATGTTTCTGGAGTGATAAGGCAAACTGTGAAATATATTGTTTTTGCCTTATTTCTTGTTTTTTCTTTCTATGTTTGATAAGTTCGGCGCCCGGGCAGAGATAAGGCATTGAGAACGATGCTCGTCAGCAATGTATGATCGGAGTACGAGGTGCACAGCCCCGTTGAATCATAAGTCTCTCCAGTGTAGGAAACATATTAATCACAGTACCTTGTGTTTTCAATGGTGTCTCTCCTATATGGTGGAACAGCTAGTAGGCTCACCACATCAGCCAGCGTATTACCGGGTCAATGATTTGAGGAGCAGTGACCTCTCCTCCAGTGCAGCTGCTTGGACCACCCAGATTGTGTGCTCCTATCCCCGTCACGTCCTGTTCAGCATTATCCCATCCTCGTCGCAACTTTGTTGTGACAGCATAGTAAATGGCCAACACCCAGAAGAAGTAGTTAAGTGATGTATATTTATTGAGCACATAACCTTCCATCGATCCTACCTGAGGGCCAGAAGCCAACTAACTCTCATGGAACTCACAGGAGCCAAACAATCCAGAACCCCAGTAAGTTTACATCATACAACAAACATAGTGCAATAGGTTTGTAAATCTGGGCCTAATATTTCCAGCTTATCTCCTGCATCGCAACACAGCATCATATTTAAAAAAAAATAAGATATTTAATTTTGTGTATATCAAAGTATTAGTGTATATTTTGAACAGATATATATGTTTTGAACACATATGCATGGAAAGGGCTGCACTGTCGTCAATGTACCTC
Organism: Triturus cristatus; assembly: GCF_964204655.1. Taxonomy (NCBI): domain Eukaryota; kingdom Metazoa; phylum Chordata; class Amphibia; order Caudata; family Salamandridae; genus Triturus; species Triturus cristatus. Next base: position 148,690,488 of record NC_140582.1, on the reverse strand, counting down.
CCATTACACCATCAAAAGGTAGTTACGCCAGTGTTTGAGTAAAGGTTATTACTACAATTTTTCTGTAGAAAATGATATGTACTACTAATGTAAATTTTCATGGACTAGATCCTTGCCAGATTGTCAGAATATCAACAAAAGATATATTTGCAAACGCTTAATTTGAATGGAACTCATTTACATATTCAGTCGTTATCACGAAATTTTAAAGGGTGCCTAACCTTTAGGAGCTACATACAAGAGTGACTGCAAGGCTTTACTTATTTAATAATACAGAAAAGCAGATGCACACTTTGAAATGAATGGTTACAATATTACAATATTTTACAACTTGCTCTATCTCACAAACTCAGTAACTCTCAGAACACTGCTTTATAACCTCCTGTTGGAAATGGCCCTTTTTTCAGGGTTACCCCCAAACATTTTGCTTCTTCCTCCTAATTTTTCCTGACCTCTGTTTGTTGGCTATAGGACTCTGGGCATTTTACTACTGCTGATCATCAGTGCTAACGTGCATATGCCCTCTGTGTAAATTGGTATTGTGATTGGTTCTCCCTGATTGGCATATTTGTTTTACCAGTAGGCTCCTAGTAAAGTGCACTAAGTGTGCCAGGGCGGGTAAATCAATTGCTACTAGCGGGCTTGCAAAACTGATTGTGCCACCCACGAGTAGCCTTGAAAGGAGGTCTCAGGCCTGCCACCGCAGTGTAACATTTTACAAGCATATCTTCCAATAGGGATAAGATAGAAAAATTAAGTTTAGTACCCCTGAATTCAGAATTTAATAACACATCTTTTAGTAAAGATGGTTTTTAAATTGTGTGTTTGAAAATACCACTTTTAGAAAGTGTCTATTTTCTTGTTCAACCATCCTGTGTGCCTCTGCCTGTTTGTGGATTGACTGTCTGGCTTTGGAGTGACAAGTGCTGGGGAGTTGCAGTGGCTCCGGAAGTCTGGATGAGTTAGCACTACGCTGAATAAGCCTGATCTGCATTTGGAGTGGTGGAAGGATTAGCACCTGTACCTGAATAAGGCTGTGCCTGCCTTCCACAATGCTGGCTCTGACACCCTGTGGTGCGTCTAAGACCAAGGCTCACATTGAAAAAGGATTTTGTTGTGCACTGGCAGAGTGCCTGCAGAACTGGTTTGCACTGGGCTCAGAGCCCCATGCACAAAGAGAACAAAGACATTTTGAGGTATCAGTATTAGACCTAAATCCCCGGAACTTTAGATCATTCCTTGAATGCAAGAGGAACCTTTGCCAAGGAGAAGAGCTGGAGAGACTGAGGAGAAGTACTGCCCATGCTGGGTGTCTGGGGTTGGCTTGCGGTTGCTGTTTCTGCCAAGGAAAGGAGAAGGACTTTGATGTGTGCTGTGTCCTCTGCTTGAAGGAGATCTCCAAGGGCCTGAAGTGAGCTGGCCTCCTGTTCTGAAGTCTCAGGGACACAAAGACTTTACCCCAGCTCCCCTGAACTCTGCTGTGTGAGTTCTGACCTGCCAAGAGGTGCCTGTGCCAGTTCTGGGCCTCTGGAGTGTGTTGCTGCTATTTGGGAGCTGTAAGAAAGAAGAAGCTCAGAGAACTACAGAAAGCAACGCATCACCTCAGGTGTGTCACACATCGTACCTGTGCACCAAGTTTTCTGCACATCACCTGCAGACCAGAACCGTCTTGGATTTGATGCCTCACTTCCCCCTACAGTCCAGATTTGACGCATCACTTCTCATGTGTGCAGCAGAACTGTCGCCTCACCTCCCCAATGACTCATGAACTGCCGCATCGCTGTGTTTTCAAACGCTTCCTTTCTCTGTGGCTGTTTGGCCTTGTGAATTTTGACGCATCTTCAGGTACTTTGTGTAAAAGTCATGCATCCATAGTTTTCTATGGTACAAGTTCTTGAAAACTTTTTTAACTCATTTTTTTAACTGTGTAGGTTGGATTTTTGTCATTTTGGTTTTGCTTAGTTTAGATAAAGCTATTTTATTTTTCTAAACTGGTGTGGTGTCCTTTTGTGCTGTTCTCACTGTGTTACTGTGTGTGTTGGTACAAATACTTTACACATTGTCTTTGGGAAAAGCCTGTCTCCTCGTGGAAAAGCAACCAAGGGGGTGAGCAGGGGTTATCTAAAGTGTGTATCCCCCTTACCCTGACTAGAAGCAAGGGTCTCTATTGAGACTAAGGTACCTACCTACGCCAACTAGAGACACCCATTTCTAACACCGCCCCACACAGAGAATCCCCAGCAAAGTTGCTAATGAAATGACTGACTTTTACTAGTGCATGCTAAATGAAATCCCAGTAAATCTTCATGTAAGGAGTTTCTTTATGTCCTGAATAGGAATTTTGCATGTACAAATGAGAAATTTGCACTAATGCAAAATGCAGCCTTTCTCAAATGGAGGAGTCTTAAACTTGATTAAACATGATTTGCCTTTCCTACGAAATTGATAGATATTAAGTCCTGTAGACAACTCATGATTTTGAGTGGTTTCCTTAATTTTTAGGTCTTTGCTGGCTCTTCATGTCTACGGACAGTGAGATACTGTTAATGTGCTCCACAGTGTTTGTGCCTTTTTAAACATGGTAGCCATTTTGACTATAAGTTAGACATAAGAGTGCACAAACTGCAAAGGTTCGTAAAAGTCAAATACAACGTGAACCACAGCAGGACTTGCAATACTGTTGAATTTCAAAACATAGAAAGAATACATGTATGCTGGAGTGAGTCCTGAGCTTCAAGAGGTGCCCCCAGTTCTTTTACCCTTGGCTGGCATGAGATTGTACTCTTTGTTTTGGGTTCCTTTTCCGCTGCGATGTGGCCTCTTCATGTGAGAATCGACCACCCACAATTAGTCAGTCAATCAGTTTAAGCTTTATTTCGGTCATAGACCATAAAAGTCAAGGATCAAAAATGAAAGTGCAGTACATGAGCCCATTACATGAGCCAGTACATGAGCCCTCTAAAAACACAATTAATAACAAAGCACAGATCATTATTATTTTTGTGTAAAAAGAGATGTGCAAATTATATGGCTCACTTAAGTTACAGCAGGACTAATAACATACATTTTAAAACCCTAATAAATATAGTAATAAAAAAACATAAAAGAGATGATTTCACATTTTTTAAAATCACAGATAAAATTAGCACATACACTACAAATAAAACACTCTACATACAAGAGGAATAGTTAAATTCGGCAGAGTTGTGCGACAGAAAATTTATCCCAGCCCTAGTGATTAGTGTGAGGTGAATATGCGCCTGATCGGCCAAACACTCTCTAAAAACTTGGCAATTGAAAACACGATAATGGGTTAGGTGTCAGCTCTACACATTCTCAGGGTGACCCAATATTGATGAAATCCTAGCGAACGTAGATAGGGAACAATCCACCATTGGCGCTGCTTCAAGTAAAAGGGGCAGACGAACAACATATTGTTGTCAATTTCATCACACCAACTGCATAATGGGCAGAGGCTACTCCTCCCCAAACCACATTTCCATCTAGAGGATGGAAATGTGGAGCAAATAGAGCAAGGGGGAAAGTGCCCAATCTAAACCTTATATAAAGGGCTTTGGTGGGGGGAGGGTAAAAAAAATTCAGATAGGTCTCATGAGCCGAAAAGGACTTAAACCCTTTAAATAAGTAGCTAAGGGACCCCAGATTTGACTGATTGATCAGCTTGATCTCCCCATGTTTCCAATAAAGAGACTTCCATTTTATAATTGAGGAAGACGTGATGGCTGAAGTGTTTACCCAGAGCTCTTGCATCCCCAATAAGTAGGTCTGCTTAATATAGCTCAGCCATGGTACCTTAGTCCTACTTTTTGCTTACTCAGAATGTCTCTCAAAACCACCCTGTATTGAGACAGCTCAGGAAGAGACCAAAGGCATAGGCAATAAAGTATGGGTTTCTGTCGCACCAGCGATGTTATGGGGTAGATGCCAAGGTCTTGCCTGCAGATCAATGGAGTGCTCTGTGGTAGTTTAAGGGTTGTCCTCAAAAAATTGTTTTCAGCTGTACCCAGCGTACCTATTTTACTACTTTTCCCCAAAGTTCTTCGCCATAGGTAGCAGCTGCTACTGCTTGGGCTCTCCAAACTTCGAGAAGTGGAGAAACAGGGTGAAAAGTGGTCTTGGCAGCAAATCTTAGAATAGCAGTAACCCTATTGTTTAGCCTAAGTGAGCTCTTAAAGACTTGACTGGCCCAGGAGATGGTGGTAGAAAGCCAGATTCCATGATAGTCAAATCGAGACCTCTCTCCAATTCTAGCCCCTCTAGAGTTAATGGACCTCTAAAGCCTCTGTGAGGCTTTATTGCCATAAAATTAGTTTTGGATCTATTTATAGTTAGGCCAGAGGAAACACAGATTGAATGAAACCTCAGGAGTCTTTATATCCATTGGGGGTTTCGAAATCAGTAGCATGTCATCTGTGAACAATAGCGCTGGAATTTTAGTACCCCAAGCATCGTGGAATCATTGTTACAGCCCATAAGAAAATCAACAAAGCCATTTATGAAAAGAAGAAATAAGGTGGGGGCAAGGACACAGCCTTGTCTAACTCCCCTGCTAACTTTAAAATGGTCATTGGTATACCTATTTGCACCCCAACAACTGTTTGCGAAGTAATCGCAATAGATCCTAGTTATCATGTCATACAAGGGACCCGGTAATCCTAAAGACTTATGGGTGAGCCAGAGTTTAGTCCTGGGGACCATGTCAAAAGTTGCCTTCATGTCAACTAAGGTAATATATGAACTGCCCTTGTTTATATCACACTCCTTCCATCTCAAGAGCTTGAACATAAAAACCTGATCAACAGTGCTTGTTCTGGAGTGGAACCCAGCCTGAAATTGGGAGAGGCTCTTGTTGTCATCAATCCAAGCCTGCAGGAGGTCCAAACCCTGCTTGCAGAACATGTTCTGACTTGTGTCAATAAGGCTAACAGGCCGGTAGTTTGCAGGATCAGACTTAAGACCCTTCTTATAAATGAGGATAATCTCAGTGCTTTTCCAGGTAGCAGGGATGGCAGCACCCGCCATAATAGCATTAAATACACAATTGAGCTAGGGTGCCCAAACAGCTGGTTCAGAGAGGTATAGGTCAGCCAGGATTTTGTCCAATCCTGGGGCGTTGCCAGACTTCTGGGAGTGAATAGCGGAATATGTTTCTTCTACAGTGGAGCAGCCCATGGCATCTCCTGTTGCAAGGTCTAAGGAAGTGGAGTCGGGCTTTTCTGGTAAAAGAATTGCTGAGTTGGACCTACCCATAGAACCAGAAGGGATAGAGGCCCCAGGGTCACCATACAAAGAATGGAAGTAGTTGACCCAGTCTTGCGCAGGAAAGTAGGCTTCAGGTCTAGATCTGAACTTGTTAGCTCAATGAGATATTATGTGCCAAAAGGTACCTTGGTCCCTTGCTCTTGAGGCGAACAAAATATCGGTCCTGATGGATGTATCCCACATAATTTTTGCTTCCTTTAGGGTTGATTTGTAGAAAGCTCTTGCTGACTGGATAGCTCCGGGCAGTCTACTTTAAGAGAGTTAACTAAAAGTCTCTTTGCCTCCCTACACTCTTTATTAAACCAGGTAGGATCTGCAGCAGGGGGCTTGCTCTTGCCAGAGGGCAATTTGGTGAAGATGTGTTTTTTCTGTCCTATAAACACCTATTGTTGGTTTCTAGTACATCATTAGAAGCTAACTTAGGGGTAAAAAGTAATGTTGGAAAAAAGTCCTGGTATAATTGAGCTCACCCATTCTCGTTTTTAGCCACTTGCTCCCACCTGATCTTCCTTCGATTATTACTGGTCGTTATACCGCCACTAGGCTGTGTTTGGTTTTAATTTGGGCCCTATTGCCAAGAATACCCCGAAGGGAGAGAGACAGTGGAAAATGATCACCTCCAAAACAGGGCACCCACAATGATCGCTGGTGCAACGTTTCACCAGGACCAGCTGTTTGCACTACAGTGGTGACTGTCCATGATGCCTGACCTGTTCCTCTCAGTGGCATTGTCCTCCTCATGCCCCCAATAAATGCGAACAGCACTTCTCACAAAGGTTTGAGAACATAACTCTTTAGCAGAATGAATCTGATCCTCGTACCTGTCAGAGTGAACTTGTAACTTTCCCTAAGCCCAGCGCCACAAAATACCCATGGGATGCACTACTGATTGATTTTCTTTCTTGTTTTTGTGTAATTTTACTTAATACATTTTACTACATTTTTCTTAATTGTTCTAGGATTTTTCTTGTGGTGTGTTTTCACTTTATTACTTTTTGAAGGCTGCATAAATACTTTGCAGCATGCCTCTGAATTATGTCTGACAACTTTTGTTACAAGCTACCAGAGAGTTAAGCACAGGTTTATTTAGTGACCTTTATGGTTCACACTAACAAAGATAGTGTTTATTAATTAAATGGGCTTTCAACCTCTCTCAACAAGTAACCCAATTTCTTACATTGCCTTAGTTTAGGGTGCAACCAAACTCTAACCAATGTATTTTCAACAACGGTTTAAACATTGTTACAGAAACAGATACAGCCACATTTTTACTAAACTTTCCCCTGGCCAAATGGAAAAATAGCTTGGTCGGGTTAATAAAGGAAGGAGATAGGAACTGATCTCAGAAACCCTACTAATATTCAGGCACCAAGCCTTTCCATGGCCTGATCAGCTCGCCCAAACACAGTTTGGTTGAAAGACTTAAAAGTTCTAGAGCAAAATCAAACCATTTCTCAAAGTCCAGTCAAAATTGAAAGAACTGAAAAGGGATTTTTGCTCTGTTGTTTTGGACAAATTGAGGAGTATGGAACGTAAAGCTTCAAGGTTCGGGAATAACTGATAGTGGTGAAAATACAGCTGGACCTAAGCGATAGAACATCAGACTTCAATTGTATGGGTAACAAAGTGGTGCAGTTTGTTAAACTAACCTTGCTGCAACCACCAGGGGTCATTCACCCATTAAGCTAGAGACTGAGGAAGTACTTAATGTGAAGCATCTTGCAAAGAACCAGGGAATGGCTATAGCTTATTTTAACACAACTGAAAATGACCTAATACACAATACCTTCCACCTCAGAGGGGCAGCGCAGTTAACTTGCAATTGCTGCTGCAGTGTACTCCTTACATTGTTTTCGAAAATATTTCGGTCCCAATGGATTTGGACAAAGAAGAATGATATGACCTAAGGAACAAAGTGGTCCATTGGGGACAAAGTGGGCCAATGGGGACAAAACAAGCCAGGGAGACTTTGTAGTCATAAACTTTAAAAGTGTTATACTGACTGAGAAATTATTATATAGACTGCACTGCTGGGATAACAGAGACATGGGTATTAGGGTTTTGCCATTAGGTCCTCTTAATCCAATTTAATTTTTTATCTTTAAAGTAGAAGGATGTGTAAATATGTTATGATTTTTTTTTGCATAATATCTTTGATCAATTTTGTACATGGGTGGTTAAAGATCAAGAGCACACAATTGATATGCAGATCTAGAAATTTCAAAACACCGCTAGCGATTCTTTGGGCTGTAGATTTTAACACATCACTATTTAAGTTTTCCAGTCAGAAGATTTGTTGATATACTAATATGGTGGGGGGGGGGAGATTTGCAAGGGAAATACTTAAATTACTTGCTCCTGAGATTCAATGTCGTTTTTGCCACATTTGAGGACCACTTATCCTTGAAACTATGGTCCTGTCATTAGTGGGAAAAGTTACAGGAAGTAAAATAGATTTTATTTTTGTTTCAATAAGCTTTTCTACTCTGGTGTCTAATTTTAACATAATACCTAAATGCATTAGTGATCATAACCCACTCATCATTCACATAAATATTCAACCAGAAAAAGAAATCACAAGAAAGGGGTGGCTTTTAATGGATCTAAAAATCAAGGCATAAGGCTGAAATGGAACAAGACTGACCCAAGTAGATTCCTGAAACATCTATTTATCACAAAAGGGTATGTGCCTGGTTTATGATTTAGACCCACAAACTATTTTAGTTGCTTTTGGCTGTGTTTGTGACATCACTTATCCCATGTTAACCATCAAGAGTACCAAGCCTACAGAACAGTAGACTGGATGATTTAATCATGCCAGCTTTAGCGCATACAAAAATGTAAATGCGGCGATTAAATACTGCACTGAACTAGGGAAGAAATGTAGGCTTCTACAAATACATATCAGCATGCAATAAGAGAAAGAAATAAGAAACATCTAAGCATGGGAAGACAGGGAAGCATCAGGGAAAATTAAGGATAACAGGGCTTTTTAGAAGGCAGTGAATGCACTCAAATGCAGAGAACTCAATTCCTGCATATCAGTGGGTAGAACACTTTTCGAACATCTGTAATCTAGGTGATTCCTATGATGATCTAGTGAGGCACAAGTTCATATTCGATGGGTAGAGGTCTTTGCAGTTTAGCAGTTCTATCTAGGTCCAAGAAGTTAATAATGTAATTAAGAACAGTCTATCAAGAAAAGCTCCTCAACCAGACAGCGTTTTGGTTAACATTTGTGAGTATAACATACTTTGATGGGCGCTACTGCCAACAAGTGTAACTTGCACAGCTATTAGGTGTTCTATACCTCACACATTGACCACTTCACTGGTTTGAAAAAGGCAAATAGGAACCTGCCTAGTTGCTATTGTCCTATGTTACTTACTGATTTAATGGTTTAAGTATTGGTAGGAGTTCTTTTATCAAGGCTAGAGACTTAGACAGAGGATAATTATATTTTTGCAGAAATTCAATATGGTTTCCACTTGGGTCTTAGAACAGTGGAACCATGTCTCACCCTGAACCTGATAAGTGGGAAATATATTAAAGCAAGGAGGGGCTCAATGCACATAGGGTTTATGGATCTAACTAGTGCATTTCACACAGTTAGTTGGTTGTTTTTTAAATTTGTGGGGTTGACAATCCATTAGTCAATTTGCTATGGAAGCTACATCAGCATAAGTCTGCTAGGGTTCACTTTGAATATAATTGGGAATGCACAGATCATATTGGTTCTTCAAGAGGAGTAAAATAGGGATCCATTGTGATGCCATTTTTATTCACTGTTGAAGTAAACAGTTTAGAGAAATGTTTAATTAGCAAAGACACAGATCTGCCACAAATAGTGAAATGCCACGTTCCTTTATTAATGTACGTGGACAAAGTTTTTTATATTAAAAATAGCAAAGGGACTTTAAACCCTGTTGGATGAGTTTGTACTCTTTATGAGTGAAATAGATCCTAACACTAACAAAACGAACTAATTTATTTTGACTTGCGGTAATATATCTATCAAGGTTAAAACTAATTTTAAAGACACTGAAGTTCTAGCAAGAGCGATGTATTACACATATTTTGGTCTGCCATTTGAGTTAACTTTAGACTGGAGGCATCTGCTTAGTGTTAGAACACCATCAAATCTGAATTCAACAGAGGTTGTTTACTAATTTGCCACAAACATGGGCTGAAAACCAATCAAGGCAATTTTGGAAATATATCAGTCTAAATGGATCTTCATGCAATTATAAGTCCTGGGTCTGGGACTATTCACACCCAGATATTCTTCAGAAGGCTGAGAATAATTTCCTATGGTGATTTAAGTCATATTTTGAAGATCTAATACAAATCTGGCCTGTTATGTTTGGGTTTAAATTCGGGCAAAATGAGAAACACCTTTTTCCAAGGCAGTCATTAAGCATTGTATGTCATTGGATAATGTGAAAGCTATACCTTGGATAATGAATACTAAGCAAACCTTTGATGCCTTGAGTACACCTGAGCTTTTTGAGAACTCCGAAAACATTGTTGCTACTACAAAATCCAGAGTGAAGTGTGTGCTTCTTAACTATCTTGAGAGTTTACCTGCAATGAGAGAATATTCTAAGCAAGCAATGATATATCTGTCAGCCTTATTAATGTCCACAGGAATTGAACCTTCTCTTATGTTAACTTGAAATATACAGTTTAGATTTTTTATAACACATCTTAGGCTCAATTCCTTCCTCTGTCCTGCTCGTGGTTTCTGAACTTTCCTATCTGCCCCTACAACAATGCATCAGCACTTTTAAGATCATGCTTGTTTTGCACATTGTACATTACCCCTCGGAAGTGGTTTCTTGTCTCCATATCTAATGACCATAATATTAACAAATTTAAAGTTGCCTATGCACTTAAATCAACAGCTCCCCTCAGAATCAATTTGCAGTGATGTAGTCTGTTTTATACGCTTTGCCTTGAATATCTGGAAAATGTATGGTGTTGGCAAGTATATACGTAAGTCGCCTTATTGAGATACTTTTTTGTAGTTCTGCTTAATTTTCAGTTTTTTAGCTTTTATTTTCAATTGATCTTTTTTATATGAAATAATGTGCTTTTATGGCTTATTCACAGCTAGATAAAGATTGTTTGATTGATTTAATGATTGAGCTCATGAGTACAATTTCTCAGCAAGGAGGAACATCAGGATACTGCTGACACATTTGTACAAAGGGCAGCATCTTCAGAAATTACTTTCTACATTGAATGACAGGAACAACTTCAAGGAAAAACATGCATTTATCATGCTACTGCAAATACTATGACCACCTGCTTCTTCAAATGGACTACAGCGCACTAGTAAGTTGCAAATCTTACACCACTGTTAGGTCTTTCACTCTTTGGTCTTCACCAAAGTTGGTGAAAAACTAGTCTTCACTCAGGCTTAAACAAGGAATTTCATGCATTAAGAACCCCTCTTCCTATCATCATTGATCTTATCTGCACAGAACATTAGGTCCTGTTCACTGACATAGGAGCAGTTTGCCAGTATCTTCTTCCTTTGAACAGCAACTGCTCATTGCCCAAGCTGAGCTTCCTATCAATACCCTGGTCTTGCCGTATTGGACCAGTTTCCCTATCTAAGTTTTTGCTTCCTTGATTGGCTAACTCATTCATTGAACATATACCTACTTTCAGGCCAATGAAACAAATCTATCTTGAAGGCCTAAATATTCCTCACCTAAAATGTGAATTCTCACTACAAATGTGAACCCACAAAGGGTGGAACCTAAACAATCCCTTGGCTTTAATCATACACTATAACAACAAGCCCATGTATTCAAAAATAGGATACGTCCAATCATAAACATAGTCACTTCCTTAGGAGTCCACATGCACTACAGAGACATTTTACCTAATTATACATGTGAGATCCTACTGCTCAAATGCTACAAAGTGGCAATAGTCACTTAAAGAGGAGCCTTTAAATATGACTTTTAATGATATATCCATTGTGTCTGCCACCCAATCTTATCCAGAAAAATGTGTTGTAATAGTAGAAAATGTTCTCTTTACCAGTCCTGTTTATGATCTAAGAGTTCTTCCAGCACATACTGATTCAAAATGTTTATAAATGACCTATTGGTATGTATTTAGTTGTCTATCACCCAATATGAATACAAGTACTGCATCAATGTGACATGATTCTCATTGCAAGCACATTTATGTATGTTGCCCATGTGCCATGCTCTGATCGCTCTCAAACATCATATCCAGCTTTCCACCTAGATGATTCTTCGGGAACGTACTCTATGAGCCATGAACAAATACTCTGGCCTTAATCCAATTTGGATAAATTAGCTAGAAGCCCTGTGAGACCTTACTAGTAGTGGAAGCACACTATGTAAATGTTCATTATGATAACAACATCAACAATTAGGAAGTATAAAAATGTAATAGAGTTGAAAGTAAATTATTTTTACAACTGGTATACGTGCAGAGATTATAACAAAGTAATTTTTTGTTATGTGTCCCTGATGACAGAGAGATATATGTACATGTAAACAGTTTGCAAGCAGCATAATGCCTAAAGCAAAGAGAAGCAAGAAGTTGAGTTGCAAATTGAAAAGGAGCCAAAAGTAAAAGTAGGACACAGTGCATCTCGGAGTGTGATGGTAATGCTGGGAAATTAAAGAGGGCAAGGGACAAAACAGGTATTATGAGTGTGGCTCTCTTTTTGAAATACATTCAGCAGCTAGGGGGTTAAGCAGAGGCTAATAATGGTCCACCTCAGTGGTGGTTAAGACCTTTACCACTGCTGTCTTGAGGCCTGACCTTCTATGACATCGCAAACAGAAAGCCAAGTACACCCTTTCAGCACTTGACTGGCAGGGTTGCGGCGAGCAGTCAAGGTTTCTTGGAGGGGTAGTGTGGGGGGTAAGAGTCTTGCAGGTCAACAGTTATCAAAAGCATGTAAAAATGATTGTACAATTCAGGGGCATATTATCAAGCACGGCGTTAAAAGTATCGCCGCTTTAGCAGCAGAAAACTGCCGCTAAAGCGGCGATAATGGGCTTGATAATATGCCACAGAGAATTCCAATAGAAGCCCATGTTGACACCAGAACTAAGGGGCATATTATCAAGCCAGGCGATAAAAATATGACGGACATCTAACATGGGCTTCAATTGGAATTCCATAGAGCATATTATCAAGCCCATTATCGCCGTTTTAGCAGCATTTTTTTGCCGCTAAGGCGGCGATAATTTTATCGCCTGTCTTGATAATATGCCCCTAAATTTATTGTGCCTGGGCCAACGTACTCCTAATTGCACAAACGAACATAACTGCAAAATGATCGATAATTTTGCATCAAATGAGTAATACGAAATTACCAAAATTACTCTGATTATTCTAGCGAAATTAAACTTATGCCAAGGCCTACTTGTGACATGTTTAACCAGGTGTGCATCAAATATCTCACACTAGCTTCACAGTCATACATTGCACTAATATTCAACATTAATGCTCCCCGTGCAAATACCGCTCACTCAGCAATGTCAGTCAAGGATTCTGGCACATCATAGTAGCAGGAATTTACCCCGAGTTCGGCAGGTAGGTATCTCGCACTTCAAAAGATACGAAAAAAAGCTGCTCTCTAAAATTCAGAAAAAGGGTATGCTGCCACCATAATTCCATAATTATGTCCTCGAAATTGGGCAGTATTCCTGTGTCCTACAAAGGTGTGTTTGATGCGCCCCTTCAGAACACTTAGCCACGCTGTGGGTCTCAGAACCTTTGACAAAGCTAAGTCTCAGTGTGTGCATATCATTTTCATGCACGTTAGGCACACAAAAAGTCAAAATATCAGTGAGAGCTATAATTGAGTTACTCAGGATAAAATGAAAATATTTGAGCACCTGCACTTACATTTTGTTTTGCAAATTGTCTGCTGCAAGCAGCTTACCTTATTTACCTTCACTGATCAAATGTAGGAACAAAATAATGTTTTCGAATTAACACCACAATTATAAAACACATAGGCCTTGAGCGACAGAAAACGATACTTCTACCCAATACTTTATGTTTTTCGCCACTAGCCATGACTTTTAACCTAAAATATAATTATGTGTGTTAGTTAACAAAACATTTAATGAGGAAATTAGAAAAATCCATACTTACAGTGATTTGTCAAAGTTGTTTACCTGGCCCGGAGCCTCCCCAGGGGTTGGGTAATTTAGACAAGGGTTGTTCACATTACACAAGATGGTCTGTATCCATGGCAGTAACCCAGCTGAAGGCAAGGCCTTATTACGATAATGACCTGCACAGCAGGGAAAAGGCGAGAGGAGCCATAAATAATGAAACAGGGTCCAAAGATCTTTGAAAAAATGCATCAGTTGTGCTGCATTTTCTCTTCACTAAGTCAGAGAGCTTTTAAATTGTTCAGACTTTTTATTATAGCAAGATAGGTAAAATTTCTAGTTAATCATTAGTTAAAGGCTTGATATAAACATTTTACATTCGACTAAAATACAGTGCTATTGAATACTCTTTCTACTCCATATGCTATAAACGTGCTTCTGCTTTTGAAATGACATGCAGTTTCTTTTCCATTATCAAATTAGTTGTAATAGCAACATACATAAGGCTTCTAACATAGTTTAAATTAAAAATGTCTCTCAGTAGGAACAAACGTGCCGCATTATTTTCACACGCATAATAGTCCAATGCATAAAAATATTAATTGGGGAAATTCTTCCACTTGAGCAAACAATGAAATCCAGATAACTTTTCCAGGATTATACAATGAATATCAACTCTAAGTACTCATGGCATACTAAAATTAAGGACAAAATATTGTGGGACAAAATATCAAAAGGTAAGTGTGTATAGGGAAGTATATATTTAGAGGCCTATTTATGACCCAGTTTGTGTTACTCTTGCAACACCTACCTTTTCAGATTTTTGAGACCATGTAAAGCCACTTTGTGTTGTTCTGAGTGGCTTAAAAAATCTGGGGTAATGCAACGCAGCACAGCGAATCGCAAATTGCTTCGTATCGTTACTCTTAGCTTTGAAGGCATTCTATGGGAATTGTGTGAGTGTTCCCATGCAGCTCCCATGTATGTGGAGTTAGGTATAGAAAATCTAGACTTGCCTGTCTATATTTCATATTCAACAGTCTATTCTTAATAGTCTGTCTCACAGCTATTGTTGAGTCTATATTCAGAACAGAGGCACACCCTTTTCTTGGACTAAGTCTAGTAGGATGTGCCTGGAAACCTGCATAAACTGGAGACTGGTTTCCAAACGTATATAAGAAGTGTTTTGTGAATTAAAGCAAGATGTAAATCTGCACTTATTGAGAACGCTGACACAAACATGCAGGGTATAAAAAACATGTAGGGCTAGCAGAAATAAGTGCAAGCCAGGAATGAACGAATATCTCATGTGGAAATCATTGGTTTCTCTCACAAACAATTGAAAGTTAGCAAATTAGATGCTGAGGCATAAATGATTGCTCTGCACCAAGGGGCAGATTTATAATAACTGGCGCATCCCTGCATATCAGCAGGGATGCGCCAGTTATTGTGCGCCACAGCTCCGCCACCATGGATGCGCCGCATTTACAATGCGGCGCACCATGGGGCAAAAACGGCACAGATGCGTGACGCATCTGTGCCGTAAAAGTGGCGCATTTCTGGAGTTGCGTCGCAAGCGCGACGCAGCTCCATCAATGCTTTGGGGGGACCTATCTTCACAATGCTGCGTCAATCCTTACGCCTGCTTCAAGCAGGCGCAGGGTTTTGACGCAGCATGGGCTCAAAAGTGACTGAGTGAAATCTTGTAGATTTCACTCAGCCACTTTTAGGAGGCGTTCCTGCGACAGAACGCCTCCCCCCTGCACAGGTACGCCTACTGCTGGCACAGGGCTTTACAACGTGACGCATCTCCCAGATGGGTCACGTTGTAAATACCCCGCAGCATGGCGCAGGATTTGCGCCGCCGCTGCGTTACAATAGTGACTCAACGGCGGCATAAACGAGGCGCAAAGGCCTCATAAATCTGCCCCAAAGTGTTTTACATCTCGGACGTGGAAGTTTTAATGAAGGTCACCCATTGCCTCTTCTCCTTCACACATTTTCCCACAATGCACTTACTTGTTTATACTGCACACAGATTGCAACAGATTGGAGACTGACAAGTTTAACAGCAATACCTAGAATGCCATAGTGTGTAACTGATACCTGAAATCCAACATTTCACATTTTGCGAAACCAAGTGAGTTTAGTCTAATCACAAAGATTTGCTGTAGTCAAATTTCCCCAAAAATGTATATTGTAGTAAAATGACTGGATTTAATCAATGTGCTTTTTTAGTCAAAACTCAATTTTGGCAATAGACTCTTAAACAAGGAATAATTTGGGTGGGTAGGACCAGATTCAGACAAAAACTGAATAGATGTTCTACATTTAGTCCTGGCATGGGAGGTGGAAATGTAATTTTGCACTGATTAAGCAAACGAGTTTTTTTTTTTTTGTGCTGTAATTATTTCCTGTGGGATACTGCTTTCGTAATGGCCCATACTTAGTCACAATTAGCAGAATACTTAATGAACTTCGAAAAATCGAAAAAAATGTAGGCGTTTGAAAGCATGGTGTATTAAAACCCTCGAGACAAGTCGGTCTGCCACGAACATTTGATGCACCCTAATGAAATTCTCATGGGTGAATGTTCCAGGAAAGCAATCAAGAACAAGCCCATGAACCGTGGCATGAAATAGAGTCCATAACACATTGTTGCATAATATTGTGTCACGTTCACGCGTTGTCACTGGGAAATGTTGATATGAAATAAATGTTGTAAATAATCCATAAAGTTGGACCTTGCATAAAGATCGAAAAGAAGATATGAAAATGGTAAGAACGGAAAGAAAGCATGAGCAAGAAAAAACTATAGAATAAATGAAACAAGGAAAAGAAGGTGGAATTAAATAAATAGAAGTGAACAAATAAGTCAATGTGGGAATGGAGGAAAGGGGAATGCCAGTAAAATCGGGTGAATGGGAGGAATGAGTGGAGGGAGGAATGGAAGGAGGCTGGAAAAGGAAAAGGGAAGGAAAAAATGTAGAAAGCAAGGAATGATGGAGGAAGGTTGGAGAAGAGCAAGAGGAAACAATTAGGTTTGAAGCACTGTAGAGTGGGAGGTTGTGATGGAAGGGCAGGGATATGAGAGGAAGGCAAGGGAGAATGAATGGAATAGGGAAGTGAGGTTAGAAGGAAGATGGAAAAGAGGGGAGATGGAATAGAAGGGGAGATCAAAGACAGAAGGAAGGAAGGTATTGAGGAAGGATTATAGAACTACAAAAGGGAAACAAAGCTCTTAAAATATAAGAACAGAAATATCAATCAGTGATGACTAACTCCGAATAGCCAGAGGGATTCATTGTTGGCATTATGAATAGATGGAAATGCATTTTTGAAATTCTTCCATCTTCAGGAACCAGGTCTAAATTGCCATAACCTAGATCATCATTAGTGTGATACTTAAAGAAGATCAAAAACAAATAATTGACAAGGTACCAGTATGAGGGCACAACATATATAAGAATATCTCTGAAGAAGTCAGCTGTAGGAAAACATCATCTTCTTTTCACAAGATCTCCAAGTGTTTATGGCTCAGCTATGCTGGATTGTTGTTTCAACCCATTTGAGGATCCAAGAGAGTCTGACAAGTGGGATAGACCTACCTGCCGAAATATTCTGCTTATTCTCATTGCCACCATCGCCCAAATGTAGTCTGAAAATGTGAGTAATGCTAAGTTATCCTACAGGTGCTTGTTTATTTGAAACAGAAAGAGATAGATGGGAAAATCCACAGTACGTCTCCATATGGTAATCTGTATTTTAGATAACACAACAGGTCTATTGAGGCCTGTTAATCATGACCACAATTCCAACCATGATGGGTGTAAATTTGTCTGGTGATGCAGAATGCTGACCAGAGACCTGCCACCTGTAAAGGAATCGGAGGTGGGCCGGAATCCCCACCTCCGGGCCTGAAGTCCCACCTCCGTGCCGGAAGTCCCACCTCCGTGCCGGTAGTCCCACCTCCGGGCCAGAATCTCCGCCTCCGGGCCGGAATCTCCGGCCCAAGTGCGGACGTAAAGTAAGTAGTCGTAAATCAATTCTGTTAATACAAAAAGTAGTAAGTGCATTCTGTGAATACCAAAAGTAGTACGTTTAGGATTTTGTCTTAAGTTAGTTCTGTGAATCGGGCCCAGTGGTCCCTAGAAAAACAACAGTAAAGAGGGAGGGAACTTAATATAGACCCAGTCAGTACTATATTTGTATAACTTGTCCAGCCCAACAGAGGTCAGATATTTAATATTTTAATTTCGAATAGGAACAATACAGACAAGAATTAAAATGGATCCTGAAGACTAACAGCATACACACAGGTCTGAACTGGCTTGAAGATTGGACCATACTTATATAAAGTATAATGTAATTGTACATTACCTGTAACCTTTGATGCAAGTATTACCATCTTGACACCAATGTATGTATAGCACTGTGGCCGAGCCCGTTTATTGCTTACATTGTCCCACCTACCCTCTACCGTCCTTTTTTAATCCATTCAGAATTTATGGATTTAACTGGAGGCATTGGCATCGTTCTACCTGCCATTGGCAGATTGAACTTGGCTCTGACCTTTTATTTTACGTAAGCGCCGTACACTTGCCACTGTATAGAATTTCACCAAATTGGCTGCCCGTTTTTCACTTTTCTTTCTCTTTGACTCTCACCTCCGTGATCTATTTTTTCTACATGTTCTCGCTATCAGAGTTGCATTCAACACTCTACCATTCTGACACTTCCTTATCAGCTTAAGATGGCCTACACCATTCTTACTTTCCCTTGTCCCTCGTTCATCTCTATCCAGAGACCACATGACCATTTCTACCCAATCGCGCTTCACCACACAACCAAAAAACCTTTGTCTCTCTTTTATCTCTATCCAGAGACCACATGACCATTTCTACCCAATAGTGCTTCACCACACACCATTAAAACCCATCTGGCTAAGGGCTCTCTGCCCCGCATCTCGGAAGCCGGCATTTACTGTCTGCAACCCAGGAACACGAACCTAGGTAAGCGCTCTCTCCCTCCCAAATCCTACCACTACACTTGAAGATACCATTCTTTAGACCTGACCTCATTCTTTCCTTACAGCACAATCCTATATCTGGAATTCGGAGCACACGGCTGCGGCTCCCTCCTCCATTGGAATACTCAAGTCATTGTGCCTTCCCATCACTGGATGGGTAAGCCCTCATTCCTTCACTCACAAATTTCTATTTCAGTGCGATTGCTCTGCACACTCCTTACTTTTCCTTATTATTCTTGTTTGTAGAGGTCTCACTAATACCGCCACTATTCCTTTGATGCTCTGAGCAGTCCGGTTCCCCTACACCTCTGATTGTATTTTTCTTGGTAAGCACCTATCTGCTCATTCTCTGGCATCTATTTTAACTCCCTCTTCCCCACTTACTACAGCTCCTCTATTTTTCCTCCTTCAGGTCTGGCTGTTCACCATTCGTACCCTCAGTTCTATATTTGTCACTGACCATGTGGGAGTTGACAACATGTATGTGTCTCTCTATAAGTGTTTATTCACAGCTTAGCTTACGTAAGGCGTGCACGTTCACTCTTCACAGTGGAATCGCTCCCCTTTTCATATTTCTTAGGCACCTTCCTGCGACCAAGCGCAGAATGGGTATGCATTTTCCTTCCTTCCATGTTTTTATCTCTACTCACATGGCCTCCTTCAGACCTTGTCATTAAGGCAAATGTCTAATTGTACTCTATTTGTAAGGTGCACCCAAACCTTGCTACATGAAACAGACTAGTCCGTATTTTACTCCTATGTTTGTACCTGAACCGGTGCTCTCTTTTAATTATTTGTATTTCCTTTTTTTCTCCCTTTTCCTTCTCCTAATTCTACCTCAGTTATTACAGGCAATTGCACATAGGCATGCATATTCTAAATGTACGGATGATGATCCATTTATTGTATATATGGATCGAAACAACGTCGACACCCGATACACCTTATACACTGCTCTCAATTGTCATTTAATGTGTAAAAGTGTTCTCTTGCAATTTGTTTGCTACATTGAAAATTGTGTGTTCAACAAACCGACAGCTTTGCCTGAGCCTTTTGTGTTCTTCATTGTTTGTCCCTCTTGGTTTAGTTGAATGCAGGCTTGTGTCCTACTTACAAATTGTCTTGTCTGTATTGTTACTATTCAAATTTAAAATATTAAATATCTGACCTCTTTCCGGCTGGACAAGTTATACAAATATAGTACTGACTGGGTCTATATTAACTTCCCCCCCTTTTTACTGTTGTTTCTCTAGGGACCACTGTTTTTTTAAAATAGCTTAATTCCCAAGGTCCCTGGCAGACCTTACTTGGGTTCCCTTGTTTCTTTATAATTTGGAAGCACAATAGCCAGAATCAGAAGTCAGCAGGAGGGAGTTCGCTGCGGCAGCGAATCAAGATGGATGTTTCCTAGCGTTTCCCCGGAGCATCAAGGAAACGTAATAAAGGGAATGACGGCTTTTCGGAACCTTGCAACTTATTAATTATGCAAAAATGTGTAGCAAGTTCCTGGAAGCAGCGAGGTAGGTTTTCAGAGTTTTTCCTGGTCTGAATACCTATTTAGGGCTTTTTCCATGCTGCTCCCGGTTTGATCCTTACTCCGGCCACCATTTTGTGAGCTTCAGAGCTCATTTTTTTTTCTTTTCCCTCAGGAATGAGTTTGCAATTGGTCAGTGAGGTTATACAGTACAGAGGCTGAGTAAATGTACTCTTTTCTTTGCTTTCCTGCTTCTTTCATGGATATTGCTGTTTGTTTGGCATTTTTTCTTAATATATTTCTGACAGACTCACTTCAAGGGGCTCTGTCAAGAATATATTGGATGTCTCTTTTTGGCATGCTTTTGCTGTGATTCCTAACAACACTTAGGGCCATATGTAGGAAGCCCAATACCGGTCGGTAACGGCCGATTTTCGGTAAATATCCCGTTACCGACCGATATTCAGGCTTTTGGTATGTAGGAGGCACATTTCAGGATTCGGTAATTTACCGAATCGGTAAAATTACCGAATCGGGGAGTGTGTGGTTGTTGTGGGGATTCGTTATTTACCACCAACTAAAAGTTGGTGGTAAATGACGAATAGCTGGAAAAAGCATTTTTTTGCACTTTGAAGTGTGCAATGTGGCAGACATAAATGCCCTTAGGGCATGTATGTGTGCCACATGTGCACACATGCAGGAATCAGGGGTGCAACAGGGTGTCACTGTGACACCCTGCCACCCTTGATTGTGCTCCCCCCTTTACCGAATCGGTATTTACCGATTCGGTAATGGTAACTGGCTTCCCATTGATTCCTATGGGCCTCCTGGCCCATAGGAATAAATGGGAAGCCAGTTACCATTACCGAATCGGTAAATACCGATTCTAAATTACCGACCCATTCCGAATCGGTAAATATTACCGATGGATTACCTACATATCATTTACCACTTCATAAATACCGAATCGGTAAAATTCGGTATTTATGAAGTGGTAAATGTTAGGCTACCTACATATGGCCCTAAGTCTTGAATCTCTCCTGTTCAGTAGTTGCACATGAAATATATCTCTTGATTTGGTGGCTAATTAAGGGAATACATAGAGTATCCTGTTGGTGCTTGGGCCTGTACAAATATGGAGTCTGCGCAATCAACTAAATCATCGGCCTCTATCAATTCCACTACCAACGGTCGCAAAGACCCTGGAGGCAATGCTAATAAAAGTGTCCAAAAAGATCCTTCCTCTCCCAACAAGTCACCGTTACCTCTGACATTAGAGGACATCATGGATGAGCTGAGGAATATAAGACCCTTCATAGTAGACACTACTGCATCCCTCCAAAAAATTGAGGATAAGTGTGTTCATATGGACGCAAGGCTCTCAGAGGTTGAACAAAGAATTAGTGATGCTCAGGTTGTTGTTGCTAAGGTGGATACCTTATCTACAGAAGATACTCATCTTAAGAAGCTGACAGAATTTGAAAAATCTGTGCAACAAAATATGAATTCATGGCATTCCAGAAGGTTATGAGGGCCCAAACATAATTGAATTCATGAAGACTCACATACCAAAAATAGTTTGCTTGCTGAAACCTGCGGATCTCAATATTCAGAGGGCTCACAGGATCGTGCCTCTCCATGCATCATCCACAAACAAACCGCAGGAATAATTGCGTATTTTCTTCAATATTTTGACTTAAAGATGGTTCTCACTGCGGCCAATCAACGTAATCAAATGTTATGGTCCGGCCCCAAAAAATGTTTCAGTCAAGATGTCTCAAAGTCTACTGCTAATCGCAGGAAGGAGTTTTGGGATCTTAGAACAACGCTTCATTCCATGAATGCTCGTTATGGCCTTATTTACCCTTGTTTTTTTAAGGTCACATAAAAAGACAGGACCAACACATTTGATGACCCTTCAGAACTTTGGAAATGTTTTCATGTGTGTTAGAAATGGGGTTTCTGGTTGGCATGGTTATGCACCTATGCCAGGCAGAATGCACCACTTTAGTCAGGGCAATGGAGTTACACGTTGAAGATAACCCCTGCTCACCCCCTTGGTAGCTTGGCATAGCAGTTAGGCCTATCCCAGAGGCAATGTGTAAAGCGTTTGTGCAACACACTCACACACAGCAGTGACACACTGGGTACACCACAAAAGAAACTCCACACAAAGTTATATAAAAATAGCCTTTGTATTATCAATAAAAACCCATTAGAACGCAATCACATATATAAAACTGTGACACCCGGCACTGGTCATGACTTCACAGGGATTACATAAATCACTAGGCCAATAGGGTTACTGTCACAATCATCAGTTAGCACAACCCAGTAGCTACTGGTATGGTCTGTATTTAGCATAGCACTACAGAAACATATCATCAACAGAGCACCATAGTAACCACCTGTAGTGTGCATATTAGGAAAAGTTTTAGATATAACCATCATAAATAGTGTACTATAAAGCACTTGTAGAGTGCACACATCATAACCTTATCATTACTGTGCATTGTGCATACCACCAACACATTAATCACTGTACCCGTGGTGCAAAACCTTGGTAATGCAACATCACCCATATGTACAAATCAGGGCATCATTTTAAGAGATGGCACCTGAATCATCAGGCAGTAAACGGGCCTCTCCCCTCGTAGGTTCCTGGGCTACCTGCCCACCTACCATGGAGAATGCGGTTAAAGTTGTACTCGGGGACCCCATCCTGGGCTCTCCCTGCAATGCCCCTTCCAAGAGGAAGGGCTTTCAAAGTTTGCATGTCCCTCATGCAGCTGCCCCTGATCCAGCGACACAGCTACGGACACTGATCTTGAGTTCTCACAACGCGAGCAAAAAAAAGCAGCTCGGGCAGTCAGGCCCACTGTCGGGGCAAACCCCCCTTACAGGAGAACTTCCCAGGTCTCACAGACCTGGCGACCGTTGGCTGGGGCCTTCTGACCTGACTTCCTGAACCGCAGCGGCCCGCAAACATGCGGTGCAGCAGCTCCAGCCTGGAAATGTAGAAGGCGGAGGGCAGGGCACGGAGCGGATCCTCTGTCGGCTCCGTATTTGTCGGCCCTGCCCACAACCAGGCTTCACCTCCCCCTGACTTTCGATGACTCCTTGCATCTCGGCTGAAAACCATGGAGCAAAGTCTCTGACGTTTCTGCTGTCTTCCGTCCTCCTCACGGCACGAACACACTCCGCACAAACCGTATGTGGAGGATCGAGCCCCCTACTTGGGTTCAGGAAATTGAAGGTGGGAGCACCCACCATGTGCTCCTCAGTGGGGCTCATCAGCGCTGGGCCTGGCAATCAGCACTCACCAAGCACTGTGTGGGGATCTGTGTGACCTCAGGATATCAGCCCTCACCACACTTGGTGAAGAATTAAAAGCGCTCAGTTTGTGTCCCCCATAGGAACAAATAAAGGGAACGTGCAGTGCTTTCAAGCACAGAGCAGTCCGCAGGAGCAGTGAACAGGGCCAGGCAGGCCAGCATGCAGGGTCCCTTGGAAGGCAGTCCCTTCAGCCGCCCTGCAGGCAGCAGCTTAGTTCCTAATGGCGGTTCCTCCTGGCACACCGCAGTCCACATGGTATCTTTTCCTGTTCCAGTTTAGTTCCAAGCACATCTCAAAAACATAGGGTCACAGCTCTAATACTTATAGTCACAAAGTATTTGTTCTCCCCTGGCACAGGACTCTGAGCCCAGTCCAAACCAGTTCTGGGGGCACTTTAAAATATCTTTACAAGTGCGCAGCACCCTCCATACACAGGGTAAGCCTTGGCTTCAGACTCACCTTAGTGGGGCGTAGCCATCACTGATGAAGGCAGGCACAGCCCTATTCAGGTGCAGGTGCTACTGCTCCCACCACTCCAAATGCAGGCCATGCCTATTCAGCCTATCGCTGAGTCGCCCAGTCAGGGTCAACCCCTCTATGGACTGCCTGGAGTGAATAGACATCCCCTCTCCCCTGTCAGTAAGAACCAGATAGTCAATTCACATCAGGTAGGCACAAAGACACATATCACACAGAAATGCCCACTTCTAAAAGTGGCTTTTCTAAACTAGTAATAATAAATCTGTTTTCACTAATAAGCAGGATTTATCACTACTATCTCAAACATACCAAACTTGATCACGCTACCCCTCTCATGTCAGGAAATACCACTGAAGCACATATCAGGGAATCCCCAATGCAAACCTAAGAGAGGGTATTCTCACAGCAGTGAGAAACCAAATAGGCTGTTTGTCACTACCAGGACATGCCACACGGTTAAAGCACATGTCCTTCCTTTTACCTACACCGCACCCTGTCCATCGGGCTAGCTAGGGCCTACCTTAGGGTTGACTGATATGTAGTAAAAGGGGAGTTGCAGATGTGGCAACCACTTTATGTGCCAAGTCACAGCGGCAGTAAACTGTGCGCGCAGGCCCTGCGGTGGCAGAGGCCTGAGGCAGGTTTGAAAGGCTACTTTTGTCCATTAGTATTTAACTTACTGGCCCTGGGTATATGAAACACCATTGTAGAAGGGACTAATAGGTAAATCAAATATGCCAAACAGGTATAGACCAATCTTACCAAATTTCCCATAGAGAGCAAATGCACTTTAGCACTGATCAGCAGTGATGAAAGTGCCCAAAGTCATAAACCACCAACAGCAGTTCAGAAAAAATACAGCAGGGAGGTAAAACGTTCTGGGATGACCCTGTAAAAAGGGCCAAGTCCAACAAGGTGCATAAAGGAGAAGACATGGAACTAACAAAAGCTTACATCTTTTTTCCTTTTTCTTTCATAACCTAATAATTGAATTGTCTTTCTTTTTATTGCAGGACCCCAAATCCTTCTTGTATCAATGATGCTGTATCTGTTCATTATTGTATACGTATCCAATGTTCACATTTTGTCTTGATGTGGTGTTTTCCTTTTCTATGGTAAGTCCTTATGGTGCCATGCTGGTCAAGTTTTTCTATTTTCTCACGTTTTCCCATTTATGTTTTGTTATAATCAATCTTTTTTTATCTCAATGTTTCCGTTTAAAAACGGTGTTACGCAGCAAACGTTTTGATAAGCAATCCTGTTTTTCTAGATCTCTATTACTTTTACCTGGTTTTAGTAGGATGGGAGGACACCTATGTTCTTTCAAACTAACCTCTACATTTTTATTTTAAATTCTTTCATACAACCTTTCCTACAACAATTTTTTGTCTGTGGGTAATGTTGTTTATTTGGATCTCCACTATTTTTCATAAAAACATTGTGGTTTGCTATGTCTTATAGTTCCTACTGGTTTCCTATTTGCTCTTTAATATCTCCGCCTTTATCTCTTTGATGAGTGGTTTTTTAATTGTTTCTTGGAACGTTAAAGGAATTCGTAACCCAGTCAAAAAAGAAAGAGTGTTGTTTCATTTATCAAGGTTGAAATGTCAAGTAGCTTTATTACAAGAAATGCATCTTAAAGAACAAGACTTAAATTCCTTGCGTAAGCAATGGGTTGGGAATGTTTTTGTCCCCAGCTGTTAATAATAAGAATGGTGATGTAATATTACTTCATAAATCACTGTGCATTCATTTGCTTAATGAGACCAAAGATGACAATGGTAGATGGCTTCTATTAGAGATTAAGATAAATAGTACTCAATTTTCTTTCTGCAATGTTTATGGTCCTAATGGTGCAGATTTTGTATTTTGGAATGCATTCTCCACTCTTCTTTCCTCTCATGCATCTGAGAATCTCTTAGTAGGTGGTGACTTTTTTTTTTAGATCAGAAATCCCAAACTAAGTTTATTAGTTTAAATGCATAGGCCCTTTTGCTAAGCTGACGCCTCTAGAGGGCTGATAGATGTTTTGGGAGACTCTCCCTCAGATGCTCTAGAGTTCTCTTTTTCTCCCCTGTACACAGATCCCACTCTGGAATAAATCATATTTTTTTTACACAAACTACTCTACAATTTTTGACAAATGTCGAGATAGGTTCAATACTTATTTCAGACCATGCCCGAGTCACAGTAGACTTGGATTACCCTACTCCTATGCCACTTCACGTAGATGGATATTTAATAATATTCTTTTGCTGCACAATCAATTTACCGAGCAGTTTACATCATATGCACAGGAAGATTTTGATAGTAACCTCCCCTAAGATTTACAGATGAATTTTGTCTGGGATGCATTTAAGGCAATGGCCAGGGGATTCATTATAGATTATGCTGCAAAAAGAAATAGGAAGACACTTAAGAAGTCAACACTGCTTATCAATCAAATTAAATATTTTGAACACAAATACTTTTCTTCAAATCACACTGACACTCTGTCTAAACTTGTTAAGGCAAAAATGCAATACAACAAACAGTCTTGGGATGACGCCTGTGAAAGTTTTCTTAAGTTTAATGCTAAGATGTATGGAGGTCAGAATAAGGCTGGCAAATCTCTGTTTAATTACCTTAAGGTTAAAAAGCAAAAGACAAAAATGATCGCTATAACAGACATTGCTGGGTTTAGTGATTAGTTAGTGATTCTAAAATGATTGAATGCTTCACAGATTTCTACAACAATTTATATATCCATGAGTCCACCCCTTCACAGGACCACATAGGTGCTGTCTTTCAATCTATTCCTAAATCACCTGGAAATAATATTGATCTATCCTCTTTGGACACTCCAATTTCAGAGCACGAAATTTCAAATGCCATGACTCACCATCCAAAAGACAAAACTCCTGGGCCTAAAGGATTCTCTGTGAGATTTTTTCTACATTTCAGACATATGTTGATTCCTAAACTGTTGCTTCTTATTACCCATTGTTTAACAATGGGAAGGACACAAGGCTCTTTCACTCCAGTCATGCTTTGTTTGATCCCTAAGTGCAGTAATTGTTTGATCGGTGCAGTAATTACAGACCTATTTCATTGATTAACATTTGCACTTCATTCAGGCAAGCAGACACTCTGGCACGAAGGATTGTTTTACCTGTCTGCCCAGCCTCTTCTTTTCACAGCGCAGGAGACTCAATTAACTTCAGCTAAAGCATTTACACGATTGGAATGAAGCTTCCCGAATGGTTGTCTTTTTCCAAAAGGAAGAGCACATGTTTTGGATTCCAGGAAGAATTGAGTGCTGGAAATGCGTGACCCCCTTCCCAGGACTCCATGGCCCACCTGTGGGTTGCACCCCACAGATTGCAAACCTCTGCTATATGGTGTAGGGAGGTCAATTGAGAGAATATATATTCTTTCTCTACAAATATATTACACTCAGGGCTACTGGGATTATGTGATTTTGTGGCCGCAACATGTTCCGCATAATTATGTATTTGCTGCATTTTCCATATATAATCCATCATTTGATGCATATTCTGCAGATTTTAACAAAAACATGTTTGTTTTCAGCTCAAGTGGTTTAAAAGTGCAGCAACTCGTGTTGGCTAGTAATGGAAGGTCCTTCGCAAACGTTAACTGCTAACTTTTATGTTGATCATTACTGTATTTTGGTGTTACACTAGTAATAAGGAGGTGAAAGCTTTGCTCTCTCAGTGTTATTCTGTGTAACAATAATGAAGTAATACTTTCAGAAAATGTGCTTCAATACGCCTTATAATTTGCCTTTTCTGGCCACATAATTTATTCAGTCCTGCCACAATATTTGGTCTTTCTGTGCCACATAATCGTAGTAGTCCTGACTGTACTGCACCCTACTTAAACCGGTCTATATTTTAATGATTGCGTTTGACATCTGCTTAAATGATCTTTCTTCTGCAGATGACCTAACCCGATCTTTTCTTGAGATAACTAAAGAGGTTAGGAAGTTATTGACTGCTCAATGCCGTACTGGGCCGAAAACCACTGGCTGGTTCGATAGTGTATGCACCAAGGCATATTCCAGCCTGAAGGCAGAGCTCCATAGGCAACCTAGATCTCAGGAGGGGATAAGGAGGGCTAGAGCTTCTTATAGGAGGATAATTGCTGCCAGAAAGAGGTCACTGAGGGAGGAAGCCTGGGAGTCGTTACATGCCGCAGCTCAACAAAAGGACTCTGCAGCCTTTTGGAAGATCTTAAGGACACTGCCTTTGTGTGGGGGTGGCGGACCTTCAAATGAGATTGCAATCCCAGAAAAAGATTGGATAACCCACTTTTCTGCACTATATAATGGCCCGGACACCGAAGAGCTCCCATCTCAGGTTCCTCTCTGCGTACATAATGTCAACCTCCTAGTAACATTGGATGAAATGGTACTGTCTCTTGCCCGTAGTAAGGGGGGTAAGGCTCCCGGCCCCGATGGCGTGCCACTTGACTTGTTTAAGTCATGTGTTCCACTCTGGGCCCCATTATTAACTCAGATGGTCAATGCCAGTGACTGCACCTCCTTCCCGAAGACTTGGACGGAGTCCATCATTGTTCCAATATTCAAGAAGGGAAACCGCCAAGACCCTGGTTGTTATAGACCAATTTCCCTTCTTGACTCCATGGTGAAGGTGGCAGGACGAGTCATCCTACATCGATTACAGGACTGGGCAATAGAAAAAAATGTTCTGTCTGATCTCCAGTATGGGTTTCGGGAGAGCCTGGGAACCCTGGAACAGAGTCTAAACCTGGCTATGATTGTCGGGAAATACACAAGAGCCAAAAAAGGGAGACTATACTTAGTCTTCGTTAATTTGACTGCAGCCTTTGACTCTGTAATCCATGCGAGGCTATGGGGGATTCTTGCAGATCTTGGTGTGGATCCTAATATTATTGCCTTCCTGCACCGTTTTTATGAGGGAGCTTCAGCAAGCGTAAGATACGGGGTGGATGGTCAGTGTACAGCAGGATTTCCTGTTAGAAGAGGGGTCAGGCAGTGCTGCATTCTGGCCCCCTTTCTTTTTAATTTATACATTAATGGTCTGGCCGAGGCACTCCTTAAGAGTGGGCATGATTTTCCTCAGGTAGGTGGGAGACCTTTACCGGCTCTCCTTTACGCTGACGATGCCGTTTTAATGGCGCGTACAGGCAATGGGTTACAAATGGTCCTGACCAGTTTTAATACTTTTATGCTTGATTTGGGCTTAAAGATTAATCTTTCCAAAACTTTTATAATGAACTGTGCTACTGGCACCCGGAGCATTATGGGTCGGGACATCTATCTGGATTGTAGGAAGCTAGCAACTACTACTACTTTCTCGTATCTCGACATCCTTTTCAGTCATAACGCCACCTGGACTCAAGCAATTGAGCAGAAAAAAATGTGTTTTAGTAGATCAACCAGTGCCCTGGCTACTTTTGCAAAGAGACTGGGAAGGAAGCCGCCCAGTGAACTCTTGCAAATCTACAAGGCCCAGTGTACCTCAGCAGCAATATACGGGGCAGGGGTGTGGGGCTTTGTGAATTCCCTTCCCTTACAAAATGTGGAAAACGCTTTCCTTCGGTATATCCTCTCTCTCTGTCCCTCCTGGCACGTCTTCTTTTGTGTGACATGAGGAGTTGGGCCTTTCCGTATTTAGCAGACCTTATCAAACTTGAGCCAATTCTTATATGGCATAGGATCTGGATCAGTGAGCAGACCTATTTAAATAGAGACATCCTGCTTGACTGTATTAAGTTGAATAGGCACTGAAGATACCTTCGCTCAAGTTTATCTATAGGTTTATGAATGATCTTGGACACCCAGAGTTTTATTCAAATCCCAGCTCTAAAACCCTGAAGAATGAGTGCCTCAAAATGTTGGGCTCTGTTAGAATAGCAGATGAGGCTTCCAAACCTACAGTCATCCAACACCAACTAAGGCTTAGCTCTTTGGGTATGGAACCTTATTTGAAATTTGTCCCAAGTGGACACGACAGAATGCTGCTGATAAGATTCAGACTGGGTGTGGTACACAGACTAGTGACCACACCCAGAATGAATGACTGGTCCAGAGTGTTACCCCCCTGCTTGTGTGACACCCACTCAGAGCAGTCCACCATTCACCTAGTATTTTTTTGCAAGTTTTTTAAAGAATTAAGGAAAGTCTGGTTACTTCCCCTTTTAAGACAGCAGGGCCTTAGGCAATGCCGTCCAGCACTTGTTCGCTTACAACTTCTAGACAATGAACACGTGGCCTGGAGGGTATCTTTTCTGAAAAAGGCCCTGCGGTTGAGGAAAAGCATGTCTCTCGAATCTTGGGAGGTTGCACCTTAGGTGAATTATTGGGACTTGAATTATGTTTGGATATCATGTAAACTAGATTTTTAATGTAAGGTGTCTTTGTTATTTAATCTTTTCTTTTAACTTGGATATTTTAACTGTGCACTTTTATCTCGAAATATTTAATGATTGTGATACGTGCTTTTATGACTACAATTTTCATGGTCGAATAAAGCTTAATTGAATGATTGATTGATTGATTGATTGATGTATCTAAGACCAATACAAGATATCAAAGTGTGCTTCATCATGGTAAGCTGACTTTTTCCCTCTCTGAACTATTATTTGAGCTATGAGGTGAGCAGGACATGTAAACAATGTGCACTTGAATAATATGATAAGCAAATTCAAATTCAAATACTTTATTTAGACAGTCATGTCTATCAAAGTGCGTGAGTGCCAAGTAGAATTAAAATAATGATTGGTACACCGTTTTTTACAGCGATATAGACAATTAGTCAGGAAAACCAGACATCTTCATACAGGTTTAATCAATGGTGGTACTGTTAATAATTTAAAATACATTTTGATAAGCAGCTTATGACTTAATAAAGTAGTCATTGGTTAAAATTATGGCTGTGTGATATTAAAATACAAGTAGTAAGAATCTTCAACATTGAAACATGTTAAAGCTTGCTATTTCTGTCGGCAATGCATTAATAAAAATTATTACTCTGAGTAGAAATAGGATATATCTCACATGTTTCTCGCCTATGTAGGAGTTATCTTCAGTACTACGGTTAGGTTAAGGCGCTACTTCTTATTGTGATTCTGGATTATTTCTTAGTTGTTTGTCTGTAATATCCAGAAATTGTATACGTTTGGTAATCACTTGAGTCTGCGCTTTATTCAATAAGTGGCTGACGGCAGATGGTAATATCCATAACATGTCATTAGTCCACAGGTCCCAAAGAATTATTCTGCTATCTCGAAGGGGAATATGCAGGGCAGGTGGTTTATTGATTCCTGAAATTGTCCACATAATTGGCATGTTTTAGACTCGATTTTCTCTGTCAATGGAGGAGATAAGTCTAGTGATGAAAAGGAACCCATTCGGAGCTGCATGTATTTTGTTTTGTAATAGTGTGAAAATGGTTCATTGATATATTATTAGGGACCTTTTCTATCATAATCGATGAGGACCAGGTGAGCGTGTTCTCTTTTGGCAAATGCACTGTAATCAGATTCAAAGGATTTAATTTTTACTTTTCTGCTCAGAGCTGTTTTGAACTGTTGGTGCGGTAGTGTTAAGTTCCACAGCTCTGCAGGGCCTGTTTGCTCCATTGCTTAAAAGAGGGCATGTGTCCAAACATTTGAATGGCGTGCGATGTTGGGACTTGAAACTTCGAGCCGATAAGATTTTTCATCGACCCTTGCAATGTTATCCGCGTATAGTACAGGTATATTTTTATACAGGCCTTCTGTGTAATCAGTTGGTCCCTTAATGTAAATTCCATCCTGATGTGAGCTGGCGAACTATTACACGGTAATTTAAATAGAGTTCAGAAAACTGCACACAGTGAGTATTTTAAAAGTCAGGCGTTGATTGTTTTTTATATTTTTTATTTTTTACTTTTTTAACAAACTTTATTGAGCGCCACAATGTAGATTCAATGTGTCATAGCAAGTATAACATGGTATTTACTTTTCCCGATCGTATACAAATATCACCTTTGTACAGACTAAATGCTCTGTCTGCATATGCCAAGGAAACATAAGACAATCTTTGTGACTATGAAACAATAAGTACATGCATACAAGATGCAATAATATCTCGCGGAGTAATTGTACAGTGTAGTTCTCAACAACCCCAGTAACGTATAACCCCTCCACCCACCACCCTCCCTCCTGTCCTGCCGCTGCATGTGAAGCACTTAACCTGGTGCATTCGTGTATATACCACTTTCTATAAGTTACTGCAAGTGTGCAGAGGAAATGGGAATCGGACCTGTAATATCCCTGTGGATCATGTACCACATAGAACTGGTTATATTACGGGGTAGGAGTGATTTGTGTAGGGAGAAGATCTACAGTTGTAAAACCTTCTAGCATGAGATCCCACTCCATAGAATTGGGATGTTTTCGTAATCCGCGCACCTCACCCGCCTAATTGCTGTGCTTTCGGCACTGCACCATCGTATCCCCTCTTCCTGCCACGCGGGTAGTGGAGGGCATCTAGGGGATTTCCATCTCATAGTAATCGCTCTTATGGCCAGTATAAGGGCAAGGTCCAGGAAGCGCAGCTGGACCTTCAAAGTGCTCACGCGCCTGCGGAGACCGAGTAGACACTCCAGAATATTGTCCCGGATTGACAAATGTGTGATCTCCCCAACTGCATTCCGGGCTCCCTCCCATTAGTCGTGAAGGCGAGGGCAAGCCCATAGCATGTGGATAAAGCCCGCCTCTTCCGACTTGCACCGTGGGCAGCAGTGTTAGGCTTCTGGGAACATTTGATGTATTCTCTTTGGGGTTAAATAGGATCTGTGTAACACCATAGTTTGTATAAATTTAAATTTGCCATTCGAGGTGTTCTAGAATGCTCACCCAGGCCTTACCGGTTATTTCCGCGTCAGTGGCCTCTGAGCATTTTGTTCTAAGGTCAGTGAGTGAGATGGACGCTTGTATTCGAATACCAATGTATAATCATTTGATAAGATGGCTGCCCTCCCCATATAATAAAGTGATCGTATCAGTTCATGTTGCGGAGGTTCAGTGCCTTGAGGTGCTCATGTCTTCCTAATTTTTGAGAAACTGCTACATGTGTTAAGTAAAGGCGATCTGGTACGCCCGTAGTCTGTACAAAGGTGTCGTGATCAAGGAGGGTTCCATCACCAAATAGCGATCCAACCACCTCCATGCCGGCGTCCGCCCAGTCATGTAGTCGAACCTTTGTGAGTCTGCCACCGGTGATTGGTATTCCCAATAGTGGGATATTACCGGAGTATGGAATCTCACCCGAGGTGTAAAGTAAAGCCTTCTTCCAGCAGTGGAATGCCGTCTTAAGTAATGAGGCACAGCAGGGGGGATTTTTACTTTTGGTAGCAATAGAGAATGTAGGATTCCACATTCTAAGTCTCAGGTTTCATAACGTATTTCCTGCATTTTCCTGCCTGCTGTCCAATAAGACAACCATTGAAGTTGGCAGGCATAATAGTAGGCCCTAAAGTCGGGGATCGGCAATCCACTCTTGTGAGGTTCCAACTGCAATTTCTTGAGGCTCACTCTGCGTCGGGCTGTCCCCCAAATGAGCTCTAATAGGATTGTGTCGAGAGTACGAAAGGTGGACAGAGGAACCACTAGAGGTAGATTCACAAAAACATATAAGAGACGGGGAGCCCCACCATCCGCCCAATCACTGACAATGGCAGGGATGTCCAAAAAGATACGCTTGAGCGTGTTGCAGTGATTGCCTTGATTGATAACCGCTGCAAAAACAACAGTTGCTGACAGAATGCAGAACAATGTCATACATTCACTCCAGTACAGAGATCTGGGCCTAAATCCATCGTTTTTTTGCTCACCATGCCATTCCAGTTTGGACCCAGCCATATGCAAATCAGTCTTGACCCTGTGCCTCATGGGAACAGTCCAGCCCGAACTGCCAAGCCAGGTCCTCCCTGGACTGGAAACAAGCATCCTAGGACCGGTTTTGGGGTTTTATTCCTCTTCAGCCAGGATAGCTTGATGTCAGTGGCATGGAGAGCACGGGCCCACGTCTGGGTATACCCATCCCACTCGGCGTGACAAATACAAAAACAACAGTTGATGGACTGAATGCAGAACAATGTCATACATTCACCCCAGTAAGGAGATCTGGGCCTAAATCCATTGTTTTTTGTTTTTGTTTGCTCACCATGCCATTCCAGTTTGGACCCAGCCACATGCAAATCAGTCTTGACCCTGTGCCTCATGGGAACAGTCCAGCCCAAACTGCCAAGCCAGGTCCTGCCTGGACTGGAAACAAGCATCCTAGGACCGGTTTTGGGGTTTCACCCCTCTTCAGCCAAGATAGCTTGATTCCAGTGGCATGGAGTTGACTGGGGGTGAGTGCTTGCAATGTTCAACACTCCGTCCATCATCCCCTTTGGTTTTGCTTTGTTCGCCCTAAGTTGGTAGGGTATGCCCAGACGTGGGTCCCTTGTTCACTTTGCCACTGGATACAAGATAGCCTGGCTGATGAGGGTTATGAGCCTGAAACCTGTCCCAGGATGATTGTTTCCGGTCCAGGGAAGACATGGCTTGGCAGTTTGGGCTGGACTGTTCCCATGAGGCAGAGGGTCAGACTGATTTGCATATGGCCATGTCTGAACTGGGGTGACGGAGTGAGCTCAAGAATGATGACGGATTAAACCCCGATCAGTTGACTGGGGGTGAGTGTTTGCAATGTTCAACACTCCGTCCATCATCCCCTTTGGTTTTGCTTTGTTCGCCCTAAATTGGCAGGGTATGCCCAGATGTGGGTCCCTTGCTCACTTTGCCACTGGATTCAAGATAGCCTGGCTGATGAGGGTTATTAACCCGAAACCGGTCCCGGGATGCTTGTTTCTGGTCCAGGGAAGATATGGCTTGGCAGTTCGGGCTGGACTGTTCCCATTAGGCACAGGGTCAGACTGATTTGCATATATGGCCATGTCTGAACTGGGGTGGCGGAGTGAGCTAAAGAATGATGATGGATGAAACCCAGATCAGTTGACTGTGACAATGTTCAACACTCCGTCCATCATCCCCTTTGGTTTTGCCTTGATAGATTACCATCAAGTTGGTCAGCCTGTGTTCTGTATACTTGGATTCCTCAATATTTGAATGTATGATGTGCTACCGGCAGGTTATAATTACCTAATTGGAGCATGTTTGGGTGGGGTCCGTCCCGGAGATAGAAGGCGTTTGATTTCCCTTCGTTAATAGCAAGATCAGAGATACATTGAAAGGTGGAAAAAATGTTGGAAAGAGGCTCCGCCTGGGCTGCCAGGTCTCGTAGGTTTATGATGATGTCTTCGGCATGAATTGATATTAAGTGGGCAGTGCCATCGATCGGTAGCCATAGGCGATCGGCAGATTGCCTCAGTGCTATCGCTAACGGTTCCAATGCAAGGACAAATATCAGGGGGGAAAGGGTACAACCCTGTCGTGTGCTCCTGTGTATAGTGTATTCACATGAAATATGACTTCTGGTGTGTGCTCTTGCGGTGGGATTAGTGTACAGTAAACGTACCCATTTAAGATAGTCTGGAGGGAGACCAAAGCATCGCAGAGCCGCGAAAATGTATCCCCATGTTATGGAATCAAAGGCTTGGCGAAAATCCAACGTTATACATCCAGCATTGCTATATTCCGTTGGGGTAGCCACCATGATATGATGTAATCATCTAATACTTAGGGAAGTGCTGCATGTAGGGAGAGACACGCATTGGTCCCTGTGAATAAGGGTAGTTAGATATGACAGGAGTCAATTAGCTAGAGCCTTGCTTAGGATCTTGTATTCGGTCGCCAAGAGAGACAAGTGCCGATAACTAGATAAGTCAGTGTCGTCATGTCCCGGTTTGCGGAGTGAAACGACATAGTGCTTGCATGGTGGAGTGTGGTAAGTGACCAGAATCCAAGGCTGTCTTGTATAGTTCCTCTAACTTAGGAACAAGGGCGTCTGAGTAAGTTTGAAAAAATTCTATAGGAAGGTCATCAAGGCCAGGGGCCTTGTTACGGTTTAGACCTTTGACCGCAGTCCGTATTTCGTGCTTGGTGATGGGTCCTGGGAGAGCCTTTTGTATATCTACTGTAAGACAGGGGAATGTTAAGCCGTTTTGGAACTCATCTATGAGAGTGTCATCAATGTGTGCAGGTTTGGTATATAGGTTACTGAGATAAGTACAGAAGGGTTTGTCTCAAGTGGCGCGTGGACCATGCCCTCGTTATGAGTATTAATCCGGGTGATGACGAGGGGTTCTGGGCTGTCCCGCAGTATCCGGGACAGCAATGTTCCAGTTTTATCAGCCTCAGTATGCTTTAGTTGTGTAAATGCCTGTAGTCAATGACCCAGAGAGTTTCAAGGATCTCGGCATGTTGAATGCGAGCATCCCGTAGGGAGGTCTGTTTGCCTAAATCAGTCACTGCCGCTTGCTCCAGTTCGGTTATTAGGTTTTCTATACGGGTGAGGCTGCTATGTATCTCTTGCCTAGCCCCCACTGTTGACCCAATGGCAGCACCCCTCACCACCACCTAGAGGGCGCCCCAGTCAATTAGATTGGAGGAGGCTGTATTCCAGTTTTCCAAGAAGTAATTTGTGATACTTGTAGATAAACTAGTGCAAAAGGGGGCATCCTCCAGTAGTTGGGGCCATAGTTTCCAAGTGGAACCTGGGGTGGGGACCCTGCCCCATGTAAGCGTAATCTCTAAAGTGTTGTGGTCAGAAAAGGTCTTGGCTAAGTATGTGGACTGGCGTATTTGGGTAGCGATGGCACGGGACCACAGGAACCCATCAATCCTAGTGTGAAGTTGGTGGACTCGTGAATAAAAGGAATATTCCCAGTGTGAATGGTGTAACATTCTGCTTGACATGACCAATCGCCTTAGGCATATACGCTGTGTACTAGCAGGAGAGTGACAAATCCCCCAAACCTGAACAGGAAGATAATATCAGGCAGTGTGGGTGCTAGATAGCAATATGTAAATAAGTGATTCCACAGCATTTCATAACAAGTACTGATTAAAGCATGTGAAATAAAGAAAAGTAAAAGGATACATGTGGGCCTGGCAATCCTGCCATAGTACGTAAATGTCCCTGTTGCAGTGATGGAACAGAGTGATTGGGCAAGTCACATTAGTTATCCACCGAATCACCAGCGGTCTGAGGTGTCACCGAGGGAAACAGGGTGATACTATGGTCGGAGTATGACTGGATGGTGCTTTCCTCTGAATCAGTTGCGATCTTAGGGTTATCATCACGGAAGGAGCCAGCCGCGGCAAGAGCCTCTGTTCTGCTGTTCATCTTCTGGTGGTGGGTCGGACCAGCGACAGTGGCTTTGTGCATACCCACGGAATCACGACGGGAGCCATGTCTCTGAGTGCTTGTGGGACTGCTGCGTCCAGAGTCAACCCACCCTGGCTTGATTCAAGGTTCATCACTTCCAGCCATTCCTCCACATCGTTTGGGCTGTCAAAAAAGTAAGTTTTCTGGTTATGAATAATTTTTTAACGGACCGGGAAAAGCAGCACATATTTGAGCTGGACAGCAAGCAGTTTTTTCTTGACTGCTTGAAAGGAAGAGCGTTGGCGCTGCACCATTACTGTGTAATCAGGATAAAGCGAGATCCGATGGTTCTCGAATTGAATCTACGTTCGTTCTCTCACTTCTTGTAATTGCACATCGTGGTCTCTATAGTTCAGTATTTTAACAATCAGGGGTCGCAGAGGTGCCCCGGCCCTTGGCACTCCAGTTGGGATCCAGTGTGCTCTTTCCACGTAGAAATATAGTGATAAGTCCTCCTGGGCCCTGTATTCCCGGAACCAGGTTTCCATAAAGTCAGCAGCCTTGGGCCCTTCTCTGCGCTCTGGAAGTCCTATGACGTGTATGTTATTACGGCGATATCTGCCCTCCGCATCCTCGATCCTGTCCTGTAGTCCATTGACTTGCTGTTGTAGTTGTTGTATATGTGTTGTATGATCTGTGATTTGAGGTTCCACACTAGTCAGGGCTTTCTCGTGTGAATTGACTCCATCGGCAAGCTTTCCATGGTCCGCTCGGAGGAGGGTAAAGCCAGTACTAAGGGTTCCAATTTGCTGCTCTATCACTTTGCGGCAGTCTCTGACTTGTAGGATTAGGTCAAGTTTATCAGGGGAAGTCCCGACGGACTCTGGGGAGGAGGCGCCGGGCGATAAGGGTCTGGTGGTAGTTTCGGGTGCGCCCTGTGGGGCCACCTGTACCAAGGTGATTGTCCAGAGTCTTTTCTTTAAGTCTTCCCATGATGCCCACAATCGTCTATTGGGTGTTTCCTGTACTAGTATAGCGGCGACAGAGGAGGCACCACACAGCGCATTGCAAGCACAGCAGTATCATCCTTCAGAGTAACTTCTTCAGTGGGAATGCAGCCAGACAGGCGGATCCCAGAAGACTCGCAGTCCCAGTCTCTGTCACCACACACCCACGCCACTGCAGCTCACAGTCTCATATCGCAGTGTAAGATGCACTATGATGCAAGCGATCCTATTCCCATCTCAGGCCAGGTAGCAAACACTTCCTGAAAAAGCAAGATTGCCTCGCATCTCTTGCCTCTTAACACAGCTGCTTCTAGGGAAAACAGTAGTTGGCGCAGAATGTCCTCACATACCAGGGTTCCAAGGATTGCAGTACGGTATGCTGGTCATTACTCTCTGTGGCCCACACTCTGCACTCCGCTTCACCGCATCGTCACTGCAGCGGCACAAGTTCTCAGGAGGGGCCAGCTGCAGAGGTCGACATCAGCCACAGGGAGATCGTGTCCCCGGGGGTGGACCGGATTCGAAGTGCAACACCATTGGTTGTCTCAGGGCTGGGAGGCCGCACAAACGCCACCCACGGTGCCCGTAGGGTCCAGTGCCGCCACCGCAGCGGGCAGGGGGAAGAGCAGATAGGCGGTGCAGGCGCTTATCAGTGGCCCCACCGCCCCCCGCACCGGGCCAGGGGTAATATCCGTGGGAGGTGAAGTCTGTCCCACACTTCTCACTCCGCATTCCAGTAGCACGGGGGGGAAATACTGGCACGGCCCAGTAAACAGCGCAAGGTGCCCGCACTCACCGATGGCCTGTAGTTTACGTCACAGCGGGCCGACCAGCTCCTCAGACGAAGCCCAGCCGCGTACGTCCTCCGCCCCGCAGGGTCTTCAATGCCGGCACGTTCTACACCCAGGTAGAATCAGCTGGGCTGATCGGTGCTAGTCACAGGGACCTGGGCTGTCAGGAGCAGGCAGGAATTGTGGCACAACAGCTCCGGTGCTTCGCAGCAGGTAGACCGCGGCATCCACGGCTCCGGTCAAAAGCAGAGTTCCAACAGCGTCGTTGTTCCGGTCGGCCAAACCAGAAGGATCACTTCACTGGCCCACAACGGAAATGTCGCTGTGCTCCAGACGGCAAAAGCAGCCCTCTATCCGGCGATTTTACAGGATTATTCCCCCCAGGCCCTGGAACCTCACCAGATCGTGTCCGCCATCTTCAGCACTAGCCACGCCCCCGTCAGGCGTTGATTGATAAGATGCCAATAATGTTGTGTTTCCTCTTCCGACCGAAGATAACAATATTATTTTTTTTGTAATTAATTTTCATCTTGTTTGCCCGGCAGTGCATGTCTAAGACATCCAGCAATCTTTGGAGCCCTACAGTTGTTGGCTTGGTCATCACGGTTGCTTTGTATATTGTGTTTTAGATATATTTTTTGAAAACCCAATAAATAAAACACATGTTGGCTGCAGGTTCATAGTGAAGAAAAAAAAATTCAATGCAACATTGAATTTGTGAATTTTTTAAGAACCTGAAGACCTGAAGATTTAATGGACACATTTGGCCCCGTAGTTTTGGTAAACTTAGTAGTGTGTAAACATGTTGTTAGATTTGGGGGTCTCTAGTTGGCACAGGTATGCACTCATGACAAATAGGAACCCTTGCCTCTAGTCAGGGTAAGGGGGTACACTCCTAAAACAAACACTGCTCACCCCCTTGGTAGCTTGGCATGATCAGACAGGCTAATCTCAGAGGCAGTGTGTAAAGCATTTGTGAACACATACAGTAATCAAGTGACAACACTACAGATGGACACCACACAAGTTTTATATAAAAAAATAAGTATTGTTTATATAGATTTACCACAAGACCATAAACGACAAAAATCCACAATACTGTTACTTAAAAGGGTAGTTTTAGCTTAGTTCTCTTTAGTTCTTAAATGCGACACTTTTAGTTCAATGTACCTTTAGATGCGACACGCAGGGCAACGAAAGTGTTGCAACGATGGTGATGTGATGAAAGTTTGGTGTAAAGAAATAAAGACATGAAGATCTTCCTGATGCGGCACGCTTCTCCGATGTTGCGAGAGATCTCGGCTCGATGTGTCAGCTGCAGCGGCGACACCCTTGTCCAGTGATGTGACGACAGCGGCTTTGGCGGCAACACTCTTCTCCAGTGATGCGAGACGCTTCCGCTCGATGCGACAGTTACAGCGGCGACACCTTTGTTCAGAAGGGCAACAGCAGCAGCTCCGATGGTGGCACGCTTCTCCGTGGATGCGAGGCGCTTTTCTTGATGCGGTGCAAATCGACAGCTACAGCGGCGACATCCTTGTTCAGAAATGGAACGGCAGCAGCTGCGACGTCGACACGCTTCTTCGTTGTTGCGAGACTCTTCTCGTAATGCAGTGTAATGCAACAGCTCCAGCGGCGACACCCTTGTTCAGAGATGCGATGGTAGCGGCTACGACGGCGACACGCTTCTTTGGTGTTGCAAGACGCTTCTCGTGATGCGGTGCAATGCGACAGCTACAGCGGTGACACCCTTGTTCAGAGATGCGATGGCGACATGCTTCTTCTCCGTGAGTCGCGCTTCGAGCCCCTTGCGACACGCGGTCCTTCAGAAGGCCCAAAACAGCAGAAGGCACTTCCAAAGAACTCTGGGGAGCTGGGGGTTGAAGCCTGTTGTCCCTGAGACTTCAGCAGGAGGCAAGCTCTTTTCCAAGCCCTTGGAGACCCTTACACAAGTTGAATGAAACGGCACACAAAGTCCTTTCTCTTTCTTTGGCAGTCAGGCAACCACTGCAGGCCAATCCCCCAAGCAGCACTTCAGCTTAGGGATAGTCTCTCCTCAGTTTCTTCTGGTTCCACTCCTCAGCAAAGGTTTCTTCTTGTTTCCCAAAGTGATCTAAAGTTCTTGGGTTGGGGTCCCAATATTTATACTAAGTTTTACTTTGTTCTCTGAAGGCAGAGAGGCCTTTGCGTAGTCCAAACCAGTTCTAGTCAGTCCTGGAGCACTTTGTTTACATGACTCCTTCTTTCCTTTCAGAGTGCAGGGCAGAGACATCAGACGCACCATAGGAGGTGGAGCCAGCATTGTGGAGGGAAGGCACTCTACCTGTTTTAATTACATTTTGGCAGTCCACGCGGCACCCCTTTACACTGACCTGCTCCCTGCTGACGAGAGGCAACTACCTCGAAACACGTGTCCAGGGATGGCTAATGCAACACATACTTTTCTACAAACACCGTGGCATAGGCGTACTCGCCGTCGCCACTACATTGACCACAGTTCCTTGGGGCAACTTGCTGGTGTGACGAGCAGAGTGCGACCAACTTCTGATTCATTTATTATGGCTCCCTTGAGCCAACGGGCTGACGAGCCTTGGACCTGCACCTGCGCGCCATGAGAGGTACTCTACCTGTTTTAATTACATTTTGGCAGTCCACGCGGCACCCCTTTACACTGACCTGCTCCCTGCTGACGAGAGGCAACTACCTCGAAACACGTGTCCAGGGATGGCTAATGCAACACATACTTTTCTACATACACCGTGGCATAGGCGTACTCGCCGTCGCCACTACATTGACCACAGTTCCTTGGGGCAACTTGCTGGTGTGACGAGCAGAGTGCGACCAACTTCTGATTCAAGGCACAGCCCTATTCAGATCCCAGGTGCAACTCCTCCCTCCCATCTAGATGCAGATCTCTCTATTTACCACTGGGCTGCCTCACCCTGTCTCCTTGAATTCCCCAGCCCTGTCACTCAATCTCCAGACAAGGAATACACAGCCTAGCAGAGGCAGGTATTTTATCATTCAGGCATACTACATTCAAATTTCTACCATGTTCCCTGAGTCAGTTAAGATTATAAGATGTAATAATCAAACTGCCCATTCTGGCCTATGGAGAACAGGTAGCCTTGCAATAGTGAAAAACAAAAATGGCTGTAATTCACTATTAGAACATGCCACACACACCAGGGCATGTCCTACCTTATACTAATACAATGCACCCTGCCCTTGGGCCTACCATAGGGGTGTCTGATATGAAGAAAAGGGAAGGTTTAGGGACTGGCAAGTGGGTGCACTTGCCCAGTCAGCATGACAGTACCAGACTGAATGCAGGCTCTGCAATGGCAGGCCTTAGACACACTTTTACAGGCTGCTTCTGTGGGTGGCACAACCAGTGCCGCAAGCCCACCAGCAGTATTTGGATTTACAAGCCCTGGGCACTCCTGGTGCACTGTACTAGTGTCTGACAGGTAAACCAAACCAACCAATCATGGAATCACTAATACATACATCAATTTACAATAGGGAGAGCATATGCCCTTTAACACTGATCAGCATTGGTAAAGTGCCTAGAGTCATAACACAGCCATGAACAGGTCAGAAAAAATATAGGAGGAAGGCAAAAAGTTCAGGGATGACCCTGCAAAAAGGGCCAAGTCCAACACATGTATATGAGGTTTTGGAATGTTTTAGCTCCAACTAGAAGGCTAATTGGGAAATGAGATCTCTTGGGTGTTCTGCACCCAACTGGAATTATTTTTGCCCTTGAATTATATTTGTGACACTCTTTTCGCTGAAGGGGAGGAGAAGTGTACAGTTATTCACTAGTTACCCAATAAACTTTTGAATGTAACTAATATATAGGCAACTATGAATAGTTTGACATTGGGTCATTAAGAAACATAGGTGTAACACAGGCCCCTGGGGTTCAAGATGCCCCCACAATTTAGTGGGCCACTATTAAGTCTAAATCTATGAGATATAGGTGTTTTGCAGGTCTCATTACACATTTTTGCAGTGGGGACCATCATGTTCAACTATACCGGACTTTTAAAGGGTAACTAAGGATGAATGCTTAACTCCCCAGCAGGTCAAGTGTTCTCTACACTGGATATATTTCTTGGAATTATTAAAAATGTTACATGGGTCCTTGGGCAGAAATTGGC
Source organism: Triturus cristatus (assembly GCF_964204655.1). Classification (NCBI taxonomy): domain Eukaryota; kingdom Metazoa; phylum Chordata; class Amphibia; order Caudata; family Salamandridae; genus Triturus; species Triturus cristatus. Next base: position 148,647,493 of record NC_140582.1, on the reverse strand, counting down.
TTGAATATATCCCCATTCTGGGGTGTTTAAAATAAGAAAAGCGAGAGCGAAATCCTGGAAACTGGAAATGACTCATATAACAAAAAATGTATTTTTTAAATACAGTATTAATAGTTATGCCCAACTATCCTCATGCATTCCATCATAACGTAAGTTAAACCCAACTTCAAAGGTTAAACTTAAATTTCTTTGATTTAGGCTTTAGATACAGTTTGGTGGGGGAGCAGTGCGCGGACATTAAACCAGTGAACGGGCTTGTCTTGGTAAAGAGAAAACCAAAACAATCAAATCTTTAAATTTATATATGTCCAAAATATATTCTGAAGAAAGATATTCACTTCATAAAGTTTTCAATACAGCAGAACTCTATAATATTTCAAGGGAAAGCAACTTTTGTTTTCTAAACACAGTGCTAATTATGTGCAACTACTGTGAATTTCAGTCTAAATAAGATATATTAATGTATGTGAAGGTAACAGAAAATATTATGTGAGTGTATTGGTGAGTTTTAAAGAAATATGGGTGTATAGGTGGATGCCAGTTAGAATTTAGTTTGCAGTTTTAGTTGAAGGCAACCATGACTAACACGTTTTTACATTTTTATCAAGAACCTGTTTTCCTTCATCAGACATTTTGTATTTAATTGTCCCAGATTATTATTTTTAGATATTCACTATCACAATGTGGGCAACATTGTTTAGGAATGACTATACTGCTGTTGATCAGCAGCTGCTGATTTACTTTATTATTCATTCTTTTCTCTTTCTTTTAACTGAATATGTTTGTTATATTCCATATAGGTGCCATAATATAGGCCCAGGTAACTTTGTTACCCTTCACCTATATTCTTCCCTACATTACACTTATAATGGTTTACAGGGATTGACCTATTATTTAGATACAACACTGCATTCAGCATGAGGATTCCTGGAAGCACAGCGGGACTACCATCTCCTGTATAATATCTAAGTATAAAGTTCATGCCCGACGTCATCCTCAGGCCGACACAATAATACAGCGAGGTATGACCCCTGGGGAGACCTATGGGTATATGTACATCACTTCTTGCCAAGACAGACAGAGGAGACCAGGGATTTCCGGCCGACACACTGACCAGAGACGCTGAGGTTCCTGCATGCAGACCATACAGCTTGCAGTGGTCTAAAACATCCCTCGTGGGGTGTCCAATTCGAGACCTGGACGGTCTCCCGCACTCTCTCACTTCATGTAATGGGGTTGACTTTATCCTACAGGGATTCTTGGCTTAACACCTACACACATGCTAGGTACACATTTAGTTAGGGAGGCATCGTAGGAGTACGCATCTTTTTACCGTCATGTAATTTATATACTCGTATGAATTCATGATTACTGCAATATGGTAGAGCTATACCATCCGTTTACTTTCATAGTACAGCTAATCATTTATATCTTTTACTATCTAACGGTTGTTGTAATTCATCTATTTTACACCAGAATCACAACTGTTCAATAAATACTTAAAGAAAACGTCCAGCCTGTTTTTTCTGTGTATCTCTCTAAGACAGACTAAGTAAGCACGAGTGACTGAGCAAAAAGTGGTATTGTATCCACGGTACTGAGGGATCAGGGTTGTCATGTTCGATGGTTGCCAAGAACTATTCTCTCCTTGGTAAGAGAAGATTCTAGTGGCACTGTGAGCTAGCAGATACAGAAGGCCAACATACTCGTTGGGGGTGTTCAGAATCAGTCCGACACCAATCCTACAGTGTATGCTGTCCGAACACGCAGATCCTGTATAGGTTTTATAGAATCTACACAACATGTTATTGGAAATTACAATTATTGCATGTATACACAACTATATCTTAACTCTTTTTCTGCAAACAATGGAAAAGGTTTTAAGGAACTTTAATCAACTTACATTGTTCTTGATTGACCGGTAGATTTGTTGATCGGACCCAGACAAGAATGAAAAACAGAAAAAGAGGCCACAGCAACTCCACCAACAATCGAATCTGTAAAACATAAATTATGTATAGATTTAAAGCGCACATTAGAGTACCTCAAATGATAAAATGCCACTAACGTAAACATTTTAGAAAGATAGTCTTATACAGGAATTTCTAGGGACACAAATATTCAAATCACTGTCTAACCTCTCTTTGGAGGAGATATAGCCCACTTATTCATACACAAAGACAGATTTTTCAGAACTCAGCAGGACATATGTGCCTCTGCGTACGTGTTCACAATGTCTGCTTTTTTAAAATCTAATCTCTTTGCATAAAATCGGCAGCATTTAGTAATGCTGAAAGTCTTCTTTCTAAATCAGGCTTCTAAACTTTATTACTAAAGATTTAAATCAAAATTTTCTCAGGTAAAAATAAAATTGGCATAAAAAGAAAGTGCAATTCATTTTTGTTAGAAATTGGGGTTTCTGGTTGGCCGAGTATAAACCCTGTCCAAGCAGGAGAAACAATCTTAGTCAGGGTAAGTCAGATACATAACCTAAATAACCTGTGCTCATCCTCTGTTAGTTTGGCAGAGAGCAGTCAAGCTTAACATAAGAGACAATGTGTAAAGTATTTATGCAACACTTAACTTAGAGTAACAGGGTAAAACACCACAAAAAGACTCCACATCAGTCTAGAAAAATATTGAATATTTATCAGATTAAAAGAAGACCAAAATGACAAGAATCTAACAAGCAGAAATCGAAATTTGAATTTTCAAAGATTACATCTAAAAGCAGTGCTTAGAAGTCAATAACTTTAAATGTTTCCGATTCACACAGTCAGGTCGATGCATCGAAGTTGACCCTCGCAGCGGTTTCTATGGACAAGTGTTGCGTCGTCGTCAAACCTTGCAGTTGGGACCCATGTTGTTGTCTAAGCGGCACTGTGTTGGTGCCAGAGAGCACTGCATCAGTTCCAATCTGCGTAAAGGGGTCACTGCATTGTTTGTTGCAGGAAACAGCTGAAGAACCCACTTCTAAGGGACAGGACTGGAGGGGACACTTCAGGAAAGGGTAGGACTTACAAATGGCAGAGTCTCAAAGTACCAGCAGAGTTGAAAGAAGACTTTTGTAACATTAGAGAACACGAGGCAAGCCACCAAGCCATTGGAGAAACATGTGTTCAGGGGTGTAGAGAACAGGTCTAGTCCTTCTAAATCCCAGGCAAGAAGCAGCAGCCAGCAGGTAAACACATCAGAGCAGGTAGCAAAGTGGTAGTCGTTCCTACAGCACAGCAATCAGCAGGTAGCAGGCCTAAACAACAATGCAGGTAGCAAATGGGCAGTCCCTCTTGCAGCATAGCAGCTCTTCTTCCAGGCAGAATGTCCTTGGTTCTGCAAAGTTCTGCTTTGGTGGTATTAGGGATCCACTACGTATACCCAAATATGCCATCAAAGTGAGGGGACTTCAAAGATACCTTTGAAGATCACAAGGCCCCTGCCTTTCCTACCCTGGCTCTAGAATCACTACAGGGGTAGGGGGTGTGCAGCTTTTTGTGTGGGGACAGGCACAGCCCCATTCAGGTGCAAGTGTCAACTCCACCGTCCCAATCTCGTCAGGAAGGCCCATCAGCCTGGTGATGGGGAACCAGGATGCAAGTGTCACACCCCAGCCCCCTTTGTGTGATTGTCTAGAGAAAATGCACAAAGGCCAGCTGTCACCCAACACAGACATGTATTCAGAGACAGGCAGAGGCACAGAAAGGTTGAAGTAAAAACAAGCCACATTTCTAGAAGTGCTATTTTTAGGCTTACAGTTTAAAATCCGACTTCACCATAAATTGTGATTTAGAATTGTGAGCCCAGAGACACCAAACACCAATCTCTATCTTTAACCAATTGGAAATTACACTTAAAGATGTTTTAAGGCAATCTCAATGTTAACCTATGGGAGAGATAGGCCTTGCAGTAGTGAAAACCTAATTTAGCAGTTCTTTACTACTAGGACATGTAAAACTCAAATGTTCATGTCCTACCTTTTAAATACACTTCACTCTGCCCATAGGGCTGCCTAAGGCCTACCTTATGGGTGACTTATTTGTAATAAAAAGGATGGTTTGGGCCTGACAAGAAGGTTAACTTGCCATGTAAAAATAGCATATTAAAACTGCACACACAGGCTCTGCAGTGGCAGGAATGACCCATGTTTAAAGGGCTACGGAATGGGTGGAACAATCATTACAGCAGGCCCCCTAGTAGCATTTACTTTACAAGCACATATAGTGCACTCTACCAGGGGCATAAAAGTAAATTAAATATGCCAATTGTGGATAAGCCAATGTTACCATATTTTGAGTACAGAGCCTATTTACTTTAGCACTGGTTACCAGTGGTAAAGTGCCCAGAATCCTAAAGCCAGCAAAAATGAAGTTAGCAAAACAGGAGGACAGAAGGCAAAAAGTCAGGGGAAACCATACCAAGCATGCCAGGTCTAACAATTTTCATTTGAGCCAAGATTACAAGTACATGCATTAGAACTGCACAAGATCACAAAACAGTAACCATAGTAGTAGTAAAATGCCTGAGTACACAAATAAAACCTGTTATGTAGATTTCTCATATTAGAGGAAGCCATTCTATGGAAATACCGCTCACTTCCCACTTATGTTTTTTGACAAATATTGTGGCAGTTAGTAAACATTTTCTACCCTGATCTGCCACAGTGGGCAAAATTAAATTTTTTGATCCTAACATATTGGAATGATTGTTTGTTCCTCAGACAACGACAGTTGTAACATTGACAGTTGAAACTCCCAGCCTTTACCTTAATCCCTTAGAGCAATTACCTTGTTTGCAAAATGGGTTAGGTAGTGCACTTTTGCTGTATTTAAGACTGAGCTGGCGCTCCTAGGTATCGGTCATTTTCCCAGTTGGATGGCAGGGTATACCCAGTTTCACTGGTGCAAGGGGCCGGCATTGTTGCTGGAGATGGGCCAGCCACATGTCCTGCCTGTAGCACTTCAGTGGATTTAAAGATAAACTATGACAAATGGTTTTAAAGAGAATGTCAAAACCATTTGTTTTCCATTTCTGAGGGTTCCTGCCTCCTGCAGGGTCGCCGGGAGCAGTGCTGACTTTCTGGGCTTTGGGAGGTGAAGATCTGGTGGACTATCTGCTTTTTTTGGATCAGTACATGTGTAACAAAGACTCTTCAAAATTCGAAACATTGTAGTTCTGTATAATGTGCTCTTTGCTACGCATTTCACTTAATGCATTTCAGTTTAACATTTTAAATTATACAATTGCATTCAATGCCATTTGGTAGAAGTGACGGTTTGCAATCACAAACTTATTCACATTCATGTCCCCACCGACACGGCCCTTATAACGATGCTATTAGTGAATCAAGAGGAAAGCCAACTGTCTTTTGCCTTCATATGTGTGATAGAGCGTTGCTGATGCGAAATTTGTAGGGGTGCACCATATTCATTGTTAGTCAGCACCCGCATATAAAATAAGAATGTTTAAAGAGTAATAGAAATATATTCGTTGAAATAGAAAAGTAGAAATGTGAACAGGCCTCGAGAGAAGAGAAAAGGCCACCAGTTATTAAGAAATGCATTTGTGTAAGTGTAATGTTTAGTTGTAGTAATGTCATGCATTAAGAGACATTTAAGTCATGTTAGAAGAATGAAGAAGGTAGTTCTCGTAAGAACGAGACGAATAAATTGAATTAGTAATTGTAGTATGTTTAGTTGGAGGCCTAACCATGTATGTAAAGTGAAGGCCATCATTTTATTTTAGCCATGTTATATTAGGACGACAGGCTTTTAGCAAAGCTTATAATTGCAGTGAATTGTGAAACCTCATGATGTTAGGGGTTTTTTCTGTTCATCATTTGGCTGCAGGTACAAGGCCATGTAGCTCGTTAGTTAGAATAAGTCTTTGTTCAAATGGAATGGAGACAGAAGGAGTAGACAGGAAGGGAGTGAATTGGAATGTGAAGTTGCAACTCCTGGTACAGAAAAGGCCTGGGACCCAAGGTCGAATTTATGAAAAGGAAGATGAAAGGATCTTAATGGAAACCTACTGGAGGAAGAATCTGCCTGAAGGGGTGTGCTGAAGGGCGTGTACAGCTTTTTGGGGTTTTGTATTAGGGACAGAGCACCGTGGGTTGAGCAGACGAGACTTAGGAGAGGGACTGAAAGGAGCACTATAGATCGAGCTCTCATATGGTGAAGACTTCTTAGGAAGTTTCACTGCTGACACCTTTTATGCGATCCTCACCTGGAAGGGAATGTTGAGTAGGGATGTCACCTTAGAGTAGAGTAGGGACAGAAATGATTTGATTAATAACTTTAAATTTTGATATCACGATTGCCATAGGGTACTTGATGCTTTTGGAAGCTGCAATCCTGTTTATCTTTAGCCGTATGCGGATACTTCGTAGACTAGCAGTTGTGTTAGTCCCCATTTATCTTGTGTGCCTTGTATTGAGGTGCCTATATATTCAGATGTTTTTGCTGATAATAAAAGGTCAACCTCCCAGATTATGAGTCTTTCTTTCTGAAATGTCAAATTGCGGTAAATACGATTTGATAATTGTGTTTCTTCCCTCTACGCTATTTGGCAAATAAAAAGATCCTGGCGACCTGAGTGGGTTCTTGTAGATAATTGGATAAGAACAAGAATCTGGCGTTCCCAGTTGGTAGCAGACACGGATGGTTTATTTCTGATAGCGAGGGAAGATTGAGATTAGGATAAGTGATCCTTGAGGCCCATCAATGATAAGTGAGGTCGAATCATCGGAGGGCGAACGGCAGACGGCCTGGCAGACGGACATAGATGGCGAGTAGTGGTGCGGCAGCAAGCAGAAGCTCGAAGAGTGAGTATGAACAAGATACGATGTTGTAGATTGCGGTGTTGTATTGTGTGAGATGTTTTGCGGAGTTTGTGTGAATGTTGTGTGATTGTGAGATCAGGCTGTGAGGGCGCGCAGCCCGGGAAAGTCTTAGGCGATGAGAAGCCTAAGCGAGAGGGTGTAGAAGACACCCCTGGTAGATTTTGTTGACCAACGATCGTGAGGTACCATCGATCACCTGGACTGAGATAGGGGGAGCGAATGTATGAGTGTGTGTCAACCTGACACTGGTCGTGGGTTGTTGTATGTGGAATTAAGTATTTGTAACCTATCAGAGGCGATCTGTCTGCCCGGCAGGGACAGATAGTAACCAACCGAGGTCGACAATTTCGAGAGACTGTGGACGGACAGTCAGAGGCTGTCGACGGACAGCCAGAGGAGTAACTTGTTTGGGACAAATGGATATTTCAGCGTGTGAATGGGACGAATGCAAGGGTGAGACGAGCGGTGTGAAGGAGGGGAACTGCTGCGAGTGGAGGAAAAGTGACGTCAGAAGGTGTCGCACTGCGATAGGCTGTTAGGTGTAAGTTTGCGCTGTCATTGGCGGACATTTACCAGGAAGTAAACAGAGAATGTATGCGTTTAGCATTTGGTCATTATGAAATGTTTGAAAGGTTTCCGAGAATTGTGTTGAGGGGATGAACATGTGGTTACTCGAGAGGGTGCGGAAGCCCCTCCTGAGGACACGCCAGCACATTACATGGCAAGAAATGTAGGGTTGCATACCATAGTTTGGCTTGAGAATTGGCATAAAATTACACAAGGAGAAGGAGAGTTAGCATTCCCACGGTATGGTTCATTCAGATTAGCGGTGTTGTATCAGCTGAAGACTGTAATGGCAGCCTTACGACCTATGCCGAGGCCCACACAATTTGAAGCACTACATGCGTGGATTAGAGCAGCGCATGATAAGGAGAGAGGCAGAAATCAGGAAAGGGACATAAATGATATCCCTTATTGGAGACGACAGAAAAGTCAAAGGAAAAGACAGTAGATGGGGAGGAAGACAGTGACACGGATGACAGCCTGGTAGAAAGGTTGCTATCCGAGAGACCACCTCCATATAACCCAGATGCCTCAGAAGGTAATGAGACAAAAGAAGAAGAGAGTAGGGGAGCAGTACCCCGATCAGAAGTAAGAGTAGAAGGAAAGATCTCGATAGGAACGAGAATACCAGGTATAAGTCTGTAGGCAGCTCAGAGGTGGAGAGAGGAGTGAGGTTACCAGATTCGTTGAAAATACCAGTTATCATCGGACCTATTGAGTCGATGTACGAGCTTGAGCCAGAGACAGCAGGAAGTTTAGAACAATCAGAGGCCAGGACGAGAAATGAAGTTGAGGAAAGTGACTCGGTGAGGAGAATGGAGGGGACTCCGAAGCCTATAGAATGGAGTACGCCGATGCCAGCCACAGCTGATTCCTCAGGAGGACAGGGAGAATCGAGACCTACTAGACCGAGGTCTTTAGTTGAGTCAAGATCAGATTTGAGGATGTGGACACCACCGGTGAGAACACAGAGTCAAGGTGTGTTAGACGCAGAGAGGGGACGAGGGACGATTGTAAATCGTTCGGTTCCCATGGGCAGGTCAGGAGAGGGTAGGCCACGCGAAAGAGAATGTGAGTACGATGACAGGGATGGTACAGCCTGCCGAAAAGTTCTGAGGGGAGCTTTGAGAGGGAAAATGTTGAATGTCGTAAGACTAAAGGCAGAGTTGGATGAGATAATAGGTGGAAATCTACCCCTAGAAAGAATACTAACATACGAACAAGATGAGTTACTCTTTTTAGCGAAAGATGTGACTCGTAAAGCACGCACGGCTCATGAGAAATTGTCAGAGCTGGCAAAGAGATATGGGGTGGATTTGTCGAAAACTAGAGCGTTGCAAGGAGATCACCGGCTACAGTATAGTGATCATGAATTGGAAGATAAGAGACTCATGGGATTGAGGACCCATGTCAAAGTTCTGATTATAGCAATGCGGGCATGGATCATGCTCGATAAATGGGAAGAAAGATGGTCCAAGAAGAAAAGCTCTAGAAGAGTAGTGGGAGAGACGCCACCTCCGGGTGGAGGAACGACGGCTATAGGGAATTTCCCTTTAAGGGAGGTACAGAATGGAGGGTACGTTCATGTACCCTGGAGTAGAGGGGACTTGGCTGCCTTCACAAGTGATTTTCCCCGATTGAGGGAAAAGCCTGTGGAGTGGTACAAGCAAGTTGATCGCTTTGTCAAAATTTCGAAAGTACTGTGGATCAATTTGAACACTTTGTTTGACATAGTGATCCCGGGGGACCTGTGGTCGGAATGTAAAGTTGCGATTGAATGGCCGGCCTCAGAGCCTGACAGGGACTTGATTACACATGGCCCGTCGCCGATAGTGATGAAAAAGTTCGAACAGGTAATCACTTGGTTGAAGTCGAAGGTCTCACCTCAAGACACCGATTGGGTGAAGATAGATAGGACTGTACAAGAGCCTAAGGAGACAGTGCATGAATTTTACGAGAGGCTTTTGCAGGCTTTTAAACAGTACAGTGGTTTGGAGACGTTGGATACCAAGGATATGGGACAGTTTGTGTCCAAATTTGTGTTGGGATTGAGGCCAGAGGTTAGTCTAATGATACAGCAACATTTGATTTGTTGGCAGAATAAGCCTGTGGATGAGATTCTCCGATATGCTAGATATTGTAGCTATGAGATTGAGTCTGAGCACAGGAAATTGAAAGATAATCTGCTATTAGTACAGATGCAGACCACAGTTCAGGGACAGTCTACCGGAGGAACGTTGGGAAGGAGGCAGGGAAATTATCAAGGAGGAGCACAGAATGCTCAAGGACAGGGGAGGCCGGGAGGAGTAGATCCTAAGACCGGAATAGATGTGGCAGTGTTGAAAAAGACCACAGCTTGTCATCTTTGCCACCAGATTGGACACTGGAGACGCGAGTGTCCTTTTAATCCGTTAAACCAAATACAGCAGGAAGAAGAGTTGACCCAGGTTCCAGTGGTGGACACACTCCCTGTAGTGACGCAACCTAGAATGACAAAAGGGGGGACGAATGTACCGCAGGTACAGGTTCCCCGACCGCCTAGAATACAGAATATGCAGCAGGGAGCTCGGACGTATGTATAGATGCCTCTATTCGAAGTGAATGGGGAAGATGATTCCGATCCAGCAGCAAGATCTTGCTGGGGAGGAGAAGATGATTGTACGCTTAGAGCGGTCCTAGAAGTAGATCAGAAGGGACCCTTTGTAGAAGCAGAGATCGATGGCCACCCTATGACCTTTTTGGTTGATACGGGGGCTACAAGATCGACTGTAAGATCTGCAGTGATCCCAGATCTACCCCTTTCTGGCCAAACAATCCAAGCCGTTGGGGTAGCGAATAAGAAATTGACTAGCTCACTGATGGAACCAATACCGATTAGGATTGGGAACGTCAGTGACAGACACCAGTTTGTGGTGTGTGATTCTAGTCCAGTCTGTTTGTTAGGAAGAGACCTATTGTGCAAGCTTAATTGTACCATCTATTGTACCCCGAATGGAGTGGAAGTCCAGACAAGAGACGATGATGCGAACCAGCGTTGGTGCGTGGAAATGTATCCTGCACTCACGGTGGAAGAACTCCCATTAGACCTGAGGGATTCTGTGTCAGTTGATGTATGGGACCTTAGTGGGGAAGAGATCGGACTAGTTAAAGGTGTCGACCCAGTGAAAATAGAAGTCAAAACAAATGTAGAATACCCGAGAACTCCCCAGTACAAATTCTCACCTGAAACTATTGAGGGGATTAGACCTGTAATTGAGTCTATGCTTAGGCAAGGAATTTTTTAGAGAAATCAGGGGTAGTCCATGTAATTCGCCCATAATGGGATTGCAGAAACCGAGCGGGAAATTCAGGATTGTGCAAGATTTGCGAAGAATTAATGAGATCGTAGTTCCATGTTGTCCCGTGGTACCGAATCCATCTGTGATCCTGTTCCAAATCCCATGTGATGCGGAATGGTTCACCGTGATTGACCTGTGTCAAGCCTGTTTCTCGATTCCTCTGCATGAGGAGAGCCAATTTCTTTTTGCGTTTAGGCTGGAAAATCGTGTGTTAACATGGTGTCGTATCCCACAGGGGTACACTGAGAGCCCGTCTATTTTCAATCAGATTTTGAAAAAGAACCTTGAAGGTCTGGTGCTTCCCCAAGAGTCTGTTCTCGTCCAGTACATTGATGATTTGCTTGTGGCGTCAAAAACTGAGGACGCCTGCAGGATTGATACAGTAGCACTGTTGAATTTCCTAGGAGAGAATGGGCACAAGGTGTCTCCAAATAAATTACAGTACTGTCTGAGTGAAGTACAGTATTTGGGTCATCGGATTGAGAAAGGTAAAAGAAAAATATCACCAGATCGCATAGATGTGATTTTGAGAATGCCCGTCCCAACGACTCAGAGGGCAGTTTGAATGTTTTTGAGAATGGTTGGCTATTGTCGCCAATGGATCCCGAACTTTTCCTTTGAAGCAAAGCCCTTACAGCGGCTGACGCGCAAGGATGTGAGTGATCCGGTACCATGGGATGAAGACTGTTTAAGGTCATTCTTGAAACTAAGAGAAGCCTTGTGCTGTGCACCAGCTCTGGGAATGCCTGATTACAAGAAGGCATTCGCATTGTTTTGCTGTGAAAAAGAAGGTTGCGCATTGGCAGTGTTAACTCAAGTTCATGGGAATGTCCGTAGACCAGTTGCCTATTTTTCGGCTACACTAGATCCAGTAGCCTCTGTGTTGCCCGGAGGTCTCAGATCCGTTGCTGCAACAGGTGTCAGTATCGAGAGATGTGAGAGCATTGTAATGGGTCACCCGCTTACTGTGCATGTGCCACATTCTGTTGAACTGTTGATGACCAGGACTAAAACACAGCACCTCACGAATAATAGGTTGACACGTTATGAACAAGTCATCCTAGCTGACGAGAATGTGACGTTGAAGAGGTGTTCTGTTTTAAATCGTGCCACATTGTTACCGATCCCGAATATAGATCATGAAGATTGTGAGGAGCATGACTGCCTCGATGTGACTGAATTGTGCACCAAACCCAGACCCGATATTGTGGATGAACCACTTCCAGAGTCAGATGAAATATTCTTTGTGGATGGATCATGTTTAAGAGACAATACGGGTCAGTTGAGAGCAGCGTTTGCTGTCTGTACCATCACCGGAGTGGTTGAAGCCGCTTATCTAGAAGGAGTGTACTCCGCACAGGTGGCTGAGCTTATTGCTTTGACTCGTGCCTGTTTGGCCGCAAATGGAATCTGTATAACGATTTACACTGACAGTCAGTACGGGTTTGGTGTCGTTCCCGACTTCGGACAGTTATGGTCCCAGAGAGGATTCATGACATCATCTGGGTCGCCCATTCGAAATGGGGATTATGTGAGACAATTGTTAGAAGCATTGCAAGGCCCAGATGAAATTGCAGTGGTAAAGTGTTCTGCCCATACGAAAGGAAATGATTTTGTGTCACTTGGAAATAATTATGCAGATGAGGTTGCTCGATTTTGTGCAGAACAGGGATGTGACTTCACGGAACGACATATAAGGGGAAATGAAGAGACAACTGACCTCAGTGTGATGCTGACGATGGCAGACACATGGGAAGAGTTAAAACAATTGCAAGACGAGGTGTCTGACCAGGAACGGGATAGTTGGGTGCGAGCTGGATGTGAGAAGGGAGATGTGGATGTTTGGGTTTCGAGTGATGGAAGAGCGGTGTTACTGGAATGTCTGTTGAATCCAATGGCACGATTGATATATGGTGCTGTGCACCTCGTCAGGGATGTGATGGTGCGAGTGTTTCGTCAAACATGGTACAATACAAAGTTTCGGGCAGCAGCCGAAGCTGTATGTCAAAGATGTGTCACCTGTCAACAAATGAACGTAGGGAAGAGAACAGCTGTGACAATGAGTCACATAGGGAGGTCAGGTGGCCCTTTCAACAGGATGCAGTTAGATTTCATTGAGATGCCAAAGTGTAATGGGTTGAGGTACATATTAGTCGTAGTGTGTGTCTTTTCTAGATGGGTGGAGGCTTACCCAACACGCAGGTGGATTCTCTAACTGTAGCTAAATTACTGTTGAGAGAGCTTATCCCGAGGTTCGTGTTCCCGACCTCTTTGGAATCGAACAGAGAAACGCATTTCCACAGTGAATTAATGAAATTGCTTTGTGCTGCCTTGAACATAGACCAAAGGTTACATTGCAGCTATCGACCAGAGGCTTCTGGGATAGTAGAACAAGTTAATGGAACATTGAAGGCCAGAATGGCAAAAGTGTGCTCCTCAACTCCACTGAAGTGGCCAGATGCCTTACCTTGCCTTACCTTTGGTTCTCATGAGTCTCCGGAGTGTGCCTGATAGGAGAACTGGATTGTCACCCCACGAAATATTGATGGGGAGAGCGATGCGTGTGCCAGCAATACCCGCCTCTGCATTGATAAATATCACTGATGATGTAATTCTCGACTACTGTAAAGGCCTGGCTGATGTGGTTCATTCTGTGTCCCAGCAGGTGCAGGCAGTAGCTGTTCCAGCCGCAAGTGATCTGTGCCACGACCTGTGCCCAGGGGATTGGGTGTTGGTACGAAAACACGTGAGGAAGAGTTGCTTGGATGTTCGCTGGAGAGGCCCTTACCAGATTATTCTGGTTACAAACACAGCAGTGAAGTGTGGGGGACTACTGAACTGGGTGCATGCCTCCCATACCCGTAGAGTTCCAGCACCCTTGGAAGATACAGCCCCTCTCGTAAACGAAAACCCAGCTGAGGTGGCAGGGCCATCTGAGAGGGCAAGCCAAGCTGTAAGGGTGACTGACGCAGCTGGCTGTGCACTGGAACAAGCTGAAAGCGAAAGCGAGAGAAACACCGAATCAGAACCAGAAGCAGAAGAAGGTGCAGTAGGCGGAGGTGAGCCTAATTCTGCCGAGGAAGAGAGCCGTGCACAGGGTATCAGAAGGGAGAGCAGGGGTGTCTCAGAAGCAGGAAGAGTTTGGCCCGTGAGTCAGAAATGGGTAAATTCGAGAGGGACACCGAGAAGAGATCTTGCCCCAGTATCGCAGGTGACAGAGTCAGAACAGAGTGAGGAAGACCATGATCCGGAAGCTCCGAGAAGGTCGAGGAGAGCAAGAGTGCGTGTCACAGGTATGCTTCACCTGAGTGGACGTACGTAGCAACGAATGCTAGGACCGATGAGTACGGGGAGGCTGAGGTCGATTACTCTTGTCAGCGGTCCTCCGGCTCTGAGGGCGGAAGTGGTACTGAAGATTCCAGGATTGGAGATCGAGGGAATATTGACTCTCCATATTCCAGATCCGCCGCTCCTGAGTAACATTTGTGGTCTGATCTTGGAGACATTGGCTTTCCAGAACTTTGCTGTTGTACCTTCTCCCCAAGAACTGAAAACTCTCAAACTTGAAATTTTGCAGGGAGTCCTAGAGTTATTGGGACCTGCGGTCATTTTGGATTAGCGATGAACTTTGTCGACAAGAGCAAAAAGAAGGCAATCTAGGCCCGAGTGGAAGAAGATAAATTTAGTGACATCTCAGTCGGAGGTATCGGAAAAGGGGAAGGAAGCCTTTGCTGATCCGAAATGGAGTGGAGAACTGAAGCGCTAAAAGAGAACATTAGCTACAGAGGAAAATTGTTGCATTGAGATATAAGCCTGAATGAGGAAGAGACTCTCGCCTATTGTTATTGAACTAGATTCTGAGCGTGGAGGAAAAATGGCGGAGCCTAGAAATTCACACCGTAGGGCGAAGACAGTGATAGGTACACTTTTAGGAGTAGTCATAGCTGTTATATTCGCAGTAGTCATAACTTCTTATGCAGTGGCACACAAGCAGGAGGGGAAGATGCTGGGAACACCTACATCAGTCACTCCCAGTACCAAGAAGGATATTTCAGGAGATAAAAGGGCGATGATGCTAGAAGAAAGTCGTATGTTACACATAGATTTGTCGAGAGGTGATTTCAAACTTAATGCGTATGCGAAATTGTTGTATGAGTACGTTGATGCGATGGATGCCAAGGATTGCTATGTGTGCATGCAGTTGCCACCCTCTGTAGATGAGGGTATTAGATACCATCACCTTCCCTTGACTTATGGGATTTCTTGCAGTCTATTGCTTAGTCTGTTTTACGAAAGGAAACAGTTCAAGTATTATTTCTCTAATTATGACACAGTACTTCCTGACGTACCAGCGTTTAAGCATTTGAATAAGTATGATTATTATAAGTCAGAAGAAAGACTTCGGACTTATTTCATACCGACTACAAGTTTGGATACTGCTTATGCACATAGACATAATTTGACATGTTCATTATCAGACACTGAAAAGAAATTCATTGGCCAAGTTGAAGACAGATATAGAAAATTAACCCAAGATAAGGATGGGAGAAAGAAGTCAACAGATTGGACAGATGAAGAGAAACTACATAAGTCAAGGGGAAGTTAAGTACAGAGGGGAAATCTGTGTGTTGCTCGTCCGCAGTCGGACAAGGACAAAATCTGGGTTGGACATAGCACCTGTGCCCATACCTTTACTATGGAAGATTCAGCTAGGAACTTCTTGCAGGGTCAGATACAGGTCATCCCGACAGTGTATTATGTGTGTGGAAGGAATGCATACGTGAGATTGCCTGAGCAGAGGTACGGGACTTGTTATTTGGCTGTTATTTTCCCGAAGATATACCATGCCGAGGATTTGGCTCTGCTAGAAACAGGACACCACTCTAGAGCCCGGAGAGGAGTTGTGATTGTTGATATCTTTGGAGCAATCATACCCGGTCTGGGTGTGGTTTTGAATGATGTGAAAATATGAAAGCTAGCAACTGTGGTCGATGAGTTGTCAATGAACACTGCGAAGTCATTGTTGTTGGTGGATGGAGAAATGTTATCGATCAGGACAATGGTTTTTCAAAATCGTCTTGCATTAGACGTATTATTGGGAAAAGAGGGCGGAGTCTGTAAATTGTTGAAGGTTCAAGAATGTTGCACGTATATTCCAGACAACAGCAAGGAGCTGAGGAAATATATAGTCAACATTACCACACTTCACGAAGAGGCTGCAATATTGGCAGAAGAGAATGTGTGGGAGAAGATTGGGAAAGGATTTGGACATGTGGGAAGTTGGTTTGCAGATTTAGGGAAAGGAATTCTCGGATATGTACTGAAACCAATCTTGATTGTGGTGATTTGTGTGATCTGTTTGTGGGGACTTGTAAGAACGTACAAGTGGTATAGAGGAAACAGAGCTGAGAGGATTCTCAGGGGATATGAAAGACGAATGGCGCATATGCAAGATAATCAGTATCAGGATCTAAAAAGAATGGAGGGTTTCCGACATAATAGGATGGTTACCACTTCTGTATAAATGGATTTGTGTGATGACAAGTTGTCATCAAAGGGGGGAACTGATAGAGCGTTGCTGATGCAAAATTTGTAGGAGTGCACCATATTCATTGTTAGTCAGCACCCGCATATAAAATAAGAATGTTTAAAGAGTCATAGAAATATATTCGTTGAAATAGAACAGTAGAAATGTGAACAGGCCTTGAGAGAAGAGAAAAGGCCACCAGTTATTAAGAAATGCATTTGTGTAAGTGTAATGTTTAGTTGTAGTAATGTCGTGCATTAAGAGACATTTAAGTCATGTTAGAAGAATGAAGAAGGTAGTTCTCTTAAGAACGAGACGAATAAATTGAATTAGTAATTGTAGTATGTTTAGTTTGAGGCCTAACCATGTATGTAAAGTGAAGGCCTTCATTTTATTTTAGCCATGTTATATTAGGACGACAGGATTTTAGCAAAGCTTAAAATTGCAGTGAATTGTGAAACCTCATGATGTTAGGGTTTTTTTCTGTTCATCATTTGGCTGCAGGTACAAGGCCATGTAGCTCGTTAGTTAGAATAAGTCTTTGTTCAAATGGAATGGAGACAGAAGGAGTAGACAGGAAGGGAGTGAATTGGAATGTGAAGTTGCAACTCCTGGTACAGAAAAGGCCTGGGACCCAAGGTCGAATTTTTGAAAAGGAAGATGAAAGGATCTTAATGGAAACCTACTGAAGGGGTGTGCTGAAGGGCGTGTACAGCTTTTTGGGGTTTTGTATTAGGGACAGAGCACCGTGGGTTGAGCAGACGAGACTTAGGAGAGGGACTGAAAGGAGCACTATAAATCGAGCTCTTATTTGGTGAAGACTTCTTAGGAAGTTTCACTGCTGACACCTTTTATGCGATCCTCACCTGGAAGGGAATATTGAGTAGGGATGTCACCTTAGAGTAGAGTAAGGACAGATATTATTTGATTCATGACTTTAAATTTTGATATCACGATTGCCATAGGGTACTTGATGCTTTTGGAAGCTGCAAACCTGTTTATCTTTAGCCGTATGCGGATACTTTGTAGACTAGCATTTGTGTTAGTCCCCATTTATCTTTTGTGCCTTGTATTGAGGTGCCTATATATTCAGATGTTTTTGCTGATAATAAAAGGTCAACTTCCCAGATTATGAGTCTTTCTTTCTGAAATGTCAAATTGTGGTAAATACGATTTGATAATTGTGTTTCTTCCCTCTACGCTATTTGGCAAATAAAAAGATCCTGGCGACCTGAGTGGGTTCTTGTAGATAATTGGATAAGAACAAGAATCCGGCGTTCCCATGTGTCCTAGGGTATGACTATAGATAGAGCAACATTACCGTCTTTGACTTTTGTGCAGTGCACACCCAAAACAGATGTATCTCCAAGTGCTCTCATATGATGATGAGGGAAAAGGAAGCACCGTGAAATAATTGTCTACTATCCCACAATGTGCTTGAAAGGAAGCTGGTATTGATGCAAGGTTTCCTGGTTTCACATTAGGTAATTTAGTGCATGGTCATCTCATTCTCTCTCACATTTTAGATCGAACCTAAATGCTATGCTTTTAATTTTGTGAGACGAAACATCAGTGGATGGCAGTAAATGCACCCAGGCTCTGCATGTTTCATAAGCATTGCTGGTTGTAGTGGTTGGGGATGGTCGGGGATGGTGATATTGTGAAGCAGGAACTAAAATTAAAATCAGAGTACCCACCTTTGGAAAGTGCATTGAGACCGTTTGATCCACATATCTAAAACAACGAGTTAGTTACCTCTAGTAATGCTCTTTCTGGTGGATATTCTAACCACACATTCCTTACCTTTGGAATATTCCCTGGTGCCTGACGGATCCAGCAGCTTTAAACAGCATTGCTACGGCGCAGCAGTAAGTGGCATTGTGTGGCTCTGCACCAACTTTGCTCTGCCCGGAAGCGACGAATGGAGCTCTATACAAGCGCCACCCTTGCGCTCTGATATTAGTTACTTTCTTGACTCTGTCTGCAACCTTGGACATGGAGCCAAACAAAAATCAGCAATACCAGTCTGAAGATTCCTAGATTGGGACATTTTCAGATTGAAAAGGAGAGTATTCCACAGAATGGGCAGGAGCAAGTGCGGTGAGGAATCTGTGGTTAGAGTATCAGCCAGAAAGAGAGTTACCCAAGATAAGCAGCTTGCTCTTCTGATGGATACTTCTAACCACAAATTCATCACCTTTAGAATAGATACCAGAGCAGTAACTCACAAGGTGATAGAACTGACGAATGGCTCTAACAAAAAGTACTGCAGGACCAAACAATCAAAATGTCCTTACCTGTGGTCCTGGCTGTCAAGGCAGTAGAACTTTGTTAATGTATATTGATAACCATGTTACACCCTTACAAATGTCTAGTACAGCTCTCTGCGTACCAGCACAGTGGTACCATTGTTGGCCTAGGTAAAATGAGTCCTTAACCACATTCGTACCACAGTTTTAAATTTTATCTGATTGTGTCTTTTTCTGTGAAATTTACTTTTATGGCCAGAACGTGGCTGAATAAAGTTTTAATGAACTGAACTGAGTCCTCAAGTCCTCCATTGGCTGCTTTAAGTAAGTAACAGTACTTAATGCAAAGCACTATCCACCTTGACAAATTCCTTTTCTGTTCTACCTTGCCTTTTTTGCTCCATAGAACCATGTCAAGAACTAATCGTTAATCTGACGGTCTTTGAAGTAATGGATGTAAAAGATTAAAGCTCTATTTGGTTCCAGCCACTGGAGCCTCTCCTTCACCTTAGAGTGGTTAGGTGGGGCAGAGAACATTGGAAGAATGATGGGTTGTCCAACATAAAAAAACGTAAAAACCTTAGGCAAAAAGGCCGCCTTCGGTCCACAGTAAAGGTTTGTGAAAAAAACGGCATTAGGGCTCAGATGTACGACCAGTTTTTCCATGCAAAAACCTACATGGTCAATTTACATACACTATTTTGCGACTCGCAAAAAAATTGCGACTCGCAAAGTAGTGTTTTGTGACTCGCTATTAGTATGGGATGTTCCGTTCCTAATAGCAAGTCCCTAGCCATGTATGAATGTTTTGTGACTGCAGTAGCGGTCCCAAAACACTTACAAATTACCACCCTTTTCAAGAGGGTGCTAATGGAGTCGCAAAGAGGAATAGCTTTCCCTATGTGAATAGATCTAAAAATATTTTTAAGGACAGGCAGTGGTCCCAGGGACCACTCCCTGCCCTAAAAAAATGAAACAAAAATGTTTCATTTTTTAAAAAATGCATCCTGTTTTCCTTTAGGGAAAATGGGCTGCATGTCAAAAAGAAAATCCTGCTTTATTGAATAGCAGTCCCCAGACATTGTGGTTTGCTGAGCCCAGCAGGGCACCATCCCTGGGAGGGCCAGTCATTCTGAATGGGCTCGCAAATTGCGAGTGGCTCATTATTATTCATGAGCCTCGCAATTTACGACCCCATTAGGAATTGCAAACAGTGTCTGAGACACTGTTATACATTGGATTTAGCGCCTCGAAATTTGCACCTTGCAATTTGTCATAACTTGCGAGGCGCTAAATCCAATGGTCGTACATCTGGCCCAAAGTGGCTGCAACAAGGGTGCTTGGCTTTCATCATGTGATGAGCCACAGTCGCAACCACCAGAAAAAGCCTGCAGAGTCAGGAGACACAGTGGACAGCTTTGCATGGATTCAAATGGTGTGTACATGAGGAAAGCAAGCACTAAATTAAGGTCCCACTGTGGTATCACAAAGAGTTTGAAAGGGAACAAATGAGTTATACCACATAGAAACCTGATCACATAGGTGACTTGAACAATGACAGTTGGTCCAGTAAATCTAAAAAGACCAAAAGGGCTGACAACTAACGTTTAGGGGTACCCAAAGTCAGTCACCTGGTCTCATGCAGTAGTGTCACTATCCAGAAACCTGCTGTTTACTGAAGGACTACTTGGACGAGGTGCTCACAAGGGTGTCAGTTAGAGCTTTATCAAATGGAAGTAATGGTTGCGACAAAGGTTGTCCTGGTTAGAAAACTTAGGTCAGTACGTTATTTTTGCCTTCCATAATTGTGAGCTGTAAGTCCCAATCCTCTGCTGCAAGTTGCAATCTTCCCCTGCATGTCTCATTAGCAAAGAAAAGGTGGCAGTCTCTTCTGTTGGAGGTCCAAGGGGAAGATCATATCCTGGAGTCCAGGGAAGTGTTCAACACACTGGTATCTTGTAAAACTAGATATAAATTGTCATCAGCATCATGCTGGGGAAAGAACTCCCCTTCATCACCATTGTCATCCTCAAAAGCTGGATGGCTCTGATCAGAGTCTGAACGGAAAAGTTGTTGGATCTTTTTGGTGTGGCTGCAAGACAAAGACATGGAACTATATGAGTTAGAATGAACCGGCCTGAAAACATCTGTATGGTGTAGAGATGTACAACAGGAATGGGGTCGTTTTGCGGCAGCATTGGTGCCAGTGTCAATGTTGCAGGGACTACCATGGATTTTGGTGCTGGAATGGAAGTCAGCTCTTGCTTTGAGCCGGAACACGAGATAGGTCCACACACAGTGCTGAGAGCAGACCTGCAGGCAGTAATCCATTGAAAGGACTCGTTGGATCTTTAGGTCCCAAAGGCTTGGCAGAAAAAATTCCCAACATAGGGCTCTAATATGATATTGGGCGGAGTTTCCTCCGCCTGACACCATCTCGGTCATGGGACCAATCGACACCCAGTTGGTGGTCCCAACCGACTAATTAGGATGCAACCCAACACTGTTTTGCCGCATTTCTATACTTTACAATGGGAGCATGCATTCCAGCGGGAATGCATGCTCCCATTGTAAATAGGAGGTGCAGTTCATGTTTGTACCCCGTAGCAGGCACCTCAAGGTGCCTGCCACGGGGTGCAGGGATCAACAGCTCCCTCAGCCTCCAACCGGAGGCCGTGCACCCAAGGGGGCTCTGCTGGGGTCCCCAAAAGTCGAGTTCCTACAGCCTTTCTGTGTCTGAAAGACCACCATGGAAAGGATACCAACACCCGTCATCTTAATCTCAAGGGTGGAAAGAGCCTTCTTTGGGATTACTAACTACATTCCGACTGGCGGATGGGCTCTCTGAGCCCATCGGAAGCCAGTCGGAATGACAGTTTGTATTCCTTTCTCACTGCCTTCATTGTAATGAGGTGTACGATGCCGTTGTATGTTTATCCGCCATGGTTTGCATCCCGGAGAGACAAGTCTCACCTCCAGGGATAGTGTGACTGGGGAGTGATCGGATATTGCCGCTTCCAATATTTTAGATTCTTGGACCAGCGCGACTGTTCTCTGAGAGACAAGAAAATAGTCCAGCCTGAACAGCATGCTGTGGACCGGGGAAGTGAAAGTATACTCTGTGCATATTAGGTGGCTAAGGCACCAATGATCTACCAGCCCATTATCCGAGCTCACATCCTTCATCAGGGCCATATACGCTTTGTTGACTCTGTCTAGAGGTCCCATTCTGTCCAGGACCGGGTCCTGCACGAGGTTCCAGTCCCCTATAATGTATTGCGAGCCTCCTATCTCCATTAATGGACGATTCAAATGAAGAAAGACCAACCGTTTTGCCCCTGTCAGAGCATAAACAGGCCCCATGCACAGGGAGTTGTCTCTGAAACGTAATTTAGCAAGTGTGTACCTGCTGTTGTGATCAGACCAAGTCTTTGTTATATTAACTGGTAAAGATTTATGACGGACGATCGGGACTCTGCATTTGAGGGGGGGACCTGCTGTCGGGGGTTGTCTTAGCCACTATGCTACTGTGTATTACCTTACCTAACCAGTCTCGATGCAGTTTTTCCAACTCCAGGGCATCTAAGTGTGTCTCTTGTAGCAGAGCTACATCTACTCTTTTGGATTAAAGATAAGAGAGTACTTTTGGGGGGCCATCATAGAGGTTATAGCCTCCGTATCCACGATCTTCCTGACATCCCCCTGCCTTCGTCTCCGCCACCCGGCACCCTCTTCTCCTTATGCCGCCGGCCTGCTACAAGCTCAGGAAGCCTCCGAGAGGACAGAGTCTGCCGAGAGGGCCTGCAAGACTGCCTGCCGCTCTTTGCTAATGGTGTCTTGATCCGGCTTCACTCTCCGCCGGCCATTCTTGACTGTTTGCCATATTTGTCGGTGTAATCCGTCATCCCCCAGGGGCAGAGGCCCATCTCTAGAGGCCTCTGGTGTGTCAATATACAACAGGGCACATGCTTCCTTTAGGGACCGGATCTGGCTGAGCACACCTTCGTAGCGAAAGATGATATGGAAAGGATGGCTCAAGCATAAGGAATGCTGGCTATCCGCAGGTGGTCCGTGATTAGACAGAAGACCTTACGCTGTTGAAGAGTGATCCGGGAGAGGTCTTGGTATAGCACTGCTGTGTGGTCTTTAAATGAATAGGGTGCACATCCCATGCTTTTTTAAGGATCTCCTCTTTGGTCTGGAAATCGTGCACGCACACCAAAATGTCTGCCGGGGGTCCCTTTCCTGACCATTCGGGCCCACCCGATGGGCATGGTCCATTTGTAGGGAGGATTTGTCAGTAGATCCTAGGATATGTTGGAAGAGCTCCGTAATGTATTCTCTGAGATTGGACTCTGAGATTCTGTTTTTGATGCAACCCCTCCGACGTGAATATTATTTCTCCACGAGCGGTTCTCCAGGTCTTTGTTATGCGCCTGAAGGTCTAGATGTTGCTCTTTGAGCCTCAGGACCTCTTGTTGAAGCCATCCCAGCTCTTCCTCTCGAGTGGACTCCCCATCCTCTAGTGCGGTCAATCTTTTGCCCACTTCATCTACATCTTGGCAAGGTGACCAGTGATTCCAGGAAGGTCAAATGTAAATGTAAATGTCAAGGTACTTATAGAGCGCACTGTCACCAGACGGCCACCTTGCGGTGTCGCCTTTGCGGTTTCCTGGCGCTGATACTCATACCGCTGTGGAACCCCTCCTGGCTTTCCCTGTGACGTGTCCACTCCTGAGCACCCCCAGGGTGAAACCAGGCATCCTTTGCGCTGTTGGGGCCGGTGTGGAGGCTAAGCAAGCTATTGCCCAGAGTTGCAGCGTGGGGCCCGTGATTAGAATAGGCACCGAGGCGAGAATAGACAGGTCCGAGGAAATTGAGCCCGAGCCCCGCCAAGGCGGGAATCGAACCCTGGTCCCTGGCCAGAACTCTGCTTCAGGGTCTGCCGCCCTAACCATTGAGCCACACTCCTCCAGGTCTTAGTCACCGGACCTTCTCCATCTTCAGGGTCTGATTTAATGTCAGGGCCTGCACTGGTGAGCTTATCCTCCAAGGCAGCGCCACCTTGCTTGCCGAACAAATCCCTGAGGGAGCGGTCTTTCTTGGATCTGTTCACCACCATGTTGCTAGGTTCCTGTGTGTATCAGCTACAGTGGCGGTCCAACTCTGGACCTGCCCTCAAGTGTCTCCTGCTGGCTTTGCAGACTCAGTTTGATGACTCTGGGGTGCACGCTGTTCAAGATCCCTCGACGGCCGCAGTTCAGGGAGTGATGGTCAAAGCGAGTGCCCTCCCCTGAATCTTTGCCAGGCCATGGCTCCTGCTTGTATGCTTGGGCCCATGATGGAGATATTCTACAGCTGGACTTCCAAGCTGCTGCGTGTTTGGCAGTGCCTCCCACCCATTCACAGGAGGGATTGGAATCTCTTGACGCGGTCTGCCTGCCAGCCCAAGCGCGAAGCGTAAGGGGCCGCTGGGCAATGCTGAGGTCCAGGGAGAGGGGGTAGGGCTCCACCGTGGCCCATGACCATGAGTAGATCCGTCCCAAGCTGAAAAAAGTCTCACATCACAGTCCCCAACTCTACCCACAGATGTGCTACAAGCATGGGGCAGGGGTGCGGGGAACACGGTCACACCGGCAACAGAAGATGGGCGGCCCATGCACAGGAGGGCACCTTAATAAGGAGCAGGCCCCCCGGGCTGCATCTGTCTGTGAGAGGCTGCCGATTCAACCTCACGGCCCAGACCCATGGCACCACACCCCTGTTGAACCTCCCCCGATGTGTCCACGCACTCGGGGGGCACACCCCCAAGGCCGGGCACCCGGTAGCGCAGAGGTGTCCTTCAGAGACATCGCCGCCCTCACCTGTAGTTTTGTGTGCGCCACAGGAATTTGCCCCAACCAAGGTCCTGGCCAGCGACTGCACTCGGGCTCACGTGCAGTCTGCTTCTCCCAGCTCTCTGGGTGCCACACAGTTCACTCTCTTTTCTGCTCCGGAGTATACTAGCGGGTGCCAGGAATCTTCGGCACACACTGATGCCAGTGTAGAAGGAGCCGGTGGGCTCTGAAGTACGCTGATGTCGGCGGCGGCTCAGAGCGATCAGGAAATGCTTCCTAGCCCCCCGGCATCTAGGCCATGCCCCCGCAAACTTCTTTAAAAGTAACACATTTCACAGCTTCATGAAGCTGCAAGAAAATAAGTTACTTACCTTTAACTGTAATTATTCAATACTGGAATCTTTCATATATTCACATGCTTGAATCATTCCCTATCGTCGAGATGGGAGTCCCAAAGTACATTACAATAGCAATGCCAAAGTTAAACATAGACTTGAAAGGGCCTAGGTCCTTTAGTATTGTAACATATCAGAGTCATTGTTTAAAAAGAGACCAAACAGTTTTGAACCAATCTGGTTGCCCTGCCATCTAGAACACTCTTGTGAGAAGCTCCAGTCCCTCACATTTGCAAAGAACAGAGTAGGAGATGTACCCAGATAAAAAAGAGGTAAAGGTAAACTTCTCAGGGGAGGATGGTGGATCGCATGTGAATCTATGAAAGATTCCAATGCTGGAGAATTACATTTACAGGTAAGTAATTTATTTTCTTAATCCAGTATTGGAACTTTCATGGATTCACATGCTTGAATCAGATTAAAAAGCAGTTAAGAAGCACATTGTTTCTGTTACTTCTAATATATATATATTTTAATGCGATGCATGAATCTATAGATATTTCATATCCAAAAACATATATAAATCTATTTACCAATACATATATAAATATAAAGATATACAAATGCACGTAATAGGAAAAGAGAAGACAAAAAAAATGTGCATAGCCAGATAAGAGGATGGAGGGGTGAAGAATGTATCTCACCAAAAAAAAAAGATGTTGCAGTTCTGTTTGACCCACTGCTGTTTCATTGTTTAGTGTAGAATCCAAGCAGTAATGCCTGGTGAAGGTGTGCATTCTTCCAAGTAGCTGCACAGCAGATATCCTTGACTGGAACACCAGCAAACAGCGCCATTAAGGCTGAAACAGTCTTGTGCAAATGTCTGTAACAGCTTTCCTGCTGCTTGATGGTGCAGGAAATTGAAGGAGCAATACTCAGTTTGGAATGAGGGCAACCTTTTTAAGGATCACTGTAGGCCACAAAGAGTTGGTTAGACTTGCAAAAACTTCTAGTCTTTTGCAAATAGAATTTCAGACATCTCATGACATCCAACCAATTGAGGGATCTCTCTGCTGGAGACGCAGGATCTGGGAAGAATGTCTTGAGGAAGAGAGGTTCATTTAAATGAAAGTCTGAAAGGACTTTAGGAATTAAACTCAGGGTTTGTCCGGAGTACCACTCTATCCTTCCTGAATTGCAGATGTTGATGCTGAGTAGGGCTACCTTCTAAGAAACAAATTTAAGATATGCTCTGTGAATGGGTTTGAATTAGGGCCTCATGAGCTGTGGGCGGACAATATTGAGCTGCCAGAGAAGTGGAGTAGGTGGGACTGGTGGAAAAACCATAAATAGCCCATTGAAGTTAATGATTATAGATAACCATAATGAATGTAAGGTAGATGATCTCCTAAAGTGTGAGATAGCTGCTTAGTGGACCTTGATGGAGGTGTGAGCCAACCCTGATTTTGCCAAGTGCAGGAGATAAGGGAGAATCTCTTAAGGTGAAGAAGAGAAAGGATGCACGTTAGCTTGTTGGCACCAAATGCAAAAATGTTTCTACTTCAGCAGATAGGTCTTGTTAATACTGCTTGCACAGGTGCTGAACAGAATTTCCCTGCATTCCCACGATAGGTTCAGATGGGTAAACTCATTGTGCTCAGGAGCCAAGCCAATAAATGAAGAGATTTGGGATCAGAATGCAGCACTTGGCCTTGGGACATCGTAAAGAGATGGAATCATTTTCATGAGAATGTGATGTTTCTGCAAGAGTAGGAGGAGTTCCATAAACCAATGTTGGCACAGCCAGGATGGAGCTATTAGGATTATCCTGCAGCTCTCAGCTTTCATCTTCATGAGCAGCTTTGATAGGAGAGGAATTGGAGGAAAGACATAGGCAAAGATGCCTGACCATGCCATCGACAATGCATTCCCCCATGATCCCTAATGGTGATGCCAGCTTTTGAAGAACTGGCATTTCTTGCTCTGCGAGGTCACAAAATGATCAAGACGCAGCTTGTCCCTCTGGAGGAAGATGCTGTTGAGAATGGCCAGATCCAGTTCCCTTTCATGGCATGACAACTTTATCCTGCTCTGAGTGTCTGCTGTGATGTTCTTGTTGGCGGAAAGATGTTCTGCCCTTAGGAATACTTGGTTGTGAATTGCCCATCCACAGATGGACTGTGCCTCTTGGGAGAGGAGGCGTGATCTCGTGCCACCCTGCTTGTTGATTTAGTGCATTGTAGTGGTGTTGTCCCTCTGAACGAGCACAGATAAGTTCTTTATTCTTGGAAGGAAAACTTGTAAGGCCAGATTGACCACCTTGTGCTCCAACAAGTTGATTTGAAGGAGGCAATTCTGCTTTTCCTACTTGCCACTGACTTGCAAGCCTTGAAGCAAAGCTCCCCATCCTTTGAGGGTAGCATCGGTAGTGATGACCAAAAGAGATGGTGTGACTAGAAGGGAGTGACCGACTATAATATTCGTTTGGTGTGTCCACTATGAGATGGCTTTCACCACGGCTGGGGTGATGGTGAGTAGTTCATCGAAAGATTCCTCTGCTTGTAGTCACTGCTTGTTTAGTTCCTCTTGGAGAGGACATATCCTTCACCAGCAGAATGGAACTAGAGAGATACAGGAGGACATCATCCCTAAGAGGGACTTGTAAAAGCAAACTGAAAGAGACCTTCTTTTTGTGTGAGTTCTGCTAGTGAGATTAACTTTGATTGCCTCTTGAAAGATGGAAATGCTCTGTTGGGTATTGTGTTGAGTGTTGCTCCTAGGAAGGTAATTGTCTTTTAAGGATGCAAAACTGATTGTTCTGGATTCAGGGTTAGTCCTAATACCATGAACAGTGTTGTGCAGGCTGTTGTGGATGCCTGAGCTGTGCACATGGACAGTGCCTTGACCAACCAATCACCCCAATACAGGAACTCTTGGTGTCATTGCTTTCTGTGAAAGGCTGCCACACTTTGTGAATATTTGAGGGGCAGATTTGAGGAAAAAGGGAGGACTCTGCATTGATTATGGCTCCTGACTATTGTGAATCGAAGTAACTTCCTGCTTGATGGGTGGATGGGGATATAAAAAAACGCATCCTGCAGGTCGAGGGCGGACATGTAATCCCTTGTGTTCAAGAGCACCAGAATCTCCTGCAAGGAGACCATCCAGAAAGACTGTTTCTTCAGGTAGGTGTTGAGATTTCTCAAGTCCAGAATAGGTTGTCATTGCCTGAACTTTTTGTTTTTGCGGACTAACAAGAAACAGGAAAAGAAACCCCACCCTCGTTGTGATGCAGGAACTGGTTCTATTGCTCCCTTCACCAACATTGCAAGAACCTCCAAACAGAGAAGATGTAGATGTTTTGGAACAGATGGTTGATGAGGAGTGGGAGTCGAATTTGAAGAAATTCTAGAGTATGGCCAAATTGAATCCGTTTGAGAACCCATTTGTCCATAGTTATAGTCTGCCAGCAATGTAGGTATGTAGATATTGTGCCCCCCTAACTTGATTGGTGAGTAAAGAGGAAAAGCCAGAGCCTATAGGTGGTCATTGGCAATGAGCTGAATCCTTGGCCTGATGTCCTGCTTTACCTTTTGCATTAAACCGATTGTAAGCCCCTGGTGGTGGCTGTTGTTGGGCCTACTGGGGATGATACAGCTGAGATGAAGAGAAGTAGGAAGGTTACAAATATTGCTGATATCCTCGTCTATTAAATAGAAGACCTCTACCCCGGGTGCCTTGAAAGGGGATCTTTTGAAACTGGAGTGTCCCCAAAGACTGAGTCATGTCGGTATCGGTGTTGATAGCTTGAAGTGCCTCATCGGCATGTTTGCTGGAGAGGGCTTCGCCGTTAAAAAGGAAGGTCAATAATTTAGTTTTGAATCTCAGGGTGGAAGGATGTGGCCCTAAGCCATCCCTGGCAGTATGAAACTTGTGCACCAGCCAGCAATCTAAAGGGGATTGTGGAAATGTCCATTGCACCGTCGATGACTACCGACGGCGTACACTCCCCTTCCTGGAGGATCTTTTTGGCCTCTGTTATACTCTTGTAGGGTAATTGATCCAGGAATGGGGCAAGATTGGACCACATCTAGCAGTCAAATCTCTCAAGAAACATGAAAGAATTTGCTGCCCTCACAGTGAGTGCTGACATTGAGGAGAACCTTTTCCCAACATTGTCAAGGTGCCTTCCTTCTTTGCCTTGTTGGGCCATGATTGATGATGATGGGTTCTTTGACCTGCATTGTGCTGCCTGAGAGATGACTGAATCAGGCTTCGGGTGACTGATGAGACAAGCATGAGCATCCTCTGGAGCCTTGTACCTTTTCTCCAGATGAGTAAGGACAGCAGTCACCATGGCAAGTGTCTTCATGACTTTCAAACCCTCCTCCCAGATGTAACTTACAATGACCATAGCTCTTATGGTGGTTCCTTAAAAGCAGTCTGTTTGCATAGAAGGCATAGATAAGTTGAAGTACTTGGTTGCTCATGCTAGTAAATTGTGGAACCCACAAATATCTTCGGTGGAGAATCAGCGGGGATTGGAGAGGGAGATGATGGTGCGGGAATGAGGTATTCATCCTATTCTTCATGTGGGTGTCAGATCTCACCCTCCTCATTATCATCATAGGAAGTCACCGGATCTTGAATAAAAGCAGCCTGTGGTGAATGGCATGCAGCAGTAGGTAGCGAGGAGTGTATTTTGTCATTTTATGTGGCAGTGCTAATGTGCTATGCGCATATAGGTAATGTCCATCATCATCATAATCAGAGGCCTGTTCTTCCAACAGCTGTGAGACAAGCATAATGTCTAATTCTGTCCTGTTTTTAATGTAAGACTCCTGAGAGGTCTTTTTTGAGGCTTTATGAGGTTGCTTAGGAGAAGAGCGAGAGTGAGGAGATCGCTCCCTTTTATGAGACCTTTTGGAGGATGAAGATGATGCCTGCTGTTAGACCTGGCATCATTGGCGTGGGTCTCCCTTCCCTTCCCCTCTCCTCTTCCTATTTTTTATGTTGGCTGGATTTAGATGCTCTGGGTGCTGTGCCACTGTTAATCAGTGCCACAGCGCGAATGCTCCCTGTATATAAATGACTGTATGACTTAGGATAACCATAATGCCTAGATCTGTGTAGCATGTCCAATAGTGAGTTACCCTCCATTTCACTGTCGCTACTGTGACACGATCCGTTCTCATAGGCCAGACTGGGCCAGTTGAGGATTACTTTCTATCATCCTATCTGGCCCCAGGAACCTGATAGGAACTTTTAGTTTGATAGGTTTGTGCTCAGGACATTGAGAGACACCTTTTAGTAAGGACTGTTTATATATCCCATTTTTAGAAATGCCTCTTCTGAAAACGCGGTTGTTTCTTGCCTAAGCTTTGCTGTAGGCTTTGCGAGTATGTATATTGGCCGTCTGGTTTTGGAGCAGCAGGGCCAGCTGGGTCAGACCTAGCTGGAGAGAGAGATCCGTATTCAGAGCCTGGGGAGGGGTGACTCTGTGATCAGAGCAGAGCCATGCTTGGCAAGGCGAATGATGGCTCCACCTCCCACTGGGCGTCTGATAGCAGACCCCCTCATTCTGAAAGGGCAGGATGTCACTTCGTAAACCAAGTGCTCCCTGACCCCACCAAACTGGTTCTGACTGGAGTCAGTGATTTGCGACCTTAGAGAACAAAGACTTTTTAGGTATAAAATGCTGCGCTGGAACTTTGTCCGTGTGTGTTGCTTCTGAATGTCAAGACAAAACTCTGTCTGAGTAAACAGAGGAAAGGACTTTGAAACTTTCACCAAGCTTGCCGGAGAAACTACCCGAGGGCCTGAATCAAGAGCGCCTCCTGCAGAAGTCTCAGGGACATTAGACTTCACCCCGTCAGCCGTCGGAATTCCTGTGCAAGGAATTCTGCTTGCAGGTGAGGCCTCTGTTGAGTAATCTGGAGCCTCTAGTTCTACTGTGAGGACCGCAAACTGGGCACCTTTGAAACTTTCGCTGAACCTGTGCGGGCCGCTGCAGCTAAGAGAGAGCTGCCGCCGCTGAGAGCCCACATGAATCTGAACCTTTGTACCTTTCGCTGGATCCGTGTGGGCTGCTGCAGCTAAGAGAGAGCTGTCGCTGCTGAGAGCCGCCTGAATCCGAACCCTTGAACCTCTCGATGGATCCGTGTGGGCCACTGCAGCTAAGAGAGAGCTGCCGCCGCTGAGAGCCCGCCTGAATCTGAACCCTTGAATCTTTTACTGGATCCGTGTGGTCCGCTGCAGGTAAGAGAGAGCTGCTGCCGCTGAGTGCACGCACCCTTGCCAACGTTTGCATCATCGTGGTGCGTTCTGTGGGCCACCGCAGCTAAGAGAGAGCTGGTGCCGCTGAGTGCCCGTACCCTTTGCCACTTTGCACCATCGTGATTTGTCCTGTGGGCCACCGCAGCTAAGAGAGAGCTGTGGCCGCTGAGTGCCTGCACCTTTGTCAACTTTGCATCATTGGGATTTGTCCTGTGGGCTGCCGCAGCTAAGATAGAGCTGCTGCCGCTGTGTGCCCATGCCTTGTTCACCCTTGTCGAGGATTGTTGCTATAGTCTCGTGGGCCGCCGCAGCTAAGAGAGAGCTGCTGCCGCTGTGTGCCCGCACCTTGTTCACCCTTGCCGACGATTGTTGCTATCGTCTCGTGGGCCGCCGCAGCTAAGAGAGAGCTGCTGCCGCTGTGAGCCCACCACGGAGCTGCACGACGAGAGTCATCGCCACCACCAGCCCAGGCCGCCGCAGCCGAGTGCTGCTGCCGCTGAGAGCCCGCCTGTCCCCGAGTGCCCGAATCATTGTGGGAGCACGCTACGGACTTTGCAGCCCGGACTTGTGGTCGCTGGGAGTCCGCCTGTCATCATCTCCGCTTCTTCAAAAAGCTGCGTGCTGTGTCCCCTTTCACCGACAGGTATCTGGTGCGCAACGGATCACGTAGGCCTCGGCCTTGAACTCCGTCAGTTTCACGTTCTGGTGAATACGTATTGCCACTTGTCCAGCCACATTTAGACTGGAACGGAATCATTAACAGTCAGAAGGTATGTTCTAGACCTCATGGTTGTTTTATCACAATAACCAAAGTGTATCAGGAGACACATTATATGAAATATATATTTTTTTTACTTGTCCTTTTAATTGGTAGGCACACAAGACCTTTCCATTGACTTTAAGGTAGGCATTGACTTGTTATACAAGCAGTCCCTTACAAATTATGCATGGGATATCACATAATTTTTGGGTGATATACTGCATGAATAATCTTACCCTTCCCCCTTTATATCATGGGTGCTTCCCCTGTTTTTTGCTCTAGGGGTACATCATTATGGCTTGATTTGATATGCACAACCCAATTGAACTAATAACGCAAAAATACCTTGCTTTTAAAATCTTTTTGCATTAGATATACTGATTTCACTTTCTTAGATGTGTTGCATCTGCACCTGTTCCAGGAATTTTGAGGGTATTTGATGAGCACAATTGAGTTAACTTACAATTCGCCTCTTTGTGACTGTATCATTGAAGCCTGAGCGTTTGAGCTTATATTCTGTTTTGTATATATATTTTCCAGCCCTGAGGAAGTCGCGGTGTCTTGTCCCGAGCGACGAAACACGTGTTGGCTGGAATTTCAACAAGAACAACTATTAAATTGTGCATTTGTTTGAATACACTGACTTTGAAACTGATGTTATTGATACTATTCAATTAACACAATTGGGTGCCAGGGCTTGTTTCAAAACGAATTGCCTTTTGGAGTCCCTACGGGTTGAAGTGAATTGTAGTTGTTGAAACGCTTTGAGAATTTTGAGTTAAACTGTTAGATGAAGATATTATTTTTCTATACCTACCTGAGTTGTGTCCTTTTGTGGTGTTGGTACTGCCGTGTTGTACGTGGTCATAAATGCTTCACACACTGCCTCTGAGATAGGTCTAACTGTTCGTGCTACGTTACCACAGGGTTGAGCAGGGGTTGTCAAAGAGGATAGCCCACTTGTCCTGACTTAGGAAGAAGGGTGCCTATTGGGACATTGGCGCCCTCCATTGCCAACTAGAGACCCCCATTTCTAACATTGGCAGTCAGCGGTGATGATCAGGACTTGCATTTATGATCCACGTACAATAACTGGTAAACAC
Source organism: Triturus cristatus (assembly GCF_964204655.1). Lineage (NCBI taxonomy): Eukaryota > Metazoa > Chordata > Amphibia > Caudata > Salamandridae > Triturus > Triturus cristatus. Next base: position 148,614,666 of record NC_140582.1, on the reverse strand, counting down.
CACTGATGAGTGTAGACCAAAGCGCAGCCACAATTTTTTTTTTAGTATTGTTCGGTTGGCTGTCTTAGTATTGAATTGTTGATAGCAGCCATGAGTACCTCTAGTAGAGGAAGGCCAACGTCTAATGCTTCGGAGGATCTCACCTTTGTGGAGGAAAGATTAGATACCTACACTGCCAGACAGCTGAAGCCATTTTGTAAGCAATTCACAGTCCCCGTGATAGGCCTCTCTAGGAAAGAGGAGTACCAGAAGGTGCTGATGGCCTGGTGGGAAGCAAGAGAGTCAGCTGGGGATGGGGAAGAGAATGCAGGAGGGCAGCAGGGTGATGCAGTGGAGGGGGGAGCGATAGAACACCCTCCAATCCAGTTCCTATTGTATCCCAAAGGAGTCTGACCCCAGAAGAGCAGGAGGACAGGGAGAGAGATAGGAGGCATAGTTTGGAGATGGCTAAATTGAAAGGTCAGAAGGACCTTGAGAGTCAGAAGTTAGACATTGAGAAGAATTGATTGTCAATTGAACTTGAGAAAATGAAAATGGAGCATGAGAGAATGTTGAGGGAGATAGAGATCAGGGCGAGGAGTGTTCCGGTCTCCCCTCTGGTGGCAGAATACCTTTAGTAACTCCTGAGAGTAGAGTTTATATTCCTAAAGATGTCATTAAGGATTTTCAAAAGAGTGAGGATATTGGGCAATGGTTTGCCGCATATGAGATAGCCATGGTGTTTCATCGGGACCCTGAGAAGGATTGGGGAGCGGGGTTGTGGGGTCACTTTGTGAGTGATGTTAGGGATACCCTGTTGGACCTGCCCGAGGTGAGCATGATGGTGTATGCCCATATGAAGGAAGCTTTGATGACCCGTCATGGTTTCACCCCACAAATGTATAGGCAGAGGGTCAGAATCTGTAAGAAGTTAGAGGGTACCACATGGGTTGAATATGTGTCCTATTTCTGCACAGCAATGGATCGCTGGGTAAAAGGTAGCAAAGTGGAAACTTTTGAGCAGTTGTATGATTTGTTTGCGTGGGAGCATTTTTCTAGTAACTGTTTTCCAGAGCTACGCCAGCACCTGATTGATAGAAAGCTGACTAACCCTAGGAAGCTTGCTGAGGAGGCGGACCGTTGGGTGAGCATCCGGGTCCGCAAAGGTTTTGTGGGAGACTTTGCCAGAGGTGGGCAGGGTCCCCAGCAGAGAAGTGGGGGGACAAGGGTAAGCTGAGCGAGTTCCAGAGAGGGCCCCAAAGTAATTCCCTAGGGAACCAAGCAATGGTGTCCCAGCCTCCCCCTGAGAAGAAGTCAGTGTCCCCGAAAGGTAGGCCTGTTCAGAGGGGGACATTCACTTATTTCAAGTGTGGTCAACTAGGCCACTGGTATTATGATCCCCAGTGTCCCCAGAGGGACCCAAATGTACCCGCTCATGCACCACCCCGTGCACCATCCTGCCAGAGTGCCAGTGGAGCCCGGGGGGGGGGAGGTCCAAGGTGTGTGGGATCCAATAGAGTTAACCCTTGTCTCGCTAGGAGACTTTGAGAAGGTCCCTAACCCCACACTGCCTAATAACACTAAGAACTACCGGCAGTGGGTGACCATCAATGGCCATAGGGTAGATGCTCTCAGGGACCCCAGAGCTAGTGTGTTTGCTGTCAGCTCCAGGTTCGTTTTCAAAGAGCAGGTTGTCCCCCATGCAGTTTGCCACGTAGTGTCAGCAGACAACTCAGGGAGCCAGTGTGAGGTGGCTCAGGTTCCCTTCAAGTGGGGGGGGTCTCAGAAACTCTTCAAGTGGCTGTGAGGCCTGCCATGCCTGTAGACTGTCTGCTAGGCAATTATCTAGAGCACTCCCCGTGGGCTTCGGTGGAGTGTAAGTCTCATTTGGAAATGTTGGGCCTGCCTGAGTGGGCATGTGCGATCACTCAGTCCATGACAGCTCAGAAGGGTGTTCAGCAGGGCCTGGAGACTGAAATTATGGACCAGCCCCCTGCCCTAAAGAGAAGGGGTAGGGGGCGTGGGAAACTGGCCCCTGTGGTTCCCACGGTCCCGGAGGGAGCAGACCCTGAGGGGGATGCCCTGGAACCTACAGGGGAACAAGTGGCTAAACTGGGGGACCTACCAGAGCTGACCCATTGGCAACAGGAAGGGGGGCACACCATGGAGGAATTTTGCGAGCAACAGAAAACCTGCCCTTCTCTTGAGGGGGTGCGGCAACAGGCCGCCGCCCAGGCAGCAGGTGATCAGACAGGGTCACATTGGATCTATTGGGAGAATGACCTCCTTTACAGCGAGCCTATGGTTGCTGAGCCTGGGTCAGCCCGTGTGCTGGTGGTACCCCAGCGCTTCTGGACATTCCTAGTGGGGTTGGCTAATGATGTGCCATTGGCCGGACATCTGGGGAAGACCATACCTTTGAGAGGCTGGTCACCCACTTCTATTGGCCCCAGATGTGCAGGAGCTCAGATGCTCACTGCAGAATGTGTGAGACTTGCCAGGCAAGTGGGAAGAGTGGGGGGAAGATTAAGGTCCCACTACAGGCCTTCCCCATTGTGAGTAACTCATTTGAGGGCGTCTGGATCCCAAGACAGCCATGGGCAACAGGTTCATTCTGGTCTTGGTGGACCATGCCACCAGGTACCCTGAGGCCATCCCGCTCAGGACAGTGACGGCCCCCGTGGTGGGACGGGCATTGATGGGGATTTTCTCCCCTGTGGAATTCCCCAGAGAGGTGGTGTCCGATAGGGGAACTAATTTCATCTTCAAGTACATGAAGTCTCTGTGGGAGGAGTGTAGGGTGACGTATAAGTGCACCACTCCTTCTCACCCCCAGGGTAATGGGCTGGTTGAGAGATTCAACCGGACCCTTAAGGGCATGATTATGGGCCTAGGCAAGCCCATGAGGCGTAAGTGGGATGTCCTCCTGCCATGACTGTTGTTTGCTTACTGTGAGGTGCCACAGAAGTCCTTAGGGTTCAGTCCCTTTGAGCTGCTCTATGTTCACCCGGTAAGAGGGCCTCTGAGTCTGCTCAAGGAAGGCTGGGAGCAATCTACCAGGAAACCTCCCCAGGATATGTTTAGTTACATGCTGGCCTTCAGAAACCAGACTCGGCGTTTCAGGAAACTTGCTGAGGCAAACCTGTAAGCCAGCCAGGAAGAGATAAAACGCTGGCATGATCAGAATGCCACTCTGATCCAGTTTCAGCCTGGAAAAAAAGTTTGGTCATGGGCCCAGTGGAGCCCTGTGCGCTCCAGGATAGGTGGACCGGCCCCTTTGAGGTGGTGGAGCGCAAGAGTCCTGTTACCTACATGGTGGACTTGCGGTCTCCCAGGAACCCCTTGCGGGACCTGCATGTTAACCGTCTGAAGGCCCACTTTGAGAGGTCTGAAGTGGGCATGCTTCTGGCCACAAATGCTGGAATGGAAAAAGAGAGCGAGCCCCTTCCTGACCTCCTGTGTGCAGAGGAGTGAGATGGGTCTGTAGAAGATGTGGTCCTCCCCCCCACACTGACTCCTGAGCAGCAGGGTGAGTGTCGCCAACTGTTGGGACAATTCAGTGATCTGTTCTCCCTGGTGCCTAGTGTCACTGAATGTTGTGTCCATGATGTGGACACCGGGGACATTCCTCCCATTAAGCATAAGGCTTACCGAGTGACTGACCGGGTAAGGGCCCACATTAAGATTGAGGTTACCAAAATGTTTGCCCTTGGGGTGATTAAGTCCTCTAGCAGCCCGTGGTCCAGCCCAGTGGTCCTGGTCCCAAAAGCTGCAGCTTCAGGTGCCACCCCAGAACTTTGGTTCTGCGTGGACTATCGGGACCTCAATTCAGTCACTAAGACTGATGCGCACCCCATCCCCAGAGCTGATGAGCTCGTAGATCGGTTGGGGGCTGCCAAATACCTCAGCAAATTTAATTTGACGTCTGGGTATTGGCAGATAGCCTTGACTGAGGGAGCAAAGGAGTGTTGCAGGGATTCTGCTCATGCACAGAACTATCCGCAGGAAACCAGGACCTCAGTGAATTGTGGTGTACCAAAAAATTCACCTCAGTACCTAGAACCCCTATCCGACTAGCATCAGTGTCTCATTCGTTCTCAGTACTATATCGAAGCTACCAATGATTAGACAACCCAGAACAAGCGACTTAGAATACTCTCAGGAATGGTGGGAATCAAGAACACCTTTTCGTTGTTATTCTCATATCAGTCCACAACGTGAGTGAAAGTTTAAAATGTTTATTTTTAACTATGTGCTCTAAGATGCAGTACTTTGGCTAACATAAGCAAACAAATGATTAGAAATAAAACCATTAACATTGTTACAATTCCAGAAAAAACAAAGGGAGAAATCATATTAAAATGATACTGGAAACAGGTCCTATAATACCTTGTGTACCACCCTCCCATACCTCAAAGATTAGCTTAGGTGAATCACATCAGGATCAGCATGACTCTCTGTGTCTGGAGTCTGAAAAGGTTTTCTCCAAGTGTGTCAGCATCATGCATGCAATGCAATTTTAAAGGCACCCGAGTTTCAGATATTTGCAGCTGTGTGCTTGTTGTGTCTAGAGCGTGGGCCGATCAACCTGAATTCAACAGCATACATTGTTATTTGACCTTGACGGTTTCTGCACACAGTGTTCAGACTAAGGTCGCAGTGCACATCTAGGGATGTGAAAACCAGACCGTTCTCATGTGAAGAAAAAGCAAGCAAGCAGTTTTACTTATAATAACAGCTACCTGTGGTGTCATGTGCAAAAGCAGCAAAGTGGCAAGATGGCGTTTAACTTCTAAAAACGCTTATGCTGACATAGCAATGTGTGCAGGCAAAACCCTGTCTTCACTACAGGAGAGGTCAGCCTTCTCCACACCCAATGGGCATTACCAGTTCTTGGTGATGCCCTTTGGAATGAAGAATGCCCCTGCCACCTTTCAGAGGTTGGTCAACAGGGTGTTGGTTGGGCTGGAAGACTTCAGTGCCGCCTACCTGGATGACATTGCGGTGTTTAGTTCCTCTTGGGAGGACCACCTGCGGCACCTCTGAGAGGTATTGATTGCACTGCGGAAGGCAGGCCTCACAATCAAGGCCAGTAAGTGCCAGATTGGGCAGGGTTCTGAAGTATATTTGGGGCACCAGGTGGGGAGTGGCCAGGTGGCCCCCCTTCAGCCCAAAATCGAAACTATCCTGGCGTGGTAACCCCCCAAGACTCAGACGCAGGTGAGGGCCTTCCCCCCATTTCTAACACCTCCTCACTGTCATCACTGGACGCAGGCTCATCCCTTGCTTTATACTTTTACAGCCATAAAAGCAGACACCCCTCAAGTTTTATTGGAGAAAGTGTGACATACCTTGCATTCTTTGGCCTTATGGTCAGGATAAAGGCAATAAATGCAGACTTTGTGAGGGTCATTGATGTGGAGCTGATTCTTGGAACAGGTACCACAGGCCCTGGATAGGCTCTACATCTCCTTGTCTGACATGTTTGAGAAGAGAACTGATACAGATTTAAGATAAAGAGATTAGTAGTCTGTAAGTACATATTAGCCGGAAAAAAGGTGTTTAAGTGCTAGGCGAAGGTTTGGAATGAAGAATACTGAGCAGGACTCAGTGGAGACTCCCTAGCATGACATGCAGCAGGAATTATGAGGGACAGGATCTTCTCACAGGAGTCTTCTAGAAGGCAAGGCAACCTGATTGGTTCAAACCTATGTTTCTTCTCTTTTTTAACAATATCTATGATTTGTTACTAAACTAAAGGACCTAGGGTCTTTCTAGTCTATGTTTAACTTTGCATTGCTATTATAATGTACTGTGGGACTCCCTTCTCCACGACGGGGAATAATTCAAGCATGTCAATCTATGAAAGTCCCAATAGTGGAGTAAATGCCACCTATACAAATACTCAACAGCAAAATATATATATATGTTTTAACCCCTTGTGCGCTCATGACGGAACCACGCCGTCATGAGCCACGGGCGGCTTGTGCTCATGACAGCGTGGTTCCGTCATGCTGCGGCCGTTGGCGGCCGCTCCTCCCACGCGGCACTAATTCCCCGCCTCTGCGGGCGAAATAGACAGTGGGCGGAGTCGTGACGGAACCACGCCGTCATGAGCACAGCTCGCCCGTGACTCATGACAGCATGGTTCCGTCATGAGCATGGCGGTGCTGCGCTCACCCCTCACCCCCCCCAGCGCTGCGGTGGAATTCGCGCCGCAGCGAAGGGGTTAATTAGGGGGAGTTTTTTTTATCATAAAAATTTATTTTACAGGGGTTTGCCTTTAAAATGTTAGATCTTATGTAGAGTATGGTAGATAGGGTTATTCGTTGCAAATGTGGTGGATATCCTATCCTCCAAGTTACAAGCATATTGTTAGACCTGTAAGCCTTAAGGTGGTCTTCCCCCAAAACTTTTGCCTTCACGCTCCGATTTTGCTGAATTAATTTTTGTTGGCCATAGTGCAGTTAACCAGTGCTAAGGAGCTTGCGCTCTCTCCCTAAAACATGATAGAATTGGCATATACCCAATTGGCATATTTAAATAACTTGAAAGTCCCTAGTAAAGTAGCACTACCTGTGCCAAGGACCTGTAAATTAAATGCTACTAGTGAGCCCGCAGCACTAATTGTGCCACTCATTTCAGTAGCACTTTAAACATGACACAGGCCTGCCATGCAGCCTGTGTGTGCAGTTTTAAACTGCCATTTTGACCTGGCAAAATAAACCTTTTGCCAGCCCCAAACCTTCCATTTTAATACATATAAGTCACCCCTAGGTTAGTCCCTGAGAAGCTCAGAGGGCGCAGAATGCAGTGTATTTAAGTTTGGACATGTACCTTTGAGGTTTACATGTCCTGGTAGTGAACAATACTTAAATTCGTGTTTCACTACTACAAAGTCTACCTCCCTCATAGGAATACATTGACATTAGCTTATTATATTTATTATGCTAACATTTCCAAATGGGAGCAGGTAATTAGTTTATGTTTGATGTTTTTGGAATTTGAATGTGAAAACCCTAACTTATGGTGAAGTCGGATTTTAAATTAGAATTTTGAAAATTCCACTTTAAGAAAGTTGGAATATTTTTGCCTTAGCCATTTGGTGATTGCCACTCTTCTCTGGGTCACATGACTGGATGTAGGTGACAGTTGGACCTTGTGTTTTCCACCTAGACAGACACACACAATAGGGATCTTAGGGGTAACTGGATGGGTCAGGAGGGGATGGAGGAGCAGGGCACAGCCCCATTTACACTTGAATAGGCTATGACCTACCTCCACACAAAGAGCTGAATACCCTCTGTTGTTATTCTGGATCCAGGGTCAGGAAGGCAGGGCACCGGTGCACTTTAAAGACATGCCCACGGAAGCTTCTTCCTACTTCTAATGCACAACTGGGTATGAATACTGGACCTCTTACACCAACTCTAGAGTACACTAATGGGCCTGCTGATACTCTGCCATGAAGAAGGACTGCTGTATTGCTGAAAGGAATGCCATTCTGCTGGACTGCTGCTTTGAAGGACTGCAGACCTGAGGTGCTGACCTGCTGCCTTCTTGCCTGGCTGAAAAGGGCTGGATCTTTATCTCTTAAACCCAGAACATCAGGGTTTAGATTTAGACTCCAATGGCTTGTTGACTGGTCTCCTGATCTGAAGCCTCAGGGGTGAAACAGGCTTCCACCAACCTCTTACCTGCACCTGAACTTGACATCTGTGAGTCTAACCTGACAAGTGGTGCCACCCCAGTCCTAAACCCTTGGAAGTGGAATTAAGGTGCTCTGCCAGCCTCTGTGGATTGAGCTGAGCCAACACATCTCCTCTGCAAACTCTAGCAGAACCAATGCATCGCCTCTGCTGCATGGATCAGAACCACTGCAAAAACCCGAATCACTTTCACAGCCTCTTTAGATCCACCAGTGCACAAAGCATTTTCGGCACAGGCCTACGCTTCCTTCTTCAATGGACGTTTGACAACGAAACAGGACTTTGCATCGCAGCCTCATAGGGCCCGATTCACAAAAGTAATCTAAGACAAAAGCCTAACTTTACGACTTTCGGTTTTTACAAAAGGCATTTAGGAGTAGTAAAGTTAGGATTCCTAATTTTACTACTCCTAAATGCCTTTTGTGAATACCGAAAGTCGTAAAGTTAGTATTTTGTCTCAGTTTAGGAGTAGTAAAGTTAGGAATCCTGAAGCAGGACCTTGCATGCAGCCTTCCCACACCTCCGAATCGATATATCACTTCAGCTTTGCAACGCATATTCGAGGGGGATCCTTCCAATGCTCCACAAAAAAGGATTTAAGGTACTTTGTTGAGCGGGCCTAACTGGATCCCTTTAGCTGTCCAGCATTTCATCGCAGTCAGCCTGAACTTGTGACTTTGTCCCAGTCTGGCGCAACCTGATATCCACAGTTGTAATTTTGTGCTTTTGGTGTTATTTTCACAGACATCCTTAAATTACATATTTCGAGTTCTACTGATTGACGTTTTGTCATTTTTGTCCTGTTTTATGTATTACAAATAACTCTATGTTTCTAACTTAGTCTGGGACCCTTTTTGCATTTTGTTTTTCACTTTATTACTGTTTGAAGTGTTGAACAAATACTTCACACATTGCTTCTAGATTACGTCTGACTGCTCTGTGCCAAGCTACCAGAGGGTTGAGCCCAGCTTAACATTAGGGGTGGGTGAAAAATTCTGATCCGCCAGGAGAGGTTGCGAGGTTTTGCCTACTCTGCGCGGAGTTCTACAAAACTCTGTGAAGTGATACAAACGAGAGATTTTTCACTCGAGCGGATCGCCAACATTACATTGGCGAGCGCTTGTGAGAAACAACTGTGTGCTAGACCTCCTCTCAGTGTGATTCCTCAATATGGGCGGTTATGGCAGGTTGTGAGAAATCTGCCGCTCACATTGAGGAAGCTGCCACTCGATTAAAATGTCTACTCAAGTGGCAGAAAGCAGCACTGCCGATGGCGTGATGCCCAGTGCCATTTGCGTTGATTTCACAGCATAGGATAAACTCCTGGAGCTAAAAATCAGTGCGAGCAGTGCAACTTAACAGACTCTGCCACTAGCAGAACTCCGCAGAGTGCGGTGGAGTTTTCCAGCACTTTGCAGAGTTCCACGGAGTAGGACACCGTGACTCTGCCCAGGCCTAGTCAGGGTTGGCTTGTGCCTCACCCTGACAAGGACTGTGATTGCAGCTTGACCAGGGCTCACACCCCAGTCCACCAACAACCCAATTTCTTACACCATCTCTGACAATATTCACTCAGTTGTTGCCAAGTTTCGAGATTATGCGTGCAGTAAGCAGTTGGATAAGATTCAACTGTCTTAAACTGAACAGAGTGAAGGACAGAGGTTTTGTTGTTTGGCATGAATGCAAACTTTTGGTTCAGTGCTTGGGGGCCTGAGTATTAAGTTGCCTATCCACTGCAGTTGATTCTACTAAGAATTTTGGAGTTTCTTTTGAAAAATCCCTACCCTTTACTTCTCAAGTTGAAAATGAAATGACCCCCTGTTCTGCTATTCTACGGATATTAACAAAGATTTTTATTTTTATCCCCATTGCATCACACAGGACAGTTGTTTCTGTCGTAATTGCCTCTCACCTTGAATATTACAATGCTTTGCATTTGGTACTCAGCCAGGCACTGCAATCTATAGTTCAAGTAGCACAGAATGCAGCACACCTCATTCTTAATATGCCGAGGCGCCATTCTGTAGCCATAGAACTACATAAGTTTCACTGGCTTCCAGCTTGAAAAAGGGCCATGTTCAAAGCACTATGTTTGTCACACAAAGTGTTGAATAAAATCGGTCCCAGATTTATGGCCATGAGTTCAGTGGTATACTCTGTCCGTCATCTGAGATCTAAAAGTACGAAAGTGGTGGTTCCTATGATCAGATGCACAGTGAGGCAAATCCTTTTCCTACCTTACAGCAAAACTTTGGAACTCGCCACCTCTAGTTATTAAACTCACTGAATGCCACACGGCTTTCAGGGAACGTATAAAGACCTTACAATTTACTGTATGACCTTCTCATCCATGCTGGCTGGATCTTTGCTCTGGCTTCAAGCACCAAGATGCCTCTGGGTAGTGGTGTGCTCAATGAGTCATTCTTTCATTTACTTTCATAGTAGACAGCTCTTACACCTTGGCTGTTTTTACGTACAGTATTTTTCAACTGATTGGCCTAGGTGACAGTGAAACATGCTATCATAACTAAATACATACAAGCAATGACTGAATAAAGAAATAAATATATTTTCACATTATATGAAAGTACAACACTCCAATTTATCTTTAGATTAGAAAATCACTGTGTTTACTTTACCTTTTGTCTTTTTCTAATGGTGAAGTTTTTCCAGAGGAGAAGGCCCAGCTGATTCCAAAAGCCCATTGTCTTACACCCGATTAACTTTTGTTATCCAATACAATTGGTGCCACGGAAATCGCTGCTATTCGGATCCTAAAGTAGAGAACCAAAAAACAATCACATATTGAAAAAATATAATAACGCCAGTGAAACTTGTATCAACTGAAAAACTACTTTGAAAAATTAGTAACTGATTTCCTGTAATAAGTGTAAATTTTGTGACCAGCACATGACAGGCATATTGATATTCAAGTAACTCTTCACAATTGATGCCACCATTATATGAAATTTGAGAGAAAAACAATGATTTTTTTTATTGATTGCAAAGTTACTTCAAACCATTGCAATAAAACAGAGTTTAAAACACAAAGTACAGATAGTCTTCACTATTAAAATGAATTTCGAAAAGGTAAAAGGTTCCACAAAATCACTAAGAGATCATGGGCGCAGTTACTTAAAACCATTACATTAAAACCATAGTTTAAAACTTAGGGGCATATTATCAAGCATGGCGTTAAAATTATCGCCGGTTTAGCGGCAGAAAACTGCTGCTAAAGCGGAGATAATGGGCTTAAAGCGGCGATAATTTTAACGCCGATTTTTGATAATATGCCCCCAAGAGTGCCAACACATCAGTTGACAGATTGTGGGGCATATTATCAAGCCAGGCGATAAAATTATCGCTGCTTTAGCAGCAGAAAACTGCAGCTAAAACGGCGATAATGGGCTTGATAATATGCTCTATTGAATTCCAATTGAAGTCCATGTTAGATGTCCTTCACATCTAACATGGGCTTCAATTGGAATTCCATAGAGCATATTATCAAGACCATTATCGCCGTTTTAGTGGCAGTTTTCTGCCGCTAAAGCGGCGATAATTTTATCGCTGGCTTTAGTCACGTCTTTTGCCAGTTACCATTGGTCATAAAGTTCTGCTGGTTCCCTTGGTGTGAGTCCTCTCGCACCCTTAAGCACGGAGGTAGTTGGCTTTTGTGCCCAGGCATGACCTCTTGATTGACCAAGTGAGAGTAAGGGGAGAGGATATCCTTGGTCACAATGTGGAGAAATTCTTATACCCCCACCTCCCAAAGGTGGACCCCTCCAAGAGGACACTGTGTGTGATTTCATTCAAACTCCAAGTGGCTATGGTCGCTTTCCTTCCTGGTGCCTCTTATGTTTGAATAAACTCAATTGCTGCAAGGTCTCTTGATTTCAGATTGGCTAACTTTGGGATTGATGATAGTAGCCTGAGGATGTTTCCCCTGTTCCAGAGATCATGATTTCATCTAGAGACAGATTATGTGGTGAAGATTAGCAATGTGGTGCTAACCTGGTTGTGTGTCTTTTCAGTGACTGAGTTTTCATGCCCCCACATACCTTGGTGTTTCGCTGCTGCATTATCTTGTTGGAGAAGCTCAATAGCATCAGTTCCAGGATCAGTCAATTGGGTTATGCAGGTGGTAGTAGAAGGTTCCTGTCCTGTGTTTAGTTCTACTGGGGACTCGCTGAGTCTCATAGGTATGTTGGGTTCAATGCCCATGTGCTGTTGCTATGCACCCCACATCTTGATGTCTTTTGCAGGGACCGCTGCCATTGTGTTCCCATGAGTGTTTTCTTGAAAGGGGTGTTGGTAGGTGGTGGGGCAAGTGGTGGCACTCGCCTACCCCATTAGTGATTCTCCTGCACCTATGGAATTGATGCTGGCCACAGGTTATTGTCGGAGCAATATAGCTGAGTGATTGGTGTCCTGAGGCATGACATTGGCCTGTTGCGTAGGCAGGTTTCTTACCCCCCATGTGTTTGTTCGGGGGTTTTTCCTTGCTCTTTGATCATTTGGAGGTCCGACCCATTGAATTGGCCCCAGTATTTTGGTGGCTTGGCAGAAGGGTCAGGCTGTAGGATAGGGGTTGAAGACAAGGAGAGTTGATCCATGGTAGCTTCAGTGACACTAGTAGTCCTGGCTGCTGATAATGGTAATAGAGGATTTTGAAGCCATGTTAGTCCTTCGTTACTTGAGAAGAGGGTGGAGCCTGCATCTTTCAGAACTTTGAATTTATTTGTGGCTGGTTTGCACAGGTGGTGAATGTGTTAAGGGTAGTTCTGGTGTTGGATTTTTTTGTTGGAGGTCACACATTTCCCTAAGGTTTCGGTTTCTCCTTCTCCTGCTCCTCTTGGCTAGAATCCTAGGTTTATTAGAGTCCCCTCTGTAAATTATGGTATTGGCTTGGTTTTAGGTCTCGCTCACTTCAGCACCTGGCCAGGGGAGTTGTTGTCTCTAGCTTGTTTCCTCTTTGCAGGTGCATTATGTGGCATGGCGATTTACTGTTTCTTTTCTTTTTTTTAAACTCCTTATCAAATAACCGACATTGACTATCACATGTTTGGCATATTGTTTTGTTAATTAAAGATTTTTGTCAAATCAATTGGGCTAATTGATGTCAAATGGAAAGAAAGCCTTCAAATGGCCGGGGGGGAAATGGTTTGAACAATTCCAATTACTGTAACTAAATTCCATGTCAGATTAGTATAATCAGGGTTTGCACTGAATTTGATAGGCATTTTGGCATGTATCTCATAAGCATCATGAATTTGATGCAGAGTTGGGCTCAACCAATCAGAATTTTTAGAATGCAGCCACTATACTCTGCTGTTGGAGACAATAGGCAGAAATTGTATAGTGGGAATGTGTATTTGCCTGTGTTGAGTAATATTTGAGGGTCAGGTGCTGATATCAGTGTTGTTTCTATACAGCCACCACTAATAGCTGCAAACTGCCTCCCGCCCATGCTCATTAAGTACTCTAGTCTTTAAGTGCCAAAGGTTTTTTGTTTGCATTAGCTTTATTTGTTACTGTTAATGTGTACATGGAGCATAATAATAATTTTTTTTAAACTGAAGATATTTACTTAAGAAATGTATGCATCAGTTTATGATAATCAAAGTGCAGCATCCTGTTTAAAACCACTGGAAGAATGTGTTACACTGTTGTTGTGCTGCCTTCTCTTTTTTCCTGTTTATTGAGCATTTTCAATTTTTACAACTTACACATCACAACCACTAATGGTCCATCATCACCTCCATCTTGGAATAGATACACACAGTTAGACACAATGCATCGTGTAGTGCATTACCAATCAATATGATCATAAGGATGAAGCCCATATGGCCAACAAAGAATAATGGAATAAAGGCGTTTGTGACAGAGTTCGGGCCAGATTGGCTCTCCATAAGCAATAAGGAGATTCAATTTAATCCAACCAGGGGAAAGAAAAACAAATATAGATCATTTGTATAAGCCTGCACCTTCCCATTTTGCAAACATGTATCTATCCGCAATGTAACATCATTTAGGGCGATTAACATGTTGGGAAAGGAAGCAATCGGTCTTGTGTATTCAATGCACTTTGTGAGTGGTGGGTATCTGGAGAGCCTGCAGCCCCAGTGGGAGTTAATGTCTCTCTGGGGACTCAATTGTGTGCAACAGGGAAGCTTGGAGTTCCATCAAGACAGTGGCCCAGCTGGCCACAAATGGTACTTGCGCAGCCCCTTATATCCTCTCTCTGTAGGGCAATGCCTTCCGCCTAGGCCCATGTTTTTATGAACTTTTCCCATGCAGTGATCATGGGCGGGTAGGCGTTTTCCACTTAAGAGTGATTAGATGTTTGGCCAGGAGGAGACCTAAGTCTATGAAATGGGTGGTGGCCCTATGCCCTCTGTCCCTGTGGCATAAGCCCCAAAGGCATACCGTCAGGTGTTTAGTGACACCTTGCTAGTAATTTTGGACTCACCGCGGAGGCCGAACAATATGGTTGATGTCCGGTGGAGCTGTTTAGGCAGCTATAGAGGAGTTAGGCTTTGGTTCACCCCCTCGGCAGTCTTCTACCCAGCCGGACATTGGGCATAGTTTTTCCTAGTCTCCCCGTTGTGTTTCCATCCCGACCCCTGCCTCCTCCCTCCGCGATCCTGTGGCTGCCTCCCCTTTCCAGCGTATGCGTTATTATCTCTTATTATTATCTAATCACTGTTTTTCTCCTTTTGTTTATTCTTGACTCCTGTAACTGTTGTAATTTTGTAACATGTAACTCGCTGATCCTCATGTAAAGTGCTCTGATACCTCCGGGTCTAGCCAGCGCTATATAAAACTCATAATAAATAAATATTGTTGAAGGGAAGGGCAGGAATTGCGTGGGATACATTCCTTATCTGTACATGGGTGGCCCAGGTCCATTACTGAGTCTTGAAGCAGGGGGGGTAAGCGGTGTCGCTGCATGTGTTCACAGAGGATCAGCCATCCAGTACGTCAGATGTCATCCCGTCCCCATAACATGGAGGTATTGACCTGTGAAATGCACCAGGTGTTCCTGCAGTAGGTCCTCCCAGTGTCCCAATGAGAGAGTTGTAAAGTAGGAAGTGTCCAGGAGTGTTAGACCTGGCATCCTTAGCATGGTTTTCCCTGACTTTTTGACTCTACCGCCTGTGTTTTTGATGCTGTGCTGGATTTCGTTTTTGCAGGCTTAGATGCTTTGGGCACTTTGCCACTGCTGATCAGTGTCAAAGTGCAAGTGCTCATTGTGTAAATTGATATTGTGATTGGTTCTCCCTGATTGGCATAGTTGTTTTACCAGTAGGTCCCTAGTTAAGTGACTAAGTGTGCCAGGGAGGGTGAATCAAATGCTACTGGTGGGCTTGCAGCACTGATTGTGCCACCCACATGAGTAGCCCTGAAAAGATGTCTCAGGCCTGCCTCCGCAGTGCCTGTGCGCAGTTTGTTAACTGCCATGTAAACCTTGCCTATGCATCCACTTGCCAGGCCTTACCCTTCCCTTTTCTTATACATAGGACACCCCTATGTAGACCCAAGGTACCCGCCCACCCCTCCGGGCAGGGTGCAGTGTATGTGAAAGGTAGGACATGTACTGGTGTGTGTAACATGTCCTGATAGTGAAATACTGCCAATTTTGTTTTTCACTATTGAAAGGTTATCTTGCTCATAGGACAGAATAGGGAAGGCTTTGTAAAATTTTACAAGCATAACTTCCCATAGAAGTTAGATAGGAAAATTTAGTTTGGTATCCCTGAACTCAGGATTTAATAACACATCTTTTAGTAAAGATGGTTTTTAAATTTTGCGTTTGAAAATACCACTTTTAGAAAGTGGCTATATTCTTGTTCAACCTTCCTTTGTGCCTCTGCCTGTTTGTGGATTGACTGTCTGGCTTTGGAGTGACCGCGACTGGGGTGGCTCTAGGAGTCAGGGTGAGTCAGCACTAGGCTGAATAGGCGTGATCTGCATTTGGAGTGGTGGGAGGAGTAGCACCTGTACCTGAATAGGGCTGTGCCTGACTTCCACGATACTGGCTCCGCCCCCCTGCTGTGTGTCTGGAGCCAAGGCTCACACTAACAAAGGATGTTGTTGTGCACTGGCAGAGTGCCCCACAGAAATGGTTTGAACTGGGCTCAGAGCCCCTTGCACAAAGAGAACAAAGACATTTTGGGGTATAAGTATCAGACCTAAAACTCCTGAACTTTAGATCATTCCTGGAATTCAAGAGGAACTTTTGACAAGGAGAAGAGCTGGAGAGATTGAGGAGAAGTACTACCCATGCTGTGTGTCTGTGGTTGGCCTGCAGCTGCTGTTTCTACCAAGGAAAGGAGAAGGACTTTGCTGTGTGCTGTGTCCCTGCTTGAGGGAGATATCCATGGGCATTAAGTGAGCTGGCCTCCTGTTTAGAAGTCTCAGGGACACATAGACTTCACCTCCAGCTCCCCTAAACTCTGCTGTTGTGAGTTCTGACCTGCCTTGAGGTGCCTGTGCCAGTTTTTGGCCTCTGGAGGTTGTTGCTGTTTGGGAGCTGTGAGGTAATTCAGTTTTAACTCCATTCTGTATTCTGTCGCCATTTTACTAGCCAGACTGACTAAATCCTTGCCTATACTGACTAATCCTTGTCCCAGCTATTTGTTGGCCTTCAGTATTCTTTCTCCGCATTATCCTATTTTGCAAGTTGTCCTTTGAAGCACACAAACATGTCCTGCCGTTACTGATTGACCTATAGGTGCTGTCATTGATTGACTTATGGGGTTGGGCAAAAACACGACTCAAGGGGGACGTTCTGGTTACATGATGCCTTGTTTTGAATGTTTTCCTATTGGCTAATATTTGGCAGATCTTGTATGTCCATATTGGCATTTTGCATGCTTGCATGAGCCAGGACTGCCCCTTTCTTTTATGCTGAGTATGTAACCCTCACATATATAAGGCCCCAGTGTTCTGCTCTCTTTGGACTGCCTCATTCAGTTGCTGCGGCTTCTGGGTGACGTAGTCACACTCATTTTGAGTTTAATAAAGATGTTCTTTTATATTTCAGTTTCTGTGCCAACTTCTTTTTTTTTGTTAGTTTAACCCTGAGAAGGAGTTTTGAATTTCTTCAGCTGGAAGAGAGAAGAAACCCAAAGAACTACAGAAACTGACGAATCACACTTCTTGCGGCTGTTTTCCAGACGCATCTTCAGCGCGCGAGAAGAATTTTCACTCATTGCCGTGCACTGCGAAAGCCGTTGCGGCGCCTGTCATCGCGGCAAGATCCGATGCATAGAATAATCGTGGCTGAAGAGGACCAACACAGCGCCGTGCAGGGCCACCGCATCGATCTCCGACGCATCCCTAACTTCCACGCATCGTACTTGTGCGCCACACTTCACCGACACATCATCTGCGGACCGGAACCGCCATGAAGAATCGACGCATCACTCCCCCTACAGATCGGAATCAAAGCAACCCTTCCTCTGCGTGCAGCTGGACTGTCGCCTCCTATGGTCTCAGGACTGTTGCATCTCTTTGTTTTCTGAGGCTGTGGCTGTTTGGTTTGGTGAACTTTGACACAACTACAGGTACTTTGGTGAAAAGTCACGCATCCATAGTTTTCTATAGAACAAGTTCTTGAAACCTTTTAAAAGTCATATTTTTACCGGTGTATGTTGGATTTTTGTTGTTTCGGTCTGGTTTAGTTTAGATAAAGATACTTTATTTTTCTAAACTGGTGTGGTGTCCTTTTGTGATATTTTCACTGTGTTACAGTGAGTTTTGGTACAACGACTTTACACATTGCCTTTGGGATGAGCCTGTCTGCTCGTGCCAAGCTACCAAGGGGATGAGCAGGGGATATCTAAAGTGTGTATCCCACTTACCCTGACTAGAAGCAAGGGTCTCTTTTTGGACAAAGGTACCTACCTCTGCCAACTAGAGACCCCCATTTCTAACATTGGTGGTCAGTGGTGAGGATTTGAACCTGTATTTGTACTTGACCCCCACAGGGATTGGTGTACATCACTAGTTTAGTGCAGACCACTTCGCAACCATATGCTGAGTTTTGTTTTTGGTTCTATTTTTGAGTAATCCTTAAAGTATCCATGCATCATGTCTCAGAAGTCTCAGAAGGATAAACCAGCAAGTGAGATGGCAGAATTGTAGTTTGATATTGAAATGTTGCATTCCTACATAGTAGATCAGCTCAAACAATTTTGCAAGGATTTGGGATGTACCATGAAGAGCAGCTCCAGGAAGGATGAGCTGCAGAAGGCCTTAAGGGCCTGGTGGGAAGACAAAGAGGCTGGGGAGACGGGTGATGCAAAGGTGGATGAGGATATACAAGGGAATGGTTTCAGGTCACAGGACCTGCCTGTGTCAAGAGCAGCCTTCAGGGCTGGCAGTCACCATTCCTCTAGAGGTTTTTCCTCAGAGGAGCTGGAGGAGAACCAAAGGGTGAGAGATCATGAGTTAGAAGTCATGAGGCTCAAGATGAAGCAATTGGAAATGGAGAAAGAAAAGATGGCAGAGGAGAGCAAGAACGCTCGTGCCTTGGAGGAAAATAAATTGCTTTTGGCTCATGAGTTGAGCATGAGGGAACTGAAAATTAAGGCCAAACAAGTGGAGTTCAGTTCAAATGGTGGCAGTGCACAGCCAGTGCAAAGGGATAAGGTGGACATACCCAAGGACTTAGTGCAGAATTACCAGAAGGATGATGATATTTATGCATGGTTTATGGCATGTGAGATAGCCTTGAGAATGAATGAGGTTCGTGAGAAGCATTGGGGGCGGGCCTATGGAAACACTTTCAGGCCTCTGGGAGGGACACCCTACCACCTTTAGAGCTGGTGGGTACCCTGACCTAAGCCCACATGAAGGAGGTTTTATGCCTCAGTTATGGGCTCACCACAAAGCAGTACAGAGAGAAGTTCAGGAACTTCAAGAAGCTTGATTCAAGTACTTGGGTTGAATGTATGAACATGTATATTTGTGCACTGGAAGGTTGGATAGAGTGCAGCAAGGTAACTGGTTACCAGGGGTTGTGTAACTTAATCAGTTGGGAGCACTTGAGTAGTCTGTGTGTTCCAGAGCTGCGCCAGCATCTTTTGGATCGTAAGCTAACTGATCTCAGGGGGCTTGCTAAGGAGGTGAACCGCTGGACTAGCACCCAGGTCCACAAGGGGATTGTGGGTAGCCCAGCCAAGGGTGGGCAGGGTCCCCAGCAGAAGAGTGGGAGAGACAAGGGTAACCAAAAGGAGTTCTCTAAAGGGCCCCAAAAAAGTTCCCAGGGTAAGGAGTCCCAGTCCCCCAAGCCTAAGGTGTCCCGGCCCCCTAAGGGCAGGCACGACAACCAGGGTCCCCCAAGTGTTATTCATGTGGTCAGGTGAGCCACATTGCATGAGATCCCAAGTGCCCCAACGCATCCCCAGCACCCACTGGTGCTCCATCATTGGGGATAGTGAGTGCAGCGCTGTGGGAGGAATTGGTTCCTAGTGAAGGGGGGAGCAAGCAGTTATGACCCTTGTCCCAATAGGAGACAGAGAGATAGTCCAGGAATCCTACCTGACAGAGAACACTAAAAAATACAGGCAGTGGGTGACCATCAATGAGAGGAGAGTGGAGGCTCTGGGAGACACAGGAGCCAGTGTGACATCTGTCAGGTGTCAATTGGTGTCTGAAGAGCAGGTTATGCCCAATGTACTTCACCCTGTAGTTGCAGCAGACAACTCTGTGCGCTTATGTAAGGTGGCCCTAGTTCCCTTTGAGTGGGGAGGGGGGGTCTCAGGTCCCTTGAAGTTCATTGTTAGTCCATCCATGCCTTTAGACTGTCTGCTTGGAAATGACCTGGAGACCTCCCCTGGAGGGAGGTGGAACGCCAGGCTCATTTGGAGATGTTGGGTTTACCTGAGTGGGTCTGTGTGACCACTCGTTCAGTGGCCCAGGTGCCTGCCAGGAAGAGGAAGGGCAAAGGGCACGGGAAACCAGCCGCCCGAAGTTCCCACAGTCCAGGAGGAAGCAGAACCTGAGGGGGATGCCCTGGAACCTACAGGGGAACAAGTGGCCGAACTGGGAGACCTGCCTAAGCTGACCCATTGGCAGCAGGAACGGGGTCCCTCCAGAAGGGGGTCCCTCCAGGGAGGAATTCTGCAAGGTGCACATGGAGTGCCCTACTCTTGTTTGTCTGCAGCAGCAGGCTGCAGACCAGGCAGCAGGTGATCAGTTCGGATCACATCTGATTAACTGGGAGGATAGTTTGCTATATAGTGAGACTAAAGTCACTGAGCCCGGTGCAGCCTGTGTGCTGGTAGTATCTGAGCACTTCAGGACCTTCCTACTGGGTCTGGCTCATGACCTGCCTCTAGCAGGACATTTGGGGTGTGACAAGCCCCTCCAGCGGCTTGTCACCCACATCTATTTGCCCCAAATGAGAAGGCACATTGGTACACACTGTAGGTCTTGTCAGACTTGCCAGGCAAGTGGCAAGAGTGGAGGGAAGTGTAAGGCTCATCTCCAACACTTTCCTGTGGTGAGCACCCCTTTTGAACGGGTGGGAATTGAAATTGTGGGGCCACTGGCACCCAAGACAGCCTTAGGCAACACATTTCTCTTGATCTTGGTGGACCATACCACCCGGCACCCAGAAACTGTCCCTCTCAGGACAATCACAGCTCCCATGGTGAGCCGTGCATTGATGGGGATCTGTTCCCGTGTGGGGTTTCCCAGAGAGATGGTCTCTGATTGTGATACGAACTTCATTTTGAAGTACATGATATCTTTGTGGGAGGAGTGTGGTGTGACTTACAAGCTCACCCCTCCTTACCATCTTCAAGGGAATGGGTTGGTTGAGAGGTTCAACTGATCCCTGAAATGCATGATCAAGGGTCTTGCAGAACCCAAGGAACGGAAGTGGAACATCTTTTTGCCATGCCTGTTGTTGGCATACAGGGAGGTACTGCAGAAGTCCTTAGGTTTCAGTCCCTTTGAACTGCTGTACAGGCACCCTGTGAGAGGACCTCTGAGTCTGGTAAAGGAGGGTTGGGAGAGAACTCCTAGTAAGACCCCCCAGGATGTGTTCAGCTATGTGCTGGCTTTCAGAAACCAGACTTACCGCTTCAGGAAACTCGCTCAGGCGAACCGGGAAGCTAGCCAGGAAGAAATGAAAAGATGGTACATCCAGAATGACACTCTGGTCGAATTTCAGCCTGGCCAGAAAGTGTGAGTGATGGCACCAGTGAAGCCTTGTGCGCTCCAAGACAAGTGGACTGGTCCATATGAGGTGGTGGAGCGCAAGAGTGAGGTGAGCTATCTGGTTGACTTGCAGACTCCTAGGAACCCTTTAAGGGTCCTACACGTAAACCGTCTCAAACCACACTTTGAGAGGTCTGAGGTAACTATGCTCCTTGCAACAGATGATGGAATGGAGGAGGAGAGTGAGCCTCTTCCTTAACTCCTGTCAGCAAAGGAACATGCAGGGCCAGTGGATGGGGTAAACCTCTCTCCTACCCTGACCCCAGAGCAGCAGAGGGACTGTCGCCAGGTGCTGGGACAGTTCGCATCCATGATGTGGACACTGGGGACAGTCCCCCTGTGAAGCAGAAGTTTTACAGGGTAGCTGACAAAGTCAGGGCCAGCATCAATGAAGATGATTCTAAGAAGTTGGTGCTAGGGGTGATAGAGCCCTCAAGCAGCCACTGGGCAACTAAAGACCCCCATTTCTAACAAGGAGGAAGACCGTCCTCCTCAATCAGAGACTCAAAGGGGATAACGGCCCCATCGTGATATAAAACTCCCAGTATACGTGGACCTATCTCATGCCAGGGACTATTTCTCCCCTCACCTTGGTGTACCTAGGAGTGGTAGTGCCGGGGTATATTTCTGAGTTGCCCTAGTAAGAAAGAGGCCCTGATTGTAAGAAGGATATGCCACTCATAGAAGAGTGGAGCTGGGAGGCACTACCCTTGAGCAAGGATAAAACAAGTGCAGTATGCTAGGCAAACTCCTGGCTGGGGTGGAAGTTGCAGTATCAGTAGTCTGGAGGCCCACCAACCACTAGGCCATCAACTGAAGATGGGAGGTCAGGTAGTACTGCTCAAAGTTTGGGAAGGCAAGCCCCCCCAGTCCGTGGACAACTAAAGCTTATGCAGCACCAACCTACAGCATATGTTGTGTCAAATAAACTCCCTTGTCAGCTTTTCAATTGATCAGAAAAAGTGTTTTGTGACATAAAGGGGAAGGTTGGCGAAGTAGTATAGTAGGAGGGGGGCATTACCATTTTAATAAGTTCTATGCATCCCGCAAGGGAGAGTGGTAGCGACCACCAAAACCCCATCTGCACCCACAAAGAAGACACCGCCCAATTGCTTTAGAAAACATCAGTAGGTTTGTGATAGGAGTGAATGCCCAGATAATGAAACATGTCGGGCTGCCATCTCAGACGAGTCCCATTAAAGCAAAAGGCATGGTCAGTGTCACACAAGTGAGTATAAAAAGGCATGATTTGGCCAAATTAACCTTACGTCCATGAAAGTTCTGCCAACTTGTCAAATGTTAGTGCTAGGTCAGCTGGGATAACATGTATATCTGTAAGGTACAGGAGTAGATCATCTGCACACAGAAAGCACGAATGCACACCGTCGCCCTGTGGAATCCCCCAGTTCTGTACGTGCCTTCGAAGGGCAAGTGCCAGCGGCTCTACTGCCAGAGAAAAGAGAACAGAGCAGTGGGGACAGTGGGCAGCCCTGGCTGGTGCCCCCGTGCATCTGAATGGGATAAGAGGTGAGAGAACTTGTTTTTACAATGGCAACTAGCTGAGCATAATGAATTGGGCCCCCAGACCATTGGGTGCCAACACCGCAAACAGGAAGGCCTACTCCAACGAATCAAAGGCCTTTTCAAGATCCTGCACTAGACAGCCCTCCCATGGCTAGAAGGGTCTGAAAAAAATCTTCACAGTTTGAGAAAAGTACTGGCGGATGGAACAAACATGTTCTTGTTCGGGTGTACCAATGTTAGGACTGAGGGTGTCAAGTAGTCAGCAAGGATCTTAGCTAGTATTTTGTAGTTCATGTTAAGGAGTGCCATCGGCCTGTATGACCCCAGTGCAGTGGGATCCCTTTGGGTTTAGGGAGGGAGATAAGCTGCACCTCACCCAGCGTAGCCAGTAGTCAGGTTATCAGCTGGGCCTTATCATATAATGTCTTCAGATGAGTGGCTAAAAGTGGGGCGTACGCTTTGTATAATTCAGTCAGGAGACTGTCTGGTCCCTGGGCCTTGTCAGTGGCAAGCACAAGGATGGCCTCCTGAATTTGAAGGGCGTAATGTGACTGTCTAGGTTTACTCTCTGCTCTGGCGACAAACGAGGCAGGGACATGTTAACTAGGAAGGAGTCAATCCCTTCTGTGGATGTGGTCGCCCCTGATGCATACAGCGAAGTGTAATGGTGCACTAGCTCGGCATGAATGTTTCTCTGTGCATGCAGAAGTGCTCCAGAGGCAAACTGAAGCACCATTATGGGCTGCCTCTGGTAGATGAGCTATGGCAGTAAAAACCCTGATTTATCAGCCCCAGCATGCATTCTGGCAGAGTGAGCTGCGTGATTAAGACAACACAGTTTCTCCAATAATGCAGCATGTTTCTACTGCACACACACAAGGGGTCCAACAGAGCTTGAGAGTCAAAGCTCAACTGATCAGTCTCAATCTGAACAATATCTCTGTTGAGCTGATGGCATGTGTTCCATTTGTTACCCAGGCATTGACCCCTAATTACAGATTTTAATGCGTCCCACTCAAGCAGTAGGGACATAGCCATGTTGGCATTCATGTCAGAGTGTTCTGCTATGGTGTTGCCCAAACAAATGCAGAATGGAGGATCCTCTAATGGTGCTGGCTGCAGTCTCCATGTGGAGATAGGGAGAGGCACCGGGTCCCAATTGAACTATAGGAATTGGGGGTGGTGGTCTCAGTCGGTGACACCCATATAGTCAATGTGGGTTCTGAGAGTACATCGGGGTGTCATCCAGTCAGTCTATGTGGACATGGAGGTTGTGTGGATGCAAGTAGAACGAGATGACCCTGTTCTGGGTGTGACACAATCACCATATGTCAGACAGCCACCATTATCTAAGCCGGTCGGTCAATGCCTGGGTGTTTGATGTGGCAACTGCGCAGGGGAGGAAGGAAAGGAGTGATTCAAGTCAACCATCCAAACACTGTTTAAGTCCCCTCCCAAGAGCCAGGGAATGTACTCCATCATGAGAACACCCCAGACAACTTGAAAAGAATTCTCTGAGCACTCGATAATCAATGATGTTTAATGGTTACAGTATCCACTGTCCTTTATTTGAGCATCCGAACAGGTGACATTGCCGTTTGCCTGTTAAGTTCGTTGCCAATACGTTTTTTGTCTGTTATTTAAAATTTTAACATCAGACTTCATCAGGGCTGAAACACAAATATAACAGCATCATAAGGGACAGGGAAAGATCAAGTAAAGTCAGCAGAAGGAAGGATATTATCGTATATCCAGTCTCATCACCAGGGTCCATCACCCACCTTGTGCCCTAAGCATTCCTGTCATTATTTGAAATACTAAAGTGAAAATTGTGTGTTGGGGGACGAGTAAAAAATATATAAAAAGAGACTAAGAGGATATATAGTGCTGAAGTCTACTCGACTGTTTTGCAATTCCCCGCTAGCGTCTTTTACCACCAAGATAGGTGGTGGGTAGATGTGTTCTGCATGCTTCTTTAGTTATATATGGCCGCCTCATAGTAAAGGAAAAAGGGGGCTTACCCTCAAAAGGAATCTCAAATGTACACAAGAGAATGCTTGGTACTTTATCCAGACAACAAATCAGTAATTGGCAAAATTGAGGAAATAACCTATTTTGTACTAGTTCCTTAAGTACTTCTCACAAGATCCAAATTTTGTCCATACTTTCTTGGCTTTCCTAGTATTCCAAAGGATAAATGAAAGGACTTTGAGTACATCATCATTGCATTAGTACAGCTATAATCAAAAAAGTAAAACAGACTATATAAACTATGGGCCAGTAACTTTCCATTATCAGTGATGCTGCAATATCTATATGGAACCTTTTACCCATTATTAGATATTTGTTGCGCTTCCCGTTATAATATGTGAATCAAGTAAAATGTTATGAGGAAGCTGAGTCGGTTTCTGTGCCCAAGGTTAATTATTCTTAACTAGGAAATTGAGCTCAATGGCATATTACCGCTGTTGCGCTTCCCGTTGTAATATGTAAATCAAGTAAAATGTTATGAGGAAGCCTAGTCAGTTTCTATCCCCAAGGTTAATTATTCTAAACCACGAAATTGAGCTCGATGGCATACTACCATCGTTAAACCATCCGATCTCCTTGAAACATGGCTTACCGTGGAGAACTTGGTATTCTCGGTGAGTATCGGGTCCGTGGCATTCTGCGAGGGCGCCATATTGGTTATCTTATTTGTGAGAAGTTAGCCTGGGATATGCTGACCACTAATTAAAGTTGGCACCTTGTACCAGTCCAAACAACCCTTATGGATGATTAGATTAAAGACAACCTCTCGATGGAATGTAAAGCAGCTTGTTTTACCAGATCAGAACCTCCTGAATGACCAAATGAAAGGAGAACCACACAAGGAATATATAAAAGATATGTATTTATTACTAAACACTCTCAACTAACCTCTTTATGAGATTAGAGAACAAAGCACACAATATGAAATCACTAGAATGACAGTAAATAGCACAATACAAAGTGGGCTCCAGGGGGAGACCAAACCATATACTAAGAAAGTGGCATAACAACCACGACTTGACTAGACACAGTGCCTAGAGCACGTAGAATTCCTGGGACCCCAAGGAACCACCCAAGGTAGTGACACAGGGGACCCACAGAGGACGGGTGCAGTGTGTGAACACAGTCGCGAGCCTTGTACAATCCTATGGGAAAATGGCGGTTGGAATTTTAAAGATTAAGTACACTTCGGAGAGGACTTTAAGCAAACCCAGTTAAAGATAGAAGGTTCTAAGGCCAGCACCCTTGATAGTACAGAGATACCCGTGTTACCTATCCCAGAGAAGCCGGGTGCATAGGGGTCAAGTGATGTCCGGAACCTTCGTTGTTTTGAATGGCGTGATGTGGAAAAGTTCTGCTGCCGGGAAGATGAAAAGTGTCCGGTGGAATCCAAGCCTGGATCTGAGGTGGAAAGAACCTGAAAGCAGAGGGGACAGAGTCTGGGTCACTTCACAGTGACCAGGGGCACGATAGACAAAGGCCCACAGATGTCGGTTGTGTTTCAGGTGAGAAGAGGTGAAGCTTGAATCTGCACCCACGGGGACCAGGAGATGTTGACAATGACCAGAGTCTGGAGGTGAGTTGTCCCACAAAGGATGTCGAATGCTGGGGGGGTCAGTGTCTGGATTGAACACCAACAAGCCTTAGCAATTGCAACCGACGCGGTCAGAGGAAAGATGCTTCTGTGAGGACCAGAAAGGTCCTGGGGACTCTCCAAGCTATGGAGAGTCAAGGCACATCTGGAGCAACCCAGAAAACCCACAGAAAGTCAAAGTTACCTTCACAGGGACCCACAGGCCAACGGATCAGGGATCGCAAAGGAACCTCAAGCTGAATCACAAAATACCAACCCACAGAACACTCGTGGAGTGTAGGCCAGAAATCTTCAGTGGAATTACTCCTTGGAGTCAGGACTACAAGTAGCCAAAAGCACAGCCTCAGGGATTGCCGAAAAGCATATGCTGCTGCAAAAGAACACAGTGCACAGGGGTTTGGGTTTCACGGTTCCCACGAGGGATACTGGCCTCAGAATTGCTGAGAGCACAGATCAACCTCAGAGACCTCGGGAACCCACCTTCTGTGTTGCAAAAATCTTCGGAGTCCTCAGGAGCTCGGGAGATGCAAACCGGTCAGATGTGTTTAGGTGCCTGCCTTGCAGGGGAGTGACTCCTTTACTCCAAGGGAGATTCTTCAGTCGTCCAGCGTCGTGCAGATCATCAAAGTACTTGGTTTCTGTAGCAGAGTTTAGTCCAGGTAAAATCTAAAGTCCTGTAGTCAGGGCTTCCTACTTTATACCCAAGGAAGGGGTGGGACAGACTCTAGGGACCCACCTATGGGAGGGTCAGGACAGAGGGGTGGCTATACCCATGTCCGTTGTCCAGTTTTGCACCAGAGCAGGAGAAAATGGCTCCTGCAACCGGTATGAGCTGAACTATGCACCGGGACACCAAATGTGCCCCCAGTGCAGACATCAAACCACTCTCAGAGTGCACCCTGCCAGCCCCAATACACTAAAGCCTGTCTGGGAGGTGGTCACACCTCCCTGTGACAGGAAGCCTATTGTCCAGCCTTCCCCTGCTCGTGCTTGGCTCAGCAGCAGGAGGGCAGACTTGTGTCTGTGGCTGCAGCATCCATTTTGTGATGCCCAGGTCGAGAAAGCTGGTACCGGGTAGCCCGGTATGTCACGTATGTCCCTCTAGGAGGGTGGAATCATACTTTCCACGCCAGATTCCAAGGTGTTTGACACCAAACATGACATGTTTCTATGCAGCCGTTTTAAAGTTAGCATTTACCGCGAGGTTATAATGCACTTAAGTATATATGGTTGGCTGCATCACAAACAACCCCGGAAAATAGGTTCCGAAGGCTGCAGAGGGGCTCTGCTCATGCAGGTGCACCCTCTCACATAAAACCCAGCAAATTGCCTTCAGGATTGATGAGGCCTGCCATAGGGAAGACTGATAGGTTTATATGTGCAGTGATATAGAATACATATAGTGAACCTAGATCTAAGTAAGGGGTGCATGCACCACCTTACACAGGCTGCTGTAGCAGACCTGTTGTGTCATTTTGAATGGTCTCTCAGGGGTGCCACAATACATGCTGCAACCCCTGGGAGGCCTCTGGGGTACCTATGCCCTGGGTACATAGTATACCATATACTAGGGACTTATAAGGGTACCCCATAATCCAATCTGGAGTGTACCTAAATTACATGTAATCAGTTTAGAGGGGAAAGCAGCTAGACTGGGGTCCTTAATAGCAGGATCCAAGTCAGACTAAGTCGAAAACAGTGTTACATCAGCAAAAAGTGGGGGTAACTGGAAGAAGCAGATTCTACTCTCCTAGATTATTTATACCGGGTATCCAAAAGACCGCGTCATTTTCTGGCAAACAACGTGGCTATCTTGTAATGTGTACTATATATTTTGGTCAAATTATCTCAAATGGGAAAGTAATGACCAAAAGAATTTAGAATACAAAAGTAATATTTGTTTGTACACAAACTTATTCGGTGTTTTATGTGAGTACGAGGTATTATGCTTGTGAATTTTGTTGTAAGTAAAAACGCGGCCATCTAATGGTAATATGCAATATACATCAATTAAATATATCTCGGGAACGGGAGAACAAAATAACCTATACAATTTAAATATTTTCTGTTTTATTCATGTATGCATGACCTTATTCGATACTTTAATAGGACACAGACTACTTTGTTCTCCAATTATGTTAAAGAGATCTTGGTTAGGAATCCCTTTTGGTCTGAGTTGGAGGCGCATATGGTGCCAATTATTATGTGGTGCCGCTGAAGCCAGCCCTCGACAAAGACATAGTGACCCTCTGGGTCAACATTAGTTGTGTCTGCTGTAAAGGGAACACCAGCTTTGATCCACACAAGAATGCCCCATGTATAAGTGGAAAATATACTTGTCCGTGCCAGAGCTTCTGCAATTTCTCAGCCTCAGTTTGAACTAGATGAGATTCCTGAATAAATGCTATATGTGTGGAGCGGCGGTGTAGATAAGAGTAAACAGCATATATATGAGAGGGAGTAGACATGCCTTGTACATTTCAGGTGAGTATGTTGGTGCAGGTTATTTTCCTAAATTGCAAGTGCAAAGCGTCCAATCGCTGCTGGGGAGACAATGGGCCATCCGGCTAGCAGTGCATGCTTGTGGGAGGTGCGGGCAGCATAACTGAGGCCAATGTGAGGGAATGTAAGAATAAAGAACAAAACTAAAAATACCACTTGGGCAGAGGGACAACATGTATCTGCCCAAACTGTCCAACATCATGAGCCTCAGGCGGCAAACTATCCCAGGGTGGTGGGTTTGCATGTGGGAGCCAGGCAAATGGAATCCTCTATATGAAGCAATTGTAGGACAACAGTTAAGCCCAGTTCCAATGCCTGCAAGTGTACCTGATCTAGGCTCTAAACATGTACCTCAGTGTTGTGAGAGAAGGGAGGTGCATATGGTGAACAGTGGTGGATGAAACTGTTGGGACAACTGCAAGTGTAAAAACACTAGGGAGGACATTGGCAGTAAAAATGTATGACTTAACATCTGGAAAAAACATCAGCAACCCTGGTGAGGCTCAGAGAAGTTCCTCTGCAGTTTGAGGAGTCACTCTGGGTGGTATGGCAGGGTCCAGTCTAGAAGGCCAAGCCATCGAAAAGTCATCTTTGCTTGAAGATTTGGCTGTCTCCATCTCCAAGTCCGATGGCTGAATGGGATCTCGCATCATTGCAGCCACTTGCAGGCTGTGCACCTCTGCTGTATCACATGCTCCAGGTAGCCAAGGACTGCAAATGATTCTTCTCTCAGCAGTGGTGCAGATGAGGCTGGCCACCTCCCAATGCCTCCAAGGGTGCTGTTCTTGGCTAAGACTGGTCAAGGGGTGTGATCCCAGAATTTTCAATTCAGTCCCAGGTCTTCTTGGGGTCCAAAAAGAAATGTATTTTCCCTTCCACTATAACTCGAAGTCGTGCAGGAAACAGAAGAGTCATGAAGCCTGCTGTTAACTGCGAGGAATGAACTCTGCTGGTGCAGCACTGCCATCGTATAATCTGGGAAGATCATGACACATCCGGATATTGTAGCAGACGGACCACCAGCAGCCCAGGATCAGCTCCCAGTGGGGCCTCCTTTTTGGGACCTGATGAGCCTGTTCAATGGATAAGAAGGGTGAGAGAGCGGTGTGGGGGATAATACTACTTAACCACTGTTCAAGGTTGGTGACTGCATCCTGACCCTCCATGTTTTTGGAAAGGCTTACTACAGGTATATTATTTCTGCAGAGCAGCCTTCAGCATTCTCAGCTCTCTCTTCCATGCGGTATTTTACGGTTCCTACTAATTAAGTAGGAAACAACATATGCATCAAAATATGGAGACTGAGTCCATGCATATAATCAGAATATGTTGCCCCAATTCCTGAATAGCTCACAGAGTGCCATCTGGACCCCTAAACCCGACAGGGTACCAGATGGTGTCTTCAACCCTAGAACATGACCACTCTCATTCCCCCAAGGAAATCGTGGAAAAGATCTACCCTTTTGTGGTTACCTGAGGCATGCCCAAAGGGAGACACAAAAAGTGCTCCTTCTGTGGGGCTGCTCATGCTGCACTATGTGTAAGTGGATTACTGTGTGTGCAAGCGGGCCCAATTTACCACTGGCTCCCCTTCAGCCACCCTGCTGATCTGGCCTGGGATGAGCATCATTGAGTCCACTGTGCGGCATCTTGGCTTTTGGAGCACACAGACTAGCATATGACCCTAACATAGGGTACCAAAAGTGCTGCCACATGATCTATAAGCTGAGCTGCTTGTGCTTCTTGTAATGCTACATCTCCTGACACGTGCAAGCAGGCCCATTGTTAGACCTGGCACCATTGGTGTGGGTCTCCCTTCCATTTATTTGCTGTTGCCTCCTGCATTTTTGCTATATGTTTTGCTGGTCTAGATGCTTTGGGCACTGTACTACTGCTATTCAGGGCCACAGTGGAAGTTCTCCCTATTGTAAATTGTTGTATTGGATTAGTGACTCCATGATTGTCAGACCCTAGTACAGTGCACCATGTGTGCCCAGGGCCTATACATCAAATGCTGCTGGTGTGCTTGCAACACTGGTTGTGCCACCCACAGAAGCAGCATGTAAAATGTGACTCGGGCCTGCCATTGCAGAGCCTGTGTGTAGCCTGGGGCTGCCATGTTGACTTGGCAAGTGCACCCACTTGCCAGTCCCTTTACCCTTCCTTTTTCTACATATTAGACACCCCTAAGCTAGGCCCAAGGGCAGGGTGCATTGTATGTAAGAGGTAGGACATGCCCTAATGTGTGTAGCTTGTTCTAATAGCGAATTACAGCCAATTTCGTTTTTCACTATTGCAAGGCTACCTGTTCCCATAGGCCAGAGTGGGCAGTTTGATTGTAACATCTTATAATCCCAACTGACTCAGGGAACTAGGTAGAAATTCGAGTTTAGTATGCCTGAACTCAGAATGATAAAATACATCTTTTAGTGAAGTTGGTTTTGACATTCTGTGTTTGAAAATACCACTTTTAGAAAGTAGGTATTTTGATACCTAGCCATCCAAGCCTGCCTCTGCTAGGTTGTGTATTCCATTTCTGGTTTGTGAGTGACAGGGTCTGTGGTGGCTCCATGAGACAGGGTGAGTCAGCACAAGGCTGAATAGACCTATCTGCATGAGGAGTGGTGGGAGGAGTAGCACTTGGGCCTGAATAGGGCTGTGCCTGCCTTCCACAATGCTGGCTCCACCTCCTGCTGTGTGTCTGATGACTCTGGCCGACACCGACATAGGAAGAAGTTGTGCACTTGCAGAATGCACCCAGAACTGGTTTGGACTAGGTACAGACACGCTCTTCCTTCAGTGACAAAGGAATTTGGTATATGAAAGGGGGGACCAGGAACTTTAGATCACTTCTGGGAATCAAGATGACCCTTTGCAAAGGAGAAGAACCAAGGAAGCTGAAGGAGGAGACTCCCCTGTGCTGTGCTGTTGCGGTTGGCCTGCAGTGGTTACTTTTTTGCCAAGGAAAGGAGAAAAAGAACTTTGTGTGCACTTTTGCAATCTTGAAGAAGAATCTCCAAGGGTTTGAACTGTGCTTGCCTCCTGCCTGAAGTCTCACGGATACAAGACTTCACCACCAGCTACCCTGAATTCCCTTGCTGTGGAATTCTGCCTGGGTGTCTACTGTTGTTTGAGCCCTCTGAGAAGACTGCGAGTCGCTGGAAGCTGGAAGCACGACGCAACAAGGAGAAGCGTGTCGCTGCCGCAGCAGTTGCCGTCGCATCGCCAAAGAAGCGTGCCGCCGCTGCAGCTGTACGTCATTGCATCATCGACGAAGCGCGTCACAACCATCGGAGAAGTGTGTTGCCATCGCAGAGGTCGCCGTTGCATCACCGGAGAAGCATGTCGCAGAGCCTGTCGCGGCTCAGAAGTTACCGAGTTCGCCGCACGGCCGTTGGGCGTGCACGCATTGCATCTAACGTTGTCACATTGCATCGAGACGCCATTTTCTCGCACCGGATCGTAGCATCGCATTTGATCACAGTAAGAAACCGACGCATCACCTCCTCTACGGAAAGGAACCGACGCATCACCTCCATGCACTGCAGTAAGGAACCGGCGCATCACCTTCCCTGCGACCCTTTTGTTTGTATTGCGTGACACATCCAAGGTACTTTAAGAGTAAAGTGTTGCATTTACCATCTACATTGAACTGAGCTATTTCTACCATTCTAAAGTCTATTTTTGATTACAGTATTGTGGATTTTTGTCGTTTGGACTTGTGTTAAGTCTAGTAAAGATTACTTATTTTTCTAAACTGTTATGGTGTCCATTTGTAGTGTTTTCACTGTATTACTGTATGTGTTCACAAATGCTTTACACACTGCTCTCAGATAAGCCTGTCTGCTCGTGCCAAGCTACCAATGTGGTGAGCAGGGGTTATTTTAGAAGTGTACACCCTTACACTGACTAGAAGCAAGGGTCCCTATTTGGTCAAAGGTACCTACCTCTGCCAACTATAGACCCCCAGTTCTAACATTGGTGATCAGTGGTGATGATTTGGACTTGCATTTGTGGCTCATATACAGTGATTGGTGTACACTACTTGTGAGTGCAGACCATAACGCAACCACATTCTTTTTGGTAGAATTTTCCTTGGAACTTCTTTTTGCTTTTAGACAACTGCCAACTGTTTTTCACCATGAGCAAAGCAGCATACAACGCATGTATGGATCTACAGTTTGAAGAAGATAGGGTTGACATCTACACTGTGCCACAGCTTAAAACTTTCTGCAAAAGATTTTAAATCCTTGTGAAAGGCATCACCAAGAAGGATGAGTTCCAAAAGGCGCTGAGGGCCTGGTTGGAATCTAGAAATGCTATTGAGCATCCTGAAGAGCCTAGGGATGAGGCAGAGAATGCAGATGGGCAGCTGGATGGGCCATTGGGCCTGACCGGGGAGAAAGTACCTTCTAGGCCAGGCTGCAGTGTTTCTTCAAAGGGCCTGTCCTCAGAGGAGCTGGAGGACAGGGAGTGAGATGGAATGCATAAGATGGAGCTAGCCAAGCTCAGGATGGGTGGTCAGATGGAGTTTGAGAATAAGAGGTTAGCCTTGGAAGAAAAGAGGATGCATTTAGAGCACGGAAGGATGTTGAGGGAGTTGGAGTTGAAAGCCAAGAGTCTAGAAATTACTCCCTCCGGTGGCAGCACACCATCCGTGCCTGTAGAAACAAGAGTGTTCATTCCCAAGGATGCTATTACGGAGTTTCATAAGAATGAACATATTGGGCAATGGTTCAAGGCCTATGAGGTAGCTATGTTTATCTATTTATTATTTATTTATTTAGGAGTTTTATATAGCGCTGGCTGGACCGGGGGGTATCAGAGCGCTTTACAGCATATAAAATTATGAGCGAATAGACGGTACAGGTAATAGGTAGAGCAAGAGGGAACGCGCAGGGTGGGGAACAGGTACATAAGCATAGGGGAGTGGGATGCAATATAAACCAGACGATCATCATAGCATATTCATTGTTCAATTGGTTCGTGCAAAGAAAGTTTTCATGATCCGTGACAGTGACCATGTGTGCCCAGGGCCTATACATCAAATGCTGCTGGTGTGCTTGCAACACTGGTTGTGCCACCCACAGAAGCAGCATGTAAAATGTGACTCGGGCCTGCCATTGCAGAGCCTGTGTGTAGCCTGGGGCTGCCATGTTGACTTGGCAAGTGCACCCACTTGCCAGTCCCTTTACCCTTCCTTTTTCTACATATTAGGCACCCCTAAGCTAGGCCCAAGGGCAGGGTGCATTGTATGTAAGAGGTAGGACATGCCCTAATGTGTGTAGCTTGTTCTAATAGCGAATTACAGCCAATTTCGTTTTTCACTATTGCAAGGCTACCTGTTCCCATAGACCAGAGTGGGCAGTTTGATTGTAACATCTTATAATCCCAACTGACTCAGGGAACTAGGTAGAAATTCGAGTTTAGTATGCCTGAACTCAGAATGATAAAATACATCTTTTAGTGAAGTTGGTTTTGACATTCTGTGTTTGAAAATACCACTTTTAGAAAGTAGGTATTTTGATACCTAACCATCCAAGCCTGCCTCTGCTAGGTTGTGTATTCCATTTCTGGTTTGTGAGTGACAGGGTCTGTGGTGGCTCCATGAGACAGGGTGAGTCAGCACAAGGCTGAATAGACCTATCTGCATGAGGAGTGGTGGGAGGAGTAGCACTTGGGCCTGAATAGGGCTGTGCCTGCCTTCCACAATGCTGGCTCCACCTCCTGCTGTGTGTCTGATGACTCTGGCCGACACCGACATAGGAAGAAGTTGTGCACTTGCAGAATGCACCCAGAACTGGTTTGGACTAGGTACAGACACGCTCTTCCTTCAGTGACAAAAAAATTTGGTATATGAAAGGGGGGACCAGGAACTTTAGATCACTTCTGGGAATCAAGATGACCCTTTGCAAAGGAGAAGAACCAAGGAAGCTGAAGGAGGAGACTCCCCTGTGCTGTGCTGTTGCGGTTGGCCTGCAGTGGTTACTTTTTTGCCAAGGAAAGGAGAAAAAGAACTTTGTGTGCACTTTTGCAATCTTGAAGAAGAATCTCCGAGGGTTTGAACTGTGCTTGCCTCCTGCCTGAAGTCTCACGGATACAAGACTTCACCACCAGCTACCCTGAATTCCCTTGCTGTGGAATTCTGCCTGGGTGTCTACTGTTGTTTGAGCCCTCTGAGAAGACTGCGAGTCGCTGGAAGCTGGAAGCACGACGCAACAAGGAGAAGCGTGTCGCTGCCGCAGCAGTTGCCGTCGCATCGCCAAAGAAGCGTACCGCCGCTGCAGCTGTACGTCATTGCATCATCGACGAAGCGCGTCACAACCATCGGAGAAGTGTGTTGCCATCGCAGAGGTCGCCGTTGCATCACCGGAGAAGCATGTCGCAGAGCCTGTCGCGGCTCAGAAGTTACCGAGTTCGCCGCACGGCCGTTGGGCGTGCACGCATTGCATCTAACGTTGCCACATTGCATCGAGACGCCATTTTCTCGCACCGGATCGTAGCATCGCATTTGATCACAGTAAGAAACCGACGCATCACCTCCTCTACGGAAAGGAACTGACGCATCACCTCCATGCACTGCAGTAAGGAACCGGCGCATCACCTTCCCTGCGACCCTTTTGTTTGTATTGCGTGACACATCCAAGGTACTTTAAGAGTAAAGTGTTGCATTTACCATCTACATTGAACTGAGCTATTTCTACCATTCTAAAGTCTATTTTTGATTACAGTATTGTGGATTTTTGTCGTTTGGTCTTGTGTTAAGTCTAGTAAAGATTACTTATTTTTCTAAACTGTTATGGTGTCCATTTGTAGTGTTTTCACTGTATTACTGTATGTGTTCACAAATGCTTTACACACTGCTCTGAGATAAGCCTGTCTGCTCGTGCCAAGCTACCAATGGGGTGAGCAGGGGTTATTTTAGAAGTGTACACCCTTACACTGACTAGAAGCAAGGGTCCCTATTTGGTCAAAGGTACCTACCTCGCCAACTATAGACCCCCAGTTCTAACATTGGTGATCAGTGGTGATGATTTGGACTTGCATTTGTGGTTTATATACAGTGATTGGTGTACACTACTAGTGAGTGCAGACCATAACGCAACCACATACTTTTTGGTAGAATTTTCCTTGGAACTTCTTTTTGCTTTTAGACAACTGCCAACTGTTTTTCACCATGAGCAAAGCAGCATACAACGCATGTATGGATCTACAGTTTGAAGAAGATAGGGTTGACATCTACACTGTGCCACAGCTTAAAACTTTCTGCAAAAGATTTTAAATCCCTGTGAAAGGCATCACCAAGAAGGATGAGTTCCAAAAGGCGCTGAGGGCCTGGTTGGAATCTAGAAATGCTATTGAGCATCCTGAAGAGCCTAGGGATGAGGCAGAGAATGCAGATGGGCAGCTGGATGGGCCATTGGGCCTGACCGGGGAGAAAGTACCTTCTAGGCCAGGCTGCAGTGTTTCTTCAAAGGGCCTGTCCTCAGAGGAGCTGGAGGACAGGGAGTGAGATGGAATGCATAAAATGGAGCTAGCCAAGCTCAGGATGGGTGGTCAGATGGAGTTTGAGAATAAGAGGTTAGCCTTGGAAGAAAAGAGGATGCATTTAGAGCACGGAAGGATGTTGAGGGAGTTGGAGTTGAAAGCCAAGAGTCTAGAAATTACTCCCTCCGGTGGCAGCACACCATCCGTGCCTGTAGAAACAAGAGTGTTCATTCCCAAGGATGCTATTAAGGAGTTTCATAAGAATGAACATATTGGGCAATGGTTCAAGGCCTATGAGGTAGCTATGTTTATCTATTTATTATTTATTTATTTAGGAGTTTTATATAGCGCTGGCTGGACCGGGGGGTATCAGAGCGCTTTACAGCATATAAAATTATGAGCGAATAGACGGTACAGGTAATAGGTAGAGCAAGAGGGAACGCGCAGTGTGGGGAACAGGTACATAAGCATAGGGGAGTGGGATGCAATATAAACCAGACGATCATCATAGCATATTCATTGTTCAATCGGTTCGTGCAAAGAAAGTTTTCATGATCCGTGACAGTGACCATGTGTGCCCAGGGCCTATACATCAAATGCTGCTGGTGTGCTTGCAACACTGGTTGTGCCACCCACAGAAGCAGCATGTAAAATGTGACTCGGGCCTGCCATTGCAGAGCCTGTGTGTAGCCTGGGGCTGCCATGTTGACTTGGCAAGTGCACCCACTTGCCAGTCCCTTTACCCTTCCTTTTTCTACATATTAGGCACCCCTAAGCTAGGCCCAAGGGCAGGGTGCATTGTATGTAAGAGGTAGGACATGCCCTAATGTGTGTAGCTTGTTCTAATAGCGAATTACAGCCAATTTCGTTTTTCACTATTGCAAGGCTACCTGTTCCCATAGACCAGAGTGGGCAGTTTGATTGTA
Organism: Triturus cristatus; assembly: GCF_964204655.1. Lineage (NCBI taxonomy): Eukaryota > Metazoa > Chordata > Amphibia > Caudata > Salamandridae > Triturus > Triturus cristatus. Next base: position 148,577,680 of record NC_140582.1, on the reverse strand, counting down.
ACATCTTATAATCCCAACTGACTCAGGGAACTAGGTAGAAATTCGAGTTTAGTATGCCTGAACTCAGAATGATAAAATACATCTTTTAGTGAAGTTGGTTTTGACATTCTGTGTTTGAAAATACCACTTTTAGAAAGTAGGTATTTTGATACCTAACCATCCAAGCCTGCCTCTGCTAGGTTGTGTATTCCATTTCTGGTTTGTGAGTGACAGGGTCTGTGGTGGCTCCATGAGACAGGGTGAGTCAGCACAAGGCTGAATAGACCTATCTGCATGAGGAGTGGTGGGAGGAGTAGCACTTGGGCCTGAATAGGGCTGTGCCTGCCTTCCACAATGCTGGCTCCACCTCCTGCTGTGTGTCTGATGACTCTGGCCGACACCGACATAGGAAGAAGTTGTGCACTTGCAGAATGCACCCAGAACTGGTTTGGACTAGGTACAGACACGCTCTTCCTTCAGTGACAAAGGAATTTGGTATATGAAAGGGGGGACCAGGAACTTTAGATCACTTCTGGGAATCAAGATGACCCTTTGCAAAGGAGAAGAACCAAGGAAGCTGAAGGAGGAGACTCCCCTGTGCTGTGCTGTTGCGGTTGGCCTGCAGTGGTTACTTTATTGCCAAGGAAAGGAGAAAAAGAACTTTGTGTGCACTTTTGCAATCTTGAAGAAGAATCTCCAAGTGTTTGAACTGTGCTTGCCTCCTGCCTGAAGTCTCACGGATACAAGACTTCACCACCAGCTACCCTGAATTCCCTTGCTGTGGAATTCTGCCTGGGTGTCTACTGTTGTTTGAGCCCTCTGAGAAGACTGCGAGTCGCTGGAAGCTGGAAGCACGACGCAACAAGGAGAAGCGTGTCGCTGCCGCAGCAGTTGCCGTCGCATCGCCAAAGAAGCGTGCCGCCGCTGCAGCTGTACGTCATTGCATCATCGACGAAGCGCGTCACAACCATCGGAGAAGTGTGTTGCCATCGCAGAGGTCGCCGTTGCATCACCGGAGAAGCATGTCGCAGAGCCTGTCGCGGCTCAGAAGTTACCGAGTTCGCCGCACGGCCGTTGGGCGTGCACGCATTGCATCTAACGTTGTCACATTGCATCGAGACGCCATTTTCTCGCACCGGATCGTAGCATCGCATTTGATCACAGTAAGAAACCGACGCATCACCTCCTCTACGGAAAGGAACCGACGCATCACCTCCCTGCACTGCAGTAAGGAACCGACGCATCACCTTCCCTGCGACCCTTTTGTTTGTATTGCGTGACACATCCAAGGTACTTTAAGAGTAAAGTGTTGCATTTACCATCTACATTGAACTGATCTATTTCTACCATTCTAAAGTCTATTTTTGATTACAGTATTGTGGATTTTTGTCGTTTGGTCTTGTGTTAAGTCTAGTAAAGATTACTTACTTTTCTAAACTGTTATGGTGTCCATTTGTAGTGTTTTCACTGTATTACTGTATGTGTTCACAAATGCTTTACACACTGCTCTGAGATAAGCCTGTCTGCTCGTGCCAAGCTACCAAGGGGGTGAGCAGGGGTTATTTTAGAAGTGTACACCCTTACACTGACTAGAAGCAAGGGTCCCTATTTGGTCAAAGGTACCTACCTCGCCAACTATAGACCCCCAGTTCTAACATTGGTAATCAGTGCTGATGATTTGGACTTGCATTTGTGGTTTATATACAGTGATTGGTGTACACTACTAGTGAGTGCAGACCATAATGCAACCACATACTTTTTGGTAGAATTTTCCTTGGAACTTCTTTTTGCTTTTAGAGAACTGCCAACTGTTTTCCACCATGAGCAAAGCAGCATACAACGCATGTATGGATCTACAGTTTGAAGAAGATAGGGTTGCCATCTACACTGTGCCACAGCTTAAAACTTTCTGCAAAAGATTTAAAATCCTTGTGAAAGGCATCGCCAAGAAGGATGAGTTCCAAAAGGCGCTGAGGGCCTGGTTGGAATCTAGAAATGCTATTGAGCATCCTGAAGAGCCTAGGGATGAGACAGAGAATGCAGATGGGCAGCTGGATGGGCCATTGGGCCTGACCGGGGAGAAAGTACCTTCTAGGCCAGGCTGCAGTGTTTCTTCAAAGGGCCTGTCTTCAGAGGAGCTGGAGGACAGGGAGTGAGATGGAATGCATAAGATGGAGCTAGCCAAGCTCAAGATGGGTGGTCAGATGGAGTTTGAGAATAAGAGGTTAGCCTTGGAAGAAAAGAGGATGCATTTAGAGCATGGAAGGATGTTGAGGGAGTTGGAGTTGAAAGGCAAGAGTCTGGAAATTACTCCCTCCGGTGGCAGCACACCATCCGTGCCTGTAGAAACAAGAGTGTTCATTCCCAAGGATGCTATTAAGGAGTTTCATAAGAATGAAGATATTGGGCAATGGTTCAAGGCCTATGAGGTAGCTATGTTTATTTATTTATTATTTATTTATTTAGGAGTTTTATATAGCGCTGGCTGGACCGGGGGGTATCAGAGCGCTTTACAGCATATAAAATTATGAGCGAATAGACGGTACAGGTAATAGGTAGAGCAAGAGGGAACGCGCAGGGTGGGGAACAGGTACATAAGCATAGGGGAGTGGGATGCAATATAAACCAGACGATCATCATAGCGTATTCATTGTTCAATTGGTTCGTGCAAAGAAAGTTTTCATGATCCGTGACAGTGACATCGGTCCCACATTAGGTAGGGGGGGGCGTTGGCTGAGGAACATCCTATGCTCTATCGGTTCGTTCAAGAGCGGTCAAGGAAGAGGGCTTTGAGTAGTGTCTTGAATTTTGGAAAAAAGGGGGTTGTTCTGATGTGGGGGGGTGGAGTTCCAGAGTTTAGGTGCGCATCCAGCAAATGATTTGGCCGCGGTTTTCTGCTTGCGAGTTTTTGGCGGGATGAGTAGTAAAGAGTTAGAGCTCCTGAGGTTTCTGGCCTGGCCGGCCCTTTTAAGTTTGGCGGCCAGGTATTCCGGTTTGCCTGTGTGTAGCGCTTTGTGCGTGATGCAGGCTGTTCTAAAGCTGGCTCGCAACTCAACTGGGAGCCATTTAAGTTCTTGGAGAGCGGGAGAGATGTGTTCAAATTTCTTAGTACCCGTAACCATTCTGGCAGCTTCATTGAAGGTTGTCCTCAGGGAGGCGAGGAGAGATTTTGCTGTCCCTGTCAGGATCGTAATCCCATAGTCTATTCTGGAGAGCACCAGTGCTTGTGTGGCTTGTTGAAGGTCCTTGGGTGGGAGGAAGGGTTTTATTTTATATAGTAGTTTCAGGTTGAGAAAAGCACTTTTAGCGGTTCTTGAAATGTGTCTCTTCATGTCCAGTTTCGGGTCAAGGGTGATCCCAAGGGAATTTACTGAATTCCCTAAGGTGAGGTTGCCATTGAGGGTGTCAATTGCTTTGAGCCATTCTTCGATTTGAGGGTTTTCGTCTTTGTTGGAGATGAGGAGTATTCCCGTTTTCTCTTGATTGAGTTTCAGGTGATTACTTGTGAGCCAGTGTTGAACCACCATGAGCGTGGTGTTAAGTCTTTGGATGTCATCAATTGAAGTGGTTTCCAGATAAAGCTGCTTGTCGTCTGCATATAAGTGAAAGGGGATGTTGGATTTCCTGAGTAGAGTGGTGAGGGGTTCAATGTAAATGTTAAAAAGCTGCGGGGAGAGCACTAACCCCTGAGGAACTCCCCTGCTACGGGGTGGAGGTCGGACTCGAAGTTTTTAATTTTAATTCTTTGTGAGCGGTTGTGAAGAAAGGAAGCAAACCAGTGGAGGACTGTCTCCTGAAGACCGGCTCTTTCTTGAAGAGCCTTGATAAGCAGTTTGTGGTCAACTGTGTCAAATGTGGCCGATAGATCTAGGAGGATGAGAAGGCAGCATTGATCCGAGTCAAGGGATTTGAGTAGATCGTCTATGACATTGAGGATTGCGGATTCGGTACTGCAGCCTTTTCTAAAGCCCGATTGGTGGGGATCAAGGAGATTGATGTCATCCAAGTGTTGAGTCAACTGGGGGAGTACACATCTTTCCAAGATCTTGGACAAAAGAGGTAGGTTCGATACAGGTCTGAAGTTATTCAGATCCTCAGTGTCTAGCCCTGGTTTTTTCAGCAGTGGCGTGACTTGGCCAACTTTGAGGTAGTCAGGTACGATTCCAGAGCTCAGTGAGTTGTTAATGATCCTGCACCATAGTGGGGCTAGGACGAGCTTCATGTCTTTGGTCAGGTGAGGAGGTAGCAGATCCAGGGCATGGGATGAGGGTTTAGCATTGGAGATTAGTTTGATTATCTCAGCTTCCTCGATGGGAGTGAAGAAGGACCAGTGTTTAGGGGGTTCACGGAGGAGTCGATAAGAGTTTCGTTAGAATTGATCTCGGTGGAGGGGATGAGATTTGAGCTGAGTGATAGATCAATCTTAGCGATTTTGTCGTTGAAAAAGATGGCGAAGTTGTCGCATCATTATTTGGATGCCGGTGTTGAGGAGGGTGTAGGATTAGAGGTTTGATTCCTGATGATATTGAAGAGCTCTTTGGGACGGTTTTTAGCAGAATCTAGAGCAGAGCAGAAGGAAGCTGTCTTTTGGTTCTTAATGTGTTTTTTGTACTTCCTGCATGCTACTTGGAGTTGATCACGATGGAGGGTGGAGGGATTATTCCTCCAAATTCTTTCAGCGGTTCTTAGCTGTCTTCTTTCATCATTGATGTCGGAGGAGAACCATGATCTGGAGGGAATGATCCTGGATTTTTTTAGTTTCAAGGGGGCAAGGTGATCCGGGGTGCGCGTCATATTGGAGTTGTAGAGAGAGGTGAGTTCAGTAGTTGAGAGGAGGTCTGTGGTGTTTGGAAGGAGTGCACTAATTATTTCTTCTAGGTCAGCACGAGGGATCTGGGCTGTGTTCCTGACCCATTTGGGAGGGTCTTGCGTGGGGATTTGCTTGTCCAAGAACGTGTGGTTGATGTGAAAAAGAACTATGTCGTGATCGGACCAGTCAACGGGGAGGATGTGGTCGATTGAGATTGCATTGCTTCCGGGTATAATTATGTCGAGGATTGCACCTCTATGATGAGTTTCTTCTGAGCAGTGTTGGGTCAGATTGTTATCTAGTAGTAGGTTGTTTAGGGTTTGAATGAGCAGGTTTTTTGTTTCATTCCATCTAAGATTGAGGTCGCCCAGAATTATGTTGTTAGAGTTGCCGAGTGCGTAATGGATAATCAGGTCGGAAAGGTGAACCCCGAATCCTGAGGAGTTGTCTGGGGGGTGGTAAAGAAGATGGCAAAGTGTGGGCCTGGTGTCGTGTGTTTTGATGGTGACTGAGAGACATTCGAAGGAGTTATACAGACAGGTGGAAGTTTCCGTGATGGAGATCTTGTTTTTGTGGATGATTGGTATGCCCCCACCTCTTTTCATTTGCCTGTCTTTGTTGATCATGTGAATCCAGGAGGCACCAGCATGTCCCTGCTGGGGTAGGAGAGATCATTGAGCCAGGTCTCCGTTATGAATGCTATGTCTATATTATGGGAGAGGATGGCTTCTGCTAGTTCGGTTGCATGTTTAGAGGCAGATCTGCAGTTAATGAGCATGCAGTTGATGGGGGTTCCTTCCTTGCTCCTGTTCTCAGAGGATTTAGCTCTAGGTAGGAAGGCTAGGTGGGCTGGGGGTCTGGGGATTCTCGAGGAGGGACGTTCAATTCTAAATCCCGTAATTCCCGTATGTCCTCCCACGGGGTCCCTGAGAAGGCATGCGGAGCGGGGTTGTGGGGGCGGTTCCTTAGTGATGGGGGACACATTATTAGATTTGACGTATGAAGATCAGAATTCTTATGTACACATGAAAGAGGCCTTAATGTCCAGGTATAGGTTGACCCCTGAGCTTTATAGATAAAGGTTTAGGAATTGTAAGAAACTGGAGTCTAGCACTTGGGTAGAATATGTTTCTTTCTGGCAGAGCATTGGATGGTTGGGTGAAGGGTAGCAAAGTGAATGATTTTGACGCGCTCTATAATTTGATTTCATTGGAGCACTTGTCAAATAATTGTTTTCCAGAGCTATGCCAGCACCTTTTTGATAGCAAGCTGACTAACCCTAGGAAGCTTGCTGAGTAGGCAGACCGCTGGGTGAGCACCCGGGTCCACAAGGGTCATGTGGGAGACTGTCAAAGGTGGGCAGGGTCCCCAGCAGAAGAGTGGGGGGGGGGACAAGGGCAAACAGAGGGAGTTCCAGAAAGGGCTTCAAAGTAATCCCCAAGGAAACCAAGGGAAGGGTTGCCAGCCTCCCCCTGGGAAGAATCCCGGGGCCCGACAGGTAAACCTGTTCATAGGGGACCCCCGAATTACTTCAAGTGTGGTGAAGTGGGCATAGGTTTTATGATCCCCCGTGCCCACAGAGGGATAAGACAGCACCCACTGGTGCACCACCCCTGCAGATGGTGAGTGTGGCCCTGGGGGAGGAGATGGGTGCCCAAGGTGGGTGGGGTCCCACAGAGATGTCCCTTGTCTCTTTAGGAGACTGTGAGGTGGTCCCCAGGACCCAGCTGCCTGATAACACTAAGAAGTATAGGCAGTGGGGGACCATCAATGGCCATAGAGTGGAGGCTCTTAGAGACACCGGAGCCAGTGTGACAGCTTTCAGTTGTCGGCTGGTGCCTGAAGAGCAGGTGATCCCCAATGCATTTTACCCAGTTGTTGCCGCTGACAACACAGAGAGCCACTTCAAGGTGGCTCAGGTTCCCTTGGAGTGGGGGTGGCTCTGGTACTCTTCAAGTAGCTGTGAGGCCAGCCATGCCTGTTGACTGTCTGTTGGGTAACGATTTGGAGAGCTCCCCTTGGGCTAAGGTGGTGCAAAGTGCTCAATTGGAGATGTTGGGTCTGCCTGAGAGGGTGCTACCCTGCCAAAGGAAAGAAGGAGTCCTGTAAACAAAGTGCTCCAGGACTGCACAGAACTGGTTTGGACTACGTGCAGGTCCCTCAGAGGACAAAGGATTTAGTAGTATAAATATGGGGACCCAGACCCCATGCCTTTAGATCACTTCTGGAACAACCTCTGCCAAGGAGAAGAACCAAGGAAACTGTAGGAGTTGGACTGCTCCCCCACCAGTTGCTGGGTCGGCCTACATCATAAGATCTTTGACAATAAATCTTCCTGCGAAGTGATGGTATATGACCTTAATCCCAATGAGATCACAATCACTGCCATTGGTAAGAGTCTCCTACGCAAATAATTGTATAATAGCACAAGTTACTAGTTACTACAGGGAGAAATGTCCGTTTTATTAACCGCCAATAGTTTAGGGGGTTGCCATGATTGGATTTCAATCTTTTATTGCATAAAAAATGATGTATATGTTGGAAGAAGAAAATATAGTGCCACTAAACCACAAAATAAAACTGTGAAACCAAGTTAGGTATACCTCAAACTGTCATGATTTAATAGTTCCCCTAGTATATATTTTTTGCATAAAATGTGCTGAAAGGTTTCAGAAAGACGCACAAATAGATGTAAAAACATTATTGGTTTGGTCCATCCATATTTCTTCATATAGACAAATGTGAAAGACATTATTGGCACAAATTGTCCTTCCAATACAATTTGATTAGCCTAACTTGTGAGCCATTATCATTTACTATAGAACATAGGTTAGTTTTATATTCAAGTGCATAATTTTGTTTGTGTTCACCATAATACAAATCTACAACATCTTGTTTAAAAATGTGTATTTTTATTTATTTTTAAATTTTCTTCAGCAGAGTGTAGATTGCACTGTTATATTGTTATTAGTTTTACTGGGCTAATAGTTGAATATCTCAGTTTGCAGCCGTAGCTCCAGAAAGTAACGGTGGATATCTTAGCTCTGTTTAACTTCTGCTCTGTTCTTGGCATTGCCTTTGCCACCTTTGAGGCCAGGGTTGTAACGACAGTGCCAAGGGAAGCAAATGGCAAGGTTGGTCTGTCAATGACTGCGATCCCTGGCAATGCCTTAATGATTCAATGGATGTGTGGGAGAAGACATATCTATGCCTATAAAACACAATCAAACGAAGGTGAGCTTTTGCAGATGAGTATAACAAATAATGAACCCAGGCTCATAGCTTGGTGCTGCTGTTAAATCAACCCCACTGTACGGCTATGGCTGACTCCAGCAGCTATGTGCTTAAGACAGCAGCAATAGTCTACGCAGAGAAAGCAATCAATCAGAAATCTACCATATTTTTTTATATTCTTTTTACAAATGTGAGCTTCTTGTTTCTCAAAATTGGGGAAAGAAGTTGAGGAATGCGAGAGATTGTGAGAAATGCAGTACAGAATCTGTAAAAAGGCAGTAGAGATAGCAGAGATTAATATTATTTTGCCAATTTTGTTGAATCCGCATACCTTGGCAATACCTTCTACTGGGGAAAAGACGAAAATTGCAGCCTTGGCAAAGCAGAAAACTGCCGCCTCCCACACAGGAACCAAGCTCATAAAAGAACATAGCATTTCAAATGATCTATGACTGATCACCCAGATCAAGGAAGAAATAGCCTTTAGGTGAGAAGAAACTGAGAATTACCTCATGCTGTTGGAGTGTGTGGAAGACAAAAGAGGATGAGAAACAGCAAATATAATGATTTTTAAGGATGCCCTATGAAAATCTTCAAAATTAGATGAAATGCACAATATAAATACAAACGCTAAGAAACTAAAGGAATAGGAATCATATAAACCTGTTGTTATGGTTTGCCCTGACTTTTTGCCTCTACCGCCTGTGTTTTAGATGCTGTGCTGGATTTCGTTTTTGCTGGCTTCGATGCTTTGCAAAAACAACAGTTGATGGACAGAATGCAGAACAATGTCATACATTGACCCCAGTACAGATATCTGGGCCTCAATCCAGCGTTTTTTTGCTCAACATGCCATTTCAGTTTGAAACCAGCCATTTGCAAATCAGTCTTGACCCTGTTCCTCGTGGGAACAGTCCAGCCCGAACTGCCAAGCCAGGTCCTCCCTGGACTGGAAACCAGCATCCTAGGACCAGTTTCGGGGTTTCACTCCTCTTCAGCCAGGATAGCTTGATTCCAGTGGCATGTAGAGCAGGGGACCCACGTCTGGGCATAGCCGTCCCACTCGGGGTGACAAATACAAAAGCAACAGTTGATGGACAGAATGCAGAACAATGTCATACATTCACCCCAGTACAGAGATCCGGGCCTAAATCCACTGTTTTTTTGCTCACCATGCCATTCCAGTTTGAACCCAGCCATATACAAATCAGTCTAGACCCTGTGCCTCATGGGACCTGTCCAGCCCGAACTGCCAAGCCAGGTCCTCCCTGAACTTGAAACAAGCATCTTAGGAACAGTTTCCGGGTTTCACCCCTCATCAGCCAGGCTAGCTTGACTCCAGTAGCATGGAGAGCATGTGACTGTGACTGGGGGTGAGTGTCTGAAAAGTTTCAGCGCTCCATTCATCATCTCCTTGTGTTTGCTTTGTTCGGCCTAAGTTGGCAGTATGTGCCTAGACGTGGGTCCCTTGCTCACTTTGCCACTGGATTCAAGCTAACCTGGCTGATGAGGGTGAATGTTTTGATTTGTTCTGCATTCCGTCCACAAATTGTGTGTCTTCTGCTTTCTCGCCCCAAGTAGGCCGGGTATGCCCAGACGTGGGTCCCAGCTCACTGTGCTACTTAAATCAAGCAATCCTGGCTGAATAGGGGTGAAACCCCAAAACCGGTCCTAGGATGCTTGTTTCCAGTCCAGGGAAGACTCGGCTTGGCAGTTCGAACTGGACTGTTCTCATGAGGCACAGGGTCAAGACTGATTTGCATATGGCCAGGTCTAAATTGGGGTGGCATGGTGAGCAAAAGAATGATGGATTTAACCCAGATCTCTTGACTGGGGGTAAATGTTTTGATTTGTTCTGAATTCCGTCCATCAATTGTGTGTCTTTTGCTTTCTCGTCCCAAGTGCACCGGGTAAGCCCAGACATGGGTCCTGGGCTCACTGTGCTACTGGAATCAAGCTATCCTGACTGAAGAGGGGTGAAACCCCGAAAACGGTCCTAGGATGCTTGTTTCCGGTCCAGGGAAGACCTGGCTTGGCAGTTCGGTCTGGACTGTTCCCATGAGGAACAGGGTCAAGACAGATTTGCATATGGCCAGGCCTAAACTGGGGTGACACGGTGAGCAAAATAATGATGGATTTAACCCAGATCTCTTGACTGGAGGTGAATGTTTTTATTTGTTCTGCATTCTATCCATCAATTCGGTGTCTTTAGATGCTTTGGGCACTTTGCCACTGCTGATCAGTGTCAAAGTGCAAGTGCTCCCTTTGTCAATTGATATTGTGATTTGTTCTCCCTGATTGGCATATTTGTTTTACCTTAGGTCCCTAATAAAGTGCACTGAGTGTGTCAGGGCTGGTAAATCAAATGCTACTAGTAGGCTTGCAGCGCTCATAGTGTCACCCACATGAGTAGCCCGGAAAAGATGTCTCGGGCCTGTCACCACAGTGCCTGTGCACAGTTTGTTGACTGCAATGTCGACCTGGTAAGTGCACCCACTTGCCAGGCCCTACCCTTCCCTTTCCTTGCACATCGGACATCACTATGGTAGGCCCAAGGTACCCCCTGGGCAGGGGGCAGTGTATGTAAAAGGTAGGACATGTACAGGTTTGTGTAACATGTCCACATAGTGAAATACTACCAATTTCGTTTTTCACTATTGAAAGGCTTGCCGATAGGACAGAATGGGGAATGCTTTGTAACATTTTACAAGCATATCTTTCTATAGGAGTAAGATTGAGTTTGGTATCCCCGAACTCAGAATTTAATAACACATCTTTTATTAAGGATGGTTTCTAAATTCTGTGTTTGAAAATAGCACCTTTAGAAACTGGCTATTTTCTTGTTCAACCTTTCTGTGTGCCTCTGTCTGTTTGTGGATTAACTGTCTGGCTCTGGAGTTACAGAGGCTGGGGTGGCTCCAGGAGTCTGGGTGAGTCAGCAGTAGGCTGAATGGGCCGATCTGCATTTGGAGTGGTGGGAGGAGTAGCACATGTACCTGAATAGGGCTGTACCTGCCTTCCACAAAGCTGGCTCCGCCCCCCTGTGGTGCGTCTGAAACCAAGACTCTGACTGACTGAGGATTTTGTTGTGCACTGGCAGAGTCCCCCAGAACTGGTTTGGACTGGGCTCAGAGCCCCTTGCACAAAGGGATCCTAAAGAAATTTTGGGGTATAAGTACTAGACCTAAAACCCCTGTACTTTAGACTATTGCTGGAATCAAGAGGAACCTTTGCTGAGGAGAAAAGCTGAAGACACTGAGGAGAAGTACTGCCCTTGCTGTGTGTCTGGGGTTGGCCTGCAGTTGCTGTTTCTGCCAAAGAAAGGAGAAGGACTTTGCTGTGTGCTATGTCCCCTACTTGAAGAAGGACTTTGCTGTGTGCTGTGTCCCCTGCTTAAAGAAGTCTCCAAGGGCCTGAAGAAAAGCTGACCTCCTGTTTGGAAGTCCCATTAACAAAAGGACTTCACCCCCAGCTCCCCTGAACTTCCTTGCTGGGAATTCTGACCTGCCAGGATGTGCCTGTAACTGTGTGTGGCCCTCTGGAGGTTGCTACTGCTGTTTGGAGCTGGAAGAAACTAAAGAGAAGGAAGAAACCCTGTTTCTGAAGCTGTCGATGCTGCCGCTGTGACGCCGCGACCTGCACTGAGGCCCTGGGAGCCGCTCGTGAAGTGAACAACGCAGCGCCCGGCCTGCTCCGCAGCCCCGAAACCCTACGACGCCTGACGATGCTGGCAGTGATCGGCCATGACTGACGCCAGCGCTCGCATCGACTCTGTCTTCGCCAGCGCCTGCATCTTGTTATCGCGGCGCCGATAACTGTCAAGGGTGACTCGAGAAACTCGCTGACGACGCATCATCACCAGAGCCGACATCGGCCATCTTCAATGCTGTGCATCGTCACCGACTTCATTTTCCAAGGTACTGTTGTTTGGGGGTCTGTGTGACTTGCGGGCAGCACCGTACTTTGGATATTGTGCTGTCCTGATGTCGTGATAGCCCCAGTTGGTGCTATTTGATTTCTACAAGCTTATTTTTGCAACATCCTTTCTAAAGATATTTTACTGAGTATCTCTATGTTGGATTTTTGTCATTTTGGTCTTGCTTAGTTTAGATAAAGATATTTTATCTTTCTAAACTGGTGTGGTGTCCATTTGTGGTGTTTTCACTGTGTTACTGTGAGTGTTGGTACAAATACTTTACACATTGCCTTGGGGATAAGCCTGTCTGCTCGTGCCAAGCTACCAAGGGGGTGTGCAGGGGTTATCTAAATTGTGTATGCCCCTTACACTGACTAGAAGCAAGGGTCACTAATTGGACAAAGGTACCTACCTCTGCCAACTAAAGACCCCCATTTCTAACACCTCTTTAATTTAATTCATAGTTACACTTATTCAACATTTTGGGTAAGGGATAGTTAATTCACAAGACTAACTTTCCCTAAAGAATTTCGAGGAAGGAGATGCTCATCTCAAAATATTGGCAGTGGAAAGGCAGCCTAATTTAGATAAATAAAAAAGTTATTGAGAATCTGCAGATCTTACATGAAGTTCAAAGTAGTAGCCTCCTGTACAAAGATTATTTAGAATGTACTAAAATGAATTTGGTAAAAGTGCCCACTATTTGCATACTGGTTTCTACTCAATGCACTGGTATTTTGCAAATCGATCTATGTGCTAAAAGGTTGGTTGTGAAATAGCAAATCGTAGTTGGTCGTAATTCAACCTACCTCATTAATGTGCGTGAGCTAGGTCGCAAGTTGCGACTGACTATGCTTAACCACAATCAAAGAAACTGGTCTGCTCGGATCAGCCGACAACCATGTTTGTGATTGGTTTTAAATAAAGCCATCTAATTTTTTTATATTCCAGCCATTTTTCTTAAATAAAAATTGGATGCATTTTAAAAAAATGAAAAGTTACACAAACCTTTTTAGGACTAGGCAGTGAACCTATGGGCCACTGCTTAAAATGTTTTACAGGTAGACAGGGGACCCACGGATCACAGCAGTCGCCTAAAAAATATGTTTTGCCAACATTCACAAGAGGAAGGGGGCACCTTGGGCACCCATTCCCATCTGCACAAGAATCATGACCTCCTTTGAGTTTGTGGAAAATATTAATGTTTTGTAACTGGATTTCATTCGCAAAACATTAACCCATACCATAAGCAATCGATATTTGGAAGAGATGCCCCTAAACACTCCCATTACAACTACTGATTCCATATTGTTTGTTTAATCCATCTAATTATTTGGAATACCTTTTATGAATCATTGATTGAGCTGGGTACATTCCAAAAAGAGTTTTTGCAGTCGCTTACCCTCAGATTTACCAAAATTGAGAGTTTGCAACCATTAAAACACTTTGAACATGAGGCCCTAAATGTCTTCTGGCTGATGCCCATGATCTCTCAGTTGGTGGAGTCCAGCTCAAATCATCAACCCCAATGCTTTTAGAGCAGGCCAAAATTGCCTTGCAATGGTCCTAGACCAAGAAGTAGAAACAATTTACGAAGGGCCACCTCATAAAAATACTCTGCTTAGAAGATTGATATTAATATGTGTTAGCATTTACCAAAGCAAAAGACTGTCCCAAGTAAAAGTACATTTACAAGTGCGAGACATAAGAGATGGCGATCCCGATTTATTAATGCATTGTGTTACCACTATCGGCATGCAAATCGATACAAAGTGAGGATGTTTTGTGCTGAAAAGTTGATCTTTCATAGTGGTAAGTTAGCTCAGCATCACTTTGTTTCAAGGGATGGTGGGGGTTATTCCTAGAAGATGATCAGCACAAACACCCAGAGGGAATCATGGAAAACCCAATCTATTAAGGTAGCTTGACCAGACTTTGCATAAAAAATTAACTCTAGTGGAAGGAGGTACAATCAATGGGAAATTGCTTTTTTGTTGTGGTCTGTGTTGACAAATGTCCTTTTTTTGCATGATGCACCCTGTTTTCTTGCTAATTGGTATTGATTTTTTTTAACTCGGCACACTGCTGTCCAGTCTTCAGTGAATATACTTTGACCCCCAAAACAAGGTTAAATTGGCTAATCTCCAAATGGCATATTTAACTTTCCAATAATGCCATCTTATCGGGTTCAGGAAAATACGCTTATGGCAGAGAATGTTAAATGTCAGCTATTTACTGCAGCCCCTATTGTGCCATACACTAGGCTGACAATGAAAAACCTGGCTTCAAGTCCTACATGTGTAGCCTGACTACTATAGCTTTAAAATCTGCAGACTAACCTGTCAAAAAACCTTTTTTGACAGGAAGGAACCCTACTTTTAAAGATCAACTAAGTTCCCCATAAGTAGACCTTATAGCTCACAAGCTAGGGTGCCTAGTATTTAAAAATGATACATGAAATAATTTTATTTTGGCATGTTCCTAGAGTACATCCTAGAATAAATCCCTAGTATATGGTACATCACATACCCACGGTTTGTACGTTAAATGTCACTAGTGAATGGCAGCACACATTGTGCCAGCACTAGAGTGACAGTACAAAACATTCATGTAAGCCAACTACTGTTGCCTATCAGTTCATTTTTAAAACTGCAAATTCTGCCTGTCTGGAATTTAAGCAATTTGATCTAGAAGATTTTGTGTGGCAATCAGTCTGCATTTCACAACATTTAGTCTGGTCTGGAATCATAAAATGTCTGCACTGGTGGACGTAATTTCTGCATTAGTATCAACAATATTCTCCTGCATGACTACAGCTGTCTGGCGGTCACAATGTTAAATAGATTCTAGAGCCATGTTGGCCATTTTTTGTGGAACTTTAAATGTGAAATCTTTTTTACTGTATCAGAGAGTACTTCTTTAAATAGAAGTTATGGTTTCTGGCGAAACATCAGGCAGTAAGAGGGATTGTTAACCTAATCCATATCCTGGTGGTGCTCTAATCAAAGTGGGTAGGCAGAAGAGAGGGGGATACTGCCCCTAGGTTGGCCTCCATAACGTGACCCGTTGGGTGTAGGTCAGGGTTCAGTCTGGTGGCCTGTGTACCTTCTACACTTGTATAATGCCAATGTATGGAGGGGTTTTTAGTTCAAGATAGCTGTGTCATGTCAATAAAGAGAGGGTGTACCACTTCCTCAGCTGCAGCTAGTTTAATAACCATTGTTCCTTTGGTGTATCCCCACAAAGTGATTCACAAATTGCCTCTGTTTTGCTTTCAAGTTAATTGGTGCGGTCATGCCATCAGTGGGTCGTGCTATCAGAGGTGGTGGAATTGCCTGTTCCTATTGCTCTCCTCGGTTGCTCAGGTTTCCAATTACTGCTCTAGTCCTGGCCCAGCCTCCCATCTGAGGCTGCTTCTGCCAGCATGCATAAATATCTCATTTGTAGAAATAGGAGAGTTGTGCAACGTTATAATGGCTGTTTATGTTTCTGGGGACATCTCCTCTGCAGCACAGTTCCATTGGTTTCCATCCGTGCCTCAAGCACCAGGATCTGCTACTCACATCCTCTGCTCAATAGCACGAGTCCAGGTGGAGGAGGGACAGATGTTTTTCCAGTGGGTTCTGCCCCCAAACTCAGATTCTGACCTGCTTGGCGTGATGGTGGGGTTCAGCCCTATTCCTCCCTTCATTCAACCGCACTGGTCGCTAGCCTATGTCAGATAGACCGAAACTGCTACTCCTCCTCTGAACACTGTCAATCGCCGATGCACGAGGGGAGCAGTTCCGGCAGGCAGAGGAAGTTCATGAAGCCCCAGCCATTTCATGCAATCCAAGCTCTGTTTTCCGTGCGTATATTTATTTTTTCATCCAATTGTCAAATCAGAGGACAACATTTTTTTTTATGAAGAGCCACCAACAAGGTATTTTAAAAGAGTAAACTTTATTGCGGTTGTATAACTGAATTCAGCCCATGCTTTCAAACAAAGCCACGCCTCTAGATCCGACAGTTGGAGACCTCCTCACACATATTTGTTTCGATCATACTTATCCTTCCATCATACAGACTGAGTCAAATATTTGCCCTTATTTACTTTTAATAATTTTTAGTCTGAGTGTGTATCACTTTTTGTTTTACTTTTTCAAATGTTTCTATGTTGTGCAATGTATCTAATGCTAGCCTATTATCTTAATAACATAGGTAAACTTTATTTAGATATTTGTATCGCAATCTAATGTTTGAAAATGAAAAATTTCTAAATGTTTGGAAAACATTTCCCAATCAAAACCTAAACAGTGATACTGTGAAATATGGGGAAATGTTCATTAATCCCAGGTGGTATATTCACAAGAACGTGTGCTAAACCTCATCAAAAAATGTTAACGCAACTTTACACATCGCAGCCTATCGCGGGGAAAAAAACCTGTGTCAACGTGGAATTCACAACAAGGCGGTACCATGCGATAGTCTGCCGAAACCCCGGACAATGTCCGCGATACAACCACCTCGATGGAGATAAAAACACAAACCACAACACCAGCAAACCTGCGATGGGCCAAAGCGCGATGAGGAAATCAGCGATAAGCAGCTCAAGGGCAGCAATACACATGCATAATGCGGGAAAAAGCACAAGAACAGCATACGGAAAATGCCACAGAAAAAATACATCAACAGTGGAGTACAACGGATGCACCCTGACCGACTGCTGAGGACAACATGTACACCACAACATCCAAGCACCGTGGAAGAACAGAACCGACCGGCACACCGCATGATAGAGACCAGTGGCAGACAAATCAGAGCCGCAGGAGTGACTCGCCCACCGTGCAGCATACGCACATAAGCAGAAGTGCACCTCGACATTGACAACATCCCGGTACAAACAGCAACCCTCCACAACAGAACACAGGACACTACAGGTTCCGCATATGTGCACACCATGGAAAATTACATCTGAAACCGCAGGAAAATGTAACATGACAATGTACAAGTACAACCTGTAACATGCAAAATATGTTTAAATCACACATGCAGCGCAATTGGACATCCTCAATTGTCCTATGATTGCCATGGGCGGCCACAATGTGACGTGCTCATGAGAAGTAAGTGTGAATGATGGAGTTCCTATGGGCCATTCCTGCCACAGCTGCAGTGGGATGTGGGCCACCTGCCCCATCGTCACCATCATCGTCCGGCACCTCTGGAACTGGGATCCATGGGGCATTGGTGCGAACACAGACGTTGTGCAACACACAACATGCAACGATCATCTTGCACACGATGTCCGGGCTGTACAGGAGCTTTCCACCTGTGCCGTCCAGGCACCTGAAACGTGACTTCAACACGCCAAATGTGCGTTCAACGATGCCGCTTGTGCGTATGTGGGCCACATTGTACTGCCTCTGTGCGGGTGTGTCCTGGTCTCGGAGGGGTGTCATCATCCAAGGGCACAGTGCATATCCTTGATCATATGTGACAGTGCAGGGAGAAAAGAGTCAATACTTGGTTCGGCAGGATGTGATGGCAGGCCCACCAATACAGTGACGCCTGTGCTGGCTGTGCATGGGGTGAGTGTAAGCCAGCCCTCAGGGAGTAGCTAGTGCTGGCAACAACTCCAACAGTCATCTGGCACTCAGAAATGCAATTACAGTACAACAAGGGGGAATAACTCGAGTCACACATGGCTAGTAGCCCCAGATGCACAGCGGCCGACACAGGCCCACTTCCACGGGACGCTGACCAGCAGGAGACTGGGATAGGGTCATGAGGGCATAGCAGGGTCTTGTATGTGTCATATGTGCCTTCCGTGGAGTGTCACGGGGAGAATGGGGGGCCTACCCCCAGGGCATGATGCAGATGGCACATGCCAGCTGTGTCTGGCAACATGGCGCATACGAATGCTACAGACACAGGCCCGACACCAAGTCCGTACCTGCCCGTTGCTGATGAAAACCCCCATGCCACAGGCTCAGACACCAACGATGTTCTGCCGACGGATGACGGACACTCATGGGGCACAGGGTTAGTGGCATCAAATGTTGCAGGCATGCTTAATGGAATTATGTCTCACTGATCAAAGGGAGTCTGGTGCAGTGGCCGCAGCCACGGACTTGGGGGCACTTCCATTCAGGACTCAGGACACTGTTCCACATGTGGGATCTACTGGTCCGAAGAGGATGCCGGTGGAGCATGTCAATAAGTAAGGAGTGATGTGGGCCAGCGTCAGGGGGGCCAGCGAGGGACTGCGGAGGCTGCTGAGCTCGCGTGACTGGGGCTTGGAGCTTGCACCAGCACGTGTTGGGCCCTCTTCGACACACGACTGTGTCGGCAGCTGAGCAGTGTGGCCATGGTGCGCTGGGGCGGGCAGGCCTGGTCTGTGCATCAGCGTCCTGGCGTGCAGCAGGTGCACTGGGTCGCAGGCCCCGCTGCTCATGGCATCGGCCTTGCGGCAGGCCGCACGGCGCCACACTGTCAGTGATGTTGGCCTTCCCGGGAGTGGGCCACGCCCTGCGCAATGGGGTTTGTCACCACACCCCTGAGCTGCCCTGGCATACTCAGGGCCAATCCACTATGCTCACGCACACAGGGAGGGAAGCAGCGTGTGAAACTTCCACTATCTGTTCCATGGCCTGGGGTGACATTTTTGCTTCCACTGCTTACTACTCTCCAGTCACCAGCAGTTGTGGTCTGCATGGACATGTCTGTGGTTTGCATAGCCATGTCTGTCCTGCACATCCACGCCTCACCTCTCATTTTGTACATTCCCATACGGGTCACTTGCATTCTTGCATATTGCTGCATTCCGCATCTCCACACATTCAGCTGTTGTGTGGCTGTGGTACCATGTAATGTCTGTATGAGGTGCAGAGGTAGCCCAGGATGACCATGGAGTGGTGTTGTCGTGTATGGTAGGTGGTCATGTAGTTTGACTTGTTGCACGTGGTTTGGGCATGTGTGCATTCCCATAGTTGTGCGTTGTGTGTTGGTGGCTTCGGGGTGTGTGATATGTTGATTTGGCACTTACCAACGAGCAGTCCTGTTCCATATGTGCCATCCTGGAAGCGCAGGTTGATGACG
This sequence comes from Triturus cristatus, assembly GCF_964204655.1. Lineage (NCBI taxonomy): Eukaryota > Metazoa > Chordata > Amphibia > Caudata > Salamandridae > Triturus > Triturus cristatus. The sequence goes on along the minus strand of NC_140582.1, from coordinate 148,558,664 downwards.
GACTGTCGTAAGATGAAGGAATCATGCACACTGCCTGGGTAGTTGGCGAAGACATTGGTGAAGAGTCCCCTGTGGTCCACTATTGCCTGCACATTGAAAGAATGCTGATGCTTTCTGTTGCGGTAGTGGTGTGCAGTATTCGCAGGGGGCACAAGTGGGACATGTGTGCAGTCGATTGCCCCCAACATGGCCGGGAATCCGGCTATGGCGTAGAAGCCTTGCTTTGTCTCCAGCTGTTCCTGCGCCATGTTGGGGAAGTGAAGGTACTGGGGTATGAAGCTGAGGATGGCATCCAGGACAGGTGTGATGAACTTTGATAGGGCTGGCTGTGAGATCCCTCTGATTCTGGCAGTTGTTGGTTGGAAGGTACCAGAGGCCAACAGGTGCAGCACAGCCAGCAGCTTTGTCTGCGGAGGGATGTTGGTTCCCCGCTGTGTTGGGACCATCAGCCTGTTGGCGATGTGGGTCAGGATGCGGAGGATGGTTGCCCTTTTGAACCTGTAGTGGGCAATGACTTCCATGGGCGTTAGGTCTGTGAGAGTGGTGCCTTTTCGGTAGGTCCACTGTCTTACTCTGCGCTGCCTCTGTGGTGGTCTGGGAAGGAGCGGGTCTTGGTCCAGGGGGCGGTGGAGGTCCTGGGGTTGGTGGCGCTGGGTGTTGAGGCCCTGTTGGTGCTCCGAGCTTCATGATGAGTTGCTCCATGGCGTTGTTTCTTCTTTGGGTGTGGCTGTGTGCGGTGCTCTGTTGCCTACTGCAGGGAGTTGTCCGTCTTTATACCTGCTTGAGGCAGGTGTTAAATACCTGCGGCTAAAGCGGCCTACAGCCTGTTTTCGGTTCGCATCGCAGATCTGGCAGTTCGTTGTGAAAGTGGCGTTGTGGTTTTTTCATGTGTTTTTGCACGGGTACGCCTACTCTGCATCTCATTAGTGTTAGTTGGTGGTGTTAATACTGGCGATGTCTGCAGTTTGCACCGGATTGTGAATGGGGTGTTAATTCTATCTCCACTTTTGGTGCGTTAATGTGGGGATAAATCAGAGATGGGTCCTTGTGAATATGGCTCCTAGTCTGTTAAAGTGTGTTTTTACTCAGTTTTGGATAAGCTAACGAATAAATGTGAATACACTGGTGGGTAGAAGTGTACACATAAATCTGCAACTGAAGCGTGAACATTTAATTTAATATATAAACGTGCCAATTTGGATCTCGAAGCCAGTGATTCTGAGGCGGAACAGAAGCAACTTCCAACGTTACCTTTCAACTACCCTGGTATTATCGTATCTGAGACTAATTATAATAATAATTGTATTTTTGCTAAGAATAATGTCACTACATCATCTATACCTAACGCTTTGTGGCTACTGTTTTCTCCTATCCTGCATTTTTTGCAGGCACCAGCTGCCAAAGTTTTAGAGATGTCCTCATCAATACATGCTTCGTGGTTCTTTAAATATCATATATTCCCTCTGAAGGGACAGGGTACTTTTCATTAAGGAAGCAACATCTGTTCTTTCAGAGCTAAATGAGATCCCCGTAGAACAATTAATACAAAATATTGCGACCACGAGGAGAGAAGGCGTGATGTTTGTATAAAAAGGTCAACAAGTGATGGAGAGAGAAGGGAGCTGCTGCAGCGCAAGGGAGGACCTGGGAATGTCGATTCCACAGCAAAGCCCTCCTCCCAACACTGACACCTCCCTGTAGAGCTGAGCAACAGTCACTGAAACAAAAGCAAATGCAAAGAAGGGCAAAAACAGTCCAGCGAAGGAGCCCACTAATTATTATTCCTTGTTCAAAATATGAGAACCATAGATGCACATGAACAAATGTCGTTTGCTGGACTTCTTGCAAGCCCTTCTGGCCCCTATTTAATCAGCCAGACGGGTGATTCTAGATGTTCAGGAGAAACCTTGGACGGACCTCATAAAAAGGTTTTGTGTCCGATGTATTTAATTTTTTCATCGAACAAATTAACAGATTTGTAGTAGCTGTATAACTTTGCTTATAGTAAAACAGTTTGCTAGTATTCAAATTTGCTATGCAAAGTGTTGTTTATAATAATAAAGTTACCAATAAAACATTATCTGGTGCAAAATGCGCTAACATGAGTCAGAGGGCAATTTGCTGCAGCCAAATTCAAATATCGCTAACAGCTGTTAAAGATTTCAGATTCAGCTGAAAGAAACCTACTTACTTAACCCAGACCAAAACGTGCTTTGCAGACACTTTCTATTTATAAAAGAAGTGTAGCAGTATGAAATAACCAATGACCACTAAGCTGTGTTACTGCATACCACTCACTGATTTAGTTTGGTGCTTGGAGAGATTTCAGACAAGTGTATTAGGTACAAGAAAAAAATTGAATTAGCACATTGTTTTCCCCTGTTTTCATAGATGAAACACGCCAAAGTTTTGAGAAGAGTCTTTGCTTTATTATCTTAATAACAGAACCATAAATGTAATTAGAATCAGTTTGCTCCTTTTTTTCAAATGGAGGATGTTCTTAAACTAACCACTTTTTTTGACATTCTGGTGGTGATAAACCCTACGCCTTATATTCAAGGTGGTGTTAACGTGGCTTAACACAGTCTTGTAAATAATGCCCCTATTCACACAGCACTTAGAGTAAAAGGGGCCATTGCTTTTTCACGCTGCCCTCTATTTGCAAGGCTGGTGTAAATATGGGGCAGTGCCAAAAATAAGACCAGGGCAAACCTAGCCATAAATTGGCACAACAACTAGGAATTATTAATTTCTCCTCGTTTTTACAGTTTCTATGTGTGCTACATTCTGCAGCACAAATAGAAAGAGTATAACAGCATTAGTGTTTGTTCATGTGCAGGAAGGTGTCCCTTCCTGCATATAAACATTCATTAAATAATGACGAGTTGCAACTTCTATATGTGCTGCATTCTTCAGCACAAATAGAAGCTATAACTCGCCATTAGTGATTGTTTATGCGCAGGAAGGGAAACCTTTGATTGTTTATGTGCAGGAAGGGATAGCCTCCTGCACATGAACAATCATTCCCTGCAATGCAGGTGACAGGGTGCCTGCGTTGGTGCAAGGCAGCTAAATTTAGCGCCAGCGCTAGGGGAAACCAGGGGTGCGTCGTATTATTGTAAATATAGTGCATCCGTGAGGTTTCAGAACATCAGAGCACGGCGCTACCAATTGTGGCACACCGCGCTCCGCCATTCTGTGGTGAATATGCCGTCTGAATCTTGAAAAATTATTAATAAGGGTAACATGTTATATTGGTGTCTCAAACTATTTCCTCCATGATTGTCTTGGCAAATATTTCCCGAAAATTTGAGCAAAGTCTATTCGCTCCATTCCTCATGACACAAGCAAAAAAGATGGCAGAAAATGTATCTGCTGCATTTTGAACACCAATGTAAGGTGTGCAAACTATGTGCAGCCAGGGCTCTGGCTGACGACCAATCGATCACGATTAAACAGGCAGACAAGGGGGGTGCCACTGTAATTCAGTCTACCTCTGACTATGAAACAGAATGTCGACGTCAACTATGTGATCGCAAGTACTATACGCCGATCACATTAGACCCGACGACAAGATTGAAGAATGCCATCACCAGTCTGACCCTTGAAGCCGAGACTAATGGATGGATCACTAAAAAAGAGGCAGACTACCTCAATGTTCGTGATCCTGTGACACCATACTTTTATACGTTGCCTAAGGTTCATAAAGGAACCTCACCGATCCCGGGCAGACCTATTGTGTCCGGGATAGGTTCTATTCTGGAACCTTTGTCCAGATTCGTAGACCATTTCCTACAACCACTGGTCCAAAAAATAGCGTCATACATCAAGGACACCAGTGATATCCTCAGGATTATTGAAGGGTTTGAAACCAACGGGGAGATTAGCCTCCTGGTTACTTTAGATGTGGAGGCCTTATACACAAACATCCCACAACAGGCAACCCTCACAGTGATTGAAGCGGCCCTCCGGAAGGAGGTATGGTCATCACCCACTCCTGTATCATTCATCATGGACCTTGCCTCCCTGGCATTGACTGAGAATTTCTTTGAATTCCAGAACGAGCTATTCCACCAATGCCAGGGAACTTCAATGGGGAGTACCTTTGCCCCTAGTGTGGCCTGCTTATACATGGCCGCTTTCGAAGAGGAGGTCATCTGGAGCCCCACCAATCCCTTTGGTAATAACCTGAGTATGTGGAGACGCTTTATAGATGAAGTCCTCATCTTTTGGAATGGGTCACGCATACAATGTGATGAATTCTGCCAGTGGATCAATTTACAGAACCCCTATTTAAAATTCACGAACCACATTTCTATGACTAACATAGCTTTTCTGGATCTTGACATCAGATTGGCGTCTGGGGGTTTAACTACCAGCCTTTACAAGAAACCTACTGATAGGAATAGCCTCTTACTCTACAGTAGCAACCATCCCAAGGCATTGAGGGACAACTTACCGTTTGGTCAGTTTCTCCGTCTGAGGAGAAACTGTAGCTCAGTAGTGGATTACAAAAAAGAGGCTGATATCCTAGCGAAGAATCTAACTGACAGAGGGTATCCGACCAACACAGTTCAGAGAGCAATGAAACGCGCTAGGAACAACCCCAGAGAGGTACTTCTAGAGACCAGGACTAGGGAACAAACTGATATCCTGACCTGTGTTACCTCGTTTACTCCAGCATCCAATGAAATGAAAAAAGTGATCAAAAAACACTGGGGTATCTTGTCTTCTGGGGAACTATCCTTACCCCAACCCAGATTTGCATTTAAGAGGACCCAGAATCTCAAAGACATTTTGATCCATACAAGGCCTGCCAGAAAAGAAACACAGAACCCCCAGGGCACACTATGGGGGCTTCCACCAGTTGTTGGACATTTCCCTTGCGGCAATTGTACGTCCTGCAAACAGACAATTGCCACTAAGGAGGTTACCTTGTCTGATACTTTCACTTGGACACTTACACGCCACACGAATTGTAACTTGACTAACTGCATTTACCTATTGAAATGTCCCTGTGCACTGATCTACATAGGGATGACAACACGAGCTATTAAGACACGCATCACCGGGCATAAGAGCAATATAAGATGCATGAAGGAGACCACAAAACTGTACACCCACTTTAAGAATTTACACCACACACCAGACTCGCTTAGATGGGTTGTTTTGGAGTCACACCCAAGAATCACATCACAGGCACTGTTCAAACTTGAACAAAGATGGGTACATCGACTCACAGCTGATAAGAGAGGATTGAATGACGATATACCATGGGGTGCACTGATGCACTGATAAGTCTACACTGCATCCACAGTAGTATAACTGAGCCTACATTTCTTGGGTCTCTACGCATGTGTAATGATGTGGTCCAGTTATGTATTGATAGCTATCTCCGAATATTAATAACTGGACTTCCCTGGTGCGTGAATATTGTGCCAGTGATTCCAGAGATACGCTGTTTTCCAGCTCTCACGTCGCATTCCTTTATGCGATGCGTACAACCGATATTGCTCGCTCTGTTGTATTTACCTACACACTAGGAACTAACTAACACAGGGCCTTACACATGCTCATGATAATGACTAGACTCCAACTGGGTAGTTCTGAACACTAAAAGTTACCGTTACTACCTTTACCCCACCTGATGCTGATTCAGTACCCCGTTACAAGATGGCGCCTATAGTCACATAGAACAGGTTGTGTTAACCCACACACTAGGAACCAACCAATACAGGGTTGCACACATTCTCCTTTTCAAAAGAGTGACTAGACTCCAACTGGGTCTCTTTAATTACTTATAAGATACCGATACTATCTTTACTCTAACTGGTACGGATTCAGTACCCCGTTCTAAGATGGCGCCCATAGCCACATAGAACTTGGGCGTTCCTGCACACACGAACCACATGACACTGAACGCCCAATCAATTAACACGCCCTCACCTGTCTCAACCGGTTCATAAATGGAGCGCTGGATAGTGAACATCATTTTCCGGTTTCGGCGGAGCGGGGTAGGTTCTACGACCACCTTGGGCATCAAAAACGTGAGTAAACTGCTCGGACCACGTAGCAACTGTTGGACGGACTGTGGTCCCTGGACGCGGGGGTGGACAGGTGATCGCTGCTTTTGGGTTGAGCTGACTCTGACGCCGTTATGGGTTGCCTACTCTCGTGGGCGGCGCATTGGGCTTTAGGGGTGGGTTTCTCCCCGAACGGTGTTCCCTGTTGCCTGAGGTCTCTAGCACCATAGTCTACATATCCTTTACCGCACCTAGCGCACAGCAGGTGTACTTTGTCAATATACTCTTCGAGTTGAGTTGTGTTCCAATGTATATTACAGGAGGCTACCACGCCATCCCAAGAGGCTCGCCACGCACCGACTGGAGCGGTACTAGTTTAATTTTTAGGTGAGCGCATTGACATCATCACTGCTATTCAGGTTCCCCTGAATTAAGTTCTTTCACAAAGGTTCTTTTAAGACTACCTTGACACGGTGTCATACACTGCATCCACCAATGCATGATCACTATATTCGAGCGTATCTGCTTCCTGTTTAGTGCATGCACACGAGGAGTTTTCAGCTCCATGTTATCATGTACATAGATGATAAAGTGATTTTAATGTTTTGTGTTGGCCTTTTATGCTTGTTTTTCCCTCTCTTTTAGGCCACTCCTTTGCGAAAGTGTTAGATTCTTCCACACTTTCATAGGGCAGATTTGACTAGGTACATACACATAAATGTGAGACCCTGTCATACACCCTCACAATTGTAGATAGTTTGCACCACACTGGTCCTGATGAATTGCCGCTGGATCCTCCTGACCATTAGGCGAGAAACATGTTGACCATCTGAGTTGAGCGATGTGAGTCCTTGACCCAATGTGTCCAGACTACCGCCACTCACACTGTTTGTAAATAGGGTGGTTTACTGACCCAATAAACTTGTTTTTCAGACTAATCAACCCTTTTTATATACACTCACCAACATCTACACCTACCTGGCCCTCACTTGCACTCATCTTTCGGCAAGGAACAAAAGATCTCCGACAAAGAGCCCCTTCTAAGGGTGCCCGTTGGGGATTGCAGCGCCGACCCGACGAGGAGCAAAACCCAGATGATGAAGCATGACACCTAGCTTGCTGGGTGTGTGAGGGTTTGAGTTCCACCCTTGTGGTTTTTTCCCCTTACCACATGTACTTCTCATGCTTTGTTAGATTTCACTTTATCTCCTTCCTGGGGTAGAGTGTGTACCTCACAGAATCACCCCTGACCAGGAGGAACAGCATACTCTGTCTTTTTTAAGTCATTTCAGGGCTTGTATGCTGGACCTCGTTAAATATAGCCCACCCCTTCCTTTCTTTGTTTAGGTGCAAACTATGGTCCCAGAACACTATAATAAGTATTTAATCTTTAATCAAAATGTAATTGTTAAATACTCTACCGTGGCCTGAAAATATTATTTAAAGCTATTAGGAATGTGTTTGGCAATTTTGGGAGCTTGAGGGTTAGATTTAGAAGATTAACAGAGAGTAAAACCATTCACTTGTAAAACATAGACAACAGAAACGGACCTGAGGAAGAGTGAAATGTATTAAAGCTACTCAAACTTTTTAAGGGGCATATTATCAAGCCAGGCGATAAAATTATCACAGTTTTAGCGGCAGAAAACGATGTGAAGGACATCTAACCTGGGCTTAAATTGGAATTCCATAGAGCATATTATCAAGCCCATTATCTCCGTTTTAGCTGCAGTTTTCTGCCGCTAAAGCGGCGATAATTTTATCCCCTGGCTTGATAATATGCCCCTAGGTGTTTTGGGGATGTATGTTCTTTCTGGTTTTACATGAGTCGTAGCTAGTTCCAATAGATTAAGAGTACTCAATGAGCCCTGTGGCACCAGCGAATATCTTTGGTCTCACTTAATCTTCGTTTGAGCACGAAGGAATCATGCCCTCATGCATTCACTATACCTGTTTTAACCCAGTTCTAACTGCTTCCTCTCCACCCTCCTATGTCAATGCAGAAACACATAGGCTTAGAAACAATAGACTCATCAATTCACATAGTTATCCCTAAATCCTGGAGGTAAACTTTAGACAATTCTGGTTTCATAGATAACAGCACTAAATATGCAGGGTCAACGATTCACTTGCCCCTTTATAAGGTTTGGTCTATCCATCACAGCGTGCTTTGTGATCTTCACCCAAACATCGTACAGAGACAAAGGAAGACTATTTGTTGGAACTGACGTCCTTGGTGTGTTTTTCTCCCAACGTTTTGCCCTCCGTCCTCCTGTTTTTCTGACTAGAGTTTTACTGTTAGGACTCTGCACACTCTACCACTGATAACTAGTGCTAGCATGGTTGTGCTCTCTTCTTTAAACATGGTAAAATTAGCTTGCACCCAATGGGCACATTTAATTTATTTGTAAGTCTGTAGTTAAGTGGTACTAAAAGTAATATGGGCATGTAAATTAAATGCTACTAATGGGCCTGCCACACTAATTGTGTCACCCACTTAAGTAGTCTTTTAAAACCCATCTCAGGATTGCCATTGCAGCCTGTGTGTGCAGATTTAAACTGGCATTTCGTCTTGGCAAGATAAACCTCTTGCCAGGTCTAAACCTTCCTTTTATATGAATAAACGTTACTCCTCCAGTAGGCTCTAAACAGCCCAGAAGGCAAGGTGCAGTGTATTTAAAGAGTTGTGCATGTGCTTTTATGCTTTATATGTCTTGGTAGTGAAAAACTTCTAAATAAGTTTTTCTTTATTATGAGGCCTGCCTCTCCTAGGGGATAACATTGGGTTCTCTTACTACATTTTATAAGTGGTAACTTTCAATTGGGAGCAGATAGGAATGTCGAGTTTGGTGTCTATAGAATTGTAATTTAAAACACTCTTTAGTAGGAAAGTCAGATTTTAAATTACAATTCTGAAAAATGCCACATTTAGAGCTTTGGCATTTTCTTGCCAAAACCATTTGATGCAAGCACCTTGTATCCTGAGTCATATGACTAGGTGTAGCTGGCAGTTGGTCTTCGTGTATTCCTCCCAGAAAATGAGACAAAGTGGAATAGATGTTGACAGGAGGGAACATACCTGACTTGATGAGGGAGACGAGCTGTCACCTACCTCACTTGCACATCACAAAAGCCTCTGCCTGTGCACACTCACAAAGGGTTTGACACTAACCTTTTGTGACCCCAGACAAGCTGGGGCCAGAGCAGGGAGGCAGGAAATTCCAACCACCTCTGGGGATGGAAACCTCTAGAATCTTCTCCTACTTCAATATGGGCACCAGGTATAAATAATGGGACACTCAGACCCAACTTCTCAGTACACTTCTGGACCTGTGGACGATTCAGGACAGCTGTGCTGCTCTGCAAGAAGGACTGCTACTCTGTTGCCCTGCTAACCTACTGCATTGATGTCTGAATCGGAAGGACTGAACCTGCACCTTGATCCCAGGACCACAAGAGTGACTCCAAGGGCTAGTTGGCTGACCACCTGATCGGAGCCCCATGGACAGAAAAGGCTTCAATGACCTTGAACTCAGCACCTGGACTCTGTCTGCAGTAAGTCCTGCCCCTCATCTGGTGCCATCCCAGTCCTGGGTCATTGAAAGTGGGCCTCTGCCAGCCCATTTGTGGTCCTCTGAAGTGCTGCATAAATACTTTAAAAACAACAGTTGATGGACAGAATGCAGAACAATGTCATACATTCACCCCAGTACAGAGATCTGGGCCTAAATCCATCGTGTTTTTGCTCACCATGCCATTCCAGTTTGAACCCAGCCATATGCAAATCAGTCTTGACCCTGTGCCTCATGGGAACAGTCCAGCCCGAACTGCCAAGCCAGGTCCTCCCTTGACTGGAAACAAGCATCCTAGGACCGGTTTCGGGGTTTCACCCCTCTTCAGCCAGGATAGCTTGATTCCAGTGGCATGGAGAGCACAGGACCCACGTCCGGGCATACTCTTCCCACTCGGGGTGACAAATGCAAAAAAAACAGTTGATGGACAGAATGCAGAACAATGTCATACATTCACCCCAGTACAGGGATCTGTGCCTAAATCCATTGTTTATTTGCTCATCATGCCGTTCCAGCTTGAACCCAGCCATATGCAAATCAGTCTTGACCCTGTGCCTCATGGGAACAGTCCAGCCCGAACTGCCAAGCCAGGTCCTCCCTTGACTGGAAACAAGCATCCTAGGACCGGTTTCGGGGTTTCACCCCTCTTCAGCCAGGATAGCTTGATTCCAGTGGCATGGAGAGCACGGGACTCACGTGAGCTAAAGAATGATGATGGATTAAACCCAGATCAGTTGACTGGGGGTGAGTGTTTGATTTGCTCAAATGCTCCGTCCATCATCCCCTTTGGTATCGCATAAATACTTTAAGCATTGTCTCTAAGTTAAGCCTCACTGCATGGGCCAAACAATCAGAGTGTTAAACACAGGTTAATTTGCAGTTTGCTTGTGACTTCACCCTGACCAGAATTGTGATTTCTTCCTGAGTAAGGTTTCACCCTCCTTAACCAGTAACCTAATTTCCTGCACTATGCAATGCAAGAGACCTTAGCAAACAACATTGCTTTAAAAGTGACACATCCATTAGACCGCAGTATTGTTTTGAGTCTCTTCCTGTAACACTAAAAAATAACATATTGCCTTTATTGGTCAAAATTTGCAAAATAGTGTGACATAACTGTGGAATGAGATTTCTTAATAATGTCCCACAATGATGATGTGCAGTCTGTAAAACATTGACAATGTTTCTTTTTGACGGCACATTGCAATGTAACTTCCATGGACCCAATCATTAATTTCTAAAAATATACAGTGCAGGTGCCTAACGTTTTCCTTAGGAGCCTGCCACATTGTCTGGTACATGCTGGGGCTTGCTACATTCTAAGGCTGCATAGATTTGATTCCACATTATGTCTGTTTCTCTACCACCCAACACTTTTCCTCTCTTTATATCAATTGCGCAGGTCTTTTTCATCCATGATTTCGTCCTTTGACTCTGTTTCCTATTGTTCTTTTCTCCTTTCTACCTTCTCTGCCATTCTGTCTTCTCCTCTGGGTCAAAGTCTGATGAATGAAAAATAAGTTCTGGTCCTCATTAAAACAAGTGGTGGTGCCCACCAACTGCGCTCACAAGTAGAAATTAAGAACTGCGAACAGCTATTTTCAACAAAATCATGCTATCGACAGAGCACTATATGGTAACTGTAGTGATTTAACTGTAGACAGGAGAGTGCAAAGACAAGAAGTACCAGTCACTACTCTTTGCTTCTGGGCTGAGCCCTCTGGAGCTCACGCACTTACTTGTAGAGTTACTGACTTAGACCATGTACTATACACGACCAGATTTCTTGAAATATTGGGTCCACAGCTTTGTTCTACCTCTGTGCATGGGAGAAAAAAGATATTCATCATGCCGTTCTTTACGGTGTATCACGATGCCATTTTCAGCCCATGCATCCATGCAGAAGGGCAATCTTTAAAGAGTCCATTCTAGGACAGACTGAGCCAATATACCTGAATCTGAAGAACATTGCAGAATCAACAGAGCCACTCGACATCCTCGAGCAAGAGCTTGAAACTGAACGCACACCAATGGGGAAGTGATACAACATGCAGAACTAAGAAATAATTCCCCCTCAAGAGCAGTGACTTTGCCCACCTATGTGAGAGCAGTGCTATGTTAAGCAAAGATCACAGGTCCCACCAGAGTGCTTAAAATGGACCTTATTGTGGTCGGTGGAAATAACTGCAATGACTAGCTGCCTGTCCCATGCAGTATACACAATACAATTCACAGTTACTCTAGGCCCTCATTTACGGAGATTAAGCATAGGGCAGCATAGCAAGTCACCTTGCTGCTCTGCCCTACCACAAAGTCAAAGGGCTGGACTGCAATGTATTTATGCAATATGATGCATCCCTGTTCTTTCCCCCTGCGTTGCAACCAGTTAGGCAGCCTAATACCAATGCAGGCACCCTTGTGCCATGCAAGGGTGCCTTTGTTGTCAGCAGGATTGTTTTTGAGCAGGAAGGGACATCTTCATGCACAAAAAGAATCCTAAGAGGTGTTTTCCTCTTTCTATGATTTGCCCTGCCTTGCCTTACTCCATGTCTTTGAGGCCATCCAATGCAATGTATAATGGGTTTGCGTCGCCTCATAGATATGAATTCGCGATTAGCATTGCCAGAGCGTCACGATCCGGTGGCGCAAGGGGCCCCCAAGTTTTCAGTTTTCAGTGATCAATGACACAGGAGGTAAATGGGTCCTAATTAGACTATGTTGTCTTGCTCGGAAGACCTCAATTTAAATGTTGTCCCTGTCAGTGGGGGACGAAACGCATCGTCACTGTAAGCTCATGAGGAGCGTGATACACTGGCTGGACTTTGCATAAGAAACCTATTATAAGACGAGTAGGGAACCGGGCTTTCCAAAATAAAACGTGTGCTGCCTTCATCAACGACCCTGTGAACTTTATTTGTATTAATAATATGTTTATTGTATGTAACGTTTATTGTATATCATGCTAGTATATGTGAGAAAAAAAGGGATTAGAGGAATATAGCATGCCTTACAAAACCATTTCACTTTCGAAGATCCTAATCTATGGTAGACGCACAGAATGGGGGCCTCGGGGGCAGCAGAGCAGAGCGGTCTCCCACCGGGGTCATTCGCCCAAATGGTACGGGCACGGAGAGATGTAGGCGGCGTAGGCGTAGCGTGCAGCGCGAGGCGTAGGTTATATAAGGAGGTCAGGGGCGCGAGCGTGGAGTGGCGCAGCGTCGTTTTAGAAGCAGTTAGGTGTGGGAAGTTTGTTTTCTGACTTGCCGGTTTTCCTTTGCGTTTCTCATGGCGTCGGAGGTGGAGTTACACGCAGCGCTTCAGCTGCTGCGTGAGGCGGGGAAGGAGGACTGGCTGTCAGGTGCAGCTCTGGCCGCTGGGGGCTCCGCGTTGATAGCGCCGAGGGGAACACCACGCAAGGCGTCATTGGGAGTAAAGTCGGCGGTGGCTGCTTGTCTAGGTGAGCCAGTTCGCCGGGTGGGCAGGTCAGCTGGGAGGCGACCTGCTGCAATGGGCGGGAGGAGGGGCATGCGCTCGAAGAGGTTGAGTGTGCATGCAGAGGCCCCGTATGTCAAAGATGTTGGGAAGATTACTAGTGTCATAGTGAGGGGGCGCGCCCTGACCAGAAATAAGTCTTGAAGGGGCAGAAGTGCCTCCAGGCATGACAGGCGTTTTGGCCCAGAGCAGAGGGCAGTGGCTGTCACAAGGGTGGCACAGTTTGGTGAGGAGCAAGGCCGGCGGGGCTTGGGGGAGGAGGAAGCCCTGACCGAGCGGGCCCCCCCCCCCCGTTTTGTCCGGCGCACATATGTGGAGTGCCAGCCGGCTCCTCTCATAAAGAGGCCAGGGGAGTGTGCCAGTTTGGTGGCTTATTCATCTGACAGTGAGGAGGATGAGGTGCACGATGTGCCAGGGGGCGTTGGTGGTCGGCAGAGCGTTTCTGAGGAGACAATGGAGCCGGTAGCGATAGCCTGGCGTGGGCAGGTGGCAGTCCGCCACACTGCGGAGTGGCCGGTTATGGAGGTGGACCGTCATGTTGAAAGGGACCCACTAGATGGGATGGTCCTAGAGCTGGAGGAGGAAGGTGGTGAGGGTGATAATGGTGAAGATAGTGACTTATTTAGCCCGGTTGGTGACTCGTCGGTTTTGGCAGTGAGTCATAAGGGCCAGGACCGCATGAGTCATTATGACATGCAGTATATTTTTCCTAAGGCACGGCAGAGGCCGGGTCTAATGCACTGCGAGGATGAAGATGGGGAGGGTCCTGAGGACGGTCAGTGGGTATGGGTGCCGCATTCACAGATGCCTGCGCAAAAGACGCTGGAGGCAGCCACGGAAGGTCACCCCACGGTGAGCTTTCATACGGCTGTCTGGGGGCGATCCAGATCAGAGGAGACATCACTTAGTGGTGGAACCAGGCCTACGGCTGCGTTGAGGGTGCAGTTGGCATCGGCAAAGGGAGCTGGAGTGGCTTCCGGTAGGCATGTTGAAGTGAGGAGCGGGTCATGTGCGGACTTTGGCGTTGACAGTTGTCCCTTGGAGCGGGGGCCGCCTGTTGACTGGAGTTGTTACGATGGGGGGGTTGGGGATGGTGCGCGCCCTAGTGGTAGTGCGCAAGCTGAACAAGAGGAGAGAGAAGAGGATAGGGAGGTATTTATGAGTGTAGGAGATATGGGTCCATGGGTGGACTATGCGGTCAAAGACATGGCCCAGGATAGAGTTGGATCAAAAAGGGCACGGGGGGACGGGGGGTGCAACATTTTCTGTTTCCTCGTTGCAGCAGTCTGGAGCGGACTTGCAGGCGACGGAGAAACAGCGAAAGAAGATTCAGCAACATAGTATGCCAGCGGAACTGCGGGACAGAGCGGCACAGCTACCTAAAGGTAGGGCGAAATGGTGGGATGTTTGGGGGATGAAAAGAGCTCAGCTGGGTTTGGGAGTTGTGGGGGTGGGAGGACAGTAGAATCTGGAGCTGTCACAACAGGAAGGCGTTCCCAATAGGGCAAGTTCCTGTGGAGGGGTAGTGGGGGTCTCTCAGGGAGTCCCGGGGTGGGGGAAAAAGAACGAAGACAGGTTTGGTGCCGCAGGGAAAGAAGTAAGTTTGGCTAAGCAGACTCGGCTTCCTTATATGGGTTTGGCGATGCCCCTTGGGTCCCATTTAGCAGGTAAGACAAAACAAAAAATATGGAACCACGATTTTGTGGATACATTTCGGCTATTATATAGGGATGTACAGGCCCCGGAGGGATCTAAGGAGGAGGAATTGGCATTGTCCCGGCGTCCCAGAGTACCACGTAACGTGGATAACTGGACATCAACGTTCATTATCTTTGCAAGCATTTATGTGGAGCGTTATCCTGAGAGGGCGGCATCGTTGTTAAAATATATGGACGTAGTGCGTAAAGCACATATGAATTTTGGAGGGTACTCATGGTTAAATTACGATGAGGAGTTTAGAGCCCGGATGAGTGTTTGCGTGGATAAACCTTGGGGTGAAATAGTTTCTGAATTATGGCTCCAATGGATGTCATCTTCTAATCCTCCCACAATGACACATACTGCAAGTGGGTTACCGGTAGCTTATCGGCCTTTTCTTGGGCGTCCTTCATGACATTCTGGGTCAGAAGTTGGCAGAGGAAGTGGAGCTGGGCAGAGTAGCGGGCCTGTTTGAATTCTGTCCTTTGGAGAACCTCATTGTTTCACCATTAGGTATCATTCCCAAAAAGGCAAAGGGGGAATATTGTATGATACAGCGCTTATCCTGGCCAGAAGGACAATCTATTAATGATTACATCGCGACGCAGGATACTGCGGCCACATACACGTCGGTTGACGAGGCATTACACATGGTTCATTCCTTGGGGGAGCGGACAGAGTTAGCAAAGTGTGACATTAAGTCCGCTTTCAGACTTTTGCCAATCCATCCGACAGATTTTGAACTATTTGGGATGTGTTTTGATGGATGCTATTATGTTGATAAAGTACTCCCTATGGGATGTGCGGTGTCGTGTGCACTTTTTGAACAGTTTAGTACTTTTTTGCATTGGGTACTTTCTTCAAGTAGAGTAGGAGGTGTGGCATGCTATTATTTGGACGACTTTTTGTTTATGGGACGTGCTGGTACACAGGACTGTCAGCAAACACTGGACAGATTTCAGAGTATGGCGGATTATTTTGGAGTGCCCTTAGCACAGGATAAGACCGTAGGGCCAGTGACCAGGCTCACTTTTTTGGGGATAGAGATTGACACGACGGACATGATTGCTAGATTACCAGCGGATAAGTTGGGTGAGATATGCGCTTGCGTGGCCAGTGCCCTGGAGCATAATTAAGCTCGAGCTCCGGCAAAGCCAGAGGTTGTTGGGATACCTGAACTTCGCTTGTAGAGTGGTGCGGGTGGGCAGGATCTTTTCTAGGGCTTTAGGTATGGCATTGTCGGGGCGTGGCTGCCCCACCATAGAGTGAGGTTGTCCAGATTGGTCAAAAAGGATTTACAGATTTGGCTGTCATTTTTGGACGACTTCAATGGTGTCCCTCTGCAATTCATTGACGATCAATATCAGTGGCAGATTCAGATCTATTCGGATGCGGCTGGATCGAAAGGTTTTGGCATTTTTTGGGATGGGCGTTGGTGCTCAGAACCTTGGCCCGCGCAGTGGTTGAGTGAAGGAAGAAGTATCACTTTCTTGGAGATTTTTCCTTTACTGGTCGCGTTGACACTTTGGGGGCAGGAGTTTCAGAATAGGTCTGTCCTTTTTAATGTGGATAACATGGCAGTGGTCAATCTCATCAACTACCAAAAGGCCAGGGATGTGCGGGTGTTGAAGTTACTGCGTGCATTCATGTTGCTTTGCTTAAGGCGAAATATAGTTTTTAGGGCAAAATATATACCTGGTGCAAATAATGTGATTGCTGATGCACTGTCCCGGTTCGATTGGCAGCGTTTTCTAACATTGGCGCCGGGAGCAGCAGACAGCAAAACGCCTATTCCAGTCAGGATTTGGGAGCTAGGTGTGGGAGAATAGTTCAGCTGATTGAAAGCTCAGTGGCGCCATCCACAAGGAACGCATACCGAAGAGCATGGGCGGAGTTTGCCAGTTATGTACGGTTGGTTTCTAGTAATAAGTTACATGAGGTGAATGTACCTGTAGTGTTGGATTTTGTTTTGGATTTAGTGGACAAAGGTTTGTCTCCGTCCACCATTGGGGGAAAGTTAGCAGGCATTTCATTTTTTGGCCAGTTATATTGGGGTTTTGACCCAGTGGCTGGCATTTTAGTTAAGCGCATGTTAAAGGGGTTGGGGAGATTGTCGTTTGGGGCAAAGAGTGGCCGAGCCCCTATTACATTTTTGTTGTTACAAAAGATTTTGATGGCACTCCCAGCATGTTGTTATAGCCAACAAGAAGTTGCGTTATTCCGCATTTGTATGATATGGCTCTTTTTTGGGGCTTTCGGGGTATCCGAATTGTTGGGTTTGAATGGTCAGGGAGGTTTGAGGTGGGATGAAGTGGTCCACGAGGGTGATTGAGTGAGAATTTGGCTACGGAAATCAAAAACTGACCAGTTGGGGAGGGGAGTGTGGATTTTCCTTCATGGCAGTGGCAGCAGTAATTGTTGCCCTGTACAGGAATGGGTAGTTTTCCAAACCTGTGTACAGATGAGAAAAGGTTTTATTTTCATTCACTCGACGGGGAAGAGGCTGTCGGCGTCACAGGTATTGGCCATGTTGAGGAAGGCACTTTTGTGGGTGGAGGAGCATCCCGGGGATTATGGGACACATTCGTTTCAAATAGGGGCGGCAACTGAAGCAGCCCGTTTGGGATTGGGTTGGGACGCCATCAAACGTATAGGCAGGTGGAGATCAAGTTGCTGCACCAGTTATGTTCGTAAATAATGTGCATTTGCAGGCTGTTTGCTCATTATGTTTTTCCAGATAGGTGATGTTCGAGGCCTGTCCGGCAAGCAGCAAGTGTGGTTGATAGGCCACTCCTTTATAAAGTGGGCTGCTATATTTGCGGAGCAGCAGCTTTACGGCAGGAATCTTGGAGTACCCAGCAGTGGGCACGAGCTGGTATGGAAAGGACGCGGAGGCATGAGGTGGGATGAATTGTTTCCTACTCTTACACGCATGAAATTTGTTAGAGGGTCTCCAGCGTTTTTAATACTGCACCTTGGGGAAAATGACCTCGTATCGCTCTCTGGGTTGTCATTAATAAAGCGAATGCAGCTCGATTTAACTGTTTTGAAGAACAATTGGCTTGGTACACGAATTGCATGGACTGAGTTTATTTACAGGCGGCGTTGGAGGAATGCAGGAAACAAAGCTGCAGCGGACAAAGCCCGAAAAAAGGTGAATCGCGCAATGAAAACATTCTGCAGTGCTATGGACATAAAATATGTTAGCCACTCAGACATTATAGGCAAGGATGGCCACTTGTTTCGTTCGGACGGGGTACACCTCTCACAATTGGGCCTTGCGTATTATTTACTTGAAGTAAGAGATTGTTTGGCCACGGAGTTAGCAGTGAATTTATGGGGCAATGTTTAAAAAAAAAATAAAAAAAAAGTGGGGTCTGTTTCACTGAGAAGGTGGGGTCCAGGAAAACTCTTCGGTTTTCCTGAGGTGGCAAGATGGGGGAGGGTAAATTTGGAGCGGATTTTACCCAACCCTCGTTATTGGTAAGTTGTTAAAGAAAAGGGAAGAAAAAGGATTGAAAACTAAATATGGAAATGCAAAAGTAAACATTGGTTTTGCTTGGAAAATGTACAATTTGTTAGGCATAGTGATAATAAAATGGTTTTGGCCCAAATTGCGAAATTGTTCTAGGAAATTAAGTTGCCTGAAGTAATATGAGTTACCTCGTCCAATAAAGTGGCCTTTTCTGCTATTGAGTTACATGTGTGGTGTCCGTTATTTTGGGTGAAACGTAAAGCAAAAATATTGAGTTTATCATAGTGACTAAAGTATTTGTTACTGCATCAGAAAGTTAATGAATTTATGATTAGTGGGGGGGGTCATTATTTTTGAAGTCACACGCAGAAGGGGCCGCTCCTCTGTTCGCTATCTAAAGTTAATGCTCTCATTTCTAAAGCTATCAAGTTAATGTAAACGGTCTACATAGCACCCTTTCTTTAGAATGGATGCGGGTCTGTCTTCTCCATCTATGCACGAGCGCACAAGGGGATCGTTTCATAATTTGATAGTCCACGGCACGATGTATGTGTCGCTCCTGTAAAGAGCGCATTATCTCCCGTGAGCCTGGCTGGGCTGCAACAACGCAGAGAGCAGGCTTACATATGATTCGTGGCAAGGTTCTTCAGAGATAAAGGAAAACGTCCATTACCGAGACGGGCGTATTGATTGCAAACACCGACATTCTGTTCTCGCGAAGCGCGGGATGCAGCAACTTTCTTGTTCTGTTTTTTACCAGAGTGCTGCTACCTTTGTTGGGCTCGTGCCTCGACTCGCTCACATTGTCAAAAGGATCACGTCTGCGGCCAGTTTGGGCTGGCTTCTAATTGTTGTTGTGAAATCACCTGCTGCAGGAGTTGATGAAGCCGCAGAGCCGGTGCATGCAGAAGGCATTGTCTGCAGGTGCCACATCACGAACAAACGGCACGAGAGAAGTGGGCAAACCATTTCAGGTCTCTGCGTTGCCTTTTCAGTTTCCTCAGAAATATGTCTCGCTGCTGCTCGCTCGGCTGTGTCAGGCAGGTGCTTTCAATTCACCTGGCAGCAATTAGTGGAGAAACCGAGGGCACGATAGAAAAAAAATCAAAATAAATCACCGCGTCTGCTCCGCCTGTTACCAGCACTGACAGGGAACACAATAACTGCGCATTTTAATTTCTGTTTAAAACACTCGGACCTCTGAGGGGCATAGTTTGGCCTAGTAGATGATTATTTCAGTAACTTACAATTGATACGAATCCTTATTAGATTCATGATGTCCTATGCAATTAGAAGAGAACAGTCCAATGTTTTTTTGTTTTTTTGTTGACAATGAGAGAACATATTAGGACATTTGTCGATCTGGTGCGTTGGGTTCGCAGAGAAATACTTCATTTCCATAGAATAATTTGTCATAACCCATGTGTCGACTGTCAGAAGAACAGTAACTCGGTTTGCAGCATGAAGTTGAGCCAACATTGCCATCACCCCAAAGTGTCATGATTAGACGATACTCTAATGGCTGCCGTGCCTGGCTTGGGGCAGTATAAAGACTTGACTTGACTAGACCATACCGACGGATAACCATGGCATGTGAGATATATTTCACACTGATCTATATGCCTCTGGCATTCACAGCTGCCGTGTCTGCATAGACACATTTACAACCAGGAAATATCAATTAATAATAAAATGTAAAAGGAGTATACGTTACGTGGCATAATTAAACATTTCGTTATGAAATTATATCTTGTATAGACAGCAACATATGCGCGCGATGCATGAATGCTCATAACTGTGAGAACAAAGGACGAGTTCGTAAAATGTGACTAGTGTGTGTGCAAAATTACAAAGGTATGCAACATATCAGACTTGGAACCTTAATTGAACTAGACAATAGGCGCTAGGATCAGGATGTTCAAGACAATGCAAGACATGAAAAAAATATTTTGGAAAGCCTGACCTCAAACGCGCGGAATGGCCTCTTAGAAACTCTAGGTACTGACAATTTTTTAAACATCTCAAATTAAATTAAAGTCCAAGCGACACAAAAATGCACCTGCACACATCAGATCAAGATGTGAATTCCACCACTGGCGAAAAAAGTAATTTTTTTATTTCTTTAAAACACTGGATTTCACATTTTGATCTGGTTCTTCCTTCAGATGTAATTACATTTGATTCTGGTGAAACACGTAGGGTGTTTAGATTCAGTCAAAACCTTTTACATTGCACCTCTCTCATTCTCTTTCTGGTATGTATTGAGCGCCACCTAACAGAGGGTAACTGCCGGTAGTATCCTGAAATAAGCAGCCTAAGTTTGCTTTGACTTGCTTGGAGGAAAATATTTCAGGCATGCCTCTCATAGTGTGTACATTAAACACAACAAAAGTATGATATCATATTCCCCTGTGCTTTGTTTACAATTCAGGCAAGACGCCATTTAACTTCAACACCACCAGATGCTATTATTCTTCCGAGATCTGCCATCCTCAAATGATAGACAAGGTTGTAGCAAACACACTTCAGAGACTAGCAATCATACAAAATTAAGGCCTCTGCATATAAGAAGTAAATACGAAACCAGCTTTACTTACCTGGGCAAGAATTAGTTTATAGATTAGTTTTGCTCCTGTCTCTCCAGATCAGTGGTCTTCGAACTTTTTAATGCTGTTGCCCCCCCCACACCCCTCCCCGCCCCCCCTCCCCGCCGTGGAGAAAAAAAATCAACGCCCCGGACACATTCTTCGCAATTACTTTATTAATTTAGCAATGTTTAAATATGTCTAGACTTATTTAAACATTGCAGTTAAGTTCTGCTACTGTTGTAAAAATGTAATCAAATACACAATGCCAAACATACTGTTCTGATCAGGCAGTTCTTACTAACATTTAAAGATATCCACAGTGTAATTATTGGGGGTGGGGTCCCTTCCCTTTTGACACATACTTCCAGCTTGGATACAACATATCTTAGTGATGGCCCATTACAGAGCCGTTTACTGCTGCTCATGTTTTTTAAGCTTAAAATAAGGCCCTGTTATTAGCATGATGCTTATTTTGACCAGAGCCTGCCCACCCCCCCCAAGATTTTTTGAGGGTCCCCTAAGGGGGCCCTCCCCCTGTTTGAAGGCTCCTGCTCGAGATGGTGTGGGAAGTCGGTTACAGTTAAACTATATGCCTCACAGGCAAGATAACACAAAATAAAATGTCATTAAACTATAGGGAAATTAATAAATTTTTTACAAATCACATAAAAGGTGAATTTAAGAAATGGTATATCCCGTTAAAGTGAGGGCCACCAGAAAAGGCAGACATCGCAACCAAAGCTTTTCCCATGTGTGGGAAATTAGGTTGCTGGTTGAGGGGGTGAACCGCTATTCAAGCAGCAACCAACATTCTTGTCAGGGTGAAACACAGCATGCCCAAATTAACCTGTGCTCAACCCTCTGGTTGCTTTGCACAAAGTAGTCAGACTTAAGTTAAAGGCAATGTGTAAAATATTTTTGCAGCACATTAACAATAATAAAGTGAAAGCACATTAGAAAAATCCAACACCAATTTAGAAAAATAGAGTAGATTTCTATAGATTATTTGACATTAAATGACAAAAATTCCAATTAGCGGAACTGAAGATATGTAATTTTACAGATTCAGGTAAAATAATACTTAAAAGCACAAAGCGCCAACTGTGGTTATAAGGTCACACCGGACCGGGAAAAAGTCACAATTTCAGGCTAAATGTGATGGAGTGAGGACAGGATACAAGGTCCAAGTTAGACCAGCTGAACAAAGTACCTTAAATCCTGGTTGCACTGCCAAGTCCTGCGTTGAGGCTGTGTCAAGTAGTGCTGATTCAGGGCTGCGATGCAAGATACTACATCGATGATGCGTCATGCAGCAGTGGTTCCTAGGAGCTGAGTGTCTGTGATGAGAGGTCCTGCATCGAGGATTTGTCGCTCAGTGGCGGTTTCATGGAACTGTGGACCTGTGATGTGAGGTCCCACGTTGAGGATGCATTGCACAGTGGTGGTTCCCAGGAGCTGCACGGTCCTGCATGGATAATGTATTGCACAGTGGCTGTTCTGATGCTAAACTGCGAGGGGATGCATCACACTGCATCAATCCTTCTTGGACCACAGCTGGGCTGGCCGAGCATCTTCAGGCCTACTTCCAAGAGTTCAGGACCTGGGTGGCATCACTTGGGGGCAAGATTCACAGCAGACAGAGCCCAGCTGCTGGGTTCAAGGTGGATGGAGACTTTTCTCCCTCTGAGGCACTGATCAGGAGGCCAGTCAACTAGCCCTTGGAGATACTCTGGTAGTCCTGGGTTCAAGATGCAAGTCCAGTCCTTTTCACTCAAGCAGCAGAGCAGCATGGCAGTAGAGTATCAGGGAAGCAGAGCAGCAGTCCTCCTTAGAACAGATCAGCACAGGAGTCCTTCTGAGTCTTCCACAGGTCCAGAGTTGTACCGAAGAGGTGGGACTGAGGGTCCAATATTTATAATTGGTGCCTGCTTTGAAGTAGGAAAAAGTTCTGGAAGTTTCCACCGCCAAAGGTGTTTTAAATTTCTTGCCTCTGTGCCCTGGCACCAGCTTGTCTGCGGGCACAAACTACCAGTGTGAAACCTTTTGTGAGTGTCCTGAGGCAGAGCCTTTGTAACGTGCAAGTGTGGTAAGAGACAGCTCCTCCCCCCTATCAGGTCAGAGATGGCCCATCCTGAGAACATCTATTCCCCATTTGTGTCACCGCCTGAGAGCAACACAGAAAGACCACCTGCCAGTTTCACCTAGTCATGTGACTCAGGATACAGGCTGCAGGCATCAAATGATTGGGGTAAGAAAATGCCAGGTTTCTAAAAGTGCAAAAAGAACAATTGATGGACAGAATGCAGAACAATGACATACATTCACCCCAGTACTAAGATCTGGGCCTAAATCCATTGTTTTATCACTCGACATGCCATTCCAGTTGAACCCAGTCACATGCAAAACAGTCTTGACCCTGCTCCCTATGGGAACAGTCCAGCCCGAACTGCCAGGCCAGGTCCTCCCTGGACTGGAAACAAGCATCTTAGGACCGGTTTCGAGGTTTTACCCCTCATCTGTCAGGCTAGATTGACTCTATATACATGAAGAGCACGGGACACACGTCTGGGCATACCCATCACACTCAGGGTGACTGTTAGAACTGGGGGTCTCTAGTTGGCTGAGGTAGGTACCTTAGTCCAAATAGAGACCCTTGCTACTAAGTCAGGGAAAGGAAGGACACCTTCTCAGATAGCCCCTGCTCACCCCCTTTGTAGCTTGGCACGTGCAGCCAGGCTTATCTTCAAGGCAAGTGTGCAAAGTATTTGCAACCCCGCTCTCAGCAACCCAATGATGACACCAAAAATGAAAAGATATACGATGAGACCACACGATAAAAATCTAGCATATGCGTATTTGTAATATTTCACCTTGCTGGTTATTAGGCCAGCAAGCCCTTGTAGGTTCTTGCAGTATTATTGAGCAATTCTCTATGATCCCCTGCAGTCCTAATTCAATGCTATACAGTTCGTAATGCAAGAATCAGACACATTGTAGTTTCAAAACAATGCAATTCGTTATGCAACAATCAGGCAGTTTGTAGTGCCAAAATAATGCAATGCATAATGCAACAATCAGGTAGTTCGTTATGCAAAAATAATGCAATGCTTAATAAAACAATGAGGCAGTTCATAATTCAAAAAATAATGCAATGCGTAATGCAACAATCAGGCAGTTCGTAATGCAAAAATAATGCAATGCGTAATGTACTCCAGCACTGATCACGGTGCTTTGGTCGGTCTCTATGCCACTCGGAATGACTCGCGGTGAGCTTCTGCCAACATATGCCCTCAATACTTGTATGGTGTAAACCAAAGTGCAGCTCCACACTCCGGCTCCTGTACTGCCACTCCTTGGCAAGTACAGGCTGCGATACGAGCTTGAGCGGAGGCTCGCGCTGCAAGAATGGGAAAGGCCGAGAGCGTCTCTCTCCGAGCCCGCAGCCCGCCCCAGGTGGCGACACATGTTACCTGGGTGGTGCGACCTCGCTCTCCTCTCCTCGCGACTTGGGCCTCTGATGCAACTTCGTTGATTCTGGGCTGTGGAACTCGGTCCCCTCCTTCGACTGGGTTTGTTCGAGGTCTCACTTTGGCAACGGCGAGCTCAGGCCAGCGGCACAGCTCCTCTGGGGATGCCGGTCCAGGCCGATGGCAATGACGAAGATCTCAGGCTCCAACAGGGCACACACACACAGTGTCACTGAGACTCACTTGAGCTCCGGGTGTGCACGGTCAAAGGGCAATCCTCACAAAGGTCTCAGGCTGCACAAAGCACATGCACAGAGCATAGCTGAGACTCACTTGAGTTCGGGTGCACATGATCACAGGGCAATCCTCACGAAGGTCTCAGGCTGCACGAAGGACACGCACACAGCATCACTGAGACTCACTTGGACTCCGGGTGTGCACGGTCACAGAGCAATCCTCACGAGGGTCTCAGGCTGCAAAAAGCACACACACACAGCGTCTCTGAGACACAACTGGAAACCTTTATGGTCCTGAGTTTCCACAACAGGGAGTCAGCTCTCCTCAAGCCCTTGGGGACAAGTTACTTTAGGACACAGCACACAGGAAAGTCCTTTCAAGCAGGGGGACACAGCACACAGTAAAGTCCCTTAGCCTCTCCTTGATTAAATTAGCAAACTGCAGGCCAGCCCTAGAAAACACAGCAAGGGTCATTCCTTTCCTTCAGTCTCTTCAGCTGTTTCTTCGTTGGCAGAGGTTCCTCTTGACCATGAAGGAGTTTCAATCCTTTTCAGTCTTGAACAGTCCAACATTCAGGGATTTCAGCTCTCACAGTTATACTCCTAAATCTCTTTGAAGTCTTTGAGTTCAGGGGGCACGGACCCCTGTCCAAACCAGTTCTGGGTGTCTCCCTGCCAGTGACACCTTCTTCCTTTGATAGTGGGGGGTCTGGATTCTCAATCACTCAGCAGGAGATAAATTCATTGTTTTATGGCAGCAGCCCAGGCCTCTTCACCTCCAGGGGCTACTCCTCCCCCCTGCACTCCAGATGCAGGTCATTCTGCTGCTGTCTCACTTCCTCCCCTGGGTCAAGACACTCCCCAGAGCCTATCACATTCAAATCCAGACAGTCAATCCACAAACAGGCAGAGACACACAGAAATGTTAGAGCACAAAAACCCAGCCACTTCTAAAAGAGTGGTTTCTAAACACACAATGCAGAAACCACCTTTACAAAAAGATGTGTTATTTAATTGTGAGTTCAGGCACACTAAACTTCACCTCTCCATCTTAAGCCTATGGGAAGATAGGCTGGAAACAGATTACACAGCCTCCCCATTCTGTCCTATGGGCAAGATGACCTTTCAACAGTGAAAAATGAAATGGGGAGTATGTCACTGTCAGGACATGGTAAATACCTCATTACATGTCCTACCTTTCACATACACTGCACCCAGCCCAGGGGGGTACCTTGGGCCTACCATAGGGGTGTCTGATGTGCATAAAAGGGAAGGGTGAGGCCTGGCAAGCGGGTGCACTTGTCAGGTCAACAAGGCAGTTTAACAAACTGTGCGCAAGACTGCAGTGGCAGACCTGAGTTCTCTCTTTAGGGCTACTTGTCTGGGTGGTACAATTAGTGCTGCAGGCCCACTAACAGCATTAGCATTACCAGCCCTGGCACACATAGTGCACTTTACTAGGGACTTTACTAGTAAGGCAAACATACCAATCATGGACAACCAATTACCATTACACTTTATACAGGGAGCACTTGCACTTTGACACTGATGAGCAGTGGCAAAGTGCCCAAAGCATCAAAGTTGGCAACACATGTCAGAAAAAAGTTCTAGGGAGGAAGCAAAAAGTGTAGGGAACTTTAGCCAAAAGGGGCCAAGTCCAACAGTGACAAGTGCAAAAAGAACAATTGATGGACAGAATGGAGAACAATGTCATACATTCGCCCCAGTACAGAGATCTGTGCCCAAATCCATTGTTTTTTTCTCCCCATGCCATTCCAGTTTGAACCCAGCCATATGCAAATCAGTCTTCCAGCCCGAACTGCCAGGCAAGGTCCTCCCTGGACTAGAAACAATCATCCTAGGACCGGTTTCGAGGTTTCATACCTCATCAGCTAGGCTAGCTTGAATCCAGTGGCATGGAGAGCATGGGACCCACGTCTGAGCATACCTGTCCCACTTGGGGAGACAAATGCAGAAAGAACAGTTGATTGACAGAATGCAGAACAATGTCATATATTCACCCCAGTACAGAGATCTGGGCCTAAATCAATTGTTTTTTTTCTCTCCATGCCATCCCAGTTTCAACCCAGCCAGGGTCGGCTTTAGGACTGGTGGCACCTGCTGTGACAATGTTTGTTGGCACCCCTCAGTTACCACCTCCGCCACAGATTCCGTCACTACCACCATTTGACAGTGCTCCTCAAGTCTCCATAACCACTGTCTCTTAGATTAATTTAATTCATAGTGCCACTCATACCAGTTTAAAGTGTCAGAACACTTTATATCACATAGACATTGCACAGAGACAATCATACATGTGTAAATGAGTGTATAGGAAATGTTACATAAGGCAAAGGCCTACAAGGTGTAGGACTCAATATCATCCATTCTGGTTGGCAGTATAGTTTAAGAGTCCTTGGTCTGGAAAAACACTAATTCAGAATTTAAAAAGTTACACCAATGTTAGGGGTTTTCTCTAATAAAGAAATGATTTATACATAAATTAACCCTGTTTGCAATTATAGAATAAGGAAAGACTGGCAAAAAACACAAATAGCTCTAATACATTCCTTGCAGATTGCATGCAGCTCTTTGATGACAGTTAATATATTATGATTTTAATGTATAAACTACAAGTAGCAAAAGGATCTCTGTGACCAAAGCGGTAACCCACTGACCAATTTATATTTTGTGCATTTTGTCATATGAATGGGACATGTTATTTGCAGCAGACATAAGTCAACATTCTTTAGACAAAGCTCTGGTCTCTCTCCAGGAAGAACATTAATCAAATAACTTATCTTGACATTTTTATTGCTGGAACTAGGAATGCGGCATCAGCTGCTTCTAAAACAATAAACATGGCGCCCCCACCCCATGTCAGCACCTGTTGCGATGGCACCTATTGCACCGCCCTAGAGCCAGCCCTGTCCACAGCCATTCGGAAATCAGTCTTGATCCTGCTTCCTATGGGAGCAGTCCAGCCCAAACTGCCAGGCCAGGTCCTCTCTGGACAGGAAACAAGCATCCTAGGGCCGGTTTTGGGGTTTCACCCCTCATCAGCCATGATAGCTTGACTCCAGTGGCAGAGGAGTTGGCCAAACAGCTAGGGCAGTCGACCTTGAATCTGGGGAACCGGGTTCAAGTCTCGGCAATGAAGCTGAACATCCTGTGATTCTGGGCAAATCACTTAATCTCCCCATGCCTAACAAAAATGAATGTGTCCTCATGTAATGCAACTGGTGCTATGTAAAGCGCTCTGATACCTGATACCTTTGGGTCAAGTTAGCGCTATATAAAACTTCATTAAAAAACAAAAAAAATAGAGAGCACGGGACCCACGTCTGGGCATACCCGTCCCACTTGGGGTGACAAACAGTGGATGGACAGAATGCAGAACAATGTCATGCATTGACCCCAGTATAGAGATCTGGGCCTAAATCCATAGATTTTTTGCTCCCTATGCCATTTCAGTTTGAACCCAGCCATATGCAAATCAGTCTTGACACTGCTCCCTATGAGAACAGTCGAGCCTGAACTGCTAGGCCAGGTCCATCCTGGACTGGAAACAAGCATCTTAGGACCAGTTTCGGGGCATCACCCCTCATCAGCCAGGCTAGCTTGACTCCAGTAGCATGGAGAGCATGTGACTGTGACTGGGGGTGAGTGTCTTAAAAGTTTCAGCGCTCCAGCCATCATCTCCTTGTGTTTGCTTTGTTCGCCCTAAGTTGGCAGTATATGCCCAGACGTGGGCCCCTTGCTAATTTTGCCACTGGATTCAAGCTAGCCTGGCTGATGAGGGCTGTTACCCCAAAACCGGTCCCAGGATGCTCGTTTCTGGTCCAGGGAAGACATGGCTTGGCAGTTCGGTCTGTACTATTCTCATGAGGCAGAGGGTCAAGACTGGTTTGCATATGGCTGGGTCTGAAATGAGGTGACAAAGTGAGCTAAAGCACGATGATGGATTTAACCCAGATCTGTGACTGGGGGTGAGTGTCTGAAAAGTGTCAGCGCTCCGTCCATCATCTCCTTGTGTTAGCTTTCTAAAAGTGGCATTTTTGGAATTATGACTTAACATCTGACTTTACCATTCAAGAGGGTTTTAAATTACAATTCTTTAGAGACCAAACTTGACATTCCTTTCTGCTCCCCTTTGAACGTTATCACTTATTGTTAGACCTGGCATCCTTGATGGGGTTTCCCCAGACTTTTTGCCTCAATCTCCTGTATTCTTGATACTTTCCCAGTACTAATCAGTTCAAGTGTTCCCTGCGTAAATTGTGCTTATGATTGGTTAGCTATGATTGGCATACTGGATTTACCGATAAGTCCTTAGTAAAGTGCACTGTGTGTGCCCAGGGCCTGTAAATCAAATGCTTCTAGTGGGCCTACAGCACTGGTCGTGCCACCCACACAAGTAGCCTTTAAAATGTGTCTCTGACCTGCCACTGCAGTGTCTGTGAGTGCAGTTTTAAACTGCCATGTTGACCAGGCAAGTGCACCCACTTGCCAGGCCGTAATCTTTCCTTTTCCTATATGGAAGTCACCCGTAAGGTAGGCCTAAGGTACCCCCATGGGCTGGGTGCAGTGTATGTTAAAAGTAGGACATGCACTGGTGTGTTGTACATGTTCTGATAGTGAAATAGTGTGTATTTCGTTTTTCACTGTTACAAGGACTAGCCCTCCCATAGACTATTTATTGGAGATGCCTTCTAACATTTAGCAAATGTAACTTTTAATTGGGAACCGCTAGAGATTCGGAGTTTAGACTCTCTGAACTCAGAATCTAATGGCACACCTTTTAGTAAAGGTGGTTTTTAAATTTTGTGTTCGTAAATTCCACTTTTAGAAAGTTGGCATTTTCTTGTTTAACCATTCTGTGTGCCTCTGCCTGTTTGTGTACTCACTATCTGGTTTTAGACTGACACGGGCTGATTGTGCATTCACTCCAGACTCTCAGACTCCTACAAAGTAAGCTGAGGTGGGCCCTACATATGCTGATGGGCCATACTGGGCTAGAGTGGTGGGAGCAGCAGTCGCTGACATAGGCTGTGGCTGCTGTGAACAATGCTGTCTCTACCTCCTGTAGTGAAATTAGACCAAGGGGGACAGAACAACTGGTTTTACTGAGCAAGAGAGAATTTCTCAACAAAGACTTCAAAGGGAAAAAGGGGTATACACATTAGACCTAAAATGCTCAAAACTAGGCTGTTTTAATTCTTCTGGCCGGAACCGTCAGTTAGGAGGACTGTAGCAAGCACCAGGACACCTTAGGGTAACTGTGCGCTATATATGTTTTACTAACATAACATAACAACAAAACCCCAGAAATGTAGATTACTTCTGGAATCAAGAGGAACTTCTGCAAAGAAGAAGAGCCGAAGAGCTGTACGCAGGAGACTGCCTCTTTTCTGTGTGTTGCTTTGCTGGGTTGGCCTGCAGTTGCTGCTTCTGCCAAGGAGAAGACAAAGAGTGGACTGTGCTGTGAAACCTGCTTGAGAAGAATCTCCAAAGGCATTTGTGTGCTTGCCTCCTGTTCTGAAGTCTCAGGGACATAAATACTTTACCTACAGCCTTCCTGAACTGCAATACTGAGAGTTCTGACCTGCCTGGGGGTGCATATTCCAGTTCTGGTCCCCTGGAGGTTATTCCTTCTATGGAAGGCTGTAAAGAACTGAAAAACTCTACAAATCAATGCTTTGTGCTTCTTGCAGATTCATTTTCTGACCCAGTACCACAGTGCAGGAGAAATTCCTGATGCACAGCCCCTTGAGGTTGAAGAAATCAACGTAGCACCTGCCCGCAGACCGAGAAACGGCTGCACAGGCTCCACTGTGCGGCTAAAAGAATCAAAACATCACCGGTCAGCGGCTACGGAAAACCATGCAGCTCCCTTAGTGCCTAAATTTTCTCACATATTGTAACTGTGCAGCAAGTTTTTCCGATGCAAGACCCACAGACCAGAATTGCCTGGGAAATTGACACATTGCTTCCCCCTATAGTCTGGATTCAATGCATCACTTCTCCTGCGTGCAGCATAACTGTTGCATCGCCTCCCCAAGGACTTAGGAACGGAAGCATTTTTGTGTTTTTCTACACATCCCTCCCCAGCGGCTGTTTTGCCATGAGGAGTTTTACACATTTGAGGTACTTTGGGTAAAAATTACCCATCCATATTTTTCTATGGACAGAATTGCTTGAAACCTTTTTAAAAGTAATAATTTGTTGGTCTGTGTGGAAGCAAGTCCTGAACCGTAAGCATAGTCCTCAAGTTCCAGACAGTAGGCTGGTATCAGAGTGTACTTCTCTCAGTTTAAATGAAGGTTTCACTACACTCGATGCAGAGCGACACTGAGAAACACCTAGCACCACCCAATAGATGACATCACCAACTCTGACGCCAAGTGACACCCAATTGACAGCTGCACTGATTCCAATGCCAAGAGACACTAGATCAATGGCTTTATCGACTCCAACGTTGTGTGGCACCCGATAATTGTCTTCACTGACTTCGACGAAGTGTGGCACCTTGTCACCGGCTTCCCTGATTTCAATGCCGAACGCCGACAAGCAGCCTCTTAGTGACTCCAAGACCTTGAGCAGCGGCTCTCCATCACTGTCAAGCCCCTTTTCAGATCCAACCTGCTGCTCTGCTCCGCTGGAGGCCTTTGACCTCCACAGTGATACAGAAGTTAGAAGGTAAACCTTTCACTGGAATGAACCCAGTCCCAGCCTCTGATCCACCCCTTTATGGCAGTCGGCCTGAACATTTGGTTCCAGATAGCACTTGGTCCCTCTTGCTATTTTTACCGAAAATGTTAGCAACACATGGTTTCAGTTCTACTGATTAGATTTTTCACATTTTGGTGTTATTTTATTTACACCAACTCTATTCTTTTAAATTGGTTTGGGATTTTTCAGGTGTTGTGCTTTCACTTAATTACTGCTAGAGTGCAGCAAACATTCTTTACACATTGCCTCTAAGTTAAGCCTGACTGCTTTTTTGACAAACTACCAGAGGGTTATGCACAGGTTGATTTAGTGACTTTTGAGGTTCACCCTGATAAATATTTTTTTTATTACTTGAGTGGTGCTCTCACCCCTCTCACGTAATAACATAATTACTTAAACTGTCACAATTAAGGCTTTCATACCCTGGTTGGGGGATGCATGAGATGAAAAAATAATGCTACCAATGACTTGGGAAACATAAAATAAGCAGTGACAAAAACAAAAGTCTGTGTGTGTGTGTGTGTGTGTGTGTTTGCATGGATAGTTGAGTGGATGGGTAAATAGGTGAGCACATTAAAGAGTGAGGGCTGGATGGGATGAATGAAGGGGTTATGTATCTACCCCCCTTGTGGATTCAGCTCCCAAATAGACAGTCCACCATCCAATCACACATACTTCCTCCATCAGCTCAAGTCCTCTTCAACTCATCCTTCATTTGATTGATGTATTTCTCCATTATCCTCCTTCAAATCTATAGCATCCTTCTAATAATCCAGGTATGTACCCACAGTCAATAATTTCTCTGCCCATCCTTGTATCCAGTCACTTTTTCATGCCTTGATGAAGTACTGAAATTTTTAAAACCCAGCGGTGCAGGGGAACACACCCTAAGACTTCGAGTTCTTCCTGTTTCAGACCCACAGAAACACAGAGTCTTCTAGGTGAAGTCAAAGATCGTATTTATTGGCTGCAGACCAATTACAGGTATCTGAGAAGTACATCACAATGTATGTTCTCAGGAGACTGCTTAAACTTACAGAAACGGCCTTCTCCTTATACACAAAATATCATGCTTCAGGCACACATTCCTTGTTTTACGATATGGTCATTCATATGTATTCATTACAAACGAAAAAGCAGAGTCATGACGACCATTCTACATTCCAGTTCAGCCAGCCCACAATTATTTACCCAGCAAGGCTCAGATCCCACATCAGATATCAACAGACCCCAATAAACACGGGCACCTCCTGTTTGTAAAACAAGCCATAAAGCAGGAAGAGTCAGGTGTGAAAGAGATTAGCCGGAGGCTTGTGTGTGATGAAAAGGCTTTATGGTGTGTCAAACCCTGATGCTAATCACAGGTGGCGTAGGACGGGGAGCTCGTGGGACCGGACTGACCTGGGGCGGTGGAGCCAAGTCGCATAGGTCACAGAGAAGTCAATGGAAGGCACATGTGTTCTCAAGGCCCGTACTTGTCCTTAATGTGTAGCCTATGTGAGGGCAACCATAAGATGGCCACTGCTCCAAGATGGAACCCACGAGGTCAATGTGTAATATCGTATACAAAGTGCATTTATCGATAAAACGTTATGCAAAGCACTTATACATACTGCATTGGCCATTCGCGGTTCGCTGATACCGGAATAGGCAGGGTAGGGCCCTGCCTCCTACGCGGTCCCAAATTTTAAAGTACCACAGACCCTCCTTTTGCCCTTACATAGGCAATAACTATACTCATATTAATCCGAGTCCAGGTCTATATTCATAAAGTCATGGAGATGTTGCTGTAGCATCATCCTATTACTTAGCTCGTCCCTCGATACAGGTTTCCTTACGCATAATGTAGCACAGAGGCCACATATCGCAGGAGCACACTGTACACACAGACAGAACAGGAAAAGAATGGCTAAGATCATTCCAATGACCATCAGAATTTTCCAACCCCAGGCAGATATCAGTTCCCAGAACCACCCCATCAGTGACCAATCTCCTTTATCCACGTGTATGGATTCAGATATTTTATGCAGTTTAGAGATGGCTTGATAAACTGTTGGAGCGTTATCTGGTATGAAAATGCAACAGCTAGATTGGATGACCTTACATACCCCACCGCGGTCTGCAAGTATGACGTCTAGAACCATACGGTTCTGCAAAGTCATGAGGCGATCCCCTTGGAGCTCGGCTGTCAAATTACCAAGGGCACCAGCCGTTACATTAACAGTAGATTCAACCACACAAGTCAGTTGTCTCAGGTTCCTACTATTGACCATCGGTCCCCAAAACGGCAGGAAACCCAAAAAGAAGTCTCCTGCTTCCTGACCGGCAGTATCCTCCTGACTATTCACGCCTCTCACAACTCTGGTCTTGTGATAATCAGAGGCAGCAGTAAATGTTGCCCGAGAAATCAGGGGGCAACCATGTATATGCTCGGTCATTGCAAACAAAATATGTACCCTTGGCAGCCAAAAACGCAGGGGAAAACTGTGATGGAAAAGTGTTCGTTTCAGTACAGTCACTTTTCCCCAGTTGAGCTCTTGGATTCTGACCATTACCTTGTAAACAGAACCGACCTATGTGGGGTACGACCCAAATTGGGGATGAAATTTTCCGCTGCCTTTCACCCAGACTAATGCTATACCCCGTCGCGTTCCAACCTACATAAGCTCGTAATTCATCCTTGGGAATAGATGAGTATGCGTCGATATCTCTGCTCATATCGGCAACCCCTTTCATTAAAGCCTTATTGTTTGTGCTAGGTCTGATGGAACGCGGTTGTCGCGGGGAGTAGGCATCTAATGCAAAAAGAAAAATGGTCTGGAATGCCCATGACGA
This sequence comes from Triturus cristatus, assembly GCF_964204655.1. Classification (NCBI taxonomy): domain Eukaryota; kingdom Metazoa; phylum Chordata; class Amphibia; order Caudata; family Salamandridae; genus Triturus; species Triturus cristatus. Next base: position 148,524,546 of record NC_140582.1, on the reverse strand, counting down.
TCCATTATAGCTAAACGGCAGCACTAGATAAGGAATACCCTTGTTAATGGTATGTGGCATTAAACCACACACCCAGCAATTGGTTGTATTCATAACTAGCTGGTGCTGGTGCAGGAGTTGAATAAATGAGTTGTTTACAAACTCGGACCGTCTAGCTTGTTCGTGTTCAGGCAGAGGGTGGAAAGAGTGTAAGGAGGCAGTAGGAGGAGGTATAGGCTGTTCAGTGGGTGCAAATGGCACTTGAGAGGAGAAGAATACATAACCTACAGTAAACACCATCATACTAAATAATATAAACAGACATAATAATACAAAACGTTTGCTCTTCATTATTCTACATATTTTCGTCTTAAAGTTCATTTCCTCAGCGGGTCTCTCCATCTTGAAAAACTCCATCCTCTAATCGTGCCGCTTGCGGCGGGTGAGTATCTTCTGCTAAGGAGTACGCCTGTCAGTCCAGGGAACGCCCCAGACCAACCAGAACCGTTGACCTAACGTCTTCGGCCTGTACCCCGAAGTCTTGGCACCGCGACCCTGCGGCTGAACCCGGATGGTGGTTCGAAAAATCAAAAATCAAAAAGTCCTTCAGATGGGAGAGCTATAATATCAAAAAATAGTAAGGGAAGGGAATTTTTATTTGTCCATAGGCCTTGGTCTTAGGTTATAGCGGTTTCTGCCAGGTACTGTCTGGTCTTGAAACAAGAGTTCAGGCTCCGTGGTGTCCAATCGAATTGACGGTGGCACAGCTTCTTGCGAAATATCGTCGCTTTCTCGTTCTGAAGTCGTTCCCTTTATACGTGCATCACTAAATGGCACAAGACGGGGGACAGTGTCAGTTTCAGAATCAGCGATACCCTCCTGGACCCACGGGTCATATGGTAGAGGCAAAGGGATCCGTTTGCAGTGGGCGCCGTGTATCCAATTCTTTTTCCCTTTCACTCGAACCGCTGATCTTGTCGATAGAAGTACGAGGTGAGGGCCGATCCAACGGGGCTCATCGTTGTTCTTTCGCTGAAAGTTTTTCACAAGCACCCACGAGCCAGGGTCGATAGAGTGTCCTGGAGCTTCAGAGGCCTGGGGCAGAGTATCGTGCACCTGTTGGTGTAAAACACGCAATTTAGCCGTCAATTCATACAGATAGTCAAGCAGTACTGGATGTTCGATTTCACTGAATTTTGTCGGTCTTGGCACACCCCATACATTGGCCAGGCGACCAAATATGATCTCATATGGGCTAAGTCCCACTCGTGAATGCACAGTCATTCTTGTTGATAGGAGTGCTAAAGGCAGAGCGTCAGGCCATTTAAGACCGGAGCTCGCCTGGATTTTGGCCAGTTTGAGCTTCAGAGTGCCATTGTAGCACTCTACTAGTCCAGCTGATTGGGGGTGATTTGCAGCGTGGAACTTTTGCTTTATACCTAATCCCTCGCACACATTCTTCATCACTCGACCCACAAATTCACTCCCATTATCACTCCACACCATTCTTGGCATTCCAAACCTAGGGAAAAATTCTTTCACAAGGGCTTTGGCCGTTGATAAAGCAGTGTTGTCTTTTAGGGGATATGCTTCTATCCATTTTGAAAAAGCGCAAACAACAACCAGTACATATTTCAAGTTGTTGCACCTTTCCATGTGGATAAAATCTAGCTGCAAAACCTCAAATGGATATGATGGAGGCGCAAAATGACCAGCTGGAGTCGGGGTTCCCCTACCAGGGTTGTATTTCAAACATACCATACAATTCTTGACCACATTCTCTGCACACTTGGGAATTCCAGCGTTCTGCCATACTGGGGCCAACAACTTACAGATTCCTTTCACACTGATATGTGCCATTCCATGTGCCATAGTAACCACTGGAAGCACATATGCATCAGGTAACAACCATCGCCGATGTTCTGACAAATCAACCCAACAACCATTCTCATCCAATTTACCCGTACTTTCTCTCCACTTGCTCAACTCTTTCTCTGTGGCTTCAGCTTGAAGGCACTTCACACTCTCTATCGTGTCTTCACACATTCCAACATCACCAACCCATCTTGCAGGGCCTGCAACATACATTCGAGTCTTCACATCTTTTGCTGTTTGTTTCGCGATTTCGTCAGCAAATGCATTACCACGACCAACATCATCAGTGACCTTCTTGTGCGCACTGCATTTCATGATTGCAACTTGTAACGGTAAAGTCAGTGACTCAAGGAGATCATTCACCAACTGACCATTCTGAATTTTAGCTCCATGCGAAGTCAGGTACCCACGTTCTTTCCATAATCGCCCAAAACTATGGGCCACGCCAAAGGCGTACTGGCTGTCAGTATATATGTTCACTTTCATTCCTTCAGACAACACGCATGCTCTTGTAAGGGCAATTAATTCTGCTGCTTGAGCCGAATTATGTGGTGTGCGTGCAGTCTCAACAATCGTGTGCAAAGTCGTGATAGCATATGCAGCAGTCGTTTCACCATTCGGAAGCTTGAAGCACGAACCATCCACCCATAAGGTACCATCACACTCAGTTAGGGGAGTATCTTTAAGATCCACTCTCCCTTTCGTTTCTTCATCTGTTCTGAACAGACAATCATGCTGCTCAATCTCATCTATGTCTGCTGGAATCGGCAATAATGTAGCTGGATTCAACGTGTTGCATCTCTTTATATGTATATGGTTTGCCAAAAGTGTCAATTCATACCCTGACAATCGAGCACTAGTTAAGTGCTGTGTCTTGGTCCAGTTTAACAATGTGTCCACGGCATGTGGAACCATTACAATCAATGTGTTATCCATCACTAGTCCAGCAGACTGTCGAATAGACACAGCTGCTGCGGCTGTAGCTCTCAAACAACTTGGTAATGCCCTAGCTACCGGGTCCAAAGTTGACGAAAAATATGCGCATGGACGCGGTCTGTCGCCAAAAGGCTGTGTTAACACTGATAATGCGCAACCTTCCTTTTCATGAACATACAATGTAAAAGGCTTGCTGTAGTCAGGGGTACCCAACACAGGAGCTGAACATAATGCATTACGCAATTCCCAAAAACTTTTCTGACACTCTTCAGACCATGGGACAGGATTCGGTGTATTTTTACAGGTTAATGCTAACAAAGGTTTTGCCAGCAAAGAAAAACTCGGGATCCAGTGCCTACAGTATGAAGTAATGCCCAAGAAAGCACGCACTTCTCTCTGTGTTCTTGGCACGCTCAATTGTGCAATGGCTTGAATTCTTTCTGGGGTCAGTTTCCTTCCCTCCTTCGATAAGAGATGACCTAAGTAGGTCACTTCTTGTCGACAATATTGCAATTTTGAGAGAGACACTTTATGATGAAAGGCAGACAAATGACGCAACAATGACAATGTAGCTTCTTTGCAAATCTTCTCAGTATCCGCGGCGATTAGTAAATCGTCAACGTACTGAATGAGGGTAGCACCACTGGGTAAAACAAGAGCATCAAGCTGCGCTTTTAAAGCTTGACTGTATATTGATGGACTTTCACAGTAGCCCTGTGGAGCGCGTTTAAAGCGGAAGCTTCGACCTCCTAAACTGAAGCCAAAAATGTCCCTGCTCTCTTCTGCAATTGGGATGCTAAAGAAGGCATTCTTTAAATCGATCACTGAGAACCATGCAGCGGAGGCTGGAATCATAGTTAACAAGGCAGTTATATCAGGGACAACTGGAAACTGTGGCACAACAATCTTATTTACCTCTCTAAGATCAATCACAAATCTGTAAACAGGTGGCTGTGAAGGGTCCGTACGTTTTAAAACAGGTAAAACAGGACTATTGCAAACGTTGCCTCTTGTCTCTTCAATTCCACCCTTTTTAATCAAATCACTGATAATTGCTAACAACGCTTTCTGACCTTCATTGGAGATCTTGTACTGGGGAATGCGTGGCAATCTGACATTGGCCTTTAAAGTGACCACGTACGGCGGTATTTCCAAGAGACCCACATCATTGGGACCAGTAGCCCAAAGGACATCTGGAAGGGATGACAATTCAAGTGGCAATGTATTCTTCGACAAGTACATCGGGGAAATCACTTCCTTACCCAATGTAAGTTGTACTCCTGAGGGAAAACAATATAGCGTTGCATGCAATCTTTTTAACAAATCCAACCCTAACAGATTTTCACCACAACCTGTCGTTAGGATGAGGGGTGCTTTTAGCTCACAAGGTCAAACAGAAAGGGGCATAGGACTAGAAATCGGGTTCCTAACCGGGGCGCCAGAAAAACCTACTGAAACATTCATTTTGCCAGACAGAGGCGCGCCAGGGAGTTTTGAATGCATAATTGAACTCTTTGCAGCACCAGTGTCCAGCAGAAAGGGCTCTGTTATACCCGCTGTAGTCACCTTAACATACGGTCCACTCTGATCCACTGGCACTGAAACAACTCCCTCTCTCTGTCTATGGCTGTCCTAGTAATCATTACCTTCCACATTGTCGTCTTCTGCATAATAATCATTATTATAGTACTGAGCTGTATTACCAGTAGCATTGGCTTGCTGATCAAAGCTATTTATCGTATTTTGAGGCGGAAGAGGACGCGCGTTCTGGGGAACATTTCCACGCCCTCTGCCTCTAGGAGCTTGCTGACCACCTCTACCTCTTGCGCCATACGCATTACTAGTACGCTGCATTAATTTAGGACAACTATACTTAAAATGACCTTCCTCCTTACAATACGAACATTGATTAGGGCCTACAGGAACGCGTGGTTGAGAATACTCGTACCTTTGCACGTTTCTCTGAAACTGTGGCGGTTGCTGATAATTACTCTGGCCATCACGTGGCGGGTAAGCTTGCTGTAACAGAACCTTCCTTTTCAATTCCTTTGTTTTCTTGTCTGCTCTATCTTTCTCATCCTTATCTCTATTTTCGTAATACTGTGCAGTAGCCAGCATTTGCGCTGAAGAGGAAACAGCCCAAGAACTCTCTGAATCTTTTAACTTCTTACACAACTCGGGAAGCAAATTATGCACAAATTTATCCACAAATAATCGTTGACCACCTTCAGTGCTCATATCTTGACCACTGTGGTTGACAAATGTTTCTTCAAACCTTGTAAAGAAATCAGACACCGTTTCATCTTTCTTTTGCTTACACGCAGACAATTTATCCCAATTCACACGCATCGCGGGCATTAAAGTCTTCATGTAAGTGATAATTCTACCAGGGAGTTCTGCTACCAAAGGGTCAGGCTTGGCACCACCATCTTGTCTAGTGTCTGCAGCTATGATATTAGCCCATGTGCCCCCTAGTTCTGCAGCATGATCTGTATTACGAATGGATCCCCATAAAGGCTGTGGAACAACATTCCCGAATAACATATCTATATCAGCTAGATTCATGACACACGATTCTGCAGTCTGTGATAACTCCTTATAATATCCTGCAGGGTTTTTACGGGGGTCAGGCAATGTCTGCTTAAGCGCTAACACCTCAGAACGCTTCCATGGGACATGTACCCAAACACGCTGAAAATGAGCTGGAACAGGTGGATTAGCATTTGCATCAGCAGGTCTCCAAACTGGAGGAACCTCACGCATCGGATATTGGCGCGCTTTTCCCTTTTTCCCCACAGGGAATTCCTGTTCGAACAATGATTGTTGACAATCATCATTCCTGAAGGACAGTAAAGTCTCAACTGCTTTATCTACGTTGGGACCCACAATTGTACCTGTTCCAAAATCAAATCGCACTCGACACAACTCCTGCGGGATTGAGTTTGAACTATGATCTTCCAACTCCTCACAGAGGATTTCACACATTTTCTCAAACACATACCTTTGTTTCGGGGCATCCCATTGGTGAAAAACATTAACGACTGACTCCACATCATAGAGTGAAGAAAGAACAATCCACCTACGTGCCATATGGTCTAATACCTCTTTTTCTTCAGAATCAGGCAGCTGACTACGCAACTGCTTACGTTGCAAACCAGGGGTCATACTAGATGACCCAAAGAGAGGCGACATTAAACTAGTAACCACATTAGCTATTCGTTGTCGTGCAGAAGGAGAAGTTGAGGTGAAAACAGGGGGAAAGACAGAGGGAAGAAAAACGGGTGTAGATCCAGGTACAGGGGCAGTGTTAGGAAGGGCGCCAAGAGAGGCAGCTGATGTACTAGGCAAAGTCGCAGGAAGCGCGGGGGAGACAGGTAACGAAATCGGCGGCCCTTGAGAGGGCTGCACTGTAGGGATAGGAGCCAGCTGAGGGGGCGCTGGCGGCTGTGGGAAGGCTTGCGGCACATTAACTGGAGGCTGCACATTTACAAACTGTGGAGGCGCTGTGGCATTTTCTGCATACGGGGGTGGTGAACTTAGCAAATGGGACATTAGGGAATCTTTCTCTTTCTCTTTTGTCTCATCTTGTGGAAGGGGTGACAAAACTGGGTAACATTTATCGATCCCTAGTTTGCGCTGTCTATGTAACTGCTCATTCATTTGTTCCTCCTCATTATCTTTAAATTGCACAGCTGCTTGCATCATTGACATACCTTTTTCTCTCTTATTCCTTTTTGCTAGCTTAATTTCCTTCTGTTTGGCTTCCTTTCGCCATAGGCGGAAAGAATCAAACATCACCGGCCGGGCTTTCTTTTTAAATAATTTAACTTCCAAATTATCTAAGATATCTGTATTGAAACTACCATTTTGGGGCCATTTCAAAACACCGTCCTTTCTGGTGTATCGGATCCATATTTCATTATATGCGATGGGGCCCACGCCATGTTTTTCATAAAGTTGGAGTTCCAATTGGAGGAACCGGACACGAATCCTCTAATTGGGAATCCCTTTTACAACCCAAACAAAACTAATTACCAAATATACTAGAACCAGGCATCTTTGCTCACTAGTCTAGTTTCAAACTTCAAAGGATTATCGAATACGATAGTCTCGTGAATACACGAGTCCTCTGGCTTTGGCACTTGCAAGTTCCAAATCAAAGCGATCCCGAAGGATACCAAATTCCAGAAGGATACCAAACAAACTGGGAGACGCTCCACACTTATACTTAACTGAGGTATCGCTGATCGATGGCGTCACCAGAAACCTCTCTCAATTGTTTCGCTCTACCAAATCGTCAAGGGTCCAATCATGGCGATTAATCAGGGCAGCAGTCCTTCGTAGCCGTCGGGACGCGGAGAACCTCGCAGAAAAGACTTTCGGACCACGTCAACATGCAGGGGTCGATGAAGTGGCGGCCTTCCTCCGGAATTTCCACACGAAGCTCCTCACGAACCTCTGGCTTGGACCGGTACCGCTGAAATCGCCCCGAGTTGGGCGCCAACTGAAGTACTGGATTTTTAAAACTCAGCGGTGCAGGGGAACACACCCTAAGACTTCGAGTTCTTCCTGTTTCAGACCCACAGAAACACAGAGTCTTCTAGGTGAAGTCAAAGATCGTATTTATTGGCTGCAGACCAATTACAGGTATCCGAGAAGTACAACACAATGTATGTTCTCAGGAGACTGCTTAAACTTACAGAAACGGCCTTCTCCTTATATACAAAATATCATGCTTCAGGCACACATTCCTTGTTTTACGATATGGTCATTCATATGTATTCATTACAAACTAAAAGGCAGAGTCATGATGACCATCCCACATTCCAGTTCAGCCAGCCCACAATTATTTACCCAGCAAGGCTCAGATCCCACATCAGATATCAACAGACCTCAATAAACACGGGCACCTCCTGTTTGTAAAACAAGCCATAAAGCAGGAAGAGTCAGGTGTGAAAGAGATTAGCCGGAGGCTTGTGTGGGATGAAAAGGCTTTATGGTTTGTCAAACCCTGATGCTAATCACAGGTGGCGTAGGACGGGGAGCTCGTGGGACCGGACTGACCTGGGGCGGTGGAGCCAAGTCGCATAGGTCACAGAGAAGTCAATGGAAGGCACATGTGTTCTCAAGGCCCGTACTTGTCCTTAATGTGTAGCCTATGTGAGGGCAACCATAAGATGGCCACTGCCCCAAGATGGAACCCACGAGGTCAATGTGTAATATCGTATACAAAGTGCATTTATCGATAAAACGTTATGCAAAGCACTTGTACATACTGCATTGGCCATTCGCGGTTCGCTGATACCGGAATAGGCAGGGTAGGGCCCTGCCTCCTACGCGGTCCCAAATTAAGTACCACATTGATCACCCAGCTATATAATCATGTATTCTCTAGCCTCCTCTGTATGCTTGTGTGCCTACATGCATGTAGTCCATGATCTTATGTGTGGCGGTATGTGTTTTACCAATGTTTGTACTTCGGTAGTTGCAGATTAAATTTGAGTCAGTGCCTTATCGAAAGTTGGTCTGTCTGCACCTTAGTACTTTTATGTGTTTTTGGATGTCTGCTGGCCTTTGTATATTGATGCTATTAAGTATGTTGGTATTTGAGATTATGGATGTCTGTAGGTGTTTTCCCAAGCCTCTGCATGTGAACACAAATATGTGCTTGTGTTCATAGGTTTCAGTCTCCTTGCCAGTATGTGTGTGCCTCATTGCTTGTAGGTACGATCTTTTGTGTGAGTGTGTTCTAGAGGGTGCATGAACACATAGATATGTTTTGGTCCGTGTGTATTTGTGCCTGAATATATCTTGAGCTGTGTGTGATTATGGATGTATACAGGTATGTTGCTGCGTCCGCATGTGATGATTGGTATGTGCTCTGATAGTGTGTGGGAGCCTTCATGTTATTTGTATTTGTGTGAATACACTATGCAAAACTTAAACCTACAGATATTGTAAATTTCTGTTTTTTCATTTGTTGAACTAGAGAGAGCTTCGATATTTCAGAATTGTTCTCATAAACCTTCTTCCTTCATCTAATCCTACAATCTGCGTAAAAACATAACTGATAGACAAGGCAGCATAATAATTCCCTTCATGCAATATAATTAAAGTCACAAAAAGTGATTCGTACCATGTTCCCCTCAACTATTAATGAATAACGCTATGTCATCCCTTAGAAATCCTGATGTCGTGTCAAAATATATTAGTCACAAGGTGCTGCGCAGCCCCAAATACCCAGAAAGTAACCTGGAGCTATTGGTCAGTGGCAAAAGTTTTCAACTCTGACATCTGACATCACATTACTTAATGCATGATTGAACTAAATCGGTTTGATACGACTTTATAATGCGTTTTCTCTGCATTAGGAGGAAACAGTAACATGTATTTCTCTCTGAGGTATTGCTTTAGGTGCACAGTCCCAGGTTTTTATGTTTAGTGAGGAAGTATTTCACATTCTTTGTGCTTACTTGAAGAGCTTGCACATTTTTATGTAGCTGAACAGGGTTGATAAACTGGAACAGCTTTAGCGTAGTACAACTGGTACAGCCATATTGGGCAATGACCTGGAGGGGGGCGCTGACCTCAGGTGGGGACGCTGTGTTTAGCAATAACTTACGATTTAAAAGCAGCTGATGCAGATTTCTGCAGAGTTCATGTGCATCCAGATTTCAGGCAACAATAAAAATGTCAAGATAACGCTTATGATTTATGTTCCTTCTAGAGAGACAGGTTGGAGTTTTGTCTAAAGCCAGTTTTGACTCGCCATAAAGTAATTAATATGTCTGCTGCAAAGAACAGATCTGTATCAAAATGGATAGCTGAGTGGCTTAGTAAAGCCAAACTTTACTAGCAATATAAAACAAATTAAATGTATGCAAGAGAGGGGCTATGGAGAGACGAGAGCCCTTTTGGTGGGTGGTAGTGAGGGAATCTGAGGAGGTGGGGTGCGCTAAAAAAGACTGTTGCACTTGGCGCAACCAGCGCTAAAGTACGCCCTGGTAATAAGAACTAATGGAGGCCCAGAATGAAAAATTGTATTCCAATTTTAATTTTAAAAAAGAGACATTTTCATAATAAACTTCAATGAACCAAGAACGACAAAATGGTTTGGGTGCAATTTGTTATAATTTTGCATATCGATTTTGAAACTAGTAGTATGATTAATATAAATAATTAAAATGGTTCTATAAACAATACTATTAAATAGTTTGAGATATATTCCCGTAAGAAGAGAGCAAGAGAAAAAGGAATATGGAGGAATTGTCAAGGTCTTGATCACCAAATAAAAAATAACTAATAGGCTAATTATAATGAGAAGGGGGCCTATGTGTATATATATTGAGCGTCACAGCTAGTTGTCTAACCACATTAGGTACAACAATTACAGTGATTGTGTTTAACTTTTTTACAGCTCTATAGATAAGGGTTGTGAATGAAGATGAGGGCAAAAAAAGCTCTGATGCTCAAAATCAAATTCACGCAACTTTGAGAGCAAAATGTTTTTGAAATATCATTCAGAGTTAAAAAGGGTATAACCGGACTTGATTTCAGTGAGGCCGATTCATAGAACTATTCTGAGACAAAATCCTAAACTTACTACTTTTGGTATTCACAGAAGACATTTAGTAGTAGTAAAGTTAGGATTTTGTCTTAAATTAGGATGTTGTCTTAAGTTAAACTTAAGTTTGTCTTAAGTTTTGGTATTAAGACAAAATCCTAACTTAAAACAAAATCCTAACTTTACTACTACTAAATGCCTTCTGTGAATACCAAAAGTAGTAAGTTTAGGATTTTGTCACAGATTAGTTCTGTGAATCGGCCCCAGAGTTACAAATGATTAACCATAAATGCCAAACAAAAGCCAACTAGTGGTGTACAAAAAAAAAGAGAAACCACAAGAAGTAGTCAAAGTAAATTAAGGGTGTGCCCATGAAGGGGCAGATTTACAAGCCCCTTGCGCCGCTGGTGAATCACGTTGCGTGACGCTCCAGTGGTGCAGCCTGTTGAGTGATATTTACAACAAACAAATGATGGACGGAATGCTGACAATGCATACATTCTCCCCCAGTCAAGAGATCTGGGTTAAATCCATCGTTCTTTTGCCCACTACACCACCCCAGTTTAGACATGGCCATATGCAAATCAGTCTTGACCCTGTGCCTCATGGGAACAGTCCAGCCCGAACTGCCAAGCCATGTCTTCCCTGGACCGGAATCAAGCATCCTAGGACCGGTTTCTGGCTATCAGCCGTCATCAGCCAGGATAGCTTGACTCCAGTGGCATAGTGAGCACGGGTCCCACGTCTGGGAATACCCATCCCACTTAGGGCGAAAAGCGTTGCAACAAACAAATGATGGATGGAATGCTGACAATGCATACATTCTCCCCCAGTCAAGAGATCTGGGTTAAATCCATCGTTCTTTTGCCCACTACACCACCCCAGTTTAGACATGGCCATATGCAAATCAGTCTTGACCCTGTGCCTCATGGGAACAGTCCAGCCCGAACTGCCAAGCCATGTCTTCCCTGGACCGGAATCAAGCATCCTAGGACCGGTTTCTGGCTATCAGCCGTCATCAGCCAGGATAGCTTGACTCCAGTGGCATAGTGAGCACGGGTCCCACGTCTGGGAATACCCATCCCACTTAGGGCGAAAAGCGTTGCAACAAACAAATGATGGACGGAATGCTGACAATGCATACATTCTCCCCCAGTCAAGAGATCTGGGTTAAATCCATCGTTCTCTTGACTTGGTAAGAGCATTCTGCATCATTCAGAAACTCTGTCCATCACCACCCCCTTTTTCCCAAATCGATTTTATCCACACTCAGTGTGGGAGGGTATGCTCAGACGTGAGTCCCTTGCTCATTGCACCATCAGGATTCAGGCAAGCCGGGCCGACGAAGGCTGTGATGCCAGAAACCGGTCCCCGGAAGCTTGTTTCCTTCCCAGTATAAGAATTGGCTTGGTAGTTTGGTTTGCCCTGTTCCCATCATGCACTGGGACAGGTACAGACTAATTTGCATGTAGCCAGGTTCTGAGCTGGGATGGTGCAGTGAGCTAAAAAACGGTGATGGACTAAAACCATGATCTCTTGACTTGGTAAGAGCATTCTGCATCATTCAGAAACTCTGTCCATCACCACCCCCTTTTTCCCAAATCGATTTTATCCACACTCAGTGTGGGAGGGTATGCTCAGACGTGAGTCCCTTGCTCATTGCACCATCAGGATTCAGGCAAGCCGGGCCGACGAAGGCTGTGATGCCAGAAACCGGTCCCCGGAAGCTTGTTTCCTTCCCAGTATAAGAATTGGCTTGGTAGTTTGGTTTGCCCTTTTCCCATCATGCACTGGGACAGGTACAGTCTAATTTGCATGTAGCCAGGTTCTGAGCTGGGATGGTGCAGTGAGCTAAAAAACGGTGATGGACTAAAACCATGATCTCTTGACTTGGTAAGAGCATTCTGCATCATTCAGAAACTCTGTCCATCACCACCCCCTTTTTCCCAAATCGAGTGATATTTACAAGCACAGGTAAAGTCACCCTGCGTGACTTAACCTGTTCTTGTAAATATCGCACCTGTTCACATAACACTTTGCGTGTTAGGGGCGTGACATGGGTGTTGCTGTGGGTGTTCCGACACAACACCAATGTCCACTGTTGCCTTTCCAGATTCGTAAATATGGAAATGCGTCAGAATGCAGCGTAGCGAGGTGCAACGAGGTGCAATGTTTTACTTTCTCCTCGTTTATTTCCTCTTTCAATGCGTGCTGCATTCTACATCATACATTGAAAGAGGAAATCACCTCAATTGATTGTTTTTGTGCAGGCAGTGTCACCTTCCTGCACAAAAACAATCTCCCCACGATGCAGGCATCCTTGCACCATGGTGCAAAAGATGCGACATATTGTTGTAAATATGTCATATCCCTGTGCTTCGAAACTAACGCAGCGCGGAGCAGCAAAATGACTTGCGGCACCGTGCTATGTTAGTTTCTTCTAGATCGGCCCCGAAATGTCTACCAGGAACCCCAAGCTATTAATCTAGCAAGACACAGGTAAACAAAGAAAGCGTCAGTCAAACCTGGATACTCATTTTGACTAAAGTACAGCCCCATATAGAATACAGCGGTAAAGTACATTTTCTTTAAAAGAAAGGGCTGGAAGTCAATGTACATAAATCACGAGCAAAACCCAGTGATTACAGAGGACAGTATAACAATATTTCAGAACGTATTTAACATATTCCTAATTAAAGGATGGATATGTCACATCCAAAACCCTTATACATTGGTAATGCAGTCTGACAAGGGTTGCTGATTGAGTAGGGTTTCATCACTCTCACCCAGTAACCCAATTTCTTACATTGATGATCAGCAGTGAGGATTCGGACTTGTGCTTCTGTAGTGTCATACACTGATTTTGTGTTGCATTGAAAATCCTGGATAAATTATCTGAGACTAATTTGAATATTGAATTCTCCTTGATTGGCCATATTGTTTCTTCCCAAATTAATCCATACTGTACCTGTTTGTGCTTGTCGTATCAACTGAAAAAAATTGAATTTGAGTTCCTCAACCTGGAAAGTTACACAGTGGCTGAGCTCACGTAATTCTGAGGGGGCTACCTGCCAAGAGGAGCACCAGGTAGGTGGAGCTCTAGAAGGCTATGAGGGCATGGGTGGAGGTCCACCAGTTATTAGTCACCAGAATGGAGAGGATGATGTGGAGGAGCCAAAGTAGGGTCTGGAAATCAGTCCTGAGATGCAGCACTCAGCTGAGGAGTTGGAACTCTTTTTCAGGTCAGAGAACAGTGTGTCTTCTCGAGGCTTGTGGCCAGAGGAGCTGGAGGACAAGAAGGTGAGGAGAGGGTTTAGCCTGCAGATGGCCCAGTTGAAAATTCATTTTGTTTAAACTGGCCACGGAGGCAGGACAAAAGAAGGCTGAGAGGACCTTAGTTAGAGAACAACTGGCCATAGATGAGAGAAAACATTTTTTAGTTCATGAATTGAGTCTTAAGAAGCTGGACATCAAGGCCAGACAAGCAGAGTCCAGCAGTGATGGTAGCAGCATAACTGCAGTGCCCTCTGGAGACAAGAGGGTCCATGTTCCTAAAGTGATGGTGCTTGACTTTGTTGTGAGGGATGGCATTGACAAGTGGTTTGAAGCTTATAATGTAGCTTTTCAGATGCATAGGAAAGCTGAGGAGGATTGGGAGCTAGCCTCTCAAAGCATATCCATAGCCAGGGAGGCATGCCCTAGTGGCCCATGAGAAGGGGGACAAGATGGATTTCCCTCTATGAAGGATACCCTTGTCAGAAAATATGGCCTCACCCCTAAGAAGTCAGACAGAAGCCTAAGGACAGTGGGAAGCTGAACTAGCACCCTGGTATAGATTCATTTTGCAAGGCACTTAATGAATGAATGAAATAATGAATGAATGAATGAATGAAATTGCTTCTATAGCGCACAGCTACTCACAAAGAGTGTCCCGGCCCTTTGTATAAAGATCAAGATGGAGCCAGAAACCCAGAACAATGCGGACACGACTACAATCTGAATAAGAATGTCTTCAGGTCATTTTTAAATTAGCTTTCCTCCGATTTGAACCTCAGATATACCAGCAACTGATTCCATATTCCCACTGCTTCGATGTTAAAGAAGGAACCTCCCCTCTGTTGCTTTTGAAAAAGAGGTGTTGCAAAAAGTCTGGTAGTCTTGGAGCACAGATGTCTCCCTGAGATGTATTCCCTGATCCGTCCTGGATGGTTGGGTGAAGGGCAGTGAAGTGAAGGACTACCCAGGGCTGTATACCTTGATTGCAAGAGAGCAAATGTTTAGTCTTTGTTTTGCAGATCTGTGCCAACACCTGATTGGTAGTAAGCTCACTGACCCCAGGGTGCTTGTTAAGGAGGCAGACCATTGGATCAGCACAAGGATCCACAAGAATGCACTTGGGGGATTACCAGAAGGGTGGGCAGGGTCCCCAACAGAAGAAGGAGGGGAGGAGACATATATAAAAACAAGGAGATCTCTAAAGGTCACCAAACCAGTTCTAAGTGTGAGGACTCACAATCCCCACCGAAGCAGAAAGAGAAGTGTTTTCCTGATAATAAGTCCTCAGGGAAGGCACCCTCAAGTGCTATGAGTGTAAATAAGTTGGGTACTACAAGGGAGATGCCAAGTGTCCCAACTGGGCACAGCTCCCCACTGGGGGCAGACACCTGGGCTGGCTAGTGTAGCACCTGGGGAGGAGATTGCCCCAGATAGTAGGGGGGTAGTGTAGACGTTTCCCTGGTGGCTCTGGGTGATGGAGAAATTATGTAAAGGACTTACATGCCTAAGTAATACTAAGAAATATCAACAGTGGATCACCATCAATGGGCAGAAGTTGGATGCTCTGAGAGACACTGGAGCCAGCATGGCAACTGTCAGATGTGATCTGGTCACTGGTGACCTCAGGCCTGCATTCCACCAGGTTATTGTACCTGACAACCACAAGAGGCACTATCCAGTGGCTCTGGTTCCCTTTTCAGTGAAGTGGGGTACTCAGGGTCCTTTAGGGTAGCTGTGAGTCCATTCATGCTTGTGGGTTGTCTGTTTGGCAATGAATTAGAGCGCAGGATATGGAAAGAGGTGGAGCTCAGGTCCCACCTGGAGATGTTAAGGTTGCCTGAGTGGGTATGCCTGACAACACAGTCCATGGCCACCCAAGAAGGTGGTCCGGAGGACCTGAAGCCTGGAAAAATGTCCCGGTGCCTGTCAAGATGAGGAAGGTCAAGGCATGCAGGAAACCTGCTCTTGCAACTCCAATGGACCAGGAGGAGGCGGAGCCTTAGGGCGAAGCTCCGGTACCTAAAGGGGAGGACATTGCTGTTCTGGGAAACTTACCAGTTTAGACCAACTGGAAGATGAAAGGGGTCCCACCACGGAGGAGTTATGCATGGTGCAAATGGAGTGCCCTACTCTGAAGGGCCTACGGTGACAAGCTAAGGGCCAGGCAGCTGGTGACACCTCTGGCAATCACCTGATCTATTAGGAGAATGGTCTTCTGTATAGCGAGCCTAACATTCCTGAGCCTGGTGCAGCCTGTGTGTTGGTAGCCCCCAGTGCTACAGGGCCTTCCTAACGTCGATGGCCTGTGATGTTCACCTGGCAGGTCATCTAGGGAATTACAAGACCTTTGGAAGGCTGTCACCCACTTTTATTGGCAACAAAGGAGAATGGCCTGATGTTATGCAAGTCATGCCCTATTTGCCACACCACTGGCAACTCTGTAGTGAAGCACTAGGCTCCCCTGAAGCTATTTCCTGTCATTAGCATCCCATTTGAAAGGGTGGGCATCAACATTATTGGGCCTCTGAGCTGTAAGACAGCCCTAGGCAAAAGGTTCATCCTGGTCTTGGTGAACCATGCCACCCGGTATCCAGAGGCTATACCTCTGACGACAGTGACTTTGCCCGCAGAGTCCAGGGCACTGATGGAGATATTTATCTGTGTGGGGTTCCCCAAGGAAGTAGTGTCTGACTGTGATACCAACTTTATGTCTGTATACATGACGGTCATGTCGAAGGAGAGTGGAGTAATATATAAGGTTTCCACATCCCCAAACTAATGGGCTTGTTGAGAAGTTGAACATGACCCTGAAGGGCATGATCATGGGCATATTGGAGCCCTTGAGGCAGAAGTGGGATGTCCTCTTGCCATGCTTGCTGTTTGCATACAGGGAGGTACCACAGAGGGGGGTTGGATTCAGCTCCATTGAGCTTCTATGCGGGCACTCCATGCGACGTTTACTCAGCCTGGCAAAGGAGGGTTGGCGGAAAGCTCCCAGAAAATCCCCCCGGGATGTGGTCAGCTACATGCTGGCACTCCATACCCAGATGAAGCACTTCTGGAAGAAGGCCAAAAGGAATCTAGAAGCCTGCCAGAGGGTCATGAAATAGTGGTGTGGCCAGAGGGCCACTCTGGTCCAATTGCCGAGTGGCCAAAAAGTGTGGGTGATGGTCTGGGCCCTATGATGTGAAAGAGTGCAAGATTGAGGTCACCTACCTGGTAGACCTCAAGACTCCCAAGAACCCATGAAGGGTTTTGCACATCAATCGCCTCAAACCCCATTTCGAGAGGTCCAAAGTAACCATGCTTCTGGCCACAGATGATGAAGTGAAGGAGGAGAGTGAACATCACCTCCATCTCCTTCCTTCTGAGAAGCAGGATGGGGCAGTGCAGGGTGTCAGCCTCTCCCCTACCCTGACCCTAGCACAAAAAAAAATGCAGCCAGTTGCTGGGCAGTTTGCTTCTTTCTTCTCCCTTACCCCATGACTCACTACATGGGCCACCTATGCTGTTGCTACTGGGGACAGTATGCTTGTGAAGAGTATCATCTACAGGATATCTGATAAGGTGAGAGCCAGCATAAAGGAGGAAGTCTCTAAAATATTTGAGCTAGGTGTAATTGAGCCCTCAATCAGTCCTTAGTTCAGGCCCGTGGTTTTGGGCCCCAAGAATGGTCCTCTAAGTACCACCCTAGAACTTAGGTTCTGCATGGATTACCGGGGGCTCATGGCGGTCATAAAGACCGATGCATACCCAATCCCCCAAGCTGATGAGCTCATTGATCGGTTGTGAGCTGTAAAGTTCCTCAGTATGTTTGATTTAATGTCTGGGTACTGGCAGATTACATGACTTAGGGGTCCAAAGAGAAGTCCACAATCTCTACCCCAGAAGGATACTTCCAGAGCCTGATAATGCCCTACAGGTTGAAGAACAGCCCTGTCACTTTCTAGAGGTCCTGGCTGGATTGGAGAACTCCAGTGCTGCCTACCTAGACAACATTGTGGTCTTTGGTTCTAGCTAGGAGTACCAGTTTTATGTGATGTCATAGAAAATAAAAACGATTTCATGGAATACCATTTCAGCGAAACTGTTTAATGGAAATTTTCAGAATGAATGCCATTTACCTTTTCGTGGAAACCAATTCATAGAATATCTTTTTGGTCAAAATTAGCTCTTGGAAGCTTATTTTTTAAGTGTAAATACAATGGTTGCAGGTATTACCTTCAGAAACATTTTTGGCAGAGATATTTATTTCAGTGCTTTACTTAAGGTGAGTAAGCAAGTTTATTTGCATAATTAATAAAAACCATTGCAATACCAAAAACATCAAGATAAAACCATTCTGCATACAATATTAGGAAGATATTTCATAATTTACTTCTTTTTTTCTTTTTAAAACCAGTACTGTAACTTTATAGACATTCCACTGACCAAGTAGTTTTTTGATTCAGCTCATGCTGTTAGCGGTAGAGTTGTTTAGTTAAAGTCCACTACTTCCTGTCACTTCTTATATGCCAGAGATCAATAAAGGAACTTCTAAATATTTAGAGTACTTAAAAGATTTTGATAAAGTGCTTTGGTGCCAAGCCCAGTGGGAACAGGTAAATCGACTATCCTCATTTGAGCATCCATGGCAGAATTGCTGTTTTATTTGGATGCTGTCCTGTAATAGATTATGATTCTGGTGCTGGCATTTTCTTTTCCACCACCCTCATGAACTTCACCAGGCTGCAGTTCAACTGTGGGTCCTTAGGTGCAAAACAGGCAAGGACTGCTTGTCTTCTGGAGTGTACCCCTCGTTGATTGAAATGGTGTTTTAGCAGTAGTTTTCGTTCTTCCAATAGTTCTTTTCAGGCACATAACAGATGCAGCAGGTCTTCTGGCGCTGAGCCACATAAGCGTTACAGCAAACAAATGATGGACGGAATGCTGACAATGCAGACATTCTCCCCCAGTCAAAAGATCTGGGTTAAATCCATCATTCTTTTGCCCACTATGCCACCCCAGTTTGGACCCAGCCATTTGCAAATCAGTCTTGACCCTGTGCCCCAAGGGAACAGTCCAGACCGAACTGCCAGGCCAGGTCCTCCCTGGACCGGAAACAAGCATCCTTGGACCGATTTCAGGGTATGTCACCCTTCTTCAGCCAGGCTAGCTAATCCAGTGGCACAGTGAGCAAGGGACCCACGTCTGGGCATACCCATCCCACTTAGGGCGAAAAGTGTTACAGCAAACAAATGATGGACGGAATGCTGACAATGCAGACATTCGCCCCCAGTCAAAAGATCTGGGTTAAATCCATCATTCTTTTGCCCACTACGGCACCCCAGTTTGGACCCAGCCATATGCAAATCAGTCTTGACCCTGTGCCCCATGGGAACAGTCCAGACCGAACTGCCAGGCCAGGTCCTCCCTGGACCGGAAACAAGCACCCTGGGACCGGTTTCAGGGTATGTCACCCTTCTTCAGCCAGGCTAGCTTGAATCCAGTGGCACAGTGAGCAAGGGACCCACGTCTGGGCATAAGCGGCAGGAGGAGCCTGCTTTCTCCTTTAGCCAATGCGGAAAATACTGAATGCAGGGTACTTCAGGAACTTCATTTTAGTAGTTTTGGCATAACCTAAGTCAAGATAATTCTGAGGTGCTGGCGAAGAGTACATGTTCAGGGTCATCCACCCATGGGACCTTTTTGAGAGGGATGCCTTGTCCTCGACACACGAGAGGTATTTGACCGTCTTCCAGACCATTTCTTGAGTGTTAAGTTGTTTATAGGAGCATCCCAGAGTTGGTTTAGGCCAGTATTGGCCAGACTGCTTTTGAGGTATTTGGCAGCTTGTTGCTGTAACTCCTTCCATAGATATTCCTTGGTTGGATTTCCGCACTTTGTCCCAGGTGATTATGTACTCCCCCAGTCTTACCAAATAGACTGTTTCTGAATACCAAACTCTAGCCTGATTTGCGCTGGTGAAGTATGTTTGGGCAGACCAAGAATAAAGCTGTATGCAGCTATAACTGCAGTGTGGCTCACTGGTTAGAGCAGGCAGACCCTGAAGCAGAGGTCAGACCCGGGACCAGGGTTCAATTCCCGACACGGCAGGGTCTTGAGCTCAAATGTCCATGGACTCGATAATTCTCGCTTCGGTGCCTGACCTAATCATGGGTTCACACTCTGCAACTCTGGGCATTAAGCTTGCTTAATCTCCACAACGGCCCCCCGCGGCGGGATGCCTGGCTTTCACCTTGGGGATGCCCTGTAGGGGCTATCTCACAGGGAAAAGCCAGGACGGGTTCCCAAGGCAAGCGCGGAGATACCCCTTCGGGGGTCGATTCAGGCGGTATATAAGAAACATAATAATAATAATAACTAGGCCTGGGCCAAAATTTTGTTCCGTTCGCGGAAATTGCGATAATTTTGCATTTTCGCGTACTGCGGAAAGCACGAAAATGTCCAAATTTCCACATTCCGCAGCTTAGTGATAATTTGTTTCTTGCTCGCGCTGTAAAATAATACATTCTCGCGTGCGCGCGATCACCTTACCTGAATCCCCGCCGACAAGTTTTCCCGATCCGGTCGCGTTCTCCACGAGATGTTGGATTGTTGACAGCCATTTGTGCTGTCTCGCGAGAGTTCGCGCCCGCAGTAACGTCATGCGTCGCGCGATCACGTCTTTCTTCTCGCGATCATGCACCGCGAGACAAGTGAAAACAAGATGGCCGCGCCCGCGAGCAACCGCATGGGTAAGTTGGCGAGCCACGACCACGCAGAAAATACCGTGAATAGGCGGGAAAAAAACTTCCGCATCTTCGCGATATTTCCGCATGTTTGCAGAGATTTTTAACATTTTCGCGATAATATGCGAAAGTGAATTTCGCAAATTCGGCCCACCCCTAGCTATAACTGTGTTGTCAAGAGTTTTTGCATCTCTTCCTCTCTGAACTTCACTTCCGTAAGCAATTGTTGGCAGAAGTTTGGCACGTATCACTTGTGCCAAGGGCAGGAGCGACAGACCTGTTAATTTCCTGTTTAATACTTTTAAAGAGATTGCTAAAGCAAGGCCTTTGCCTCTAATGCTGGTTTTCTGTGCAATGGAGTGGCCGCCTTTTTCAATCTTCAGGCCTAGATATTTATATTCCGACGTATCCTCAATATGGGTCCTGCCCCAAAAACAGGCTGCCGGTTTTTTCCTGTTTTTGCTGACCGTCATAGTCCTTGTTTTCTCAAGGTTTATGGTTAGTTCATTTACTTTGGAATAGTCCTGCATAACGTTCAAAAGATGTTGTAAGCCTACTTGTGTGTAGGGGTGGGCGGAATTTGCGAAATCCACTTTCGCAAATTATCGCAAAAATGTTTAAAATTATCGCAAACAAGCGGAAATATCGCGAAGATGCGGAATTTTTTTTCCCGCATGTTCGCGAGATTTTCTGCATGGTTGCGGGTCGCCAACTTACCCATGTGGTTGCTCGCGGGCGCGGCCATCTTGTTTTGAGTTGTCTTGCGGTGCATGATCACGAGAAGAAAGACGTGATCGCGCGACACATGACGTCACTGCGGGCGCGAACTGTCGCGAGACAGCGCAAACGGCTAAAAACAATCGAACATCTCATGGAGAACGCGACCGGATCAAGAAAACTTGTCGGCGAACGCAGGGATTCAGGTAAGGCGATTGCGCGCGCGCGAGAATGTATTATTTTACAGCGCGAGCAAGAAACAAATTATCGCCAAGCTGCGGAAAGCGGAAATTTTGACATTTTCGCGCTCTCCGCGGAACGCGAAAATGTCAAATTATCGCAATTTCCGCGAACGGAACGAAATTTTTGCCCAGGCCTACTTGTGTGTGGCTGATCAGCACTATATCGTCCACATAAAGGAGACACAGTAGTGTTAGCCCTCTTAGCCTGGGAGCATGAGAGTTACAGCGGTTTAATATCGGGACGAGATCTGCTAAGAACAAGTTGAATAGTATTGGAGCTAAGACGCATCCCTGTTTTAGACCTTAATTAGTTAATATGCGTCTTGACAGTAGTGACCCATCACCCAACTTTATCTGAACCCATGTGTCAGTATGAAGGCTGATCAACAAGTTTAACAGAGACTGTGGGGTCCCCCAGCTGCTCAATTTGGACCATAAGGTGTTACGATGTATGTGGTCAAAGGCAGCCTTTTAATCTATTGAGCATAAAGGAAGAGGCATGTTCGTTGATTCAGCCTTGTCTATTAGCAGTGCCATGGTTAGAATATTTGTGGTTGTTCCAACTGTTTTGGCAAAGCCAGTCTGATTAGGTGGAATTATAGAATTCTCTTTAGCCCAGGCCCACAACTCCTCCAAAAGTGTTTCTGCAAAAAACTTTACCTCATTATCCATAAGGGCCACTAACTGATAGTTTTGTGGTAGTGACTTATCCCCTGACTTAAATTTTTGAGAGATAATTGATGCTTTCCAGGAGCCAGACAGTATGTTCAATAACCTTATTTCCATAAAGAGTGGTGCCAGTGCTACTGCCCATTAATTGGCATCTTGTTTATAAAGGATGGGTGGAATTCCATTCGGACCTGGCACCCCCTCTCTACTTCCTTTTCCAATTTGTTGCTTGATGTTGTTGGATATACTCATCAGATCATCAGTTGTTGATAGTTGACCTTTGGGTCTACCAGAGGTTGTATGGACTCTCACTGTCCATGCTTTATTAATAATAACGCCTTTTGAAGCATTTTCAGTTCTTAACTCCGGAGTCATATATTTTGTATCTTGATTAAAGTGATTCTTGAGCTAACTTGCCCATACTTCTTCTGTGATATTAGAAGAAACTCTATCATACGAGGGGGGTATAAATTGATTTATAGTTTTCCAGAATCTTGCGCTATTACTCTGTTTAGTGTCAGCGTGTGGTTTTGCCCTGAGATAGTCCTCCACAGATCTATTAGCTCCTCATTTGTGTTTTTTCAACAGTGCCTTTTGCTTCCGCAGTAATTCTAGTTGCATTTTATCTGTTGGCTTATACCAAAGATGTCTCAACGTATGGTAGATTGATTTTTTTGTTAGCTTAATTTTCTTTTTATAATTTTGTGAGACATGCTTCATACTACTGTGACTCAGTTGTACCGGTAGTTTAGTCCTGGTAGCATTTGCTGCCATAGTTGCTGTAAAGTGCTCCCATTTCTCGACTTCACTTGAGCCGACTCTTGATTTGAAATGCTGTGTTGCGTTTTCCAGCTTGCTAATATCGGCTGCTGCTGCAAACCTGATTTTTAAAAAATTGATGGTAAAAAGTGATTCCTGCTTGTTTTAAGCACAATTTCTAAGTGCTGGTGGTCACTATCAGCTTATCGCTCATCTGAAATGAAATTATGCGTTGAAATAGAGGTAAGGAGATGAAGGTGTAATCGATTATTGTATTAACTCCTGTCGAATAGTGTGTTGTTGTGGGTTGTTGTTGTCTCCAGCAGATCTTCCATTGATTGCTGTGAGGTTTACGTGTTCGAATTCCTCCAATATCCGCTTCCCGGTTTTGGTTTGTTTATTTGATCGCAGTTTCCCATGCAATTGGATGTCCCAGATAGAATTTTGCAATAGAACTTCTTCATCTGATGAAGTACCCATTAGGTTGAGGTTTAAGTCTCCTATGCACACCTCCCAAAAATCACATAATTCCTTTGCTACCTTTATTTTCCAGTTTGGATGGACGTAAGCATCTATTATAGTAAGATCAATGCCACTTTTATCTGATGTTGAGGGCGAAGTGAGAAGGTTTACTTCCATTGTTGCTGAAGATTTTGGTCCAATCAATTTCCCTAGCTATACATATACTTGTGACTGAAACATAAGTTACTAGGCCACTTTGGAGGTTCCCATATTTTGCCCTCCTAAGTGCACTAGAAAAGAAGCGCAAGAATCCCTGAAGGTGCAGAGGGTCTATTTGCCAAGTTTCCTGTAATGCTACAATGTCAAATGACCTTATGTAGATAATAAAATCTAGGTCAGTCATTTTGTTTGCTAGACCTTTTACGTTCCATGAACATATTCGAAAATGTCCAAAATTGCTGGTTCTTCATTGTGGACTGGTGTACTGTCAATTTGTTTGATTATTTATTGTTCTTGTGATCCATCTTAGATCTGTTTGCCAGCTTGGTGATATTGTAGAATCCTGGTCCCTTTTGATGTTCACTGGAGGTAGCTCATTGCTCATTCTTAAGTGACCCACTGCTCCTCTCAGTACTGATGTTTCAGATCTTTTCAAAGTAGCCTGAGCCCCCACTATCGTCCCCGGGTTTAGCAAATCAGGGTATCCAGGCTTGATGTAAGAAGTGATTGTTATCCCCCAGTTTTTAAAAGTGTGCACCTCTAGAGGTCTTTTTTGTGTAATCGATGACGTTATCCACGTTGTTTTTGTTTTTCTCCTTCCATGGTGTCCTTACATTTGATAAATTCAATTAAAACCAAGTCCAATTGTCACTGCTTTCAGAGATGGGATGTGAGATAACAGCCGTAGGATATTGCCTCTATTCAAGATGTCATGTCTGCCTTTAGATCTAAAGTCTGGTGTGAACCATAGAGTACTTGTTCCCCTCCTTGACTTCTTTGAGTTGATGGTCCCTTGATTGTTTGGGGACTGGGGGGTGGGCTCATATCTTAGAGTTTCTGATATTGGTGGGTGTCTGGAGGACTCAATTTTTCTTTCCTCACTTTGAAATGTTGTATTGGTCCAAGTGATTGTCCTCCACTTTCCTGCCAGGAGGGATCTAGAATGATTCCCGATTGTTCTGCAGGTGCCTGGATTCCCTGTGTCTATTGGGCCACTGTGTGTGTAATAGGAGCTGTTTGAATATTGGAGGCTGTTTGGATGTCATTTGTGTCTTTATAATAGGTTTTGTTTCTCTTTATTCCACCTAGCTCCCTATTGCGTGAGCATTGGTCATTACATTTTCTCAGACTTGTCATGAAAGCCTGTTCATCATTGGCTGCTCGGTGAGTGATGAGTGATGTTGAGGGGTTGCTATTTTGAGGTAACATCTGGTTAGGTTCAAGAGATCCAACTTTCGCTTTAGTCCCTGATCCATTTTCCTCCTTATTTCTTAGAGGGTTAGTGCTATTTCCTTTTTGGTGCGAGAGTTTTGGTTCTTCGTTCTCAACTTTCCCAAGCTCTTGCATCTTATCTATTCCTTGCATCCTGCTAGAGGAGGTTTGACTTGTTACTTTTACAGCTTCTATGTTCTGTTTGAGAATCCCTACTAAGTTGATATTGCTTTCGTGCGTTATTTCAGTTTGTGCTGATGATAACCCAAAAAGGCGCATGAATCCATCTTGATTTGAACTTGTTTTTTGGTTACGGCCTTTCCGTATTTTTGCAAGTCTTTGCCTTGCGTTCATTTTGTTATCTAAAATGTCGTCTGGAAGAGGGTCAGAAATTTGGCCTGCTGTTATTTTTATTTTATTGCCCTCTGTTCTTATGACTGTTTGTTTTGGGTTTATCTTAGTCGAAGGATTCCCTTCGTAAGAGTTTTTAGCTAAGTGTGTTTCCATGGGTTCAATTCATTTCCTTTGCCAGTTTTCCATCTGAAGGCCGATTACTAGAACATTGCAGAGCCCTTTTAATTTGTGTACACAAGTCACTCAGCATTAAAGGGAGGGAGGCTAATTTGTCAATGATCGGGCCACATCCACAATTTTGATTGATACCTTGCTATTGATATAGTATGTTTTGTAAAGACGTGTTTAATGTGCCTAACTTTCTGTCGATTGCAACCAGAAAGACAGCCAGAGTATTCAGTAGCGTTAGTTGTGTGTCCATTTTATCAGATTTATATTTTAGGGCCTCTACCAGGAGTTGCACTGTTTTTAACAAACTTGTCCTGGGATTTCAGAGATCCGTTTGTTTTGTCGCCCCCAATGGGCCTCCTAAGTTTGTCATAACGTTTTGCTCCCCATTAATCTCCCTGACAGCCTGGTGTTCTTGATTCTCCTCGATTGTCGCATTTGAAGTATTTGCGGGAGGCTCACTCCTACACTTGTCCTGGGAGAAGGTGGCCAGGATTTCCTCCCACTCTTCCTTTCCCAAATATGAAAAGTGTTTGGGGTCTTCCAAGACGTGGTTTGTTGGCATATTCCGTTTGGCTTGTTTTGATGACGGTGCTGATAGCATTCATTGATGATACAGGAAGTGCCAAGGAAGATCCCGTTTTGTTCCACTCCTTTCTTTCCTTCGTGTATTTGTCCTTTGTATTCCTTGACCGGGTTATTTCCTCCGGGCTTCCCAGCTTGCAGATCATTAATGCTTACGTAGCACAGTTGCCTGTTATATTTTTGCTGTGGAGTATCCGTCCACCCATTGGCAATTTGTGTGCATCTATTGGTCCTACTCCTGGTCCTTCTACAGAGATTTTACACACTTCGTTGGTCCCATGTGCTTGGATTGACTCTATATCAGCCACAGCCACCTTGACTGGGAACTTGGTGCTCTGAGCCTCCAATGTCTGTTGGCATTATGGGGTTAATATTAAATACGAACCCCTGGAGTTGCCGACTCACGTGCTTGGACCTTCCTTTTGTTATCGCTTCCCTGTGAGCCAGAGGGTTGTAGCGGCTAGAGAGGTGACTGAAGGCCCGGCAATTCTGTGGTGTTTGAAAGGAGAGTGTCAACCGCATTTTTTAAAAAGCTAAATTTCGTGTAAATCTTTGGTTGGAAAAGGGATTGACAGATTTTTGGAGATTTGATTTTTCCCATTTTTGAGGGATGCTCACTTGAGTTATTTATGTCTGAGATTATTTCATTTAAAGAGCAATCATGCTGTACAGCTGACTGGTCTTTGCTGGGGGTTCTTCCCTGGAGCCCTCTAACGTTTTAGGGGTCTGCTTACGCTTATGTGTATTGTCTTTAAGCATCGGGCCTCCCCGTACATGGCCTGATCTCATAGTATGCTTCGCTGTGCCTACCCTTTTATATGTTTTTGTAAGTAGAAACTTAGAAAGAAACTTGGAAAGATTTTAGTAGAGTCCTTTGAAGATTTTGTAGGTTTTTGAAGGTTTTGTTCTTGGTCATAAACGTCTGTATTTTTTTATATGTTTTCTTGCTTTCTTGCTTTCCTGCACCCTACCCCTTTCCCCCTTCGTCCTTGTTAGTAAGGCCTTTCCTGATAGTTCAATGCTGTGATGTACACTTATAGTGCACTATGGTGCATTAGTACCTGCTGATGAGGCAGGGCTGCCGTTGCTGTTGTTAAATGGTAGCGGCAGTTTCAGTCGATAACCTTTCAAGTATTTGCCCGGCGGTAATCGCCTCTCATACCACTCGATAATTTACCAATGAAAGAGGCAGGCGCCGGAGACTGGAAGGCAGGAAACAAAGTTTTATTCCGTCGGAGCAGAACACATCAGATCAGACAGCAAGGTATCGTCACGAGGTGCTCTAACCGCATCTCTGAGACCTGGTCTCTTATACACCGGTTTATTGCTTTATTACACATAGTACATTCTTGAGATTCTCTTGATGCATGAAAGAACATCCCCTGAAGCCCCGGCTCAGATCCGATCCCACACATAGTTACAGTAGAGGTTCCCACCCTACCCGCAGTGGGAGATGGCTATCGCGCAGCAGGGAATTCCACTAATTCCCGGGGGGTGTGTGCAACCGGCCGGGTCTCAGGGGGTAGGGGCTTTGATCTACTGTAATCCCTTTGATGTGGGGTGTTTCCCCTACAGTAGGGGCAATAAACTGCATCCGCAGGGCTAGGTGATGGCCTGGGACCAGTTCAGACAATGGGGCGCAGAGGAAGGGGGTTATCAAAGGAGAGGCATGACCATGTATGGGATGTCGGTCGGATGTGGTTCCGTAGCAGGGTCGCGCAGAAAGAGAGGGTTTTATGGCCTGTATGAGAGAGCGGGGGTGGCCAGCGCGCGGGGGATGCTCGCAGCGCCAAGGGGAACGCGCTGGCGATTGACAATGAGCGGGGAGAGAGTGGGGGGCCTAAAATGGCGGCCGTGTATTCGCTGTGCGTGGCGCTGGGGAGAGGCAAGATGGCGCAGATAATGTTCAGTTTGCAAGCTAAATTTCCACAGTCCTCCCTTTTAACATATCTCGCCAGCTTGTCTAGTTCGGATTTATCCCCATAATACTACGGACTTCCACCTCATAAAGGGCTTTCATCCGTTCTGTTTCAAAGTTCAAAGTCTTAGGGCAGATGCAGTTCATAAAAAGCGAACATAAAGGTGGCAGACACTGAATCCCCAAACAACATCCACATAGTACCACAATCGGTATTAGGATAAATGAAAACAGCCTCCATCCCCAACTTTTAATAGCGTCCCAAAACCAACTCCCCAGCGACCATTCTTCTTGCTCTTGATGGACCTCTGTGGACAGTCTGTGGAGGTGTTCAATTGCTTTGTAGACTGAGGGTGAGTTATCTGGTACGTAGGTACAACAGCTGGACCCAATGATGCGGCATGCTCCTCCACGATCTGCCAGAACCACGTCTAGAACGAGGCGGTTCTGAAGAGCCACTAAGCGGACGGCCTGGAGCTCGGCGGTGTTGTTGGCGAGGGCGCCAGCCGTAATGTTCATTGCCGTTTCGACTGCCTGGGTTAAGTGGCGGATGGCACGGCTGTTTGCCATTGGACCCCAGAGTGGAACAAGGCCTTTTACTGCGTCCATGAACTGCGCTCCGGTGGAGTCGGCTTGTACAATGTCTTTGGCACGTTTCTGTCGGTGATGGTTTGCTGGAGCCACATATGTCGGGGTAAGGACAAAGGCGATGTAGCAGGTGCCTCCCCAACCTTTCGGGAGCCAGGTGTAGGCCTTAGTACCACAGACGAAGTACATATTCGGGGAGGCAACAAAGGAGGGTGGGTCAACTGAGTCCAATGTTCGGGTGATGAGGCAGGAGCTGTGGCCCACCAGCTGTGCCCCCAGGCCTTCGAGGCATACAGATCCAGTGATGTTGATGACGGACAGGGCCACTGTTAGGGTGGCGGCCGTCCGTTTTCGGAGGTAAGAGAAGGTGGGTCTGGCTGGATTGTTGAACACTTGCATTTCAACTCGTTCTTTGGCAGGGATGTCCATGTGAAAGGAAGTGTTCGATCTCAGAGGGCAGAAGAGGGCGGAAGTTCTACCAGTTTTGTTCAGCCAGAACCCATGGTAGAAGTGTGACATGGTTCTGCCGGAAGTGGCATTGTCCTTGTAGCTCTCCTGCAGGAGGATCAGCCAGGCGAGGCAGGAACCATGGACAGAAAAAGGTGAAGGGATGAAAGGGATTGAGTGCCCAGTGGCATGTGGTAGCAATCCACAGATCCAGCAGTTAGTGGCGTTGGTGGCAAGATTGTGTTGGTGGAGCAACTGCACAAAAGAGTTATTCCAGAACTCCTTACGCCTTTCTCGGAGTTGGGGTGAAAGTGAGATCAGATGGTGTTCCTTCGTGGTGGTAGGTTGAACGGTGGTCAGCAATGTCTTATGAGCGGGTGTGTTCTCCTCCATGATCCAGAAGGTGACCATGAGGAGAAGGCAAAAGAGAAGGGTAATGAAAAGTGTAATAGTCTTTAAGCTGTGCATTCGGTCAGTCTTTGGGTTTCTGTAGTGGATCTTCGGACGTCCGGTTGCTTCCATCATCTTCATGTTGGGCGCTTCCATCACCTTCAAGAGACTCGGTAGCGGGCAGAACCACAGACTTTGTTTAGTTTCTCTCCTGGTGGCCTTTGAGGTGACTAGGCTACCGCTCTGAGATTTCCACTTAGCCTGTGGTCTGCTTAGCCGAAGTTCTCTCCTTTCGTCGCAAGTTATACCCTTCTTTGGATGGCACAGTGGGATCGGGATATTCAATCAATTCAAGTGTCTCTGTATCCGGGCAGCGGCTCAGGGATGGTCGGTCTTTGTCCAGAAGTTCCTCTTGGGCGGTGACGTTGTCCGTGGTTGTCAGGGTCGGTGATACCTTCTTGCAGTGGTGTGCATGCAGCCAATTGCGTTTCCCCTCCACTCGAAGAGCTGTTCGGGTGGTGATCAGGACTTGCAGGGGGCCCGTCCACCGGGGCTCCAGACTCTTGGTGCGCTGGAAGTTACGCACTAAGACGAAGTCACCAGGTTGGATGTCGTGCCCGGGGCCCCTGGAAACATCGGGAATGGCGTGCAGCACCTGCTGAGGGATGATAGACAACGTTTTAGTTAGATTGTACAGATAATCAGACATGAGGACGTCCGGGACGTCGTGGATGGATGTCGGTTTTGGCGCAGTCCAAAGGTTCATGGGCCGCCCGAAGACGACCTCGTAGGGGGTTAAGTGGTGTTTGGTGGGGGTGGAACGCATTGATAGCAATGCTAGTGGGAGAGCGTCTGGCCATCTTAGCCCTGTGGTGGCGACTATTTTTGCTATCTTAAGCTTCAATGTGGCATTGTGTCGCTCAACCAGGCCTGCAGATTGGGGATGGAAGACCGCATGGAATTTCTGTTTTACACCCAACCCTTTTAAGATGAGTTGGATAACTTCGGCTACGAAGTGGGGGCCGTTGTCGCTCCACAAAATTCGACAAAGGCCGTATCGGGTCAAGAATTCCTTCAGTAGTACTTTTGCGGTAGTCATAGCGGTGTTGTCATGGGTTGGGTAGGCTTCCACCCACTTGCTGAAGGCACACACAACGACAAGTACATACTTTAAACCTTGGCACCTTTCTAGCTGGACATAGTCCATTTGTAGGACTTCAAAGGGGTGATTGGGGACCCCAAACCCTCCCCGGGGTACAGCAGTTCCTTTCCCAGGGTTGTGTTGGAGGCATACTAGGCATTGTTGGACCAGACATTTGGCTGAGTCTGGTATTCTGTCGTTGTGCCAGACTTTGGAGATGAGTTCGATCATGGGGGCAGACCCTATGTGTGCGGGGGAGTGTGCCATGGTCAGCATGGGGATCAAGTATGAGTCGGGTAGCAACCATTTGTTCGAGTCTTTAGTTCGCCAACAACCGTCATCGTCCTTCAATCCCACCCGGGCCCATTCAGTTAATTCGTGTGGTGTGCTGGCTAGTTGGATATCCCTAATTGTTTCCCTAGCATCCTTCCATTTCTCAGTTTGTGACCTGGTCACGTACATACGGGTCGTGGACCTATTCTCGGCTGTGGTTCGGGCAGTAATGTCAGCTAGTGCATTTCCCCGTCCTATAATGTCTGTCACCTTCTTGTGTGCCTGGCATTTGATCACAGCTAACCGTGTGGGGAGGAGGACTGCTTCGGTTAGGGCAGAGACTAGATCTCCATGCAGGATGGGTGTGCCATGAGAAGTCAAGAATCCCCTCTCTTTCCATAAGAGCCCAAAGTGGTGAACTACCCCAAAGGCGTACTGACTGTCTGTGTAAATGTTTGCGGTTGTCCCTGCTGCCAGGATGCAGGCTCGTGTGAGGGCAATTAGTTCCGCCGCTTGCGCGGATCGCTGTGTGATGCGGGCTGTCTCAACAACTGTTCGAGCTGTGGTGACTGCATAGGCAGCTGAGGTGGTGCCATCGGGGAGCTTAATGCATGAGCCATCCACCCACAGTTCTCCGTCAGGGTCCGGGAAGGCAGTATCCCGGAGGTCAACCCTACTCTTGGTTTGTTCGTCGGTGAGGCGCACGCAATCATGTATAGGGGATGCATTGGGGTCAGCGTCAGGGAGAGGCAGTAGTGTAGCTGGATTCAGAGTGGTGCATCGTTTCAATGTGATGTGGGGTGCAAGCAGAGTCAGTTCATAACCAGTCAGTCGTGCGCTAGTCAGGTGTTGAGTCTTGGTTTGGTTCAGGAGGGTATCAACAGCATGGGGTACCAATACTGTGAGGGGGTTCGAGAGCACGATCCCCTCACTTTGCCGGATAGAGACAGCAGCGGCGGCTACTGCTCGAAGGCAGGCGGGCAAAGCTCTGGCTACGGGGTCAAGAGTGGCAGAGAAGTAGGCACAAGGGCGTTGCTTAGGGCCTATGGACTGGGTTAGGACAGACAACGCACATCCCTCCCTTTCGTGGGTGTAGAGGGAGAAAGGTTTAGTGTAGTCTGGGGTTCCTAGGACTGGGGCCGAGCAGAGGGCGTCTCGTAATTCTTGGAAGGAGGATTGACATTCGGGTGTCCAGGGGAGGGGGAAGGGGGTATCTTTAGCCAGCAGGGAAAGCAGAGGTTTTACGATAAGACTGAAATTTGGCAACCACTGACGACAAAAGGAGGTGAGGCCCACTAGGGACCGCACTTGCTTCTGAGTTTTGGGAACAGGGGTTTCTAGTGT
Source organism: Triturus cristatus (assembly GCF_964204655.1). Lineage (NCBI taxonomy): Eukaryota > Metazoa > Chordata > Amphibia > Caudata > Salamandridae > Triturus > Triturus cristatus. The sequence goes on along the minus strand of NC_140582.1, from coordinate 148,492,697 downwards.
GGTTTGAATTCGGTCAGGGGTAAGTTTCCTCCCGTCTTTGGATAGTAGGTGACCTAGATACGTTACTTGGGGCTGGCAGAATTGCAATTTCTTTCTGGAGACCTTGTGACCGTTCTCCGCAAGGAAGCGGAGGAGGTGAATGGTGGCTGTGACGGCAAGTGGAGTGGTGTCGGCCGCCAAAAGAATGTCATCGACGTACTGTATTAACACCACTCCATCGGGTAGTTGGACTGCATCTAGTTGCCTCTTGAGGGCTTGGCTATAAATACTAGGACTCTCAGTGTAGCCTTGGGGTGCCCTGCAGAATCTGTACGAACGGGCTTTTAAAGTGAAGCCGAACAGGTAGCGGCTGTCTGGGTGGATGGGGATGGAAAAGAATGCGTTTTTGAGATCAATAACGGTAAAGATGGTGGCAGTGGATGGAATCAGGGTGAGGATGGTGGTGATGTCTGAGACCACGGGGTACTGGGGTACGACTACGGTAGGCTTTCTCATCCCCCTCGCCTTGCTTTTTTACAATGGGTAGGATAGGGCTGTTGCAAACATTACTGACTACTTCTTCTACCACTCCTGCCTCGACTAGGGACTCGATGATTTCCACCAATGCCTCCTCGCCTTCGGGTGATATCCGATACTGTGGAAGCTTTGGGAGCACTGCATCCGGTCGGACGGTTACGTGTACCGGGTCGATCACCATGCGTCCTACGTCTGAGTCGGTTTTAGCCCATAGATGTGAAGGTAATGTGTCGAGTAGGGACATATCAGCATCGGTTATAGAGAGCATACGCCGTGTGTGACAGGGTCTGGACAGATATGGGTTATCGTGTAGGATGACTCGAACTCCGTCTGGGGAGCATCTGATGGTAGCTCGAAAATGTTTTAGCAAATCAAGTCCCATAATAGCATCGGGGGTGTTGGAGGAGAGCAGAAAGGTCGTGTCGGTGGTGTTATCTTCTAAGTTAAAGGGGATAGGTGCTGATAAGGGGTTAGTGGAGGGCGTTCCGTCAAAGCATATTGAGGTTACGTGTGAGCCAGACAAGGGTGCCCTAGGAATCAGTCGTTTAGATAGCGCACTACGTGTCGCCCCAGTATCTACCAGGAATGGAGATTTTGTGCCCAAGACCTTAGCGGTGATGTAAGGACCTTGCTGGTCAACACGGAGTTCGACTGGATCCCTCCCTTGCCCCTGGCGGTCCTATGCGAAGTCATGAGTGCTTTCGTAGTCGGACTGCGGACTGGTTTTGTCGGGGGCGATCAAAGGTGTTTGGTCTGCCTGGCCTGTCGTTGATGGCGTCGTTCGTGTGCCCTCGTCCCCGTCCTCTATTTCTGGGGTCATATGCTGTGTCTCTGGGGTCCCTATTTTTTGTTCATTTCCAGAAGGACCGGGCACTGGGATTTCCAGTGTCCGAACCCTCTACAGAACGCACATTGATTCCCATCTAAGTCTCTCCGTCCGTTGTAGGGTGTAGGTGTATGGTCTCTAGGGGGTAGCTTTCTAGGGGCGGTTGGTTGGTAATTCTCTTTCGGGGGTTCCCTTCCTATTGTCACCCCTTGCAACTGTGCTATCATCACCCTCTCCTTTAATTCCTTTTTCTTCTTCTCTGACGCCCTATCGTTCTCGTTCTTCTGGTTTTCGTAGTATTGGGCCATCTGGAGAATTGCTGCGGGCTTGGAGGCTGCCCAACTACTCTCGCTGGTCTGTAGCTTCTGGGAAACTTCTTGCGACAGACCCTTTACATAATTCTGGACAAAGAGGTGGTGTCCGGTTGCGGTGGTCATGTCTTGGCCACTGTAATCGGAAAACACAGTCTCGAATCGGGAGAAGTATTCAGACACATCCTCCTGGGGTTTCTGGCGGCAAGCCGTCACTATCGACCAGTCTACCTTTCTTTCTGGGATTAGAGTCTTCAGCTTTTGTACAATCTTGTCTGGGAGCTCTAAGATGGCTTTCGGGGGTTTCTGTCCTGGTTCTCGCTGTTTATCTATGGTATCGAGTTGTACCCAGGTATATCCGAACGGCTCAGCGTGGTCAACTTTCCGGATTTGTTTCCACACATCAGCCGGCAGGCATAGCCCAAAGAACAAGTCGATATCTGCTAACGTCATTATCGTTGAGCCTAAGGCTGTACCCAATTCTGTGTAGAAGGCAGTCGGGTTCTTTCTCAAGTCGGGTAGAGTCTTTCTAAAAGTCAAAATATCTTGCCGGTCCCACGGCTGATAGACCCAGTTATATACAACCCTTCCCTTCGCATCTTGGTGGTTGATGTCGTCGTGTGTTCCCTGACCCCGTGGGGGGACCCAGTAGGGGGCAGCTTCTTTAATGGGCATCATGGCATCAGCCCTTCCTCCCTGGGGTTTAGTTGCTATGGGGGTTTCTGTTTTGGTGGTCTGTCCATGTTCTTTAAGGTGTCGGTAGACCTCGAGTGTACGAGTGAAGAGGTTCGTTACATCGCCCTCTCTTTCTTCCCCAATGTCTACCTTCCTATATAGGGCCGCTAAGCCCTCGGGACCTTTATCGTGATATCTGTCCTCATATGCATTCGGGGCGTGATAACAGAGCCGTACGACGAAGTGTTGTCTGCGGCTGTCGGCATACGAGTTATACACGTCCGTTATATACTCCTCACTTTCTTTTCGCTCCACCAGCGTCCCTACTATCTTATCAATTCCTGCTCGTTCATCCTTAGTTAATCGATTCATTCTGGTGGAATCTTTCTTTCTCATCTCATGGTCATCTAGCGTTATAGCCGACGTTGGGTTTGGCATAAGAGGCTCAGCCGGCGCGGAGGCCGTGAGGGCCGAGGCCCCGGTACTGCTTTCGCTCGTGTTCGGGGGTTGTGGGTGTTGCACTACTGATTGGGAGGGTGCATACGGAGGGGGCATGTAAATGATCGGGGGACCTAACAGTAATTCGTCATTCGTTCGCTGCTTGGAGGACAACTCAGGGTAGAGCAAAGAAGGGGTCCTAACAGCGTACTGGCCTGAGGTTTCGGGCTCCTGTCTTAGTTTAGTTTCCCTTCTCTCCTTTATGTCTTCTTCTAACCTTCTAGCGGCAAGGTGAGCTGCCTTTCGTAATTCCTTTTCTGCTTTTACTTCTTCCCTCTTTTTCCGTTGCGTTGCTTCTTTGCGCCATATGCCGATACTGTCAAGCATAGTAGGCGTCGTTTTATTGCTACGCAGAGCTATTTCTAGCGCTTCTATCTTATGGTCGTCGAAGGATCCCATCAGTGGCCACTGACTCTCGGGGTCCTTCTTGGTATATTTATGCCACAGTTTGCTATAAGCTACGGCGACTAGTCCATATTTAGTGAACATGTCCTTATTAGGGGTGCCTTCCAGTGGAGCCGGATGGTTCACCTCTAATAAGCGGTCCGGGCAGAACCAACTACCAATCAGTGGGGAGAAGATAGGCATGACGGGTTTCAACGGGGACAAAAGTCAGCACTACCTATCTTTTCACTGCTTGCAAAGACTAGACAGAATATCTCTATTCTTCGTTATTTGTAAGCAGAGAATACCTCCAAAGAACCAATATCGAACAACTACTGTTCGGACAATCAATCAATCAATCAATCAATGGGAGATAAAGATAGGCATGACGGGTTTCAACGGGGACAAAAGTCAGCATTACCTACCCTTCACTATTTGCAAAGACTAGACAGAATATTTCTATTCTACGTTATTTGCAAACAGAGAATATCTCGAAGAGCACTATTCTTCAAAACAATCAATGTTCGGACAATCAATCAGTGGGGAGATAAAGATAGGCACGACGGGTTTCAAAGGGGACAAAAGTCTGCGTTACCTACCCTTCACTATCTGCAAAGGGAGAGAGAGAGAGTGTATTTCTACTCCTCCCCATTTGTAGACAGCGAATATCTCAAAGAGAACAATCAATGAGCACAATCAATGAGCAATACTAGTATTCAAAAAGTTTCGGACAATCAATCAATTATTTCGCCATTTGTCGTGTATCACGACCTTACCCGGACCGCGTGGACAGTTTCTCGTCTTCCGCCTCCAGCGCCCGATCGTCCTCTACTCTCCGTTATTGCCGCGGCACTCCTGATGGTTCCCAGTCAGGACCGTAGATCACTCGAGAGAGGTCTGCTCGGAACCAGTGAAGTTCGGATGATCGGCTGCCAGACGAGGGTCTATTGGGCAGGAGCTCTCCCGATCGTTGCAGTCGTTCACTCTGTCGTCGGGACCTCTCCCACTGGATCCACGTGTCGCTGATGGGCCCCACGTTTGGGACGCCAATTGTTAAATGGTAGCGGCAGTTTCAGTCGATAACCTTTCAAGTATTTGCCCGGCGGTAATCGCCTCTCATACCACTCGATAATTTACCAATGAAAGAGGCAGGCGCCGGAGACTGGAAGGCAGGAAACAAAGTTTTATTCCGTCGGAGCAGAACACATCAGATCAGACAGCAAGGTATCGTCACGAGGTGCTCTAACCGCATCTCTGAGACCTGGTCTCTTATACACCGGTTTATTGCTTTATTACACATAGTACATTCTTGAGATTCTCTTGATGCATGAAAGAACATCCCCTGAAGCCCCGGCTCAGATCCGATCCCACACATAGTTACAGTAGAGGTTCCCACCCTACCCGCAGTGGGAGATGGCTATCGCGCAGCAGGGAATTCCACTAATTCCCGGGGGGTGTGTGCAACCGGCCGGGTCTCAGGGGGTAGGGGCTTTGATCTACTGTAATCCCTTTGATGTGGGGTGTTTCCCTTACAGTAGGGGCAATAAACTGCATCCGCAGGGCTAGGTGATGGCCTGGGACCAGTTCAGACAATGGGGCGCAGAGGAAGGGGGTTATCAAAGGAGAGGCATGACCATGTATGGGATGTCGGTCGGATGTGGTTCCGTAGCAGGGTCGCGCAGAAAGAGAGGGTTTTATGGCCTGTATGAGAGAGCGGGGGTGGCCAGCGCGCGGGGGATGCTCGCAGCGCCAAGGGGAACGCGCTGGCGATTGACAATGAGCGGGGAGAGAGTGGGGGGCCTAAAATGGCGGCCGTGTATTCGCTGTGCGTGGCGCTGGGGAGAGGCAAGATGGCGCAGATAATGTTCAGTTTGCAAGCTAAATTTCCACACTGTTGGCAGGAACAGGAGCATCGATGTACTTTCCCATCACCAAATGTAGTATTTTTAGTATTTATAAGTTAATTTTCATTATGGGCTAGATTTCAGGCCAAATTGAGGCTGAAAGCTGAAGTATGAGGCTGTGGCCTGACTCCCAGAGACTCGCAGCCTCTCCCTTGATGACATAAATGCCCCTGCGGCGGTGCTGGGTGAAGTAGAGATAATGAAATAGAGGCTGGTGGGGAGGAAAGTTGGATCACCTTTTGAAGCCCTTGTCCTTAACTTATTCCTTTCCCTTTTCAAATTGCTCATAAAATGCTCCTGAGTTGCTTCTGATGCTTCCAACACAGCACCGATTGATATGTCCAGGGCAGCCCTAGGATTGTGCCTCAGGCTGCTTCCCAAGTTTCCCCAAGTGCTGCTCCACCTTCGGCATGCCTGCCCAGGCGCAACCAGACACAACCAGGCACTGTCCCAGCTCCACGCCATGCCCGACCAGGCTCAGGCCCAGTATCAGCCAGGCACCAACGCGGCACCACTCGGCTTCACCACACAAACGATCCAATCCGATCCTCTCTTCTCCGCACCTCTGCCTGCTGTGAACCGAAACCGGAAACTCTTGCTCAGACTGTGTGCTTTTCAATTGCTTGATGTCACCTTTACTTAAGGGGAAATTATTTCATATTTATATCTTTCACATTGCCAAACAATGCTTTTAATTCACTAACCCATCAAAACTTGTAAACACCATACATTGCTGACCCCTCACAACCCCTAAACACCATCATTTGCTGCCCACCAAAAACTCCTCACCACACCTAAATTGCACTCACTCCTGAAGCCTAAAAACCCTTTTTATGCCCTTTCTACCCCAAAAATCCACCATCACCGAACCATAAAATCAATGACTTCCCCCAACTCCAACCAGTCCTGGACCTTAAAAACCCTTTCTATGACTAAACCTCAACCATCACATACCCCCTAAAACACCTCAGCACACCCAAAATCCACCCATCCCTGATCCCTAAAAAAAACCTTACTGTCCTTCAATATCAGCCATGAATGACCCATAAGAACTCCTCATCACCCTAAAATACTCATCACGGACCCTAAATAAACCTTTCTACAGCTATACCCCACCCACCCCTGAACCCCAAAAACCCCACAGTAGTCCAAAACTCCACCCAATATTACATTTTGGATGTTTCCATGGAATTATCTTTCCTTCAAAATGTTTCCTTTAATTTTAGATTATTTTTGTATTTCCCTAAAATTGTCTTTCCTTAAAATCAGTTTTCCATGATTTGGTTTCCTCCCACATGGTTTCTCGGTTTTCCTTTTCCATTGATTCACACACATCAGGGAGGACCACCTCTGCTACCCTAGGAAAGGAATTCAGTTTTTGCAGTGGGCAGGCCTGGCTATCAAGGGCATTAAGGGCAAGATAGGGCAGGGTTCAGTGGTCTACTCAGGACACCAAGTGGGAGAAGCCAAGGTACAACCCTTTCAGGCCAAATCCCAACAATTCTGGCTTGGCAACCCCAAGACCCAGACCAAGGTGAGAGCCTTCCTAGGCCTTACCGGATACTACAGGATATTCGTCAAGGGGATTGGCACATTGTTGCTCTTCTAAGAAGCAGCCCAGACAAGTGATCTGGACGGAGGCATGCCAGAATGCTTTTCATACCCTTAAGAAGGCCATGTGCACAGCACCTGTGCTGCATCTCTAGAGAATTCATTATGTAGACAGACTGCTAAAAGCATTGCATAGGAACAGCTAAGTAAAGTGGGCCTGGATCAATCTGTAGCCATCATCAGTAGGAGGTTACGTCCCAGGGAACAAAGGTGGAGTGCAATAGAAAGGGAAGTTTTTGCAGTGAACTGGGCATTGAAAAAGTTGAGACCATACCGGATTCTTGCTCACTTCTGAGTTCAGACAGATTACATAACCCTTGAATGGCTGATGCAGATGAGAGGGTGAGAATCCTAACCTCTTGAGGTTGTCCATCTCCTTATAGGAAATAGACTTTATGGTTGAACACCATCCTGGAACAGACCATACCAATACTAAAGTTCTCTTCAGGTTTTTCCGCCTTAGTGATGAAAACTCCCAAGAGATTGGGTAGTTCTACCCATTTTCAGCTGGAGAGAGGACATGTGTTCAAGCATGCATCTTTGATGTGGTTTTTCCCCAAACTTTTTGACTTCAGTCCTCCTATTTTCCTGACTTAGTTTTTGCTGGATTTAGGACTATGCACACTTTACCAATGCTTGCAGGCCGTGCAGTAGTGAACAATTAATTCACTAGCAGAACATGTAAAATGTAAAAGCACATGCCCTACTTTTTAAATACACTGCATCCTGCCCTCTGGGCTTCCAAGGACTACCCTAGGGATGACACATGTATTAAAAAGGAAGGTTTGGGCCTAGCAAAAGGTTTATTTTGCCAGATCGAAATGTTAGTTTAAAACTGCACACAAAGGCTGCAATGGCAGGTCTGAGACATATTTTACAGGGCTGCTTAAGTTGGTGGCGCAATCAGTGCTTGGGACTTAGTAAATTAAATGTGCACTTTGGATGTAGGCCAATTCTATCATGTTTAAAGAAGAGAACACAAGCAGTCAGTCAGTCAGAAAACTTTATTTCGGCTATCAGCCATAAAAGTTCATAATACACAATAAAACACAATAAAACAAGAACAAAAATTGTAAGAAGATGTTACAAAAATACAAAAAGGAATAAAGTTTGAAACATATGAGCAAGCACATAAAAAAGAGCACAATATTTAAGATGAGTAGTGCCGCAGGATTTACCTTAATGTAATAATAATCGTCTTCTGATTAGCCACATTGAAAATAAAAATTTGGCAATCACCGTGACAAATAAAGGAGAAGGATCGTTCTTCAATAACCTAAATAGGTCTCTATAGTTCCTAGCCCCCGTGTTTTTTGCAAGCTGGATTATCCATTTTCTACGGGGGATTTTATAGGCTGCACAAAAGAAAATTACATGAACCTCCGATTCTTCGAGGATACCACACCCAGGGCAGGGCTGTCTGCTGAAACTAGCCCAGTTGTTCGTTCTCGAGAAGAGAGGGAGAGAGCCATGCCTAAATTGTATAAATAGTTTCTTGGCAATAACCGGGTGGATCAAATCTAGTGCAGGCTCAAAGCTATAACCATTTTTGACCTCAAGGAATACCGAGGTCATGTTAGGGCTATTAACTGATCGAAAAACCTGGGACAGATTATGTTCCTCTAGGATTTTTGCCAGAGACTTTTTTGAAAGAAGAGGGCATGACTCCTCAGGTGTTAGCCAGAGATCTTCTCTCCCAATTGCCCTCAGTGATTTTTTTACAAATACTAACCAGGGAATGGCACCTGCCTTTGGAATCAACAGGATAGATCTTAGTTCCTCCCGAAAGTTTGCAAGTTCGGGAATGGTCCATAGTCGGCGCCAATACATTACCGGTCTTAAAGAGACCAGGTCCGCAATGGGTTGAATGCCCAGGTCCATCCTAAGCGGCTGCATAGGAGTGCTCATGGGGAGTGCCAGTAATTGTCTAATAAATTGGTTTTCTGACTTAGTTTAAATCTGGACTGTGTTATGGCCCCAAAGTTCAGCACCGTAGGCCACCAAGCCCCTCGCCTGTACTTTATATATCTCCACTAGTGGGCTAATCAACTTTAATGGGCTATTTTTGTACATTTTTAAAATTCCCCCGGTTATCTGTACAAATTTCAAGTTCACTTTTGAAATCTGGGGGCCCCAGTTCATCTTATTGTTGAGGGTCAAGCCCAAATAATCAAAGATGTTCACCCGTTCAAGGTGCAGACCATCCAGTTTAGGTGCGGGGCGGTTTGTAATGTCTGCGTTCAAGACCATATATTTGGTCTTATTCACATTAATGACTAAGTTCCTTTTCCTGCAAAATGAGGCAAAACCATCCAGGATTCTATCCATTCCCATGGGAGTCCTGGACAGAAGCAGGGTATCGTCTGCAAACATTAATGCAGGTATTTTTCTACCCGCCAGCCTAGGTGCGTCTATATCCTTTAGGGCCAAAATCTCCTCCATCAGCCCATTTAAAAAAAGGGAGAAAAGAGTTGGAGCTAATACGCATCCCTGCCTTACTCCCTTCTCTACTCCGAAAGGGTGCGTGAGTTCTCCATTTAATCCAAACCTAACTCTTGCAAAGGTGTCTTTATGTAACCGCTCTAATAGATCACAGAGATAAAGAGGGACTCCCATTTCTTTCAACAGCTCCCACAGCTGGCGACGATCCACCATGTCGAAGGCAGACTTTAAATCTACAAATGTAAGATAGAGGCTGCCCCCTTCTAAAATAATGGATTTCCAGTGGATCATCTGTAGCCTAAAGAGTTGGTCCACAGTTGACATTTTGGCTCTAAAGCCCACCTGCAGCGGGGTTAGAATATTGGACTCATCCATCCAAGTTTGTAGTCTCCCTAGGAGGATACGCGCAAAAATGTTCTGGGCGACATCAATTAGGCTAATCGGCCTATAATTTGCCGGATCAAGGGGGGAGCCCTTTTTAAAGATTGGTATGATCTCAGCACCAGCCCAGGTTGGTGGAAGCGGCATTCCCGCTAGAATTGCGTTGAAAAGACCATATAGATAGGGGACCCAGATGTCCGGCTCACTCGTAAATAGATCACCTGGGATCCTGTCTAGGCCTGGAGCTTTATTTGGGAGGACTTTACTAAGTGCCATTTTAACTTCATTAAACGTGCACTTTTGGGCCATCCCCTGGGTATGTAATGTGAAGACATTAGGGGAGGAAGGAGAATGAATTACTTCAGATGTTTTAGAGGCGTATAGGTCTTCAAAATGACCGCGCCATATTTCTTCCCCAATGTTAGGTTGGACTGCTTGCTGGGAGCATGACGATCCGGTTTTAACCAGATTCCAAAATGATCTTGGAGCCCTATTCTTCAATGCAGAGGAAATCTCCTCCCATCTATTTATTTCCCATTCTTTTTTTCTTCTCTGGTCATATTTTTAAAATGTGCCCTTGCTTCCTTAATTAATGGGATATTACCATTCGTAAGGGTTGTCACAAGTGATGTCTTGGCTTCCCTGCAGGATTTATTATACCAAGTATTATTCCCCCTCACAGGTACCGAACATCTCTTGGTTTCCCGATGGAAGTGGGTCTCTAAGACACCACATAGTTCTAAGTGGGTTGCTCCTATCAGATCTAAATCAAGATGGCCCTCTATCGAGGCAACTTCACCCAGAGACTTCTCCAGGAGGGGATAGATCTCAGTATACATAGCACTAAGATCCCTTTGAGATTGGGCGATCTTCTCCCATCTAACTCTACGAGCGTCGCGAGCTGTAACCAAGGGAGCTAAAGTAGTTAAATCGTTAGCGGGGTAAGGGAAATTAGTAATAAAACCCTCCATAGATACAACGATGGGATTGTGGTCACTTTTGCATCGTTTCTTAACTCGAAAGTCCAGAATCCTAGACCACAATCCCATATTAAGCATTATATAGTCGATAATGGAGGTTTGCCCATTTCTTTCAAAGGTAGAATTACCTGGGTTGTCTGCAGGGAGCCTACCATTACATGCCCTTAACGAAAAGGTAAGTGTTATTGAGGTAAGTTGAAGAACCAGAGGTGTCCAAGCCTTCGTAGCATATGTGTTAGACGGGGGAATAGCCCACACATGATCCTCTTCCTGAGATACTAAATTATTCAACCCGTTCAAGGGTTCATAATGGCAGTTGAAGTCTCCACCAATTATAAGGTGGTCAACACTAGTGGATGAAGTCAAAAATGTCTCTAAGCTAGTAAGAGTACAGGACACTTGGCCATAGTTCACTGGACAGGAATAAATATTAATCAGGCTCAACTCCTGGTTGTCCCGAAAAGACATAGCTAGGCACATAATGTCAGATGAATCAGTGGTAATTTTCCTAATTGCACAACCCAAATGAGTACGCACCCAGATGGCCTCCCCCTTTTTGCCCTCACTGCCGGTTCCCAATAAGTAGCGAACCCTAGGCGATGGTAGGGGTTCAATGCCCATGTTTCCTGAAATAGGCATAGATCATGTTCATCGATGAATTCCCCCCAATCGGGAGAGGCTAATAAGCGGGATAAACCTGCCACATTCCATGAGAGGATTTTTAGCCCCTCAACCTGAGTAGAAGAGCGGGTGAGAGGATCTGACCGATAAGGGATAGATGTATTCCCGGGAGTAATAGTGGGATGTTCCCTAATATTATCGGTTATCCCTGATTCAGTTAGAGGGCTGGAAGACATCTGGATGCCGGAAGAGGTAACGGGATGGGTCGCAATTGGATTTGAAAAGGATAGCTCCACTGAATTCAACTTTGGTTGCTGGATCTTCCTTTTTGTACAGCTTCCAGGGTCAGGAATAAGGTTCATTGCAGGGAAATTTCCAGATCCCCCCGCAGTTCTCATAACATTCCCGACTTCCCAGAGTTTTCGACAATCATATCCCAGAGAGACCTGGGAGTAGGGAGATGCAACCCGGGTCGCCTTAGCTTTCATCTCCACCTGCATTGTGGCACTTGGCCCAGTACCGGAGATGGGAATCAGTCAATCGACACAATCCAACAGGCTGAACCTGTTATAGCAGGGTATGTTGATACATAGAGCGTGTGGATCTGCCTCTAGGATTCCTCTGTGGCCATAGCCCACCCCCACTCTTTCCCTATAAGGGTTTACTATATCCATCCTATGTTTAGATGCTCCCAACGGATACAAATGTGATAGGAAGGAGGTTTGAATTCCGTCGATCAAACTGGTCCCCCCCCTCCCCCACACATTTTACCACCCTTTTATCCCTGAAGTTTACAACAATACAATCTCCCCTTATAGATTTCACACCCGACCTACCCAGGACACTCTACGCACCATCATGATTTCCCCATTTAAGTTAGGTGGCAGAGGTCTATTTTCATTCAGCCAATGTATTACCTTATTCTTCAAAGACTGTTAAGGTTCAACTCTATCGGGGGGAAGTTCAGGAACCCTTGTGAGGACCACAACATATGGGCTGCAATCTGGGGGCAGGTCAATTATTTGAATGTTCCTGGAACTAAGAGGAATATTTGGACTGGGATTTACGGGGGGAGTAGGTATAGGTTGGGGTGGTGGGCGGGCCAAACGGCCTGTGTCACCTATAGCTTGAGCCTGATGTAAGGGAAGAGGAGGAACGGTCCCACCATCGTTGTTGGAAGGTATATCACTTTCAGTTGGGGGTGGATTATGATGGAGAGAATAATCAACACCTAACTCACTTGTTCTATTATTTGATGGTGGAACCTGTTGGTGACAAAATGCCTTCTGGGCTGAGAGAACCATTGCCGCAGAATTCGATTGAATGGTATCGGCTATCAATGCTATTTTGCCTTCCAATATAGATAGACGCTTAATAAGAGGGGACAAACTCTCATCAATTAAAGATACCATTTTGCCCCAGAAAGAATCCTGTGTCAAGCCCCGTAATTCTTCCTCATCTATAAATATAGGGGTAGGGGGCGTTACAGGGTCCCGATTAAGGGCTCTAGATGGATCAATATCCTTCGTGGGAGTATTAGGATCTGGATTAGGATCTATTATGCTTTTTTGTTTTTTTTTAGAAGGGCATCTCATGGGGGCCCCTTCGCGTTTCTTCCCTTTTGTTGCTATTGGCTTCACCCCAGGGTGTTTACTTCTTGTGCTCCGGTCCGACTTGGACCTTGTTGTGGCACAATTAAAGATGGAAACTGGAGAAGGGGGTTTGGTCGATAGTGAGTTGGCCTCTATAGCCCGTCTAACAGATGGGTTAGATGAAATGGGGCCATCAGAAGAAGCTGGCATTGATGTTAATAGCTCATCTAATGAGCCATCTGGGTGCAAAGGCACAAGTTTGTCAGGAGAAGGGATAGACATGATTCCTCCCAATGAGGAGCGTTTCCCTAATAGGGGATCCAGGGATAATCTGCGTTCAGTAGCAGCGATCTCATAGGCCAGAACGTTACTCGCGCGAGTAATAAAATTGTCCAAGGTCCCCGCAACAGAACATCCCTTAGGAGCCAGTCTCAATAGACCGGTAGCCATAATGTATTTACTTTAGAAAGATCTAACCAAGAGGGATGCCCAACCCAGCCTCGTACAGTCTCGAACGGCCTCAAACGGCCCGCTCTTTGCCCGGTCTTCGCCCTGGGGTTTGCCCCGCACGCGTCCCGCTAACGCGAGGGGAGGAAGTGGTTATGAAATAGGTGAGTAAAGGTAGGCGGGAAGAGGCCCCAGCTGCGCCGAAGATGGAAATGCGCAAGGGAAGCCGGTCCTCGCAGTCCCACCAAACAATACGATGAATACCACAGTCTCACCCAGCGGGAATCTGGCAGATTTCAAAAGGAACACAAGTATGTAACACTGGTTATCAGTGGTAAAGTGCACAGAGTCACAAAAGCCCCCCAAAAAACAGGTTCAGAGAATAGGAGGTGAGGACAAAGCACTTGTAGATCACCCTGAAGAAGGGGCTAAGTCCAACACAACTGAACAGAACAAATCAATATGCTATATTAAAACACACTAATTAAAATTATCATTACATAAATAGCTGTTAATCAGTTATGGCCCCACGTCTCACTTTTACCCAATAAGAATACAACTCCTATATCTACTATATATAATTTAAATGAGAATGGCTACAGTGTATTTGTATGTAGAATAGTGACTGAAATATTTGCTGTTTTGGCTTTATGGGTATATATCAAAGTATAATTATCTGGGCACCAAGTATCCTTGCGTTTATGAAAATCATCTTTATGCATTTTTTGGGTTTGCTTTATTGGTACATTTGTGTAATTTATGGCAGATGTACTTATATTAAAGAAGAAAGGCATTGGGGAAGAAAGAATAATTATAGACCTCATGATTTTTGCTGAACATGGATGCAATGGTGTTTAGTTGTTACATTGTTAATACTAGATTTCCTCATACCTTTGATGTGTTGAATTTTCCTGCCACGATGTTCTCCTCACAATTGCTGTAAAAGTGTGTACAGAATATCTTGCTGAAGGATGTGTAGTCTATGGGTCTGATGGGTTACTCTGTCACAAATGTGATGGGCATCCCGTCCGCCAAATTAGATTCCCATTATTCCCATTGGAACTTGTAATACCATGGACGGGATATCCGTCATGTTTGTGGTGGGGTATCCCATCCACCAAATTCGTAATCAGGCCCTATGTTTTTACAGGAAATATTGCTTTCCAAGGCCTGTCTTTCAAGATGATGGGCCTTAATTAGCTTTATCTGAACAAGAGGAATGCTGTTAACCAGCGATCCTTCTGCCCCAACAAATCGCTGTTCTGCTCCCCTGTGGAGAACCCCTAACCTAGGGATATGTCGCCATAGGACCTGTCACAGAGAATATCATACTACAGTTTGATGGGTGGGACTAAAGCCATTTCCCCTACCTATGTTTGCCATTCAAAGTGTGATGACAGAGCATGGGCAATACTAAGTGACTGTCATTCTCAAGGAATAAAAAACACCGCAAATCAGTACCATTTAGGAGCTTGATTTCTCTGAGCAACCTTAAACATGGCACCTGCTTGAATGTCTTCACTACTGTGTAGGGAGTGGGCTGCCATGGCAGTTCCCTTTACATTAGCGCTATGCTGCCAATAAGGTAGGGATCTCTAAATATGGTGGACGGTCCTCCACCCACCCATTCATCCACCCATCCACTGTTCTTCTGAAAACTCACCTATTCCCTTCACTACAGCCAACCCGCAAGTCCACCTATCCATCGGTGTATCACGGTCCACAGATATGTCAGTCAGTCAATTAGTCTTTATTCGATTCACATCATAAAAGACACTGTACACATATTAAAACAATTCATATAACAATAATTCATATTACAATACAAGAGAAAACTTCTGCGAGCTTAAAATATTACATTTATATGCTAATAAGTTATAAGTAATCACAGACATAATAAAATACAGTGGGGGACACACCAATTAACCTGATAGTCCATAATAAAGTGCTTGATAATAACGGCTAAAGCCTTATAAACACAAATCATGACTTAAGTTTCCGTGCCCTAAGGATCCATGTCCAGCTAATAAATCTGGCAACACCTATAGCTACAGGTTTTGTTGTATCTGTTTTCAAGATTCTACTAGCAACCTGTGCAGAGCGAATGCTCATTAGTCTGCAAACAGGTCCAAGCCAAACACGTCGAGGTAGTAGGTATGTTGGGCAACAGAAAAGGAAATGGTCCATGGATTCAATCATATCTACACAGAAGGGGCACTTATCGCTACCAAGAGGACTCCAGCTTTTGGTGAGACCTCGCAGTGGTAGGGCGCCCACTCTGAACTGGTGATACAGTTTACGGTCAAAATACTTCAAGATAGTATCCCAGTAACTTTCGTAGACAGACTCATCCTTAAAAACTAGAAATGAAGCAGTCATCGAGGTCCCTATAAGGGAAGCACATCTCCTGTTCTTGATAAAGCCCCAATAAGCATCCTTTAGGAAATTTTTGGGTGGAAAGACCACAGTATCTGGGTGAGCCCATAGGTCACCCAACCCAAGATCGGTCAACAAGGTTTTAATACCAGACAACCAGGGTATCCTATGCGAACCCTCCAGCCCTTTAACCTCCAAGAGGGCTTTAGCATAGATCGATAGTTCGGGTGTAGTCCACAGGTGCCGCCAAAACGCCAAGGGTCTATACCCTGCCAAATCCTCTATAGGCTGGATTTCCAGATCGTATAATAAGGGAATGCGCGGAGTGGATTGAGGAAGCCCAATAGCTGACCGGAGGAATTTATTCTGGGCAGTCGTCAACTTGGTCAGGTTACTAAAACCCCAAATCTCAGCACCATATAAAATGGCAGGCAGAATCTTAGAGCCATATATCTTCATTAGGGGAGCTATTGGTTTTGTTAGGGAGTGTTTATGCTCTTTCAGCAAAGCTCCACCTAATTGGGCATGTTTAAGAGCGAGAAGATCCAGCTGGTTAAACCAGCTGCATGTCTGGCTAAAAGTAACCCCTAAGTAGGAAAATACAGCCGTTTGGTCCAAACTGACACCACCCAGACACACCTGCGCCTTAATACGCCGAGGACCGCGAAAAACCATGAACTTGGTTTTCCCAACATTTATTTCCAACTCATGTTCGCGACAAAAGATCTCAAAGCGAGACAGGGCTAATTGCAAACCCTGTCTCGTCTTTGAGATCAAAAGGGTGTCATCTGCGAACATGAGTAGGGGAATCTTCACTCCAGCCAGGGAGGGAGCATCAGTAGGAGTGTTGGAAAAATAGTTCGTAACCCTGTTAATGAATAAAGAAAACAATGTGGGAGCGAGCACACACCCTTGGCGAACACCTTTAGACACTTTAAATTTGCCCGTCACCTCCCCTGGTTTGCCCCAGCGAACACGGGCATATGTGTTTTCGTGGATAGTAACCAGAAAGGAGACCAATTCTTTTGGCATGCCCATCTCCAAGAGTGCTTCCCATAACTTGTCCCTCGGCACAAGGTCAAACGCGGACCTTAAGTCCACGAAGGCCGCATAGAGTTTGCCACCCCCCAGGACAACTACCTTCCAATAAAGGAGTACCACCCTAAATACTTGGTCCAGGGTCCCAATATGTGAGCGAAACCCCGCCTGAAGGGGGGACAGTACATCAAAATCAGTCATCCAGATTTGAATACGACCCAGTACAAGACGGGCTATAATTTTTTGTACTGCGTAAATGAGACTAATAGGTCTATAATTGCTCGGGGCAGAGCGATCGTCTTTCTTATAGATCAGCAATATCTCTGCCCCAAGCCATGAGTCAGGGACAGCAGCACCACCCGCGAGGGCATTAGCCAGCAAGGTCAAGTACGGGATCCATACATCTTGCTCCTGAATAAATAAATCAGCAGGGATACAATCTGGGCCCGGAGCCTTACCACTCTTAATGGATCTTAACACTAACTTAACTTCACAGGGGGAAAATTCTAAGGGGTTTTCATCACCAGATGGACAGGTGATATAATTACCCGTCCTTTCACCAACCTTAAACTGTTCCTCGAAGTACGCAAACCACTGTTGCGGCTCAACTTGATTAGTGGGGCGAATATCCGAGGGGCAGTTACCCCATTTAAGGAGGTGCCAAAATTGAACCATGTTACGGTCATGGCAAGCCTGATATAAATCCCTCCAGCGATCCTCATCCCAGTTTTGCTTGGCCTTAAGTTGGGCAGTTTTATATACAGATCTACATTTTCGTATCGTGAGTGGAGAGCCAGTTTTTATGGCCTGAATCAAAGCACTTTGGGCCAGTCTACAGTCCTTATTGAACCATGTGCGGGATCTCACCTCTTTGCCTTTACCGGAGAGGGGATGAGTCTTAACAAAAAATGGTTTAAGTTCGGCAAAGAGCATATTGTGAATATCCCGAATATTATCCTTAATCACGCATTGAGACTTCATCTGATTAAGTGTGGCCAAAGTATTATTAATTAATTTTCTAATGGCAACCCGTGAGGTTTCACAAGTGGCTATTTTCGGCCATCTCACCCTTCTTAAATCATTTGTAAGGATAACATCCATAGGGGTACAGCCATAAAGAGTAGTATAGGGGATTGCAAAGCTGTTGTCATTAATACACAACGCAAGAGGATTGTGGTCGCTCTCAACTCTATTTACTACCACCATATCGTCTATGAGCGACCACAATTCCAAATTGACTAAAATATAGTCAATTCGGCTCCCCGTTCTGCCATTATCAAAGGTCATCCTCCCAACCCTATCCGATTTTGTTCTCCCATTAGCTGCTCTCATGCCCTGATTTAGACACAAGCCTTTCATAAACAGGGCAGCTTGAGTCCATTTACTTATAGGTTCCAGCTCCAGCAGGGGAACACCCCAGGAGGAATCTTCATCCTCAGTGTAATCCCCGCAATCAACCCCCAAGGGCTCAAAACAGACATTGAAGTCTCCAGCTACAATCTTATTAATAGAATTTAGTTCAGACCCTAAAAAATTCTCCAAAAGGAGACAAGTGGGAGAACATTTGCCACCCGGGAGACCCCTTACATAGATGTTTATTATAAGGAGATTGAGGCCATTACGGGATTGGAGCCTAATAATCAATATATCTGGACTATCGATTGGGACCTCTGTCACCGTGACGACTTCACATTGACGGACCCAGGTGGTTAAACCACCCATGGGTCTGCCCCTATGACCCTTAACAGCAGACTTAAAGAAGTTCAAAAAACCTGTGTGGAAATGGGGAGTCAATGCCCAGGTCTCTTGAAAAGCCCATATCTCAAACTCATCTATAAAAGTAACCCAATCGGGAATATCAAGCCTAGACCCCAACCCTGCGATGTTCCAAGAGCCCAATTTTAATAGAGGGTTTACAACCCCAATTTCCACCGCTTGTCCTGGAGCAACCAGGGGATCATTCATTTCATCGGAGGGTGTCTGAATAGAACCCGATGGGTTAGACATACAGGAAATAACATTAAGAGGTGGTAACTTAGTAGTATTATCCGGGCTCTGTTGGCAGATGGGACCCAAAGACCCAGGCGCTAACAGTAGAGAGCATGTAGTACCAACCATACGTCAATCATTATACTCCAATGATGAGAGGATATCAAAGCGATTGGAAGTCACAATGGGTAGATAAGACCTTGCAGGAAAAGTTGAAAAAGCACGATTGTCCTGTATAGGCTGTATAGAACCTGGCCTATAAAAAAAGCCCAAAGGTAAGATTTTAATTGTATTAGGAGCTGGGGGTAGATGGTGAGCAACTTCCAGGGTATATTTAACCAAAGCAGGTGACTTAAAACTCAACACCACACAATCCCCAGGAAGGGACTTATAAGACTGTCCAATCCAGTTACTACGCCTAACCATGTTAAAATCATCAAACAGGGCTTTGCTGTTTCCAATTTTAGAACTTAAGTAATGCAGAGATTTATTCTTGAGGTTTGACCAATGTTCGTATGTTCCTTCCGAGAGTGGTGGAACATTATCCAAAACTATAGAATATGGAGTGGCTTGGGGAGGGAGATGTAAATTGGTGGGCATTGTAGAAACCCCAGCTACCAACCCCTCATTACCAGCCCTGTTACTCTGGGGGGGGCATATTTGCACATCACAATGATTGGAGTTACCCCTAGCAGTAGCCACTTCTAGGCCTGTGTCATAGCCCATCTCTTCCCCTATAGATGGAAGAGGTTGCAAAACCCCCTCTGACCTTGATGGTCTAACTCTACCGGCCTCATTAGTCACCCCCACTAATGACACCCCATTTGTTCGTGTGGGAGGCCCTGCGGCTGGAGGCTTGTCACCAGCAGGTCTAGCTTCCAATATATCCAACCTACCGGCTACCAGATCCAATTTGTGAAGTACAGGGGCTAGGAGACCAGCTAAGTGATCTTTAAGGCCAACAAGCAGTAAATCCAGAAGAGGCTGGAACTGATCCTGGATCGGGAGAATAGTGTTATAATCGGAACTACGTCCTTCAACAACAATGGACCCACTAGACTCAGGATGAGACGACACAACAAGAGGCTTACTGGTTCCTTGACCTCTCTTGTTTTTACTAGTAACTTCTTTTTTTTTGCCTTTGTGAGCCAGCCTCCATCTTGTGGTGACCCTAGTAGGACTCTGGATAACAACACAGGCCTGGGCAATATCCAATGACTCCTGAGCAGGGAGAAAAGGCAATGGGGGGATAGTGGTGCTGTCAACTATACTAAGATGACCAGAAGTAGGCGAATCCATCTGTAACTGGGCACATGGGAGGGAAGAAGAAGCAGGATCTAAAGAGAGTCTGCGTTCCACCGCTAAGATCTCAAGATTCAGTGCTGACTCAGCTCGTATTAAATAATCATCTAAAGTCCCCCCCGCTGCCTTATCGCCTGCCCTCCTTTTTGACATGTTGCGGGGCAAAGGAGAACCGATCTTCTCAGTGAGCAACCCACCTTCCCCTATGGTGTCACAATAGCCTATGGTAATACAAAACAACAAAAACAAGGACAGGGAGATAGGTAGAATAGTTTGCCTGAGACTGTTCCCCACTCAACCAACTCACTGTTCCTGGTCTGAAGATTCCTGAGCGCCGATCCCCTCACGGCAGCATCGGTTGATATAATGGCTTGATCTAGCCCCACCACAGAAATTAGGGGGTAAGCCCAGCCCAGCCTAGTCCGGGCTTTGATGGGCAGGGACGGGCCCACCCTTGGCCCGGGCTTCGCCCGGGCGCTGCCCGCGCGCGTCCCGCGCTGCATGAGCGCCTGGTTGGCTTTAAGCTGTTCCGGCGCTGGGAGGCGTCGTCATCGGCATGCGCCGGAACAGGGAGTGCCGGGAAATTAAGTTTGCACGGGCCGTTCCCCTCACGGCGGCGAAGTTCTTGAAAAGTGCTGCCCAGCGAACCCGCTACAGGCCGTTCCCCTCACGGCAGGTAGGTGTTCCTGTCTGTATGGCACAGCGTTCAGCGAGAGCGTCCCGCGCTGCGTGAGCGCCTGGTTGGCTTTAAGCTGTTCCGGCGCTGGGAAGCGTCGTCATCGGCATGCGCCGGAACAGGGAGTGCCGGGAAATTAAGTTTGCGCGGGCCGTTCCCCTCACGGCGGCGAAGTTCTTAAAAAGAGCTGCCCAGCGAACCCGCTACAGGCCGTTCCCCTCACGGCAGGTAGGTGTTCCTGTCTGTATGGCACAGCGTTCAGCGAGAGCGTCCCGCGCTGCGTGAGCGCCTGGTTGGCTTTAAGCTGTTCCGGCGCTGGGAGGCGTCGTCATCGGCATGCGCCGGAACAGGGAGTGCCGGGAAATGAAGTTTGCACGGGCCGTTCCCCTCACGGCGGCGAAGTTCTTGAAAAGAGCTGCCCAGCGAACCCGCTACAGGCCGTTCCCCTCACGGCAGATAGGTGTTCCTGTCTGTATGGCACAGCGTCACAGATATGTTTATGTCACCCATTCATCTTTGGGTTGTAGTCAATCATTGACTGAGATAACCTTTGTCATTGTAATTAACATGACATATCATTGCAATGTCAGCACAAAAATAGTACCTTTTGCCAGTTGACAACATACAGGAAAGGAATCTGAGTGGATGATGTATTGCTAAGGCTTGTTGTCTTGGCCCAGCCATCCGCTGCAAAGCTGGGTGACCTCTCTACATGTCCTTTAGCCATTTGGGGGGGTACATTCACCAAATGGAGGAGCAGTATGGATGAGGATTCTGTTGATGTGAAGAGATGGCTCAGAAATAATGTACTTCACCTTCCTGCATTTCATTTCCTATTGGCAGAGGTAGTTGGAGATCCCCGCAAACATAGTGGAGGCAAAGAACTCCGTATGGGACTTGAAACAGCATATATGCAATACGTTTTTAAGTCTTAAACGTGTATTAAGTTAATTCAATTTTGAGTGTGACTGATTATTGTATTATTCGAACGTAGCATATGAATTTCTCAGTGAGTGATATGTTATTTTTTGCATATTACAATGAGATTTGTTGTTTTATTTTGACATCATGTATAACAGTATGATCTCTAAATGGTATATGTAGAAGGTACAATAGTCCACAATACATCATTGACTGGATATGAGGCTACTTGCCGGTTACGCACCTGAAAACATATGCTTTGGTACCTTGTGTAGATAAAACCTTATTTTAGGTGTCATGTCTCGATGTTATGTTGTGCAACATGTAACAGGCTACAATAAACTTACATACAACTTTTGGGGAGTACAAGAAAACCTTCTTTGTATGGTAAAGGCATCTGGAGCATGACTCAGGGTTACCAAAAATGCTATCAATGATTCCTTGTGTACATATGTGTGCTGTGTTAGTGTTATCCCTTTATTGAGGGTGCGTAGTTGGACGTTGGACATGATTGAAGAAATGTGGAAAAGGGCATATATTGCCTGTCACTTTCCTTCAAAATGTACCTCATTATCTATACCTGCATACATTTAATCTAAGCGGCAGATTCACAAGCCCCTTGCGACATCATTACGACACCATTGCGTCACTTCTGTGATGCAGCGGCGTCGTAAACAATGCGCCCACTATGCGACATATTTACAATGAGACGCATCTAGTGAGATGCATCATGTTGTAAAGCCCTGTGCTACATTATACCTGCATCAGGTATAATGTATGCAGGATGGGAATTCCGTTGCAAAGAAGCCTCGTAAAAGTGACGCAATGAAACCTACAAGATTTCTTTTTTTTAATACTTTATTTAACGTTTTTATCGCATTACAGACATTACACAGCACAGCATGGGTAAATAAAGAAGAAAAGACACCAAGAAAGGAGGGACAAAGCACAACATAGGTAGGCAATAGGGTACCACAGGGGGGCTACGCTCGTTACAAGTTCTGCAGAGGGTACACATCTCAACCAGCACCATGGATGCCCCTAGTCATAGCAAAATGACATTGTTGTATAAAACCAAAGTCCGGCAACATGTGGACAACGCACCTGACCATTGTACCCCTGGAGGTCAGCGCTGACTAACCACTTGTTGTGTAGTTGTACCTGAAGCGAACAGTGGAGGTGGCAAGGAGCCCCCACCAAGGGACGATGCTGCACAGGGGGGGATAGACCCCAAGCCCCTGCCGTATTGAACATTCTGTGCATCGACAGCCATGAGGTGAAAAAAAACCAAAAATCCCTAGAGAAAGCCCATTATTCCCCGGTGTCCAGCTCCAAGGGAGAGGGGTCTGACCCCTCTGCGGTGTGCGTTAGGAGGTAGTTCTGGAGGAGACTCCAAATATCCTTCGGTCTGGAGTTCGGCGGAAGGGTCTCTGCATATGTGGCCAACTGTCCCTGGCAATAGGTCAGATCGTGAATCCAATCTTTGTATTTGGGAGCTCTCCCCCTACCCCACCTACAAGCCACCCTGCCCCTGGCCAAGAGCAAGACTGTGCCAATGAATTTGCGATGCGCCTGAGGGAGTTGTGCAGTATAACCTAGTAGCGCCAGTATGGGGTCTCTCTCCACCGGTACATTTACCATCTTCCCAAGAGCCTGGAAAACCTGTGCCCAAAAATCCTGTATTCTCTGGCATTCCCACGCTAAGTGTAAAAAACCTGCTCCCAGACAGTGACATCTCTCGCACCTATCATTATCCGCCAGTGCGAATCGAAACTTTTTAGCAGGCGTGTAATAGAGGCACTGTAAGAACTTGAAATGTTTGACACGCAATCTGCTACTAGCAGAGACCCGTGAGGTTTGGAGGCAGCAATATTCCCATTGCTCTTCAGTCACTTCCCTACCCAGCTCCGCACTCCATTGGGTCCGGGCAGTGCAGTGGGGCCCGAATACTGCACGCGTATGCTATGATAAAGTCAGAACACTAGATGTCTGCTGTGAGACCGGCCTTGTGGCGTGGACCCTCCCGACCAGTAAGCAACCCTACAACCACACCTGATCCCCAGTATCACAGACTTCCGGCCACCATGGCCCAACAACCCGATGGCCGGCCGGGGCCCCAGCGACACCCAAGACACTACCACGCATGCCCGGCCGAGAGAGAGGGAAGCCCCCAAGCCAGACCAGGAGACGCCGTCCCTGTCACACCTCTGGTCTCCTCCCCAAGGAGGGTTTTGATCGGCCACCAGGCCCCCGGTGAGCGGGCGCCTCGCATGCTGGGCGTCTGGAGTCCCTCCCAGACCAACCTGAACAGATCAAAGGACCGAGCGGCAGGAAATCCCGACACACCGCCCCCCAGGCACCAGACCCCTCTCTGCGAGGACTCCGGACTTCAAAGAGGAGATGGAGTATAACAAGGGGTGCTGAAGGGACAGAGGGAGAAGAAGACCTGGACCTACGAGAGCCCTGCTGACGCTGTTGCGGCTCCCCGAACTCTGAAACCATCTGAGCCCTGCTGACGCTGTCGCGGCTCCCCGAACTCTGAAACCATCTGAGCCCTGCTGACGCTGTCGCGGCTCCCCGAACTCTGGAACCATCTGAGCCCTGCTGACGCTGTCGCGGCTCCCCGAACTCTGAAACCATCCAAGCCCTGCTGATGCTGTCGCGGCTCCCCGAACTTTGAAAACATCTGAGCCCTGATGACACTGTTGCGGCTCCCCGAATTCCGAAACCATCTGAGCCCTGCTGACGCTGTCGCGGCTCCCCGAACGCTGAATCCATCTGAGCCCTGCTGATGCTGTCGCGGCTCCCGAGACTCTGAAACCACCTGTGCCTGCTGAGAGACTCACGGCGCTCCCCTTTTGGAGAATCGGCGGAGATTGCTGAGTGAACCCAAATCCCCCGGCTCGAGGATTGAGAGCTGTGCGAAGGATACTCCGCAGAGACACTAATCTAAAAGACTGTCCCGCTACCCCAATACCCTCATCACGAAACCGCCGCCGCTTGTGGCATTGATTCAACAGCTGGATCTCGGATCATAAAGATCCCCCTGAAACTGTCGATAAAGTATACTGTCTTACTAAGAACTACGGTGTGGTGTCCCCCTGTGTAAGCGCAGCGTGTATGATCCTAGGAACGAGACCCTTCCAGGGAGGGCCTCCCCGCCATTGCTCGGCCTAACTCTGGGAGAGGTGGGTCAAAGGGTGGTCAGGAACGTATTACGAAGCCCCCCGGAGAACGCCCTTCCAACATCTGCCATCAGCAGACCCCAGCATCTGATGCAACGGTGCAAAGGTCATGGGCTCTTGCGGGAATTCTGGAAGGACAGTGCGAATTCCCTGCCGTAACCGGATATATAGGAATGTATCAAGGGGCGAGGGAGAAGTCTCCCCGAATATTTGAGCGAGCGAGCGAAATCGACAGTCGTGAAAAAGATCGCCCCATGTGGTAATCTGTGCCCATGCACACAGTTGATGAAAGACCCGTTCCTGCAACAACGGCATACAGGGATGATAGGAGAGCGGGAGCTTCGGGGAGTACAGTAGTGGGGAGCCACAGAGCCCGACTATACTATGCCACGCATCCACTGTGCATGTAACAGTGGTAGGGGGATGTCCCGAGTACGCCTTGGGGCCTGTATCATTCCGTCCAATGGGATGGGGTCTGCCAACCAGTGTTCCACAGCCATTTGTGGCATGTACGGAGGGGGAAGAATCCAGTAGTAGGCATAATGGGCTTGCGCACTAAAATAATAGTTTTCAAAGTCCGGAATATCGAATCCTCCCCGGGCATAGGGCTGCATAAGTATGGACCATTAGAGACTGGGTTGTTTGCCACCCCAAAGTAGCCTAATGAGTTCCGACCGGAGAGTCTTAAAAAATATCGCCCAGGGTGGTAAGGTATATTCAAAAATTGATACAGGAATTGCGGGAGCACCACCATCTTTATTAGGGACGCACGCCCGGCAAATGATAGAGGCAAAGAGATCAATCGGGTGACAGCGCCGGAGAGACGTTGTACAGCGGTACCATAATTAAGACGAATCAATTCCTCACGATCCCTGGAGAGCTGTATCCCGAGGTATTGAAAATCAGTGCCACACCAATCAAGTGGGTAATCTAAATCAAATTTAGTGACTGCTGCCGTCAACGGGAAGACTTGCGATTTCCCCCCAATTAATATGCACCCCGGATAATCGACCAAATATTATGAATTCGCGGAGCAGCGTATTGATATTCTGTTGAGGGTCCCTCACATACAATGTAATGTCATCTGCGTACAGGGATAACTGTATTTGGCGCTGGAAGCACCGGAACGCTTTATCACTATGGTGTTGCCTCAACCTGGAGGCTAATGGCTCAATTGCTATGGCAAAAAGCAGGGGGGAAAGTGGGCACCCCTGACGAGTACCACGGGTTATGGGGAAGGCCTCCGAGAGATGCCCATTAATTCACACTTTTGCTGTGGGTTTATGATATAACAGCCGACTCCAAGATATAAAGAGGGGGGAAACCCATCCGACCCAGTATCTCGAACAGGTAATCCCATTCCACTGAATCGAATGCTTTCGCAGCATCCAGGAACACCGCAACCAATGGTAGCTCCGGAGCAACATTTGTAGCAAGGAGAAGAAGGTGCGGAGATTATGAGAGGTGTCGCATCCCGGCACAATATTTTCATGTTGCAGTTGATAGGGACAACGGCCTGTACGAGTCGCATGAATCACAGGGTTTGCCTGGCTTCAGGAGCGAGGTAATAAGTGCTTCCAACATCGATCGGGGGAGCTCCCCGACCTCTAGAGATTCTTCGTAGAGTTCTTTGAGAACTGGAGCCATTATTTCAAAGTAGGTTTTATAAAATTCAATGGGGATGCCGTCTAGTCCCGGCGTTTTGCCCAATTGCATTTTCATGATTGCCTCTCGTATTTTGTCTAATTCAAACGGCAAACAAAGAAACTCACCATGTGTATCGGATAGCCAGCCCAAGGCCACATCTCCCAGGAAATCATCAAGGTCCAACGAGCCACTTCGCTGTGTGGTATAAAGACATGTGTAATGTGTGGTAAACGCATCTAGTATGTCTGCAGTGTCCCTGTGCCGCTTTGCATCTGGGCCCTGGATTTCCAAGATATAATTAGAGAAGCAGGGTTGCCTAATCAGCTCAGCTAGAGCCCGCCCCGGTCTCTCGCCCTCGCCATACCTGCGAGCCACCTAGTAGCGCCCCCAGAACCTCGACTCCCACAGTGCGGCTTCCTCGTATTCCGACAGTAGTGTCCGGAAGTCTGCTTGCACCTGTCCCGTTTCCCCCATCTCCATCCGGTGCTCCAATGCCTTAAGATTTTTCTCCAGGGTCTTTAACGTCCCTTGTATATCCCGGAGCACTCCGAAGCTTTTGGAAATACAAAACCCCCTTATCGTAACCTTAAAGGCTTCCCAGATCATCTCCACACTATCCACCGATCCCCTATTTCTCTGAAAAATATCCTGTATCTCTTCCCCCAACTCATGATGAAAAACTGTGTCAAGCAGCCCTGTGGGTTGCAATTGCCAGCTAGGCCTGGGTTTGTCAAATCCAGGTGGGTGGAGTGTCAGCGTCACCGGACAGTGATCCGAGAGCGTTCTGGCAGGATGTGTCACTGCGCGTAGAGTCGGCCCCAACCCCCTCGTAATGAGCATGTAATCAATTCTAGCCCAGGTGGCCGCGTATGTCGTAAAATGTGTTCCTTCCTTGGCCCGGGGATGAAAGTGGCACCAGGTGTCTAACAGTCCCCCCTCTGCAAGGATATCTTACAGCACCTCCTGGGTACGATTATAGTGGTGGGAAGCAGGATTGGACCTGAAACCTACAAGATTTCACTGAGTCACATTTACGACGCAGCTGCGTGAAAACCTTACGCCTGCTTGAAGCAGTCGTAGGAAGTGATGAAGCACAATAAGTATAGGCTGCCCCTGAGCATTGCTGGAGTTGCATCGTGCTTGTGACACGACTCCAGCAATACGCTGCACTTACGACAAAAGATGCAACACGCATCTGTCTATCCTTGCGCCAGGGTGCGCCGCATTGTAAATGCAAGACATCTGTGGTGGCGCAAGGGTATTTTTACGTGTCACATCTTTACTGGCGCCTGCCTGCTAATATGCAGAGATGCGCCAGTCCTTGTAAATCTGCCCCTAAATATTTTGTGATGTGGTGAAATAATGGGTATATCTGAAATGCAATCCCCCAGACATACATGCAGTAACAGTGTGAATTAGTTTCTCTTACCTAGAAGCCACTTGTCACCAACATTTACTGCAAGCATTTGATGTGCAAGAGGTGACTGTCAGAAAAACTATTCATTGTGTGTGTGTGTGTTCCAGGAAATGCAGCATACACATCAGAAAAGCAGCCCCCTGGCAATCAAACAGCTTGCACATTCAAGGTGCATCAATAGTTTTCTGTTTTGGAAATGTTCCTACTGATGGCGTGGGGCCTGAAGTGCAATATTGTTGGAATCAATGGCACTAAATACTGGAGGGAAGTGGAAAATGGCACAGAATTTCCTTGCCAGCCACTGCCTTTCTGCCAGTGCAGGTGGCATGTCTAATAAACTGGAGCATACTGTGCCCGATGTACCCCAGTACCTGATGCAAACAACACAAATTTCTGGCCTGCACACAGTATCTCCGGTGACTATCTGGAAAGACACAGTGGCCAGTAAATGGAGTGAAACCAACATTTTGATAAGGTAAGAGATGGCCTGGGAGCCTTTTGATATGGTAAGAAATGCCCTGGAAGTGGGCAGCAGGTGAACCAAAGGCTTGCTTCTATTTTGCAACCATGTCAAAGATCACTACATGGGAAAAATTATATCTGGTAATTACGACTTCCCCCGCAGTCCAAAAGTTGTTGATTCTTTGTCTCTCATACTTAAATATTGTTCCTCAAAAACAGTAGGAAGACAACAAAGGTTTCATCAACATTATGAAACCAATAAAAAGTTTGTCTGTTTGTTGATTTCTTATGTAAGCAGACTGTGTGTGATTAATTGATATTTCAGTCAGTTAGCCATTGAGGGG
Source organism: Triturus cristatus (assembly GCF_964204655.1). Lineage (NCBI taxonomy): Eukaryota > Metazoa > Chordata > Amphibia > Caudata > Salamandridae > Triturus > Triturus cristatus. The sequence goes on along the minus strand of NC_140582.1, from coordinate 148,464,152 downwards.
TATGGTGCTGTCATGAGTGTTTACTCCTCCCAACCTTGAAGTCACAGGTGTGTAGAATGTGAATGCTGCCTTGTATTTATCTCTAATTTGTTTACCTGTGGAAAAACTTTCTATTTGGTAGTTTAAAGATTTATAACAAAATTGGTTTTTGCTTGTAAATAAAATAAAATAATTTAAAAAAAATTGACAACCAATTTTATTGAGTTTTGGATGTAACAACAAACAGCACCATTCAGAGCTACATGTACATTATCAGAATAGGGAGAAAAACACATCGCAGTGACATCAAGGCTACATACGGAAATCAATAAGAGCATATCCACGTGTACCTGAAGAGCGGACCACTCTATCTCAATCATCGAGTACCCCGACCCATTTGCCCCATATGTGGCGAAATTTGTCAGGACACCCGTTGGCTACATACAGAGGCCGCTCCTGCGCAGCGCACCAATCCACCCCCCGGTGCCAGCACCCTAGAGTGGGAGGAGCAGTGTCCAGCCAATGCACAGCAATATCCCTCTTGGCGACCACCAATGCTGTGTTAAGGAAGAGCTTCTCAGCCCTGGAGCCGTCCAATCCATCAGTTACGCCCAGCAGAACTTGTATGGGATCAAGAGGAACCTCCCATCCCAGGACTCCTGTCAGATCTTGTGTTAAAATTCCCAATATCTCTGAATCGCAGAACACAATCAAACCATATGGTAGAAATCAGTGTGGGGTTGGGCACAGCCGGGGCAGTGGGCGTCAGGCCGAAGCCCAGCGCAGTGGAGACATAGGGGTGTAAGGTAGGCGGCGTGCAGAAAATAGACTTGGACCAGGCGAAGCCTCTCTAATACCGCAATCGTCCTAGGGGCCATCAGGGTGTCCGTCCCGTCCTCATCCTCCAGAGCTCAAGCCAGCCCTCCCACTTCTCGCGGAGTAGGGAAAGTGAATTAGGGGTGTTGTTGGTGAGTGAGCGGTAGATCCGAGAGACTCCACCCTTCCCCAAGTGCCCGGTCAGAACCAGCGCCTCGGGCGGGCTATATTCAGGCAGGGACGTGCTGTCTGTAATGTGGGAGTGAAGAGCGTGGCGCAGTTGCAAGTACCGAAAGAATTGAGAGAGATGGAGGGAGTGTCTGGCCTGTAAGTCCTGAAAGGATCGGATGTGGGTACCGCTCCAGACGTAACCCAGCAAGGTTACCCCGATGAGATCCCACTGCCGGAACCCCGACAGGGAAGCGACTTCACGAAGCCTAGTGCCACACCACAAGGGAGTGTAGCCGGTCAGCCTCCCAGCCCATTGAGTATGACAAAGTGATGCATGCCAAGCCAGGAATATGCCGCGCGTGACCTCAGGAAGAGCTCCGGGAACTGCGGTCCCATAAAGCATCCCCTGGATAGAGGATAAGCCCAAGAGATGAAGCTCCAAGCGATACGCCGGGTCGGACCAGCCACCATTAAACCAGTCGTGAATCGTGAGGAGACGAGTCGCTAGGTAATAGAGGTAGAGGTTCGTCATACCGAGGCCTCTGTCAAACGGTGGGATTCGGCATTGGGCCAGGGCCAGCCTGGACCTCCGTCCTCCCCAAAGGAATTTGGTGGCCATGCCGTCCATGTCCCAGAACCAAGATCTGGAGAAGGAGAGGTGAGTGTTCTGGAGCATGTACAGAAAACGGGGCAAGATCATCATTTTGTAAAGGGCTTTAGAGGCAGCTTGCGCCATTTAAGGAGGCCGGCGCGGACCCGCTTTACCAGCGGGATGACATTGAGCTCCCATGTGGGGTCAGGGAGAAGGGAAACCCAGATCCCCAAGTACTTGAAAGACAGCCACCGAAGAGGAATCGACGACTGCGTCAAAGCACTGGCGTGATAAGTGTAAGGGGACAAAGACAGACTTGGCCGGGTTGAGCCGCAGGCCGGAAGCTCGTTCAAAAATAGCCAGTGCCCAAAGGCAGCGAGGTCCCGACCGGGCTGGGTCCGCCAGGAACAGCAACACATCATCCGCGTATAGTGCGATTTTATGTTCCGCTAGGCCAGGCCACCTCCAACCAGTCAAGGAATGGTCACTGCGGACGAGGCAAGCGAATGGCTCCATAGCCAGAGCAAAGAGGTTCGGGGAGAGGGAGCACCCCTACCTCGTACCCCGTCCAATGGAGAAGGGGCGGGATAGATCACCATTGACGAGGACCTGTGCCCGAGGACAGTGATAGAGTAGTCTCAACAAGTTACGGAAAGGACTACCAAAGCCCATCTGTTCCAACACCGCATCCAAGTAGATCCAGTCAACGGAGTCAAAAGCCTTCTCAAAATCAATAAGGAGAAGGGACAAGTATGGATTAAGCAGGTGTCGGTTCTCGAAGGCAAGGTGAAGGCGTCGGAGACAGTGTCTAGTCCCTCGGTGAGGCATGAAGCTGCATTGGTCAGGCTGGACAAGCTGGGCTAAATGCGGCCGTATGCGATTGGCCAATACGGAAGCGAAGATCTTGAGTTCCGTATTGATGAGCGAAATGGGACGATAGTCCGAGCAGCACTGCGAGGGGGGCTGGGACTTAGGGATCACTACGATGGTAGCGAGATCCGTCTCTGGCCGGAATGAGCCACAGTCTGCCGCTTCCTTGTACATCGCCGCGAGAGGTGGAAGCAGCGTATCGAGATAGGACGAATAAAACTCCTGGGGGAGTCCATTTGGCCCAGGAGTCTTACCAGCCGCCAGGCGCGAAATGGCGTCTGCCACCTCCGCAGGTGGGAGCGGAAGGCCCAACGTGGCCGCGTCGGAGTCGCTAAGACGTGGGAGAGAGAACTCCTCCCGTAGGAGGAGGTCAAGGAGAAAATAATAAATTAAAATGTTCTCCAACAAGCTTTTTTATTAATCTTGTCTTCATTGATTTCTGTGAACATGGGCTTAAGTACAAGTGATTGGCTATTTGTGAAAGAGGCATGACCACATGTTCACCAAATTACTTCACTGGCATGTTGGATTTAAAGGGCTCTTCCACCACTTTAACAAATTAAATCTTTGTGGTGCAATCACTAGAAGGATTTTCTTAAACAAAAACAAAAAAACAGAAAGTACGCAAGGGAAGAGCTTTCTGGGTATGATTTGGGTTTTAACCACAATCGCCCATCACTGGGGTGGGGTGGAAAGCCAACTAGACTTTCAGGACTAACTTTAATCATAAAGAAGTGGTGAGGCAGCCCACTCAGTCATTGAGCTGTCCCTCCTACTCATAATGGCCTCTGCAGTCTTTCTTCCCCTGGGGGGTTGATTGGAGGGCTCACCCCAACTGTCACCCAGGGGTCAGAAAGCACACTAGAACACCAGATATAAAGGTTACAAAAAGAGTGATGGGGTACCTAACCCTGAAAGAGGGCATAACAACACCATAAAAGATGATAAACCGTCTTTCTTCCACAGCTGGTGGGCAGACTGAGAGGCTTTATCCCCAAACTGCCTTCCAGGTAGGCAAAATGTCCCCTCGAGACAGAGGCAAAAATTTTTTAAAGAAGAAGCAGTGGTGCAGCATGCCGACATTGGGCTTTGCCCCCCACCCAATAAAGGCCTTATCAGTCTTTCAGCTTCTCTCCAGAGGAAGAATGGAAGAATTTACCCTTAATCTGTTAATTTGCCCCAAGGAGACAAGAAGCTAATTGGATGTCAGGGATATTTAAAAAAAAAATATAGGATGGGGTTGGCTTGTTCTGACATCAGGTGATTAGGAGACATTGGCAAAAGTGCTGGAACATTAGGTGGTATGCATTTTTTATATCCCTGCCGATTCCAGAACTTTGTCTCACAGAAATGTGAAGAAAATACATAATTGCAGTCAACATTTGAGATTTGCTAGGCATTCCGAGTAAGAAAACATTACTTGATACACCCAACTCACACTATCTTAGATTCCCAGGGGGTCTAGTTTTCAGAACTATATATACTTGGTAGGATTCCCTAGGTGGCTGCCGAGTCCCAGACCAAATATCACAGCTACTTACCCACATTGCCAAACTGGGTAATTTTTTGGCTCCACTTTGCATTTTGGGGCCTATTGTGCCACAATCGATAGGCTTAACCACAAGTAAGGTTCCAGTTTTATTTGGCGAATAATAGGAACACTTGGTGGGAGGGATTTTGTGGATCTCTGCAGATTCCAGAAACGTTTCCATAGTAATATGAAGAAAATGCATAATTTTAGCCAATGCCTGAGGTTTGCAGGGCATACTTCATAAGAAAACCCTGGGTTACATGCAAGTTACACCACTATGAACTCTCAAGGGTCAATTTTTCAAAAAAGGCTAGGTTTGCTAGGCTTTCCCGGGTGAAGGTCAAGCCTGGTCCTAAATATCTATCATGTCCTGGGCGACAGACCCAGTAAAAATGGTGTAGTACCGTTTAAATCAGGGAAGTGTAGAAACGCTTAGTGGCAGAACCTTTGAGTATATTCAAACTTTTAGTTTCTTCCTCTCATACAAATGTGGGGAAAATTAGTTATTTTAGCCAAAGTTTGAGATTTGCAGGGCAGTTTGATTAAGGAAACCTCATGGGATCTACACAAGAACCAACACTCTAGACTCCCCTGTGCGCCAATTTTTAGTAATGTCTATGTTTGATTTGCTTTCCTACTTATGGCCTAATACTACAGCTACACACAGTGCCCAATGGGTCGATTTACATGTGAACATTTGAGGTCTACATGTTTTGGGCCTTTTGTGTTGGGTGTGATGGACACAGCCACACAGGCGGGGCATTGATTTTGTTGGGAGATGTGTGGAAGCCCTGGGTGGTAGGAATTATGCAGATACCCACAGATTTCGGAATTTTCTTTCCCACAGATTTGAGGAGAAAGCATGATAATAGCCAAAGTTTGAGTATTGCAGACATTCAGGGTAAGAATCCTTGTGGGATCCATGAAAGGCACACAATTCTGGACTCCCCATGGCATCTGGATTACAGATATGTCTGGGTTTAGTAGGATTCCCTAGGCCAAAATACTGCAGATATCCACATTGCTAAAACAGGTCCTTTTTCATGGCAAAAAGTTGATGGCTCAATGTTGAGTTTTCTGACTTTTCCTGTCTTGGGTGTAAGACTGCCCAGCACCACAACCACATAAGTGGGGCACTGTTTGTAATGGGAGAAGAGTGAAAACACAGAATAGTATAGCATTTGCTATTATTAATTGAATTTCTATCCATATTAGGCTTCTAAAGCTATGCCAATGTGCAACAGCGACCACATTTTGCAAAATCCCTTCTGAATCACACGATTGCATGGGTAACCCTAAATTCAGAGTTGTACAAATACTCACTATTTCTAAACCCAATGGGGCCGATTCACAGAACTAACGTAAGACTAAATCCTAAACTTACTACTTTTGGTAATCACAGAAGTTAGGATTTTGTCTTAAGTTTGTCTTAAGACAGACTTAAGACAGACTTAAGACAAACTTAAGACAGACTTAAGACAGACTTAAGACAGAATCCTAACTTAAGTCTGTCTTAAGACTGTCTTAAGTCTGTCCTAAGTTTGTCTTAAGTCTGTCCTAAGTCTGTCTTAAGTCTGTCTTAAGTCTATCTTACGTTTGTCTTAAGACAAACTTAAGACAAAATCCTAACTTCTGTGAATACCAAAAGTAGTAAGTTTAGGATTTTGTCTTAAATTAGTTCTGTGAATCGGGCCCAATATATTGTGCAGATTTAAAAATTGATTAGATTTCCTTCAGATCCATTTTTCATTTATGTGATTTTACCATATGAATTGAAGCATGGTCAGTATACAATGAAAAATCATTATAAGCAGCAGCTCCGTTGTTGGCTCTGAGTATTGTGTGTTTTTGGACAACCAAAAACACTATATATCCCTGTGAACAGAGAGGTCTGATGGACTTAATGGCATGTCACTTTTGTAATTGTGCCATCTGGGCTACAAATTACATACAACATTGTCACCCATTTCTATTTTCCCAACTTTATTTCATTAATAATTAAAGTCAATGATTAGTTTCTTTTGGACAACCATGAGTAATCACAAATGAGTGCTTGTTCAATTTGGAATTTTGGCTGTTTTCACAAATGTATTGCCTTCCAGGTTCATCCATGCATTTGAAACAACAACCTGAAAGCAGGTAGAAGCAACACACATTTTAAAAACTGGCCACTACTTATAAAAATTCAAAACTAGAGTAAAAAACGAACTTTGTTTAACAACCATACTTGATCCTTTAAGCAGGAAAGATAGTGATTTTACCACAACAAATATTTTGCTGCTGCCATGTTTTGAAAAAAAATGGTTTCTTGAAAAGCACTGTTTCCCAGTTTAAAACAAAACAAAACAGAAATGTTGCTTTATATAGCTATTTTTTCCCTTCCTTGCAGCACAATTAACAGGCATTGGATACCTTTTTATCCCCATGTCTTGGAAAAAAAGGACAGAGTGTTTAGAAAAATCCTACCTTATACTAATCAATTATTCACATGGGTGATGGCAACCTTGTAATCTTGCTTTTAAATCAATCGATTTGCATATATATCTTTATTCCTTTCCTTCTCTTCATTTAGACTCCGACCTGCTGGTGGGGACCTTAATTGATTAATATAAGGTAAGATTTTTCAAAACACTCTGATTTGTGTATCCTGTCTATTGGTCCTAGCATACTTAAGTAACAGGGACTTACATTTATTCCTAGACTACTACCGGATAGTGGAGTTCCTCACTATTCTGAGTGCCAACAATATGTTTGTTGGACATTATTTTTGAGACCGTGATATGCGTGCTTCTCCTGAGCACTAAAGCAAGTATATTTTGGTAAGTCGTAGAGCACTGGCACTAACATAAAATTTAGCAACCATGCCACCACCATGATTTTAATGGTAGTTCTTCTTCTTGGTTTGTAGATCTTCAAACCTTCCGACTTTCTGCGGAACTAACTTTATGCAAATATATTGCTTTCTCACGTATCTATTAATTGGATTCAACGTGTCATTCGTAAGCTATGTCTTCACTTACCTTTATATAAAATCAGTCTTTCTAACAACAACAACTCCCCTGACTTCTTGAGATCAATTTTATAGGCTGTCTACATCGTCCTCTGTATGTCCTGATGAAGACTCGCATTGATGCTTTACCCTCTGTGCTATTTAAGGGTCGAAACAGCAACATTTTTGTTATCCATGTCCACACAGTCTCCTTGACCCCAAGCTTCGAATTAGCATTGGGTTTAGGACTCATGATATTAATTGTATATATTGGACAGAATGTTTGAACTTCTGTAATATTCATGTTTCTTTTGTTTGTCCTGTATATATTTCATTAAAGATATCACTTGTCACATCTTCTCTACTTTATGTCACAAAGATCACTTTTTTGTTATTGCAATACGTCTATGCAATTTGACAGCCATATTTGTTTCAATTTTGTAGAAGAAAGGAAAGGATTAAATAAATTATGTTTTGCCAAAGCTTTTATTCCTGGTGTGTTCTTATTGTTTGTTTTAAATGTCTTTAGCTCCAGTTAATTTGATATTAATTACGCATTAACTCAGTTATTGTACTACCCAACAGAACCAATTGTTTGTTATATTATAAATACCCAGGTTCTGAGGCACACAGGGTCACCCCATTAACTTTACTAATCTGTAGTACTAGGAGCTTTTTAATATCATTTATTGTTTCTTCCTTGGACTTCCAAAATAAATACAGGACAGCACGCTCTTGTTATGGTTAGTTCTTTAATGTTGTTTTGATCAAGTAGGCATATGCATCTCCACAAATTAGTACGTGTAAAGTAAGGCATGTGTAACATAATTTCCCTGTTTAGAGGCTATTGTGCGTTCACTGTGAATATCTAGCAATCAGAAACAGTGAGAATAGGTTGTCAGTTTCACAGGATTCTTTATGGGTAGTGAAATTGTGTTCTCTCGCCTTAAAATATATATTTCTGTCCAGTTTTGAAAGTGATAAGGATCAGTTGCGATAGCATCAGGGATTGCCGATGATATACTTTCACACTATTGAGAAAGATCTGAGAGCATCTTAGACTGTGAAGATCTTGGTACGTGGAATATTACTGTGTGATATAGATCTGTGTTCCTACAGTGAGCAGACAAGTCTAGACATTCTTGTTCCAAGCACAAGAGGACTGCTATCTGTCTATTCCACTCTATTCCACCCCTCTGTTTGACGTAAGGGGCCAGTGCATTAGGAGCCTAGGACAGGGAATGAGCGTGAATTTTTTAGAAAGGAACCCATCCATATTTGGGGGACATCAGAGAGTCTTGAAGGCTGCTCAGGACAAGGATATATTTTTTTAAGTGACTTCACAGTCTTAACCAGCAGAAGAGCACAAAACCCATATGTTTTTCTTTGAAATTCATAAGATGCAAAGATATGTAGCATATTAATCAAGGTTCTGCAGTGAAGCGATGACGCAAAAAGTGCTGCAAACCGGAGAAAAGTCTTGAATAGTGATCTCCTTTATAGCACAAATCCTGATTGTGCTGGGAAGTAGTCCTAAAGTATCACAAAATAGTGCAAAGCTACTTTGCACCAATGTGGCCTCCCGTGATGGGTACATGGGTGCTCTGACTTCCCATACAACATCCCACAGATGTTGGCGCAAAGCACAAACTACTAAAAAAAGGTAGATAGGGGTTAGTGACATCTCCTGAAGGCAGGGTAGTA